>NC_064626.1:157537000-158787000 GCF_023864275.1 Schistocerca cancellata
TTAATACAAACCATAAAAAAATGCACGGAAGTATGTTTTTAAACACAAACCTACGTTTTTTTAAATGGAACCCCTTTAGTTTTGTTAGCACATCTGAATATATAAACAAATACGTAATCAGTGCCGTTTGTTGCATTGTAAAATGTTAATTACATCCGGAGATATTGTAACCTAAAGTTGACGCTTGAGTACCACTCCTCCGCTGTTCGATCGTGTGTATCGGAGAGCACTGAATTACGTAGGGATCCAAAGCGAACGGTGATGGACCTTAGGTACAGAAGAGACTGGAACAGCACATTACGTCCACATACTAACACCTTTTTATTGGTCTTTTTCACTGACTCACATGTACATTACCATGAGGGCTGAGGTACACGTTCGACGGGCGTTTCATAGGACGTGGAGGACGCATAAATTGGCCAGCCTGTTCTCCTGATCTTACATCTCTGGACTTCTTTCTGTGGGGTACGTTAAAGGAGAATGTGTACCGTGATGTGCCTACAACCCCAGAGGATATGAAACAACGTATTGTGGCAGCCTGCGGCGACATTACACCAGATGTACTGCGGCGTGTACGACATTCATTACGCCAGAGATTGCAATTGTGTGCAGCAAATGATGGCCACCACATTGAACATCTATTGACCTGACATGTCGGGACACACTCTATTCCACTCCGTAATTGAAAACGGAAACCACGTGTGTACGTGTACCTCATCCCTCATGGTAATGTACATGTGAGTCAGTGAAAAAGACCAATAAAAATGTGTTAGCATGTGGACGTAATGTGCTGTTCCAGTCTCTTCTGTACCTAAGGTCCATCACCGTTCCCTTTGGATCCCTACGTAATTCGGTGCTCTCCGATACACACGATCGAACAGCGGAGGAGTGGTACTCAAGCGTCAACTTTAGGTTACAATATCTCCGGATGTAATTAACATTTTACAATGCAACAAACGGCACTGATTACGTATTTGTTTATATGTTCAGATGTGCTAACAAGACTAACGTGGTTCCATTTAAAAAAACGTAGGTTTGTGTTAAAAAACATGCTTCCGTGCATTTTTTTATGGTTTGTATTAACCAATTACACTAGCCTCTCTCATCACGTTCGGTCTGTGGAATCGATTCGTCAGTATTTGATGTGGTTTACGAAATATATCCAGCGGTAACGTTAGGTGACTCACCCTGTATATAAGGTTATGTTTGATGAAGCTGAAATATTATCCCGTGCATATACCTATATGGATTCTGCCATAAAACTAGCTGTAACCGTGACAGCGGCAACATCCTTAATGGTACAGGGAAACGGACGCTTGATGCTGAAAGGCAACATAGAAATTAGTGAGTCATCCATCACTGAAATAGGCATCGCTACGAACACTCTTCAGTCACAGACACCTATGTAATCTCTCTTAGCACATGGAAGTTCCATGATTCAGTGACGTCTCCATGAAATGACTCAGCAAACGTAACTACCTAACGGCCTACCGAACTATCTCCTGATAATAGTGACGAAGAAAGTCGTCGAAAGCTCGAGAGTGATAAACATACGCGGCGAGAACTCCATGAAACACACATTCGTGCTAACTTGTTTCCTGATTGACAAATAGCACGATTAGACAACCCGGTTTTTTGCGTGACACGTTTGGATTTCATACGCCTTGCATTATTGTCTTGTACTGTCAAGTCCTCTTGAAAATGGCTCTTTAGTCGCAATTTGACAAAAGTGGTTTAAATAAACGCTGTTTACTACTTGGCACGGCTTTCACTCTTGCGATGCTTTGTGTATGTGAAACATGAGCAATTGCACCGTGGCTCGCATTTCGCGTTAAGCTGTAGGTTCCGCTAGAGCCAACTCCGTCAGGCCGTTCTCCAGTCAGAAGCAAGCAAGAGCATGGGTACGACCTGCAGTAAGACCATGTCTAATAAATCAATGTGTTTTTTAATATCAGCAAATATTAAAAACAAAGGAACATGTAGGTTTAAGGAAAAAAATTGCTGCGGAGATTGTAAATGATATCTTAATCGACAGGGAAACAGAAAAGCCAGGCAATCTTTCTCGACGGATTCGTTGCACCAAACGTTCTTGGCATTCTTACTTCTCGATGAAGATCAGAGCTTTCGACAGCACCCAACACGGTTGTGGCAACTCTTTGACATTCTTTGCCACGTGAGTTTAGCGCGATCGTATCGCTGACGTATTAGAGCATAATCTTTGCCGCTGTTGGCATAGTGACTTAGAGTTGTTTATGTTTATCGTTGTTTTTTCGAGTGTTAAAGTAATAACAACTGCGTACTATTCTGTAGCTCGGGCATACTAGAAAGACGCCACACGGTCATCGTCAGGAAAGCCTCTGGCTGTCTAAACTGTGGGGAAACAAAGTTCACGATTGCCAGAGACTACATTTATGAACACACAGTAATCTGTTCGTCATTATCGCAAATATTGCACAAAAAAATGTGGAGTTCCCTCATTTATTATTGTCATGCGATGTCAAAAATGCAAAAATCTGTGTAGTAAAATGACTGTGTGTATCTGATTTTCGATACATATGTGTTTTAGAACGAGATTGGTGTTAAGTTATCAGACAAGATTTTACGTAATGCAGAAGGTGGTGTGACCCAAACACTATTGTTTGTGCTCTGTGCCTGTGACTTAACACTGACACTGCAATGTTTAGAGGAAGCGTTATCAAATGGAAGACACGACGGAACGCATTCTAGTCCCGATAAGAGAGTAGATGTGTACGCAGTGACGCCCGGGTACAATCACATAATACCACGTTTTACCATGAAATAATTTGATACCGTCTTCCATATCCTCCTATCGTCTGCTCATCTTAATCTTTTTATAGGAATAAATTATTTCTCCGTACTGATTTTCCTATTGTCAAGATAATCACTTTGGTTTACAGAAATGCCACAAAACACGTACGCAACGATAAATCAGGCAGTTAAATATCAAATTTGAAAAACTTGGTCAAACTGAACAAGCTTCCGCTTTAAAACAGACACCAGACGGTGTGTACAGATGATGCAAGGGAGTTGCAATGAACTTGGTGACGATATGGTAGTTTTGTTGTATATTGGTGGAGCAACAAAGAATTCAGTTTCTAAGTTTTATACTTTGTGTTTGCAAGTTCTTGATGTTTCCCTAATTTATGGTATGCAGTGTATTACAGTGACTACGCGGGAAACGTGCGTGATTACGCCGCATACGAAATTGTAGGATGTGTCGCGTTACCCACTGTGACAGTAATCAGTTAAACGAAGTACAGGTTGATTGGTTAACTGATTCGGGGACGGGGACCAAACAGCGAGGTCATTGGTCCCCTCGGATTAGGAAAGGAAGTCGGTCGTGCCCTTTCAAAGGAACAGTCCCGGCATTTGCCTGAAGCGAGAGGAATCACAGTAAACCTAAATCAGAATGGCAGGACGTAGATCTGAACCGTCGTCTTCCCGAATGCGAGTCCAGTGTGCTAACCACTGCGCCGCCTCGCTCAGTCAAACAAAGTACACTCACTGTGTGGGTATAAAAGGAAGGAAGAGTAGAGTTTAATGTTCCGTCGACGACGAAATCGTTGGTCACTGGGTACGAGCTCGTTTATGCGATGAAAGATAAAAGGAAACAACACAGAAAATAAAAAGGACGCCCTCTCCCTCCCCACCTTTTGAATGCGAATACATTAAATTGCAGATTATGAAGGAGTCGGACGATTTATTTTCCGAAGAAGTCATCCAAGTAAACTGCTAGAGACTCGAGGTACCAATTAAAACACCGCCTTCAGTCACAATTTTTCTAGTTTTATTCAGTACACGATGCATTTCGGACCTAGCGGTTCCATCTTCAGGTGTAATTCGTCTTAATAAATGATTTATTTGCTCTCTTAAATGAGATGAAATGCATATTCCTGTCACGAAAAGATTTGATGTTAGGTTACGAAATTCGTAAGTTCGACGCGGAAAATATGTGTGAAATAGTGGAAAAGATGAATATTGTAAACGTACCAAATAATCCAAGAAAAGCGTTTTTAACATTTTAGTACCAGTATAAGTTTTTTCCTCCATCGTTTTCAAGCATGTCACTTCATTCAAGAGGCACATTCGCAAGCACATGTTTGTAAACACTTCACAGATGTTTTTGTACATTGTGTGGTCAACGATGAATTTTTCATAGCGCTACAGATATAATTATTAAACAATTGACATATACAGGAAACAATTGACATATGCAGGAAATAATTTTAGAGCAGATCTTTAAAATTACTGAAATAGCTATGGCTTGCAAAATCTGTTTGTTCATTTAACATCGATCCTGGTTTTTTGATTTTGTGGAGGTGTGTCTCCAGTTGTTTTAACAGATTTAGGGTCCTACCATTGACTTCATTACGTAATACTACCAAATTGTTTTCTAGATTGTTGATGACATGTTTCGTTTCCAACATGTGTTGTGCAATGACTGATTTTTCAAAGTGGTTGAGCCTGAAAGTATTTAAATGTTCTTGAAAACGGGTTTTGAAATTTCTGCCTGTTTTCCCTACATAGTAGGCAGGACAACTGGGGCACGATACTTTGTACGCTCCACTGTTGTTGTATGTTTGTATATTTGATTTTATGTTATGGGTGAGTAAGTTTCCTAATTTATTATTAGTTGAGAATGAAACTTATACATTGGTTTTTTTGAAAAGGTTAGCTATTTTCTGTGATATGGGGCCCATACCATCACAAAAAATAGCTAACCTTTTCGAAAAAACAAAAATAATTAACTAAACGAAATAACTATTTGCCTTGTTTCACAAAACTTTATTGTTTTTGTACGACCTGCGTTTCTGGTATAAGCCCATTTTCCATTAGGCAATTGATTCCAAAGATTGTAACTTCTTAACCTATCACTTCTCAAGTTTAATTATTACAGTTACCTTTGTTGACTATTTTCATACAGTTGCATTTGTATTGTCTAACCTTATGACAACCGTTAGGATAACTTTTAATCTAATGCTAGACCAAGACGTCTACTAACGACGAGTATGGCGGTGACCCGGGAGAGGGGCCAGATTCTTCCAGTGTTCTGGAGACACAGAGCAGTTTCACACTGGCGTCATGGTGCGGGACATGATCAGGATGATTTCAGGTCACATTAGGTAGTGAGTGAAAGGAAGAAACGGAGATTTGTGTTTAACATCCTGTCTACAACGAGGTCATTAGGCACGAAGCACAAGCTCGGATTAAGGCAGGGTGGGGAAGGAAGTCAGCCGTGCCCTTTCAGAGGAAACATCACGGCATTTTGTTTTAGCGGTTTAGCGAAAGTGCAGAGAACGTAAATCTGATGGACTGAGAGGGATTTGAGACGTCGTCCTTCCGAATACGAGTCTAGTGTGGTAACTGTTACGCCACCTCGCTAGGTGGTAGTGATTAGGGGAACTGTGACGGCATAATGGTGTGTCTCGGACACCCAGTATCCTCATGTGCTGCCTGAGGACAATGGTCGTCTGCTAATGGCTCATGTCTTTATGAACTACCTGTGCGATGTTGTGGTATTCCCGTGCCCAGTAAGATGCCCATACCTGTCCCTTACAGAGCATGTGTGGAACCAGCTCCGACGTCGTCTCAGCGTCAGTACCGTCTGGTACCGCGCACCACGGACTTTGAATCCGCGCCAGACGGCATGGACGTCGAAGACCCCTAGAGGTCTCTGCACCATCGCGCCGTAAGCCGTGGCGGTGCGCGCCTCCTGGCCCGCATTTAGTGTGAGGGCGCCACAGTGGAACACGTGCTCTTAGCGGCCAACAGCGGTGTCCCCGATCATGTATTTAAGCGATTGCTTCTCACTCAGCCACCCCGCCCCTCCTATGTTACCATCCATAATGCCACTTCCCACACCTTCTACCCCTCTACAGGTGTGCCCCAGGGCTCTGTCCTCTCCCGTCTCCTCTACCTCCTGTACACGGCAGATATGCCCCAACCCCCCCTTCCCCTCCAGTACACCTCTTGCAATATCCCGATGACACCGCATTCCTCGCCCTCGCTCCTACCCTCCAACAGTCCCAACGCCTTTTCCAGAATCACCTTGACCTTTTTGCCACATTGTGTAACCAGTGGCTCCTGAAAATCAATCCTTCCAAGACCCAGGCAATCATCATAGGTCATACCACTTGCTCCTTCTGGCTCCTGGATTTCTCCCTTACCGTCTGTGCCCGTCCTGTCTGCCTCACCCCCACCCTCACCTACCTTGGCCTCACCATTGACCGTCACCTCACCTGGATCCCTCATCTCCGCTCCATCTAATCCAAAGTCCACAACCGCCTCCGACTCCTCAAACTCCTCTCTGGCCGGACACGGGGGTTGCACCCCTCTACCATCCTCCACACCTACAAATCCTTAATCCGTCCCATCCTCTGTTATACCAGTCCCACCTGGATATCTGCCCCCCCCCCCCCAAATTCTATGAGTCCCTCCAGATCCTTGAGCGTCATGCACTCTGCCTCACCTTCCGTATACGCCTCCCGTCCCTCACGTGGATCCTCTATGACCTCATTCCTTTCCCCCATCTGCTCCTATTCCTCGGACATATCCGCCTACTCTACACCTCCCGCCACCTTGATCCCCCTCACCCCCTGGTTGCTCCTTTCCTCTCCCATCCCCGCCCTCTGCCACATCTTCACTGTTGTGTCCCCCCAACCCTCCATCTCTACACCCTTCATCTCCTTTCCCAAGGTGGCTTCCATCAACTCCTCTCCCTCCATTTATCCCTCCTTTCAACTCTGATCCTCACCCCCCTCCTTTCCTCTGTCCTTTTCTTGGGCTCCCTCTCCCCCATTCCATCCTCTTTTTCCCCACCTACCCTCTCTCTGCCCCCCCTCTTCTCTCCCCCGAGTCCTTTTACATTTCCCTCCTCTGCCTATCCCCATTCCCTCTCGCGTCTGCCCTGCCCCCCCCCCCCCCTTATGAGTCCTCTCCCGCATTTGGTTCCCCCCTTTCGTTTTTCCTCTTCGCCCTCCTTGTTTTCCCCCTCATCTGTCCAGGTCCACCCCTCCCCCATCTGCCCTAGGCTACGGTGTGTCCTCTATGTGCCAACATTTTAGTGCCGTGTTTACAGTGAGTGTTCAGTGTTGTGTGTCTTTTCCGAAGTGTTGCGAACGGCCATCATACTGTCGCTGGGTGTGCTTTTATAATTTATACCTCTTGCGACCAGAAACCAGACTGTCGCCATGTTTTTTAATTGTGTGTCTACTATGTTACCTGTCTGCATCCTGTGTATTTTATTCGCTTTGCCAACCCTTTGCTTTATGTTTTAACTTTCCACAATTTTCCGCCGTTTTACAATTTAAGTCCCCGTTTTATCGCCTGCTTTTATTGTTTCTTAACTTCCTCTTACGTTTTAAAAAGTGTGTAGGCTGAGAGCAGCGTAATCTGCTGCCAGCCCGCCCCCTTCGGGGGGAATCGAAATACTATAAAGGGAAAAAAATGGGGACTCAGCCAGCCAGTCTAATCTTGCGTGTCTCTAAACCTATCGCCTCGCTTTAGACAGCGTATTTACTTTCTTGTTGTGTGTACGAGTGGACGTGGTTGTCTAGCTAGGTTCTCTTGTGACTCCGCTGTTTCGAACTTGTTGTTCGTAAGGTCCTATGTCGGTCGTGTCTGTCCTCTCTCGCTCCGTGGGTCCCCCCGCGCTCTTCGTCACGTCAACCCAGCGACCTTTCCGGTCGCCGTTACAACACCAAAGGTACCAAGAACCGCGAACAGGACCAGTTTGCCTGATGAGATGACACAACAGCTTTATGACATATTTCTCAACACAATCAGCGCATGCATCCAGGCCGTAGCTGCTGCAACTCGCTACTGACAGTTGGACCCATACTGCCATGTCATTTGTAAATTAGACTCGATGCTGTAATCAATAAAATAACATTGCATACCCTCCTAGCTTCTGAAGTTTCATTTAGTTTTTGATTCGATGCAATAATCATTGAAATAGCGTTGTATACCCTCGCAGCTTCTGAAGTTTCATTTCGATTCCTCTTCCTCTTTGGGAGATGCACTATTTTTTGTCAGAAAGTGTATAACATTTGGTTCTTGTGGCATGACATGTCTTGAAACTGGCGAACTCATATATATAAACTGAAGCGCCAAAGAAACTGGTATATGGATGCCTACTGAAATACAGAGATATGTAAACAGGCAGAATACGGCGCTGAGATCGGCAACGCCTATATAAGACAACAATGTCTGGCGCAGTCGTTAAGATCGGTTACTGCTGCTACAATGGCAAGTTATCAAGATTGAAGTGAGTTTGAACACGGTGTCACAGTCGACGCACGAGCGATGGGACACAGCATCTCCGAGGTAGCGATGAAGTGGTGGTTGTCCAGTACGGCCATTTCATGAGTGTACCGTGAATACCAGGAATCCGGTAAAATATCAAATCTCCGACATCTCTGTGGCCGGAAAAAGATCCTGCAAGAACGGGACCAACGACGACTGAAGAGAATCGTTCAACGTGATAGAAGTGCAACCCCTCCGCAAATTGCCGCAGATTTCAAAGCTAGGCTATCAGTGTCAGCGTGCGAACCATTCAACGAAACATTATCTAAATGGGATTTCGGAGCCGAAGACCCACTCCTATATCCTATATGCTAAGGACAACACACACATCCATGCCCGAGGGATCGCGTCCATTGTAACGTGAGTGTCAAACACCGCTATGTGATATTGTTTCAAATTCGAGAATGTTTTATTGAGTGTATTGAACATGAGTACCTTGGAGGAAAGGTTTGCGTTTTCTCTCACTAGGAAGGTGTGCTCCCGATGTAGTCTCGGTTCCTGTTTGTCGTCAAGAGGCAGTCAGCGAGCCTCGCTAGGAGTAGCGAGCGTCCCTGGGAAGTTGGGTTGCTGCCGGCCGGGGTGGCCGAGAGGTTCTAGGCTCTACAGTCTGGAGCCGGGCGACCGCTACGGTCGCAGGTTCAAAACCTGCCTCGGGCATGTATGTGTGTGATGTCCTTAGGTTAGTTGGGTTTAATTAGTTCTAAGTTCTAGGCGACTGAAGTTAAGTCGCATAGTGCTCAGAGCCATTTGAACCATTTTTGAAGTTGAGCTCCAGTCTGCTCCATTTTTTTTTTTTTTTTGGCTCATCGAGCGCCTGCCTTCGCTCAGGGCAGAGGATACTGATCTAGCTTAGCCGTCCGCAAAGAATAATACAACACAAATTTCTTTCCTTTTCTCTATGTGCATCAAAGTACTGGATGCCATGGTGCTGCGTGCAACAGTCGGTTGCTATTGCCGCAATATTTTAGTGTTTAAGGGGGGCTATGCTCCAGACTGAACGCTGAAAGGCATAATCAGTCTTAAATGATGATGATGATGATGATGCGATTACTCTACTACTGGCCGGCCGGAGTGGCCGTGCGGTTCTAGGCGCTGCAGTCTGGAGCCGAGCGCCGCTACGGTCGCAGGTTCGAATCCTGCCTCGGGCATGGATGTGTGCGATGTCCTTAGGTTAGTTAGGTTTAAGTACCGGGTGATCAAAAAGTCAGTATAAATTTGAAAACTTAATAAACCAGGGAATAATGTAGATATAGAGGTAAAAATTGACACACTTGCTTGGAGTGACATGGGGTTTTATTAGAACCAAAAAAATACCCCATATTGCTAGACGCGTGAAAAATCTCTTGCGCGCGTCGTTTGGTGATGATCGTGTGCTCAGCCGCCACTTTCGTCATGCTTGGCATCCCAGGTCCCCAGACCTCAGTCCGTACGATTTGGGTTACCTGAAGTCGTAAGTGTATCGTGATCGACCGACATCTCTAGGGATGCTGAAAGACAACAGAAAATGGTTCAAATGGCTCTGAGCACTATGGGACTTAACTTCTGAGGTCATCAGTCCCCTAGAACTTAGAAATACTTAAACCTAACTAACATAAGGACATCACACACATCCATGCCCGAGCCAGGATTCGAACCTGCGACCACAGCGGTCACGCGGTTCCAGACTGTAGCGGCTAGAACCGCTCGCCCACTGAAAGACAACATCCGACACCATTGCCTCACCATAACTCCGGACATGCTTTACAGTGCTGTTCACAATATTATTCCTCGACTACAGCTATTGTTGAGGAATGATGATGGACATATTTAGCATTTCCTGTAAAGATCTTTGCTTTGTCTTACTTTGTTATGCTAATTATTGCTATTATGATCAGATGAACCGCCATCTGTGGGACATTTGTATTTTTTTGGTTCTAGTAAAACTCCATGTCATTCCAAGCATGTGTGTCAATTTGTACCTCTCTATCTACATTATTCCGTGATTTATTCAGTTTTCAAATTCATACTGACTTTTTGATCACCCGGTAGTTGTAAGTCTTGGGGACTAATGACCTCAGACGTTAAGTCCCACAATGCTCAGAGCCATTTGAACCATTTGGTAGCTCCCCACATGGTTACAGTCACTTCTTAACTTCATTTGTGCTTTTAGAGAACTGGATTCTCTGTTAATTTTCTGTGTATTAGGTAAGGCATTAAGAACAGATAGCCGGCCGAAGTGGTCGTGCGGTTCTAGGCGCTACGGTCTGGAACCGAGCGACCGGTACTGTTGCAGGTTCGAATCCTGCCTCGGGCATGGATGTGTGTGATGTCCTTCGGGTAGTTAGGTTGAATTAGTTCTAAGTTCTAGGGGACTGATGACATCAGCAGTTAAGTCACATAGTGCTCAGAGCCATTTGAACCATTTTGAAGAACAGATAAATATCTGTACTTTGAGTCTTGAATTAAATTTCGAGATCCCTTTTTGTACTGCAAATATTCCATGGTAATGCGACCCACAAATTGTAATGTAACCTAGCGAATCCTAAGCTGTTGATCGCAATATGACGTTTTCTTTGTGCACAGTGACCTTACATTTTTTTTTTATTTTTTTTTTTACGTTGCATCTGATCGGGGCGGACGCGTAAGACGTCCGTTTAAGTTCGTTGTTGATCGATTAACTCAGTTTTTTTATTACAGAGGGAGCTAACCGAACACGCTGAGCTACCGTGCCGGCTGACTCAACGATCAGTTACTTAGAAATTCAGAAAAAGGAATGAGCGCTGCACTCGCTCGTCTTGTATATTATTGCAGATTTGTTCATTGACCAGACAGAGTGCTTTCGATTTATCCTTCGTCTATAACTTGCGTTTGTGTTTCTTCGTGATACTATGGCTAATGAACTGTAAAGAAAGAAATCAAGACTTTCTCGATTAGCTGAATGAAAATCGATAGCGTTTGACACGTGGCGTGCCTCCGTCAGGTGAGTGCGAAAGCTGATACGCTTGCGGATAACTGTCGAGTGGCGTCTGGCGTCTGGGGTTTCGCCGACGTCACTGACTGCACTCCAGCCCCTCGCGGAAGCTCGGGCCGGCCACCGAACAGCTGATGCGGCGCGCCGATTGGCCCGGTGCAGCCTCAGGTGAGCGTCCGCTGTGACGCAATATTCAGCCGCCTGCAGCTACCAAGGCCAGCCGCGCCACGCCGTGGCGTGATGTGGTGTTACGTGGCGCCACGGCGGTCGGAATAGACGCGCGCCCGCACGGTGACATAACTGCTCGCTATTTGCGGCCCAGACTCCCGTTTCATCTGACGGTGGCGATCACGCAGCTGCGAACCACCTCCCGCCTACCCTCGGAAATGTAACACTATAAGCCGCGCGGGATTTCCGAGCGGCTGTAATAAAAAAACGGAGTCTAGGAATCGATGATCAATAAACGGATGTCTTGTGACGTCCACCCAGACTAAGGCGCTGCAGTCATGGACTGTGCGGCTGGTCCCGGCGGAGATTCGAGTCCTCCCTCGGGCATGGGTGTCTGTCCTTAGAATAATTTAGGTTAAGTAGTATGTAAGCATAGGGACTGATGACCTCAGCAGATATGTCGCATAAGATTTCACACACATTTGACAATTTTTTTTTTTGTAACACTATAGCCTATAGCAGAAGTTTCAGAGATGGCAGTACGTACGAGTACCAAAACAAGAAAATAAATCTAGTGAACATGCGCTCTGAAGTGCCTAACATTAAGACGTATGAGCACTCCGTGAAACACATCTCTTCTACTGACCAACTGCTCATAGCTCTTCCCTCAGTATGCATTCTAGAGCCCATGCTTACTGGACATGTTTTACTTGTCTTAGTCCATAGTACACGTACCACCTGCCAAAATATGGAAAGCAAAGCACTTGCAGTATAACAGATGTGTTTCACAGTATCGACGAAGAAGAAGTGCACGTAGATCTTACGGTATTTTAGAGCTCACGTATACTGGACATTCTTTTCCTTTTTTATTTTTTGGTCCGTACTACCACAATTGAAAATGTGTCAGTGGAATTCTGGTTCACTCTATATACACTACTGGCCATTAAAATTGCTACACCACGAAGATGACGTGCTACAGACGTGAAATTTAACCGACAGGAATAAGATGCTGTGGTATGCAAATGATTAGCTTTTCAGAGAATTCACACAAGGTTGGCGCCGGTGGCGACACCTACAACGTGCTGACATGAGGAAAGTTTCCAACCGATTTCTCATACACAAACAGCAGTTGACCGGCGTTGCCTGGTGAAACGTTGTTGTGATGCCTCGTGTAAGGAGGAGAAATGCGTACCATCACGTTTACGACTTTGATAAAGGTTGGATTGTAGCCTATCGCGATTGCGGTTTGTCGTATCGCGACATTGCTGCTCGCGTTGGTCGAGATCCAATAATTGTTAGCAGAATATGAAATCGGTGGGTTCAGGAGGGTAATACGGAACGCCATGCTGGATCCCAACGGCCTCCTTATCACTAGCAGTTGAGATGACAGGCATCTTATCCGCGTGCCTGTAACGGATCGTGCAGCCACGTCTCGATCCCTGAGTGAACAGATGGGGACGTTTGCAAGGCAACAACCATCTGCACGAAGTTCGACGATGTTTGCAGCAGCATGGACTATCAGCTCGGAGACCATGGCTGCGGATACCCTTGACGCTGCATCACAGACAGGAGCGCCTGCGGTGGTGTGCTCAACGACGAACCTGGGTACACGAATGGCAAAACGTCATTTTTTCGGATGATTCCAGGTTCTGTTTACAGCATCATGATGGTCGCATCTGTGTTTGGCGACATCGCGGTGAACGCACATTGGAAGCGTGTATTCGTCATCGCCATATTGGCATATCACCCGGCGTGATGCAATGGGATGCCATTGGTTACTCGTCTCGGACACCTCTTGTTCGCACTGATGGCACTTTGAACAGTGGACGTTACATTTCAGATGTGTTACGACCCGCGGCTCTACCCTTCATTCGATCCCTGCGAAACCCTACATTTCAGCAGGATAATGCACGACTGCGTGTTGCAGGTCCTGTACAGGCCTTTCTGGATACAGAAAATGTTCGACTGCTGCCCTGGCCAGCACTTTCTCCAGATCTCTCACCAATTGAAAACGTCTGGTCAATGGTGGCCGAGCAACTGGCTCGTCACAATACGCCAGTCACTACTCTTGATGAACTGTGCTATCGTGTTGAAGCTGCATGGGCAGCTGTACCTGTACACGCCATCCAAGCTCTGTTTGACTCAATGCCTAGGCGTGTTATGGCCGTTATTACGGCCAGAGGTAGTTGTTCTGGGTACTGATTTCTCAGGATCTATGCACCGAAATTGCGTGAAAATTTAATCACATGTTAGGTCTAGTGTAATTTATTTGTCCAATGAATAACCGTTTATCATGTGCATTTCTTTTTCGTGTAGCAACTTTAATGGCCAGTAGTGTACAATTGCCTTGCTATTCCCCCATTTTAAGACTGAAAGGAAGAAAGGAAGATTGGGTTTAGCGTGTCGTCGACAGCGAAGTCAACAGAGACGGAGCACAAGCTCTTATAGTGTCAACGATAGGGAAGGAAATCGGACGTCCCCTTTCAAAGGAACCATTGCAGCATTTGCCTGGAGCGATTTAGGGAAATCACGGAAAGCCTAAATCCTGATGCCGAAAGCGGAGCGTGTTTGAACAGTCTTCCTCCCGAATGCGTGGCCAGCGTAGCAATCAATGCGCCACCTCGCTTGATCTTTGACTTTGGAAATCAGGGTACATACACTCTTGTCTTTCAGCATACGTTTCTGCTACAAAAACAGGATACACCTAGTCTCTTTTTGAAGTCATCATTGTTTTTGACTTGTGTGACGGTGTCCTCCATCTTTACTATTCTGTATAATATTTTTTATCTCTGTGTAAGTATAATCTAGAGTATGTTTTTTAAATAGATTCTATTCTTTGTCAGCTTCTGCCTTCAGTGCACCATCCACTATCAGGTTAATTTATCCTGGATGCCGTAGTTTACATCCAGCTAACTTCTTCGTCCTCCTGCTAAAGGTCTTCCTAGCATATCCCCGTTAGCACTGATTCATTTCACTTAATTTATAGCAGTTCCAATAGCACCACATTTCAGAAAATTCCACTTATTACTTCTGTGGACATATACTACCGCTAGGAAAATTCAGTGTGTGTACTTCCCGAGTTTGCTCTTCTTAACGACTGTCCCTCGGGCACGAGTTCGCTTGTATTTCTTGATTTGGCAACTATTATTTATTTTTAAATTAGTGTCCGGACGTTATTCAAAAAAATGGTTCAAATGGCTCTGAGCACTGTGGGACTTAACAGCTAAGGTCATCAGTCCCTTAGAACTTAGAACTACTTAAACCTAACTAACCTAAGGACATCACACACATCCATGCCCGATGCAGGATTCGAACCTGCGACGGTAGCGGTCACGCGGTTCCAGACTGAAGCGCCTAGAACGGCACGGCCACACCGGCCGGCGTGGACGTTATTCCCACCTCACCGTCGGCGGTTATTATTTAGTGGGAAAACAGCGTGTGCTGTCAGTGAATTGTGCAAACAATGTCTGTGTTACGGTTTTTGGCGATTTTTCATCCTCGGTTAGACAAATGCCACGATGATCCCTAACCTCCTCCTCAGAACTGCCTAAAATCCTCATTCACACTTGCCATACAAATATAATGCTGGGAACAGCTAGATATGTTGCAGGAACAAAGAGGAACAAACGAAGCAAAATCGGTCGATAAGAAGAGAAAAGAGTTAAAGGTAAATGATAACAGAAGTCAAACTGAATTAACTGAACTAAACTATTCAAAAAAGAACATAAGAATTTGTCGAAAGTAATGAGACGATTATCAACGAGATAATCGAGAAGAACCGAAATATGAAGGAAACCAAACAGAATAGACCGTTAGTAAGATGACGGATGGCACTGTAACCACAGCCCATGAGACCATATTAAAAATGTTTCAATATTTATTCAGAAATCTCTGTATTTCGCCAAAGGAAAAAACACTCACATAATAGAATAAATGGATTCCGGAAGCACTAACAGAAGAAGTAGCGAACGCAATTCGCCCAAAGGAAAGCATAAAAACCCATGGGAATCATTGGATAAGATGAAGATTATAAAATCAGGGGAAGAGGTGGTGTAAACGAACCTCCTACAGTTATTCACAGAATGTTTGCTTAAGAGGATGTATCACGTAATTGGGACAATGCTGTAATTGTTGTAGCCGCCCGCTGTGGTCGTGCGGTTCTAGGCGCTCCAGTCCGGAGCCGCGCTGCTGCTACGGTCGCAGGTTCGAATCCTGCCACGGGCATGGATGTGTGTGATGTCCTTAGGTTAGTTAGGTTTAAGTAGTTCTAAGTTTAGGGACTGATGACCTTAGCAGTTAAGTCCCATAGTGCTTAGAGCCATTTTTTTGTAATTGTTGTAAACCTCGTGAAAGGGATCAGAGCTGGTAAGAAATGCCGGCGTACCAGTCTTTTGTCAGGAATATACAAGATATTTACAAAAATTCTAACTAATCCTCCATAAAAAACCTGTTGATGTTGTTGTTGTTGTTGTTGCGGTCTTCAGTCCTGAGACTGGTTTGATGCAGCTCTCCATGCTACTCTATCCTGTGCAAGCTTCTTCATCTCCCAGTACCTACTGCAACCTACATCCTTCTGAATCTGCTTAGTGTATTGATCTCTTGGTCTCCCTCTACGATTTTTACCCTCCACGCTGCCCTCCAATGCTAAATTTGTGATCCCTCGATGCCTCAGAACATGTCCTACCAACCGATCCCTTCTTCTAATCAAGTTGTGCCACAAACTTCTCTTCTCCCCAATCCTATTCAATACCTCCTCATTAGTTACGTGATCTACCCACCTTATCTTCAGCATTCTTCTGTAGCACCACATTTCGAAAGCTTCTATTCTCTTCTTGTCCAAACTAGTTATCGTCCATGTCTCACTTCCATACATGGCTACACTCCATACGAATACTTTCAGAAACGACTTCCTGACACCTAAATCTATATTCGATGTTAAAAAATTTCTCTTCTTGAGAAACGCTTTCCTTGCCATTGCCAGTCTACATTTTATATCCTCTCTACTTCGACCATCATCGGTTATTTTACTCCCTAAATAGCAAAACTCCTTTACTACTTTAAGTGTCTCATTTCCTAATCTAATTCCCTCAGCATCACCCGACTTAATTTGACTACATTCCATTATCCTCGTTTTGCTTTTGTTGATGTCCATCTTATATCCTCCTTTCAAGACACTGTCCATTCCGTTCAACTGCTCTTCCAAGTCCTTTGCTGTCTCTGACAGAATTACAATGTCATCGGCGAACCTCAAAGTTTTTACTTCTTCTCCATGAATTTTAATACCTACTCCGAATTTTTCTTTTGTTTCCTTTACTGCTTGCTCAATATACAGATTGAATAACATCGGGGAGAGGCTACAACCCTGTCCCACTCCTTTCCCAACCACTGCTTCCCTTTCATGCCCCTCGACTCTTATAACTGCCATCTGGTTTCTGTACAAATTGTAAATAGCCTTTCGCTCCCTGTATTTTACCCCTGCCACCTTCAGAATTTGAAAGAGAGTATTCCAGTCAACATTGTCAAAAGCTTTCTCTAAGTCTACAAATGCTAGAAACGTAGGTTTGCCTTTTCTTAATCTTTCTTCCAAGATAAGTCGTAAGGTCAGTATTGCCTCACGTGTTCCAACATTTCTACGGAATCCAAACTGATCTTCCCCGAGGTCGGCTTCTACCAGTTTTTCCATTCGTCTGTAAAGAATTCGCGTTAGTATTTTGCAGCTGTGACTTATTAAACTGATTGTTCGGTAATTTTCACATCTGTCAACACCTGCTTTCTTTGGGATTGGAATTATTATATTCTTCTTGAAGTCTGAGGGTATTTCGCCTGTCTCATACATCGTGCTCACCAGATGGTAGAGTTTTGTCATGACTGGCTCTCCCGAAGCCATCAGTAGTTCTAATGGAATGTTGTCTACTCCCGGGGCCTTGTTTTGACTCAGGTCTTTCAGTGCTCTGTCAAACTCTTCACGCAGTATCTTATCTCCCATTTCATCTTCATCTACATCCTCTTCCATTTCCATAATATTGTCCTCAAGTACATCGCCCTTGTATAAACCCTCTATATACTCCTTCCACCTTTCTGCTTTCCCTTCTTTGCTTAGAACTGGGTTGCCATCTGAGCTCTTGATATTCATACAAGTGGTTCTCTTCTCTCCAAAGGTCTCTTTAATTTTCCTGTAGGCAGTATCTATCTTACCCCTAGTGAGACAAGCCTCTACATCCTTACATTTGTCCTCTAGCCATCCCTGCTTAGCCATTTTGCACTTCCTGTCGATTTCATTTTTGAGACGTTTGTATTCCTTTTCGCCTGCTTCATTTACTGCATTTTTATATTTTCTCCTTTCATCAATTAAATTCAATATTTCTTGTGTTACCCAAGGATTTCTATTAGCCCGCGTCTTTTTACCTACTTGATCGTCTGCTGCCTTCACCACTTCATCCCTCAGAGCTACCCATTCTTCTTCTACTGTATTTCTTTCCCCCATTCCTGTCAATTGTTCCCTAATGCTCTCCCTGAAACTCTCTACAACCTCTGGTTCTTTCAGTTTATCCAGGTCCCATCTCCTTAAATTCCCACCTTTTTGTAGTTTATTCAGTTTCAATCTGCAGTTCATAACCAATAGTTTGTGGTCAGAATCTACATCTGCCCCAGGAAACGTCTTACAATTTAAAACCTGGTTCCTAAATCTCTGTCTTACCATTATATAATCTATCTGAAACCTGTCAGTATCTGCAGGCTTCTTCCATGTATACAGCCTCCTTTCATGATTCTTGAACCAAGTGTTAGCTATGATTAAGTTGTGCTCTGTGCAAAATTCTACAAGGCGGCTTCCTCTTTCATTCCTTCCCCCCAATCCATATTCACCTACTATGTTTCCTTCTCTCCCTTTTCCTACTGACGAATTCCAGTCACCCATGACTATTAAATTTTCGTCTCCCTTCACTACCTGAATAATTTCTTTTATCTCGTCATACATTTCATCTATTTCTTCATCATCTGCAGAGCTAGTTGGCATATAAACTTGTACTACTGTAGTAGGCATGGGCTTTGTGTCTATCTTGGCCACAATAATGCGTTCACTATGCTGTTTGTAGTAGCTTAACCGCACTCCTATTTTTTTATTCATTATTAAACCTACTCCTGCATTACCCCTATTTGATTTTGTATTTATAACCCTGTAATCACCTGACCAAAAGTCTTGTTCCTCCTGCCACCGAACTTCACTAATTCCCACTATATCTAACTTTAACCTATCCATCTCCCTTTTTAAATTTTCTAACCTACCTGCCCGATTAAGGGATCTGACATTCCACGCTCCGATCCGTAGAACGCCAGTTTTCTTTCTCCTGATAACGACGTCCTCTTGAGTAGTCCCCGCCCGGAGATCCGAATGGGGGACTATTTTACCTCCGGAATATTTTACCCAAGAGGACGCCATCATCATTTAATCATACAGTAGAGCTGCATGTCCTCGGGAAAAATTACGGCTGTAGTTTCCCCTTGCTTTCAGCCGTTCGCAGTAACAGCACAGCAAGGCCGTTTTGGTTAATGTTACAAGGCCAGATCAGTCAATCATCCAGACTGTTGCCCCTGCAACTACTGAAAAGGCTGCTGCCCCTCTTCAGGAACCACATGTTTGTCTGGCCTCTCAACAGATACCCCTCCGTTGTGGTTGCACCTACGGTACGGCCATCTGTATCGCTGAGGCACGCAAGCCTCCCCACCAACGGCAAGGTCCATGGTTCATGGGGGGGCTGTTGATGTTAACCAGAGTAAACGAGAATCCGGCTTTAGAAGTGGGTGTAGCACAGTGGACCAACGAATCCTTGAGACCGAAGTTACAGAAACGATTATCAGCTACTCTATAGGGTGTTTATAGTAAAAGAGAATGCGTTTAATTCTTGAAGAACGTGTTGAAGAATGTGAAACGTCCACAGGTGAGAGAGGAGTACGGAAAGGGGACCCCATTTCACCAAAACTGTTTTCCGCAACGATGGAAAATATCTTGAAAAACCATTAAATTGGAATGAAGCAAGAATACACAGACTTTTTTTATCTGGACCACGTTCAATTGGCGGATGAAGTTGTTTTGTTTGCGTTGGATTGAGACGTTTGGTTTGGAAAGGAATGTGCAGATGCCCTGCAAAGGAGAAAGGAAGCCAGGGACAAGTGGCTGAAGGGGACAAATCTGGCACAGGCCAAAGCACAATATGAGGAGGTCCGAAAGACTACACAAACAATTCTGAGAAGAGCAAAGAGGAAATACATAAGGGATATCATCATTGAAGCAGAAACAGACTTCGGAGGACAAAAGACTAGGGAAATGTTTCTGAAGGTGAAGTACCTCTGCAAAGGTCACCAGGCCAAGCAGAAATTTGTCAAAGATTCCCATGATAAGATCCTGATGAACGATAGGGACATAGCTGAGAGATGGAAAGAGTACTTTCGACAGCTGCTAAATTGTGATGAACCCGAACTGCAGTTTGATTTCCAGTGCCCAATTACAGCCGATGCAGACTATCCCCCACCTACCCTGGATGAGATAAAAGCCAGAATCAGACACCTTAAGCAGAATAAGAGTCCAGGTGAAGATGGAATACAGGCTGAAATGATCCTGGCAGGAGGAGAGAAACTTGCAGAAAAAATTCACCGACTGGTACAGGCAATATGGACCAAAGAAGAACTACCAGGAGAATGGAAAACAGCTCTGATTTGTCCAATACATAAGAAGGGCGACAAACTGAAATGTAACTATCGAGGAATCACCCTGCTTAACGTTTTCTATAAGATCCTGTCCAATTGCCTCATACATAGAATTCAGCCAGTGGCAGAAACGGTGATAGGGGAGTACCAGGGAGGTTTCCGGCCAGGACGGTCAACAGTAGATCACGTCTTCAGTCTCCGGCAGCTCACTGAGAAGCTGGGTGAATATGGTAAAGATTTGCATATTTTATTCGTTGATTTTAAGAAGGCCTATGATTCCATACATCGCAAGAGCCTGCTCAACTGTTTAAGGGAGTTTGGCATAGCAGAGAAATTCATCAATCTGATAAAGATCTGTCTGAACGAAACACGTGCAAAGGTGAAGATGGGAAATCGCGTAACTGAGGAGTTTGAAATTGTGACAGGACTCAGGCAAGGAGATGGGTTGCCCCCTATCCTGTTCAACTTTGCCCTCGAGAACATTTGCACGCGAGACCTTCCAAGAGAACGAAGGGATTGAAATCGAAGGAAAGAGACTGGCATACTTGGCCTATGCAGACGACATCTGTTTACTCTCTAGGTCGGAAGAGGAATGGAGCAAATGACCAAAACACTAAAGGAGGCTACCAGCAAATTTGGGGTAAACATAAACGAAGCGAAGACAGAGTACCTCGTTATGACGTGTGGTCATTGTCAGACTGCTGATCATCTACAATCACTGCAGGTTGGGGACCATTCCTACAAGAGAGTGCAAGAATTTAAATACCTAGGGGCACTTTTCACTGAGAACTCGTCATGTGAAGCAGAGATCAATGTCAGAATACAAGCAGGAAACCGATCTTACCACAGCCTAGCACAGCTGCTTCGGTCCAAATATCTCTCCAGACACTTCAAGATTCGACTGTACAAAACCCTGATCCAGTCTGTTTTTCTATATGGCTGTGAGACATGGAGTATCCGGAAACAGGACTTCCATAAGCTCCTTGTTTTTGAGAGAAAAGTCCTTCGAAAGATCTTCGGTCCGGTTCTGGATGCAGATACAGAGGAATGGAGGATCAGATACAACCAAGAGCTTGAGGAACTATACCAGCAGCCCAACATAGCTGGAACTGTCAAAGCCAAACGAATGCAGTGGGCCGGCCATGTGGTCAGGATGGGGGATCACAGATGGCCTCGGAAGCTCCTGGATTTCACACCTACAGGAAAGAGACCGCCAGGGAGACCCAAGAAGCGTTGGAGGGGTGGACTCCACGAAGATTTAAACCAAGTGTCAATAGATGGGAACGGATGGCGGATAGCAGCAATGGGCAGAATACAGTGGAGGAGGAAACTTGTAGATGCGTGCGGTCCACTGGGCCTGGTCACGTAGTAGTAGTGGTAGTAGTAGTAGTTGGATAGAGACGAGCTCCATGAAACGATGGAGGAACTGAAAAATTATGACAGTAGACGTGAAGATTAATTACGACTAAACGAAAATTATGAACATTCACTATGCTGAAAGGAAAATAGTAAAGATAATTGACGGTGTTGAAAAACAGTTGACGAGTTTATGAGATTATACGACTGAGAGAAACAAGCAGATGGATTGAAGATGATTGTATTGGATTTACGACAGTGAACCTACCACTGGGCGTTAAATGGTTCTACACAGATGGTGGGGTCCGGAAGCGTATCTTCTCTGTAAAGTAGGATCGATGGTGATCTGTGACATCTCTGCTGAAAGAGCACAATGTTGGTGCATGCACACGCGTTTCGGAACACACCGTTCATCGTACACTGTTAAACATGGATCCACAGCAGACCACCCCTACCTATTCAGATGTTGACCCAAGGACATCGTCAATTACGATTGAGTGGACACGGGACCGTCGGGATTCGACCGTCGAACAATGGAAACACGCCGGATCTTTGGTTGAATCACATTTTTGCTACGCTAGGTCAATGGTAGTCCCCATAAACGCCGTCATCGAGGTGAACGGCGCCTCTAAACATGCAGCGCGCGACGGACACACTGGTGGGAGCAGTATTATGATATAGGAGACATTCTCCTGCGCTTGCAAGGCACCTGTGGTAGTAATCGAAGACACGCTGACAGCTGCGAACCATCTACATCCCTTCATGCTTGCTGTCTTCCCCGACGGCGATATCATGTGTCTGCAGTATAACTGTCCGTGTCTCCGAGCAAGAACTGCGCTAAAGTGGTTTGAGAAGCGTTATAGTGAATTCACGTTGATGTCTCGGGGACCAAATTGGCTTGGTGTAAATCCTATGCAACCTATATGGGGCGCTCTCAGGTGCCATCAACGTGTTATCAAATCAGCGACCCATTATTTACGAAAGTTACATTACCTTTGTCTAGGTATCTAATGCCACATATCTCCACAAACCTACCAGCAGACCGTCGGATCCCTGATACGTAAATTAAGTGATGTATTTCGCTCTAAAGACGGGCAAACAAGGTATTAAGCAGGTGGTCATAATGTTTTGGCTCTTCAGTAGCCTATATACTGCGCACGGCACATTATGCTGTGTCCGTAGGTCGTGGTCTAATGGGTCAGGCACGGTAGCTCAGCGTGTTCTGTCAGGGAGCTGGTTGGCCCCTGTAATAAAAAACTGAGTGGAAGGATCAACAAACGAACTTGAACGGATGTCATGTGACGTCCGCAACGACCAAATACAACGATGACAAAAAAAAAAAAAAAAGCGTGGCTCCCTCTGGATCACAGGGTCCTGGGTTCGATTCCCAGCCCGGTTGGAGATTTTCTATGCCCGGGGACTGAGTGTTTGTGTTATGCTCATAGTTTCATCATCATTCGTGACACTGGCTAGATTGGACTGTGTACAGCTTGGACTGTGTAAAAATTGTGACTATGTACGGGCGTTGATGCCCGTGCAGTTGAGCTCCCCACAAACCAAACATCATCATCATTATGCTGTGTGGTGGAATATAATTTGTATGTCGCCGCCACTCCCCAGCCGGCCGGAGTGGTCGTGCGGGTCTAGGCGCTACAGTCTGGAGCCGAGCGACCGCTACGGTCGCAGGTTCGAATCCTGCCTCGGGCATGGATGTGTGTGATGTCCTTAGGTTAGTTAGGTTTCATCAGTTCTAAGTTCTAGGCGACTGATGACCTAAGAAGTTAAGTCGCATAGTGCTCAGAGCCATTTTAAGCCACTCCCCACCACAACCTCCCGTTCCAGCTGGCACGCGGGAAGAACGACTGGTAGCAAGCCTGCGTGAGAACTCGAATCTCTCTAATTTTATACCTTTGCGGTCTTTTCACGAGATATACGTAGGAGGAACCAACGTGTCCCTCAACTCTTCGCTCGGAAACTCAACAACAAACTACAGCGTAATGCACAGCGCCTCCTTTGTAGCGCCTGTCACTGTAATTGGATGAGCATCTCGGAGATGTTTTCACACTCACTAAATGAACATGTGACGAAACGCGCTGCTCATCTTTGGGTCTTCTCTGGTTCCTTTATCAGTAGTTTCTGGCACAAAAGAGTAATATCCTAGTATTGGTCAAACGAGAGTTTTATAATTTATCTGTTTCGTGGATAGATATTTCCTGGCGATTCTTCTAGTGAACTTCAGCCTAGAATCTGTCGATCTTGCGATTAGTTCTATGTGATTTCCGGCGGGCTGCTGTAGGCGAACAAAGGGGTATAGATGCTGTTGCAGATGGCCGCTGTATCGTTTTCCTGCGAGGGGCAGTGTGAGGGGTCCACTTTGACTGCACATGAATGTATAGCGTTGCAGGCGTAACCGATAGCGAGCTGGCTAGAAGGGTACACCCTTTTGTGTGTTTTGTACCACGTGAGAAATAGGGATAATGTTAAAATTGTAATTATCCCATTAAAAGGCGCCGGCTGTGATTTTAGTGTTTGGTAGCATAAAGTGATCTTAATTTGCATTTCTGGCTGAAAATAGGCAAAAATGTGACAGTAATCCCTTAGTCGCTGATTCCTATTGTTCTTTTAACACATTCACTGGTGATGGTGTCACACACCGTAAGTGACTCCTTTGTCTTTGTACAACATTTTAAACGTCCCCTTTGAACAATTATACACGACTGTGCTTAAACTGACACACAATATTTTTAGCGCAACGCAATCTGACTTTCAAAAATCCCTACAAAAGAATGGCCCTGACTAACATTAACCTATACCTTTCATAAATCACTTACCTCACAACAATTTGTAATTTTTTTTTGTGGGGAGCATGGGGGCTATGTAAGTAGGCTGTTTAGGTTCTTATATTGGTAACGCCACGTAGCGCTCTGTATGAAAATCACTGGCTGTGCTGTGTGCAGTCTGTGGCTAGTTTGCATGGTTGTCTGCCATTGTAGTGTTGGGCAGTTGGCTGTGAACAGCGTGTAGCGTTGTGCAGTTGGAGGTGAGCCGCCAGCAGTGGTGGATGTGGGGAGAGAGATGGCGGAGTTTTGAAATTTGTAAGACTGGATGTCATGAACTGCTATATATTTTATGACTATTAAGGTAAATACATTGTTTGTTCTCTATTAAAATCTTTCATCTGCTAACTGTCCCTATCAGTAGTTAGTGCCTTCCGTAGTTTGAATCTTTTATTTAGCTGGCAGTAGTGGCGCTCGCTGTATTGCAGTAGTTCGAGTAATGAAGATTTTTGTGAGGTAAGTGATTTGTGAAAGGTATAGGTTAATGTTAGTCAGGGCCATTCTTTTGTAGGGATTTTTGAAAGTCAGATTGCGTTGCGCTTAAAATATTGTGTGTCAGTTTAAGCACAGTATAATTTTTCAAAAGGGGTCGTTTCACATTTCGTCCTGCAACATGTCCATCTACTATGTACGTTATGTTTCTGTACATATTGCAATCATCAGATAACCGGCCGCTGTGGCCGAGCGGTTCTACGCGCTTCTCTGGAACCGCGGGACCGCTGTGGTCGCAGGTTCGAATCCTGCCTCGGGCATGGATGTGTGTCATGACCTTAGGTTAGTTAAGTTTAAGTAGTTCTAAGTTCTAGGGGACTGATGACCTCAGATGTTAAGTCCCATAGTACTCAGAGCCATTTGAACCAATTATCAGTAACAGACCTTTCTTTTCATCAAGTAGCTTACACAGTTTCTGTTTACAACTGGCGATCACTGACTTGCCATCACTGAACTATACAGCGGTGATTATCGTCGGTCATGAACAGTATCCACATGGAGTTAGCGCTTTACTTTCCTCATTGCCTTTCTATATACAAATTAAACATCAGGGGTGACAATGAACAACACTGCCTTACAATTTTCCTCAATTTGACCTCTTGCACTAATACAGACGTGATAGGCAATTATGTGGCGTTGTCCACGTGCTTACTTTCATGGCACCTCATTCCCATTCCCCAGCACCAGGAGTGAAATGCCATCGCAACTGCTAGCAATCAACCAAAGATCCCGAGGGCCTTTGCATCCGAGACTACATTAGTCATTTTCGATTGTTTTCTATGTCACCATCTCTACAGACCTACTCCCAAGGCAGGGGTAGATAGTCAGTCATATTTAACCCACTATGTTGCCAGATTGCGAGTGATGCACAGGGCGGTCAGAAACAGTCTGAATGGCTTGTAATCTTGTGCTGATAAAAAATTGTTAAGAAAAAAATTCGATGCGTTGGGCCGTTTCTGAGTTAATTACACTACTGGCCATTAAAATTGCTGCACCACGAACATGACGGGCTACAGACGCGAAATTTAACCGACAGGAAGAAGATGCTGTGATATGCAAATGATTAGCTTTTCAGAGCATTCACACAAGGTTGGCGCCGGTGGCGACACCTACAACGTGCTGACATGAAAGTTTCCAACCGATTTCTCAGACACAAACAGCAGTTGACCGGCGTTGCCTGGTGAAACGTTGTCGTGATGCCTCGTGTAAGGAGGAGAAATGCGTACCCTCACGTTTCCGACTTTGATAAAGGTTGGAATGTAGCCTATCGCGAATGCCGTTTATCGTATCGCGACATTGATGTTCGCGTTGGTCGAGATCAAATGACTGTTAGCAGAATATGGAATCGGTGGGTTCAGGAGGGTAATACGGAATGCCGTGCTGGATCCCAACGGCCTCGTATCACTAACTGTCGAGATGACAGGCATCTTATCCGCATGGCTGTAATGGATCGTGCAGCCACGTCTCGATCCCTGATTCAACAGTTGGGACGTTAGCAAGACAACAACCGTCTGCACGAAAAGTTCAACGACGTTTGTAGCAGCATGGACTATCAGCTCGGAGACTATGGCTGCGGTTACCCTTGACGCTGCATTACAGACAGGAGCGCCTGCGATCGTGTACTCAACGACGAACGTGGGTGCACGAATGGCAAAACGTCATTTTTTCGGATGAATCCAGGTTCTGTTTACAGCAATCATGATGGTCGCATCCGTTTTTGGCGACTTCGCGGTGAACGCACATTGGAAGCGTGTATTCGTCATCGCCATACTGGCGTATCACCCGTCGTGATGGTATGCGGTGCCATTGGTTACACGTCTCGGTCACCTCTTGTTCGCATTGACGGCACTTTGAACAGTGGACGTTACATTTCAGATGTGTTACGACCCGTGGCTCTACCCTTTATTCAATCCCTGCGAAACCCTACATTTCAGCAGGATAATGCACGACCGCATGTTGCAGCTCCTGTACAGGCCTTTCTGGAGACAGAAAATGTTCGACTGCTGCCCTGTACAGCACATTCTCCAGATCTCTCACCAACTGAAAACGTCTTGTCAATGGTGGCCGAGCAACTGACTCGTCACAATACGCCAGTCACTACTGTTGATGAACTGTGGTATCATGTTGAAGCTGCATGGGCAGCTGTACCTGTACACGCCATCCAAGCTCTGTTTGATTCAATGCCCAGGCGTGTTATGGCCGTTATTACGGCCAGAGGTGGTTGTTCTGGGTACTGATTTCTCAGGATCTATGCATCCAAATTGCGTGAAAATGTAATCACATGTCAGTTCAAGTGTAATATATTTGTCCAATGAATACCCGTTTATCATCTGCATTTCTTCTTGGTGTAGCGATTTTAATGGCCAGTAGTGTACAATTAGTAATAGGAAAAAAAACTGATAATCGGTTATATCAGAAACTGCTTGTTTTGAGCGGTTTTAATGGTCAGTTTAAAGCAATGTGACCGAAAAATAGTTGTTTCAGCGAAAACTATCCCTATGCTGGAACGCACACATGCACGTTAAGTATTCACAATCTATACAGTTGGAGAACACAATCTGCAAGCTGCACCGCATGTCGACCTAGAAAGGGAAGTGAGTGAGCGTAGTAGGAGGCCAGGCCGTGTGTAGGAAGACTCAGTGCATTACGTAAGCTGACCGCGAGTCCGGCTGCACGTGGGCAAACCGCGCGCAACGTGCGCGCTGCGCGGGCTTCATGCCGACACACAGCCGCCGCTTCTGGCCGTCTCTTTGGGGAAACACGGCGCTAGCAGCAGGTGTCTGCCAGCGGCACTCAGAGAAAGCGCGTACTCTACACACACGGCGCTAAGTTACGCTTCTCGCAGCTACGCACCGTAACTACGAGCTATCCCCATCCACCTCCATTTCTTTAAAGATTCGAAACATTCATGTATAAAACACCTTTAAGTTACGTTTAAGGTCTATTGGAAGCTGCCAGGTGCTTCCTACATCTACATCTACATACATACTCCGCAATCCACCATACGGTGCGTGGCGGAGGGTACCTCATACCACAATTAGCATCTTCTCTCCCTGTTCCACTCCCAAACAGAACGAGGGAAAAATGACTGCCTATATGCCTCTGTACGAGCCCTAATCTCTCTTATCTTTGTGGTCTTTCCGCGAAATATAAATTGGCGGCAGTAAAATTGTACTGCAGTCAGCGTCAAATGCTGGTTCTCTAAATTTCGTCAGCAGCGATTCACGAAAAGAACGCCTCCTTCCCTCTAGAGACTCCCACCCGAGTTCCTGAAGCATTTCCGAAACACTCGCGTGATGATCAAACCCACCAGTAACAAATCTAGCAGCCCGCCTCTGAATTGCTTCTGTCCTCCCTCAATCCGACCTGATAGGGATCACAAACGCTCGAGCAGTACTCAAGAATAGGTCGTATTAGTGTTTTATGAGCGGTCTCCTTTACAGATGAACCACATCTTCCCAAAATTCTACCAATGAACCGAAGACGACTATCCCCCTTCCCCACAACTGCAATTACATGCTTGTCCCACTTCATATCGCTCTGCAATGTTACGCCCAAATATTTAATCGATGTGACTGTGCCAAGCGCTACACTGCTGATGGAGTATTCAAACATTACGGGATTCTTTTTCCTATACATCTGCATTACTTTACATTTATCTATATTTAGAGTTAGCTCCCATTCTTTACACCAATCACAAATCCTGTCCAAGTCATCTTGTATCCTCCTTTCATGATCAAACACCTGATATTGACGTCGTATCTTCTGAACTAAATTGATGGGCCAAAACATGATTCTCGCCTGCTGAATACCTTATTTGTCGATCTTTGGAACGAAATATATCACTGATTCTGCGTATCAAGGATCTGTCAGTTTGTTAGTAGGTTTGTGGAGGTACGTGCCATTAGAGTTGCGTACGTGGTGTAAGTAAGATGTTTAGGTTTTTACGTCATGTAGCGCTCTGTATGAAAATCATTGGCTGTGTTGTGTTCGGTCTGTGGTTGGTTGGCATCGTTGGAATATTCACTATTGTAGTGTTGGGCAGTTGGATGTGAACAGCGCGTAGCGTTGCGCAGTTTGAGGTGTGCCGCAAGCAGTGGTGGATGTGGGAAGAGAGAAGGCAAAGTTTTGAGAACGGACGATCTGGACGTTTGTCCGTTAGAAAAACGAAATTTGTAAGACTGGATGTCATGAACTGATATATATATTATGACTTTTGAACGCTATTCAGGTAAATACATCTTTGTTCTCTATAAAAATCATTCATTTGCTAACTATGCCTATCAGTAGTTAGTGCCTTCAGTAGTTAGAACCCTTTATTTAGCTGGCAGTATTGGCGCTCGCTGTATTGCAGTAGTTCGAGTAACGAAGATTTTTGTGAGGTAAGTGATTCATGAAGGGTATTGGTTATTGTTAGTCACAACCATTCTTTTGTAGCGATTTTTGAAAGTCAGATTGCGTTGCGCTAAAAATATTGTGTGTCAGTTTAGTGATGATCAGAATAGGTAAAGAGAGAAATGTTTGAGTACGTTCAGTTTTGCTCAGCTGTTTGAAAATCAAATAATGTAAGAGGTTTATCAGCACAGCAATTCATAAATTTTTCTAAGGGGAGGTTTCAGTGGTGATGGAGCCCGATAGCGATCCATGTGTTCCACAGGATTTATATTGTAATATATTGATTATTGCTTACTACTGTAGTGTTACCTTGAAGCTGTGAGAAAGAAGGACAGGCGCTCAGAGGTGCGGAAGCAGAGACGATGCTGAGGGCAGACGAAACTAGGACAGATATTGTGACATAACGTAAACCGTAAGGGGAAAGCCTTGCGAAAATGCAGACGTCCCCAGACGCGGTCCCAGGGCGCTAGTTACTCTTCAGGGAATTGACATGTAACTTCATATGTCGCCTAGACGCTGTAGTAGGTTGCCACCGTAGAACTTTGTAACCAACAGGCACATATTAGCGTATAAAGCCGGCTTGATACCAGCCCTGAGAACAGCGTCAGTAGGCTCACAAGGGTTAGAAAGAGAGCGAAAACGCCAAAGAACTGTTGACCCAGCAGTCCCTACTCCAGTGAGCCCGAGGGGCGGGGCTAAATGACGTATAATAAAAATATTGCAAGCCTTATTTGGCAGAGCAGTTACGTTTAGCTTTCAGCTGAACAATGTTGGTACCAAATACGGACTTACTTAGCACAACTGCATTAACATCCCCGCCTTAGGAGTAGTAGAGGGGCCCTAACTAAACCGTGATTGGCAGGTGCCTGCAAGAAACCTGCATAATTGGCTGGGTGGCTTTAAGAGGGAAAAACAGTGTCCCCACGTGACTCTTTAAAACCCCTAGAATCCGCATTTTGGCGGAGTTATCAGTCGGACGATCTGGGCGCCAGGCTCGGTCCAGCTCCGCGTAAGTCTGCTCTCTCACTTGGAGTGCCCCAGTGAACAGTGTCACATACAGTACGTTTTGTTTTGCAACTAAGTTGATGCCTTAAGATGCTGCTAGTGTTTGTTACTGTGGATAGCATCCACTCCTGGGACTTCTGCACTGGGTTCTGTTGTAACAGTGTTATTCATGCTTTTTCTAACCCTAGAACTAGCCTCCAGTGTATTAGTTAGTCCTGTCTGGAATAAACAACTATTTCAAAACCCTGTTTGTCCAAGAGTCTCGACAACGAGTTCCCTACCAAGTCTCACCACCTGCATTTCTAGTAAATGCCTGTACCAGTGTTGGCTCAGATAGAAGAAAACAATCAAATGCCTTCACTGAGAATTGTCCTTCTGCTCTGTACCGATCGGGAGCGCAGACTGACCAGTAACCCCGTTTCCCACTCTCCCACCTATGTCAGGACACGACAACATCAAACGAATTTGACCGCCGAGACATCCACGTGAGTTCACTGTAATGTCTCTCAGACCATTATACCACAGTTCTTGCTCCGAGACATGGACAGCTATACTGCAGAAAGATGACATCGCCGTCGTGGAAGACATCAAGCAAGGAGGAATGCAGGCGGTTCGCAGATGTCAGCGTGTCTTCGGTATTTGCCACGATAATACGGCTTTCACCAGCCTGCCTCCGTGCGCGCTGCACGTATCGAGCCTCCGTTCACATAGATGACGGCGTTTGTGGAGACGACAATTCACCTAGTGTAGTAAAAATGTAATTCGCCCAAAGAGCTGCCGGCCGCAGTGGCCGTGCGGTTCTAGGCGCTACAGTCTGGAACCGCGAGACCGCTACGGTCGCAGATTTGAATCCTGCCTCGGGCATGGATGTGTGTGATGTCCTTAGGTTAGTTAGGTTTAAGTAGTTCTAAGTTCTAGGGGACTGGTGACCTCAGTAGTTAAGTCCCATAGTGCTCAGAGCCATTTGAACCATTTGAACCCAAAGAGCCAACACGTTTCCATTGCCCGACGGTCGAATTCCGATGGTCACGTGCCCGCTGCAGAGATGCCACAGATAACCTTCTACCCTACTTTACAGAGCAGTCAAGCGTCCGAACTCTACGTTCAGTGTAGAGACGTGGACGTCCAACTTCTTAGCACCTAATGGTAGTTTCATTGTCCTACCTCTTTTCGCAGCGGAAAGAGAAGAGAGCGGAAACACGAGGGTCGTGTGGTCGATTACCTATGAGGAAAAAATTTATAGTTTGAGTTTTTACGCTGCTTGCATTGCAAGTAAATCGAAATGCTCAGTATATTGTATTTCTTCATATTTTCACAAAATACTTGAACAGGAAACGAGAGTGGAAATTTGGGACAGCAAACAAATTTCCAAGAATGGATTGGAATTAAGGCCCATAGGACTTCGTATTCCGTTAGTTTCATTTTGACCTTCAAGCAGTCGGTCAGAGGGTTAGCTGCCCTCTGTAATAAAAAAACTGAGTTAATGGATCAACGACGAACTGAAACGGGTGACTTGCGACGTCCACCCCGAGCAGATACAACGAACGAAAACGAAGAAAATGTGATTAATTAAAAAGCTGCGTTACGCATGGTTTTCTGCGAACTGTGCAATGACAGATCACCTTTGATGAATGTAAACGAAGTTTGTTTTTCTACATAAACTTTAAAAGAGCAAAGTAATTGTAAATCTGCGCGTTTATAACGTGTACAAAATGGCGAGTGAATTACTGCTTCCCCTGTTTTACTATGACTGTAACACCAGAACGTGTAAATTATCATCTGTAGAATAATAAAAGGATCTAATTTTTTACTCGAAGTTGACGTGTACCCCTTACAATCATTTCCTGGAAATTTATTCGCCGAGTCCTCGTGGGTGCTGTGACTACAATCGTTTCTTAGAAATTTATTTGCTGCATCAAATTTTCCTTTTCCCACCTTTTATGAAAATATTAATAAATGCAATATATTGAGGATCATTTCGGTTTATTTGCTGAGTAAGTTACGTAAAAAACTCTAAAAAAATATTTTCTGCATAGCGTTTCGAGAACATGATCCTCAGCTTGGCGTTCTGTACTCATTCCACTGCGCTAGCCGCTGCCTGGAATTCACGATAATACACTCCTGGAAATGGAAAAAAGAACACATTGACACCGGTGTGTCAGACCCACCATACTTGCTCCGGACACTGCGAGAGGGCTGTACGAGCAATGATCATACGCACGGCACAGCGGACACACCAGGAACCGCGGTGTTGGCCGTCGAATGGCGCTAGCTGCGCAGCATTTGCGCACCGCCGCCGTCAGTGTCAGCCAGTTTGCCGTGGCATACGGAGCTCCATCGCAGTCTTTAACACTGGTAGCATGCCGCGACAGCGTGGACGTGAACCGTATGTGCAGTTGACGGACTTTGAGCGAGGGCGTATAGTAGGCATGCGGGAGGCGGGGTTGACGTACCGCCGAATTGCTCAACACGTGGGGCGTGAGGTCTCCACAGTACATCGATGTTGTCGCCAGTGGTCGGCGGAAGGTGCACGTGCCCGTCGACCTGGGACCGGACCGCAGTGACGCACGATGCACGCCAAGACCGTAGGATCCTACGCAGTGCCGTAGGGGACCGCACCGCCACTTCCCAGCAAATTAGGGACACTGTTGCTCCTGGGATATCGGCGAGCACCATTCGCAACCGTCTCCATGAAGCTGGGCTACGGTCCCGCACACCGTTAGGCCGTCTTCCGCTCACGCCCCAACATCGTGCAGCCCGCCTCCAGTGGTGTCGCGACAGGCGTGAATGGAGGGACGAATGGAGACGTGTCGTCTTCAGCGATGAGAGTCGCTTCTGCCTTGGTGCCAATGATGGTCGTATGCGTGTTTGGCGCCGTGCAGGTGAGCGCCACAATCAGGACTGCATACGACCGAGGCACACAGGGCCAACACCCGGCATCATGGTGTGGGGAGCGATCTCCTACACTGGCCGTACACCACTGGTGATCGTCGAGGGGACACTGAATAGTGCACGGTACATCCAAGCCGTCATCGAACCCATCGTTCTACCATTCCTAGACCGGCAAGGGAACTTGCTGTTCCAACAGGACAATGCACGTCCGCATGTATCCCGTGCCACCCAACGTGCTCTAGAAGGTGTAAGTCAACTACCCTGGCCAGCAAGATCTCCGGATCTGTCCCCCATTGAGCATGTTTGGGACTGGATGAAGCGTCGTCTCACGCGGTCTGCACGTCCAGCACGAACGCTGGTCCAACTGAGGCGCCAGGTGGAAATGGCATGGCAAGTCGTTCCACAGGACTACATCCAGCATCTCTACGATCGTCTCCATGGGAGAATAGCAGCCTGCATTGCTGCGAAAGGTGGATATACACTGTACTAGTGCCGACATTGTGCATGCTCTGTTGCCTGTGTCTATGTGCCTGTGGTTCTGTCAGTGTGATCATGTGATGTATCTGACCCCAGGAATGTGTCAATAAAGTTTCCCCTTCCTGGGACAATGAATTCACGGTGTTCTTATTTCAATTTCCAGGAGTGTATAAATGGCTCAGGCCCCACCAGACCCAAGCCAAAGATGCTAGTTCTTTTCCTAAACGCTTGGCCATCTGTCACTTATATATATATCACCGACCATGCACAAACAGTGCCCGCACTCTTACGGGATTCGGCAAAAAGCCGCGAGTAATGTGTATAATGGGCAGGGGCACTATGAATATAGTGCGGGAAAATAAGTTGGGAATGTGGATCTCACGGGAGGCGTCCCAGAGATAAGTCCTTGCAGTCGCACTATCCTTTGTGTCTTCGGTCGCTCAGATGGATGCCGACACGGTAGCTCAGCGTGTTCGGTCAGAGGGTTAGCTTCCCTCTGTAATAAAAAAAAAACTGAGTTAATCGATCAACAATGAACTTAAATGGATGTCTTACGACGTCTGCCCCAAGCAGATGAAACGAACAAAAGCGAACAAAATGAGATAAAAAAATGGATGGAGCATTTGCCATGTAAGCAGGAGATTGCCGGGTTCGAGTCCCGGTCGGGGCACACATTTTCAACTGTCCCCGTTGACTTATATCAACGCCTGTATGGAGCTAGGGGTGTTCATTTCATTGTAATTACTTCCATTTCTGGCTAAGCGCTAAACGTGCCACTAATGTGGACGAAATCGATGACGACAAGTAGACGCGGTCCGCTTGTAAGCCACGCTATATCCTCCTACAGTCACTCAATCACTCAACGACGACTGTTTCTCGTACACTACAGCGTCATCAGCAACCAGTCACAGACTGCTGCTCATCCTACCCGCCACCCCACTTCTGTGCTTACAGGATACGAACGATCCTACCAAACGTCCCTGGGGCACGCCTGACGATTCCCTTTGGTCTCTGATGGACAGACACCTCCCCGGGGTCCGCCCCGATAGCTGAGTGGTCAGCGTGGCGGATTGCCGTCCTACGGGCCCGGGTTAGATTCCCGGCTGGGTCGGCGATTTTTCTCCGCTCAGAGACTGGGTGTTGTGTTGTCTTCATCATCATTTCATCCCCACCCGGCGCACAGGTCGCCCAATGTGGTGTCGAATGTAATAAGACCTGCACCAAGGCGGCCGGACCTGCCCCGAAAGGGGCCTCCCGGCCAATGATGCCAAACGCTCGTTTCCAGTTTTACCTCCCCGATGAACTCAGTTCAGACAGTTACGTATTGTTCCTTGACGGTATGCGACAAGTCATGGGCGAAGCAGTTCTTTAATATGAAACATAAAACTCCACGGCGATTGCTCGTACTCTGCGACGGAATGACCTGTTTATCCCTATCTTTCCAGCAGTGACTGATACTAACAATGACTTTGGTATGTCATATCATTCGCTCAGGTGACTAAAGTTATAGGATACCCCCTAATACCGTGTTGGGCCTCCTTTTGCCCGCTTACAGGAGCAACTCTACGTGGCATGGACTCAACAAGTCGACTGAATTTTTTCGTTTTGAGAGTACTGAAGGGCGATCTGTTTTAATTGTTAAAAATCATTCTACTGCCAAGATCGCATAAAATATTTGTTTATTTAAGACAGCTTGTGAGTGAGGTTCAGCGTGTTTGGCGACATCGCGGTGAACGCACCTTAGAAGCGTGTATTCGTCATCGCCATACTGGCGTATCATTCGGCGTGATGGAATGGGGTGCCATTGGTTACACGTCTCGGTCACCTCTTGTCCACATTGACGGCACTTTGAACAGTGGACGTTACATTTCAGATGTGTTACGACCCGCGGCTCTGCCCTTCATTCGATCCCTGCGAAACCCTACATTTCAGCAGGATAATGCACGACCGCATGTTGCAGGTCCTGTACGGGCCTTTCTGGATACAGAAAATGTTCGACAGCTGCCCTGGCCTGCACATTCTCCAGATCTCTCACCAATTGAAAACGTCCGGTCAATGCTGGCCGAGCAACTGGCTCGTCACAATACGCCAGTCGCTATTCTTGATGAACTGTGGTATCGTGTTGAAGCTGCATGGGCAGCTGTACCTGTACACGCCATCCAAGCTCTGTTTGACTCAATGCCCAGGCGTATCAAGGCCGTTATTACGGCCAGAGGTGGTTGTTCTGGGTACTCATTTCTCAGGATCTATGCACCCAAATTGCGTGATAATGTAATCACCTGTCACTTCTAGTATATTTGTCCAATGAATACCCGTTTATCATCTGCATTTCTTATTAGTGTAGCAATCTTAATGGCCAGTAGTGTATTCCATACGCTCTGCAATGGAGCACCGTGTCAAATTCTAGCTCATTTACGGCTCTCCCCGTGTATATGTAGTAGCGAACGGGTTATGGACAGCAGTGCACAGAAGCGGCTAGTGCCGAGGCGAAGCGCCGGGGTCTCTTATCCCGTCGATATTTCGGCAGGGCAGACGGAGAGAAGCTTTCGCTTCGGTGTGTGCCGTGTTGTGTTTTCTTTGTGCTGCGGCAGGGGCGTTGCCGAAACGGCGCGCTCGCATTAGCATCGAGCCGGCCGCCCGGGCTGTGCGGCGCAGCCGGCGAGACGGGCGGCCGTCACGCACGCCACCCGCGCGACAGCGGCTCGGCACAGCGCAGCGCCGGGGGCGGGACCTACCGCAACAGCAGCCGCGGACACACGCGGGGGCGCGGCATCAGCGTGGCCGCCGAGGCCATTCACGTCTGTACCTCTGCTGCACGAGCCACAGCGCGGTGTGTGACGCGGGGTACATTGCGTACAACTCGCACCGTGTAACTTGACCCCTGCGAGAGAACACACTCTAGTTTTCGCGAGGAGAACATGGCTAGCGCCGAAACCCGATTTCCCAAAAACTCCGCTCAGTGCAAAAGGAGACATAATAAGGGAACACGTGTTTCGGTTTATCCGTGGGTACTGGAAACGTCCTCAGAAAAAGACCGTCAAATTTATGCGTCTTTTAGCGCGCGCTAAGGTCATCCCAACTGACAACCGATGGGACCAGCGTTGCGGCCTTTCACTATAGCGTCATGTATTCTAAACCCGATTATTGTTTTTACTTTATCTTATTTCTTGCATTTAAGTACTCATGTCCGTAGAAGTTCGCGGCACGAATGCTTCTCATCAAAAGGGGGGCGGAGGGAGGGGAGGGGGTACAAAATAGGTTCAAATGGCTCTGAGCACTATGGGACTTAAATGGTCAGGTCATCAGTCCCCTAAAACTTAGAACTACTTAAAACTAACTAACCTAAGGACATCACACACATCCATGCCCGAGGCAGGATTCGAACCTGCGACCGTAGCGGTCGCGCAGTTCGAGACTGTAGCGCCTAGAACCGCTCGGCCAGGGAGGGGTACAACAAGGACGTTAGATTGTAAGTAGGTACTTTAGGTTTTTATGTTGGCAACGCCATGTAGCGCGCTGTACGAATATCACCGACTGTGCTGTGTGCAGTCTGTGGCTGGTTTGCATTGTTGGAATATTCGCTATTCTAGTGTTGGGCAGTTGGATGTCAACAGCGCGTAGCGTTGCGCAGTTGGAGGTGAGCCGCCAGCAGAGATGGATGTGGGAGAGAGATGGCACAGTTTTGAGAGCGGACGACCTGGACGTGTCGCCGACAGAAAAATGAAATTTGTAAGAGTGGATGTCATGAACTGATATATGTGTTATGACTTCTGAACTCTATTAAGGCAAATACATTGTCTGTTCTCCATCAAAATCTTTCATTTGCTAACTATACCAATCAGTAGTGCCTTCAGTAGTTAGAATCTTTTATAGCTGGCAGTATTGGCGCTCGCTGTATTGCAGTAGTTCGAGTAACGAACATTTTTGTGAGGTAAGTGATTCATGAAGGGTATTGGTTATTGTTAGTCACAACCATTCTTTTGTAGCGATTTTTGAAAGTCAGATTGCGTTGCGCTAAAAATATTGTGTGTCAGTTTAGTGATGATCAGAATAAGTAAAGAGAGAAATGTCTGAGTACGTTCAGTTTTGCTCAGCTGTTTGAAAATCAAATAACGTAAGAGGTTTACCAGCACAGTAATTCATAAATTTTGCTAAGGGCATGTTTCAAGATTAATTGTCAAACTACAACTGGGATTCACGATAGCTGTCTTACATTTATTACATGATACACACTGAAGCGATAAAGAAACTGGTATAGGCACGCGTATTCAAATACATAGGTGTGTAAACAGACACAACACGTTCATGCGGTCGGCAACGCCTACATAGGACAACAAGTGTCTGGGGCAGTTGTTAGATCGATTACCACTGCTACAATGGCACGTTATCAAGATTTAAGTGAGTTTGAACTCGGTTTTACTGTCGATGCACGAGCGATGGGACACAGCGCCTCCGAGGTAGCGATGAAGTGCGGTTTTCCCGTAGAATCGTTTCACGAGTGTACCGTGAATATCAGGAATACGGTAAAACATCAATCTCCGACATCGCTGCGGCCGGAAAAAGATCCTGCAAGAACGGCACCAACGGCGACTGAAGAGAATCGTTCAACGTGACAGAAGTGCAACCATTCCGCAAGTTCCTGCAGATTCAGTGCTGGGCCACCAACAAGTGTTAATGTACGGACCATTCAACGAAACATCATCGATATGGGCTTTCGGAGCCGAAGACCCACTCGTGTACCCTTGATGACTGCACGACACAAAGTTTTGCCTTGTCTGGGCCCTTCGACACTGACATAGGACTGTTGATGACTGGAAACATGCGTGGTCGGACGGGTCTCGTTTCAAATTGTATCGAGCGGATAAACGTGTACAGGTATGAAGCCAGTCTCATGAATCCATGGACCCTGCATGTCTACAGGGGATTTTCAAGCTGTTGGAGGCTCTGAAATGGTGTGGGGCGTGTGCAGTTGCAGTGATATGGGACCACTGATACGTTTAGATATGACTTTGACAGGTGATACGTGCGTAAGCATCATGTCTGAAAACCTGCATTCATTCATGTGCATTGTGCATTCCGACGGACTTGGGCAATTCCAGCAGGACAATGCGACACCCCACACATCCAGAATTGCTACAGAGTGGTTCTAAGAGCACTCTTCTGAGTTTAAGCGCTTCCGCTGACCACCGAACTCCCCAAATATGAACATTATTGAGCATATCTGAGATGCCTTGCAACATGCTGTCCAGAAGATATCTCCACGCCCTCGTACTCTTACGGATTTACGGACAGCCCTGCAGGATTCATGGTGTCAGTCCCCTCCAGCACTACAGACATTAGTCGAGTCCATGCCTCGTCGTATTGCGGCACTTGTGCATGCTGGCGTGGGCCCTACACGATATCAGGCAGGTGTACTTTTGTTTGGCTCTTCAGCGTATGTGCGTATGGTATTTTCAGGGGTTACAATCTTTTTATATTATCATATTCTTATATTTCATTCTTCATTCTTGTATTTTATTCTTAAGTTTACTCTTCAGGAAGATTTGGTACATCCCTTAGATGATACCGATCGCAGAAACATTCTACATATATAAATTCCGAACAAAGTGAGCATCGCCGAAGGGCACGTTTGCTACAATGGCAGTTCTTCGTAAGAATCTCGCTCGGGAAAGAAAAGTAGTTAACATTGCTGAAGATTTCATGCGTTGGAAATTTAATTGCAGCTCATCCATCATGCAATGTCCGCCCACAGTGGAACCACCACCAGTCTATTTCCATTCTCCCTCTCACTCTTCTCCTATTTCATTCGCGGATGCTATTCGGGAAGGCGTTTGGGAAGCGAAAATATGCAAAACAGGCCAATACTCTTACTCTGTCACTTTCTCGCTAACGCAGTTCTCTGTATTGTGTTAAAGCTCAACTAGATCCCTAGTAACTGATATTGTCGTTTTAGTATTCATAATTTTTCCACTGACTTCATGGAGAACTGTTTGTGATTTGGCTACTTTCGTTTTCTGATAAGAGTATTCTTTGGGCACCTGATATCTTGCCCGTGCGCTAAACTAATCTCGGATTAGTGGAAGCTCTTCCAAAATACTAATGAACGTCGATAATGGCAATATCGCTTGTCTCTTTGCTGACGCGTTATAAATCAAGCAGAATTTCGCCAGAGATCTGCCACTAATTTCATTCTCAACAGTATTCAAATGAAGATAAATTGACTCTCTAACAACCATAAGGCAGGTAAAATCACTCCTCCAATTAACAATGGCCGAATAGTGTACTACAATGAATCAACTTTTTCAGCGGATCAAAAACGATTTATTAAACGTCCAATGAGCATCTATATTCGTTTCTATCAGACTGTAGATTTGATACTGTCAGCCAGGTATACGTTCTCCTTGATTTCACCAAATAAGTTCGGTCTGCTTCACGAACAGCTCCTCAAAAAGTGCCACACTGGTTCGTTCCCTATTCCTAGAAGACTTAGCTAGAGGTACGTCCCTCACAGTATCAGAGTGCAGCACTATGGTAAACTTCTACAGTCTATCACATCATTTGAAATACGGTTAAAACAACCTGGAATACATTTCATTAGGATTTTTCCACTCGATCTCAGTCTGAGGTCTACTTTTCCTAATAACTTGTTTTATGTGGTCGTTCCATTTCAGATTCCTTCCGACGAAATACTGTGAGATTTTTTACAGCTGCTTCCGTCTCTAATTATCTGTCCCCAATAGTCGAATCGAACAGTAATGCGTCTTTTCGTCTATTTATGTGAATTACCTTACATCTGTTTACGTCTCGCGTTTTTCTGCAGGTCCCTGTGCGAACTGTCAGTCCTCTGCATACACGCTTTACGAGAGTCACTCAATAAATAATAGCCCTCATTTTTTCTCACAATATTTTAAGAATTAGAACAAGTTAAGAGATAGAATTTTTTCTACAAAATCTCCATCATGTTCTACGGTGTTTCAACAGAATTGTATAATATGATGAAAGCTCTTGTCCTGTGCTAAAATCCATGCTTTTACTGCATGAATTACTCTCTCATTTTTTTCGAAGTGCGTTCCATGTAGAGAATCCTTAACTGGCTGAAACAGCTAGAATCCGAGGGCGCAATGTCCGGGTTATAGGATGGATGAAACAATGACATCCATTCCAATTTGGCGATGTATTCACCGGTTCTGAGACTCGGTTGCGGGGGTGAAATGGTTCAAATGGCTCTGAGCACTATGGGACTCAACATCTTAGGTCATCAGTCCCCTAGAACTTAGAACTACTTAAACCTAACTAACCTAAGGACATCACACACACCCATGCCCAAGGCAGGATTCGAACCTGCGACCGTAGCAGTCCCGCGGTTCCGGACTGCAGCGCCAGAACCGCTAGACCACCGCGGCCGGCCGCGGGGGTGCATTGTTGTGTTGGTGCGAGACGTCTCTTGGACTTTCGTCAGATGTAACTCGTTGGAAAAGGTTCTTTAATTGGGATTCAACATATGCCTATGAATTAATGGTTTTGGCATAACATGCACAAGGACGATACCATAATTAACCTAAAAGACAGTCATCTTTGCCAGCAGAGGATGGTGTCTGAAAGTGAGTAACTTTTGGTTTCTGGCTCAAAGTGATGCACCCAAGTTTCGTCACCTGTGACAATCCGTGACAGAAACGTCTCTCCATTGGCCTCAAACTGCTTCGCCATATCGGATGAAGCAGCTTCTCTTTGAATCTTGTGGTCTGGCTTGAGCATTCGTGGAACCCATCTTGAGCGCAACCTTTATATATAATAGTATCAGCCATTGTACATGCTCTTCCGGTATTCACCGAAAGCTGTCGAGCCGACTGTTGAGTTGTGACACGAAAACGATACTATAATTAAACTAAAAGACCGTCATCTTTGCCAGCAGAGGATGGTGTCTGAAAGTGACTAACTTTCGGTTTTTGGCTTAAAGTGATGCACCCAGGTTTCGTCACCTGTGACAATCCGTGACAGAAACGCCTCTCCATTGGCATCCGCAACCGCACGATTCTCCATATTGTGCCGGCCGAAGTGGCCGTGCGGTTAAAGGCGCTGCAGTCTGGAACCGCAGGACCGCTACGGTCGCAGGTTCGAATCCTGCCTCGGGCATGGATGTTTGTGATGTCCTTAGGTTAGTTAGATTTAACTGGTTCTAAGTTCTAGGGGACTAATGACCTCAGCAGTTGAGTCCCATAGCGCTCAGAGCCATTTGACCCATCTCCATATCGTAAACAGTGTCTGTGGCAGGACGTCTCGAAAGTGGGCGATTGGTTTTTGCAGTTCCAGATGCACTAACGCTCTATATTTATCGCCCAACATCACTACTATATAATGAACACATACGTTTTATGTATATTCATCACGGTTTAGTTTTTCGCATATAAGAATTCAATTACAGCACGTTCCTTGTAACGAGTACATAGTGTAGATGCCATTTTGATGGTTCAATACGGCTGTCCCACTGGTCGGAATTGTTAGGAACTTCACATACGTGCAGGAGAAAAGTCGGATTTCAAGTAACTAGCCGGCCGCGGTGGTCGTGCGGTTCTAGGCGCTCCAGTCCGGAGCCGCGCTGCTGCTACGGTCGCAGGTTCGAATCCTGCCTCGGGCATGGATGTGTGTGATGTCCTTAGGTTATTTAGGTTTAATTAGTTCTAAGTTCTAGGGGACTGATGACCACAGCAGTTGAGTCCCATAGCGCTCAGAGCCATTTGAACCTTTTTTTTTCAAGTAACTAAAAAGGACATTTTCATATTGAGGTCTTATTTCTTGAATGACACTCGTAGATACACAACAGCGTCGTCCGCCAAAAGATCGTACGGAGCCTCCGACATTCTCCACCAGAACATTTGCCCAAGTGTCATAGCGCTATGTTACTTGGCATCATGCGAAAGTTTCTTTGGTTCTTAAGTTTTCCATACCAGTCCATTAACATGATGTCAGGCCATCCACTACATTGTCGACCATTAAATAATAATGAAGAATTGTTACAGTACTTGTAGCAGAAGACAGAGCTACCCCAGGGAAAATAGTCATGACAAACAAACTTGCAAATTGCCAACTATCAGTTGTAGATATTACACTGTCCAGTCACTTCAATATGACAACCTGTCAGAAGCCCGAATAACCACCTTTTGCAGCGTGCGCCGATGTGAGACGTGCAGGAAGAGAGTCAGAGAGCCGGCCGCTGTGGCCGAGCGGTTCTAGGCGCTTCAGTCCGAAACCGCTCTGCTGCTACGCTCGCAGGTTCGAATCCTGCCTCGGGCATGGATTTGTGTGATGTCGTTAGGTTTAAGTAGTTCTAAGTCTAGGGGACTGATGACCTCAGATATTAAGTCCCATAGTGCTTAGAGCCATTTGAACCATTTTGAGAGTCAGAGAAGTCCTGAAGGTACCGGCAGGGATGTGGAGCCATGCTGATTTCAGTGTCGCAGCCATCTGTGTTAGGTACCTCGTTTGAGTATCTATAATGCGAACTGTCCTATCGAGGTGGTATCTCAGATTGTCGATTGCGTCTAAATCCAGGTGGTCTGGTGGCACATAGCACGGTAAACTCACACAGGTACTTTGTGAACCACGCACGGACACTGCAAGCTGTGTAGCACATTTCATTATCCTAATGGTAGATGCCACTGTGCTGAGGGAAAATAAGCTGCATGCAGGGATACACATGGTCCCCAAGGGTAGATGGATACGTGTTGATAAATTGTGCCTTTCAGAATGACGAGGTCTCCCAGGAAATGCCACGAAAAAATTCCCCAGACCATAACGCTCGTTCCTCTGGCCTGGAACCTTCCGACGACTGTTGCGGAGTGTTTGGTTCCAGACGTTTCACGCCGTACAAGTCAACGGCCATCTGCCCGATGGAGCACCAAACGTGATTCGCCTGAAAAGGCCACCTGTCACCACTCAGTGGACGTCCAATGGCGGTTGACAAATTCCAGTATTCTTCGTGGATGAACAGCAGTCAGCGTGGGTCCAGCCGGCCGGAGTGGTCGAGCGGTTGTTGGCGCTTCAGTCTGGAACCGCGCGACCGCTACGGTCGTAGGTTCGAATCCTGCCTCGGGCATGGGTGTGTGTGATGTCCTTAGGTTGGTTAGGTTTAAGTAGTTCTAAGTTCTAGGGGTCTGATGACCTCAGATTTTAAGTCTCATAGTGCTCAGAGCCATTTGAACCAATATCAGCGTGGGCCCTTGAACCAAGCGCTAGCAGCGGACGCTCATAAGCAGCAAAGTTCACTGAATGGTCGTTAAGGAGACATTGTTAGCAGCTCCTTGGTTCTTCTGGGCGGTCAGTTGCTCAACAGTTGCACATCTGTTCGGCCCCTGACATCTGTGGCCCGTGGTGTACCACAGTTCCTCGGCGCCTGTTTTGAATTGTGCCATTTTGTCATGGACGGTATACTTTAACCATGGGGCATGCAAACAGTTCACAAACTTAGTCCTTTCGGAAATACTTCCAACCTTCGCCGAAATCAGCTGATCACGACCTTTTGGACGTCAGATTCCGCATTACGACAACGAGTGCGCTTCCAGAATGAGATTTTCACTCTACAGCGGAGTGTGCGCTGATATGAAACTTCCTGCACATTAAATCTGTGTGCCGGACCGAGACTCGAACTCGGGACCTCTGCCTTTCGCGGGCAAGCGCTTACCGACTGAACCTTGCTGTGGCTAAGCCATGTCTCCGCAATATCCTTTCTACCAGGAGTGCTAGTTCTGCAAGGTTCGCATAAGAGCTCCTATGAAATTTGGAGGGTAGGAGACGAGGTACTGGCAGAATTGAAGCTGTGAAGATGGATCGTGAGTCGTGCTTGGGCAGCACGGTTGCCGGCATAGTAGCTCAGCGTGTTCGGTCAGAGGGTTAGCTACCCCCTGTGATAAAAAAAAATGAGTGAACAATCAACGAAGAACCTCAACGGGTGTTATCGGACGTCCGCCCCAAACAAAAAACTCAGCAGAGCGCTTGACCGCGAAAGGCAAAGGTCCCGAGTTCGATTCTCGGTCCAACACACAGTTTTAATCTGCCAGGAAGTTTCAACGACTGCACTGTTTCTGCATCGCCCTCCGGCATACTTTATATCCTGCAGCGCTATTGTAGCTACCAGCCGTCTGTGAGTGGTTACTGCATATTGACGTTGAAAATAGGCGGCAATCACTCCAATGTGACTGGACCGTGTATGTACTCAGTGGCTGACTGCTAACTGCTAACTTCGTGCTTACCACGAAAGCGAGGGTACACGTACTATATGCATTTACTTTATGCAATTTACCGTACGAAATTTTGGTATTCCGCCAGTAATTCTTCACCGAAAATGCTCATTACGTTTAATAGATTACTATACATCAGAATTAACACTTAATCAGTAAGCGAATTTCAAAATACTGGCTCCAAAATATGAGTCCTGACATGTGACTATGAGGAAAGTACTGTTCCGATTCATTTTATAGAAGATAGGTCTTTATGAACTTCTTTACGTTTTTTTTTAATCCGTTCTTGTTTACTCTACCCAGCTGTATCATCAAAGTTACTGGGAAGTCTTACGGTGTTAATTGTGAACGATCAAATATCCTCTACTGTATATCCGAAGCATTACTTTAAGATACATCTGTTTGCGTGGCCGTCTTCCGCATCAGCTGTATAAATAAATTATTAATGGTTTTCCGTCTTGAGCTTAGTGCAATTTAGTTAAAGAGAGTAACATCAGATGCGTTTCGCTTTTATGTATAAAGCATCTTCCGTTGTTATTCTGCAAACTGGATACGTGTATTCGTACATTTTCGTCGTTTTAGATTAAAAACAGCGTTTTGTTTTTAAAGTTGGAGGGCAAGATACTTACGGTGTTTCTTTACGTATTCTCGGAACCACTGCTTCTCAGCAACGGCTGATGAAAAACTTCCTTTCACATATGCACTTGGGAGTTTTTGCCATTCTGAAGTATTTCTTGCACTGCATTTGTGTTATTTACACTTCACTTTTGTAATTACCAAGATGCAGCAGAAGAAATGTTGCAGAACGGCAAAAACTGCCAAGTGCATATGTGAAGTGAAGTCTTTCAACATCAGCCGTTGCCAACAAGGCGGGAAGAAGCAGTGGTTTGGAGAATATTTAAAGAAACGCCGTAAGTAACTTGCCCTCCAACTTTATAAACAAAACGCTGTTTTCAATCTAAAACAACCAAAATGTACAAACACATAATTTGCAGAATAACTACGCAAGATGCTTTATAAATAGAAGAGAAACGCGTCTCGTGTAATTTTCATTCATTAAGCTGAAGTAAGCTCAAGACGGAAAAACATTAGTAACTGATTACTTTAAGAAGTCTTGGCCACCTGCTCGTAATCTATCGAGTCTCCAAAAGAAGGGACTCACCTCTTCTTACCTATTCCTAGTATTAAACGGGAGGCATATTTATTTTTGATGCCATCAAAATCCGTTTTTCATGTTGTACGCATTTAACAAAGCGCAAGTTAGCAGATTATAAAAGGAATCTCGTTTGTCATTAGTGCTGCTGTAATACGGAATTCAATGTTCCCATTGCCACCGTCACCCTCATCATCATCATCATCATCATCATCATCACCACCATCATTATACTGAAATCAGTCCAGTCTACTCTCACTTCGATCTGCACACTCCTCTTTTCTTGACAGATGCGCACAGACTATTTGTATTTGTGTTACCCTTAAACGGAACGATGTTTTCAGATGTAATATTCTGTTAACAATACTATGTCTGTGACGTGTAAGCCTTTATAGAAGCTACGGACGCTATCCAGTCATTTGAGCAAGACTACTTTAATACAGCAAGAGAATTGCTGTGGAGACGAAGTAGCTCTCGTGAGTTGCTATGGCTTTTCCGAACTTGATTAACATTCGAGGCTACTTACGAGACCGGGGAATAACGTGGGCTTATCAGCGGGAGGCTGAACAACAGGGAAAGTAGTGTCTTGATTGTTTTCGTTACAAAAACAGTTCAGAAACGTATCTGCATGAGATTTGTTTTACCGTTTGAAGCACACTTATTACGTTACACAATGGGCGGCTATCAGTCAAAGGTGAATAGTTGTTACGTGGCGCAACTGTGTACTGCATGACCGAGTCAGACAGTTTAATGTGATAAGCGAAATGCAGTCGGCGCCAGCGTCGTCGCTTCGCACGGATACGAGATAACCGTTGATAAGACAAAATTCCACAACGTGTGCATTGTTGAGAGATAAAACGAATAACAACTCGCAATGCCTAACACTACAATCACAATGGACTCCTTGACCGTGTCCTTCGCTAGGAGTCAAGGAATCTCAGCTGATAAGTTGACAGAGAAAAAGTAGAACTAGTTCAAGTGTCGGTTAGTTACCTTTGAAGATATGTGTTTGCGTAATACACGAATGAATTCGGAATAAACGAAGTCTGGGGTTTGGTTCCCCGCACCTTTTAAACGATTTTAAACTCTTTTTACATATTTATCCCTAGTATATACTCCACAAACAAATAAAAAGTCTGCAGTTTCATTTTTCGCAGTTTGCAGATAAATGCTAATGAACAAGGTAGTATACATCACGGGCTGTAAATGTGACGGCGTAGTTGTGAAATAAGTGACGCTACTACACTTTGATATTGGAACTTTAGCAATCGGCCTGAGTATTTACCCGGAGCCGGCCGGTGTGGCCGAGCGGTTCTAGGTGCTTCAGTCTGGAACCGCGGACCGCTAAGGTCGCAGGTTCAGTTTCTGCCTCGGGCATGGATGTGTGTGATGTCCTTGGGCTAGTTAGGTTTAAGTAGTTCTAAGTTCTATGGGACTGCTGACCTCAGATGTTAAATCCCATAGTGCTCAGAGCCATTTGAACCATATTTACCAGGTCTTGCTAAATGGTAATGTCTCTGAGTATTTTATATGAAAAGTCTTAACGCTTTTTAAAAAAAACAAACTTTATTAACATGCTACATGAGTATTCTTCATGTCTACATATTTAAAGCCCTCTACCGCTAGATGACTCCCAATTGTAGCGTGTAAGATGACGGTGTGTAACGTAAACCATACAGATACAGAGTCATTTATTTTGCGATGATTCCTCGTCCTAAGAACTAAAGGCATTATGGACATATACTAAGATGTACTCGTATCTTTGTTGTACACCTCACAAATCTGAAATGTCTGATAAGCGATAATTTCTCGACTGTTAAGCCTCCAGGCCTACTACAGTCTCTACTTTACCACCACGTACTGCAGCCACAGTAACCCAATCATTACCATGGCCACTAGCATCTGCGTTAGTAAGCGTAAAATTCAGTACACATCCACAAAACACTGAAGGGCCATGCAAAATTCTTCGTACTGCTAACAATATTATCAACAGCTTTATACACTATCTAAGTGTGCGAGAAACAGCTTTCTGTAACACCTTTATTGGGATTCGAAGTAATCACCATTAGCAGCAACATAGTTCTGATATCGGTTGTAGAGTCGTTGGAAACTGTCAGCAAACGTTTCCTGTGAATCACTCGAAGCACCGTGGACGCGCGTCGCTGGAAATCTGCAGCACTACAGGAGATAGGACGTGGTGCTGTCACTAGGGTCTGCGGACCAAGTGACAGTCAATGTCATGGTCTTCATCGACTTCCCCGTCCCCCGAAAATAGTAGGTTGACAAGCTTCAAGATTAAGACTATGTTGATCGCCTTTCTAGACAGCATGAATTTCTACCTGAGCGAGACGAGGAAGTCGATGATCACCGTGCCATTGACTGTCGCATAGTCTCCTGACGTGTTGGTAGCACCAAGTTTTATCACCATCACCATCGCCAAACAAACTGGTATAGGAATGCGTATTCAAATACAGAGATATGTAAACAGGCAGAACACGGCGCGGCGGTCGGCAACGCCTATGCAGGGTGTTACAAAAAGGTGCGGCCAAACTTTCAGGAAACATTCCTCACACACAAAGATAGAAAATATGTTATGTGGACATGTGTCCGGAAACGCTTACTTTCCACGTTAGAGCTCATTTTAATACTTCTCTCCAAATCATATTAATCATGGAATCGAAACACACAGCAACAGAACGTACCAGCGTGACTTCAAACACTTTTTTACAGGAAATGTTCAAAATGTCCTCCGTTAGCAAGGATACATACATCCATCCTCCGTCGCATGGAATCCCTGATGCGCTGATGCAGCCCTGGAGAGTGGCGTATTGTATCACAGCCGTCCACAATACAGGGCACGAACAGTCTTTAGATTTGGTACCGGGGTTGCGTAGACACGAGCTTTCAAATGCCCCCATAAATGAAAGTCAAGAGGGTTGAGGTCAGGAGAGCGTGGAGGCCATGGAATTGGTCCGCCTCTACCAATCCATCGGTCACCGAATCTGTTGTTGAGAAGCGTTCGAACACTTCGACTGAAATGTGCAGGAGCTCCATCGTGCATGAACCACATGTTGTGTCGTACTTGTAAAGGCACATGTTCTAGCAGCACAGGTAGAGTGTCCCGTATGAAATCATGATAACGTGCTCCATTGAGCGTAGGTGGACGAAACTAAAATGAGCTCTAACATGGAAATTAAGCGTTTCCGGACACATGTCCACATAACATCTTTTCTTTATTTGTGTGTGAGGAATGTTTCCTGAAAGTTTGGCCGTACCTTTTTGTAACACCCTGTATAAGACAAGTGTCTGTCGCAGTTGTTAGATCGGTTACTGCTGCTACAATGGCAGGTTATCAAGATTTAAGTGAGTTTGAACGTGATGTTATAGTCGCCGCACGAGTAATGGGACACAGTGTCCCCTAGATAGTGATGAAATGGGGATTTTCCCGCACGACCATTTCATGACTGTACCGTGAATATCAGGAATCCGGTAAAACATCAAATCTCCGACATCGCTGCGGCTGGAGAAAGATCCTGTAAGAAACGGCGACTGCAGAGAATCATTCAGAGTGACAGATGTGCAACCCTTCCGCAAATTGCCGTAGACTTCAATGCTGGGCCATCAACAAGTGTCAGCGTTCGTAAGATCATGGATATGGGCTTTCGGAGCCGAAGGCCCATTCGTATGCCCTTTATGTCTACTCGACACATTATGCCTCGCCTGGGCCCGTCAACACTGACCATAGACTGTTGATGACTGAAAACATGTTCATGGGTCGGATGAGTCTCGTTTCAAATTGTATAGAGCGGATGGACGTGAACGGATATGGAGACAACCTCATGAACTGTTGAACCATCCATGTCAGCAGTGTCTGTTCAAGTTGGTGGAGGCCCTGTAATGGCGTGGGACGTGTGCAGTTGCAGTGATATGGGATCCCTGATTTGTACACATACGAATCTGATAGGTAACACGTACGTAAACGTCCTGTCTGATCAACTGCACCCATTCATGTCCACTGCGCATTCCGACGGAATTGGGCAATTTCCGCAGGACAATGCGTCATCTCACACGTCCAGAATTGCTACAGAGCGGCTCCAGGAACACTGTTCAGAGTTTAAAAACTTCCGCTGGCCACTCCCCAGACATGAACATTATTGAGCATATCAGGGATGCCTCTCAACGTGCTGTTCAGAAGAGATCTCCACCCCCTCGTACTCTTACGGATTTATGGGCAGCTCTGTAGGACTCATGGTGTTAGTTCCCTCCAGCACTACTGCAGACGTTAGTCGAGTCCATTCCACGTCGTGTTGCGGCACTTCTCCGTGTTGGCGGGGGCCCGACACGATATTAGGTAGGTGTACCAGTTTCTTTCGATCTTCCATGTAGAACAACGCATGAACGCGGTGCTTACAGCGACTCACAAGAAGAAAAAATGGTTCAAATGGCTCTGATCACTATGGGACTTAACATCTGAGGTCATTAGTCCCCTAGAACTCAGAACTACTTTAACCTAACTAACCTAAGGACATCACACACATCCATGCCCGAGGCAGGATTCGAACCTGTGACCGTAGCGGTCGAGCGGTTCCAGACTGTAGCGCCTAGAACCGCTCGGCCACCCCTGCCGGCTCACAAGAAGAGTTTGGTGACAGTTTCCAGCAGGTCTACAACCGATTAGATAAATCTGATGTAGCAAATGGTGATTATTTTGAAGGCCATTAAAGGTATTTTGTTTGTAATTCTTGTTTTTTAATTTCTTACAACATTTACTGACTTTTCAGACATCATCAGCATCAGGATTCTGCCCATAGGTAGATTTCCAGATGGTAACTCTCCATGCTCTCCTGTCTTATCCCATCCTCTTCTAGACCGCGTAATTTCACTTGTGTCTCCTTCTTCCTCTCAATCTTCTCCCACATGCTGGATCTTCCAAACTCTCCGTTAGCTAAGATTCCCATCTTGATGAATGTCCCATCTTCCTTTCTAGAGTAATATACAGCAGTCTTCTCTTCTCACCAACACTTTCCAAAGCTCTTTCGTTACTCACTCTGTTCCCTTCACCCAGCTATCTACTCGTCTCAGTATTCACGTTTCTACCCGTTCCGAACAAAACACTTGCCAACATTTTCCACAGACTTTTGTCTAGTTCGCCACATACGAGTAATAATCTCCCCTTTCTACTAAATGGCTCCTTCGCTATAGCAATGCGAGCTCTCACCTCCTGATGGCATCTCACGTCTTCAGTGATCGTTCTTGAAAGGTATTTAAATGCTCTTAGTTCTCTAATAATTACCTGAGCTCTTTCTTAATATTTACCAGTCTCCTTCGTTTGCCGATCATATACCCAGTTTCAGCTGTATTGGTTTTTATCTCATAATCCACACATGCTTTTCAGACGCGCCTTGTAAAAAAGAAAGTAATGTAAAGTAAAACAATATGGCTTGAAATCACAGTGAAAACAGACTCGTCATCTGGAATGTCCGCCTGTGTGATGAACACTAAAATAATGCGCACACAATAGAAAAAAGCAGTGAGTCCTAATTATGATGTGACGCCCAATTACACTACTGGCCATTAAAATTGCTACACCAAGAAGAAATGCAGATGATAAACGGGTATTCATTGGACAAATATATTATACTAGAACTGACATGTGATTACATTTTCACGCAATTTGGGTGAAAAGATCCTGAGAAATCAGTACCCAGAACAACCACCTCTGGCAGTAATAACGGCCTTGATACGCTTGGGCATTGAGTCAAACAGAGCTTGGATGGAGTGTACAGGTACAGCTGCCCATGCAGCTTCAACACGATACCACAGTTCATCAAGAGGAGTGACTGGCGTATTGTGACGAGCCAGTTGCTCGGCGGCCATTGACTAGACGCTTTCGATTGGTGAAAGATCTGGAGAATGTGCTGGCCAGGGCAGCAGTAGAAAATTTTCTGTATCCAGAAAGGCCCGTACAGGACCTGCACCATGCGGTCCGTGCATTATCCTGCTGCAATGTAGGGTTTCGCAGGGATCGAATGAAGGGTAGAGCCGCGGGTCAGAACACATCTGAAATGTAACGCCCACTGTTCAAAGTGCCGTCAATGCGAACAAGAGGTGGCCAAGACGTCTAACCAATGGCACCCCATACCATCACTCCGGGTGATACGCCAGTATGGTGGTGACGAATACACGCTTGCAATGTGCGTTCAGCGCGATATCGCCAAACACGGATGCGACCATCAGGATGCCGTAAACAGAACCTGGATTAATCCGAAAAAATGACGTTTTGCCATTCGTGCACCCAGGTTCGTCGTTGAGTACACCATCGCAGGCGCTCCTGCATGTGATGCAGCGTGATGCAGCCACACTCTCCGAGCTGATAGACTATGCTGCTGCAAACGTCGTCGAACCGTTCGTGCATATGGTTGTTGTCTTGCAAACGTCCCCATCTGTTGACTCAGGGATCGAGACGTGGCTGCACGATCCGTTACAGCCATGCGGATGAGATGCCTGTCATCTGGACTGCTAGTGATACGAGGCCGTTGGGTTCCAGCACGGCGTTCCGTATTACCCTCCTGAACCCACCGATTCCATATTCTGCTAACAGTCATCTCGACCAACTCGAGCAGCAATGTCGCGATACGACAAACCGCAGCCGCGATAGGCTACAATCCGACCTTTAGCAAATTCGGAAACGTGATGGTACGCATTTCTCCTCCTTTCACGAGGCATCAGAACAACGTTTCACCAGCCAACGCCGGTCAACTGCTGTTTGTGTATGAGAAATCGGTTGGAAACTTTCCTCAAGTCAACACGTTGTATGTGTCGCCACCGGCGCCAACCTTGTGTGAATGCTCTGAAAAACTGATCATTTGCGTATCACAACATCTTCTTCCTGTCGTTAAATTTGGCATCTGTAGCACGTCACCTTGGTGGTGTAGTAATTTTAATGGGTAGTAGTGTTTTTCACATAAGCGAAATCCGACCCTTATCGCTGATCCGTTCGCTAGCCTGCGTCGGATAGTATAGTCGGTTGACGGCTGCACTATACGATGCGACGATTCCGGAGGTTTCCTTCTCTCGCCGCGGTCTCGTGTGACGCGCGTGGGCGTGTGCCCAGAGGGGCCACAGACACACCCACACCCACGCCCACGCACACAGAGAGAGACAGAGGCGGCGGCTGCTGGCGTGGAGCACCCGCCGTGTCCACTACACGTCGGCGGCAGGGCTGCTTTTGAAGCGGATGTTTCGCGACTCGTCGGCGCGCGCTTAGGCCGCGATTGTCCGCCAGAGCGCCCGCTACTGTGCGGCCGTTCTATCTGCCGCGCTGCTGGCCGGCTTGTTATAAAACTGGCACGTGTTGGCTTTTGTCCCCAAGAGGCCGTTCCGGAGCACCCCATAATTGTGTAACACACTTCACGAGTAATTGTCACGCGGAGGGAGGTACAGTACACGTGTTTTCATCCGTTCCGTGCAGGTGCAGAACACGAGGAAAAAATATTAGCTGCCCTACATCTTTTAATAAACAGAACGTCGTCTCTAAATAAGAAAATAGTCTCCTACTTCACATGTCGATAATACAGCCAGTAATATTGTATGTCTGCCGTATAGGGGGACATGGTGCGTGTACGCATATCAACGAACTTCACCTTGTCAAAAATAAGACATTGGGAATGATATTAAATGCTCCGTGGTTTGTTAGAAACAAAACTAGCCACAATTATATAAAAATTAAAACTGTTTAAGAAGAGATCCATCCCATTCCAGCAACCTAATACATCAAACTTCCTTAGCCAATCAACAACTAATTCATCAATTTTCCACATTGGATATTCGTTAAAAGCACAAACATAAACGTTCAAATTTGTTGCTGCTATCACCCACGTAATACAAAATGAGGCCAACAAATAACGTGTAACGCCGAAAACAATGCAATATATATCGACATTTCCATAGCCATTCCGAAATTCACAGCTATGTGCCTAGAAGAGGGTTCATCGAACCACTTCCACACTGTTTCTCTACTGTTCCATTCCCGAACGACGCGGGAGAAACGAACACTTACATGTTTCTGTGCGAGCTCTGATTTCACTTATTTTATTACGATCATTATTTCTTCCTATGTACGCCGGCGTCAACAAAATTTTTTCGCATTTGGGGAAGAAAGTTCGTGATTGAAATTTCGAGGAAAGATCTCGCCGAAACGAAGAGTGCCTTTACTTTAGTAATCTGCACCCTAACTCGCGTATCATATAAGTGACACTGTCTTCCCCACTTAGTGAGAATAGAAAACGAGCAGTTCTTCCCTGGACTTTTTAGATGCACTTCGTCACTCCTGTCTGGTAATAGTCCAATACCGCACAGGAATACTCTAGCAGAGGAAGAATAAGCGTAACGTGGGTAGTCTGTTTTGTGGATTTGTTGCGTCTTCTAAATGTTCTACCAATAAAACGAAGTCTTTGGTTCACCTTCCGCACAACATGTGTTGTTCGTAGTAGTAATCCCCAGGTATGTAGTTGAATTGACAGCCTTCAGATTCGTATAATTTAACCGAAATTTAACGGATACACTTTACTACTCGTGTGGATGATCTCACACTTTTCATCATTTAGGGTTACAATAGTCACTTCTCCCACCATAAAGATTTTTTGTCTTAATAATATTGACCTTCCGATGACTTTACTACATGGTAAATGACAGTATCATCTGCAAAAAATCTAAGATGGCTCATCAGATTGTCTGCGAAATCAGTGATAGATTAGCAACAGCAAAAGACCTCTAACACTTACTTGTGGAACGCCAGACTCCCCGTCAGTTATTACTAACCGTGTCATTTCTGACAGGAAATCACGAACCCGGCCGCGCAACTAAGAAGATACTCCATACGTACGCAATTTGATTAGTAATCACTTGTGAGAAGCGGTATCAAAAACCTACTCGAAATCTGGAAATTTGGAATGCTTGAATGACGTATTCATGCATGTTGCAGCTGAAGTCATTGTGAAAACGTTTTGTAACATTATGCATTGTAATACTGTAAACTGCAATATTATAAAATGTGCTATTGTAAATAGTAAATAATTTTTTGTTCTTTTATATAACAACGCCGTCTTTTATGCATTGCTTACGTTAAAGGATTCTTGTAAACTAACATTATTTACAATTTAATTATGAAGACACAATTATCAACAAACAAACTTGGATCCGCGTTTATATGAGGGCTTGCTGAAAAGCAATACCTCCGAATTTTTTATACCAAAACTCCTAAGGCTTTTTAAGTAAAACAAACATTATTAAGGGGAGTTTTACTATATTTAAGTTCAAAAAATCGATTTTTTTAAATTGCATTTTTGGATCCATAAAAGTGTTTAGAATCCACCCCTGAACGGTTTTCCGAATACGGAACGGAAATGTTTGTTATTCGCGGTTGAACAAAAAAATGCACCTGCCTGAAATCGGACTTTTCCACGCACCAGTTTTTTTTCTTTCGGAGGACGAGTTATTGTACCGGCGCTTGGGAGGAAATATACAAAATCCAAACGAAAGTTTGAACGCGTGTGTTTGGAAGTTAGCCCCCGAGCATCTGCATTCTGGTGCGAAAACTGTGGAGATTGCGACTTTCCTGGCAGTGAGCAGCTTCAACGAAGGGTATCCAGCAATTCTAAACACCATGACAACGATGGACGTCACCCTGGGACTCTATTCGACGCAGTTCGCCAAGCATTCGGACGACCACCGGATTCAAGCGGCCGAAAACCGCTTGCCACCGGCCGTACGAGCGGCTCTGGAGCAGCGCAGGATGGCCCAGATCGAGGAGAACGTCCTCTACTAGGAAGAGGAAGGACTAGTTTATGGACCCGGAATAGCAGATTGAACGTAAGTTGCATAATATTTCATTTATATGTAGTCAAAACTTCAAACGCGATTTTCTGGAAATGACTTTTCTTTTTTATCGCGCGGTATGGTAACCTCAAATTTACTGAACCGATTGGCATAATTCTTTGTTTCCGACGTAAATTGTCTAGGAGTTGTGCCACTTTTATTCCGATCCATCAGCTATAAATATTTTTACTTGGCCGACGAAGTGTAAAAATCTATAAAAAAAACCTTTTTTTTTCAAACGTCTGCCATTTTGTTTCCTATAGTGCAAATAACTTAAGCGATGTACAACTCCTAAAGAATTTCAGACGAGCCGGCTGACCTGTGACATACCGCGCGTGGAGGTCTACATCGAAATTTTGTTTCGTTCCGACGTCACTTCCGCCTTTGCTCTTCAAAATCCCCATTCGAAAAAATTCCAGTTTGTAGAGGAAATATCAATAAATATTTTGACCAAGTTTGACATAACACATCCAGGGAAAAAAATTCTCAAATAGCAATCTTTTCTCGGGCCAAAGATAGTAAATCTCTCCTTAACATTCTACATCTTTATTCTTCGTGTCTACATGTTCTAGCCGTTTGCTGCTAGAAGGCTCCGAACTGTACCGTATGTACAGTGTGTAACGTAAATATGTAGGTGCGTGAGAAACGGAGTATTGTAATCGAGTTTCGAATTCGAAGAGTACGTTCACATACGGAGCATCCTCTTCTTCAGCATGACAATGCCGAACCACACACGACCGCTGGGACATCCGTGACTATCCGACGTCTTGGGTTCAGTGTTATCGACTGTCGTCCTCCATACAGTACCGACTTGGCCTCATGCGATTTTCACATCTTTCCAGAACTTAAAACTTAAACAACGCCTTCGATGACTTGCTGGCAGTGATGAAGTGGTTGAAGCGTGTGGTGGGCGGCGGCGGGCGGGGGGGGGGGGGGGGGGAGGGTTGCGGGTCCTCAGCAAAGTCAAACATTCTACAGTGACTATATCAACAAACTGGTCTCCCGCTGGGAGAATAATTACATTGAGAAGTAAATATGGACACGTGACGAATAAAGATGTAGAATGCTAGTAACGTTTGTTTTATTTAAAAAGGTTTACGAGTTTTCACATTAAAAGTTCGGAAACGGGTTTCAGCATGACCCCTTATATGCATCTGTACCTTTTCGCGTTGTGAAGCTAGGTTTTAATGACCCCTACTGTCTACATTTTGCGCCATTGTTGCCAAGTTCGCTGTTACATAAAATTTTATTTAGTTTGGTGTAAGGACCAAATAAAATAAAAACTAGAAATAAAATAAAGGAAAAAATATTGTGTATCTGACGTGGAACAATGATCGCTTGTTTCCTACGATGTTTAAATCTGCTTTCATACAGGCAGTCAACTCTTGGACCCGACGCTACTTGCAAATATAGCAGTTCTCGAGTTCCAGATATTCACTATGGTAGAGTTAACAAGAATCGAGAAAAGATAAGATGAAAACGAGAAATATGTGAACACTCAACGTAAATTTAATTGTTAAGAAGTCATTTTTGAAATTAATTGTTCAGCGTCGAGTGAAGTGGGGCTATGTTAAGACACCGGACCCGATTCGACACGACGGTTGGATTATTCCCTGTCCGAGCATCCAGATTGCGATTTTCCGCGCTTTGCCTAAATCGCTTAAAGCAAATGCTAGGATGGTTTATTTGAAAAGGATATGGCAGATTTTCCTTCCCACCCTCCCACAATCCGACATTGTACTCCGTCTCTGAAGACCTCGATGTCGACGGGAAGTTAAATTCTTTTGTACCTGCTTTCTTCCTTAGCATTGGATGCAAGGAAACAAAAAGTTTTTGATAAACAGTATGAACGAAAAGAAATGTGAGGCTACATAAAAATGTTGAAGGTAAGGTAAAACCAAAGAAGAGGTACTGATATGAATTGCGCGAAAAGAGCATTGTAGGAAAATTTGTGTAAAAGAAAAAATAAGTTAATAAGACACATTTTGAAGCTTCCGTGATTAATTTGCTAGTGGGGGGAAGTGTGGCGGGAGAGTGGGATTGTTGTAAAAATTGTTGAGGGCGACTAAAGGCTTTAATACAGTAAGCAGGTTCAAGTGAATGTAGATTACATTAAACAATTGTATAGGACAGACTAGTGTAGAGAATCGAGAGCAGAAGCAAACTAGACATTGGCAACGAGATCTCGCAGCTTTTATTCGTTTCTATTTGGCAAAATAAAATTTTTCCCGGAGACGACTGGAAAAAGTTTACGGAAAAAAAATTGTGATCTGTTCTGGTGCCTAGACTGAAAGATATTTCGCGTCGTTTTGCACACCCGTTGTACGTCTGACATAAAAGTTACGTGTGTGAAACGGTGAGATGCATCATCAGGCTCAGAAAGTATTATCGTTCTACAAAACATAATGTACACTATGTCATCAAAAGAATCCGGACACCTGGCTGAAAATGACTTACAAGTTCATGGCGCCCTCCATCGATATTGCTGGAATTCAATATGGTGTTGGCCCACCCTTAGCCTTGATAACAGCGCCCACTCTCGCAGGCATACGTTCACTCAGGTGCTGGAAGGTTTCTTGAGGAATGGCAGCCCATTCTTCACGGAGTGCTGCACTGAGGAGAGGTATGGATGTCGGTCGGTGAGGCCTGGAGCGAAGTCGGCGTTCCATAAGATCTCATAGGTGTTCTATAGGATTCAGATCAGGACTCTGTGCAGGCCAGTCCATTACGGGGATGTTATTGTTGTGTAACCTCTCCGTCACAGGCCGTGCATTATGAACAGGTGCTCGATGCAGTCGCCATCCACGAATTGCTCTTCAACTGTGGGAACCAGGGACATGCTTAAACATCAATTTAGGCCTGTGGTGTGATAGTGTCACGAAAAAAAAGGGGTGCACGCCCCCTCAATGAAAAACACGAGCACACCGTAACACCACCTGCTCCGAATTTTACTTTTGACACTACACACGCTGGCAGATGACGTTCACCGGGCATTCGCCACACCCACACCATGCCATCGGATCGCCACATTGTGTGCCGTGATTCGTCACTCCACACAACGTTTCTCCACTGTTCAATCGTCCAATGTTTACGCTACTTACAACAAGCGAGGTGTCGTTCGGCATTTACGGGCGTGATGTGTGGCTTATCAGCAGCCGCTCGACCATGATATCCAACTTTTCTCACCTCCCGCCTAACTGTCATAGGACTTGCAATGGATTCTGATGTAGTTTGGAATTCCTGTGTGATGATCTGGATAGATGCCTGCCTATTACACCTTACGACCTGCTTCAACTGTCGGCGGTCTCTGTCAGTCAACAGACGAGGTCGTTCTGTACGCTTTTGTGCTGTACGTGTCCCTTCACGTTTGCACTTCACTATCACATCGGAAACAGTGGACCTATGGATGTTTAGGAGTGTGGAAATCCCGCGTACAGACGTATGATACAAGTGACACCCAATCACCTGACCACGTTCGAAGTTCGCGAGTTCCGCGAAGCACCCCACCCCATTCTGCTCTCTCACAATGTCTAATGACTACTGAGGTCTCTCATGTAGAGTACCTGGCACAATGCACCTAATATGAAAAACGTATGTTTTTTGTGGTGTCCGGATACTTTTGATCACATAACGTATCTTCGGCGGGGTACAGATATTACCTCATAATTATTAATTACTTCGTGCGGAAAATATTTGTTCACACTCGATATTTGCATCAGCTGTGTGATAGCCTTCAGTCATCATTCTCTTCCGCGAACACTGCCTACTTGCACAATCTACGAGGAGTCAACACAGAAAAGGACGCATGTTAATCTGATGTTTAGTCATACGCTAATACGAATTTCAAGTCCGTAATGCATTTCGATGACTGTGGTAAAATGAAAACTTAGTTTTTGTCTGACAGTGGTACCACAACAAGCTCCGAAATTTCTGTGCTGATTAACGTTTTTACGTGCTTTTCTTGTCGCTAATTCTGATAACACGTGAATAATTCATAAGTCAAATTTCACCTAGGTTTATTAACATTTTTTGTTTAAGGCTGTAGTGAACGTGTTGTGAAGGTCCCAGTATGTGATTTTTTTAAAGGAACTATGTTCTTCTTATTGAATGAATTCACCTGGGTCGGAATCAACCTTCACATGAAGTTCGATTGAATAAACAATAACAAGGACCCACTCCCGTCTATTGTTTTGATTTAGGGGTAGTAAAGCGCAAAACTTCAGAACTCGAACATAGATTACTGGAATTAATTCTTCACAGAGTTTGTGGCCAGTCAGATTTGTCAAAATCTACTGCCTCTGTCGCCATCATCAGTAGATTAGATTTCAGTGGGCCGTAAGGTACTTTAGTTGGCCGAATTACGTCATGGAGATGTCATGTGGTCACGGAACTTCCAATGCTATTAGCCATTGTGTCAGTATGTATGAGTGAAGAACGTTGGTCGCGATGCTGATTTTGTTATCTAGTGGAAGATTCAAATGATTTCTCTGTTGCCTTCCAGTCGTCAAAAGATCGAGATTGACAAATCTAACGCGAAAAGCACTCCGTGAAGATCGATCAGATCGCCGCTAAAAACTACGATCTCATAGGATACTGGCATTCGAAGAAGTGCAAACAACGGAAAACAATTAGGACTAAATTCAGGTTTTTTATTATTATTACAGAGTTAAACAGCAGGAAGGGAATTCACATATATGAAATGCCTTGAAGAAATACAGTAATACTGTTTCAAATTATGTAATTCACAGTCAGGTTACTGAGCTATCACATTATGGATGTGTGCGTCTGTGTGTGGGGGCGGGGGCAGAAGGTGTGCCCGAAAACAATTAGCTAAACTGTACAGAATAACGAAAGCTGTGCATCGAATGGATGTGGCCGCCTAGCGGAATGTGAAGATCGTTACGGAGAAAGTGGCCAGAGGCGCTCCCCCGCTTCCATGTTTACCACTTGCTGCGCATGGCTGCTCCGTCATTCCAGTTATACGGAAGAGACAGCACGGTGCCTTGTGTCGATAGTCGAGGCATTTGTATGCTTCAGCGATAAAGGTGATGTAACAGGCCCCCTGTTGTACCAGGCGGGGTATTTCCGCTCTCCGTGCAGCGGCTGCCGACCGAAAATATTCTCGCCTTGTAGCACGCACTTGGCATCTTGCAGGAGGAGAACCTAGTCCGAATCAGTACATGTTACTGATTCTCTGGTATCATTTTATTTATATATTTGGTCTTCTACAGCATTTAATTATTTAAATACTGGCTGCACTGGAACGAAAAGATGTGGCTGGAGCTCTTTCAGCACATCCGTAATCATGAAACACTTTATCCTTCATGGAAAATTTTCAAGGTAACGTTTTTTTTTATTTCTAAACATCTAGTATCGTTACAAATGACCATGCATTACTAACTGGAACATGAAACTTCTCCAAATGGTGTAATCATCCATACGAGTACATCGCACACTGCAACAAAACTGACACAAGTCGAGAAACGGCATCTTTAGTTCATATCACTGAAAAATACGTCTGAAGTCCCTCAATGTGCAGGGAAAATATAATAGATTTTACTACCAACAACATTTACTTGAAATTTAAGAGCGAGCTTATACTGTTTGAAAGTAAATTTTATAGATTTAATTTTTTTAAGTCGCGCGTTTTTTAGTTGTATATCTTTTTTCCGGTGTGCGATATGTTCTTTCTCTCTGTTTGAATTTTTTTGAACCTATTTACGCCAGATGAGTTTAGTAACGGTCTCACGGCCTCGTTGTAGCATGAAGGTGTGCTCAAAGACCTAAATCACGATTCGTGGTTTAACAAAACTGCTTTTCAGCCTGTATTTATATACGATTACAAATTCCACAGATCTTGCTTTTCCAACCATATTTAGTTTCAGAGACTGCGTGGCAAGGCCTCTGCTTTCGTTCTGTAGTGATCGACGTGTCAGACTACCATGCGGAGCACATCGGTTCGATTGCCGGTGGCGGTGGCCTACTCATTTATTTTCGGTGGGAAGGCTACGCTGGGGGCTCCAGCTAACTTCGTGAAAACAGCTGACGATCTGTTTGGAGGATAAATACCGGCTCAGGTTTCGACTGCTCATATTAACGGCCAGAAAAGCAGCATGCTAACAAATACCTTTCAGTATTGTCGTCCAAAAATGCCTTAGGCGAAGTGTGAAGCGTTAGTCGATGTTCTATTGCACCGTGGGGTCTAGTATTTATGTAGGGCGAGGCATAAGGACGTAGCTGTTTAAGTGTCTGAATAGTAGTCGAAAGCTCTGCAACTCAACCTCTAGTTCGTTATAAGACACGTGGCAACGGAGTGTGCATCTGGAACATGCCCAGTCCTAACGTGGTATGGATTTTACTTTACTTTAGGTTTCCTAGTAACTGGATGGTATTTATTTATTAATTCCGGAAAGCTTAGTGCCATTAGGCTCTCTCTTTCATGTAACAAAGCATTTTTCATATTTTACATTACCTTCGTTACGACACAAATATTGCAAGAAGTCTTATGTCTAATATGGAATCCAAATCTTGAAATACCTGTGACATAAATAGTGAAAACAGTAATGGCGATAACGAGAAAGCCGGGCGGTGTGGCCGAGCGGTTCTAGGCGCTTCAAAAAAATGGCTCTGAGCACTATGGGACTCAACTGCTGTGGTCATAAGTCCCTTAGAACTTAGAACTACTTAAACCTAACTAACCTAAGGACATCACACACATCCATGCCCGAGGCAGGATTCGAACCTGCGACCGTAGCGGTCGTGCGGTTCCAGACTGTAGCGCCTATAACCGCTCGGCCACTCCGGCCGGCTAGGCGCTTCAGTCTGGAACCGCGCGACCGCTACGGTTGCAGGTTCGAATCCTGCCTCGGGTATGGATGTGTGTGATGTCCTTAGGTTAGTTAGGTTTAAGTAGTTCTAAGTTCTAGGGGACTGATGACCTCAGATGTTAAGACCCATAGTGCTCAGAGCCATTTTTTTGATAACGAAAAAACACTGTTTATATTCGTATTTGGGAAGTAAAATAACAAAAATAAAACAGAGGCAGCTTGACTGAAACTGTAGGGACAGGCAGCAATAGACGCGAGAGAAGAAATGAGGTGGGATAGAAAGAGCAGCACAGTGAACACAAGTGACGAAAAAAGCTGAAAATAAAGTGTTTGGCGGGGAGAAGAGGTCATATAGTCCTACCTTAATTTTTAAACGGAAAGTTAAGATGCTGAAAATAGGAAACGATTATCATTTCAAAGATGAGCGTGGGCAAACCGCCGCTATGACACGAAGCACTGTTGTGCACAACCAAACTTTTAGCGTATGGCTGCCTTGTTTAGCTGATGCAGTCACTGGAGAAGAATTTACTGTCTGTGATAAACTGCTTGCCGCGCGCGACAAAAAGTTTTCTCATTTCGAACCTTTCGAAAAATAATATTTTAGAGTCAGAGGGCGATAGTACCCTCTCGTTATCATGAAAAACGAGTAATTACAACAACAAAAAAATATAAATTTCACATGTAAATTTATTGGCTACTTCGTTTTATTGTATTAGCTATTATGTCGGCTATTTTTGTTGCAACTGTGTTCCTCCTCAAGAAGAATGTTTAACTAACTATGTGTGAATGTTGATTACAATGACAGGCATAACATAAGGTTAAACGTCGTGCTTTCTGATGGCAATTTATCACGAGAAGATTTCAGAAGACAAGCATGAATGTGAAAGTTCTGCGAAAGAAAAATGAAATGTGAGAAATAACTATCCGGAGAATTTTAATCATCATAAATTTCAGGAGGAAAATGAAAGACTTAACTGTTACCTTCTAACAGGATGGGAACAAGAGTAAAAATTCCTATGTGCGGAAAATAATGTGTAATTTAATACATAGGATTTATACATCAAACACGTTCAGTAGAGGGATAGAGCAAACGACAGTCAAAGACGTATCAGAAATTAAGGAAGAACTGAACAAAAAAGAAGTGTTTCTTGGAAATATCTTAAGTTAGCACGTAAAACACAGACCCGAAATAATACATGTAATACCAGGATGGATATTTTATTATTTTTTTTCGGTGAGGTAGCTGTTTAGGAGATGAGAAATTTGAATATATCAGTTCAGTTCATAAGAAGACTAAGAAGAAAAAAAAACAAAAATTTGAGGTATATGTGTGACATGGACACATGGAAGACTGTGCGGAAGAAGAATATAATGGCTTGACAGAAAACGGAGCGACGTGGAACGTAAAGTGCTTCCCAGCAGCGATATGATATGTAGCTAACAGAGATTTCCTACAGAGTATCATGAATAAAAGGAAATCAAGGAACTTACTTAAGGTTTTTTGTTGGCAGTGAAATTGGTATGGACATTCGCTACCTGAGAGGGCCTCATGATAAACGAGTGATCGTAAGACAATGAAACTTTGTGCAAAGATTTGTAAGGACTTGCGGAAGAGAAATAACGAATTGACCATTGAAAGAAAACATTTTAATTTCCACATGAGAAGGTCCAGATTTGGCAATCTTGTTGGTTATATGGTTTGGAACTATCGACCAACGATTCTGTTTTCGCCAAATGTGTTGTGGAGTATCAGAGTGACTTCACGAGAAATATGCAACGGAACTCGATCGTGCATCAAAACAGTTGAGCTCAAAGCACGTCCCTCCCATAGAATGGGATCATATGTTGGCGTAGCAGATCACTGTAACGTGTGCCTTTCACGCTAAATGTCCTTGGTCCTTGTGGTCCGATTTCAGAAGGCCAAATGTCGTCAAATTCAACCCTCCAAGAAACGTAAGGACGAAGTATCCTCAAGTATATGAGCCACGTGACAAAAGTTGGTGAAGTAATATGAAGTTTGTATGGATGTCATTTCACAGCTGTTTGCAGTACTTTTCCAGTTTTGGACCATGGAATGTTCAGCTGTCTTACACAGTTTGTTCATTGCTTAAAGATCTCTTACTCTCAAGAGATATTGCAAGAACTGCAAGCTGAAAGTTCCCATCAGGAACAACCTATTAAGAACACTGGGGCAGTAAAGTTGAAACCATCCGAACCTCTGCTCTTGCTTAGCCTATTCTGCAGCAGATTGCACTCGTCTTGTTTGGTATAATTCATCACGTGCCAAACTGGTAGACTTAGCTCTCAACGACACCTGCAGAATTATGACAGGTTGTTTGAAATCTACTCCTGTCGAATGTATTTACCACCTTGCAGGAATACACCACCTCCCATTCTAAGAGAAATTGCGGCCGAATAAGGAACGAAAATAACACAACACATCCCCTGTATAGCCATAAACCACATTCGCAGCGGTTAAAGTCAAGGAAGTGTTTCCTTAGAACATCAAAGGTACTTACCACCAATGCTGGAAATGCCAGGGTGCAACTTTGGAGGGATAAGACTTCCATTCCCTTTGGTTGGAAAAGAGTTTCAGAAACTCTGCCTCCAGGACAAGACGAGGAATGAGTGACCTGGAAATCTTTGAATTGGTTGAGATCAGGAGTGGGCACGTCAATATTTAATCTGGGAAGATGGGACTACTGTACAGAAAACAATATTAACTGTAATTTTTGAGAACATTTCTGTTGGTGAACAGCGGTTATTAAGTGTGATTGTAGAGAAGTCCAGACTGTCCAACACATCCCTTAGTGTCACTGTGTTCATCCTCCTTTATTGCAGAACATCTCCATCAAGCGACAGAAAAAGGACTGGAAGTAGCAAAAGTTTGGTCAAAGATTATATGACATGTTAACTGTGCACCTATGTATGTTTCTGACACGCGAATAAATACAGCCGTGGAAGTAGCAAGTTCTTTAACAATTTGCGGCACAATTGGCCGTCGGCCTCTTCCAGGAGCAAAAGTTCACTGGCTGAGCGTTCCAAACTACATAACCACCAAGATCAACAGATTTGAACCCTCTCACTTGAAAACTGAAGTGAATTTCTTTCAATGGTTTATTCGTTATTTATATTCAGCATGTCCTTACAAATTTTTTCACGAAGTTTCATTGTCCTACGATCAGTCACTTTTCATCTGGGCCTTCTTAAATTGCGAAAGTTTAATTATAACCAACCTGTACTTTTCCCAATATAATTCATTTTTCACAGAAAATAAAAAGTGATACTCTAATGCGAGTATAACAGCATCGAAAAATGTCAGAGTAAAGGTGGGAAAGAGAAAGTATTGTTTTGCTCAATGCAGCATTCTTTATACTGTATTCAACAAATTTACCCAATCCAATATTTATTAATTCGTGAAAAGACTCACGACATAGTAGGTCTACCCTGTAGCAAACTGTTTTAAGTACCGATGATTGTATCAATAAAATGGATCAACAGAGAAACAATTTTAATTTGTAGAAATATTGTAAAAGCGCTGTTAATGGTGAAGGTGACTTCTCTCCTCCCTTAATAGTAACAATGACAGTCAGACAGTACAGCAGTTTAGTTGAATAGTATGGACAGTTTATGGCCGGAGTGTAAACCAAAGAAAGACAAAAGTACTAAGGATGAAAAGCAGTGAGAATAACGACAAAATTGGTATCAAAAGTGAGAAAGATCGCTGCTACCTTGAAACCAAAATCAAGCGTGACGGCCGAATCAAGGCGGACATTACAAGTAGACTAGCACAGAAAAAGAGGGCCTTCCTAGCCAAAAGAAGTCAGCTGCTTCCAGTTGCTTAGTTTGAGGAAAGAATTTCTGAGAATGTACATCTAGAGAACAGAACTGCGTGGAAGTGAGTCATGGACTGTGGAAAAATCAGAGAAGATGACAATCGAAACGCTATAAATGTGGTGGTGCAAATTAAGTGATCTCATAAGAAAGGCATAGGGTCTTTGCAGAATTGGCAAGGAGGGGACTACATATAAAATTCTAATTAGAAGAATGGATAAGGCGACAGGGGTATGGGTTAAGACCTTAGGGAATAACTTCCATGGTTCGAGAGAGAGCTGTAGACGGCAAGAGGTTCTAGGCGCTACAGTCTGGAGCCGCGCGACCGCTACGGTCGCAAGTTCGAATCCTGCCTCTGGCATGGATGTGTGCGATGTCCTTAAGTTAGTTAGGTTTACGTAGTTCTAAGTTCTAGGGGACTGATGACCTCAGATGTTAAGTCCCATAGTGCTCAGAGCCATTTCAATCATTTTTTGTGAGAGTAATAGCGATCGGTGTTGAAGACGCTGAGTGCAAGTGCTGCTCTTAGGTGAAGTGTATGGCACAAACAAGAGGGCCGCACCAAACTGGTCTGATGAAAAAAAAAAAAAAAAAAAAAGAAAAAAGAAAGAGAGAGAGAGAGAGAGAGAAAGAAAACGATTTCTGTTGCTGTATTCTTATGTTCCCTAAGTGAGAATTTCGATGGAGACGTTAGAACTGGTGCAAAGGCTGTGTCCGCATTAATATCGATTCTATTACTATCGATTCTCTAAATTTAGCACAGAGGTATTCAAGAGAAATAAAACTTCACATTTATCCTTTATTCCAAGATTTCCCCGGTTTTCTTATCAGCTGAACAGTAGTTTCCCAGAATTGCGCTAACAATTATGTCTCTTCTACGGGTCTCCTCCATTATTTTGCGCTTTGTATTTTTAATCGCTTGGTAATGTTAAACACGATGACACGTATATGCCCGTTCCATTTTGTGAAAAGTTTTTACGTCTGTGGGTAACACGGTACGTTATAGAATTAGAGTTTCTTGTTGAGGACGTAACTGATCGGGATTTAGGGAATGAAACTTCGTGGATCAGCATGAACTGGTTCAAGGAAACGGAGGAAAAGATTAATATAAATGGTCGAGGTAGAAAAGTGTACCTGACTCGTCTTAAATAGGAATCCAGTATTTCATTACTGTAATACACATCCACGTTATATTACTGTGACTCGTTACGACTGTCATTTATATGTTCACCGTTAAAGGACGGCGCATTCTATAGACTATCGAAAGCAATTATCCTTCAGAAAGATTCTCTCTTATTTGATGGAGCTATAACTGAAATCATGGCACCTTCCAAGAAATAAAATAATGTTCCTCCTGCAGAACTCAAGACGGAGATGCTTTTGTGTGTGTGTGTGTGTGTGTGTGTGTGTGTGTGTGTGTGCGTGGTGGGAGGGGAGGGGGAGAGCAGCTGGGCAATTACGATCTTTTAGTATTTTTTCCCGTTTCTTGGGTAGCGAGGTCGTTAGGCACAGGGTATTAGCTCTGTAGGAGGAGAACGCGGAAAAGACAGAGGAGGTGTAGTTTGCTCCAATCAGTTTACAGAAACTACGAAAAACCTGAGTAAGAAGTGCTAGACCATTCCTTTACCTCTGAGTCACGTAATAAGCCTACTACATCTTAATGACTTCGCCTTAGCTCTCAGAAAAAAAGTCGTAGAAGTGTACAGTTCAATGGAATTTAGTTCATGAGGTTCACACTCATTACGCTAAGTGGCTTTCCGAAGGGCTAGCACAAATCTGGCTGCCTGTTGTTTATAGATGATTTTTACGTTCGTAACCGAGCGAAATTTCAGCCCCAGCCCATAATCCAAAATAGACATCAAGTATAATACAGTTTACTTAATGAACAGGTTACACGTTTCTGAAACACTGGATTAATGGAATGTCAGCAGTTGACAAAAGTGTTGCCGAACGTCTTTAAGAAACCGCATCGGATTTCGGTATACATTTCTTTTTTTTTTAACCCACAAAAATGAAAGCCACTTTTGAGAATGGCACGCGGGAGCTACACTTTCTCAGAGCAGTGCTTCTATAATTTCGGAACGTTTGTCTTTCTGTTGCGTGTTACCAGTCGGGAAGTACGTAGGGCCTTTCTTTATTTTGAGCAATAATGACGAATGTGAATACCGCGTTCAGTATGAAATAGTGGTGCAGTCTTTTAACGACACGCGTCACCAAAATAAATTTTTGCGAAACATAATTATAAGGCAACAAAACTTCAACGCAGATCCCTCGCCTGCAACGTAGTACGGATAGCCCACCGTCATGTAACATTGAAGGATGGCAACAGTCAAAGTCATCCATATTTCTCTGCTAGTAAGTAAAGATGTTAGCAATAAGTTCAGAAAATATCGGGTGATCAAAAAGTCAGTATAAATTTGAAAACTTAATAAACCACGGAATAATGTAGATAGAGAGGTAAAAATTGACACACATGCTTGGAATGACATGGGGTTTTATTAGAACAAAAAAAAACACCCCATATTGTTAGACGCGTAAAACATCTCTTGCGCGCGTCGTTTGGTGATGATCGTGTGCTCAGCCGCCACTTTCGTCATACTTGGCCTCCCAGGTCCCCAGACCTCAGTCCGTGCGATTAATGGCTTTGGGGTTACCTGAAGTCGCAAGTGTATCGTGATCGACCGTCATCTCTAGGGATGCTGAAAGACAACATCCGACGCCAATGCCTCACCATAACTCCGGACATGCTTTACAGTGCTGTTCACAACATTATTCCTCAACTACAGCTATTGTTGAGGAATGATGGTGGACATATTGAGCATTTCCTGTAAAGAACATCATCTTTGCTTTGTTTTACTTTGTTATGCTACTTATTGCTATTCTGATCAGATGAAGCGCCATCTGTCGGACATTTTTTGAACTTTTGTATTTTTTTTTGGTTCTGATAAAACCCCATGTCATTCCAAGCATGTGTGTCAATTTGTACCTCTCTATCTACATTATTCCGTGATTTATTCAGTTTTCAAATTTATACTGACTTTTTGATCACCCGGTACAAGAAAACAGGGATTGCGCCTGTAGTTGGGTTGTTTCATACAGCGTGATCTCATACATTTTTTTTTTCATGTTCATGGGAGCGACAATACTGAATCAGAATGAATTCCCTCGCTCTGTGAAGCGCATGCGCTGTGTTCATTGTGACGAGTTAAAACTGTGAGCCGTGACGACACTCGAAACATCATCCCTGCCATTGCGGAGCGTTGTGCTAACAACTGCGTCATCGGAGCGCTCCTCGTGGATCAACTCAAAGACTCGACTGCTCAATTTATAGCACAATGTCGAACACAATCAATAATACGTCAGTTAACAACTAATATCGGTTGTAAGGAAAGCTGCAAAAATCATAGATTCTACGACAGCTTATGACAGACTTATCTTCCGTCAAAACTGACATGCATGTGATTTTTTACAGTACTGAGATTCATGTCATGTATCACTGCACGTCCCTCTTATCACTGCTCGATTAACATACAAGGTTATTATAAATAACTGAAGCGATTTCATAAATGCATTGTAGGTACATTAGTTGACATACTGTCACAAAACTTAAAACTCATACAGAAAAAACTAAAAAAGTTTTGTATTGTTGCAGCTGCACTTCAGATTTCTGCCACGAGAGCGCAGCAGTGTGCAGTTAGGCAAGATGGCAACAGAGGCCGAGAAGGTATGTTGCGCTTGAAGTGCATTCACGTAAGTCTGCTGAAGAAGAGCAACAACACTTCAGAACGAAGTTAACAGAGATTCACCAGCTGCGAACTACATTGGGCGATCGTATGCGCGGTTAAAGCCTCAGCGTGTCTCTGCAAGGGGAAATTAACGGTTAAGCGTGTAGTGAGTGAAGAAATGGTTGTCCGTGTGAGGGCGTATTTCTCACATAGCACAGGTAAGTCAACAAACAGAGCAAGCCGAGAGCTGAACATATCACAACCGACCATTTGGAAAATCTTAAGGAAACGACTGAAGATGGAGCCTTATCGCTTGCAACTGCTGTATAACCTGCCCTCCGATATCAAAACCAGACGCTATGTATTGAAAGTCTCTTCGGGTTTGCTGCCAGATCCTAAAATCAACTTGACTCGATATTTCGGCGATCCAACTGTTCACCATCTTCAGGAAAATGCTGCCTCTGCTCATGAGTCCCGCTGACGCGGTAGCTCAGTGCGTTCGGTCAGGGGCTGGCCGTCCTCTGTAATGAGAAACCTGAGTGAAGTTTCCACGTTAGCACAGAACCGATCTTCCCTTAGAAGAAAGACGACCAAGAAACAGACAGAAAGAAAAAGCGGTCAGCGTATGTGACTACTATACAGAAGACCCAATTTCGACTCCCGGTACTGATAGATATTTTTTCTAGGCTAGGATGGAACGGGTGCACTTACCCTCATGATGCCATTTTAGAAGCTACTTGAGCGAGAAGTAGCTGCTGCAAGGAATTGGAAGTTGATAACGGCCGGGAGAGCGGTCTGATAACCCCGTGCCCTTGCATACCGCATCCGTATTACGCCTTTGCCAGAGAATGACACTGTACTGAATGGACCGACAGGGCCAGCAGACGGAGCTTTAGCTTATAGTTTTAGTCGGTACACTCGTTCTGTGGGTGTAACTAGGTGTGTTGCAATTGTGTAGCGTCGCGCGGAGTGGCCGCGCGGTTTGAGGCGTCATGTCACGGATTGCGCGGCCCCTCCCGTCGAAGGTTCGAGTCCTCCCTCGGGCATGGGTGTGTGTGTTGTTCTTAGCATAAGTTAGTTTAAGTAGTGTGTAAGTCTAGGAACCGATGACCTAAGCAGTTTGGTCCATTAGGAATTCACACACATTTGAACATTTGAATTGTGCACCATAATGCGGTATAGCGTTCCCAGATATGTAAGAGTATGCCTTGTTGCTATTTTAGGCTACGGGAAAAGATACATGTAAGTCGAGGTCTATAGAACTTGCGTCGTGGTTAAGACAATCGGTGCGTATTCCCGAAGACGGGGATTCGAATCCCGTGAGCCATCTCCAGATAGATTTTCTACTGTTTTACTGAATCAGTTGATAGACCGCCCGAAAGGGGACTGTCAGTTCGTACCTCATCGAATACATTTAGTATTCCGATTGTAATGACGCCGCTGATGATAGTAAGTTAAAACCTAACGATAATCATATTGCCTGTTGACTTTCGTCTCGTCATCTTCGGCCCGCGTTTGTTTAACTATACTTGTGACATTTCTCCAATACGAGTGGCCGACATTATCAGGGATTCAGCTTCCATTGCTAGTGGTCGAAGAGGGTGAATCTTCGACAGTGCCGGCCACTCGTACTAACGAAACTGCACAAATATCGTCAAACAAAATTCGGCGAAAAATCCAGAGACGAAATCCAAAAGGAAACAGGTGACCAAGTGGTGACGAAAGCCTCAAAAATTTTGTACTAACGCTAATGCTATAGACAGATCCTATAAACACCAAGCTAGAGAACTGTGATGAAGACTGGAATCTATGATAGAAAGAAGGGGCTTTCATGTCCATGTTTGGAAAGTATGGTTCACCTCAGTCACGTAAAATTAACTATATTTTATTTATTTATTTATGCATTTATTTTACCTGGCAAGATTAGGGCCTTCAGGCCCACTCTTACACCTAACCAGGCACACTCAGATTGAACAAATTTCAGTTTCTACAGAACATCAAGGACATATAACATGTTATGCAAGTGTCATTAACATGGTAAAAACACGATGTTAGCTTCGAGGGTACCATTGTTTGTGACATACAGATGTTTAGTACGTGTTTTGTTTGATGAGTACGTTATAAGTAAAAATTAAAAGACATACTTCTGTCATGTATTCAACCTAGCCAAACACTCAACTACCCTAGTATCTAATGAAATCTAAAATCATGTTCAATCTTAGTTTCACTACTCTGACAATATGAAGTTGTTGGTAAAAGCATTAAACGCGTATTTACTAGGCCTTTTTTGAGAGCGATACTTTAGAATACGTGTAGTCTCGTCTACGCGAGGCAATGTATTTGAAAGATTGTGAGAAGTAAATAAAGCAGTGTCCAAGAACTGTCCATAGCCCGAAATTACGGATTATATATAGTAAAATTTGATAAACTGATGACAATATGCAATGCTCTCCTTTTATAGTCTACAAGAAATAAAGTAAAAATTCACAACATCTGTACTGACATGTGACTACTTAATACTCCTAGAGTAGTAGCAAATAAATTTAGCCAGAGAGTATACGCCGAAACCTGTCGGGTTAGCGAAGAAATTTTAAGATTTGATCTCCAGTCAGCGATGAGATCATTAGAGAGAAAACAAACTTGGGTTGGAGAAGGATGTAGAAGGACATCAGCCGTCTCCCCATCAAAGAAACCATACCGACATTTGCCCTAAGCGATTTAGGGTAACGCTCATATGGGTCGCCAGAAGAGTTTATGACCCATCGTCTTATCAGTCTGCCACGTCGCTTCTTTATGTGTCGTATACATCACAGTGCAAAGCGAACTACCCGTGTCACAAAAGGAAGTACGAAAGCGTTTCCTAGTGATAGGTGGACGTCACTTTGTGCAGTAACCATCTGTGTACCAAGAGCCAATTTAATTTTTACGCTGTCTGAATGTAATGACCTGTTTTCGAGTATGGAGATTGGTGGGGCGGTAGACCAGATACATTCCATAGCTTACAAGCACAGAGCTGTGTACCTAAATACGCTCGCTCGTACTTGAAGGGAGCTACCGAGAAATTTGCACTGTGGTTGAGACACCGCCCTCGTATTTGGGAGGTGCGAGTTCAAATCCCCGTCCGCTCATGCTGAATTGAGATTCCGTGATCCCCTAAAACACTTTGAGGTGGGATAAACGGCAGGATGGTTCTTTCAATAAAGCCCTGATTCCTTCCTTCCACTGAGAACTAGAGTCCTATCTTTATCGATGGCCGCGAAATAATAAACTGCAATACTTCTGCATTATTCTTTCGATCACTGGGACCTGTTTTAGCATATGTGTGCTGTCTTCTGTGGGTAACTACTTCCTGGTTTATTAAAGTACGTCATTAATGTATTAACCTAGGGGTGGAATCTTCTAGAAAACCTGCATGAGTCGACAGCACATTGTGATTCTTGAGGCACTACATCTCCAAGATACGTTCAGTATATTTTCTTCAGAAATGTATACACTTATTTCCTTCACTGTGGCATAGGTAGGCTATCAGTAAACACTAAGAAACGCACGAAGAACTTCAACGTAATTGTCAAGCAGCGCTGTTTTGGTCATTGTTGCCACTGAGTGGGCGTGCTGATATCGGTTGTAAACATGATGACTGATCTTATCGCACTGATGAAGAGTTTGGGTGATCACTATTGCGCACTACAGGGAAAATTGATGAACCCATAAATCGATTATGGACGGTAGGTTACCTTACACACGTTAAACACCTCTAGAGCACCGTGATAGATGGCTAAAGGATTCGTACTGGAAATAAAAGGAGCTGATTCAGGTCCCTGGTTGTCCACTCGGCTGCAGTTTCTTGTGGGTTACCCCAGTAATATCCTTACACTCTTGCGAGATCACTCCGAGAAGGCCACTGTTGTTTTCGTACTAAAACAGGCGAACTTGGGATGGCAGCATAGTTTATAGCTAATATACTAATAGCACATATTTTCTTTAATTAGCACATAATTTCAAATTTTTTACACACAAACTTAAGAACGTAATGAAACAATAAAATCGTTTGTAAATCCTATAGCACAGTCCGGATGGAATATACTGATTTGGGAAATGAAATATAGACTACCCAGAAAGCGGCACGTTTAATCCCAAAATTTCGCCTACTCACAAATTGAAGCACACGTGTCTCCAAGTTAATTCTTAACAGCATCTGTGTATACAATACCGTAGTAAGGACAGGTTGAACAAAATGAAACCGACTGACAGCTGACATATGTACTCCCTAACAAAGTTCTATACCTAACCTCACAGTTTCACGTTTTTCTATGTACTCATACAAGAATAATACGTAATGCTTCAGAAGCAACTGTCTTTGTATATCGAATAGCACAGCCTGTTGTATTGATCCAAATCACACAAATTTGTGAAATGAAATGCACTCATTCCAGAAACCGTCATGTTTAATGTCATAACTTTGCGTGTACGTACATGCTCACACAAGCCTCATACACAAGATTTAAAGAGTGTTTTTAAATCGAATAGCGCAACCCGGATGAACTGGTCCAAAATGGTGTACCAAACTGACAGTTAAAATATACGCAGTCTGTGCTAGTGAGCATGTAATACCGTCATGTCACACGTTCACATACTGAATCATAGGAGGCTAGAGAGCACTGGTTGATAAGTAACTGTATTGTGAATCGAATACCGCAGTGTGGTTGTGTTGACCAAAAAAAAAAAAAACACCGATTTTGTAGACAAAATATATACTGACAGGAAGCTCAACGTCGAATGCCATAATTTCACATGTTCATGCCTATTCACATAGACCTAATACGTGATACTTCAGGAGAAAGTGTGTTTGTATACCGAATGTATTGATTCGGAATAAAAAAAAAAAATGATTCAAATGGCTCTGAGTACTATGGGACTTAACATCTGAGGTCATCAGTCCCCTGAACTTAGAACTACTTAAACCTAACTAACCTAAGGACATCACATACATCCATGCCCGAGGCAGGATTCGAATCTGCGAACGTAGCAGTCGCGCGGTTCCAGACTGTAGCGCCTAGAACCGCTCGGCCACTCCGGCCGGCCCAAAATCCACCGTTTTGGGAGTTGGAGTACACAAATTCCAGTAAACTGCACGTTTTATACCACAATTTAGTGCGTTAATAAATACTCGCGCAAATCTAGGCACTAATGCATAGGAAATAGCTGCGTTTTTTTAAATCCCATACAGCAGCCTGGATGAACTGATCCAAAATGCACCCATTTGGGTGATGAAATAAACAGTGTACAGGAAGCTCAGTGTTTAACGACATAATTTGCCTTGTCCATACGTAGCACAGGCCTAATATGTGATACTTCAGAAGCAACTCTGTTTGAAAATCGAGTAGTATAATTTGGATGTATTGATCCAAATTACATCAGTTTGGGAGTAAACGCACAGATTCACGTTTTATGTCACAATTTCACGAGGTGGTATGTACTCACACAAATGTAGAAAGTAACACTCAAGAAACAGTAGTGTTTGTTGATCCACTAGAGCAACTCAGATGAACTAATCCAAAATGCACCCGTTTGGGTGATGAAATACACAGTGTACAGGAAGCTCAATGTTTAACGACATAATTTCGCCTATTCATACATACTCGCAGAGGCCTAATATGTGATATTTGAGAAGCAACTCTGTTTGAAAATCGAGTAGTATAATTTGGATGTATTGATCCAAATTACATCAGTTTGGGAGTAAACGCACAGATTCACGTTTTATGTCACAATTTCGTGAGGCAGTATGTACTCACACAAATGTAGAAAGTAACGCTCAAGAAACAGTAGTGTTTGTAGTTCCACTAGAGCAACTCGGATGAACTAATCCAAAATGCACCCGTTTGGGTGATGAAATACACAGTGTACAGGAAGCTCAATGTTTAACGACATAATTTCGCCTATTCATACATACTCGCAGAGGCCTAATATGTGATATTTGAGAAGCAACTCTGTTTGAAAATCGAGTAGTATAATTTGGATGTATTGATCCAAATTACATCAGTTTGGGAGTAAACGCACAGATTCACGTTTTAAATGGCGAGGTGGTATGTACTCACACAAATGTAGAAAGCAACGCTCAAGAAACAGTAGTGTTGGTAGATCCACTAGAGAAACTCGGATGAATTGATCCAAAGTACACCTGTTTGGTAGCTGAAATACACAGTGAGCAGGAAACTCAATGTTTAAGGAGATAATTTCGCTTGTTCATACATAGCACAGGCCTAATATGTGATACTTCAGAAGCAACTCTGTTTGAAAATCGTGTAGTATAATTTGGATGTTTTGATCCAAATTACATCAGTTTGGGAGTAAACGCACAGATTCACGTTTTATGTCACAATTTCGCGAGGTGGTATGTACTCGCACAAACGTAGAAAGAAACAGTAGTGTTTGTAGATCCACTACAGCAACTCGGATGAATTGATCCGAAATACACCCATATGGGAGCTCAACTCACACCGTCCACGAAACTCCTCGTTTGATTCCGTATCTTGGCGTGTCCCATCACAGTGATCACTTCGGTAATAGACTCGTCGGACTTGCTAGGTTGTAGGATAAGAAGAGGCAGAGCACTCGGGTACGGCACCTTCTGGAACTCCACTGGCACTGCAGACTCGCGAGGCACTCACCTGGTGCCGTCTTCGTCCGGAGCCCCGACGACGCTGGTCTCCTTGGCGGTGAGGCCGTTGTAGTGGATGCGTCGCTCCTGCTCGCCGTCGACGAGCGCGTCGGTAGCGACGAAGTTCCTGACGAGCGTCGCATTGGCGTCGGCGTCGGCGGAGAGCGCGCCGGCTGGCAGCAGCGCCAGCAGAGGGAGGAACCAGAGGGCGAGCGTCGCTGCGGCGGAGCGTCGCTGGCGGAGCGCGTGTGCGGGCATCGTGAGGCGGCAGCGGCGGAGGCGGAGGCGGGACTGGGCGGCCGCGCGCGCCGCCAGCGCTTATAAGCGGCCGCTGTCCGCCGGCCGCTGCTGCTACCACCTGCCGCTCCGACGCCGCTGCTGCGCCCATTCAGTCGGCCGCCGGACACCGGCCGAGGCGGACGCCGCGGGAGTCGCGTGCTCTCCCACATGTGCAGGGACACACTCGCGGGCCATTCTGCAGTGCACGGCAGAGGGCACTTTCTGCAATTCCTAGTCGTCACCTTCTAACAACCCTACCACAACAAAGGTCAAAAATTAACTATGATTGTAGTGAAACTTCCTGGCAAATTAAAACTGTGTGCCGGACCGAGACTCGAACTCGGGACCTTTGCCTTTCGCGGGTAAGTGCTCTACCATCTGAGCTATCCAAGCACGACTCACGCCCCGTCCTCACAGCTTTATTTCTACTAGTACCACGCCTCCTAGCTTCCAAACTTTGCAGAAGCTCACCTGCGAACCATGCAGAACTAGCACTCCTGAAAGAAAGGATATTGCGGAGACTTGGCTTAGCCACAGCCTGGGGGATATTTCTAGAATGAAATTTTCACTCTACAGCGGAGCGTGCGCTGATATGAAACTTCCTGTGAGGACGGGGCGTGAGTCGTGCTTGGATAGCTCAGTTGGTAGAGCACTTGCCCGCGAAAGGCAAAGGTCCCGAGTTCGAGTCTCGCTCCGGCACACAGTTTTAATCTGCCAGGAAGTTTCGTATCAGCGCACACTCCGCTGTAGAGTGAAAATTTCATTCTAGAAACATCCCCCAGGCTGTGGCTAAGCCATGTCTCCACAATATCCTTTCTTTCAGGAGTGCTAGTTCTGCATGGTTCGCGGAGAGCTTCTGTAAAGTTTGGAAGGTAGGAGGCGAGGTACTGGCAGTAGTAAAGCTGTGAGGACGGGGCTTGAGTCCTGCTTGGATAGCTCAGTTGGTAGAGCACTTGCCCGTGAAAGGCAAAGGTCCCGAGTTCGTGTCTCGGTCCGGCACACAGTTTTAATCTGCCAGGAAGTTTCATATCAGCGCACACTCCGCTGTAGAGTGAAAATTTCATTCTATGATTGTAGTGTTGCTCACGCTGCTACATATTACACTTTCAGGCAACAGCAAAGCTATATTATGTGGCAGGTGTGATTAGAGCACAGTTAATAAAGTATTTCTTGAAATAATGGATAAACTAGGCACTCATCTTTTCGTGTTTGCCACGCTGGTCTCGTTGTGAACTCATGGCTCAATCGTCGAAAATCTAGGTAGTGATGATTCCACACTCGGATGCAAAGAGGCCCAGGTGTTATTCTGCGATATTCAAAAGTTTTATAGATGCGCTTCACAAACAATTCTTGAAGATTAAACCTTTGCAAGTTAGGACAATGGTGATGTAAAAAAGTAATCAGCTCTCCGAATTTAAGTTACACTTCTCTTTTATTACTTTTGTTGCAATATCACGCAATTCGTTCCAAAACATCACTTCACAATACAAAACATACTTGAAACATCTTCCTCACTGTTAAATTTCACATTTCATAAACTGACTGCAATTTGCGTCTTTTTAACATGACGACCAAAGCTTGACTCTCTAATAACAGCTTACGCGCCCAAAAATCAGAGTTACAAGTACGTCAATGATTATAGTGACAAAAGAAAGAATACACACAAGAATAATATCATTGCCATATATGCATATCGATGTATCGAAGTACCTCTACATTAATGAAATCAAATCTGAATGTTGTCACAGAAATATATTAACTATTTTACAGAAACACAGTAGAATATTGCTGGTATGGAGAGGTTGAGATGAGGTGCCGTAGTGGTTACGTAATTCAAGTACCATTACAACCTTTCCCCTATTTTGTATCGACTTCCGAGGAAACCCTTAACAGCCAGTTACATTTTCGTGCCTTGAAAATTGTGAAAACAGAAATTTTTTGCAGTCAACACATGGTGTGTCGTTGGACGAACACTCTGTTTGCAAAATGATTGAAAAGCCACGATTGCTTCAATATCGTTTACTAGATGACCGGTTTCGGCACTCTGAAGGTGTCATCATCGGATCTGTGAAGATATAACATAACAGGTTTGAGGGAGGGCTTACATGAGTTAACTATATACATTACAAAATGGTTGCCGGCCAGGGTGGCCGAGCGGTTCTAGGCGCTACAGTCTGGAACCGCGCGACCGCTACGGTCGCAGGTTCGAATCCTGCCTCGGGCATGGATGTGTGTGATGTCCTTAGGTTAGTTAGGTTTATGTAGTTCTAAGTTCTAGGGGACTGATGACCATAGATGTTAAGTCCCATAGTGCTCAGAGCCATTTGAACCACTCCCCTCGGCGCACACACAGTCCCACAGTATAATCACTGATTACTACTAAAACACAACTTTACTATAACTGCTTGTCACATACCCATGCAAAGCCCACATTTGCGCATACATGTCCTGCACATACTATAATCACTATAAAGTACGTCAGTTACAAAGTAAAAGCATCTGAGGCACAGATATTATCCATTAGCGCCTTACAAAACTACATATTATAATTTACCTTTATTCATATGAGGACGTCAGGAATATGCACTCAGAAAGCTGTTCATGACACGACTTAGTTACAATGTGACGAGCGATTAAAACCTGTATGCTGGGTTTTACCTGCCTAGGCACTATGGTCTTAGGTATTGTAAGCACTAAAAAGAACGTATTAACTTGCTATAAAGTCTCTCACCATCTATACATTCGTTATGAGCAAGGCACGAATCAACTACGAAAACCTGCATAGGCATATGGAATTAAGGAATGCCAGATCAGAAGCAAACCGAAGGGCACAGGAAAAGGGGGGCAAATGACATGCGGACCATGATGCACAGTGACTCCACGTAGGCTCCCATCGGCATGGCACTCGTTTCGTCCATGGGCCTCACAGAATGGGGAATTGGGAATAATGAAAAAACATATTACTATGATACCCAAAAACACAAGCGTTCTGCCTTCATACACAAATATGTCAGTAAAATATAAAAATAAATAAAATAAGAACGTAACTAAGACACGCTTCGCGGGCAATGGTAGTGTAGCTGGCCAGCTTCGCCAGTGTAACTTTACTCGATGATCACCATTGCCCGCCAAGCGTGTCTTAGTTATGTGTCTTAGACTTTATAGCAAGTTAATACGTTCTTTTTAGTGCTTACAATACCTAAGACCATAGTGCCTAGACAGGTAAAACCCAGCATACAGGTTTTAATCGCTCGTCACATTGTAACTAAGTCGTGTTTTGAACAGCTTTCTGTGTGCATATTCCTGACGTCCTCATATGAATAAAGGTAAATTATAATATATAGTTTTGTAAGGCGCTAATGGATAATATCTGTGCCTCAGATGCTTTTACTTTGTAACTGACGTACTTTATATTGATTATAGTAAGTGCAGGAAATGTATGCGCAAATGTGTGCTTTGCATGAGTATGTGACAAGCAGTTACAGTAAAGTTGTGTTTTAGTAGTAATGAGTGGTAATACTGTGGGACTGTGTGTGCGCTGCTTGGACAGCGCTATCTGGTGGCTGGTTGTGAGCCGCTGGAATCACAGCAGGTAAGCCTGCGCGGAATAGGGCAGTGATGATGCCGACCGGTGTTAGGCGAGCAGTGGTAGTTTCATCTGGTGACTTCAGTTTTATATTTTGTGGAAAGAACAACCATGAGAGTAGCTTTATTATTATTTTTTATCGATTATGACAATAATATTTATCAGATGGTCTGCCTCATGTGCCATGATGTCCATATGGTTTTATAAATGTTAATCCACGTTTCAGGTATGTGGTTCTGTAATAATTATAATGTATATAGTTAACTCATGTAAGTCTTCCGTCAAACCTGTTATGTTATACCTTCATAGATCCGATGATGACACCTTCAGAGTGCTGAAATCGGTCGTCTAGTAAACGGTATTGAAGTGATCGTTGCTTTTCAATTATTTTAGAAATTTTTTATTGACTATTATGATGATTTAACATATGCATTATGCGAATTAGGAAGGAGAATACCGACCAGTATTTTTTTTACTAGTAAATGGGTAAATAAATCAAAATATCAATTAACAATAGCAGTAATCCAATTTTTTTGGTTTCCAATAAACTTTTTTTTAAAAAAAGGAATACATTTGGATTGGTTTGAAATAATACGTTATTATAGAGAATGGCAAAACCGATAGTGCTGTTTGAATAATGATGTCGACAGAAACGCGCAACACAAACAAGGCATAAGAACTGGTACAGCACTGATCAAACAGTAGTGTCCCTGTTGCCGTGTGTCGTGGCTTAAGGTACGTCTGTGTACATGCACTGTGCGACACTTGCCCGCACCTGGTTTGCATGCTAGTTTCTCGCTGTCGTCGCCCCACATCCGTTGTATTGCAGAACGATACCAGCGCCAGTCGGGAAGTGTTTTTAGGAAGTGTTGTAGTAATGAAATAGAGTGCTTGATTTGTTTTAAAACATAGATTTGTCTACCATTTGCCGACCGCTGTGGCCGAGCGGTTCTAGGGGCTTCGGTCTGGAACCGCGCTGCTGCAACGGTCGCAGGTTCGAATCCTGCCTCGTGCATGGATGTGTGTGATGTCCTTAGGTTAGTTAGGTTTAAGTAGTTCTAAGTCCTAGGGGACTGATGACCTCAGATGTTAAGTCCCATAGTGCTCAGAGCCATTTTTTTGTCTACCATTTCTATGAAATACGAAAAAGGAAGTAATTTATGGTAACAATAATAAAGTAAAAACTTAACATCTCTTTCATGGTATACAATAAACATAGAAGGTAGCTGATCTGCTACCTGTATCTGCATAATATGCCTTAATCTGAAAGCAGTCCCTGAAAACGGAAAAATTAACACGACAAACAGAGGCCTTCAACCTCAGTTTTCACCCTTTAGCACTGACTGTTCGTAATGGCCAAATAGAGGTATAACCTCCTCTTACACTATGTTTTTTGAGCAGAGTTTCAAAAAGGTAGAATCAATAGCAGAATACTGGTGATTTTTAATAGTATTGAACCATTTATAACTTTTCGAGAAAAGCGGCGAACGGTAGACGGACTATTTATTTTATTTAATATTTTGATTCTATGTATCTTGAAACTGAGTCAAAATTTTTGAATGTTTGTTACATTTCTACGTTTATTACAGGAAATAATAGGGACGAAAAACAGAAAATCTATTATTTCAGAAACAGGTTATTTAGAGCGGTTCTAACAGTCAGGTTAAACTGGTGTGAAAAAAACACTATTGTTTCAGCGATAACTGCCATCCCTAATGCAAATATCTAATAATGTCGTCACAATATAGAGACATAGGGAACACGCAGCTTGCATGAATTACACCGCTACGTGGATTTATTGCATTATCTTTGATAACTGCCGCATGCAGTACAGTCTACAGAAGGGTAGAAGGCTTGACATACCGTTCAGAGAACATTTAAATTAAACTAGTGTTCACAATTTGCCTTGTGCTCAGGTTTAGGCGAACAGGGCTGTCTGTCACTGATTTGCCCAAGTACTACACAGGGAAAATAAGCACCATGTACTCAAATGGTTCAAATCGCTCTGAGCACTGTAGGACTTAACTTCTGAGGTCATCAGTCCCCTAGAACTTAGAACTAGTTAAACCTAACTAACCTAAGGACAGCACACACATCCATGCCCGAGGCAGGATTCGAACCTGCGACCGTAGCGGTCGCGTGGTTCCAGACTGTAGCGCCTAGAACCGCTCGGCCACTCCGGCCGGCTCCCGAGGCAGGATTCAAACCTGCGACCGTAGCGGCCTCGCGGTTCCAGACTGCAGCGGCTAGAAACGCACCGCCACTTCGGCCGGCCCATGTACTCAATAACACTCTAAGGAAAAAAAATAAATAAATAAAGAATGACGAACGCACCATGAAGGAATTATCAAAATGGGAGGGAAATCGGTAGATTTGATGAACATGTATAGAAAAATAAATTATTTCAATTTCAGAAAAACTGGATGGTTTATTCAAGAGAAAGAGCTTCACAAACTGAGCAAGTCAATAACGTGTTGCTGCAGGAGGAGGAAGATATTAGTGTTTAACGTCCCGTCGACAACGAGGACATTAGAGGTGGAGCACAAGCTCAGATTCGTAAGACGAACGTATCCGTCAGGATAGCGCGGCGAAATGTGGCGTTCATGGGCTGTGGCAGCAGACGACCGACGCCAGTGGCTTTGCTAGCAGCACGACATCGCCTGCAGCGCCTGTACTGGGCTCGTGACCATATCAATTGGACCCTAGACGACTGGAATACCGTGGCCTGGTCAGACGAGCACCGGTTTCAGCTGGTAAGAGCTGAAGGTAGGGTTCAAGTATGACGCAGGCCCCACGAAGCCATGGAACCAGGTTGTCAAAAAGAAACTGCGAAAGGTGGCTCCATAATGGTGTGCTCTGTGTTTACATGGAAAGACTGGTCCTCTGGTCCAACTGAACCGATCTGTAACTGGAAATGGTTATGTTCGGCTACTTGCCGACCATTTTCAACCATTCACTGCCTTCATGTTCCGAAAAATACCGGACGACAATGGGCCATGTCACCGGGCCACAACTGTTCGCCATCGGTCTACACAACTTTCTCAACAATTCGAGCAAACGATTTGGCCACCCGGATAGACCAACATAAATCCCATCGAACATTTATGGGACATAATGGAGAGGTCAGTCCGTACACAAAATCCTGCACTGTCGACACTTTAGCAGTTATGGACGTCTTTAGAGGCAGGATGGCTCACTATTTCTGCAGGGAACTTCCATCGACTTATTGAGTCCATGCCACGTCGAGTTGCTGGACTACACCATGAAAAAGGAGGTCCGACAGGATATAAGGAGGCATCCCATGACTTTTGTCATCTCAGTGAATCCTACTCGCAGTGCACCAGTTTTTATTTCACCTTTTCTCTGGTGCAACTCTTTCATGTCCGTCATTTCACACTATTACAACGGTAGGATAACTTCAGGATAGTAATGACATTGTTCATCATTGACTACAGTGTTAACAAAACTGACTGAAGAAAATAGAGAAAGGACTTAAACTTTTCAGCCAGAAATTAATACGCGGAGGTTGATGATGTAAGTCCATTGTCATTGCCAAGGAGTGCTACCACGATGTGACACTCGAATCTCGCTCAGAATAGACTGATTATTTCTGTATGTGTGAAATGGCGGTGGGAAAACTGTTGTGGATTGGCAAGAGAGCCAACTCTGTATGAGAGGAAGCCGAAAGGCACGCGTTTTAGCTCACGCAGGCTGGCGTGAGGTCTGGAACAGGTCAAGGAAATTAGACTAGCAAAAAAGGACGTAGCTGTGGAATACTTAACTTTAAACCATAAATGGTGAACATCGCTCTTGACGGTACATGTTTTACAGCATCAATAGTAACTGGTAATGGCGCCTTGCTAGGTCGTAGCAAATGACGTAGCTGAAGGCTATGCTAAACTGTCGTCTCTGCAAATGAGAGCGTATGTAGTCAGTGAGGTATCGCTAGCAAAGTCGGTTGTACAACTGGGGAGAGTGCTAGGAAGTCTCTCTAGACTAGACCTGCAATTTGGCGGCGCTCGGTCTGCAATCACTGATAGTGGCGACACGCTGGTCCGACGTATACTAACGGACCGCGGCCGATTTAAAGGCTACCACCTAGCAAGTGTGGTGTCGGGCGGTGGCACCACAAAAACCGTAAAAAAAAGATGGTAGGAACCGAAATGTGATATTATAGGAATCTGTGGAAAATTAAATGGACATTTTAGTTATAAAATGAGGAGGTTTTTCGCAAGTTTACAATGAAAGACTATATGGAAAACATTAACTAAAAAATGGGTATGACGTTAGGCCATCTGGTAAGATACCAGGAACGGAGATTGGTATAGATACAACAATTGATTAAGATGAAGGGGATGGCACAGGAGAGGTTATAGTGATGAAGGGCATCAAAGCAGTCGGAAGACTCATGAAAAAAGGGAAGAATGTGTTTGTCTGGTGGCGACAAGTGCTGCTTTGGAGATTCAAGAATAAGTAAGAAACTGGGTGAGGCCATTTCAATCTCTTGTTGTGGTGAAGCTTAGGTCATTTTGGCATCGCTTAATCGCGATTTCTCTACGCTTAGGAATGAGGCCGTGTGTTTGCTCGTGGAAAAATGGAAAGTTGTAGGTTGATCATAGTTGACTGAATAAAGCTGATTATAGGGTATTGTATTACCTTTTCAGTCCGTCATGCTGTAAGTTCAAAACTGTCATCAAAAAATGGTTCAAATGGCTCTGAGCACTATGGTACTTAACATCTATGGTCATCAGTCCCCTAGAACTTAGAACTACTTAAACCTAACTAACCTAAGGACATCACACAACACCCAGTCATCACGAGGCAGAAAAAATCCCTGACCTCGCCGGGAATCGAACCTGGGAACCCGGGCGTGGGAAGCGAGAACGCTACCCCACGGCAAACTGTCATCCACTCCTGAATTATTCAGCAGCTTTTTATTTGTTCAAAATCGTGAATTAGGAAGTGGGAACGTCATGTTCCGATGGTGTACCGGGAGTCTGACTTTCGCAACTCTTGCTTTGAGTGCGCAGGTGGGAGTGTTAATCAATAACTTGTGTTCATTAAGTATGTAATCAGCTATACAATCTATTAAAATAATTTTTCTAGTTCTGAAAATTTTTTATTTTTGCCATCATTTTCCGACGTCATTTTGCTATACGATGTATTTTTATTGAACTGACCAAAATGTTTTTATAGTTATTTTACAATTTTATAACGGAATTTATGTCATGACTGTAGTGTATATGTAATTCTGTGTACCTATTGGTGGTTCCCACACTTCTCGTTGCAAGTATTATGTGTTTGCTGCCCCTCCATACACTTTACAATTGGTGACATTTTTTAAATTCTGAATAAATAGTGTGTACTAGCTCATCTGTTTACTTGATAAGCGTTATGCAATAATATACACCTCTTCCCATCGTAATTCAGCTATCGGTTACCATATATCTTTCCTCAAAGAATGCGATGTGTTACCATCGATCTACTCAGTATTAGAGTCAGGTATATTTGTGAGAGCATTGTTTTGGAAACCCTGCATATCAAATAATGTTTGATCTAGTCTCTGCTGAGTCATTAACTGTGTTTTCTTTAGGAGTAAGATATTAATTATTACACATTTTATACTTTGGTGTTATGCTTACTTTATGTGACCGCATAATCCATTCTTTTTTGAGGCTTTTTTCTCTTCATTTAATTTCCCACGTTATTTTTCTTTATATTGAACCGTTCTCATGGTTTTTTAATGTATTTTATATTATTGTACTATCACACACTGTTAGTCATGAAATACTGGATGTTCTCAATACTGGTCGCTACATTTTGCAGCGCAGGTGACATTTGGTCACCACCCTTGCACGCATTGGATATTGGTTGTTACTTAAAGAATTCTGTGGATTACCTTCACATACAAATAGTCAGGTTTGACTTCTGTGTTTCTAGAAATAGCTTTCAGGCATTGATGACTTAAAATATAAAGCTATCGTTGTACCTCACACGCCAACAATTGATGGAGTATACTATTTCTATTATTTGTGAAATTTTGTACGTACCTCATGTATATTTTTGTTAATATGATGTTTAAAATAGTGATGTTTGCCCGGTTATATGCCATGTGATATACATAATATTTTATGTCCATTTGTATGCCTTTAATGCAAAGGGCTTATTTCTATAGTGTTACAAGTCCATTTTTGCTGATTTTGAGATACAGAGTCCTAACGTTAAATGGGGGATGAAAAATCTGCAGTTGAGATACCAGAAATATTCAAGCATATGGCTTCTTGCTAGAGATGAACTTTTCTTTGTGTTTGTTTGGATCTGTAATTTCAGAAGCATTATAGGCAGAAAAGTGGAGGTAATGGATTTGTACCACTATTGAAATAAGCTCTTCATGTGATATCAGGTGTTCCCCAGGGAAGCGTCCTGGGACCTCTGCTGTTCCAGATCTATATAAATGACCTGGGTGACAATCTGAGCAGTTCTCTTAGGTTGTTCGCAGATGATGCTATAATTTACCGTCTAGTATGGTCATCCGAAGACCAGTGTCAGTTGCAAAGCGATTTAGAAAAGATTGCTGTATGGTGTGGCAGGTGGCAGTTGAGGCTAAATAATGAAAAGTGTGAGGTGATCCACATGAGTTCCAAAAGAAATCCGTTGGAATTCGATTACTCGATAAATAGTACAATTCTCAAGGCTGTCAATTCCACTAAGTACCTGGGTGTTAAAATTACGAACAACTTCAGTTGGAAAGACCACATAGATAATATTGTGGGGAAGGCCAGCCAAAGGTTGCGTTTCGTTGGCAGGACACTTAGAAGATGCAACAAGTCCACTAAAGAGACAGCTTACACTACACTCGTTCGTCCTCTGTTAGAATATTGCTGCGCTGTGTGGGATCCTTACCAGGTGGAATTGACGGAGGACATCGAAAGGGTGCAATAAAGGGCAGCTCGTTTTGTATTATCACGTAGTAAGGGAGAGAGTGTGGCAGATATGATACGCGAATTGGGATGAAGTCATTACAGCAAAGACGTTTTTCGTCGCGGCGAGATCTACACTCCTGGAAATTGAAATAAGAACACCGTGAATTCATTGTCCCAGGAAGGGGAAACTTTATTGACACATTCCTGGGGTCAGATACATCACATGATCACACTGACAGAACCACAGGCACATAGACACAGGCAACAGAGCATGCACAATGTCGGCACTAGTACAGTGTATATCCACCTTTCGCAGCAATGCAGGCTGCTATTCTCCCATGGAGACGATCGTAGAGATGCTGGATGTAGTCCTGTGGAACGGCTTGCCATGCCATTTCCACCTGGCGCCTCAGTTGGACCAGCGTTCGTGCTGGACGTGCAGACCGCGTGAGACGACGCTTCATCCAGTCCCAAACATGCTCAATGGGGGACAGATCCGGAGATCTTGCTGGCCAGGATAGTTGACTTACACCTTCTAGAGCACGTTGGGTGGCACGGGATACATGCGGACGTGCATTGTCCTGTTGGAACAGCAAGTTCCCTTGCCGGTCTAGGAATGGTAGAACGATGGGTTCGATGACGGTTTGGATGTACCGTGCACTATTCAGTGTCTCCTCGACGGTCACCAGTGGTGTACGGCCAGTGTAGGAGATCGCTCCCCACACCATGATGCCGGGTGTTGGCCCTGTGTGCCTCGGTCGTATGCAGTCCTGATTGTGGCGCTCACCTGCACGGCGCCAAACACGCATACGACCATCATTGGCACCAAGGCAGAAGCGACTCTCATCGCTGAAGACGACACGTCTCCATTCGTCCCTCCATTCACGCCTGTCGCGACACCACTGGAGGCGGGCTGCACGATGTTGGGCCGTGAGCGGAAGACGGCCTAACGGTGTGCGGGACCGTAGCCCAGCTTCATGGAGACGGTTGCGAATGGTCCTCGCCGATACCCCAGGAGCAACAGTGTCCCTAATTTGCTGGGAAGTGGCGGTGCGGTCCCCTACGGCACTGCGTAGGATCCTACGGTCTTGGCGTGCATCCGTGCGTCGCTGCGGTCCGGTCCCAGGTCGACGGGCACGTGCACCTTCCGCCGACCACTGGCGACAACATCGATGTACTGTGGAGACCTCACGCCGCACGTGTTGAGCAATTCGGCGGTACGTCCACCCGGCCTCCCGCATGCCCACTATACGCCCTCGCTCAAAGTCCGTCAACTGCACATACGGTTCACGTCCACGCTGTCGCGGCATGCTACCAGTGTTAAAGACTGCGATGGAGCTCCGTATGCCACGGCAAACTGGCTGACACTGACGGCGGCGGTGCACAAATGCTGCGCAGCTAGCGCCATTCGACGGCCAACACCGCGGTTCCTGGTGTGTCCGCTGTGCCGTGCGTGTGATCATTGCTTGTACAGCCCTCTCTCAGTGTCCGGAGCAAGTATGGTGGGTCTGACACACCGGTGTCAATGTGTTCTTTTTTCCATTTCCAGGAGTGTATTTACCAACTTTCTCTTCCGAATGCGAAAATATTTTGTTGAGCGCAACCTACATAGGTAGGAATGATCATCAAAATAAAATAAGAGAAATCAGAGCTCGAACAGAAAGGTTTAGGTGTTCGTTTTTCCAGCGCGCTGTTCGGGAGTGGACTGGTAGAGAGATAGTATGATTGTGGTTCGACGAACCCTCTGCCAAGCACTTAAATGTGAATTGCAGAGTAGTCATGTAGATGTAGATGTATTCTTCCGTCGCTGACTGTATTTACACATGACATCAACAAAGTCTTGCACGTCAGCAATATGTGTAAGATGCCTGTGATACGTGCTATCGAAAGTCTTAAAGTCTTTGGATGAATATGAATCTGTGACAACAAATTACCAGCTGCTGTTAGTTACCATGTGGTTGTAAGAAATTTGTGCAGTAGTGTCTTATCTTAATGTGAGGTGTGCTAAGTGTTATTTGTATATGGAGATGCATGTAGACAATGTAGTGTTTTTTCAGTTGGTTTGACAGGTGATTGACAATGATAAGTAGGCGAAATTAGCTGATCACACGATTAAATAAAAATCACATTACAGCCTCCTACGGACCACGTTTTCAAAATGGTGCAAATAGCTCTGAGCACTATGGGACTTAACATCTATGGTCATCAGTCCCCTAGAACTTAGAACTACTTACACCTAACTAACCTAAGGACATCTCACAACACCCAGCCATCACGAGGCAGGGAAAATCCCTGACCCCGCCGGGAATCGAACCCGGGAACCCGGGCGCGGGAAGCGAGAAGGCAACCGCACGACCACGAACTGCGGGCACCACGTTTTCGTTTAAAAAAATCTATTTCCTTGGGAATTTTTCGGCATGTAACACATGTTCTTTATTATTAATGCATAATACCGTGCCACGTTGCACAGCCTCCATCTTCTTGTGTGTTGTGGGGCTACCGACGTACCATGAATAACGTGATGCATTGGCAATCACATAGTGAGCTGTAGTCATAAGATATTAGTAACAAGTAATTTTTCTTCTCTGACTATCAAGTTCCAGATGCTAAGGAGATAGGTCTATGGATGCTATTTCGCCGATTGCTGTTTGTTAAATATGGTGCGTAGTGACCTTGCACATTACTATGGCTGAGGTTTAGGATTTTATGTTCATGGTTTAATTATAGCTTGTATTTAAAGTTAGTGTTTTCAAAACTGAGCAGTCATCCTCAGCGTCACCTCCGGACACTATGAACACAAAGCTAACACTTGATCAATTTGGTTTACTGCCTTTATGATTGAGCATTCACTGTGTCTTCTCTATATAAGCTGAAGAGCCAAAGCCTCCGCGAGCACTCAGAAGTGCATGGAATCGACTAATGTCTGAAGTAGTGCTGGAGGGAATTGAACCCATGAATCCTGCAGGGATGTCCCTAAATCCGTAAGAGTACGAGGGGGTGGAGGTCTCTTCTGAGCAGCACGTTGCAAGACATCTCCGATATGTTCAATAATGTTCGTGTCTGGGGAGTTTGGTGTTTCCGGAGCCACTCTGTAGCAGTTCTGGAGGTGTGGCGTGTCGCAAGTCTGTTGGAATTCTCAATGGACGTGAATGGATGCAGGTGAGAAACAGGATGCTTGCGTACGTGTCACCTGTCAGAGTCGTATCTAGACGTATCAGTGGTCCCATATCACTCCATCTGCACACGTCCCACAACATTACAGAGCCTCCACCAGCTTGAACAGTCCCCTGCTGAAATGGGGGGTCCATGGGTTCATGAGGTTGTCTACATATCCGAACACGTCCATCCGCTCGATACAATTTGAAACGAGTGTCGTCCGACCAGGCAACATATTTCCGGTCATCAACAGTCTAATGTGATTGTTGACGGGCGCAGACGAGGCGTAAAGTTTTGTGTCGTGCAGTCATCAAGGGTATACGAGTGGGCGTTCGGCTCCGAAAGAAGCCGATATCGATGATGTTTCGTTGAGTGGTACGCACGCTGACTCTTGTTGATGGCCCAGCATTGAAAGCTGTAGCAGTTTGCGGAAGGGTTGCACTTCTGTTACGTTGAACGATTCTGTTCAGTCGTCGTTGGTCCGTTTTTTGCAAGCTCTCTTTCTGGCTGCAGTGATGTCAGAAATCTGATGTTTTACCGGGTTCCTGATATTCACGGTGCACTCGTGAAGTGATCGTACGGGAAAATGTCCACTTTATCGCTACCTCGGAGATAATGTGTCCCATCGGTCGTGCGCTGCCTATAACAACTCCTTCAAACTTACTTAAATCTCGATAACCAGCCATTGTAGCAGCAGTAACCGTAACAACTGCGCCAGACACTTGTCTTATATTGGCGTTGCCGACTGCAGCGCCATACTCTGCCTGAACATGTCTCTGTATTTGAATACGCATGCTTGTACCAGCTTCTTTGGCACTTCAGTGTATTGTAAAATAGATGTTTGATGTGTGTTCCATGTCCCCTCCTAAACCACTGAATTCATTTGAACCAAACTTTGTACCCGTATCACTTATTGTTTGGAAGGAAGAACTACTGTGGTAAGAAGCTCCTACTTCCCAAAGGGGTTGGTGTGAATGTCTATACCCTATTATAAAATGTATGTATTTATATTCTACATTTGCTCCTAAACCTCGGGATCGATTTCAACCAAACTTGGTGCACATACCACTTAGTCTCTGGCAAAAAGTACTATGAGGGTAAGAACTACCTACTTCACAAAAAGGTGTTTGAGGGTGTGATATAGAAGCGTAACTAATCGCATGCAAATACAAGGACTATATTCATCCAGTATTTTAGAATGAGAGCAAGTAGTTACTTGCGACGAAGTTTACATATAATTTCAAAACTTAACGAAAATTTTTCCCGCCAGCAGCCCCACGAAATGATACAATGAAAAAGATTTACCGGTTACTACATTTTCGCTGCTTTGCATCAAAACTGCCACATCATGCATGATGCTTTAATATATTACTTCTTCACTACTAACGCTAGCCGCAGCACATCTGCAAACAGTATCCATATTTGTTGCTGAATATACTTGCAATATTTTGTAATTATTTAACGTATTCTTCAGGAGATACGTCATCGTAAAATGAGGGAAAAACTAATTTACTTAAAACGGAAAGCAAATTACGGAGAATACACTCAGCCAGTGTTTGATAATGAGAACTACGGACGTCCAACCAGATTTGATCATAATTTCCTTATCAAATTTACTCAGCATCACCCGACTTAATTCGACTACATTCCATTATCCTCGTTTTGCTTTTGTTGATGTTCATCTTATATTCTCCTTTCAAGACACTGTCCATTCCGTTCAGCTGCTCTTCCAAGTCCTTAGCTGTGTCTGACAGAATTACAATGCATCGGCGAACCTCAAAGCTTTTATTTCTTCTCCTTGGATTTTAACACCTACTCCGAATTTTTCTTTTGTTTCCTTTACTGCTTGCTCAATATACAGATTGAATAACATCGGGGAGAGGCTACAACCCTGTCTCACTCCCTTCCCAACCACTGCTTCCCTTTCATGTCCCTCGAATCTTATAGCTGCCATCTGGTTTCTGTACAAATTGTAAATAGCCTTTCGCTCCCTGTATTTTACCCCTGCCACCTACAGAATTTGAGAGAGAGTACTCCAGTCAACATTGTCAAAAGCTTTTTCTAAGTCTACAAATGCTAGAAACGTATATTTGTCTTTCCTTAATCTTTCTTCTAAGATAAATCGTAGGGTCAGTATTGCCTCATGTGTTCCAGTATTTCTACAGAATTCAAATTGATCTTCCCCGGGGTCGGCTTCTACCAGTTTTTCCATTCGTCTGTAAAGAATTCGCGTTAGTATTTTGCAGCCGTGACTTATTTAACTGATAGTTCGGTAATTTTCACATCTGTCAGCACCTGCTTCCTGTGGGATTGGAATTATTATATTCTTCTTGAAGTCTGAGGGTATTTCACCTGTCTCATACATCTTGCTCACCAGATGGTAGAATTTTGTCAGGACTGGCTCTACCAAGGTTATCAGTAGTTCTTTGTTTCGCCTCAGGTCTTTCAGTGCTCTGTCAAACTCTTCATGCAGTATCATATCTCCCATTTCATCTTCATCTACATCCTCTTCCACTTCCATTATATTGTCCTCAAGTACATCGCCCTTGTATAGACCCTCTATATACTCCTTCCACCTTTCTGCTTTCCCTTCTGTGCTTAGAACCGGGTTTCCATCTGAGTTCCTGATATTCATACAAGTGGTTTCTTCAAAGGTCTCTTTAATTTTCCTGTAGGCAGTATCTATCTTACCTCTAGTGAGATAGGCCTCTACATCCTTACATTTGTCCTCTAGCCATCCCTGCTTAACCATTTTGCACTTCTTGTCGATCTCATTTTTGAGACGTTTGTATTCCTTTTTACCTGCTTCATCTACTGCATTTTTATATTTTCTCTTTTCATCAATTAAATTCAATATTTCTTCTGTTACCCAAGGATTTCTACTAGCCCTCTTCTTTTTACCTACTTGATCCTCTGCTGCCTTCACTACTTCATCCCTCAAAGCTACCCATTCTTCTTCTACTGTATTTCTTTCCCCCATTCCTGTCAATTGTTCCCTTATGCTCTCCCTGAAACTCTTTACAACCTCTGCTTTAGTCAGTTTATCCAGGATCCATCTCCTTAAATTCCCACCTTTTTGCAGTTTCTTCAGTTTTAATCTACAGTTCATAACCAATAGATTGTGGTCAGAGTCCACATCTGCCACTGGAAATGTCTTGCAATTTAAAATCTGGTTCCTAAATCGCTGTATTAGCATTATATAATCAATCTGATACCTTCTAGTATCTTCAGGCTTCTTCCAGGTATCAAACTTCTTCCATGATTCATGAACGAAGTGTTAGCTATGATTAAGTTACGTTCTGTGCAAAATTCTACTAGGCGGCTTCCTCTTTCATTTCTTAACCCCAATCCATATTCACCTACAACGTTTCCTTCTCTCCCTTTTCCTAATATGAAATTCCAGTCACCGATGACTATTAAATTTTCGTCTCCGTTCACTATCTGAATAATTTCTTTTATCTCATCACACAGTTCATTAATTTCTTCGTCATCTGCAGAGCTAGTTGGCATATAAACTTGTACTACTGCACTAGGCGTGGGCTTCGTGTCTATATTGGCCACAATAAAGAATTAAACACAATTCTTCTGTTATTTGTGGAATGTGTCAACCAGGTCGCTATAATGAGCGCTCCAGCGAGGCATTACTTTTGTCAATGTACTTCGGGATCTAAAGTGGAACCACACAGCTGAACTGCACAGATAAATTGAACATCGTCTCTGGAATCGTGTGGTGTAGATAAGCAGAGAATCCGACGTATAAAGTCTGCCTTTGGGATGAGTGTTGATAGGGCGATGGGCAAAGAAAAGGGGAGGAGGGGGTGGACAGGCAGAGAGTGGAGCGGGGATGAGGAGATGGACAGGCAGAGTGGGTGGGAGAGGGGGTGGACACGGAGGGGGGGAGGAGGGCGTGGACTAATAGCAGACTGGAATATACACTACTCGGGTAAATCCGTGTCTCTCAGCCAGTATTCAAATATTAGCTGACCAGTCCCATTTCTTAGTGACGCGGGGTTAACGAAGTACTTGTGTCTGTGACTAGTTTCATTAAACTTTACGAGACAGTGTTTCCAAATTATTCTCTTTGTCGTTAGAGAACTCCTCCCTTGGAAGCAAGGACGAGTTGACTGTTAAATCAGCCACAACGACCTCAGAGAATCTTGGTTCAAAATGGTTCAAATGGCTCTGAGCACTATACGACTTAACTTCTGAGGTCACCAGTCGCCTAGAACTTAGAACTACTTAAATCTAACTAACCTAAGGACAGCACACACATCCATGCCCAAGGCAGGATTCGAACCTGCGTAGCGGTCGCTCGGTTCCACACAGAGAATCTTGATCCTCGCAGACCAGAGGTAGAAAAGATTAATATGATTTTAGTTAACTGCAGGAGCATCCAAAGAAGGGCCCCAGAATTAGTATCGCTTACTAAAGGTTATAATGCTCAGACAGTATTGGGAACAGAAAGCTGGTTGAAACCAGGCGTCAGTGACGGCGAAATCCTAAGTTCAGTTTGGAATGTTTATGGTAAGGATAGGTTAGTCGCCAGTGCTGGTGGCGTGTTTATTGCAGTAAAAAAATCGATAAAATGTAGCGATGTTACCGCGGATTCCGAACGAGAATTAGTCTCGGTGAAACTGAGTATCAAAGGACAGTAAAAAATGGTGATCGGATGCTTTTATATACCACCTGGGTCAGGATCTGTAGTTGTAGAACGCTTCAGGCAGAACTTGCAGAATATCGATAGTAATTTTCTTGATTATGCCGCTGTAGTAGGCGATGACTTCAACTTGCCAGGTATAGATTGGCAGTGTTAAGCCATCAAAACTGGTGCCAGAGACAGGGAATCGTGTAGCACTGTTCTGGATGTCTTTTCCGAAAATTACCTTGAACAGACAGTTAGAGAACCAACTCGAGAAGGTAACGTCTTAGACTTCCTGGCAACAAACATACCTTAACTTATCGAATCAGTTAACGTAGAAGAAGGTATCAGTGATCATAAGGCTGTGACCAGCATCTATGACGACGGGTCTTACAAGGAATGTTAAGAAAGGTAGGAAGATATATTTGCTCGGCAAGGGTGACAGAATACAAATTTTAGAATATCTCAGCAGTCAGCATTAAATATTCGGTGATGAGGACGGAGATGTGGAGAATAAATGGAAAAAATTCAAAGGTATCGTTCAATATGCCCTAGACAAATATGTTCCGAGTAAGGTTTTAAGAGATGGGAAAGATCCACCAGGATTTAATAGCCGTGTTAGGAAAGCCCTACGTAAACAAAGAGTACTTCATCTCAGACCCAAGAGAAGTAAAACCCTAGCTGACGAACAAAAGCAGAACGAAGCGATAATGAGCGTAAGGAGAGCAATGAGAGAAGCGTTCAATGATTGTGAAAGTAACACGTTGTCAACCGACCTGAGTAAAAACCCTAAGAGATTTTGGTCGTATGTAAAATCAGTAAGTGGGTCAAAATCATCTGTTTATTCTCTCAGCGACCACACCGGCACCGAAACGGAAGATAACAGAGAGATGGCCGAAATACTGAATTCGGTCTTCCGAAGTTGTTTCACCGCGGAAGATCGTAACACTGTCCCTCCTTTTAATCGTCGTACGAACATCGAAATGGCAGATATTGAGATAACCGATCGCGGAGTTGAAAAGCAACTACAATCGCTTAGTAGTCGAAAGACTTCAGGACCAGATGAGATACATATAAATTCTATAAAGATTATGCGGAAGAACTTGCTCCCCTTCTAGCAGTAATTTATCGTAGATCGCTTGAGGAACGAAACCTACCAGTTGTTGTTGTTGTTGTTGTTGTTGTTGTGGTCTTCAGTCCTGAGGCTGGTTTGATGCAGCTCTCCATGCTACTCTATCCTGTACAAGCTTCTTCATCTCCCAACACCTACTGCAGCCTACATACTTCTGAATCTGCATGTATATTCATCTCTTGGTCTCCCTCTACGATTTTTACCCTCCACGCTGTCCTCCAGTACCAAATTGGTGATCCCTTGATGCCTCAGAACATGTCCTACCAACCGATCCCTTCTTCCAGTCAAGTTGCGCCACAAACTCCTCTTCTCCCCAATCCTATTCAATACCCCCTCATTATTTATGTGATCTACCCATCTAATCTTCAACATTCTTCTGTAGCACCACATTTCGAAAGCTTCTATTCTCTTTTTGTCTAAACTATTTATCGTCCATGTTTCACATCCATCCATGGCTACACTCCACACAAATACTTTCAGAAACGACTTCCTGACACTTAAATCAATACTCGAAGTTAACAAATTTCTCTTCTTCAGAAACGCTTTCCTTGCCATTGCCAGTCTACATTTTATATCCTCTCTACTTCGACCATAATTAGTTATTTTGCTCCCCAAATAGCAAAACTCCTTTACTACTTTAAGTGTCTCATTTCCTAATCTAATTCCCTCAGCATCACCCGACTTAATTAGACTACATTCCATTATCCTCGTTTTGACTTTTGTTCATGTTCATCTTATACCCCCCTTTCAAGACACTGTCCATTTCGTTCAACTGCTCTTGCAAGTCCTTTGCTGTCTCTGACAGAATTACCATGTCATCGGCAAACCTCAAAGTTTTTATTTCTTCTCCATGGTTTTTAATACCTACTCCGAACTTTTCTTTTGTTTGCTTTACTGCTTGCTCAATATACAGATTGAATAGCATCGGGGAGAGGCTAGAACCCTGTCTCACTCCCTTCCCAACCACTGCTTCCCTTTCATGCCCCTCGACTCCTATAACTGCCATCTGGTTTCTGTACAAATTGTAAATAGCCTTTCGCTCCCTGTATTTTACCCCTGCCACCTACAGAATTTGAGAGAGAGTACTCCAGTCAACATTGTCAAAAGCTTTTTCTAAGTCTACAAATGCTAGAAACGTATATTTGTCTTTCCTTAATCTTTCTTCTAAGATAAATCGTAGGGTCAGTATTGCCTCATGTGTTCCAGTATTTCTACAGAATTCAAATTGATCTTCCCCGGGGTCGGCTTCTACCAGTTTTTCCATTCGTCTGTAAAGAATTCGCGTTAGTATTTTGCAGCTGTGACTTATTAAACTGATAGTTCGGTAATTTTCACATCTGTCATCACCTGCTTTCTTATATTCTTCTTGAAGTCTGAGGGTATTTCGCCTGTCTCATACATCTTACTCTCCAGATGGTAGAGTTTTGTCAGGACTGGCTCTCCCAAGGCCGTCAGTAGTTCTAATGGAATGTTGTCTACTCCCGGGGCCTTGTTTCGACTCAGGTGTTTCAGTGCTCTGTCAAACTCTTCACGCAGTATCGTATCTCCCATTTCATATTCATCTATAACATTGTCCTCAAGTACATCGCCCTTGTATAGACCCTCTATATACTCCTTCCACCTTTCTGCTTTCCCTTCTTTTCTTAGAACTGGGTTTCCATCTGAGCTCTTGATATTCATACAAGTGGTTCTCTTATCTCCAAAGGTCTCTTTAATTTTCCTGTAGGCAGTATCTATCTCACCCTTAGTGAGATAAGCCTCCACATCCTTACATTTGTCCTCTACCCATCCCTGCTTATTCATTTTGCACTTCCTGTCGATCTCATTTTTGAGACGTTTGTATTCCTTTTTGCCTGCTTCACTTACTGCATTTTTGTATTTTCTCCTTTCATCAATTAAATTCAGTATCTCGTCTGTTACCCAGTACGTACCTAACGACTGGAAAAAAGCGCAGGTCTTTCCCGTTTTTAAGAAAGGCCGTAAGACAGATCTACACAATTATAGACGTAAATCGTTGAGTCAATTTGTTGTAGAATTAGCTCAAGAATTACGACGTTTCTGGAAAATGAATATCTCTTCTATAAAAGTCAATATGGATTCCGCAGACAGAGATCCTGCGAAACTCAGATCGTCTGTTCAAAAAAATGGTTCAAATGATTCTGAGCACTATGGGACTTAACATCTGAGGTCATCAGTCCCCTAGAACTTAGAGCTACTTAAACGTAACTAACCTGAGGACATCACACACATCCATGCCCGAGGCAGGATTCGAACCTGCGACCGTAGCGGTCGCACGGTTCCAGACTGAAGCGCCTAGAACCGCTCGGCCACACCACCGGCTTCAGTAAGGCATTTGGCACCGTTCCGCATTGCCGTTTAATGAAAAAAAAAAATACGAGGTTACGGAGTATCGGAGCAGACCTACTACTGGATTCAAGACTTTCTTACAGATAAAACTCAACACGTCGCTCTTAACGAAACTAAATCGACAGATATAAAGGTAACATCTGGAGTACCACAGGGAAGCGTGATAGGACCATTGACGTTTACAATATATGTAAATGATCTAGTAGAAAACGTCGGATGATTTTTAAGGCTATTCGCAGACGATGTAGTTGTCTGTACCAAAGCAGCAGCGCCACCGGATAATAAGAATTTGCAAAACGATCTGCAGAGAATTGATGAATGGTGCAGAATCTGGCAGTTGACTCTGAACGTAAATAAATGTAACACATTGCGCATACATAGGAAAAGAAATCCACTACTGTGCAGCTACACCACTCATGACAGCTGAAGACAGCGCCTGTCGTAAAATATCCAGGCGTAACTATCCAGAGCGACCTTAAGTGGAATGACCATATAAAACAGATAATGGGAAAAGGAGACACCAGACTCAGACTCATAGGAAGAATCTTAAGGAAATGTAACTCATCCACGAAAGAAGTGACTTATAAGTTGCTTGTTCGCCCGACTCTTGAGTATTGTTCATCTATCTGGGATCCCTATCAGGTAGGACTGAAAGAGGAGATAGAGAAGATCCAACGAAGAGCGGCGCGTTTTGCCACGGGATCGTTTAGCTGCCGAGAGAGCGTTACGGTGATGTAAACAAATTCCACTGGCAGGCGTTACAAGACAGACGTTGTGCATCATGGAGATATTTACTATTGAAATTTCGGCACAGCATCCCCCCCCCCCCCCCACGCCCCCACACATACGTCTCGCGTATTGGCCACGAGGAGAAAGTTCGAGAAATTAGAGCCAATACAGAGGCTTACCGACTATCATTCTTCCCACGCACTATTCGCGAGTGGAACAGGTGTGGAGGGATGAGATAGTGGCACCGTAACTACCCTCCGCCATACACCATTAGTTGGCTTGCGGAGTATGATATAGATGTAAATAAGAACTTTACTTTTTGCGTAGCTTGGAGGTTTCAGGCCTCAGCTATCACTACTTATGGGAGCAGTCATTACTTTTTATCACAACACAAGTCTTTCAACATCAACGGAGATTATTTGAGAAGGGTGCTAGAATATATCGTATATTTTAACACTCTAAACAACAGCTTGCACCACTTCTTGCGCAAATGGAAAACTAAATTCACTCTGGATTTCTGGTATTAGGTAATATGTGTGTACCTGAGCAATTAATGACCTTAATGACATTCGTCTTTCAGTAGTATGCCCGTAGCGTGTAAAGGAATATCTAATAATGTTTAAATAAGCAACCATTTACTGTGGAGCCTTACTCTTAATAGTTATAAATCCTGTGTTTCAATAACAGTTTAAAAAATTGTATTTCATTTCTTGTCTTTGTTTTTAGGCCTTTTTCCCCGCAGTTGCCGGTAAACAAGCTGTGTAGGCTAAACACGGTATTAAGAAGCAACGCGCTTGGTTTTGTTTTAAAGCATCGTCAGTGGTTACTGTAGCAATATAGTTATTTTCTCTTCCAATTTTGTTTGCTAGAATCATGAGCAGTTCTTATCCTATTACAATGAGCATTAATTCTTATCGTTGCTCACGGTTTTTTTTGCGTCATTCTTCCTGTTCTTCCAAGTATACGTGTTAGATTTTAGTACACAGCACTTTCACTAACACTTAACACATTAATGTTTTTGTGTTGTGAAGTACCACTGTCATATCGCCATTCCGTGTGTTTTGTTTTGCTCTTGCGGGATGCGTTCGTCTTTGTTTTGGTAATGATGGAAGCGTCTGTTACTACTCTGTGTGTGTTTATCTTTTTCACCAGGTTGTATGTTTATGTATGTGTGTGTGTGTGTGTGTGTGTGTGTGTGTCTGTCTGTCTGTCTGTGTGTTAAACGGGAATTTAAACTCCAAAAATAAACAACTGAAATCAGGAAATGAAAGGACGTTGATGTATCATCCATCATAAACATTGTGAGAAGATTTTACAGCGAGGTGCATTTCATCTTGATTTGACTTAAGGTACACTGCAGAGATCTCTGTAGCAGAAATACCTCATTTTAAACCACCGAAGACGTCCCTGCTGCATGACACTACTTTCATTTGAAGAGACTGCACAGTCTTTGCTGGGTCCACCGCCTGGAGAACAATGGTCCTGGAAGATGAGATAGCGCTTGTTTCTGTCGGAGGCGCTTTCTTGTGATGCGGATCGCGGCGTATGTTCGTGAATGGAATTCAAAGGGCAGAACGCGGGAGCACGCCCATCATCGATGTAGGTAAACAATGAAAAATCGTATACAGACTGTCTATCGGGTGTTCGGTGGGAGCCAGCTCTCAGTACTTGAAATTCTCAGCGCAGTCACATCCTCTGATCTTTATCTAGCAACATAACTGATCTGACAAGGTTTAGGCTTTTAGAAATATTACTAAAGATATTGTGACCGGCTTACGTTCGGGGATGTTGTCATTTCGCAGACTACACACGCGTGTACAAGGCGTTGCTATGAAATTGTTACGAAATGCTCAGAGGTTACAGTTCATACTAATAGCCGGAAGTCATGTAGTGAAACTGAAGTTATATCTCGGGTTCTCCAAGTATGTGTTATAGGCTCCTTGTGTTCTCAGTGTATATAAAAGGCTTAATAGACAATTTGAACAGTCTTCTTAGATTTTTGCAAATGATGCTGCCATTTATTCTCCATTGAAGTCATCAGACACCAGAAGATCGAAATGAACTACAAAATGATTTAGACAAGATATGTGGATGGTATGAAAAATGGAAATTGGCCCCAAACAGCGAAAAGAATGAAATTTCTCTTCTTTAGCACTAAATTTCGACTACATACTAAACCACAAAAATTTGCATCTTGTCTGTTTAGCGTAATACTTACGAATTAGAATTGTGAACTGTTAAATTGGATCCATCACAAAGAAAGTGTTGTGTGGAAGGTGAACTAAAGAATGTATTTTATTGGCATAAGACTTAGAAGGTGCAACAAATGTACTAAAGAGACTGTCAGTCCTCTTCTGTAGTACTGCTACGAGTTATCGGAGTTTTACCAAAGTCAAAGAAGGGCAGCTCGTTATGTGCTATCGCAAAATAAGTGAGAAAGCGTTACGGATATAATAACGGAATTGGGGTGGCAATTATCAACACAAAGGCTTTCTGCGTTGCGGCGAGATCTTTTCGCTAAATTTAAATCAACAGTTGTCTCCCCGTATGCCAAAACATTCTGCTGCCTGTCGCGCAGACAGAGACAAATGACGGTAGTGATAAAATAACAGAAATCAAAGCGCGCACGGAAAGATTCTTCTTCCACGTGCTTTTCTAGAGTGGAACAGTAGAAAGTAGTCTGGAAATGGTTTTGTGAGCCCTCTTCTAAACACTTATGTTTGAGTTGCAAAATAATCATGTAGATGAAGATGCAGATGTAGACCTGCAGACAGTCGGTGGCTGGTGCAGAGGTTGGAAGCCGACTCGGGACGCAAAAAAAGTTAACGCTATGTGCTTAAACAGCGGAAAGATGCGATGTTATTTTATTATTCGATGGCTTTCGGTCACGGGAATCAGTCACAACCGTTAAGTGTTGAGCATTGCTCTTAACAGTCTTGTATCCTGAATTTCAACAGCAATTTTAAAAAACTGTATTCCTTGCATAACACAAATTTGGCGAAACGACTAGGACGTTAAAAATGTAGAAATTCGAGTTTATGTATTGAGGCGCCGACAGTTTATCTTCACGAATAACTTATGCGGGTAGAACAGGAGCGAGAAAATGTTGTCGTACATATCTCCACCACATATCGCACTGTCCTCAGCGAAGCAGTAGTGAAATTATATCTCAGTTTAAAACCACGTACGTTTTTATTCGACCGTGTCTGTATCTTAAAATCTATAGATATTACTGTTATAGATCGCTACCAGTCACAGTACTCTGTTAACTTGCTTTACTTACTTTAAGGTATTACACCATCAGGCAAAAACTGTAGTGCAAAATATTTAACATGAATACACGTACACTATTGATCAATAGTATCGGGAAACCTTAGTGTAATGCAGAACTGACCGCTAGAGGTCATGAAAGGTAGACCCGCCATTATAAAAGGAAGTCGGGAATATTGTGTTGTCAATAGAGAAGGGGTAACACAAGAATGGATTGGCGAGGAGACTCAGTGACTTCGAAAGTTGACTACTCATTGGATGTCAGCAGATTAACACATCAATCAGGGAGATTTCAACCCTTCTAAATCTACGTGGTCTGTTGATGATGTGATGTGAAGCGGAATTATGAAGGAGCAACCAGAGCTAAACCAGGTCCAGGTAGACCTCATGTACTGACGGAGGGGGACCAGCGAGTATTGTGGAGACTGCTTGTAAGCAACCGCGTCCAATTAGCGGAAGGAATCACTAGTGAGTTCTAAAGTGCCACCAGTAATCTAGCTTGCACAGTGACTGTGCATAGGGAGTTAAAATAATTTGTTTCAAAGCTCGAGCAGGTACTCTTAAGCCAAACATTTCTATAGTCATTGCTAAGCGATGCTTGAGGTGGTGTAAAGAGAGACGCGACTGAACAGTGGATGACTGGAAACGAGTAATTTGGGGTGATGAATTACGCCTTACTCTATGGAAATCCGACGGAAGGGTCTGGAGAACGTGTACTGTCATAATGTGTAATGCTAACAGTCAAGTACGGAGAAGGTGGTGTTACAGTATGAAGGTGTTTTTTGTGGTTAGTATGTGGCCACATTATTGCGCTTAAGACTAAATGCGGAAGGATGAGAACACATTGTGTTCCGCGTAAAGTAGAGGAACAGTTTGGGAACGATGATCATTTTTTATCAGCATGACAATGCAACCCGCCATAAGGCAGCATCTGTGAGGCAATGATTTGTGGATAGTAACATACAACATTCTTGAAATGGATCGGTGTGCCCAGAATCCCAGTCTGAACCCAACAGAGCACCACTGGGTGATTTAACCCTTTCAGACCCGATTTTTTATTTCCTTATGAAAAAAAATATCTGATATCATTTTTACATTCAGGTGAGTCTCCTGACAACATTTTTCTAAGAAAAAATTCCATATGATCTCTAGTTTTCTAGATATTTAATGTACACAATTGTGTTCATCAGGTCTCGAGCTTCATGTCATACATTACGGAAGTTAACACTATGGATCAAGTATGCCACTCTGTATTTCACTTTAAAACAGAAGAAACAATAAAAATAATTCCAAATTACAGTTCTTATTTAATCAACAATGGTCAAAACACTGATTTTAAAATTTCACATGAAACTGCAAAAAGAATTTCAGTCCTTTTGGAGACATAAATATACTTTACATTTTCTGCACTGAATTGTAGAACGCCCTGCACATTTTGGAAATATGCAGCGACTTGGAGCTCCTGCATCATGCAAAGGCAAATGGTCAATGGAATCAAACTGTATCTCTGTAGCTGGTCATAATTCTCCTCTTCTTTTTGGTATGACTCTCATGTCTTCTCACTATTTTAGGTCTTTGTACTTTCACATATTTACGATGTTTTTTGTTCCAACACTCAACTTTATCCACTGAGCCTTTACCAACAAAGTTTGAACACAATACAACTGGCCTATAGTCTAACCACTTACACATGGTAATGTCATCATCACTAGTGGTTTCTTCCCAGTATCCTCAGGCTTGTTTCATTATTGTTTTATCATCTGAAAAAGGCAATTCTTTCCAGATCTCTTTTGATGGGCGGTACCTGGTGCATTGATACCTTGAGATTTCAGAACTTGAAACAGAAGATACGGTAAAAAGAAGTTGTCAAAGTATAATTTATGACCTTCACCTTTTGAGAGCGGAACAGAAAATTCTAAACCAACAGCAGGACCTAATCCAATTTTTTTACAGTATGCTGTATTTAGTTCAGTTGTAGCACCTTGATACAAAAGGAAATCATGCGTTATTCCACTCTTTTCACATGAAGACTTTGATTCCCCATGGACTTGGTTTCCCCTTGACATACTGCTTTGCAGAAAACTTCCCAGTGAAAGGAATAATTCCTTCACTGACACAAACATTCTCTTCTATAGGAAGTTCACTGCAGCATTTTCGAATGGCTGAGTAAATTGATTTTGTAAAATTTATCTTTATGTTCAGGTGGCTTTTCCAGATTGTTCACCAAATGTAAATTTGTTCGTAATTCTAAAAATCTGTCTCATGACATTTATCTTCAGGCTTGTATCCCAATACATTCATAATCTGGGAAATTTCAAGCTGCCAGTCAATATATGCAAACCAAATAGCATCTCTTGTGCTTGAGGAGTTGACTGCCTGAATGAGGATTTGCCTCGTTGTAATGCATAAATATGAGTATGTGCTGCCATGCTAGTGAACAAATCATCTGGTATATATCTTTTGAAGTATTGCATTGGAGAACACAAGAGATATTCTTCAAAATTTGGAGCTTTGTATGTTTCTGCAATGGCACTTAGAGGCTTGCGTTTCCATTTTATGGATTCTTTAGGTGTCACCATCATGTTGTCACACAGGTTATTCAATTCTGGGTTGTTTTCATTGCATAAAAACTTCATTTCAGCATCCACCACTTCTCCAACATCTTCAGATATGGTGTCTCTACACACATCATTCACGCCCACATTATTTGCTCCAGCACGTTTTACTATTTGTGGAGCTTGCCTTTCAATAAGTGGTACACTGTCATCCTCATCTCCTCTCAAACTAATGTTAGAAACGCCACCATTTTCAATTATGTCCATAATCAAGACCCAATTTTTCCTCCCAGAAACATAATCCATATTTCTAAGTCAAAAGCCAGCAATATAAAATAAAATCATATGTACAGGTCAGTTATTCTCCTTTCTTGCTGCTCATATTGAAATTAATGGAAAAATTACCATATATAACTACCATAGCCATGCAAATATAGCTGACAAACATTTTAGGTTATTTTTTCCTATTTTACACCATTAAGGACCTGTTGTACACAAATGTGTACATTAATCTTACCTGATACATAACACAAATATGAACTGAATAATATTGCTGAAAATTCCACTGAAAGAATGTCTAATGTCTCCAAAAGAAGGAAACCACACAAAACATTAATAAACAAAACCCACAACGTGACTATTATAGCAATAAAGTCAACGTGTAATGGCTTCCCACAGAGAGACGACGCCAGAGAGTTTATTTTGCTTTGTGGTTCACAGACTGCTCACAAGAGAGCAGCAGCAGCTGGAGCATGGCTAAAAGAAACATACACAAATGTGCAAAGTGAGTTTGGATGCACCTCACATTTTTTGTCAGCGAAATATTAGTGAACAAACTTTATGTACACAAATGTCACCACCAGGTCTGAAAGGGTTAAAACGTCAACTTCGCTCCAGACCCCAGCATCCAGTCTCACTACTATCTCTGGTTTCGGGTCTTGCGGAAGACTGGGTTGCCACACCAGCGCAGACATTCAGACACCTCACCGAAAATGTTCCTGGCAGGGTTCAGGACGCTATATAAGTGCAGGGTGGACACACCCCATATCAGCCTCACTACTGTCTCTGGTTTCGGGTCTTGCGGAAGACTGGGTTGCCACACCAGCGCAGACATTCAGACACGTCACTAAAAATGTTCCTCGCAGGTTTCAGGACGTTATATAAGTGAAGGGTGGACGCACCCCCTACCAGTCTCACTAATAGGCATCCAGATAATTTTGATCAGATAGTGTGTACCTTAATGTACAAAATTTGTTTTGGTGTGTGGTGCGGACTGCCCACTGCCTCCCAAGAAAGCACTTCTATGAGAGAGTTTACTTAAAAAAACTCAGTCTGTTCAACAGAAATGGCTGTTCTCTTATGGCGTGCTCTTTCTCCTTCTATTTTCACTGTCACTATCTGCGTTTTTGTTGTCCACAGCTTGCAAGCTCCTGAAGTACACTTACAGCACTTAGTTTATGATAATTAGAATCATTGTGCACTAGAATCAAGATGACTTTCGATATGCATCTTGATTCATCTCCACTTTCGATGTATCGATACTGTGTTATCTGTCACATTATAATGGCTTCACACTTAGAAGAAGCATCTTTCATCTTAGTAGACCAATTTTGTAATTACGAGGCGTATTCCGAAAGTAACGTCCATTCGGTGGCGAAATGGAAACCACAGTGAAAATCCGATAAAGCTGTGCATAGGTGTGTTGGAAGGTGTCTCTAGTATGCCCGTCGATCGCATCTAATCTGTCTTTTCAGTTCTGAGCCCTCAGTGAGCACATAAAGTTACCTAGAAAACTGTGTCTCCCGCCAAGTATGACTGCCTGTGAGAGATTTCGCCTGATTTGATGCAGCCCACTCAACACAACTGTCATGCATTTCCTCCTTCATGACAGTTCTGGGCCGCACTCTGTAGGGGCAAGGAGGACGCCCCTGCAGCGTTTCCTATGGGAAGTGTTTCATTGCCCTCCATACAGCCCGGACTTTGCTCCCTCTGATTTTCGTCTCTGCTTACATGAACCGCTGGCTATGAAGTCGACGTTTTGGCACAGACAACGAACTGCAGATCAGCGTAGAGAATTGGGAAAAGTGCAGGCGGCTGCCTTCTATGATGAGGATATTGTAAAGTTGGTACAATGCTACGACGAATGACTCAGACGGAGCGGCGACTGAGTAGAGGCGTTGCTGGAAGCTATAGCTAACTGCTGCATATAAAACACTTCTGATTTTCACTGTGGTTTCCGTTTCACAACCGATCGGACTTTACTTTCGGAATACGCCCCATATAATAGAGCATTTAAACTATTTATTATCTTAAACTTATTACAAACATATAGCAAAATTTATTAATCTCAGAGAATACGCTGTTTAGCACATATGGTGAAGATGGCAGATGACATTATGCAGAGAAGAATATTGGGAGGAAGATTATCAAATCCAAAACGTTTCGAAAATATTTGCTCTCCAGTTTATTTCTTTTGGTGATCAAAAACTCGTTGTCTTCAACTGTTTTAAATGTCAATGTGGATTTCTTACAACTGATTGCCAGATTTACTTTTAAACGTGCTCTATGAAGCGTCTCCATACTATGATGAAATTAATCTGCGCCACAGACAAATAATACCAGGAGCAAAGCTTGAGTGGTTCATGTATGTTCTATTAAACTTTTTTCCCTATTTTATTCGTACCTTGCAAGTGGTCCGTTGCTTTTTATACATTCAAAGCCTGTTTGTACCTATTTGCATCGGAGTAGGACAGTTGGGTTCATATGAGTTCTAGGGGAAAGGGGGATACGCAATTCAAATGTCGAATGACATGATAATGCCACAAATGATAAGCACTATGTAATCAATGCTGGTACTAGCCCAGGATCGGTTACAACCAGATTCTCATCTTAAGGTCACTGATAAGATAAGATGTGCATCAGGATACACTTCTGGTGTCAGGTCACGCACTTCGGTGACACATATTCGTGGTCACCTCCCACTTTTCTCCGCTCAGACAATGCTTGGAAACTTACCAAGGTCACCCAGGAGAACCCCCACACCTTGGCAAGTTGACTACTAGCATTCAAGATCATGACATAACTCGATGCTGGTTACGTGATTTAAAATTGGCGAAAAACTCTTGGACCAATGGGAGTATATTAAAAAGATCCAAAAGATTAGAGGTCGCCCTACTCTCCCATATCATCATCCTTTATAACTAGTACAACTGTGTAGAGCCCTTCATTCACGCCTGTGCACCATGGGGAGAGGTTCAGGTTTGTTATAAACAATAATTCTGTAGTGAAAGGGTTTCCAAATAATAATGATATAACAAACTAATTGATTCACACAGTGGTTTTTTACAAAGCTTTTTCTTTATACACAATAATTTTAGTTTTTTACTGTGTATTTAAGCATGTACATCTAAGTCGGGATTATTTACAAATTACTTGTTTCTGAAGACTTATTATCATCAAGCTTTCCATTTTTTCCTGTATACAGCGTGTAAATGGGAATCAGGACTAGCAGCATCATGTTAAGAACCCCCCCCCCCCCACACACACACAACTCTGATAAGAACCGTTTGTCATCATGACAGGACAACCTCACTTTCAACTACAGTGCAGTACTGAAGAAATTGCAAAAAGTTGGGAATTTAAGGAGATGGGACTTGGATAAACTGATTAAACCAGAGGTTGTACAGAGTTTCAGGGAGAGCATAAGGGAACAATTGACAGGAATGGGGGAAAGAAATACAGTAGAAGAAGACTGGGTAGCTCTGAGGGATGAAGTAGTGAAGGCAGCAGAGGATCAAGTAGGTAAAAAGACGAGGGCTGGTAGATATCCTTGGGTAACAGAAGAAATATTGAATTTAATTGATGAAAGGAGAAAATATAAAAATGCAGTAAATGAAGCAGGCGAAAAGGAATACAAACGTCTCTAAAATGACATCGACAGGAAGTGCAAAATGGCTAAGCAGGCATGGCTAGAGGACAAAAGTAAGGATGTAGAGGCTTATCTCACTAGGGGTAAGATAGATGGAGCCTACAGGAAAATTAAAGAGACCTTTGGAGAAAAGAGAACCACTTGTATGAATATCAAGAGCTCAGATGGAAACCCAGTTCTAAGCAAAGAGGGGAAAGCAGAAAGGTGGAAGGAGTATATAGAGGGTCTATACAAGGGCGATATACTTGAGGACAATATTATGGAAATGGAAGAGGATGTAGATGAAGATGAAGTGGGAGATAGGATACTGCGTGAAGAGTTTGACAGAGCACTGAAAGACCTGAGTAGAACAAGGCTCTAGGAGTAGACAACATTCCATTAGAACTACTGACGGCCTTGGGAGAGCCAGTCCTGACAAAACTCTACCATCTGGTGAGCAAGATGTACGAGACAGGTGAAATACCCTCAGACTTCAAGAAGAATATAATAATTCCAATCCCAAAGAAAGCAGGTGTTGACAGATGTGAAAATTACCGAACTATCAGTTTAATATGTCACAGCTGCAAAATACTAACGCGAATTAGTACTGGTAGAAGCCGACCTCGGGGAAGATCAGTTTGGATTCCGTAGAAATGTTGGAACACGTGAGGCAATACTAACCTTACGACTTATCTTAGAAAAAAGATTAAGGAAAGGCAAACCTACGCTTCTAGCATTTGTAGACTTAGAGAAAGCTTTTGACAATGTTGACTAGAATACTCTCTTTCAAATTCTAAAGATGGCAGGGGTCAAATACAGGGAGCGAAAGGCTATTTACAATTTGTACAGAAACCAGATGGCAGTTATAAGAGTCGAGGGACATGAAAGGGAAGCAGTGGTTGGGAAGGGAGTGAGACAGGGTTGTAGCCTCCCCCCGATGCTATTTAATCTGTATATTGAGCAAGCAGCAAAGGAAACAAAAGAAAAATCAGGAGTAGGCATTAAAACCCATGGAGAAGAAATAAAAACTTTGAGGTTTGCCGATGACATTGTAATTCTGTCAGAGACGGCAAAGGACTTGGAAGAGCAGTTGAACGAAATGGACAGTGTCTTGAAAGGAAGGTATAAGATGAACATCAACAAAAGCGAAACGAGGATAATGGAATTTAGTCGAATTAAGTCGGGTGATGCTGAGGGAATTAGATTAGGAAATGAGACACTTAAAGTAGTAAAGGAGTTTTGCTATTTGGGGAGCAAAATAACTGATGATGGTCGAAGTAGAGAGGATATAAAATGTAGACTGGCAATGGCAAAGAAAGCGTTTCTGAAGAACAGAAATTTGTTAACATCGAGTATAGATTTAAGTGTCAGGCAGTCGTTTCTGAAAGTATTTGTATGGAGTGTAGCCATGAATGGAAGTGAAACATGGACAATAAATAGTTTGGACAAGAATAGAATAGAAGCTTTCGAAATGTGGTGCTGCAGAAGAATGTTGAAGATTAGGTGGGTAGATCACGTAACTAATGGGGAGGTATTGAATAGGATTGGGGAGAAGCGAAGTTTGTGGCACAACTTGACTAGAAGAAGGGATCGGTTGGTGGGACATGTCCTGAGGCATCAAGGGATCACAAATTCAGCATTGGAGAGCAGGGTGGAGGGTAAAAAAAATGGTTCAAATGCCTCTGAGCACCATGGGACTCAACATCTTAGGTCATAAGTCCCCTAGAACTTAGAACTACTTAAACCTAACTAACCTAAGGACATCACACACACCCATGCCCGAGGCAGGATTCGAACCTGCGACAGTAGCAGTCCCGCGGTTCCGGACGGCAGCGCCAGAACCGCTAGACCACCGCGGCCGGCGTGGAGGGTAAAAATCGTAGAGGGAGACCAAGAGATGAATACACTAAGCAGATTCAGAAGTATGTTGGTTGCAGTAGGTACTGGGAGATGAAGGAGCTTGCACATGATAGATTAGCATGGAGAGCTCCATCAAACCAGTTTCAGGACTGAAGACCACAACAACGACATAAACAACCGCTACAGATATGTCTGCAACCATTTGGAGGGATCCGATGGACGTCCAAAGGGGGAATCGTATGAATGAATATACCCATGATGTGGCCGGATGCTGGTGAGCGAGGTGTGCTGGAGACAGAGCTAGCATATCCCACACGTTCGCATGACGAGCGCAATTGTACAATCCTGAAGTTGTTGACATCGCTGGCGAGCAAAAAGCGCTGTATTCTGCATTACGGAAACCACCTGGGATGTCTCATGTTGAGGATGGAACATGCTAGTATCATCTGTGGTATCTGCTTCAAGCAGCGTTGCTGGTTCAAGGAGCACATTAATGTTGACACCAAACAGGCGACTCTCTAGATGTGTCATTTTGAAAAAGATTTTTACAAGTTCATATACAATCCAGCTTTCGAAAAACTATGGAGAATGTCAGAAAATACCATGAACTTTATGTGGATGAAAGGGGGGGGGGGCATTATGGCGCAAGGGATTACAGCGACAGACCAAATATCAAATGGGTCATCGTATTCAATGAAGCGCTACTCGCTATGGAGATAGCCAAGGTGTCAGTGCAGTTCAAGAATCCTGTCTGTATCAGTATGTGTGTGTTCTGGACCCCTACAGATTCACATGTACTGCTTTCTCTATGAGTTTGCAAGCCAAATTGCACCGATCAGAAGTTACTTTATATGGGTACAGAATGTTTCAGCTACCGGGTAAAAGGCTGAGATCCATAAGAAGTAACTGGATCCACTCGCCAAGATTTAGGCACATCTGAATATACGGCCAATAATTCTTTTGGAATAACCCCGCAAAACAGTTACCCGTGGCTGGCTGCTGATTTACACGCTCGCACTTCGAGTATCCGATTTTAAGCAAAAGCAGCTAGTGTAAAACAGGCTTTAGAATACAGCGTCTATGATGGTTACCGGATTCCATCCTAAGATTTTACGTTTAATGCTAAATAAAGCTAAACAACACTTCACTAATTAAATAGATTAAAAAAGCAAGTACAAATTGATATCGAAAGTCATATGACCTATGAACAATTACTAAATAATTCAGTTTTCTAGTTATTAATGATCTTTGAAACATCCCCTTAGAAAAATCAGTGAACTACTGTGCTGATAAACCTCTTACGTTATTTGATTTTCAAACAGCTGAGCAGAACTGAACGTACTCAGACATTTCTCTCTTTACTTATTCTGATCAACACTATACTGACACCCAATATTTTTAGCGCAACGCAATCTGACTTTCAATAATCCCTACAAAAGAATGGCCCTGACTAACAATAACCTATATCTTTCATGAATCACTTACCTCAAAAAAATCTTCGGTACTTGAACTACTGCAAAACAGTGAGCTCCAATACTGCCAGCTAAATAAAATATTTTAACTACTGAAGGCATTTACCTTAATAATATTCAAAAGTCATTATATATATATATATATATATATATATATATATATATATATATATACCAGTTCATGATATACAGTATTTCAAATTTACTCTTACTGATGGACACACGTCCAGATCGTCCGCTCTCAAAATTCTGCCGTCTCTCTTCCCACATCCACCACTGCTGGCGGCTCACCTCCAACTGCGCAACGCTACGCGCTGTTCACATCCAACTGCCCAACACTACAATAGCAAATATTTCAACAATGCCAACCAGCCACAGACTGTACACAGCACAGTCAGTGATTTTCATACAGAGCGTTACGTGACGTTACCAACATAACAACCTGAACAGCCTACTTACATCTGTATCAACTGAAACTCATTGCAAAATAAAGTGGTTCATCATAGCAACTGTTGACGGATAAATAAGGGTAGCAGTAAATACTTAAAAGCTGAGGTGCAATATCTACTGAAATTATTTAAATAATAAAGCATTAAATAAAAGTATGGAGTAGTTCTATTTCGTTACTTAATCGAACTGGCAGTGCTGCTACTAAATGTATATGTATCATGATAATATTTTTAATTACACATTCTCATTAATTGATAGGTTATTTTTTACATTTAACAGAAAAAACCTCAAAAGCATTTCAGCAGATGAAATTCACAAGTCTAGCAAACTCAAACTTAGAATGAAGACAAGTTCATATTAATAGCTTATAACTCAAGGAAATAGTTATTCATTTTCGTTTTATTTCATTGGTCCCTGAGTACACCAACAAAGCCAGTTCAAACTTACAGGGCTGTCATTCCACAATTTGCCAACGGCCTCGCCGCAGTGGTAACCGTTGGGCCTTCTAAGGCCTGTTCGGACGGAGTTTTCCACAGATTGGTAGGTAATTTTAAACACAAATTACCATCAACGATAACAAGTAAGTATAGTGATAAAAATTCTCTGCATTTTAGATCCGTAAACTAGTTCCTAAAAAAACAAATAAGCTGACATACACGTAAACCCAAACTGATCGATTAAATTTTAATACAAACTCTTAGGAGCACTCTACAAACAATTTATATGAGGGGTTGTTGAAAAGCAATGGCTCGGGATTTCTTACGTGAAAGCTCTTAAAGCTTCCTAAATAAAACAAACGTTATTAAAATTTTACGTGTCAACATATTTGCAGCACTCTGCCGCTAGAGGGTTCCAAATTGTAGCGTCTAAAATGGCGCTGTGTGATGTAGCTATGTCGGTACGTGAGGAACACCGACCTGTAATCGAGTTTCGAATTCGAAGAGTTCGTCCACACTTGGAGCATCCACTCCTTCAGCATCACAGTGCCAGACCATACACGAGCGCTGCGAAATTTGCTACAATCCGGTGCCTACGATTCACTGTCATCGATCATCCTCCATACATTCCGGATTTGACCCCACTCGATTTTTCATCTGTTTCCAAAATTTAAGAACACCTTCGAATACTTCACTTTTATAGTGATGAAGCGGTAAAAGCACAGGTGAAGTTATGACTCTGTCAACAAAGTGAAACATTCTACAGTGACGGTATCAACAAACTGATTTCTCGAAATAAACGGTTGGAATTCCGTCGAAAGTCGCATTAAGAAATGTACTTTATTTATTAGTGTTGTCTATTTTCGGATATTATGTCCATTTTCAAACCATCAGTCTTCGGTAATAGCCACAATAAAATCAAATACCTATGCTTGGCAAAAGCCACAGCAGACAATCCAAAATGCCAAAACACACAGTTCAACACACAATAAACAAACAATACTGTTCAGAATAGTTTTGGAGATGATGTCAATAGAAGCCATGGTTAAATTTCAGTCTCTTAGTGATTATTATGAAACGCCTCTTGTTCATTTTGACAGTGTAGTTACATTTTATGTCTCAGTTTTCAGCATATCCTTGTGCACTCGGTATGTGAGGATGAGTTTCTCCTTACCAGGTCCCTTGTGCAGGTCTTCAGTCTCTCACTCCTTGCTATACTAGTTTCTGGCCATTTCTCCGTCAACAAAAATTAGATCCCAAGGTGGAATGGGGCTATTTTGTATTTCATTCTTTGCTGTATTCTTTTTCAGTTGTCTGATTATTTATTTCCCAAAAACCCCCATGCCCCTTGGTCTGAGAAAATCTGACTAATTTACCGTTTCCCCGTAGTTCATATACAGTAGCATGTATTTGGAATGGCACATAGCAGTTTTATTTTTCTTTACCAATTAATGTTATGTTTTGCAATACGGAGAGTGAATCCATAAATATTACGATATGTCCAGCTTGGAACGTCATATCGTATACTAGTGGTCTTTCAATCAATAACATTTCGGCCATCTAAACTGACTTCGATAGGAGAAATGGTACACTCCTTTTTATTTTTAGTGCCTCCGTTGACACAGCCATCGGAGTCATCATATTTGGACCTGTCGATGGACGGACACACACACACACACACACACACACACACACAAAACTTTAGTTATCAGCTCATCCTATTACGCTTGTTGTTGTTTCAGAATAAGTTTCATGTAAAGATACAATCAATACACGCAATGGTTGGACAAAAGTGTGGAAACATAGCGAGAAATACATGCTTGAGGATAAATGCTAGCCATGCCCAGGTTGGTCTGTTTTATATGACGACGAACGGCACCAGTGCAATGTTCTCAACACGTTCCAACTGTCAGTCGTAGTCACAACAGTGTTCTCTGTACTTGTGATTGCATTATGTTGGAGCTAAGTGAATTCGAATCTGAGCAAATTGTTGGCGCTCGTATGATGGATGTTTCCGTAACCAGGCCAGTCGAAGTGTTTGTAGCTGCAAAGGGCACCGTATCGAAGATTTATAACGTTTACAGGGAAAGCGGAAAAATGTCATCCTCCAAGTCCCAACGTTTACGAAAGTATGTTTACTGATCGTGACAGATGGTCGCTGAAGAGGACTGTGACGAAAAATAAGAGGGCGACAGCTGCAAAAGTCACTGTAGAACTGAATATCATACTCCCGAACCCTATCAACACCAAAACATCGCGAAAGGAGCTCCATAAGTTGGGAATTACAGGGCGAGCTGGGATTACAAAACCATTCACCAGTGATGGAAATGCCATTAAGAGGAAAAAGTAGCGTGAGGACATAAAACATGTACTAGGGAGCAACGAAATAAAGTCGTTTGTTTGGGTGCGTCTTGTTTCATTTCAGACTTCTGGCCGAGATTATGTCCCAAGAGTGAAACATTGCTGGACATCCGTAATGAGTTGGGCAGTACTGTGATATTCCATGGGCCCCATGGATACTTTGCAACATCACATGACTGAAAAGGGTTCTGTGATCATCTTGGCTGGTCAGGTCCATTCCATGGAACAAAATTTGTATCTTAATAGTGGTACAGACCCTGTTCACACGGCTCGTGTCGTCCAGGTCTCGTTTCGTCAGCACCAGGATGAATTGCCGCATCTCCCCAGAGCCTTCGCAGAGTACTTTGGATAATTTCTTTTATTTACATGTCAAGTTCCGTAGGACCAAACTGAGGAGCAAATCTCCAAGGTCATGGAACTTGTCAGTACATGAAACTACAGCTTAATTTTTCAAGGAACTCCTCGACAGAACAGAAGTCGTGACCCATGAGGAAACTCTTCAATTTCGATTTGAAAGGGCGTGGATTACTGCTAAGATTTTTGTATTCTTGTGGTAGCTTATTGAAAATGGATGCAGCAGTATACTGCACACCTTTCTGCACAAGAGTTAAGGAAGTACGATCTAAATGCAGGTTTGATTTCTGCCGAGTATTAACTGAGTGAAAGCTGCTTATTCTTGGGAATAAGCTAATGTTTTTAACAAGAAATGACAGTAAGGTATATATATATATATATATATATATATATATATATATATCAAAAAACCCAGAATCGTGAACAGGGGTCGACAAGAGTTTCGTGAACTTACACCACTTATTGCCCGAACCGCCCGTTTCTGAGCCAAAAATATTCTTTTAAAATGGGAAGAGTTACCCCAAAATATAATGCCAAACGACATAAGCGAATGAAAATAAGCACAGTAGACTAATGTTCGTGTCGAACGATCACTTACTTCAGATACCGTTCTAATAGTAAAAATGGCAGCATTAAGTCTTTGAACAAGATCCTGAACGTGGGCTTTCCACGACAGTTTACTATCTATCTGAACAATTAGAAATTTGAACTGTTCAGTTTCACTAATCAATGTCCATTCTGTGATATTAAAACTTCAGGATTTGTTGAATTGTGCTTTAGAAATTGTAAAAATTGTGTCTTACTTTGATTTATCGTTAGTTTATTTTCTGCAAGCCATCAACTTATGTCATGAACTGCACTATTTGAAACCGAGCCAATGTTGTACACAAAATCCTTTACTACCAAGCTAGTAGAGGTGTCATCAAACAGAAATATTTTAGAGTTACCCGTGGTACTAGAGGGCATATGTCATTTATATAAATAAGGAACAGGAGTGACCCCAACACTGATCCGTGGGGTATCCCCCATTTGACAGTACACCACTCAGATACAACATCACAGCCATTCACAACACTCTGAAAATGACCTTTTGCTTTCTGTTGCTAAAGTAAGAAGTGAACCAATTGTGACCTACTCCCCGTATTCCGTAATGGTCCAACTTCTTGAGCAATATTTAGTGATGAACACAATCAAACGCCTTAGTTAAAAAATATGCCTAGCGTTCGAAACCTTTTGTTTAACCCATCCAAGTACCTCACAGAGAAAATAGAATATAGCATTAAACGTTAAACGACTTCGAACTGTACATTTGATAGCAAATCGTGTGATGTAAAATGATCAATTATCCTTACATACAACCTTTTCAATAACTTTAGCAAACACTCATGGCATAGGAATAGGTCTAAAATTGTCTGCATTATCCCTTTCTCCCTTTTATAAAGCGGCTTTTCTACTGAGTACTTTAATTGTTCAAGAAACTGGCCATTCCTAAAGGAAAAATTACATATATGGCTAAATACAGGTCTAACGTGCAGCACAGTACTTTGATATTCTGCTAGGCACTCCATCATATCGATGAGATACCTCAGTCTTCAGTGATTTAATTCTTTACTCAATCTCCCCCTTGCCTGTATCACAGAGGAGTATTTCAGACAACAATCTCGGAAAGGCATTTGCCACGAGAGTTATATGATTCCCTCTAGAAACTAAATTTTTATTTAATTCACCAGCAACGCTCAGAAAATGGTTGTTAAATACTGTACATATATATGATTTATCAGTAAAAGAAATATTTTTACTACGAACTGACTTTATATCGTCGACCTTGTGCTGCTGACCAGACACTTCCTTCTAGACACTTCCTTCACATCTGACCATATGGTTTTAATTTTATCCTGTGAAGTAGCTATTCTGTTTGCGTACCACATGCTCTTTGCCTTCCTAATAACATTTTTAAGCACCTTACAGTACTCTGTGTAACGGGCTACTGTAGCGTTATTGAGACTACTTCTAACATTTTGATATAATTTCCGCTTTGTTCTACATGACATCCTTATCCCACTAGACAATCACCCAGGCAGCCTTTTAGTGCTAGCACCACGTTTAGATCGTTCTCAAGGAAAGCAACTCTCAAAGAACATGAGAAATGTGTTTAGGAAAGCATTATATTTGTCATCTGTGTTATTGGTACTATAAACATCCTGCTACTTTTGTTCCTTGATGACGTTTAAGAAAACTCTTTATTCCATTGCAGTAAATTTCCTACATAGTTTGTAATTATATGTGACATTTGTTGCGAACAAAAGACTATTAGTGTTAAAATTTGTGCATCGTGGTCTGAAACGCCATTCACTCTTTTACTAACAGAATACCCATCTAGTAATGAAGAGTGAATAAAGTTACTGTCTATGGCTGTGCTACTGTTCCCCTGCACCCTAGTTGGAAAAAAACACAGCCTGAATCAGATCATATGAATTTAGGAGATCTACCAACATCCTTTTTCTTGCACCATCATACACAAAATTAATATTGAAGTCACCACATGTAACTAATTTCCGGTACTTCCTATAAAGTGAATCAAGAACCCTCTCTAGCTTGAGCAGAAATGTTCTGAAGTCAGATTTAGGGAACCTATAAACAACAGCAATTAGAAGTTTAGTTTCACTAAATTCGACTGCCCCTGCACAACATTCAAATATCTAGAATGAGGTTTTCACTCTGCAGCGCAGTGTGCGCTGATATGAAACTTCGTGGCAGATTAAAACTGTGTGCCGGATCGAGACTCGAACTCGGGACCTTTGCTTTTTGCGGGCAAGCGCTCTACCAACTGAGCTACCCAAGCACGACTCACACCCCATCCTCACAGCTTTACTTCTGCCAGTACCTCGTCTCCTACATTCCAATCTTTACAGAAGCTCTCCTGCGAATCTTGCAGAACTAGCACTTCTGAAAGAAAGGATATGGCGGAGACATGGCTTAGCCACAGCCTGGGGGATGTTTCCAGAATGAGATTTTCACTCTGCAGTGGTGTGTGCGCTGATATGAAACTTCCTGGCAGATTAAAACTGTGTGCCGGACCGAGTCTCGAACTCGGGACCTTTGCCTTTCGCGGGCAAGCGCTCTACCAACTGAGCTACCCAAGCACGACTCACGCCCCGTCCTCACAGCTTTACTTCTGCCAGTACCTCGTCTCCTACTTTCCAAACTTTACAGAAGCTCTCCTGCGAACCTTGCAGAACTAGCACTTCTGAAAGAAAGGATATGGCGGAGACATGGCTTATCCACAGCCTGGGGGATTTTTCCAGAATGAGATTTTCACTCTGTAGCGGAGTGTGCGCTGATATGAAACTTCCTGGCAGAGCGCTTGCCCGCGAAAGGCAAAGGTCCCGAGTTCGAGTCTCGGTCCGGCACACAGTTTTTATCTGCCAGGAAGTTTCATTCAAATATCTATTCAGTGCAGTGCCGTGATACGTCTATGGACTCAAATGGAGTACTGTTATTTATGTACATGGCCACTCCCCCACCCCACAAGGAACTCCTTGAAAAACAGCCAGCTAATCTGTGCCCTGGTAAAGGAGACCTCTGAATTCTCAAATTGTTTAAGTGGTGCTCCAATATACCAATAACTTCATTGTCAACATCTATAAGCAGCTCACGAGCTATATCTCTAATACCTCTTTTATATTGCTGATATGTGCCAATTCCTTCTCTACTTGGAAACATGACGTCCTCTGACTGTGAGTCCTTAGTTACAGGGACTTCCTTTAAGCAGGTGTACCTATCAGCTGATTTCAATCTAAAAAAGGTGCAGCTCTAACACCAAATACTACAGTAATTTTTCCATGAGCGATCCCCCCACCACCCATCACACTGTCACCTATAAGCTTTGCCAGCCTCTCTTTCCTACACCTACTGAAGTGCAGGCCGTGCCTAGTGAAACCTGATCTACTGGCGCCACTGAAATGTGACTCATGCCCTCTGCCATCAGCCGCGCGGGGTATCCACGAGGTCTCAGGCGTCTTGTCACGGTCCGCACGGCTCCCCCCGTCGGGGGTTCGAGTCCTCCATCAGGCATGGGTGTGTGTGTTGTCCTTTGCGTAAGCTAGTTTAAGTCAGATTAACTCATCAAGTCCCAAATTAATTTTTTTTTAAATTGAATTTTTTATTCCACAATTATAATACAGATAGTGTATGAACAACAATAAGTACAAAAATAGCCAAAGAATATTTATACATGCTGATATAATGGCCGTCCTCAAAATAGGACACTGGGATCTAACAGTATCGTATAGCATACTAAACTGTATTCTAGTCTCAACTATTTATTTCTTGTGAAATGGTACAATCCACGTCACACACAGTGTTACACGGCATTTAACACGATATGTTTTTGGTTTCTCGTTGCATTTAGCTCTTACACATCTTCTTTGCGTGCTTCTTTGTAATCATATGATCAATTCCATCAAACCTGATGTCTGGTATCACTCTCAACTGACTTGATGGGTATTCCATTGGACGTCCAATATTCGGTCTTCCAGTGTCCAATTTCAGTTATGTAACTGTAACAGCACGTCTGAAATCCAGTAAATCCTGTGCATTTTTTCCATGTACTAGTCTGTAGCAGAGTCAGGCATTTACGAGGGCCATTTCCAACAAACGTGTAATAGGACCCAGTACCATTTTTTCCCTCTAATTACCGTCGCATATTTTCCAACTAACCAGTAATGATGGTCAACACCTCCCATGTACGCGTTATACGACTTCAAAACGGCAGGTTGTTGCACTTGTGTCTTCTTATTTGCTTGTCTACTGTACCGCGTAGCTGCTCCCAAAGGATCAACTTGGTCAAAATTGGTATCAATTGTAACGCATCTGTTGTCGTGCCATCGAACAGATACGACTTCACCATTCCTTTCGAACGACTTGATTCTCTCTGACAGTCCCAGGTGCTCGAAAACCCAAATTTCCCAGATGAATCAGAAGATCTCTACTAGTGAAGAAATTATCAAAGTATACACAATGATTCTCGGGTTTTTCAATGCAGTCCAACATGTTTAGGACTACTCTTGATCCCAATAGTAGGTCATCCCTTGCAGTATCTTCTGGATCCATTTCACAGTATAAATCAAATTTGAAACAGTAGCCCCCTTGCTCCACAAAGAGACCACAACTTATAGCCAAATCTAATAGGCTTGCCTCGGATAAACTGTCCATCTGGAACTGTATTATTTATTAATGGGTAAGATATTCATAAATATACTGTATTCATAAATACACTGTAAATTTCAAAGTAACTTCATATCCTGTAATTTATATATAAAAGAGGGGTCGTTACTTACCCCAGCAACAAAATCTGGTAAAATTACCGCGTTCTAAAAAGAACTTACATCAGCAGTAGCAGAGTTTCCTATTGGAATGTGCAGCAATACAAATACCTGAAACGATAACACCAAGTCCCAGTGTCCTATTTCGAGTACACCAAATTTTATAACAATGGAAAACAATGAATATAACTCCAATTCAGCTAACAATGCAAGTAGTTTAAAAGACACATTGTTGACTATAAATAATCGCAAAAAGATCTTTGCCACATATTTCAAATATTACTAAATTGTCGATCAAGTAAATACCTGTAATAACGAAAAGTGTGCCTTAGTATTTAATAAGCAATTAATGGTAGGATTTATTGCTTTTAATTTCCTCTAAGCATACATTTGTTATAAAAAGCATCAACAAATGACGTACAACAGTAATAGATGCAAATTAATAATTTATTGTGTATTTATAAATAAATACGTGCTCTGTCCTCAAAATAGGACACTGGTACTTAATGGGTTAAGTAGTGTGTAAGCTTAGGGACCGATGCCCTCAGCAGTTTGGTCCCGTAAGACCTTACTACAAATTTCCAAATTTTCGCTCTGCCATCAGTGCCTCCTCCAGCTCCATGTTAACGCGCCTAACAGCCGCATTAAGATGAGGTCGATCATGACGCTGAAACAGCTGCACGTAATGCACATTAGTGCCACCAGTGTGAGTAGCTATCTTTACAAGGTCACCACCTACTTCATATTCCCCGTCCCTATCAAAACCATTCTCTACTCCACTCACTATCACTAGCTGATACTCTTTCGTAAACTTTCTACATAACTCCCCTATGCTGCCAGTCACCTGAGCCAACCCTGCACTGGGCTTCACAATGCTGGTGACCTGGTACTCACTCCCCAACACTTCCTGCAACAGCTGGCCGACACCTCTACCATGTGAACTACCTAGCAGCAGAACCTTCTTCTTTCTGTTAGAATTTGCAACTCACCTAGGCTTCCTAGCTCCTGAGGACTGCTGCATGATTCCTACACCTACAGCTACCAAAGGCTCCTCTCCACTCAGCTCTGACAGTTGGTTAAATCTATTGCATATATGCAAAGTATAACTGCCTGAATGCCTCCTCCTCCTAACTACCTTCTTGCCAACTACCAGTTCCCATTCCTCAGCACCCTTCACTCTCCTCAACCTATCTAGTTCCTCCTTTGCGTGTTGTAACTGCACCTGAAGGGCACAGATCTTAAGCTCTTGCTCCTCTATCAACTTATTTCTACAGGTTCTGCATTCCAGGAGAGGATCTCGCTAGAATGCCCACTGGCTTCCCCACTGCATCCCCCTAAATTAATATACTTTGCACAAATCCCACACCATAACCCACTACTCACAAACCAACGACAGAGCCCACACTTCTCAAAATGGTTCAAATGGCTCTGAGCACTATGGGACTTAACTTCTGTGGTCATCATTCCCCTAGAACTTAGAACTACTTAAGCCTAACTAACCTAAGGACAGCACACACATCCATGCCCGAGGCAGGATTCGAACCTGCGACCGTAGCGGTCACGCGGTTCCAGGCTGAAGCGCCTAGAACCGCACGGCCACACCGGCCGGCCCACACTTCTCACTCATGGTAAAATTTTACAGTTGCTGAAAAATAACTATACGTCTACGTTACCAAAGTTCAGTCACACCAGTAGAACTATTTATAGAACTAACAATAGCAGTCTCGAAATTGTCTCTCTACTAAGACAGCAACTACTTTTAGTACTACTACTGTAGCACAGCTAATAACAATACCATCAAAACTTCAAATAATTATTAGCTAAAACCAAAACTTCAAGCGGCCACTGCAACATTGAACGATGTTAAAACAGTGAATGAAAATTTTACTGAAATTTTTCACTAGAAACAATAAGAAACGTCAGCTGAAAACTAAACCACGAGTCCTTGATTGCTCTTCATCTCCACAATCGTTACCTGAACTTGCCACTATTTTGCAAGGAGAATGGTGTAAGATTCTCCCGAAAACTCTACAGCAGCTGCATTTATCGATTCTGAGACAACTGGAAGCTGTTTTGAATGCCGACATGTTTCCTACACTGTATACGCAGTATACGCATGACAATGTGTTGTATTTGCGGAGTTTACATCTGTTTATCCAAAGTCTGTATGTACTTCACTTCCAGAAGGCGTTCAGTACAATTCTGCACTGTCGAGATTACTAAGTATCGGACCAGATTTGTGTTAGGATACAGGATTTCCTTGCAGATAGAACTCAACACGTCGCTCATAAAGGAACATAATCGACAGATGTAACGGTGATTTCACAAATGTGATAGAACTCCAAGTTTTTACAGTTTATATTAATGATGCAGTGGATAACGCTGGAAGTTCCGTGTGGCTGTTCCCGGATGATGCTGTTGTCTGTTGGGAGGTAGGAGCGCCGGAAGACTGAAGCAGAGAACAGAAAGGCGTGCAGAGGGTCAACGATTTGTGTTGGCTCACGCAGCTGGCTCTGAACCTAAGTAAATATAAACTGTTTTGTAGAAATAGGCGATAAGATGCACCACCATACCACCGCACTTTTGGGGACAAATCGCTAGAAACAGTAACATATCTAAGCATAACCATCCGGGTCCACCTCTGTAGTTGAGTGTCCAGCACCGATTTCTGCCATGCGGATGACCCAGGTCCGATACCCGAGACGGGAATGGATATTTCATTGGTAGAAGGACCTATCTGACCGAACAGTACCGGATCCCTGGTCTGTAAAATCTACAAAACGGCCAGGAGAGCACTGAGCTGACGACAAACCATGCCACACCTTATCTGCCGATGCCGCAAGGTAAACGATGACACAGCAGCCGCTAGACATCCCTTGGGTCTTCAAAGCCTGGACGAGGAGCTTGTAACCATTCGGAGCGACCTAAAGTGGAATAAATTGTAGGAAATGCAAATTCTGGCTGAGTTCATTGTGAGCATGTTAAAACAGATATACAGGGTGATTCAAAACGATACCGACAAAGATTGATGTAACAAAATAAAAGTGATGTTGTTATTCAATGGAAAAGTTGGAATTTGAGATTTCGCTTACTGTTTTATCAATCACAATTGGCGTAAGAATCATGGATTGACCATTGTCATAAAATATCGCATTATGAAATGTCAATAGTCTTTATTTGCAGTTTCTCGTGGCTTGAAGCAGTCACAGCTAGCGTGCTATTGATTAAGAAATTGCATTATTGTCTTTCTAATTACTTCATGATCGTAGATACGATCATACCCGGTCGTGAAGTTATTCTTATGACAAAACAATTTCCTAAGGGACCAGAAAGTTCTTAAGGGCGCAAAAACAACAGTAACATCACACAAAAGGGAAATTCAGTATTAAAGCTGATGCAAGAAGACGATAAAACAGTTTTCTTTTTGTCAATGTAACACGCACATTGGACTGCTGATCTTGGTGTCTGTAATCTTAGCAAAATGCACAATTAAAATGAAAATAATACTGAGGAGACGATATGAATGAGCACTGCTAAATGATTCAGTATTCCCAGAACAAATATTTATTATAACTAAAACATATATCATATCTGAAGCTTAGTACTACAATAACAGTAGATTATGTCCGTTTCATGTCCATTGAGCGCTCTTTTATATAGTCATTGTCGTCTTGAGTTGCTCGTGCATCGTCACGATAAGTTATAACAGTTCTTCTTTTTACACTTCACTCAAACTTAGACATAACACGTTTTTATACATTTAGTAAAAGTTAGATCAGACTGCCAGAAATCTGCATCCGTCTTACTTAAGAGAAACAGTACAAGTGTTTTAGCGCTCAAGGCTTCATTTGTTCTCCAGCGAACAAAATAGTGAAGGATCGCATACCTATCCGTATTTTTCTGTTTATATTGCCTCCCAAAGACGACGAATTACATTATCTAGGAAATTCCACCGTCGCTATGCGCCGCCTTATTATACATTAATAATTCTTTATAAACAAGTATTTGCCTTCTGGTTGAAAGTATTAACTATTTGCTGTTTTAATGAAGCCAAAAATAGCGAATATCACAGCCCTGAGGAACAAATCAAGATGAAGAACGCACGCCAAAGAGCGTTGAAGTTATAGGCACCAGCGCCTGTCGCTAGGCCACCCCTACGGCAGCAAACGTGACTTTATAGACTGACAGACAGCAGGCGGAATGTCTTGCAGTATTGTTTGCTATTCAGTGTTCGCGACTGATGCTATGATCGCCTGTGGAGAAGATGAAGCTAGTTGCTGCGTAGACGTTTCCTATGAAGGCAATGCTCGTAGGCGACGATTTCGGACGTGGCTTCCATTGGCAGTTTATTTTTCTCCTGGAACCCTGTGAAACCTCCAATGTTTTTCACTATGCATAAACTCTAGAACTCGCGTCCAAAACCGTCATCCACCAAAGCAGCTGAGCATTGCATTCATAGGAGACGAGGTCTGTCTATGCGGGAGCTAGCTCCATCTTCTCCACTAGCGATCGTGGCTGTCAGTCGCGACCATTGAATAACAAGCAACATAGGGAGACGTTCCGCTTTCCGTTTGTCAGCGTGCGAAGTCACATTTGCTAACGAAGGGATGGCCTAGTGTCAGGCGTCAGCGGCTATACTTCGACGTTCGGTATAGTCAATGGATGATGTTTCCGGAGACTAGTTCCTATCCCCAATTTGTCCCTACCACAGGACACCCACTACAGCCCCTTGAAATTTGTCGGTATCGTTTAGTAGCATCTTGTTTATCATACATGAAAGAAGTGGCTTAGAGAATACTCGTTCGTCCGATGGCGTCTGGGATTCTTACCGAATAGGACTGACAGAAGAGATAGGGAATATCCAAAGTAGGATGCCATGTTTTATCTTGAGATCGTGTAGTAAGCGCGAGAGCACCATGGAGAAGATGAACAAACTGCAGTGACAGACGCTACGAGAGAGGCGTTATGCATCTCGGAGAGGTTTATTATCGAAACTTCGAGGTCGTATCGTCCAAGAAGAGTCAGGCACCATAGGACTTCCTCCTACATACACTTCGCTTGACGACCACTACGATGAAGTCAGAGAAATTAGGCATCATATAGAACTTTACCAGCTATCATTCTTCTAAAGCGCCTTTCCTGAATGGAACAGGATAGTGAGGAAAAGGTAGTTGTACCAGAAGCACTCTCTGCAATGCATTTTAAGATGGTTTGTGGAGTACAGATGTAAATACAAAGTGTATAGTATAAGAAGAGATCTCATATACAGTTATGCTGATTACTGTTGAGGCGTCTTATTACGAGGTGCATTCAAGTTCTAAGGCCTCCGATTTTTTTTCTCCGGACTGGAAAGCGATAGAAACATGCGCATTGTTTTAAAATGAGGCCGCGTTCATTGTCAATACGTCCCAGAGATGGCAGCACCGTACAGCAGATGGAATTTTACCGCTAGCGGCGAGAATGAGAACTGTTTTAAATACTTAAAATGGCGACGTTTTCCTTACTTGAACAGCGTGCAATCATTCGTTTTCTGAATTTGCGTGGTGTGAAACCAATTGAAATTCATCGACAGTTGAAGGAGACATGTGGTGATGGAGTTATGGATGTGTCGAAAGTGCGTTCGTGGGTGCGACAGTTTAATGAAGGCAGAACATCGTGTGACAACAAACCGAAATAACCTCGGGCTCGCACAAGCCGGTCTGACGACATGATCGAGAAAGTGGAGAGAATTGTTTAGGGGGATCGCCGAATGACTGTTGAACAGATCGCCTCCAGAGATGGCATTTCTGTGGGTTCTGTGCACACAATCCTGCATGACGACCTGAAAATGCGAAAAGTGTCATCCAGGTGGGTGCCACGAATGCTGACAGACGATCACACGGCTGCCTGTGTGGTATGTTGCCAAGCAATGTTGACGCGCAACGACAGCATGAATGGGACTTTCTTTTCGTCGGTTGTGACAATGGATGAGACGTGGACGCCATTTTTCAATCCAGAAACAAAGCGACAGTCAGCTCAATGGAAGCACACAGATTCACCGCCACCAAAAAAATTTCGGGTAACCGCCAGCGCTGAAAACATGATGGTGTCCATGTTCTGGGACAACGAGGGCGTAATCCTTACCCATTGCGTTCCAAAGCGCACTACGGTAACAGGTGCATCTTACGAAAATGTTTTGAAGAACAAATTCGTTCCTGCACTGCAACAAAAACGTCCGGGAAGGGCTGCGCGTGTGCTGTTTCACCAAGAAAACGCACCCGCACATCGAGCTAACGTTACGCAACAGTTTGTTCGTGATAACAACTTTGAAGTGATTACTCATGCTCCCTACTCACCTGACCTGGCTCCTAGAGACTTTTGGCTTTTTCCAACAATGAAAGACACTCTCCGTGGCCGCATATTCACCAGCCATGCTGCTATTGCCTCAGCGATTTTCCAGTGGTCAAAACAGACTCCTAAAGAAGCCTTCGCCGCTGCCATGGAATCATGGCGTCAGCGTTGTGAAAAATGTGTATGTCTGCAGGGCGATTACGTCGAGAAGTAACGCCAGTTTCATCGATTTCGTGTGAGTAGTTAATTAGAAAAAAAAATCGGAGGCCTCAGAACTTGAATGCACCTCGTACATCTTTCAAATGGTTCAAATGGCTCTGAGCACTATGGGACTTAACATCTGAGGTCATCAGTCCCCTAGAACGTACAACTACTTAAACCTAACTAACCTAGGAACATCACAAACATCCATGGCCGAGGCAGGATTCGAACCTGCAACCGTAGCAGTCGCGCGGTTCCGGACTGAAGCGCCTAGAACTGCTCGACTACGGCGGCCGGCACATCTGTCCAGTTCCCTCTCCTAGGTTGCTCTGTCTTTAGACTACGTGTTCTGCAATTCAGTCTCGCTTTCTTTCAGACGCCCTTCGCTTACGTGACAAGCCCCCTACGGATGAGTGGCCGTCCTCGGACTCGCGTCGTATTCCGGCAAGTTAACTTTGATAACGGCAGAAGCAACGTGTGGGCCTGTAGCGAGAGACCAGCGACACATCACCTCGCCTCTGTCTACCTTCACGTCACAGGAGACGCCGCCCCCTTGTGTACACGCACGCTTCAGCTCCAGACCGTGAGAGGAAGTTGACAGAGGCAGTCGGACGGTAGGCGACGCTTCCCTGGCACGCCTCAGCCTCACGTTCAGATGCACCAGTTTTGCACATAGATGAGGTGCAGATGTCATACACACACAGAAGCAGCACTCACAGCAAAGCGACAATTTTTCTTGTGGCTGAAAGGAAAATGGAAAAAAAACATTATATACCAAAAGGCGAAGAAATATTTTTTCTGCTAAGCAATGCTTACATGGTATATCTTCATTGAAAAGAACTTCTTAAAGTTAAGTTCACAACAAACTGGACATTTCATCTGAATGAACCTTAAAATAAAGCGGAGACTACATAATGTTTCGCGTAACCCCTTCCCTCCCAATCCCCTGTTCCATTCACAGGTTGCAGATGAAAGACAGGCGGACATCTCCGTATCGCCACAAATTTCTATAATTTTAGCGTCGTGGTCACGACGTGAGAGCCGGCCACTGTGACCGAGCGGTTCGACGCGCTTCATTCCGGAACTGCGCTGCTGCTACGGTCACAGGTTCGAATCCTGCCTCGGGCTTGGGTGCGTTTGATGTCCCATAGTGCTTAAAGCCATTTGAACCATTTGAATGACGCGAGATGTATGTTGGATAAGGCAGTATTCTTCCTGATTGATTATGAGTGCAGAACCTTGGAATGTTAAGGGTAAACCTCTATGCGCTGCATATTGTGCCTCTTGTAAGATCACCTACTGGAGTTTTGTTGCGCATTTCTGTGACAGCCTAAAGTTGGCTAATCGAACCAGTGACGAATCTGGCATCTCTTCTTTGAGTTACATATTCCCGACATGCACCGGGTTCGAACAGCGGCAAACACAAAACGGGTCCGAACACTGTTGCAGAAACAACGAAACAAACATTGTAAGTAGGCTGACAATTTGTAAAATTTTTTGTGGGGAGCATGGGGGCTATGTAAGTAGACTGTTTATGTTTTCTTATTGGACTATGTAAGTAGGCTGTTTATGTTTTCTTATTGGCAACGTTACGTAGCGCTCTGTATGAGAATCACTGGCTGTGCTGTGTGCAGTCTGTGGCTAGTATGCATTGTTGTCTGCCATTGTAGTGTTGGGCAGCGGCAGCTGGATGTGAACAGCGCGTAGCGTTGCGCAGTTGGAGGTGAGTCGCCAGCAGTGGTGGATGTGGGGAGAGAGATGGCGGAGTTTTGTAATTTGTCATGAACTGCTATATATATTATGACTATTAAGGTAAATACATTGTTTGTTCTCTATTAATATCTTTCATTTGCTAACTATCCCTATCAGTAGTTAGTGTCTTCCGTAGTTTGAATCTTTTATTTAGCTGGCAGTAGTGGCGCTCGCTGTATTGCAGTAGTTCGAGTAATGAAGATTTTTGTGAGGTAAGTGATTTCTGAAAGGTATAGTTTAATGTTACTCAGGGCCATTCTTTTGCAGGGATCTTTGATAGTCAGATTGTGTTGCGCTAAAAATATTGTGTGTCAGTTTAAGCACAGTCTTGTATAATTGTTCAAAGGGAACGTTACAACATGCCAAATTTAAACAGACGCAAAATCCCCAAGATTGGCGATCTTTTACAGAAGCTCCGAAATTTAGTGCGGAGTTCAATGCGAGATGCTTATAGCAGTTTCCACAACAAAACTTTGGCGGAAACTTAGCAGAAAATCCAAAGATATTCTGGTCGTATGTGAAGAATGTTAGCGGCAAGAAACAATCAATGCCTTCTCTGCGCGATAGCTATGGAGATACTATCGAAGACAGTGATGCCAAAGCAGAGTTACTAAATACAGCCTTCCGAAATGCCTTCACAAAAGAAGACGAAGTAAATATTCCAGAATTCGAATCAAGAACAGCTGCCAACAAGAGTAACGTAGAAGTAAATATCTTCGGAGTGGTGAAGCAACTTGCCAACGGCCTTACCGCAGTGGTAAGTCCGGTTCGCGTCAGATCACCGAAGTTAAGCGTTGTCGGGCTGGACTAGCACTTGGATGGGAGACCATCCAGTCTGCCGAGCGCTGTTAGCAAGGGGGGTGCACTCAGCCCTTGTGAGGCAAACTGAGGAGCTACTTGACTGAAAAGTAGCGGCTCCGGTCTCGGAAACTGACATACGGCCGGGAGAGCGGTGTGTTGACCACATGCTCCTCTATATCCGCATCCAGAGATGCCTATGAAGTGAGGATGACACGGCGGCTGGTCGGTACCGTTGGGCCTTCATGGCCTGTGCGGGAGGGGTTTTATTTTAGTTTTTTAGTGAAGGAACTTAAATCAATTAATAACAGTAAGTCTTCTGGCCCAGACTGTACACCAATTAGTTTCCTTTCAGAGTACGCTGATGCATTAGCTCCATACTTAACAATCATATACAACCGCTCGCTCGAAGAAAGATCCGTATCCAAAGACTGGAAAGTTGCACAGGTCACACCAATACTCAAGAAAAGTAGTAGGACTAATCCACTTAATTACAGGCCCATATCATTAACGTCGACATGCCGCAGGGTTTTGGAACATATATTGTGTTCGAACATTATGAACTATCTCGAAGAAAACGGTCTATTCACACACAGTCAACAAGAATTCAGAAAACATCGCTCTTGCGAAACACGACTAGCTCTTTATTCGCATGATGTGTTGAGTGCTATTGACAAGGGATTTCAGATCAATTCCGTATTTCTGGATTTCCGGAAGGCTTTTAACACTATACCACACAATCGGCTTGTGACGAATTTGCTTGATTATGGAATATCATCTCAGTTATGTGACTGGATTTGTAATTTCCTGTCAGAGAGGTCAGAGTTCGTAGTAACTGACGGAGGGTCAGCCGGCCGCGGCTGCGGCTCTGAGCACTATGGGACTTAACATCTGACGTCATGAGTCCCCTAGGACTTAGAACTACTTAAACCTAACTAACCTAAGGGCATCACACACATCCATGCCCAAGGCAGGATTTGAACCTGCGACCGTAGCGGTTGCGCGGTTCCAGACTGAAGCGCGTAGAACCGCTCGGCCACTGTGGCCGGCCATGACACTGTCTTTTATTGACTAATAAAATCATCAGAAGATAAAAACAAACTGCAAAAAGATTTAGAAAGGATATCTGAACGGTGCAAAAATTGGCAGTTGACCCTAAATAACGAAAAGTGTGAGGTCATCCACATGAGTGCTAAAATGAATTCGTTAAACTTCGGTTACACGATAAATCACTCAGATCTAAAGGCTGTAAATTCAACTAAATACCTAGGAATTACAATTACGAACAACTTAAACTGGAAGGAACACGTAGAAAATGTTGTGGGGAAGGCTAACCAAAAACTGCGTTTTGTTGGCAGGACACCTACAAAATGTAACAGATTTACTAAGGAGACTGCCTACAGTACGCTTGTCCATCCTGTTTTAGAATACTGCTAGGCGGTGAGTCATCCTTACCCGATAGAACTGACGGAGTACATCGAAAAAGTTCAAAAAAGGGCCGCACGTTTTGTATTATCACGAAATATGGGAGAGAGTGTCACTGAAGTGATACGGGATTTGGGCTGGACATCATTAAAAGAAAGGGGTTTTCATTGCGACGGAATCTTCTCACAAAATTCCAATCACCAACTTTCTCCTCCGAATGCAAAAATATTCTGCTGACGCCGACCTACACAGGGAGAAACGACCACCACGATAAAATAAGGGAAATCAGAGCTCGTACGGAAAGATATAGGTGTTCGTTCTTTCCGCTCGCTATACGAGATTGGAATAACAGAGAATTGTGAAGATGGTTCGATGAACCCGCTGTTAGGCACTTAAATGTGATTTGCAGAGTATCCATGTAGATGTAGATGTAGAAAAAAAGATTTGTTCTGAAGTTGCATTTTTATTTTGTCAAATGACAAAGTGAAAGTACGATTGTAGATTAAAACAATTTTTTTCTTCGTTTGAATTTATTCTACCTCTTCTGATAATGCAGTTTGGTAACGGTGGCACGGACTGAGGAACAATATTCAAGAACTGTTCGAATGTGTTGTAACCGACGTCTTTCGAGCATGAACTACACTGCCGCAGCCCAGTACCTCAGGATGCTTCCAATAAATGTGCGTTTCCAGTTGCTAGATTTACTTTAAGCCACGTCGGACAGAAACCGCATAGGTTCTAGAAAGTTGATACCGATTCTACTGACCGTTCATCTCGAAATGATGTCGGAGCTTCTTAGGCTGTTTAAATGCAGTACTCGTACATCACATTTATTAGTATTTAGAATAGGGCTGATCATCTAGAGGCAAAGTGCGTGCTTGATCGGACCACGGAATATTACTCTCTACCTTCAACCTAGCCTTCACCTCTTATGGTGTGATGATTCACCAGAAGCCACACATAGTTTGGCTTTCACAATCATCTGTATGTTGACTGTCTCCAGTACGATTCCTGGGGTAGGTTATCGACACCCAAGTCACGCAAGAGCTATCTACTTGAAAGACTATTTTTTTTTAAATCCTTCTTTTATTCTACATGTTTGAAGGTTTTACAGTGTGTCCTTTAGGAACAATATTTTCATTTCTCCACATAATTTCCATCCCTCTCAACTGCCTTACGCCATCTTGGAACCAACGCCTGTATACCCACACGGTAAAATTCAGGACCAACGTGTTGGAGCCACTGTTTGGCAGCGTGTTCAAGGGAGTCATCATCTTCAAACCTTATTCCACGAAGAGAGACTTTCAGTTTCCCAAAGATATGATAACCACATGGAGCCAGGTCTGGACTGTAAGGCGGATGTTTCAGTGTTGTCGTGACGGAGGTTCGAGTCCTCCCTCAGGCATGGATGTGTGTGTTTATCCTTAGGATAATTTAGGTTAAGTAGTGTGTAAGCTTAGGGACTGATGACCTTAGCAGTTAAGTCCCGTAAGATTACAGACACATTTGAACATTTTTTCAGTGTTGTCCATCCGAGTTTTGTGATCGCTTCCATGGTTTTTTGACTGACATGTGGCCGTGCATTGTCGTGCAACAGCAAAACATCCTGCTTTTGCCGATGTAGTCGAACACGATTCAGTCGAGCTTGAAGTTTCTTCAGTGTCGTCACATATGCATCAGAATTTATGGTGGTTCCACTTGGCATGATGTTCACAAGCAAGAGTCCTTCGGAATCGAAAAACACCTTAGCTATAACTTTTCCAGCAGAAGGTGTGGTTTTTAATTTTTTTTCTTGGGTGAGTTTGCATGACGCCACTCCATTGATTGCCTCTTCGTCTCTGGTGAAAAATGATGGAGCCATGTTTCATCACCTGTCACAATTCTTCCAATAAATTCGTCTCCACCATGCTCGTACTGTTTCAAAAGTTCGCTGCATACCGTTTTCCTTTTTTCTTTGTGAGCCACTGTCAACATCCTGGGAACCCACCTGGTACAATCCTTTTTTTGACGCCAACATTTTCAGTATTCTGCAAACACTTCCTTCACCTATCGCAGCTTAGCGTGACAATTCGTTCTCTGTGATGCGTCTGTCAGCAGTCACCAATTCGTTAACTCTCTGCACATTGTCTGGAGTGTGTGCAGCACGAGGCCTGCCGCTGCGAGGACAATCCTCAATATTGCCGTGCCCGCTTTCATCACGTATCCCGCTTGCCCACCAACTAACTGTACTTCGATCGACAGCAACATCCCCATATACCTTTTTCAACCTCTTGCGGATGTTTTCCACTGTCTCATTTTCACAGCACAGGAATTCTGTGACAGCACGTTGCTTCTGACAAACGTCAAATGTAGCAGCCATCTTGAAGGCATGCTGCGACGGCGCCACTCACGGGAACAGTTTGAACTAAGTGGGAAGGATGTATCTACACACTAAAACTTTCACACATGCAGAATGAAAACTGTATTTTTACAAAAATAGTGTGCATTTCTTTTGGAGTGATCCTGGTGTTTGTGGTTAAATTCACTGCCAAAAATTGGCATTGCAAGTCTGTCTGCATTTCGTAACAGGTTTCTGCCGAAGTAGCATCGCTGTACACAACTGCGTTGTCTGCAGCCACATAGCGCTACAGACATTATACATCCTTATCGCTTTACCTTTGTTTTTGATAATAGCATTCCATTAAGGACGACATAATGATTTGTACGGAAGAAAAACATGGCAACATGCTTTCAGCCGTCCTCACCACTCCGCGCATGCTTGTTTCACGGTGTGTATGCAAATGCTGTGGGCCCACATCTTGCACGGACACTGGACACCACCGCCTTGCGTGGCTGGCTGGACTCAATTGCTAGCGACGTGTGCGGCGGAGCATCCAGTAACACTCCAGTCCAGCACGACACCACCCAGGTTGCCCTAGGGCTCTGAGCGTTCAGCACCTTCAACACGAAGGATCGCGGCGGTTGTCCTGACACAGTTGGAGGCCCTCTTTTAGAGCAGACAATTCGAAGGACCGTCTGTATACTGGGGCTATGGGCAGATATAATTTGTGAAATACAATACTGAATGACAAGCTAAATTTACAGACAACTAAAGAAGGTTTCCGTATTTCAGTTGCATTAGGAATGAACTACAGACAAGTGAAGACATGTAGTTCTTGTTCGTGAGGCATCCACAGATGCTAAAGTAGCGTTTGGGATACCCTGAAGTTACGTCGTAGTAACGTACAGTTCACGATAAACAGACTGAGGGGCCTATTGTTTTCACCTTGAATTAATTTTGTCTCATTAACTACATTTGTAATCTCTTTTCACCTAAAAGAATAGTGATAAGGGGTTCGTGGTGAAACCTCCCCCTCACTTATCGACCTTAATGACAGTGAAAATTAAACCGCGTGTACCTAATGGAAATTTGGGAAAAGCAATCGTCACCGAAGTTAATCTGTCGGTAAAGAGGGAGGAAAGGGTTACATCTAAATGAAAGGAAAAATGCTTATGAAACACGTGGAAATTAATTATGAAAAAGGGTAAAGTTAATAAAGAAAGTAAATGTGCGGTCGTTAAGTTAACAATTAACTAGCGGTAATTACATATTTGAGATTTGGGGAAAATTACGGTCGCCAGTCCTATGGACAATTACTATAGTAACTGAAAAAGAAAGGTTATTGCACTAAAAGCGTGGCAACTGAAGGTTGACACGTGTAGTGTGAAAACTGAAAGTTTGTCAGAAGTAATAAATTTCGCTACACTCTGACTTAATTTAGCAAAAGAATTAATAAAACCGGAAAATTTAAAGTCAATTTAGTGACTGAAATTAATAGTGAGCTTTGTTTCTGAAGCACTACGAAATTCAATAAAATAAGGTTAGTCTTGGGCTACCTCGACAATCTTTTCAAAAGCTACTTGAATCTACGCAATTTAGAAATAAGAAATTTAACTTTGAACTTGAATTAAATGATTGTGAATAATTAACAATAGTAAAATTTAGTACGTACCAAGCTGAGCTGCAGTCACAGGTAAGCTAAAATATGCTAACAAAACTCGCACTCTTAATTTGTGCTTGTGTAATCTAAATATTGTAGCCAGCTATGAATACCTTAACTGAACTGCAGTGAAATGGAATGATACTACTTTAATGCTGGCGTCTGAATTTCGACGACACTCGGGTTCATTTCGGAAAAGGAAGGGACCCTGCTTGGTAATGCAATTGGGACAATGTGCAACAAAAGTTCATGCTAAGTTGTTGTAATTTTGTGATGCAACAATTTTAAAAGCTGAGGTCTGACATACAGTTCTAAAACTTTACGTGCTTCCAGTCTTCCTTGTTGGTTGATTGAAGGTTTGAAGCCGTCGATCGAGGAGGTGGCGACAGTCACTCATTGTCGACCGTCGCTGTTGCAGAAGCTGGATGTTGGCGCGTCTTCTTCTCGACACGGTCACCAGGCGAAACGGGCTCTTCATGTGCGCCAGCTAATGCTTCCCGTCCGCGACACCGTGTCAGAAACTATCATAGCAATTCGAGCGCAATTACATGCTGCCAAACCCCGAAAGCGCGGCAACTCGCGGGAGCGTTACACAACACACCTGCTCCACTGCACTTCCCCAGCCAGACTCTCTGCTCTGCCCGCGCTCCACGCGGCAGAGTTAATACTACCAAAGATCCTAAACAATTTGGTTCTCCACACGACCTATCGATGTATTCGTTTGATAGCATAGTTTTCCCTAGGCCAGACCCAACGTTTAAATACAATTAATATTTACAAAACAAACCAATTATACATCGACATAGATGCATAAATATATATATATATACAAATAGTAAAACAGTTACAATATATAAAGGCACAGAAATGTCATATTCAGGTAACAAAATAAGGAAAAAATTTATAGTACAATAGATGGAAATAGGAGGATATGCATTTCCGGCGTTACAGTGGGACAAAGATGAAAGTTATTCATCGGGGTACAAGCATCAAAGTTCTGTAAATGAAGCTCTGATGTTTTTGCACAATAACTGCAAATCAATATTAGCTTGTAAACGTCAGACATTTCTGCAATATACACTCCTGGAAATTGAAATAAGAACACCGTGAATTCATTGTTCCAGGAAGGGGAAACTTTTTTGACACATTCCTGGGGTCAGATACATCACATGATCACACTGACAGAACCACAGGCACATAGACACAGACAACAGAGCATGCACAATGTCGGCACTAGTACATTGTATATCCACCTTTCGCAGCAATGCAGGCTGCTATTCTCCCATGGAGACGATCGCAGAGATGCTGGATGTAGTCCTGTGGAACGGCTTGCAATGCCATTTCCACCTGGCGCCTCAGTTGGACCAGCGTTCGTGCTGGACGTGCAGACCGCGTGAGACGACGCTTCATCCAGTCCCAAACATGCTCAATGGGGGACAGATCCGGAGATCTTGCTGGCCAGGGTAGTTGACTTACACCTTCTAGAGCACGTTGGGTGGCACGGGATACATGCGGACGTGCATTGTCCTGTTGGAACAGCAAGTTCCCTTGCCGGTCTAGGAATGGTAGAACGATGGGTTCGATGACGGTTTGGATGTACCGTGCACTATTCAGTGTCCCCTCGACGATCACCAGTGGTGTACGGCCAGGGTAGGAGATTGCTCCCCACACCATGATGCCGGGTGTTGGCCCTGTGTGCCTCGGTCGTATGCAGTCCTGATTGTGGCGCTCACCTGCACGGCGCCAAACACGCATACGACCATCATTGGCACCAAGGCAGAAGCGACTCTCATCGCTGAAGACGACACGTTTCCATTCGTCCCTCCATTCACGCTTGTCGCGACACCACTGGAGGCGGGCTGCACGATGATGGGGCGTGAGCGGAAGACGGCCTAACGGTGTGCGGGACCGCAGCCCAGCTTCATGAGCCGGTTGCGAATGGTCCTCGCCGATACCCCAGGAGCAACAGTGTCCCTAATTTGCTGGGAAGTGGCGGTGCGGTCCCCTACGGCACTGCGTAGGATCCTACGGTCTTGGCGTGCATCCGTGCGTCGCTGCGGTCCGGTCCCAGGTCGACGGGCACGTGCACGTTCCGCCGACCACTGGCGACAACATCGATGTACTGTGGAGACCTCACGCCCCACGTGTTGAGCAATTCGGCGGTACGTCCACCCGGCCTCCCGCATGCCCACTATACGCCCTCGCTCAAAGTCCGTCAACTGCACATACGGTTCACGTCCACACTGTCGCGGCATGCTACCAGTGTTAAAGACTGCGATGGAGCTCCGTATGCCACGGCAAACTGGCTGACACTGACGGCGGCGGTGCACAAATGCTGCGCAGCTAGCGCCATTCGACGGCCAACACCGCGGTTCCTGGTGTGTCCGCTGTGCCGTGCGTGTGATCATTGCTTGTACAGCCCTCTCGCAGTGTCCGGAGCAAGTATGGTGGGTCTGACACACCGGTGTCAATGTGTTCTTTTTTCCATTTCCAGCAGTATATAACGCGCATGGAGAAACGTCTAAAGTTGCACCGTCCTGTCCCATACAAAGAAAGATCGTTTAATTTCGTAACAATCATGTACCTAATCACGGATTAAGACAGGTTACGTAACTACGATTCCAATGACAGTAACCACTGGCCTGTTGCCTAGTTAACTGACAAGTCGATAAACTTATCAGCAAATTCGATCATTAGTATCAAATTTCATCAGACATCTCGACCCATATTTGAGTTGCATAGGTAAAGGACCATCATTGGTGGAGGCAGATCAGTTTTAATATCTGCCAATCAGTTAAATTAACACAGCCACAAGATAGCATAAATCCGCTAGATTCTGAAATGGTGAATTCAAATGTGGCTTTAGACACGCCCTTGGAATGTATAGACGGTTTTTCTCCGTGATCGTTTCTCCTAGAACCACGACTGGTTTTTCTAAACTGAACGCCTGGAGGTCTCACCGTCCCGCCGTCCAAAAGCATCACCCCAATTCCTAGAATTCCTAAAGATAGACGTTGACTGTGGATATTGTATCACGTACACAGTCCCTTTGACTGTTCAGAGATGTCACTAAACCCGCCCAGCCGGCCGCTGTGGCCGAGCGGTTCTAGGTGCTTCAGCCCGCAACCGCACTGCTGCTACAGACGCAGGTTCGAATCCTGCCTCGGGCGTGGATGTGTGTGATGTCCTTAGGTTAGTTAGGTTTAAGAAGTTCTAAGTCTAGGGGATTGACGACCTCAGATGTTAAGTCCCATAGTCCTTAGAGACATTTGAAATCCACCCAAAGATGTAAACAGCCATGCATGAGCAGCACCATTAGACGGGTGTGGGAGGGGAGGGGGTGTCCGACAGCCGATCAGTTCCAATCATTCCACCAGAAAAGAGATACATGGCTCGTATTGTCTGTAGACGGTCAATACTGCGGTTCGATCACGTTCCCATTGTCACTTTGTGGCAGGAAGGGCTCTCAACAAGGGAAGTGTCCAGGCGTCTCGGAGTGAACCAAAGCGATGTTGTTCCGACATGGAGGAGCTACAGAGAGACAAGAACTGTCGATGACATGCCTCGCTCAGGCCGCCCAAGGGCTACTACTACAGTGGGTGACCGCTACCTGCGGATTATGGCTCGTATGGCTCGGAGGAACCTTGACAGCAAGGCCACCATGTTGAATAACGCTTTTCGTGCAGCCAAGGACGTCGTGTTACGGCTCAAACTGTGCGCAATAGGTTGCATGATGTGCAACTTCACGCCCGACGTCTATGGCTAGGTCCATCTTTGCAATCACGACACCATGCAGAGCGGTACAGATGGGCCCAACAACATGCCGAATGGACCGCTCAGGACTGGTATTACGTTCTCTTCACCGATGAGTGTTGCATATGCCTTCAACCAATCGTCGGAGACGTGTTTGGAGGCGACCCTGTCAGGCTGAACGTGTTAGACACGCTGTCCAGCGAGTGCAATTAGGTGGAGGTTCCCTGCTGTTTTCGGATGTGGGGCCGACGTACGCCGTTGATGCTCATGGAGGGCACCGTAACGGCTGTACGATGCGTGAATGCCATCCTCCGACCAATAGTGAAACCATATCGGCAGCATATTGGCGAGGCATTCGTCTTCGTGGACGACACTTCGTACCCCATCGTGGACATCTTGTGAATGACTTCCCCGGATAACGACGTCGCTCGACTAGAGTGGCCAGCATGTTCTCTAGACATGAACCCTATAAAACATGTCTGGGATAGATTGAAAAGGGCTGTTTACGGACGACGTGACCCACCAAACACTCTGAAGGACTCTGAAGGATCCACGCCGAATTGCCATTGAGGAGCGGAACAATTTGGACCAACAGTGCCTTGATGAACTTGTGGATAGCATACCACGACGAACACAGTCACGCATCAATGCAAGAGGACGTGCTACTGAGTATCAGACGTTCCGCTGTGTACAGTAATCTGGACCATCACCTCTGAAGGTCTCGCTGTATGGTGGTACAACATGCAATATATGGTTTTCATGAGCAATAAAAAGACGGAAATGATATTTATGTTTATCTTTATTCCAATTTTCTGTACAGGTTCCGTAACTCTCGGAACCGAGGTGATGCAAAACTTTTTTGATGTGCGATTAAAGACTTTCCGTTGGAGATCATTGGTAGAGCGTATCTGCAACGTAGCACGACTCCGAAGCAGGTTTATCAGCACCGACATATACACAAGGGATTAGTGTGGCATTCGTGCCATTCCGACCTGTATGCGGTACATGCGAAAACATGAACTATGGAGATGATATGCGGAAATACGTCCAAATAAGACCAACACTGGCAGAATTCGATCGGAAAATGAAGAAGGCCACCTTTGTGGTATGGTGCACCAAGTTCTGTGAGGGTCGCGATTCGACATAAGACACCAGTTGACTGGGAGACCAGCCAATTCCTATAGTCTTGCTCTCTCCTCATGGGACTATCAAGGCCTTGAAGGGTCGGCGATCCCTGCAGCACACAGTGATGAACTTCTTCATACGGCAGAACACGGTGTTTTACCAAACGGGTGTCTTCTGCCTGGAGCATCGGTGGAATCTCTGCTTCAGTGCTCACGGCCATTTTGCCTGATTGGCACACCGATTCTGGACCGTACGACCGTGGAACGGAAACTTTTTCATCGCCCTTTACATAGTCTTTCAACGTAGGTACACTTCTATGCTATGTTCGAATCCATAAAACCACAGAGAGATTCTGCCTGAGCACCAGTCCATTGCAGATCTTCGAAGATATCACTTCGTTACAGATATTAGTGAGGAAATGGCTTCCATCATCCTGGAAGTAATTCTGCGTAAATCCAGATAAGTAGCAGCTTGGTCACCTCACGATAGTGTGCTGGTTGCTACTTTTTCTACAGTTTACAACGTGATCAGCTGAGTACAAAGTGTTGCACAGGTGAGTATTTACTCTAATCTTCTATTAATCCATCTCCACCTGCCTCCACTCTGTCCATCTCCTCCTCCCCCATTATCTCCTCTTCTCCTCCTCACCCCCTCCATTTCCTCTTTCTCCCACTCTCAGGAGTCCATCTCCTCTTCCCCTATTCTCTGTCCATCTCGTATTCTCCTCATTCTCCTCTCGACCTTGTCTCTGTTCACCTGCTGCTGCCCTTTCTGTCTGTCTGTTTTGGGGTGACATTATGTGGGGCCGACGTACGCCGCTGATGGTCATGGAAGGCGCCGTAACAGATGTACGATGCGTGAATGCAATCCTCCGACCGATAGTGAAACCATATCTGCAGCATATTGGCGAGGCATTCGTCTTCGTGGTCGAGACTTCGCGCCCCCATCATGGACATACTGTGAATGACTTCCTTCAGGATAACGACGTTGCTCGACTAGAGTGGCCAGCATGTTCTCCAGACGTGAACCCAGTCGAACATGTCCGGAATAGATAGAAAAGGACTGTTTATGGACGATGTGACCCACTAACCACTCTGAAGGATCTACACTGAATTGCCGTTGAGGAGTGGAACAATTTGGACCAACAGTGACTTGATGAATTTGTGGATAGCATGAGATTACGAACACAGGCACGCATCAATGCAAGAGGACATGCAACTCTGCTCTCTCTGTCCATCTGCTCCTCTCCTCTCTCTCCATCCCCCCTACCCTCTATCTTCTCCTCGCCCCCTTTAAGTTCATTTCCTCCTACCCCTCTCTCTGTTAATCTTCTATTTCTCTCCTCTCTCTGTCCATCTCCTCCTCCTCCATTTCCCCTTCCCTCTCTCTCTCTGCCCATCTCCCTCTTACCTATATCCATACCCTCCATCTCCCTCTCCGTCTGTCCATCTGTTTCCGTCTCTTCTCTGTTCACATTATCATCCCAATAGGGGTTATTGGATCTTCTTTCCAAATGGTAAGTGATATGTGTACCAAGTGAGTCGTAGCCGGCTCGCGTTGATGCCGTTTGTTCTTTGGCATTTTGTCTCAATCGAGTGGCGTTTTATTTCTCCCTGAGTTACTACCACAACGAGTTGCTGACTTGCCACCATCAGTGGCAGCAGCAGCGCTTATTGATACTAGTACCGCTATACCATCTTTGGTGTGACCGCTATTTTCCGTGTGGTGGTGTGTATGGCAGTCGGTCGGTTGGGACAGAGCAGTGAGGAAGTCTCCGCGGCGCTAGTTCAGGCCGGGACCGCTGGCACCGTGCATGCGCGGTCGGATTGTGAGGCGCTAGCTGCGAGAGGTACAAAGTTCGTTGCCTATCGAACCTGAACACTGAAGTTGAGTGCTCAGTTAACCTCAACTGCTGTGACATCTCTTCGTTCTTTGCCGTCTGTTGCTTCGTGGGCCATACCGGCTAGCAGCAATGTATGGTATGTTGGAGTCAGCGAAATTTTGCAGCCGTCTTACTGTATGGTCTTTAACTATTAAATTGGTTGTTACTTATCAGTGAAGTGCACGAACGGTATTTTCTGCCTTTTGGCCGTTAACGCTCCAGTTAACTGCCCTGGTCGTTAGCGTAGTGTTCCGGCAGTGTGTTTTTCCTCGCCGTGTTGATGCTGTCAGGCATGGCATGTAGTTCGACAGCCTTTTAGTTGTTTGTTCATATTTTTTTCTTAAGTGTGGTTATTGTGCTTTGGCTGTTTTTAGACGCCAAATTTGAAGACGTATTGCTGCTGGTATCTCCATCCTCGGCTGATATTTTCCGTTGTCGTACCGTTGGTCAGGCGGAAGGTAATTGATTAGGTCGTTGGTCGGTCCTTCAGCCATCCCTGGGTCGGGTTGCCATCCGATTATTTAACTTTACTCTTGGCTGCCTGTCTCAACTCACCTTATGTTGTAGCTACCTCCTCAGGTCGACCCTTGGAACACTTCTGAGCACCAATGTTCTGTTGGTTTTAGATTGTGATTTTTATTTTAGTGCCGGCCGTGGTGGCCGTGCAGTTCTAGGCGCTTCAGTCTGGAACCACGTGACCGCTATGTTCGCAGGTTCGAATCCTGCCTTGGGCATGAATGTGTGTGATGTCCTTAGGTTAGTTAGGTTTAAGTAGTTCTGAGTTCTAGGGGACTGATGACCTCAGCTGTTAAGTCCCATAGTGCTCAGAGCCATTTGAACAATTTTTTTATTTTAGTCTCATGTACTGTGCGAAACCTTCAGCTGTCTATTAATTTAGTTTGTTTAAATTTTAACATAAGGCCTTCAGCCGATTTAAATTAAAATTCGAAGGATGATTTGTTTAAATACTAAATTTTGAAAGTTTGTTCTATCTGAAATTCTTGTTATCCAGGCCTTAAGCCCTGAGTTGTTCAATGTCTTGTGTGTAGCCTTCAGCCGAGTGTTTACGTGAAATATGTTTTTTTAAGTAAGGCCTTCAGCCGCGTGTATTCTTTGAAGGAATTTTTATAACTTGTGTTCAGGCCTTCAGACGTTCTTGTTTTTGGTGTGCTTTTGGGCCTGCAGCCCAGGAGGTATTGCAAGTTTCTTTAACTAGGCCCTCAGCCGTATTGTTTTAATTTGATCCTTGTAAGGGAATGTGTAATTAAGTGATTCTTAGGAAAATAAAAGTTTGTGTGTTTTGTGCAACTAACAGTAAGTGATTATGGGCCCCTCCACAACCATAACCTGATACGCTCTATCCTGCGAAGCCAGATTACACTAAAGTTGGTTGAAAACGCCCTGTAGTTTAGGAGAGGCAGTTGACATGAGGCTTTACCCACGTACGAACGTGACGCATATATTTAACGTATTTCACACAACTTTTCATACATTTTTCACCTGTGTCTCTAGCGAATTTCACTTTGTAGTTTCGTCTTCACGCAGCTCAATGTGTAGGAGATCGAGGTAGTATCTCATGAATTCGTGTCGTACAACGATATATTATTAAAGGCAGATTCAGTGATACATGTGAATACTGTCCACCAAATCTGTCGCGAATACAGTTAGTAGTACAGGAATTATAACTGAAACGTCATGCATGCCTCAACATTTTTTCACGCATCTCAGTGTTTATCTCCGGATGCGGCGGATCTACTGCGTAAACATCGGAAATGTAGCAGGCGGTAAACTTTTTCTCTCAACATTTCGTGCGGATATCAGCAAGAAAAAATCTCGTAAATGTTTGAAATTATGTGTACAGTTGGTTGCATGTCACTATGTTCTCTCATTTCAAATACTGGGTGAATATAGTCTGGCTGTTTGCGAGTCGTGAGTTACTCTTTTTTTCAACTCCACACCCACCTCTCTGACTGACAGGTGCTGCTAATCCCAATAGGGGTTCTTTCCAGACAGTACGTGGTATGTAAACCAACTCTGGTTGAAATCGATGCCGTGGTTTAGGAAGAGATGCGGAACATACATATATACATAAACATACACTTTTATAAAATGTATGGATACGGATAATATGGCCTGCTCTGTTAGCAGCTGGCATTGCACATTCAACGATGCTGATGTGGTGAGAATTGTCTTACTTACAGTAAGAAGTATAAAATTAAAGTCTAAGGGCGGAAAGGCATGAGGGATGGATTGCATATTCCAAAAGTGACTCTTATTCAGGAATAACACGGTACTTTGTGGCAGATGATGCACGAGAGGGAGTCAAGAACAGAACACGTCATCCTACTGAAAATACGACTGACAAAGTATTTGAAATCAACAGATGGTTCACGACGAGAGGATTATGCCTGCCGGCCGGAGTGGCCGTGCGGTTCTAGGCGCTGCAGTCTAGAACCGCGTGACCGCTACTGTCGCAGGTTCGAATCCTGCCTCGGGCATGGATGTGTGTGATGTCCTTAGGTTAGTTAGGTTTCAGTAGTTCTAAGTTCTAGGGGACTGATGACCACAGCAGTTAAGTCCCATAGTGCCCAGGGCCATTTGAACAATTTTTTTGGATTATGCCTAAATATCGACAAGACAAAGTATATAATAGATTCATTACTTCTCATAGAACTATACAACCTACAAAAATATTCCACATTAACAATGAAGTCAAAGGAGTGGGAAGTGTTACTTTTAGCAGCATCAGATAGATCACAAGCCTAGGGTAACCAAATCCTTCCTTTAATGGAAGGCCGCTACGTTTCCAGTACGCGTGGTTACACATATAGTGATATAACGATGAAGAGATTAAATTTTATTTTTGAAAGTAGTTTGAAGGACAGACACATATTTATTTGAATTTTGCACCTGCACGTATTTAGTCTTATGACAAAGTTGTTTGGTTTTCAAATAGTGAATTGGATGGTGATTGGTAATACACTTCTATTTTATAATAAAAGGTTCTGTGAACTGTTTTAATCATGTAACTTACATGCACCAACGAAGAAATCATGTAATATTTCAGGCCACTCACTGAATAAGGCTCAACGCATGTGGGTGAAAAAGTTAAATAAAAAAAAATTAATGTGTCTTTTTTTAAACTACTGCAATTTACATAAATCTGTTACGAAAATGACCATTACAAGAAACTTATTACGGTGAAGACTGGGGCAATGCAGTCACGTCATCTCATGGAATGAACTACTAAATTGACAAATCGTTCAGACTTATTGTCTCTAACTCCACCATTGGTACTACTGTTGTATATACATTCAAATAATTGTTTCCAGTTTTAAAAACTTTAACACATTTACCTTAATATCAATAATTTGATTGTCTGCACAGTGACTACTTTGTCCCAGGAACCTGTGTAACGTAATCCCTTGGTGAAAAGATGCAAATAATATTAAATAATTGCTTCTGCACTTAAAGTAAACAATAATTAAGTGTAGTAATTGATTGTAGTACAGATTTAAGCTCTATAAGCCTATAAAATTGCTGTATGAGACGAAAACATTATCTCAAACAATTTTGAAAATAACTTTTTAAGTTAAGTCTGACATTTTCACACAGCAGTTTCTTAAGGCAATGCAGTAATTGTTGCATGAGTTTACTTCGTATATTTCGTTACACAAAAATCACAAGTGCAATCGTCGCAGTCATAGGCAACTCCAGCACACACTTCGTAAGACCATTCACGACAAAATGAACAACATATCCATCCTTCTGCGCTTGTCGACCATTTAACCCTACAGGACATTCGTTCAGCTCATTTCCGTCATTTTTATCCTAACTGCTTGTATTCTCCCGAAGAGAAGCTTTTCCTCCTCTTGGTGTTGGTCTCCCTTTGCTTATCTGAAGCAGCAAGTTTCCTCCGCGCTCTATTTGTCATGCTGTGCACATTCTTCTTCATTCATTTTTCCTGTTGTTTTTCTGATTTTAAATTCTTCTCTTCAGTTGTTAAGCTGTTGCTTAAAGGGGCTGCTTGTTAGGATGGCAACTGAGCCCCTTTTCCTCTTCTGCGAACAAAATTGGTGATGGGCTGATACCTTCGGGAGTAGCCTAAAAAAAAAGAACTAGGTTGCGATTCTCTTGCTGTGTTTCTGAATTGTAAAACATTGGTCCATCTTCAGAAATAAGAGGTCTGTCAGTAGGCAAAGAGGCAGCAGAATCTGTATCTTCAAAAACTCAGGGTTAAAAGGACAAATGCCACACTTTTAAGTCCATTAACGGCTGTTACAGGTATTTCCAGCCTTATATATGCTTCTCCAAAGAGTCTTCTCACTTAGTATTGCGCCACTGCTCGTCTAGGATTGTTGAGGAGAAACTTCTTCATAGTAAACACATAACATGTGTTAAGTGGAAACATGAATGACACATCCAGTGGCTGGAATTTATGGCTGCACTGAGGCGGAATTGTATCTGTTGTCACCTTGCTTTCCTTTTCACGCATGATGACGTCCAGATTCTTCGTGTGTGTCATGCGAACATCCAATATGAGAAGAGCAGGGTCCTTGTCTGATGGATCAGATTGGCTCAGGAAATGGTCAAACCGTGAAGAAAAAGTTCTCAATTGCATCATACCGGACGAATTACGAGGAAATAACGTTCCTGGTGGAACACAACCAGCCAACTCGGCTTTCATCCGGATGCGAGGGAAAATAATCACCGGTGGGATGAAATGTATCCCAGCAGACATACAAATGAGTGCTGTGGACAGAACTCCATCTTCCGCAGATGTAACGGTTCCTACTTGCTTCTTTCCTCGCATCGCGAGGACATTACCCAATTTTGTTTGGGCAGTAGTTACACCAGTCTCATCGACGTTAAAGATTCGTTGGGGCCGAAACTATTTTTTATCCAGTAAGGTTTTTAATATGGTGAAAAATTTATCTATATTAGGCTTGTTAAAGACCTGAGTTCTAGCGATAGATGTCGCTTCGGACGATTTTAGTATCAGTTCTGGGTGACGATCCTTGAATCCTTAGAACCAATCAGATTCTTTGTTGAAAGGATGTTTAATTTTGTTTTTCTTAGCCACTTGAAAAGCAAGACTTTTGACGTCTCTAACCGCAAAACCAAAGAACACTTTTTCCATTTTCAAAATCGAGTCTTTTTAAGGGGCTCCGGAAAGGCTCAAAATCATGAAAAGTTCAATTTTTACTTTTTTGCGTTTTCTGAATCTGCAGACTATTACCTTTTAATATATATATAATTTATTCAATTCCGAAGACTACAACTATTTTTAAAAGTTTTTTTGAAATGTGTTCTACATGGGCGTGACCCACTGTGGCGCTGTTAAACTGCTGTCAAATGGTGTTATTATTAACGTCCGTGTTCATCAGGTACATTTTAGTGATGTGAGATAAAGTATGTGTTGTGGCTAACCTGTGATGGTTCAATATATATCGCTGGTGTGATTGTCGATTGTTTCATGTTTATTTACTCTGTCGTTGTCTCGAAAATATTCGTAATTAATTATGTTTCTTGAGTCTCTGTTTTGTTGCAGTATAATAATGAGTAAAAGTAAAGTTATTAGAAATCCTCTGAAGGCTTTTAAGAAAAGGAGAAATGTTGGAAAGCCAAAGGTATGTGTTATTACTGTAAATAATAACATTCTAACATGGTACGAGCGATGCTTGCTTTAGACAAGGAACGCCTTCGGGCTGCAGAAAGGGCTGTAAAGAGTCTAGAAATACAAGCAAGAGTAAACAGGAGGAGTAACAAGAGGAAGCTGGAGGAGGAGTTTGCAGAGGATGAAGATAATCCATCCTATGGACCTGGAATGCACGGAGTGTTGATGAATGGTGTCACACTTCGTTCAGCGATGTATTGAGGTTCTGGGTTGCTTTCGATGACCATCGTTGGCGAATAGGGTGGTGACCTGGAAGGAGGCCGCATACTTTCAATGTTTTGGATAGGCACAGCGGTGTTACTCCTGGCATCGTGGAGTGGAGAACCATTGGGTACAGCTTCAGGTCCCGGCCGGTAGTGACTGATGGAATTCTGGCAGCACAACGGTACGTCACGGATATTCTGCATCCTCATGCGTTACCTCTAACGCAACAGCGTAGTCGTACAATTTTTCAACAGAACAATGCTCGTCCAAACATGGAAGTATACTCTATAAACTTTCTGTATCAGCAGGTGTCTCCAACAGAACATATGTAGGACCATGTCGCAAGCCAACTCCGTCCCATTGTTCGTATACAGCATTATCAGTGTTCAGGTACAACATCTTGCGGGCCTGCTTGTGTCAGAAGAGGAGACAACGGCCTTATGAGATCACGCCCATCGGAATCAGTGCATGACTCTAGGCCAGAAAGGGAGCAGGGTCACACCGATTAGTGGATCCATACTGCCAAGTTCTTTCAATGTAAATTTGACTAGATATTGTAATTACTGAAATAACATCACAAAATACCCTCTCAACCTGTCAAGTTTCATTTCGTTTCCTCCTCTCCCTCTGGCTGCTTCACCTTTTTTGTCAGGCGGTTTGTGTCCACTAATGTCACTCACTGTTAGCAATATTTCTGTTTTCTCAAAAATAGTTAAAACCGTGAATAAAATACTAGGTCCAAACATAACCTCTACAAAGAGTCAAAGGCCTTAACATTCCGCGCGACCGCTACGGTCGCAGGTTCGAATCCTGCCTCGGGCATGGATGTGTGTGATGTCCTTAGGTTAGTTAGGTTTAAGTAGTTCTAAGTTCTAGGGGACTGATGACTTCAGATGTTAAGTCTCATAGTGCTCAGAGCCATTTGACCCATTTTTGCCTTAACATTAGTACAGAAAGGACTCAGACAAGTGAGTTTATACATATATAAAATCTGGCCGAACACATTAACTGCCTTACGAGTAATCTTGTGGAGCTTACAACTGAATCAAAGAAGTTTCTGTCGGGCAACTTCTTCACTTCGTTGTTGTTGTTGTTGTGGTCTTCAGTCCTGAGACTGGTTTAATGCAGCTCTCCACACTACTCTATCCTGTGCAAGCTTCTTCATCTCCCAGTACGTACCGCAGCCTACATGCCTCTCAATCTGCTTAGTGTATTCATCTCTTGGTCTCCTTCTGCGATTTTTACCCTCCACGCTGCCCTCCAATACTAAATTGGTGATCCCTTGATGCCTCAGAACATGTCCTACCAACCGATCCCTTCTTCTAGTCAAGTTGTGCCACAAAATCCTTTTCTCCCCAATCCTATTCAGTACCTCGTCATTAGTAATGTGATCTACCCATCTAATCTTCAGCATTCTTCTGTAGCACCACATTTCGGAAGCTTCTGTTCTCTTCTTGTCCAAACTAGTTATCGTCCATGTTTCACTTCCATACATGGCTACACTCCATACATATACTTTCAGAAACGACTTCCTGACACTCAAATCTATACTCGACGTTAACAAATTTCTCTTCTTCAGAAATGCTTTCCTTGCCATTGCCAGTCTACATTTTATATCCTCTCTACTTAGACCATCATCAGTTATTTTGCTCCCCAAATAGCAGAACTCCATTACTACTTTAAGTGTCTCATTTTCTAACCTAATTCCCTCAGCATCACCCGACTTAATTCGACTACATTCCATTATCCTCGTTTTGCTTTTGTTGATGTTCATCTTATATCCTCTTTTCAAGACACTGTCCATTCCGTTCAACTGCTCTCCCAAGTCCTTTGCTGTCTCTGACAGAATTACAATGTCATCGGCGAACCTCAAAGGTTTTATTTCTTCTCCATGGATTTTAATACCTACTCCGAATTTTTCTTTTGTTTCCTTCACTGCTTGCTCAATATACAGATTGAACAACATCGGGGAGAGGCTACAATCCTGTCTTACTCCCTTCCCAACCGCTGCTTCCCTTTCATGTCCCTCGACTCCTATAACTGCCACCTGGTTTCTGTTCAAATTGTAAATAGCCTTTCGCTCCCTGTATTTTATCCCTGCCACCTACAGGCCACTGTTCTCCAATCACTTCGTTAAGAGCATTTTTGAGGCGTTGGAACTCCCCCGCACAAATACTGAGCCATGCTGCCTCTATTGCCGTCCGTAATTTCGAAAATGCTGCTGGTGCAGGATCTTGGGCACGAACTGACCTCTCGTTTATGTCTCATAAATATTAGATGAGATTCATGTCGGGCGTTCTGGGTGACCAAATTATTCGCTCGAATTGTCCAGAATGTTCTCAAACCAGTCCTGAACACTTGTGATCCGGTGACATGACGTCGTTATTTTGAAACATAACATCAATGAATGGCTACAGATAGTCTCCAAGTACACGAACATGATCAGTGCTAGTCAATGATCGGTTGACTTGGCCCAGAGGACCTAGTCCATTCCACTTAAACAGAGCCCACAGAATTATGGAGCCACCACTACCTTGGACAGTGCCTTGATGACAACTTGGATCCATGGCTTCGTGGGGTCTACGCCACACTCGAACCCTATATCAGCTCTTATCAACTGAAATCGGGACTCATCTGAGCAGGCCACGGTTCTCCAGTTGTCTAGAGTCTGACCGATATGGTCACGAGCCCAGGAGAGGCGCAGCAGGCGATGTCGTGCAGTTAACAAAGCACTCGAGTTGGTCATCTACTGCCATAGCCATTTTAATGCCACATTTCGCCGTTCTGTCCAAAAGGATACTTTAGTCGCACTTCCCACGTTGATTTCTATGGTAAATGGAAATGCCGTGTGGCTAGGGCTTTCCGGCTGGTAGACCGTTCGCCACTTCGGCGACATGCGTGTTGATGGGGATGAAATGATGATAATAAGGACAACAAAACACCTAGTCCGTGAGCGGAGAAAATCCCCGACCCAGCCGGGAATCGAACCCGGGCCGCTGGGTATGACATTCCGTCGCGCTGATCACTCAGCTACCAGGGGCGGACATTTCTATGGTTCTAGAATGAAATTTTCACTCTGCAGCGGAGTGTGCGCTGATATGAAACTTCCTGGCAGATTAAAACTGTGTGCCGGACCGAGACTCGAACTCGGGACCTCTGCCTTTCGCGGGCAAGTGCTCTACCGACTGAGCTACCCAAGCACGACTCACGCATCGCCCTCACAGCTTTACTTCTGCCAGTATCTCGTCTCCTACCTTCCAAACTTTACAGAAGCTCTCCTGCGAACCATGCAGAACTAGCACTCCTGAAAGAAAGGATATTGCGGATACATGGCTTAGCCACAGCCTGGGGGATGTTTCTAGAATGAAATTTTCACTCTACAGCGGAGTGTGCGCTGATATGGAACTTCCTGGCAGATTAAAACTGTGTGTCGGACCGAGAGTCGAACTCGGGAAGTTCGAAGGTAGGAGACGAGATACTGGCAGAATTAAAGCTGTTAGGGCGGGGCGTGAGTCGTGCTTGGGTAGCTCAGTCGGTAGAGCACTTGCCCGCGACAGGCAAAGATCCCGAGTTCGAGTCTCGGTCCGGCACACAGTTTTAATCTGCCAGGAAGTTTCATTTCTATGATTATTTCACGCAGTGTTGCTTGTCTGTTAGCACTGACAACTCTACGCAAACGTTGCTGCTCTCAGCCGTTAAGTGAAGGCCGTCAGCCACTGCATTGTCTGTGATGAGAGGTAATGCTCAAATGTGGTATTCTCGGCACATTGTTGACACCGTTGATCTCGGAATAATGAGTTACCTAACGCTTTCCGAAACGGAATGTCCCGTGCTCTAGCCTAACTATCATTCTGCGTTGAAAGTCTGTTAATTTCCATTAAAAAATGGTTCAAATGGTTCTGAGCACTATGCGACTTAACTTCTGAGGTCATGAGTCCCCTAGAACTTAACTAATGAAACCTAACAAACCAAGGACATCACACACATCCATGCCCGAGGCACGATTCGAACCTGCGACCATAGCGTCACGCGGCTCCAGACTGTAACGCCTAGAACCCCTCGGCCATTCCGTCCGGCGTTAATTGCCGTCGTGCGGTCATGATCACGTCGGGAATCTTTTCACATGAATAACCTGAGTACAGACGACAGTTCTGTGATGGCACTACCCTTCTGTACTTTGTGTACGTGATACTACCGTCATCTATACGTATGTGTATTGCTATCTCATAACTTTTGTCACTTCCATGTAATGTATTGGTCTGGAAGTGTGAAGAAGAGGAGGGAGTGCATGGCCCTCTTTGCCACAGAATATCCGTATAACTGGTGTGTGATGTGCGAGAGCGAACACTCGATTTTATTTACTGACCGACGGAGAACAGCTCAGTTATTCTTCTCGCAAGTATTTGGCACCTGGCGGTGTTTCATCTGTGACCAGAAATCGCAAGTGTCAAAGATTGCCCTGTTAGGAAGCCATCTGTGTGGATGTCTGACCTCATAGATCCAACAAGGCGTGAGAGTATTTCCACGAACATTCCTACAGCATCACTGGTTTTATCAACAGCTTCTGCGAAGACGTAAATGCCCTTCAAGAATCGAGCTTTAGCAAACTGCGATAAGAAGAGCAAAAGACATGAGGCGATTCACTGGACGTGTGTTTACTTCCTGTGCGGCGCAGGAGAAATATGACATCATACAACTGATTTAGCCATATTGCTAGCAGGGAAGATATCTATTAGGAGGGCGGAAGCTGAAACAACCTTATCTATGAACACTGAATCCATGTGGAAGAATCCGACCTGCAAATTAATGGTGACAACCAGTTACCTTGAAACTGAACATAAGGCAGACAGGGAATTACCAGCAGAAATGTGCTACCCGCGATGCCAAATTGAGTGTTATAGGATTAAGAGGATAAACAACTCACCCATAATTCCAGTCCTTAGACAGAGAATGACAACGTATACCTGAAAAACAGGCTTCAAGTAATGAAAACATATTTTGAGACTTCCAGAAACGCCTTGCAGATCGCTACCTTCAGATTTCAATCATCACTGGATAGCAGCAGTTGCTGTTGTTGTGGTCTTCAGTCCGAAGAGTGGTTTGATTCAGCTCTGCAGACTACTCTACCTTGTGCAAGCCTTTCCATCTCCGAATAATTACTGCAACCCGTATCCATTTGAAACTGATTACAGTTTTCATCTTTCGGTCTCCATCTATATTTTCTACCTTCCACGCTTCCCCTCCACTGCCAGTTTCATTATATCTTGATGCCTCAGGAAGTGTTCTATCAACCTACCCTTTCTTTTACTCAAGTTTGGCTACAAATTTCTCTTATCCTCAGTTCTATTCAGTGACTCCTGAATAGTCACTCCATTTACCCATCTTATCTTTAGCATTCTTCTGCAGCACCACATTTAAAAATCTTCTATTCTGTTCTTGTCTGAATTGCATATCCTCCACCTTTCATTTCCGATAAGGCTACACTCCAGACAAATGCCTATACCTTCAGAAAATACTTTCTAGCATTCACATTTATATTAGATGTTAATAAACTTCCCTTTTTCAGAAATTCTTTTTTTGCTATAGTCAGTCTGTCCCTCCACATCGGCCACCGTCAGTTATGTTCGGGTCCAAATAGCAAAACTCGCCTACTACACTTAGCGCCTGTATTCGTAGTCTGTTTCCCTCAGAGTCGCCTGATTTCTTTCACCAGCTCACCATTATCCTTGTCTTAATTTTGATGAAGTTCATTTTACAACTTTTCTTTTTAAGATGCTATCCGTTTCGTTCAACTGCTCTTCCAAGTTCTAGTTTTCTCTGGGACAATTACAATATCATAGATAAACCTTACAGTTTTTGTTTCTTCTCCGTGAACTTCAATTACAGCTCTAAATTTCTTCTTGCTTTCCTTTCTTGCTTGCTCAACGTTCAGAATGATTATCAAGTATAGGTTACAAACCTGTCTCACTCCCTTTTCAACCACTGTTACTGTTTCACATCCTTCGACTCTAATTGCTGTGTGGTTTCTGTACAACTGGTGAGTAACTTCTGTTTCCTGTATTTTATCACCGTTACTTTCAAAAATTGAAAGCAACTGTTCCAGTCAACATTGTCAAATGCTTTCTGTAAATCTACAAAACATTTAGTTTGCCTTTCCTTATCATATCGTAGGGTTAATATTGCCTCGTCATACAGTCCCCATTTCTCCGGATCCCAAAATGTTCTTCTGGTGGTCGGTTCCTACCAGTTTTTTTGCTCTTCTGTGAATGTTTCGCGTCAGTATTTTGCAACCGTGATGTATTAAACTGGTGGTTCGGAGATATTCACATCTGTCAGTGACTGCATTCTTTGGAACTGAAATTATTACTTTCTTCTTCAAGTCTCATGCTATTCCGCCTGTATTATGCAGAGTGGTCCATTGATCGTCACAGGGCCAAATATCTCACGAAATGAGCGTCAAACGAAAAAACTACAAAGAACGAAACTTGCCTAGCTTGAAGGGAGAAACCAGATGGCGCTATGGTTGGCCCGCTAGATGGCGCTGCCATAGGTCAAACGGATATCAACTGCGTTTTTTAAAAATAGGAACCCCCGTTTTTATTACATATTCGTATAGTACGTACAGAAATATGAATATTTTAGTTGGACCACTTCTTTCGCTTCGTGACAGATGGCGCTGTAATAGTCACAAACATATGGCTTACAATTTTAGACGAACAATTGGTAACAGGTAGGTTTTTTAAATTAAAATACAGAACGTAGGTACGTGGGAACATTTTATTTCGGTTGTTTCAATGTGATACGTGTACCTTTGTGAACTTATCATTTCTGAGAACGCATGCTGTTACAGTGTGATTACCTGTAAATACCACATTAATGCAATAAATGCTCAAAACGATGTCCGTCAACCACAATGCATTTGGCAACACGTGTAACGATATTCCTCTCAACAGCCAGTAGTTCGCCTTCCGTAATGTTCGCACATGCATCGACAATGCGCTGACGCATGTTGTCAGGCGTTGTCGGTGGATCACGATAGCAAATATCATTCAACTTTCCCCACAGAAAGAAATCCGGGGATGTGAGATCCGGTGAACGTGTGGGCTTCGACGACCAATCCACCTGTCATGAATATGCTATTCAATACCGCTTCAATCGCACGCGAGCTATGTGCCGGACATCCATCATGTTGGAAGTACATTGCCATTCGGTCATGCAGTGAAACATCTTGTATTAACATCGGTAGAACATTACGTAGGAAATCAGCATACATTGCACCATTTAGATTGCCATCGATAAAATGGGGGCCAATTATCCTTCCTCCCATAATGCCGCATCATGTATTAACCCGCCAAGGCCACTGATGTTCCACTTGTCGCAGCCGTCGTGGATTTTCCGTTGCCCAGTAATGCATATTATGCCGGTTTGCGTTACCGCTGTTGGTGAATGACGCATCGTCGCTAAATATAAGCCCGCATCTCGTGGTCGTGCGGTAGCGTTCTCGCTTCCCACGCCCGGGTTCCCGGGTTCGATTCCCGGCGGGGTCAGGGATTTTCTCTGCCTCGTGATGGCTGGGTGTTGTGTGCTGTCCTTAGGTTAGTTAGGTTTAAGTAGTTCTAAGTTCTAGGGGACTTATGACCACAGCAGTTGAGTCCCATAGTACTGAGAGCCATTTGAACCATTTGAGCTAAATATAACGCGAGCAAAAAATATATGATCGTCCCGTAATTTCTCACGTGCACAGTGGCAGAACTGTACACGACGTTCAAAGTCGTCGCCATGCAATTCCTGGTGCATAGAAATATGGTACGGGTGCAGTCGATGTTGATGTAGCATTCTCAACACCGACGTTTTTGTGATTCCCGATCCTCGCGCAATTTGTCTGCTACCGATGTGCGGATTAGCCGCGACAGCAGCTAAAGAACCTACTTAGGCATCATCATTTGTTGCAGGTCGTGGTTGACGTGGCTCAACACTTGTTGTTTCCTTAAATAACGTAACTATCCGGCGAACTTGGATGATGTCGTCCAGGATGCCGAGCAGCATACATAGCACACACCCGTTGAGCATTTTGAATAACCATACTTCAACACGATATCGTCCTTTTCCGCAATTGGCAAACGATCCATTTTAACACGGGTAATGTATCACGAAGCAAATACCGTCCGCGCTGGCGGAATGTTAGGTGATACCACGTACTTATACTTTTGTGACTATTACAGCGATATCTATCACAAAACGAAAAAAGTGGTCCAACTAAAACGTTAATATTTCTTTACGTACTACACGAATATGTAATAAAAATAGGGCTTCTTATCTAAAAAAACGCAGTTGATATCCGTTTGACATATGGCAGCGCCATCTAGCGGGGCAACCATAGCGCCATCTGTTTTCCCCCTTCAAGCTAGACGAGTTTAGTTCTTTGTAGATTTTTCGTTTGATGCTTATGTCGCGAGATATTTGATCCGGTCACTATCAATGGACCACCCTGTATATTGTCGTCGAGATGTAGAAACACGCCTACCAACTTTCCGTTGTGTCGCACAGCTCGTTCTCGGAGCCGCAGTTTTTTTCCGCCAGTGTTTGTATGACTGCGCCGGCAGTCTGTGCGGCCCTGCCGCATGGCTGGACACACACGCACCCCGCTGCCGGAACAATAGGGAGACCGCGAGAGCGGCAGCCAGCTACTTTTTGCTCCCTCTTTTCTCCGCCGCCGGCGGCAGCGTGAATGCGGCGTATCGCGTAAATCAGGAGGAACTTCTTTAAAGAGCCATTCGTGAGTCATCTGCAAGAACGGACGACCGAAGCGAGCAGCGGCGGCTGGGAGCGGGCCAAGTCCGCTGCCTGCTCGCGACGCGCGCCTCCGCACCCCAGCTCAGCGCGGGGCACTTACCGTCTCTCGCTAATACCGCCGCAGTGCCACGGGGCTCCGAACAGCAGCGAGCGCGCCTGCGGGCGTCACACTGCCTCAGCGATGCCTCAGGGAGAGGCCTCATCGACAGCAGGTAATGGGCGAACAACAGCAAGGACTATCGGACAGTCAACTTAACAGCTTGTAACACCTCAAAACAGATCCTAATAAACTTTTCGCGTAACTGGTTCTGCAACCATAATCCGTTTTCATACGGCCCGTAACGTATTCCTTTCCTGTGCAAAGCACTTCACCTCAGATTAGCACTTGCAACCTATCTATCTATCGCTTGCACCGTTGTCCCGCATTGTGTGCGGGGTTGGCGTGGTTAAATCGGATTTGGCATGTGAAGTTGAAGGGGTGGCCGGATGTTCTTCCTGCCGCCACCCCGTCCTCCCGGGACAGAATCAGAGTACCCCATCTGTCTGCGTCTAGTGTAAATCTGGAAAAGTGTGGATGTGTTTAAAACTGTAACGTGTAACTGAGGTGGGACGTGGGGACCAGCCCGGTATTCACCTAGAGGGATGTGGAAAAACCTCCTAAAAACCACATCCAGGCTGGGCGGCACACCGGCCCTCGTCCCGGCCTTAGCCTGGCCAGACAGAATGCGGCCTGCCCGTCCGGCCTGTGCCCTTGAGCCGCAGCCGGCAGGCCGCACTGTTGAATCGCTCGTTACTGTATGGCGGCCGTCACACAGAGTGCGGCTTTGACGCACCGGCATACGGCCTGCCGCACCGGCCGCCGCCGGGTTGTCACAGATTACAGATTCGCCGCAAGCCGGAGCGGCTGCTTGCCTCTGTTGGCGCACTCAACTGCTCTGCTGTCACACTGGAAGCAGCGGCTTGAGGCGGTTTTTGTCTTGCAGCTCGTAGTGCATGCATCATGGACACAGAAAGACTTACAGAGGAGGTAAGAGAATACAACTTTTTGTCTGATACACGCGATCCTGATTTGGAGGTAGAATACTTTTGCCCTCGATATACTCTTGATAGAAAGCTCAATTCTCAGAAATAGTGTTGTCACTGTGACGTCCATAACTTCCAATATCAACTACTGTAAACGCCGTAGTATGGATCAACGATCGCCAGGAGAACTAGCTAAAAGAACTGTTTGTAACAGAAGAACTGGGATCCACTATCCTTCGGGCATTTTAACCTGATAGGCTTTCCGTCTATGCTTCCAAGGCAGTCCGGAAACCCCCAAAGTTCTAGAAATCCTCCTTCAGATTTCTTCCACATCTCTGTTGTAGGAGTACGTAAATACTTGGGCTGTAGAACAGTCCATATTGCCTGGCACACTTATTTCACAATATCTGAGACTGTTGAACGTCCTAACCGAAAAGAGAAAGCTATCGTCTGGTGACTGTCGCCTGTAGTCATGTATCTGGAAAAAATTAAAATCTGTTATGCCGATAGAACGAATGGATAAGTTAACGACCAAAGATATGTTTGTTTAAATTCAATGACAATGGTATGAATACAATGAAACAAAACAATCTATTAAGTAGAAAGTTCTCTCTAGCGGGATATACGGATGCTAGATGTTACTATCGTTTGCTGTATTCGTAAACACTGCAGATAAATTTATCATTCCACTCGTAACTATGTTGTGGGATAGCACTTTCTCCGCCAAACCTTTCATATGATGCAGCAAAACTGAAATGGAATAAATTATACGACTTCTGTTTGAAGCACGAAGAGGCCACAAATGGTCAAACTTACCTCAAACAAATGGCTAGTCTGTGCCTTGTATCAATTGGCTTTCTCCAGTTCGTTGTGCACTTCTCGGTGCTACCTTTTTATCAGGCGATGCAGTTCCTCGAAACATTCCCTGGCCGCTGATTGGCCCGGCCCGCCGCTGCGCCGTCCGCCTCAGCGGCAGGCCGGATTCTGTCTGGCCAGGCCTTTAATCCGGCGGGCGGATTCGACCCGGGGCCGGCGCTCCTACCCGAGTCCAGGAAGCAGCGCGTTAGCGCCCTCGGCTTACCTGGCGGGTCATTAGCACTTGCAACCTACTTCCTCAATTATTTGCTGGACGTAGCCCAATCTCTGTCTTCCTCTACAGTTTTTATCCTCTACAGCTCCCTCTAGTACGATGGAAGTATTCCCTGATGTCTTAACAGATGTCCTATCATCCTATCCCTTCATCTTGTCACTTTTTTCCATATATTCAATTCCGATTCTGCGCAGAACCTCTTCATTCCTTACTTTATCACTGCAACATTCCTCTGTAGCACCACATACAGTTGATCAGTTATTTTGACCCATTAGTGAATATTTGGATCACCTCTGTGCGCATCTGCATTAGAGATCAGAAATGAGCTTCGTATACCCTCTTCAAAATAGCCAGCGTGTATCGTGACATCATGTCTGAACTCGCCGCTCCGTGTGCCAGTAGACTCGACTCGTTCGTCTCCACCGCAAAGCACTGCGATTGTTGTCGGGTACAAGGGGGCCCGACTCACTTATAAAGGAGACCGAGTACACGAGTTCGTAAGTATAATCACGGAGGCAAGACATTCCCGCTGTGTACGCAACCGTTGAAGGACATGTTCGCCATTAAGCTGTACATTACTATTCATTTATTTCATAAAATGACGATTTCAGAATTGTAGCATTCTATAGTGCAAATTGAAATGTGAGAAATCACCCGACCTGCCTAAATGACAGAAGTAAGTTGTATACCAAAATAACAGCTGGTCGGTTTGCAGTAAATTTTGTTCTGTTTACACATACATTTACATAGATAAAACTTTTTCTAAGACTAATGTAAATTTACTTCCATATTTAATATCTATTCAGAGAATGTCTTACAATTAAACTGACATATACACACTTTCCAGGCGTTGCCGAGTCTGTAACAACCCACCAGGAAATATCACATGAGGATGATGTATACCCTCTAAATGATGATTATTTACTAAAATAAATTAACGAATTGAATGGTAAGCTATGCAACTCACTGTTAGCTCGAAAAGGCAAGTTTCCACTGGCAAGTGAATACAGAAATATCGCACTTTTTTGCCACAGGGATATAACAGTGACGTGCAGTTCCCGTTTCACGTAGCACAATGTTTTCTCATGGTGGAGATGGAACAAACAACACTACAACCTTTTTTTTGCGTTGGACAAAATTATCTGCAGCGTGGGCTGTAGTACGGAACTTATTCCAGATATCACTCCTCCTGAAATGGAACACATTTACAATTGGGTCCTATGCTTCAATTAATTTTTCTGTTACACATCCGCAGTCTCGCAGAGACAGCTTCGTCACAGGCTATCTGATCCCGACAATCGATCATTTCGCCTTGCCAGTGCTACTTCACAGCAGCAAGATCGTGTACTCATCTTCTGTACTAGCAGTAAGTCACGAGTAGCCCTACACTCCTGCAAGTATCAATAACAGGGAGCGAGTGGACGAGTATGAAGCGACAGTAGCGCCACAGTTCTCGGACTCGTTATCCTCGCGGAACTACAGCGGGAACGATGGAAGCCCATTAGCAACGATGTACAAGGTGCATTCAAGTTCTAAGGCCTTCGATTTTTTTTCTCCAGACTGGAAAGAGATAGAAACATGCGCATTGTTTTAAAATGAGGCCGCGTTCATTGTCAGTACATCCCAGAGATGGCAGCACCGTACGGCAGATGGAATTTTACCGCCAGCGGCGAGAATGAGAACTGTTTTAAATACTTAAAATGACGACGTTTTCCTTACTTGAACAGCGTGCAATCATCCGTTTTCTGAATTTGCGTGGTGTGAAACCAATTGAAATTCATCGACAGTTGAAGGAGACATGTGTTGATGGAGTTATGGATGTGTCGAAAGTGCGTTCGTGGGTGCGACAGTTTAATGAAGGCAGAACATCATGTGACAACAAACCAAAACAACCTCGGGCTCGCACAAGCCGGTCTGACGACACGATCGAGAAAGTGGAGAGAATTGTTTAGGGGGATCGCCGAATGTCTGTTGAACAGATCGCCTCCAGAGTTGCCATTTCTGTGGGTTCTGTGCACACAATCCTGCATGACGACCTGAAAATGCGAAATCTGTCATCCAGGTGGGTGCCACAAATGCTGACGGACGATCACATGGCTGCCCGTGTGGCATGTTGCCAAGCAATGTTGACGCGCAACGACAGCATGAATGGGACTTTCTATTCATTGGTTGTGACAATGGATGAGACGTGGATGCCATTTTTCAATCCAGAAATAAAGCGCCAGTCAGCTCAAATTGAAGCACACAGATTCACCGCCACCAAAAAAATTTCGGGTAACCGCCAGTGCTGAAAAAATGATGGTGTCCATGTACTGGGACAGCGAGGGCGTAATTCTTACCCATTGCGTTCCAAAGGGCACTACGGTAACAGGTGCATCCTACGAAAATGTTTTGAAGAACAAATTCCTTCCTGCGCTGCAACAAAAACGTCCGGGAAGGGCTGCGCGTGTGCTGTTTCACCAAGACAACGCATCCGCACATCGAGCTAACGTTACGCAACAGTTTCTTCGTGATAACAACTTTGAAATGATTCCCCATGCTTCCTACTCACCTGACCTGGCTCCTAGTAACTTTTGGCTTTTTCCAACACTGAAAGACACTCTCCGTGGCCGCACATTCACCAGCCGTGCTGCTATTGCCTTAGCGATTTTCCAGTGGTCAAAACAGACTCCTAAAGAAGCCTTCGCCGCTGCCATGGAATCATGGCGTCAGCGTTGTGAAAAATGTGTACGTCTGCAGGGCGATTACGTCGAGAAGTAACGCCAGTTTCATCGATTTCGGGTGAGTAGTTAATTAGAAAAAAAATCGGAGGCCTCAGAATTTGAGTGCACCTCGTAACAGCGGCTCCTTGATTTGCGAAATATGCAACCCGCAACATTGCACTCATACTCGCTGCGTTCCTGATCTCTAATCTGCATGATTATCTGAGGTCATCAGTCCCCTAGAACTTAGAACTACTTAAACATAACTAACATAAGGGCATCACACACATCCATGCACGAGGCAGGATTCGAAACTGCGACCGTAGCGGACGCGCGGTGCCAAACTGAAGCGCCTAGAACCGCTCGGCCACAACTGCCGGCTCCTCGGAGTTCTTTCTGTGGAAAAAGTTGAAGGTTATTTGCTATCGTTATCCACCAACAACGCCTGACAACATGCGTCACCGCATTGTCAATACATGTGCGAACATTACGGAAGGCGAACTATTCGCTATTGAGAGGAATGTCGTTACACGTATTGCCAAATGCATTGAGGTTGACGAACATCATTTTGAGCATTTGTTGCATTAAGGTGGTATTTACAGGTAATCAAGTTGTAACAGGATGCGTTCTCAGAAATGATAAGTTCACAAAGGTACACGTATCACATTGGAACAACCGAAATAAAATGTTCAAACGTACCTACGTTCTGTATTTTAATCTGAAAAACCTACCTGTTACCAACTGTTCGTCTAAAATTGTGAGCCATATGTTTGTGACTATTACAGCGCCATCTGTCACAAAGCGAAAAAAGTGGTCCAACTAAAACATTCATATTTCTTTACGTACTACACGAATATGTAATAAAAAATTGTGGGTTCCTATTTTTAAAAAACGCAGTTGATATCCGATTGACCCACGGCAGCGCCATCTAGCGGGCCAACCATAGCGCCATCTGGTTTCCCCCTTCAAGCTAGACAAGTTTCGTTCTTTGTAGTTTTTTCATTTGACGCTTATTTCCTGAGATATTTGGCCGGTCACGCTCAATGGACCACCGTGTATATAGCGGGTGATCAAAAAGTCAGTATAAATTTGAAAACTTAATAAACCACGGAATAATGTAGATAGAGAGGTAGAAATTGACACACATGCTTGGAATGACATGGGGTTTTCTTAGAACCAAAGAAAAAGCAAAGTTCACAAAATGTCCGACAGATCTCTTGCGCGCGTCGTTTGGTGATGATCGTGTGCTCAGCCGCCACTTCCGTCATGCTTGGCCTCCCAGGTCCCCAGACCTCAGTCCGTGTGATTATTGACTTTGGGGTTACCTGAAGTCGCAAGTGTATCGTGATCGACCGACATCTCTAGGGATGCTGAAAGACAACATCCGACGCCAATGCCTCACTCCGGACGTGCTTTACAGTGCTGTTCACAACATTATTCCTCGACTACAGCTATTGTTGAGGAATGATGGTGGACATATTGAGCATTTCCTATAAAGAACATCATCTTTGCCTTTGTATTACTTTGTTATGCTAATTATTGCTATTCTGATCAGATGAAGCGCCATCTGTCGGACATTTTTTGAACTTTTGTATTCTATTGGTTCTAATAAAACCCCATGTCATTACAAGCAAGTGTGTCAATTTGTACCTCTCTACCTACATTATTCCGTGATTTATTCATTTTTCAAATTTATACTGATTTTTGATCACCCGGTATATTCTGACCATACTTAATGGAAACAGTCCTCACCTCCTAGATGCGTTATTACTCAGTACTTCTTCCTTTAATTTCATTTTCAAACTATTGTGATACCGAATTAGTAGGCTAAGCATGAAATATTTCGCTCTGAGAGAGATCACTTTAAGCTCAACAGCCTTCGAATGCTCACTACCATTGTTTTCTCGTTTTCTCACTCTGAGTATTGTTCTGGTCACCTTGCCAAACACAAAACGCAGTGAGGCTCAGAACGATAGAAGAAGATTCGAGTAGCCTCCGGATCTCACTCCGAAGTCAGACCAGTAGCTGCTGCAGCGCCGGCTGTGTGTTATTACTGTCTGACAATGAGCACAGCTCTACAGACAAAAGCCGACCCAGGTCACGCGAGCGGCGCGGCGGCCAGGGAGGCAGATGGCTATCTGCGCTGCCGGGGCGCACAGTGAATTCCAAGAATTCACCGCCGCCGGCAAAAACGGAGCAAAAGCCCTCACGAGAGCGCAGTCTGAATGCTAACAAACCCCACTTTTCTTTTGCGCCGCCGCACTAAAGTGAAAGCGATCGAAGGATTCCTTCTGTTCCACAGTTCCGATACCCGAAATGTACTTAGTATCAACAAAACAATAAAGAAAAGGAAATCCCTAAAGTTAACTTAGGACACTTGACCAAAAGTAAAATCGTCTGTGCGACTGATGGAGTGTAGTAACATTATCACGTTTAACTGGCAGCAGCAACGAGTCATGTAAATAATACATCTTCTCATTGGGGTCAAGTGACAGCCTACAAATGAATGCCGTCTAGCCACAGGGCTCGATATTGGGTCAATATTGTTATATGCAGATGATCAATATTTTAAACATAGCTGCACAACAGCAACGGTTCCACGTAATAAAATTATAACCAGCCGACCAGTTGCAATGGATAAAGAAATTCTTAATTCATTACCTAGGTTTCGACAAATATAAATTCGACTTCTTCAGAAGATAGCCCAAGGACAATGAACATCATAGCTTACCTTAGAAAAGTATGAAACTTAAGCCAAGAATAAATTTTAACGCAAATTAGAGAACCCTTGCATTACAGAAATATGATAACGACAACTGGTACTTACAATTTTACGTTAGTAAGGACTAATGTACCATCGCCGTTTTTACAATTGTCGGCATAGATCCATTTGTCAAAAATAAAAGATAGCCCTAGAATTAGGGTTTGTCACGTAAATACAAAATAGTTCATGGATCTTGCAGAGCTCACAACCGACTGAGTGTAATCGGCGAGCGCAGTTACTCTGAAACCAGGGCAGGTGGCGCTCGTGCCGCGAAACATGTGCCAATTGGCGTACAAAGACAACGTGTAAATTATCAGAATTAATAACGTCCTTAGGTAAAGTGACAATAAAAAAGAAGGAAATTAACATTCCCGTTATAACAGTGTGGGAGCATTGGTACAAATAATGTAGTTATACATCAGAGAAGTCAAAGGGCGTAGATTAGATCTGTGGGAAGAGTTACAAATTTTCAAACATCTTGAGCTCAAGGACGGTAATATACTGAACGACCAGTTGAACCTTGCTTGTAGACAATTTTTCGAAGGCTTTAAACCCGTACTGTGAAACGTCCCCTTTCAACAATTATACACGACTGTACTTAAACTGACACACAATATTTTTAGCGCAACGCAATCTGACTTTCAAAAATCCCTACAAAAGAATGGCCCTGACTAACATTAAACTATACCTTTCACAAATAACTTACCTCACAAAAATCTTCATTACTCGAACTACTGCAATACAGCGAGCGCCACTACTGCCAGCTAAATAAAAGATTCAAACTACGGAAGGCACTAACTACTGATAGGGATAGTTAGCAAATGAAAGATATTAATAGAGAACAAACAATGTATTTACCTTAATAGTCATAATATATATAGCAGTTCATGACAAATTACAAAACTCCGCCATCTCTCTCCCCACATCCACCACTGCTGGCGACTCACCTCCAACTGCGCAACGCTACGCGCTGTTCACATCCAGCTGCCGCTGCCCAATACTACAAAGGCAGACAACAATGCAAACTAGCACACAGAGGGCTACGTAACGTTGCCAATAAGAAAACATAAACAGCCTACTTACAACTGTTTATGGTATAACATTAATGCTGGTAACCTTAGTCCTTCAGTGCTTCAAGCTCACTACCCCTTACATAATGGTGGTTTTCTCATGATGTATGTTGCTACTAAATTGCAATTGCAACACACATAACGGTAGACCAAAAATGTTATTCGTTTTTAGAACTTCACTCATTTGCCCAAACGTTCCGATAACTGATTAATGTGCTCAGTCCGGAGTGCGGCCAAGTGTGGCAGCAATACAGGCCTGACGACGATGGGGCAAGCTGTGAATAATGCCATCGATCCTGAGAGAATAACGCCCATTCTTCCTGCAGACCCCTCGCAAGTCTTAGAGAGTGGTTGGTGGATGCTGACTCGGTGCAGCCGTCTCCCTAGTGCATCCCAGACAATTTATGTGGGATTCAAATCGAGAGAGCGAGCAGGCCACGCCATGCGAGGGATGTCTTCCGTTTGGAAGAAATCATCAGCCACCCGTGCTCTATGAGGTCGAGCATTATCGTTCATCAGTACGAAATGTGGGCCCACATCACCTCGCAAAAACCACACATGAGGTCCCAAGATATCTTACAGCAGTTAAACCAGGCCGATTAACCCGCACATTTTCGTGAAGAGGTCTCCAAGTGGTCAACATAATCGCTATCCACACCGCTAGGGATCCTCATCGGTATCAGTCTCTTTCCACAATGTGCGGGTCGCGAAATCGCGTTCCATGTTCTATCCAGATGCGAATCCACCAATGATCACTCACCAGACCAAAGCGGGACCCATATATGACAAGAACATTGGCCCACTGTTCGACCGTCCAGGTGTCCTGTCAATGTCAGGAAGTCGTTTCTGAAAGTATTTGTATGGAGTGTAGCCATGTATGGAAGTGAAACATGGACGATAAATAGTTTGGACAAGAAGAGAATAGAAGCTTTCGAAATGTGGTGCTACAGAAGAATGCTGCAGATTAGATGGGTAGATCACATAACTGATGGGGAGGTATTGAACAGAATTGGGGAGAAGAGGAGTTTGTGGCACAACTTGACCAGAAGAAGGGATCGGTTGGTAGGACACGTTCTGAGGCATCAAGTGATCACCAATTTAGTACTGGAGGGCAGTGTGGAGGGTAAAAATCGTAGAGGGAGACCAAGAGATGAATACACTAAGCAGATTCAGAAGGATGTAGGTTGCAGTAAGTACTGGGAGATGAAGAATCTTTCACAGGATAGAGTAGCATGGAGAGCTGCGTCAAATCAGTCTCAGGACTGAAGACCACAACAACAACATATGACTTCTGTATTATATGTTGCTGCATTGTTGTCGTACATTTCAGTCAGCTTAGGAACGGCTGTTTCGGAGTTGTTCCCCTTCAGATGCAGAAAACGAATTACCGCGCTATGCTCGTTTTCATCAATGGGCTGAGAAATTTTATTTTAGGCCCTCTAGCGGATGTACTATGGTACTGTGGCGCGAGGTCTAATTGGATAATTGTATAGCGTGTAGAAAAATATCCGCTACCAGTCACAATAAAAGGTTATCTGTCACACGACCGATTGCGGGCTTGCTCCCATCCTCAGGTGTTTACACATTCATGTACATGTTTATACTGCTGGAGATCACTGTATAAATAGAAGAAAATTATTTGCTGGTGACTAAACGGATACAAGTGGGACAATTGTAAGTTGCAAGGCAGCATTTGACGAAAATATATCTGTACTGTATATCTGTACTTGCATAAAGATTGACTGGTAGTGGATATTTTTCTACACCCTATAAAGAAACAGTCACGGAGTTCGACAGCATCCACTATGGATAAAATTCATCGGATAAAAGTAGACTGCCTCCAAGTGGTACACCCCGGACAATGCCGAAAGGTAGCTAAAAGTCTACTACTATCGTGGCGCTGCACTATGAGTGTGAACTTATCTCGCGGCTTAAAAGTGCAGATGGAAGCAAACAATAAAATGAATGGGTCTTCTCAAAACCCAATGACAAGAGACCTCGGCCCATCAGTCCGAGTACTGCAAATTAACATAGAAGGTATAAGTAAGACTAAATGTGATATCCTCTCAAGACTAGCACGGGATAACAATGTACATGTCATACTGGTCCAGGAAACACATGTAAACCCCGAGGCAGATCTCATGAAAAGAGGTCTCATAAGTGGATAAACCATTGCTGGAGCTATTCACCATGAAAACTATGGATCTGCTACATACGTGCGTAGTGACATTGATAACTGGGTTCCAATAAAAATAAGTTCTTCGGATAACATATTTTTAATATAAACACTAGTAAGTAACCTCACAATAGTCAATGAATATAAGCCTCCTACCATCCAATGGCCAAAAGAAGCACTCCCTGAAACAAAATACCCTACCCTCATCATGGGAGATTTCAATAGCCACCACAGTTTATGGGGCTATAGTGAAAACGATGATAATGGTCAAGCCCTACTTGAGTGGGCAGATATTGAAGACCTGCAACTAATACATGATGCTAAAGAGAGACACACCGTCTGGTCAGCTAGATGGCAACGCGGGTTCAACCCAGATCTGTGCTTTGTTAGTAGAGACCACAAGGGTAAAGGTTACCCATCAAACAGGAAAGTATTGACTAATTTCCCACACAGCCAGCATAGACCTTTCATCGTGCACATTGGAATACAAGTCTCTCTTATAAAATCAGCTCCAAAACCAAGATGTAATTTTGAAAAGGCTGATTGGGAGTCATACGCAAAACGTGCCGATGCCACTGTACGGTGGATAAAGCCAGTCATTAACAACTATGAACGATTTAGTAAAGCTCTTATTGCATCAGCTAAGAAAACTATACCACGCGGTTTCAGGAAAGAATATACACCTGCCTGGAATGAAACAATTGAACGCCTCTATAACGAGTTCAAAGAATCGGGAGAAAGGGAAGTGGCAGAGGAACTTATCGAGTCACTTGACAGCACCCGAAGAGAAAAGTGGAAAAAAACCGTGGAAGGTATAGACTTTAGAAAGTCCAGTCGAAAAGCGTGGGCCCTACTCAGGAAACTAGGATCTGGCGCATACAATAGCTGTGAAAGAGCAAAAACCACTCCCAGTGCAATTGCAGGCCGTATAGCCAATATGTCCAGGGCACCTCTCGACAAAGAAACCGCCAGAAACATTATGAAACTAATTAAAACACGATGGAGACAAGCTACTGAAAGATCACATCCTGCAGCACCCTTCACAGTGGAAGAACTGAAAACGGCTTTCTCGAACATCAAAACTAGGAAGGCAGCTGGGCCAGATGAGTTATACCCAGGATTCATTAAGTATAGTGGGAAAAATGTTATCAACTGGCTCATGAACTTCTATAATAACATCCTTGAAGAAGGCCGGCTGCCTAAGATATTCAAAAGATCTAAAGTATTGCCAATATTAAAACCTGGGAAAACACCAGACAAGCCTGAACATTTTAGACCAATCTCTCTCCTGAGCACCTGCTTCAAACTCTTGGAGAGACTCTTGTATAATCGTATTGGGACGACTCTGAATGACAGAATCCCCATCGAGCAGGCTGGTTTTCGACCACAACGTAACTGTTGTGACCAAGTACTGGCTTTAACAACACATATCGAGAACGGTTATGAACGGAAACTTAAAACAGCTGTTGCATTTGTAGATTTAACCGCTGCATACGATACTGTGTGGAGGCATGGTCTTCTTAGCAAGATACTTGAGATTATCCCTTGCCAGACCTTGTACAAATTAATAAGTGATATGCTCAGCAATAGAACCCTTGAAGTTCATCTAGAAGGAAAGAAGAGCCGTACCATTGTTTCAAACAATGGCTTACCACAAGCTTCTGTACTGGCACCATTACTTTTCAATGTGCACATAAGCGACATACCAACAACAAATGCGCGGAAGTTCTGTTATGCAGATGACATGACCCTGGCTGTGCAACATAAAAGTTTTGAACAGTGTGAAAACTCACTTAACCAAGACCTCGGAGTAATGGGTAAATATTTCAGATCTTGGAGATTAATTCCTAACCCAATAAAGTCAGAAGTTACAGTGTTTCATTTAAACAACGAACAGGCAACCTGATCCCTTGACGTTACCTTTGCTGGTAGAAAGTTAAAGCATAACCCAAACCCAAAATATCTTGGTATTAAATTTGATAGATCGCTTACATTCAAACCACACCTAATAGATACTGCTGCTAAGATACGTGCAAGAAATAATATTATTCACAAGCTCGCCAATACTAGCTGGGGAGCTTGTAAAGTCTCTTGCATTTCCAAACATTGGGTTGTATCTGCGACCTGTTCGATTGTCTCTGAATCTGCCCCTCGCAGCACTGTTATTGAAATTTCCATTTCCGTTGCAATTGTTTCCGTTCAATCTCTGACTATTCCTAGTATAATAATTATTAAATCCGTTTCCGTTCCAGTTTGCGTTTGGCGCCTCAATCGCTCTCCTCTGCATAACCGGTTGTCTTGGCCGATGTTCATCTTCCTCGATCATATCTACAGTGTCAAGCGTAGTCATGAAAAAGTCAAGGTCATGCTCATTAATATACAGCATTCTATTTCTGATGCTGGCTGGAAGTCGAGATTTTAATATGCCAATCACGTCTTGTAGAGGCATAGGCTTATCCCAATACCGCGATTTGTTTATATATTTCTCAAAGTATTTCTTTAAAGACCCACGTGACAAGGAAAAAGGTTCCGGGTATAATACCTCCTGTCTTAAACGTTCTTGTATTCCTTCAGACCAGTATTTGGATAAAAATGCTTGTTCAAAATCTTCATATGTGTCCCAAGTTGATATATCAGATGACCATATAGCTCCTGACCCCTGAGTATAACCGGTCACGAAACTAGCCTTTTGCCACTCACTCCAATTTTTCGGCAATACTCCCCTAAAACTTCTTATAAACGTTACGGGATGAACATTTTTCTTGTCTCGGTTGTAGATCTGGAACTGACGTTGTTTCAGCATTTTCTCCTCAGTATCGCTTTTACAATTACAGTCATTATGACTACCCTCATGGTGCTGTGATTGATGTTGATTGCAAAGACGAACGTGTGCATCAATGTCCCTGTCTGTACTTGATCGGTTAAATAATGTAGCTTCATTGATAGATCTTGTTATGGGTTCATTTCCTTGCGTGGAAGACAAATCTTCTCACTACAAAACACAAACTGTTTCACTGCTTTGAAACAGTGTATCGAAACATTACATTGTACTGTTTCATTTGTTTCGAAACAGTTTCGTGTTTCAGTTTGCCCATCTCTATTATGGGTTCATTTCCAAATCTTCTCATCTCTGGCTTCTCGAAATACTTCATTAAGTAAGTTTTCTTCAGAACTCTCGGTCATAGATTGAATAGCTGCAATATTGTCTGAAGAAATGCTTTGCCTTTCCAAACTTAACTGCGAGAATTTTCCCGCGAGAATGTTTACCTTATGATCAACCTCGTCTTGTCTCTCCTTTATGTTATTTATGGATTTATGCAAATTTTGGATGTCCTTCGGGATCTTGTCTTGTGATTGTCTCAAATCCTGCATATCTGCTGACATCTCATTTACTTGTTGCTTTAATTCATCTTGAACTTCAACTAATACCGGAATTACCGCCATAGAACATTGCATCTGTTCTTGTGCTTGAACTATTTGTGGGATTGACTCGACCTGCTCTTTAATAGTATCAAGCTTAGTAGCAACATACTCGGTTAGCTCTAGGCGTAACTTCTTCGCATTTTCATTAAACTGCTGAGTGACTTGCTCAATTTGAGCAGCTAATTTTAATTCTGTCTTTTCATTCTGAATTTTCAATTCTTCCGCAGTTTTATTTAATTTATCATCAAGTTTCTGAAAACTCTCTACTAATTTATTATTTAATTCCGCTTGATTAGCTTCTAATTGCTCCTGGACTTTTACTTGATTGGCTGCTAATTGTTCATTCATTTCCCTTTTAGTCTCTATTTGCGCTTTAGTTAATTTCCTTTTAGTCTCTATTTGCGCTTTAGTTAATTCCCTTTTAGTCTCTATTTGCGCTTTAGTTAAGTCTGTTACATTTTTGGCTAACAGTGTTAACTGCTGCATGATTACAGTCAATGGGTTTATTTCGTCCTGCTCAGATGACAACGAAACACTTAACCTTTGTTGTGGGGCCTGACTAATGCTGCCGCTACGCACTACTTCAGTTAAGCTAGCGTCTAATGATTCACTAACCTCAGAAACAGCTGAGGGCTGTTGTGATTCGCTCTGCTGTTGCATTGCCATTTTATAAGCCGCCCTAGCAAGAACCATTAATACACAGAACAACAAATATATAAAGTCACTCGCATCTGAGTTAATAATGTCACTGACCTAAACTTTGCATAATACTCACTTATAATGAACACTTCCTATCTAAAGTATAACCCAACAGTCACTCAATCAATGTGATTCAAACCGATAGACATTTAAATAGTTATTCTAAATTTCTATCTACAAAAATTTAATTGTATATTGTCTGGCCTGAACGACGTTCTCGTAGGTTGTAGCGAAATTGTGACTTCTGGAACAGGCCTCGTCTTCTTTTCTCTCGTGCACATGCAACATAAAATTCACACAATGTTTAAGTAATGCTCAAAAATGTGTCCTGTCACAGTGAAGCCAAATTTAATATTTTTTTGTGGGATCTTAAATTTAAAAACCTCTCTCACACCGGCCTGATTTAGCTTCACTGATCAGGATAGTAAAAAACATGTGTATGTTAAGGGAATTTTCATTCACAAAGCAGGCTTATCACATTCACACAGTTCAATACTGTTCTATCCTGATTAAATTGAGCTTAACTTAAATTCCATAAGGCAGTGAAGCAATTTCGAAGTCTCGGTGCGACGAAAATTGTCAGTCGATCTCCTGGAAACATTTGTAATAATTATTAACTTTCGGTTATCACATGGGAAGACCGGAGATCTGCTGGTAAGACCGTGTTAGCCTATTTATTTGAAGTAACTGGATATCTTGAGCATACAAAACGGCAGGTTCGTCCAGTGTAAATCAGACGTTCCCCACAGATCCCGTGCAATACAGCGTAGTAAGCAGACACTGTCAATAATAATCAGTTAAATAATACGCGAACACACTTACTTTAGTTTAGTTCATGTATTAAATTCCTTCTCATACAGAATCTCATCAAGATGATGACTAGCTGAACAATACATACATATACATCCTCCTTCTTTCACGGCTAATCGGCAAGAAGATCCTTCATTATTTTCATAAGAGAAAACATAGATAGCAGAGAAGCTATTCCATGGAGTAAATGGACGCTCCAAGGAATAATTGGGCTTGAAACTACTTTGCATTGATAATCGGTAAGATAAGATGAGCTATTTCGAGATATGTACTGAGTTATATAATTTATAAAATTTCTGAAAATATCGCGGAGAGACCGCTGCAAGAGACATTACAAGCTGATGTACATACTCTGAAGTTTTCTTCTGTAGCGCTGGTATAATCTGTTGCGGAATATTGCAGCCCTGTTTGGCTTAACAGCAGCCACACGTCTAAAGTGGATACTCAACTAAACAATACCATGAGAACCATAACTGGGACCATTAAATCCACCCCACTACCTTGGCTTCCTGTTCTCTACAGTATAGCTCCACCACATCTTAGGCGACAAACCGCCTTAGTTGATGAATGGCGTAAAATCTCCTCCAATACCAACCTTCTCCAATCCATCAGGACATTGCCCCAAATCTTTCCCGACTAAGATCTAAAAGACCACCATGGAGAACAGCTCAAAACCTTATGGCTATGTCTTACGATGCTATGGATTCATGGAAAAATGAATGGTCTCAAGCCGGACTATCCAAGAACTGCAATGAAATATCACCTGGTGGAAACCTACCTGGTACAGACCTGCCAAGAAGAACTTGGGTTATACTCAATAGACTCAGAGCTGGTCATGGCAGAAGTGGCAAGATGCTCTGTAGATGGGGCATACGAGATTCACCACAGTGCGATTGTGGACATGCAGAGCAAACGATCCAGCACATCATTCAGGAATGCCCTAAACGTGCGTTTAAAGGATCCATTCGAGAACTTTATGCAGCCTCCCCTGCAGCCGTCGAGTGGATGGAAAACCTAGACGTAGAACTTTAAAGAGACTCAATAGATTCCATATATGTGATTGCTGAATGACCTTATAGCAACAATTTCTATATGATAATTTTATCTTATCTATGACAAGATACCTTATTGTAACAACCTGTGTATGCCTACTTTATAATTAATTGAATGTCCATAAGACGAGACATTATTTATGTGTTATAATGTATGTTGATTTTATCTTTATGTCTGCATGTACGAGGTGCATTCAAGTTCTAAGGCCTCTGATTTTTTTTCTAATTAACCACTCACCCGAAATCGATGAAACTGGCGTTACTTCTCGACGTAATCGCCCTGCAGACGTACACATTTTTCACAACGCTGACGCCATGATTCCATGGCAGCGGCGAAGGCTTCTTTAGGAGTCTGTTTTGCCCACTGGAAAATCGCTGAGGCAATAGCAGCACGGCTGGTGAATGTGCGGCCACGGAGAGCGTCTTTCATTGTTGGAAAAAGCCAAAAGTCACTAGGAGCCAGGTCAGGTGAGTAGGGAGCATGAGGAATCACTTCAAAGTTGTTATCACGAAGAAACTGTTGCGTAACGTTAGCTCGATGTGCGGGTGCGTTGTCTTGGTGAAACAGCACACGCGCAGCCCTTCCCGTACGTTTTTGTTGCAGTGCAGGAAGGAATTTGTTCTTCAAAACATTTTCGTAGGATGCACCTGTTACCGTAGTGCCCTTTGGAACGCAATGGGTAAGGATTACGCCCTCGTTGTCCCAGAACATGGACACCATCATTTTTTCAGCACTGGCGGTTACCCGAAATTTTTTTGGTGGCGGTGAATCTGTGTACTTCCATTGAGCTGACAGGCGCTTTGTTTCTGGATTGAAAAATGACATCCGCGTCTCATCCATTGTCACAACCGACGAAAAGAAAGTCCCATTCATGCTGTCGTTGCGCGTCAACATTGTTTGGCAACATGCCACACGGGCAGCCGTGTGGTCGTCCGTCAGCATTCGTGGCACCCACCTGGATGACACTTTTCGCATTTTCAGGTCGCCATGCAGGATTGCGTGCACAGAACCCACAGAAATGCCATCTCTGGAGGCGATCTGTTCAACAGACATTCGGCGATCCCCCCAAAACAATTCTCTCCACTTTCTCGATCATGTCGTCAGACCGGCTTGTGCGAGCCCGAGGTTGTTTCGGTTTGTTGTCACACGATGTTCTGCCTTCATTAAACTGTCGCACCCACGAACGCACTTTCGACACATCCATAACTCCATCACCACATGTCTCCTTCAACTGTCGATGAATTTCAATTGGTTTCACACCACGCAAATTCAGAAAACGAATGATTGCACGCTGTTCAAGTAAGGAAAACGTCGCCATTTTAAGTATTTAAAACAGTTGTCATTCTCGCCGCTGGCGGTAAAATTCCATCTGGCGTACGGTGCTGCCATCTCTAGGACGTATTGACAATGAACGCGGCCTCATTTTAAAACAATGCGCATGTTTCTGTCGCTTTCCAGTCCGGAGAATTAAAATCGGAGGTCTTAGAACTTGAGTGCACCTCGTATTTAAAATTGAAACCATTTGTACTTGAAACCCACATACGCTAAATAAATAAATAACTCGGATAACTTTATGTTTTGGACTTGACGACATCAAAACTTCAGGAGTAGCGCAGGTAGACAGAGGAACTTGCAGTTGCGGAAAGGTGTGAGTTGGAGGTGTGGGCCTTTTGCGGCCTCGCGCCTTGTGTCGGGTGTCGCAGCCGCGACCCCGTCTCGGCACGTGCGGCCCGCGGTCACGCGCTGCGGCGCGCGTCTGGCTTCCGCGGAGTCTCCGCACGTGAAGAGCCCAGAAATAAAAGGGACGCGTCGTGATTTGTAGGGCGCAGCACCCTAATAACTACGCCGAGTCTCTTTCTGAAGTTGGCAAGTAAATCAGATTCTGTAAGCGTTTGTACCATTAACTAACCCAATGTTGCACAGGCATTTACACTGTGGTGATAAAAGTCATAGATATGCTCATATACAGATTACGGTAGTATTGAAACTTCCTGGCAGATTAAAACTGTGTGCTGAACCGAGACTCGAACTCGGGACCTTTGCCTTTCGCGGGCAAGTGCTCTACCACAGGTTCGCAGGAGAGCTTCTGTAAAGTTTGGAAGGTAGGAGACGAGGTACTGGCAGAAGTAAGGCTGTGAGTACGGGGCGTTAGTCGTGCTTCGGTAGCTCATTTGGTAGAGCACTTGCCCGCGAAAGGCAAAGGTCCCGAGTTCGACTCTCCGTCCGGCACACAGTTTTAATCTGACAGGAAGTTTCGTACCAGCGCACACTCCGCTGCAGAGTGAAAATCTCATTACGGTAGTGTTGTTCAGATTACGGTAGTATCGCCGACGCATGGTATAAAAGGGCAGTGCATTGGCGGAAATGTCATGTGTACTCAGATGTACAACAACATCTACATGGTTACTCTGCGATTCACACTTAAGTGCCTGGCAGAGGGTTCATCGAACCATTTTCGTACTACTTTTCTACCATTCCCCTCTCTAATTACTCATGGGAAAAAGGAAAACCTAAATCTTTCCGTTAGAGCTCTGATTTCTCTTATTTTATTGTGATGATCATTTCCCCCTTCGTAGGTGGGTGTCAACTGTCAACAAAATATTTTCGCGTTCGGAAGAGAAAGCTGGTGATTGAAATTTCGTAAACAGATCTCGCCGCAAAGAAAACCGCCTTTGTTTCAGTGACTGCCACCCCAACTTGCGTATCATATCAGTGACACACTCACCCCTATTGCGCGATAACACGAAACGAGCTGAACTTCTTTGCACTTTTTCGATGTCCTCCGTCAATCCTACCTGGTAAGGATGCCATACCGAGCAGCAACATTCCACCAGAAGACGGACAAGTGTAATGTAGGCTGTCTCTTTAGTGGGTTTGTCGCATCTTGTAAGTGTTCAGCCAGCAAAGTGCAGTCTTTGTTTCGCCTTCCCAACAATATTGTCTATGTGGTATTTCCAATTTAAGCTGCTCGTAATTGTAATTCCTAGGTATTTACTCGAATTGACAGACCTTAGATTTGTGAGGTTCATCGTACACCCAAAATTTATCGGATTTCTTTTAGTATCCATGTGGATGACATCAAAATGGTTCAAATGGCTCTGAGCACTATGGGACTTAACATCTGTGGTCATCAGTCCCCTAGAACTTAGAACTACTTAAACCTAACTAACCAAAGGACATCACACACATCCATGCCCGAGGCAGGATTCGAACCTGCGACCGTAGAGGTCGCTCGCCTCCAGACTGTAGCGCCTAAAACCGCACGGCCACTCCGGCCGGCGTGGATGACATCGCACTTCGCTTTGTTTAGTGCCAATTGCCACTTTTCGCACCATACAGAAATTCTCTCTAGATCATTTTGTAATTTGAATTGATCGTCTGATGATTTTACTGCACGGTAAATTACAGCGTCATCTGCAAACATCCTGAGGGAGTTGCTCAGATTACCACCTAGATCATTTATGTAAATCAGGAACACCAGAGGGCCTATGACACTACCTTGCGGAACGCCTGATATCACTTCTGTTCTACTTGGTGATTTACCGTATATCACTACGAACTGTGACCTCCCTGAGAGGAAATCACGAATCCAGTCACACAACTGAGACGATACTCCATATGCACGCAATTTGATTAATAATCGCTTGTGAGGAACAGTATCAAAAGCCTCTTGGAAATCTAGGAATATGGAATCGATCTCCCTTGTCAACGGCACTCTTTACCTCATGGGAATAAAGAGCTATCTGTGTTGTACAAGAACGATATTTTATGAATCCGTGTTGGTTATGTATCAATAAATCATTTTCTTCAAGGTGATTCATAATGTTCGAGTACATTATATGCTCCAAAATCCTTCTGCAAATTGAGGTCAGTGATATGGGTCCGTAATTCAATGGGTTACTCCTATAAAGTCATCAGATGATCAAAACGACTTGCCAAATGATTTAGATAAGATATCTGTATGATGCGAAAAGTGGCAATTGACCCTGAATAAAGAAAAGTATGAATTTATTCACATGAGCACTAAAAGAAATCAGCTAAATTTCGATTACGCGATAACTCACACAAATCTGAAGGCTGTAAAGTCAACTAATACTTTGGGATTACAATTACTAATAACCTAATTTGGAACGATCGCATAGATAATATTGTGGGTAGAGCAAACAAAAGACTGCGATTCATTGGTAGAACACTTAAAAGGTGCAACAAGTCTAGTAAAGAGACTGCTTACAATACGTTTGTGCGTCCGATTCAGCAGTATTGCTGTGCGATGTGGGATCCGCATCAGGTGGGACTGACGGATGACATCGAAAAAGTACAAAGAAGGGCAGCTCTTTTTGTATTATCGCGAAACAGGGGAGATAGTGTCACAAACATGATACGTGAATTGGGGTGACGATCATTAAAACAAAGGCGTTTTTCGTTGCGAGGGGATCTTCTCATGAAATTTCAATCACCATTTTTCTCCTCCGATTGCGAAAATATTTTGTTGGCATAGGAAGAAATGATCATCACGATCAAATAAGAGAAGTCAGGGCTCGCACAGAAAAATTTAAGTGCTCGTTTTTCCCGCGTGCCGTTCGAGAGTGGAACGGTAGAGAGACAGCTTGAAGGTGGTTCATCGAACCCACTGCCAGGCACTTTATTGTGAATAGAAGAGTAATCACTTAGCTGTAGATGTAGATTTCCTTTCTCGAATATTGGTGATTCATGTAAAAAGGTGCTCGACGTGATAACGGCCGCACGATGGGAATTTACAGACTTTCAACGCAGAATGGTAGCTGCAGCTAGACGGCTGGGACATTCCATTCCGAAGATCGTTACGTATTTAAATATTCCGAGATCCACAGTGTCAAGCCTGTCCGAGAATATCAAATTTCAGGCATTGCCTCTCACCACGGACAAGACAGTTTCCGACGGCCTTCGCTTAACGAATGAGAACAGAGGCGATTGCGTAGAGTTGTCAGGACTAACAGACAAGTTACACTGCTTGAAATAACCGCAGAAGACAGTGTGAAACGTACGGCCAAGGTATCCGTTAGAGCAGTGCGGCGAAATTTGGCTTTAATGGGCTATGGCAGCAGACGACCGACGCGAGTACCATTGCTGACAGCACCACTTCGCCTGGACCACCTCTGCCGACCGTTGTGGACGAGATGTTCTAGTCTGGAACCGCAGTTTCGAATCCTGCCTCGGGCATGGATGTGTGTGATGTATTTAGATTAATTAGGTTCAAGTAGTTCTAAGTTCTAGGGGACTGATGACCTCAGAAGTTAAGTCCCATAGTGCTCAGAACCATTTGGACCACCTCTCGTAGGCACGTGACCATATCGGTTGGATTCTAGCGACCTTAAAACTATGGCCTCGTCAGATGAGTCCCGATTCCAGCTGGTAATAGTGAATGTTAGGGTTCGAGTGTCTCACAAACCCCACGAAGACATGGTCCCACGTTGTCAACAAGGGATTGTGCAAGGTGGTGGTAGCTCCATAATAGTGTGGGATGTGTTTACATGGGATGGACCGAGTCCTCCTCCAACTAAACCGATCTTTGACTGGAAATGGTTGTGTTCGGCTACTTGAAGACCATTTGCAGCCATTTATGGACTTCATATTCCCAAACAACGATGGAATTTTAATGCACGACAATGCACCATGCCATGGGGCCACAATTTTTGGCGATTGGTTTGAGAAACATTCTGGACAGTTCAAGCGAATGATTTTTGCCACTGAGATCGCCCGATATGACTCCCATCGAACGTTTATGCGACATAATCGAGAGATCAGTTGGTGCACAAAACCCTGCATCGGCAATACTTTTCCATTTGTGGGCTTCAGGGTTTGTGCAGGAGACTTCGAACGACTTGTTAAGTCCATACCACACCGAGCCGTTGCACTATGCCGCGCGGAGTGGACGCGCGGTTTTAGGCGCCACGTCATGGACTGCGTGGCCCCTCCCACCGTTGGTTGGAGTCCTCCCTCGGGCATGGGTGTGTGTTGTTCTTGGTATAAGTTAGTTTAAGTTAGTTTAAGTAGTGTCTAAGACTAAGGACCGATGACCTAAGCAGTTTGGTCCCTTAGGAATTCACACACATACGAACATACGCTGCACCACGCCGGGAGAAAGGAGGTATCCCATGACTCTTGTCATTTCAGTGTATCTATAGCTGCACCCAGGACTTAGTAGACGTGGAATTTATTTGAACTTATAAAGCTTCTTTGTACGCGAAGTTTAAAACAGTATTCGTTGGGACATGGACGAAGAACCTGTTTGTCTCACTAACACGGGAGAAATCGACGCTGCGGTGGCAATAAGAAAAGCAACGGTCACAAAGGTTCATACCGACAACACGCAGCGTCTGGTTTTGTGGTTCGTTTATTGTCATGACGTAACATAAGCTCACTGGGAGTTGTACACGTTTAAAGCGATATCGTAAATTGTTAGGAATAAGCGGGATTTGTGATATATATATATATATATATATAAACGCTCGCCTGCGCCACTTACTGGTCCAAATGCCCGTTTCTATGATGTTACGCTGGAGAGAGATAACTTTAAGCCTCTGTGCGTGAAAGGATTTTAGGAGCGTGATAATGCTTGACTCTCTCAATCAGAGTTACCTCGCGCCTCTCTTTCTAAAGTAGTATCCAAAGAGTGAGTTAAGGCCCGATGTTCTTGAGCCGCAGCAAATTTCGCCTCATGATCTTCATTTGATTCGTGAGATCGCACAATCGTCAGTCGTTTAGCCGTTCTAGTGTATAGTGAAAAGACTCAGCTGTTCTCTAGGAAACAAAACGTAATCAGAATGTAATAAGTAGGGACCCGAGCGCAAAGGAAACTCAATTAATTCGTTTTTCTTAGCCAAGAAGTTAAATATAAATAAAACCTATCGAAAGAAGTACAGCAATTTCGTTAAGTTTTTATTACACTGAGTGAAATCAGTAAATCCGCATGTCCTGGCCAAGTAAACATAAGATTTCGGCGCTTAATTCTACCACTGGGGAAAACTTCCGAACATACATTTGTCGCCGAGTTAAAAAAACTGACGGTGCCATCCATTGGTTCTTTTGTGGTCTAGGAAACTAAAAGTGCTGTCTGTTGGTTCTTTTTTGTACTACGCAATGATGGTTAAACATCTGAACTAATAAGCTGAGCAGACGATTTTAGATACAGTATAGGTTTAAATTACGATATTTTTTTTTCGCATTCCGATTTTGATTAAATAAAGTCTATATGTTCCCCAAGATGCGCTCAACTTGCCGTGAAATCCCCAAGAAAATTCATCTAGTGTTTGTGAAATTACCGTCTCCAAACGGACAAAGAGACAGACACGACGGTTTTAGATTAAGTTTTGATGAAATAAAGCCTTTAGGTTGCCGCAAGTTATGCCCAAGTTATCTGTGAAACCCCATGAATATTGGTCTAGTAGCTTTGGACATTAGCGTGTTCAAACAAGCAGAAGTACGAGTTCATCGTCATCATTAGTGGATTTGCTCATTGCTGAGTGTCATGATCTCAATTCTTCATTCATTTGTTACGTAAATTAATCTTCGTCTAGAGGCCTCCTTTCACAGCGAGCTTCATCTCTTCTCAATATAATGCGAAGAAATAGGCATGTACTCTTCTTCACTTGATCTCACCATCAACTTGATGCTCCTTCCATTTGGTCTTTGATTTCGCTTTGCAAAATGATATTTTCTCAACTATCCTCTTCTCTTCTCAAAATGTATCCCATGAACTGTAACTGTCTATGAATGTCATGGAAACATAAAATTCTTGCAATGCTAAGTTCTTCTAAATGGAAGCATTGGTTCTTCTTTCTGTCCATGGTACACGTAACATCTTCCATTAACATAAAATCTCGAAGGCATCAGTTCGGAATTTGTCACAGTACAGATCTCACAGCTATACAAGAACATCCTCGTTCTTTTGGATATGCAGCGGGTCCACCGGGTCTTAGTGAGTTTAACGGATGTGGTTGTGTCAACGAGTTTTCGTTGTTTCATTTCTTTATCATAGCATCCACAATATGAGGATGCTTAAACTCTCACGAATCAACAATATGTAAAGCACTTTTGGTCTCGTGCGGCCCACATGTGTAATGATGTTACATTACAGTACTACCATGAAAGTAATGGAATGGTGGAGCAGACTCATAAAGAAACCCGTCTAACAAATTATTAATTATCACGATTTAGTTAACAAAGTTGTATAGTCCTAATAAATAAATAAATAATCTTGGCAGATACAGAAATTAACAGCTACGCAATTCTGCAAGTTGCTCGCCTTTAGACCTACAGCTTTGTCACAGATACAAAAATTTCGTACCCCGTCATATTACAACCGACACCTAGCACCGTATTCTCTCTGAGGCGAGACAACATTGCCACTAGGCTAGCGAACAACTGCGACACTCAGCACTCCCTCATTTCCCTAGTCATCTCTAAGACGGATAATTCGCAACATAAGAGACAACGTAACTTGTAGTTTCTGCTTGGAATGAGCTTCTTGGACTCATAAATTTACTAACTAGTTATCGCCCCTTAACTGAGAATAAATCATATTATTTAACCAAAATGACGAGAAAGTATCAACTGAATTTAGCAGGATAATTCTCAGCCACTCCAAGAAATAAAACGATTCTCACGTTGTTGCCAAACATATTCCACGATGTTGCCACTCCTCAAGTAGCGGACAGAAGAATAGTTCGAGGACTATCTGCTTCTTGAGAAGTTCTTACTTGCATTTTAAACACCGGTTGTTTTCTTTTTTTATCACTGGGAAGTGTGACCATACATATTATAAAAATGGATGTAAGTGTGTGTGTGTGTGTGTGTGTGTGTGTGTGTGTGTGTGTGTGCGCCTGTTCCACATCTCCTAAACCGGTGGACTGTTTTCAACTAAACTTGGTACACGTAGACTTACCGTCAGGCAACAGTCTCTGTGGTGGTAAGAGCCTATCAAAGCAGTGGAGGTGAAGAAATGTGGCCCGCCTTGTGTGAATCCCCAGCCGTCCTTTATCCAGTATATGAGGGCGAGAGGACTTAGCGACTTGCAAAAAACTGTAAAATAATTTCAAACCTTTACGAAATTTTTTCTCACTAACAGCCTCAACAAAACGATGAAAGGAAAAATGTTTATCGTTTACAATATTTCCGCTGTTCATGCAGTACTAACTGTTTTCGCGACACATTTTGGGGTAGTATGCACATATACCAATGAATGTAAATGCAAATTTATGTCACTGTAAGACACGCAGCTCAGGAGATATGACGTCATACATTGTGAGATCCGTGAGAAACTGCTACGTCGTGTATGGCGTTTAAATTTATTACTTCGTAGCCACTAGCTCCATCCGCAACACTTTTGCAGGCAGTATTCACATTTACCACTCAACATACCTACAAAATTATATCATTGTACGACTCGTAATTAAGGAGTAATACTTCATAAACATTAAGCACTAGGACAGACTCTGTGTAGCACCGGCGTGGAAGCACAGCTATAAAGAAATACCTCGGCGTCGCCGGGTTTCTCCGCTGGTAGAGAAATGTTGTTGTGGTCTTCAGTCTAGAGACTGGTTTGATGCAGCTCTTCATGCTACTCTACCCTGTGCAAGCTTCTTCATCTCCCAGTACCTACTGCAACCTACATCCTTCTGAATCTGCTTAGTGTATTCATCTCTTGGTCTCCATCTACGATTTTTACCCTCCACGCTGCCCTCCAGTACTAAATGCTTCAGAACATGTCCTACCAACCGAGCCCTTCTTCTAGTCAAGTTGTGCCACAAATTTCTCTGCTCCTCAATTCTACTCAATACCTCCTCATTAGTTATGTGATCTACCCATCTAATCTTAAGCATTCAACTGTGGCACCACATTTCGAAAGCTTCAATTCTCTTCCTGTCCAAACTATTTATCGTCCATGTTTCACTTCCATACATGGCTACACTCCATACAAATACTTTCAGAAACGAATTCCTGACACTTAAATCTATATTCGATGTCAACAAATATCTCTTCTTCATAAACGCTTTCCTTGCCTTTTACAGTCCACATTTTATATCCTCTCTACTTCGCCAATCATCACTTATTTTATTCCTGAAACAGCAAAATTCATTTACTTCTTTAATCGTCTCATTTCCTAATCTAATTCCCGCAGCATCACCCGATTTAATTCGAGTACATTCCATTATCCTCGTTTTGCTTTTGTTGATGTTCATCTTGTATCTTCTTTTCAAGAGACTGTCCATTCCGTTCAGCTGCTCTTCCAGGTCCTTTGCTGTCTCTGACAGAATTACTATGTCATCGGCGAACCTCAAAGTTTTTATTTCTTTTTTCTTTGGGACTGGAATTATTATACTCTTCTTGAAGTCTGAGGCTATTTCGCCTGTCTCATACATCTTGCTCACCAGATGGCAGAGTTTTGTCATGGCTGAATCTCCCAAGACTGTCAGTAGTTCTAATGGAATGTTGTCTACTCCCGGGGCCTTGTTTCGACTTAGGTCTTCCAGTGTTCTGTCAGTAAAATAAAGTGATAAATCATCCTTTGTGAGCTCAATGGTTAAACTTACTAAGATGTTGCAGAAGCTGGGCAATATCCAACTCAATAAAGACGTACTTGTTGGAATCATTGGCTCCCCTATGTTCTGCGAGACCTGGGCCGTGAAAACTAGTTAGAAGAGTTGAAGCTATGCGTTTGAGTCGTGGTATTGGTGGAAGATATTACAATGAATAGGAAGAAGAACAAATTCTTCCGTCTAGCAGAACTTAGCATCACAAGAAGTACAACGGTCACACTGAAATTCAAGACCCAGTTGTTGTTGTTGCTATTGGTGTGACCTTCAGTCCAAAGGCTGGTTTGATGTATATCTCTACACTTGTCAATTCCATGAAAGCCTCTGCATCTCTGAACTGCAGCCTGCATCTGTCCGACGCTGGTTACTGTATTCAAGCGTTGACCTCTTTATGGCTTTTAGCTTCTGCGCTTCTCTCCATTACCACATTAACAGTATGTCATATCAACGGATCCGTCCTTTCAGTCACGTCTCGCCATAAACGTATTTTCTCTCAAATTCTCTCCAGTATCTCTTCATTAGTTATCCGATCTACCCATTTGATCATTCTTCTATAGTATCAGATATCTGTATTTACATCTACATCCACACACGTAAACAACCGTACGGTGCGTGGCGAAGGGTTCCCTGAACTACTACTACTAGTCATTTATTTTTCCCGTTCCACTAGCAAACAGAGAAAGGTAAAAATTACTGCCCATGTGCTTCCATATAATTCCTAATTTTTCGCCTCTTATCTTCGTGTAATTTAAGCAAAACGCATGTTGTCGGCAGTAGAATCGTTTTGCAGTCAGCTTCAAATGCCGGTTGTCTAATTGTTCTCAGTAGTGTTTCTCGAAAAGGATTTTGTCTCTCCTCCATGGAGTCTCATACGAGTTTTCGAAGCACCTCCGTCGTACTTGCGTGTTGCTCAAACCTACCAGTAACAAGTTCAGCAGCCCGGCTCGGAATTACTTCGATGTCTTCCTATAATCCCACCTGGTGCGGATCCCAAACACACGAGCCGTACTCAAAAATAAGTCGCACCAGCGTCCTATATGCGATATTCTTTACAGGTGAACCACGCTTTCCTAGAATTCTCTAGTAAACCGAAAGTGACCATTCTCTTTCCCTAGCACAGTCTTCACGTGCTCGTTCCATTTCATATCGCTTTGCAGCGTTACGTCCAGATATTTAAACGGCGTGACTGTGTCAAGCAGGACGCTGCTAATGTTCCATCCGAACGTTATGGGTTTGTTTATCCTACTCATCCGCATTAACTTATATTTAGAGCTAACTTTAATTCCTCACACCAACTAGAAAATTTGTCTAAGTTACATTATATCCTTCCACAGTTACTCAACCTCGACACCTTCGCGTACACCATAGCATCATCAGTAACAACGACAGGTTGCTGCCCACATTGAGTTAGAAAATAAAGCTTCTATTCTTTTCTCATCTGTAGACGACAGTGTTGTTTCCACTCTAGCCTGCACTGTGATAGACACCTACATCTACATGCTTACTCTGCAATTCACACTTAAGTGCCTGGCAGAGAGTTCATCGAACCATTTTCATACTACTTCTCTACCATTCCACTCTCGAATGGCGCGTGGGAAAAAGGAACATCTAAATCTTTCCGTTCGAGCTCTGATTTCTCTTATTTTGTTATGATAATCATTTCTTCCTACGTAGGTGGGTGTCAACAAAATATTTTCGCAACCGGAAGAGAAAGTTGGTGATTGAAATTTCGTAAATAGATCTCGCCGCAAACAAAACCGCCTTTGTTTCAGTGACTGTGACCCCAACTCGTGTATATATCAGTGACACTCTCACCCCTATTGCGCGATAACACGAAACGAGCTGCCCTTCTTTGCACTTTTCGATGTGGAATGTTCCAGAAGGACGGACAAGTGTAATGTAGGCAGTCTCTTTAGTGGGTTTGTCGCATCTACTAAGTGTTCTGCCAACAAAGCGCAGTCTTTGTTTCGCCTTCCCCACAACATTATTTATATGGTGTTTCCAATTTAAGTTGCTCTTAATTGTAATGCCTAGGTATTTAGTCGAACTGACTGCCCTCAGGTTTGTGTGATTTATCGTATACCCAAAATTTATCGGATTTCTTATAGTATCCATGTGGGTGACCTAGCACTTTTCTTTGTTTAGTGTCAATTGCCACTTTTCGTACCACACAGAAATTCTCTCTAGATCATTTTGTAATTGGAATTGATCGTCTGACGATTTTACTGGACGGTAAATTACAGCGTCATCTGCAAACAATCTAAGGGGGCTGCTCAGATTATCACCTAGATCATTTATGTAAATCAGGAACAGCAGAGGGCCTATGACACTACCTTGCGGTACGCCAGATATCACTTCTGTTCTACTCGATGATTTACCGCCTATCACTACGAACTGTGACCTCTCTGAGAGGAAATCACGAATCCAGACACACAGATGAGACGATACTCCATATGCACGCAATTTGATTAATAGTCGCTTGTGAGGAACGGTATCAAAAGCCTAGAAGTTCAAAGTATTTTCTTATTCCGTTTTTAAATGTTAGCATTGTCGTTTTGTGTGCTGTAGTCTCCTGAAATTACAAAAATTACTCCAGAAAAGTTAATTTTTTCAAAATACATGAAAGACTTTCGAAGGTTTAACATAGCCATTTACCTAGGAACGAATATTCTATTTACATTTAAACGTGTTGCCACAGAGTGCCATAATGCCACAGTGCGTCACATTGCTAGTCTACTACACACCAGTAACCAGTCAATGAAATCAAATTAAGTAGAAGTATTATTTAAAAAAAACAGTTAAAGCTAAATGCATTGTGAAATAGAAGGTACCGGGAACTAGCACAGGTTTCAATTTTCAAGACAGGGAACACCATATGTTCCTACGTACGCTATCCTAAGGCGCTCATTTTGCTTCACTCTTTGTCGTCCAAGTTTCACTTCCGCACAAGTATGTATTCCACACAATCCTCAAAAAAGGCTTGAAATTCGTGAGAAGAACCTGTCCCAACTAAAATTGCCTTTGTTTTAATGATTGCTACCCCGATTCGCGTATTATAACAGTGGCACTCCATCCCTTGTTTCTCGATAATACAAAACGAGGCGCTGTCCTTTGAAATTTCTTGACGTCGAACGTCAACCTTCTGTGATGCAGATCCCACACCGCACAGCAAGACTCCAAAAGAGGACTGACAAGCGTAGCGTTAAGCACTTTCTTCAGTAGACCTCTTGCATTTTATAGATGTTCTGTCAAAAAAATCACAGTCTTTGGTTTGCTTTCCCCAAAACATTATCTAAGAAATCGTTCCAGTGTAAGTCATTTGTAACTGTAATCCTTAAATATTTAGTTCAATATCATGGACGCAAATTTGTGAGATTTATCATGTAACCGAAATGTACCGGATTTCTCTTAGTACACATGTGGATCGCTTCACACTTTTTATTATTTAGAGTCAACTGCGACTTTTCGCACCATGCAGATATCTTGTCTAAGTAATTGCGCAATTGGGTTTGATAATATGATGACTTTCCAGGACGGTAAATGACAGCATCGTCTACAAACAATCTAAGATGGCTACTCAGATTGTCTCCGAAACAGTTTAATCTAGATGAGGAAGAGCAGAGGGTCTATAACACTTCCTTGGAGAACACCAGATATTACTTCTGTTTTAGTCGACGACATTCCGTCAGTTACTACGAAGTATGACCTTTCTGGCAGGAAATTACAAATACGTTTGCACAACTGAGACGATACTCCATAGGCATGCAAATCGATTAGAAGTCGCTTGTGAGGAACGGTGACAAAAGTCTTCTGGAAATCTAAAGAGATGGAATCAATTTGACATCTCTTGTCGATAGTACTCATCACTTAGTGACAATAAAGAGCAAGTTGTGTTCCACAGTAAAGATATTTTTTGATTGTCAATAAATCTTTTCCTTCGAGGTAGTTCATAATGATCGAACACAGTATATGTTCCAAAATCCTACGGCAAATTGACGTTAGCAATATGGATATCTTATGCAGCGCATTACTCCTATTTCCTTTCTTGAATGCTGGTGTGACTTGTGAAACTTCCCAGTCTTCGGGTACGGATATTTCGACGAGCGAGCGGTTATATGATTACGTAGTATGGATTTGCTGTATCAGCATACTGTGAAAGTCCGGCCCTGGTAGCTGAGTGGTCACCGCGACGGAATCTCATACCTAACAGCCCGGGTTCGATTCCGCTCAGCAGTTGCTCTTCATTAGAATTCTGAAATATTTATTTCCTCTCTTTTGGTGAACTTTACTGAACGTTTCTCTTTTTTATAGTCATCTTTCTACATTTTATATGCTTGTCACTTCTACCGTCGGTAGTAATGTTGCTGCCCAAATATCAAAACTAAGTTACGAGTTGTAGTGTCCCATACCGTAGACCTATCCCATCAGCATCACTTGGTTTAATTCGATTACATTCCATAACCCTTATTTTACTATGATTGAAGTTCGTCTTAAAATTTTTTTTTCCAAGACACTATCGATTTCGTTGAACTGACCTTTCAAGTCGTCTCTGACAGAAATACAATGATATTGGCAAACTTTGAAGTTTCTATTTCTTTTCCCTGATCTTTAATTGCCTTACTTACTTTTTCTTTGTTTCCGTTTATTGCTCGACGTAGTCGTTGAATAACATGAGAAACAGGCTGCAACCTTGTCTCACTTCTTGCTTAGTTAGCACTTCCCTTTCAAGTCCTTCACAGACCCAGCGGTCTGCATTCTGTAAAAGTTTTAGATTACATTTCGCTCCTTATATTTTGTCCCTGTTACCGTAGCACCTGAAAAAGAATAGCTTTCATTCAGTTTCCAAGTATTAGACTGGGATAAAAACGTAAAAGGGGACCAACGGGTGATAAGATAGATGCGTTGTGTTTTCCAAGTTATTTATGACTTACGAAACCAATATGTTATTATGATTGTGTTTTATTGTTGCCTACAACACTAAGACAATGACCTCGAACGGCGTTTTTCATCCTACTGCAACATCTAATGAAGACTGATGTACAAGTGATTGAAGAATGCAGTAACGATACTAAACTAAAAACAAAAAGTACTGTAGGTACAGTATCTTATACCTACTGAGAGGTATCTATCAAAGGACCATGACTGAGCTGTCTGAGAAGATTGGATACGAAGGATGATGGCGCACTTTCTTCGCAATAACTGCTATGGTGAACCAGGGACACTTCAGCCTTGGACCTGTAAGGCAGTCGCCCGTTACTTCTGGACTTCCAAAGTTCACAACGTGACTTGCTTCTTTCGAAATGCGAATGACGAACATCTTCGACTATAATGCTTGCATTAGCAAAGTTAAATTCATTTACGTAAGAGCTGCACAGTGGTATGTGCTAAGATAATGCCTCGTGTAAGGCAGGTACTTGCACCATTAAGAGACATCACACGTGCATGGCAAACGAAGCTGGTAGCAAGTATTATTCTTTTTGCGATACATTTCTGTGGCGATCAGCTGTCATGTGTTCTGGAGACAGGAAGGCAGAAATTAGTGGTCTGTTTAGCATCAGACTCTTCATTTTACAAATACAGAGGGGTCCAAAAAATGTATCCACTGTTTAAAAGTTCATAACTTGCAAACTAATTGACGGAGTTGTCTCATTTTTGGTGAAAGTGTAGCTTAAAGTCCAACTTAAAGATATCACTGTAGGTGTTCGAAATGGTCACCATTAACATCCACACACAAACGATGCCACCGAACTGCAGCACGAACTACTGACTGCAAGGTGTTCAGTTGGATATTTGCACATGAATGTACTATGGATTCTCGAAGTTCATGCAATGTGCGTGGCTTTTGTCGATGAACGACGTCCTTTAGTGTTCCCCACAGGTAAAAGTCCAGAGGAGTTAGGTCTGGGGAACGTGGTGGATACTCCACAGCACCTCTACGACCTATCCATCTTCCTGGCAGGTTTTCGTCGAGATACGCCCTAACACGATTTTGGTAGTGGGCTGGGGCACCATCTTGTTGAAAGTAAACTCTTTCGTCTCCATATGTCTCGGATGGCAGGTAAAATGGATGTCTGAAGCTTCTGAAGGTACACCTCACCGGTAACTGTGCTGTCAGAGAAGAATGACTCAATCAAGCGCCGGTATGACAACCCATGCCACACATTTACTCTTGGCAAATTCACGGCTTTGTCTACAGGGACGTTCGGATTTTCGGCTGCCCAGTAGATGCAATTGTGGCGATTTACTGTACCATTGAGTTTGAACTGTGTCTCATCAGACCACACAATCATCTCTGCAAACTCTTCATCGTTGCGCACCATGTTAGTAAACCACTCGCAGTACTCCATTCTACGATCTGGGTCGTCCTCGTCCATTGCGTGTAGCAATCGTGGGATGTAGCACTTCCACTTTGCTGCCTTCAAAATTCTCCGAACACTTGAGCGAATCACTCCAGTTTCACGGGCACGCTGTCTCACAGACGTCTGTGATGAGCGAGTGAATTGTTGTAACACACGACGGGAGTTAGCTGGACTTGTTACTGTTACAGGTCGTCCAAATCGTTGTTTGTGTACATCTTTAACACAGCCTTCGGCTTCAAATTTGTCTCGAATGCGACGAATCATTAAACGTGTCGGTGGCTCTGTTTGATACTAATTTCGCCATTGCCGTTGAACCTCATTAATGTTTCCGTACTTAAAATACCACTTCAAAACTGACTTCCTTTCATCGAATATAAGCCTTGCGCCAGCCATGTTTACTCGAGTAACTAGGTGCAACTAAGAACAAAACACTGACTGTCTGACAAAACAAAACAACGCAATACAACGCTTGTGTGGCGATTGCCGGAACTACAAGCAATTACACTACCAAAGATGAGACAACTGTGTCAGTTAGTTTGCCAGTTACGGACTTTTAACAGTGGATACATTTTATGGACCTCTCTGGATAAGCAGATCTACGAGGAAAATACAGTATACAGGTAGTTACGAGAAAAATACACTTAATAATAATAGTATTAAAATAACCGACGCACCACGAAGGAATTTTCCGATTGTGACGGGACTTGGTGGATGTGACACACATGTACAGACAAAGAAATTATTATAACTTCAGAGAAACTGGATTATTTATTCAAGTGAAAGAACTTCAAAAATCGAGCAAGTCAATGATGCGTTGGTTTACCTCTGGCCCTTGTTATTTGGCGTGGGATTCGTGGATAGATATTGGATCTCCTCCTGAGGGATATAGTGCCAAATTCTGTCCAGTTGGCACGTTAGATCGCCAAAATCCCGATATGGTTGGAGGGCGCTGCCCATAGCACTACAAACGTTCTCAGTTGAGGAGAGATCCAGCGTCCTTGCTGGGTGAGGTAGTGACTGGTAAGCATGAAGACGAGCAGTAGAAATTCTCGTCTTGTGTAGGCAGCCATTATCTTGCTGAAACGTAGCCCAGAATGGATTGCCATGAAAGGGAATGAAACTGGGAGTAGAATATCGTCGACGTACCTTTGTGCTTTAAGGATGTCACAGATGACAACCAAAGGGAGCCTCCTAAGAAAGAAAATGACACCCCAGAAGATCACTCCTGATTGTCGGGCCATCTGGTGGGTGACAGTCAGGCTGCTGTCCTGCAGCTGTCTGGGGCGCCTTCATTGGGGCTCAGATCGAAGCGGGACTCATCACTGAAGACATACTTCATTCACCCCAGGCCGCAGACTGCCTGGAGACGTCCTGGACAGCAGTGGGCTACCAGCCTGACTGTCTCTCGCCATACAACACAACAGCCAGGAGTGATGGAGGTACAATTTCTTTTCATAGCAGGACCCCTTCGGTTGGCATCAACTTTACACTTACAGCACAGCGGTACGTCGTTGATATTCTACGCCCCGTTTTGTTGTCCTTCATGGCAAGCCATTCTGGGCTTACATTTCAGCAAGATAACTCCCGCCCGCACAGAGCGAGAGTTTCTGCTGCTTGTCTTCGTACTTGTCAAACCCTACCTCGGTCAGAAGGTTGCCGAATCTTTCCCCAATTGGACATTATGGGCAAGGCCCTCCAACTATTTCGGGATTTTGACGATCTAACGCACCCACTTGACAGAATTTGGCACTACGTCTCTCAGGAGGACATCCAGCAACTCTGTCCATCAATGCCAAGCCAAATAACGACTTGCGTAATGGCCGGAGGTAGGCCAACACACCATTCGCTTGTTCAGTTTTTGAAGTTCTTTCACTTGAATAAATCATCCAATATTTCTGAAATAACACTGAACAGTCAAGGAAACTCGTACACCTGCCTAATATCGTGTTTTGATAAACGTTTGATTTGTTTCAACAAATAAAATGTCTAATTTATGGCACCATTTGCCCAGTAACTCCAGAACTAAGTTTAAACATGACTTGTCCTTAACCCACGCTACATCCATCTCAGCTCCATAACAACTCCATTAGAACTACTTAGCCGAGCTAATCAGTTACGCAGATCAACAACAAGGATACGGGAAGCCGCAGAGCAGCGATTTTTCGTTGTAGCGATTTTGCATCAAAAGACATTAATACACAATTAGTTAATTTACAAACATTATCGAACTATTACTGAGAATAAAATATAGAATGAGAGTAATAATTTAAAATATCATAATTTAGAATTAAATTGACGGTTTGAGATATAATTACATTTTCTGAAAAAAAATTATGTAAATTTCATGTGTTATTTATATTTACGAAAATAAAATGCAATTTCTTTTTAAATATATCGCCAAAATTATTTTGAATACCAAAATGTAATATGTAGGCTATTGATTCGCGTTGTAGATTTAACTGTGTCTTATTCCACAATACATGGCAAAAAAGAATGCACTGATCAGATCCACTACAGAATGAAGAAGATCGTTGTTATCCAACTCAAGTGTACTGTTAACAGCGCAGCAATGCAGATCGAAAGTCTTGTACATTTTATGAACGTAGTGTCCAACATGCTCAAACAGCAGAAGTATGGAATTTCCATAACTTTTCTGTGAATATCACTAATGCCTCAAATTAAAGGAGAATGTGGGTTTCCTCAAAAACGACGCAGTGAACAATAGGCATGGGCCTCCGTTTTGCAAAAGCAAGGAAGATTCTACAATTGTCACATGAGATATGACTGACTCAGTGGGCCCGAAGAACGTGAAATCTCTCAAGAACTACCTTTGAGAAGTGCATAAGATCTACTGTATCTGAAATGGTTGATGGTTATCGCCTCATCGTGTTGCGCTAGTGATCTTCTCTTCAGGTTGTTGGATCAGTGCCTTTCTGCATGTCCACAAGCGCGTGCGAGAGAGTGACAGAGGAAAGATTGAGGACGCTATTTCGTCACGGTTACAAACGTTCGGAAGCACATTAGTAGAGACACAGACAATCAAAAAGTTTCCGTTTGAGGAAGTTGCTGCAGTGTATATGCAACGCAGCGCAACTCCGATGCAGGTGTATAAGCACCGACATGTAGGCAAGGGATTAGTGCAGCATTCGTGTCTTTTCGACGTGCGCGCCGTAAATGTGGAAACGTGAACTATGGCGACGTCATTATCATATGCGTACAAACAGGACCAACGCAGAAGTTACGTCAGATCAGGTGGAAGACGCTCGAGCACCCGACCTACAGTCTTCGTCTCTCCCTGTGCGATTATCACTCCTTTCGTCCTTTAAAAAGGGTTAACGATTCCTGTTGGACGAAGATGAGCAGCAGGCAGTTACGGACTTCTTCACGCAGCGGGAAACAGTGTCTTACCGAACGGGTATATTCAGCCTGGTGCGTGGGTGGGATGATTGCCTCAGTGCTCACAGCGATATTCCCTGATTGGCATACCGATTTTGCACTGTACGGCTTTCGAACGGAAAGCTTTTGATCGCCCCATATATCGCAATTATAAAACAATGGAGGCACACCGTCTCCTTGTGTTACTCTCCTTTCAAAATCGAAAGGAGCTGAGACTTTCACCATAAATTTAATCTTGGAGTTTGTATCAGTCAGCGTCTGTTTTAAGACTGCAAATGTTTTCAGATCTAGAGTTTGCTCTTTTAATGCTTGGAGGACTGATACCTGGTCAACTGAATTACAGACTTTTCCTTCAAACAACAAATGTGTGCCGCGCTGGGTAGCCGTGCGGTCTTGGGCACCTTGCCACGGTTCGCGCGGCTTCCCCCGTCGGAGGTTCGAGGCCTCCCTTGGGCATGGGCGTGTGTGTTGTCCTTAGCGTAAGTTAGTTTAAGTAGGGTGTAAGCCTAGGGACCGATGACCACAGCAGTTTGGTCCCACAGAACTTACCACAAATTTCCAACAAATGTGTAGATTAAATTTCTGCTACAACTTTTCTGTTGTCTTAGGATTAGCTTTAGATTCAAGAACTGCTCTGAACACGAATGGCTTGCTGTGAATCCTATCTGATATTCTTCAATTTTTGGTTCATGTTGTTCCTGTGCTCTACCAAGAAGGCAATGGGACAGAACTTTATTTGAAACTAATATTAGTAAGATTCCTACGTAGTTATTTACATCTTTAATAATGGATGACATATTGTCATGAGAGATTCCGCAATTTTTTAAAACGTTTATCATGAGAGTCTCAGCTGCTAATAGTCACACTTGATAACTAGTATTGATCATATTAATGAGCATTTTTAGATCTAAAAATATATCTGCAGGTGACATAGTTTCAACATATTGAAAGTTTAATTTTTTTAAATTGTGCCTGAATATGCTGAGAACAGATTGACGATATTTAATATTAAAAATTCTTAAAGTTGTGCCTGATTAATCATTAGTTGTGGAAAGTCAAAATTCTTCAAAAAGAACACAATCAAAGCTGAAACTTCCTGACAGATTAAAACTGTATGCTGGACAGAGATTCGAACTCGGGACCTTGGCCTTTCGCGGGCAAGTGCTCTTCCGACTAAGCTACCCAAGCACGACTCACGACTCCTCCTCACAGCTTCAATTCTGCCAGTACCTCGCCTCCTACCTTCCAAACTTCACAGAAGCTCTTCTGCGAACCTTGAGGATCTAGCACTCCTGGAAGAAAGGATACTGTTGAGACATGGCTTACCCACAGCCTAGGGGAAGTTTCCAGAATGAGATTTTCACTCCGCACCGGAGTGTGCGCTGATATGAAACTTCCTGACAGATTAAAACTGTGTGCCGGACCGAGTTCGAGTCTCGGTCCAGCAAACCGTTTTAATCTGTTGGGAACTTTCATATGAGCGCACACTACGCTGCAGAGTGGAAATCTTATTCTGGAGACAAAGCTGTAAAATAAACATGAAAGTACAACAACATGCTTGTGACATCATTCCATGATATCTAGCATTTTTCTACATCCAATATGTCTTTCACGCAGTCTATTGTTACATTTTGACACCACACAGTGGCCGCGTGGTTTGCGGCTCCATGTCACGGATTGCGCGGCCCCTCCTGCCGGAGTTTCGAGTCCTCCCTCGGGCATGGGTGTGTGTGTTGTTCTTGCCATAAGTTAGTTTAAGTAGTGTGTGTCTCGGGGCCGATGAGCTCAGGAGTTTGGTCCCTTAGGAATTCACACACATTTGTACATTTTTGCACCACACAGTATCTGTACTTTTTTCCTCCCCCTGCCTTCCTCCCTCCCCTACCCACCATTCATACAGATGGGTTAGTATGATACATAGCATAGTAGGTTTAGTAAAATGCTACATGCCATGTAAAGTACTGTTGCGCTATTACCTTTATTGTACAGCTCTATGTTCTTTTTGAAGAATCTTGAGTTTTCTACCCAGGGCTGCGCTATCAGCCTCCGTGGCTCCGCTACCGCGTGGCCTGACTGCAAGACAACACTGTGCGGCCTACGCTGCTTGCACACGGGATGGCTCACTTTGAAACGTCCCCTTAGAAAAATTATACAAGACTGTGCTTAAACTAACACACAATATTTTTTTTTAGCGCAACGCAATCTGACTTTCAGTAATCCCTACAAGAGAATGGCCCTGACTAAATTAACCTATACGTTTCACAAATCACTAACCTCACAAAAATCTTCGTTACTCGAACTACTGCAATACAGCGAGCGCCACTACTGCCAGCTAAATAAAAGATTCAAACTACGGAAGGTACTAACTACTGATACGCATAGTTAGCAAATGAAAGATTTTAATAGAGAACAAACAATGTATTTACCTTAATAGTCATAATATATACAGCAGTTCATGACATCCACTCTTACAAATGTACTGTTTCTGATGGACACACCTCCAGATTATCCATTCTCAAAAATCGGCCATCTCACTTTCCCACTTCCACTACTGCTGGCGGCTCGCCTCCAACTGCGCAACGCTACGCGCTGTTAACATCCAGCTGCCCAACACTACAATGGCAGACAACAATGCAAACTAGCCGCAGACTGCACACAGCACAGCCAGTGATTTTCATAAAAGCGCTACGTGGTGTTACCAATAAGAAAACCTAAAGAGAGAAAACCTAAATAGCCTACTTACAACTTGTGTTGACAGCTTGCTGACTACGACTTCTCTCCCCAGGCGACCGCTCTGAGACCTGGCGGCGACGGTTCGCTGTCACACACTATTCTAGGCGCTGTTTCGCTGTCACTCACAGTTGCTCGCTGCCTCACGTTGGCGCTACGCTCGGCTCCTTTGACGTTTCGCGAGTTCTCAGCCTCGGTGGAAACATATCACCAGCCCTGGTGCCAACTGCCAAGCGGGACGGGAATTTAACTGCGCTGTATGCCTCTAAACCGGGGTCCCCTCTAAAAAGATAGGCAGTGAAATGCAGAGCCCCTGTCAACATAGGATTCCAGCATGTGCCCTATGTACCACATAGATAAAACACATCTGCCCTCAGGACATGTGGAAGACGGCATGTAACGCCTATTGCGGTAATATGCTTCCACATACTAACCGCTGTCATCGAGTAAGGAAACTGAGTCACCAATTTTCAACTAGTATCTTTGTCCTCGAATCCGAAATAGCAACAGTTTAAAAAAATTAAGATGGAATTTTTAAAAGATTGTAACCTGCAGGTATAATTGGGCGCCTATTTTCAGGGAAAGAATCTGCACCATAGCACAGACTGCCTGAGAGACATGAGTGCCATATCCACGTCTCACTTTTGCCATATGCAAGCCATCATACTATCAGAACATAATGCCGCAATATTACATCAGAACAAATTAGTGTATTTGGATTGTTTGCTACTTTTTTCCTCAATATTACAGAAGAATATTAATTACTGGCCATTTATATAATGTTCTATTACGATTTGTTATCTAGTAGTCTGCCCCCCCCCCCACGAAACCAAGGACCTTGTTGTGGTGGGGTGGCTTGCGCACCGCAACAATAGAGGCAGCGATACCATAGGTGCAGTCACGCCTAGGGGGCTCTGTGGAGAGGCCGAGCTAACGTAACTATGGTTCCTGGTGATGAGCAGTAGCCTCTTTAGTAGTTACAGGGGTCACAGAATCGATGCATGACTGATCTAGCTTTGTAACGTAGTTTCGCTAAAAGCGAGGGGAAACTGCCGACATATTTTTTGAGGAAATGCAATATGAAGAGCTGCTTGAAACCAGTCTTCGAACTAAAAATCAGAGCAACGTCAAATACCATGTACTTTTTATGTACTTAACATAAATGTATTACAATTATCAGATGTACTACTCATGCATTGTTTTGCTGACTGCTTGGTTCGTACGGCAAACGGCTTGATTATTTCAACCTTGTACGTTGTCAAGTGTTGCTTCCGTTCTTCCTGGCTACTGTTTCATTAACTGTAGAACTTTAGACGCTACATTCTTCGCAGAGGAACTACTGGGAATGATAACTATGGAATTCATAGAGACTTTGCGCTTACAACCGTACTGAAGGGTTAGTAAGCGCGGAAATGCTATACATCACATCCACGGTGAAAAGCGAAGAGGTCACTGGATTATTCCATCAGCCAGGAGACTCACTATACATTGAGACTCACTATACATTGAGACTCACTGTACGTCGAAACCCATGAAACAATAATTTGTGCGAAAGTATCACAAAAGTTTTCTTTCAATATTACCTACAGCACAAGGCAACCACGACGAAAACACACTGAAGTGGCAATGAAGTTGTTATGGACATGCATATTCAAATATACACTCCTGGAAATGGAAAAAAGAACACATTGACACCGGTGCGTCAGACCCACCATACTTGCTCCGGACACTGCGAGAGGGCTGTACAAGCAATGATCACACGCACGGCACAGCGGACACACCAGGAACCGCGGTGTTGGCCGTCGAATGGCGCTAGCTATGCAGCATTTGTGCACCGCCGCCGTCAGTGTCAGCCAGTTTGCTGTGGCATACGGAGCTCCATCGCAGTCTTTAACACTGGTAGCATGCCGCGACAGCGTGGACGTGAACCGTATGTGCAGTTGGCGGACTTTGAGCGAGGGCGTATAGTGGGCATGCGGGAGGCCGGGTGGACGTACCGCCGAATTGCTCAACACGTGGGGCGTGAGGTCTCCACAGTACATCGATGTTGTCGCCAGTGGTCGGCGGAAGGTGCACGTGCCCGTCGACCTGGGACCGGACCGCAGCGACGCACGGATGCACGCCAAGACCGTAGGATCCTACGCAGTGCCGTAGGGGACCGCACCGCCACTTCCCAGCAAATTAGGGACACTGTTGCTCCTGGGGTATCGGCGAGGACCATTCGCAACCGTCTCCATGAAGCTGGGCTACGGTCCCGCACACCGTTAGGCCGTCTTCCGCTCACGCCCCAACATCGTGCAGCCCGCCTCCAGTGGTGTCGCGACAGGCGTGAACGGAGGGACGAATGGAGACGTGTCGTCTTCAGCGATGAGAGTCGCTTCTGCCTTGGTGCCAATGATGGTCGTATGCGTGTTTGGCGTCGTGCAGGTGAGCGCCACAATCAGGACTGCATACGACGAGGCACACAGGGCCAACACCCAGCATCATGGTGTGGGGAGCGATCTCCTACACTGGCCGTACACCACTGGTGATCGTCGAGGGGACACTGAATAGTGCACGGTAAATCCAAACCGTCAGCGAACCCATCGTTCTCTCATTCCTAGACCGGCAAGGGAACTTGCTGTTCCAACAGGACAATGCACGTCCGCATGTATCCCGTGCCACCCAACGTGCTCTAGAAGGTGTAAGTCAACTACCCTGGCCAGCAAGATCTCCGGATCTGTCCCCCATTGAGCATGTTTGGGACTGGATGAAGCGTCGTCTCACGCGGTCTGCACGTCCAGCACGAACGCTGGTCCAACTGAGGCGCCAGGTGGAAATGGCATGGCAAGCCGTTTCACAGGACTACATCCAGCATCTCTACGATCGTCTCCATGGGAGAATAGCAGCCTGCATTGCTGCGAAAGGTGGATATACACTGCACTAGTCCGACATTGTGCATGCTCTGTTTCCTGTGTCTATGTGCCTGTGGTTCTGTCAGTGTGATCATGTGATGTATCTGACCCCAGGAATGTGTCAATAAAGTTTCCCCTTCCTGGGACAATGAATTCACGGTGTTCTTATTTCAATTTCCAGGAGTGTAGAAACATGTAAACAGATAGAATACGGCGCTGTGGTCGACAACGCCTATATAATGCAACAAGTGTCTGGCGCAGTTGTTAGATCGATTACTGCTGCTACAATGGCAGGTTACCAAGATTTAAGTGCTAGAACGTGGTGTTATAGTCGGCGCACGAGCGATGGGACAACATCTCCGAGGTAGCGACGAAGAGCGGATTTTCCCGTATGGCCATTTCACGAGTCTACCGTGAATATAAAAAATCCGGTAAACATCAAATCTCCGAAATTAGAATTATATATTATACCTTCAGCTGCTGACGGGCGTTCATATACAGGGTGAGTCACCTAACGTTACCGCTGGATATATTTTGTAAACCACATCAAATACTGACGAATCGATTCCACAGACCGAACGTGAGGAGAGGGGCTAGTGTAATTGATTAATACAAACCATAAAAGAAATGCACGGAAGTATGTTTTTTTAACACAAACCTACGTTTTTTTAAATGGAACCCCGTTAGTTTTGTTAGCACATCTGAACATATAAACAAATACGTAACCAGTGCCGTTCGTTGCATTGTAAAATGTTAATTACATCCGGAGATATTGTAACCTAAAGTTGACGCTTGAGTACCACTTCTCCGCTGTTCGATCGTGTGTATCGGAGAGCACCGAATTACCTAGGGATCCAAAAGGAACGGTGATGAACCTTAGGTACAGAAGAGACTGGAACAGCACATTACGTCCACATGCTAATACCTTTTTATTGGTCTTTTTCACTGACGCACATGTACATTCGTCAGTATTTGATGTGGTTTACGAAATATATCCAGCGGTAATGTTAGGTGACTCACCCTGTATATATAAACGGGGACGAGTGAAAATGTGTGCCCCGACCGGGAATCGAACCAGGATCTCCTGCTTTCATGGCAGACGCTCTATCCATCTGAGCGGGTGCGACGGCGGGGACTATCTCGGACACGCCTCCCGCGAGCCCCACATTCTCACCTTATATGTCCACACACTACATTCGTAGTGTCCCTACCCAACAGCCGGCCGGGGTGGCCGAGCGGTTCTAGGCGCTACAGTCTAGAGGCGCGCGACTGCTACGGTCGCGGTTCGAATCCTGCCTCGGGCATGGATGTGTGTGATGTCCTTAGGTTAGTTAGGTTTAGGTAGTTCTAGGTCTAGGGGACTGATTACCTCAGAAGTTAAGTCCCATAGTGCTCAGAGCCATTTGAACCATTTGGACCTACCCAACACACTCATTACTCGTAGTAGACATTCTTACCAAGTCCCGTAAGAGTTCGAGTAATATGTGTGCATCCGCACAGAGGAAGAAGGTCATGGCCGGTATTGCCAGAACTATATACTTATATGGATATGGTGTCTGTTGTTTCGGACATGTTCGAAAGAACAGATACCAATCCCTATAAGTATATAATCAAATATCCGACGTCGCTGCGGCCGGAAAAAATCATGCAAGAACGGCACTTACGACAACTGAGGAGAATCGTTCAACGTGACATAAGCGCAACCCTTCCTCAAATTGCTGCGGATTTCAATGCTGGGCCATCAACAAGTGTCAGCGTGCGAACGATTCAACAAAACATCATCGATATGGGCATTCGGAGCCGAAGACCCACTCGTGTACGCATGATGACTGCACGACACAAAGGTTTACCCATCTCCTGGTCCCATCAACACCGACATTGGACTGTTGATGATTAGAAACAAATTTCCTGGTCGCACGAGTCTCGTTTCAAATTGTATCGAGATAACCTCCAAGCTGGTTCAAATGGTTCAAATGGCTCTGAGCACTATGGGACTTAACAACTGTGGTCATCAGTCCCCTAGAACTTAGAACTACTTAAACCTAACTAACCTAAGGACATCACACACATCCATGCCCGAGGCAGGATTCGAACCTGCGACCGTAGCAGTCGCGCGGTTCCGGACTGCGCGCCTAGAACCGCTAGACCACCGCGGCCGGCAACCTCCAAGCTGGTGGAAGCTCTGTAACGGTGTGGGGCTTGTGCAGTTGGAGAGATATGGGAGTGAGGTAAGACTCTGACTGGTGTCACGTACGTAAGCATCCTGTCTGATGACCCGCATCCATTCATGTCCATTGTGCATTCCCATGGACTTGAGCAGTTCGAACAGGACAATGCGACGCCCCACACGCCCCGAATTGCTACAGAGTCCCTCCAATAACACTCTTCTTAGTTTAAACACTTCCGTTGGCCACCAGACTCCACAGACATGAATATTATTGAGTATATCTGGGATACCTTGCAACGCGCTGTTCAGAAGAGATCTCCACCCCCTCGTATTCATACCGATTCATGGACAGCCCTGCAGGATTCATGGTGTCAGTTTCCTCCAGAACTACCTCAGACATTAGTCGTGTCGATGCAACGTCGTTTTTCGACACTTCTACGTGCTCGCGGGTGCGCTACACGATATACATCACCATCAGGTGTACCAGCTTCTTTTGCTCTTCAGTGTATATTGTACATGTAAGCACCAAATGAATCCACCACCTTTGAAGATGCTCACAAAGAGATCACTGATCATTATAATGTAGAAACAATAATTACCAAACCGTAAAGATCAAGCAGCCAAAATCGCTCGTCCATATAACATGATGACGCTCTCACCAACCGGAAAAGTTTGAGTGTAAAAAAGAAAATTGTCCCTTATAAAGTTACTACTCTTATTTTTATCTGTTTATATATTTATGCATTTGTTTCGTCTGGCAACATTAGTCCTTCAGGCCCTGTTTTACATCTAACCAGACGTCTTTCGTGAGCCAATATTAAAATTTGTTTAATAGTTGAGCAGTATGTAATTATAACGATAATAATAATATGAATAACAATATATGTAACAATGAAAATGTAGAATTTAAGAAATGAGAGTGATATTATCATTAATCAATTAACCTCATTTCGTTCTTATTGAATGTGAATACTCACATATAACAAACGTGTGACAACAATGCGGAAGGTATGAGTATTGCGTTAGTTGGCTGGTCAGTGGAGGAGCGAGAAAGCGTTAGATAGGATTAGCAGATGGGATGGGAGTAAGAAAACAGAAATAGAAACGAAAGAAAAGCGAACCACGAACTGCGATATTTAGTTAACTATGTTTCTAATATTGATTTACAAACCAAGAAGCCACTGACCTGCTCGTATAACTAAACATTAGCTCGCGACACAAGGATGTTAGACAGACCCGGATCCAATATACATGGTGATCAATGACTGTTGCACTGAGTGTGATTTTAATGATTTTCCATGGTCGTTTAGGCAAATGATGGACTGGTCCCTAATCTCCAAACGGTATACACCAACAGTTAAATTACGGTAACACATCATGTAGCTGCAAACAGTCATTACCCTTTCAACGGCGTCAGTATACAGTAACTGTAACACATCATGTAGCTGCAAACAGTCATTACCCTTTCAACGGCGTCAGTATACAGACAGGGATTAGTGACCAAGGTGTCATCATAGCGACTATGGTTACTAAAGTTAATAAATCAGTCAACAAGGCAAGAAGAGTATTTTTTCGAGAAAGAGCAAATAATCAGTTGTTAGCATCATATTGTGACACGGAATTGACATAATTTAGTTCCAGTATGATGGACGTAGAAGAAGTATCGGCAAAGTTTAAATGAACTGTAAATTGTGCTCCGGAGGAGAAAAAATGGTTCAAATGGCTCTAAGCACTATAGGACTTAACATTTGAGATCATCACTCCCCTAGACTTAGAACTACTTAAACCTAACAAACCTAAGGACATCACACACATCCATGCCCGATGCAGGATTCGAACCTGCGACCGTAGCAGCAGCGCGGTTTCTGGCTGAAGCGCCTAGAACCGCTCGGCCACAGAGGCCGGCCAGAAGGAGAATATGCCGAGCAAGTGAACGAAGCTGTACAATTACAGACCAATATTCTCAACACCAGTTTGTTGGAATATTTTTGAACATATTGTAATTTCGAATATAATAAATTTCCATGTGACGGAAAAGCTTATGTCAAATAATCAGCACGGGTTTAGAAAGCGTCGCTTGTGCGGAACTGAGACTTTTCTAACATGATGTCCTGCGAACTATGGATGAAGGACAACAGGCAGTTCCCATACTCTCAGATTTCCGAAAATCATTTAACACGGTCCACCACTGCAGGCTGTTAAAAAAGGTACAGACATGCGGAATAGTTTCCCAGGTGTGTGAGTGGCTCGAAGACTCCTTAAGTAACAGAGCCCAACACATTGTCCCCTACAGCAAGTGTTTTGTATACATAAGAGATTTGGTGAACAGGGTGAGCATCAGACTGCGGCTGGTTGCTGATGATGCTATCGTGCACGGGAAGATATCGTCGTTGAGTGACTCTAGGAGGATACAATATGACTTACAGGGAACCCCTTCACTGCGAGCTCGCAAAAGGCCAATGATGTTTACGGCATTCAACGCTTCTACCATGCAACTAAAGTATTGGCTGCTAATGACAACAAGGGGCAGGACTGGAAGTATCCAACGGTGAGCACAGCGTGAGTCTGCGGAGCGTAGTTGAACTGCTTAGTCGACGAGTAACTCGGCAACAGTGCTACAGAGCAGGTGGTCATGACACAAAGCAGTGCAATAGCAACGATAAACAAAGAGAACCTCGCATTATACCTTCAACAGCAGTTGCCAAAGAGGATATTTCGCCAGAAAGGAATCCCAAGGAATTTCGCAGAGTGAGAAAAGTGGCAGATTAAATATTAGCGTTTCTGGAAGCCGAGTCAGTGGAGTGTGTGGTGTCGTATACGCTCGATTGTGCAGACAAAATACGTAAGGAGTACAGTGATGACTATACGTGCTGAGCAAGTGAAAGTGATGCTGTAAAAGGTGTCGAGCCATTTACGTTAGGTGATCAAAAGTATCCGGACCCCCCAAAAAAAACCACATTTTTCATATTAGACGCATTGTGCTGCCACCTACTGCCAGGTACTCCATATCAGCGATCTCAGTAATCATTAGACTTTGCGAGAGAGCAGAATGGCCGCGCGAGGTAGGCATGCAGTCTAGGGCGTCTCGTCACGGTTCACATGGATCCCTTCTTCCCACGTTCGAGTCCTCCCTCGGGCATGGGTGTGTGTGTTGTCCTTAGCATAAGTTAGTTTCATTAGATTAAGTAGTGCGTAAGCCTAGGGACCGATGACCTCAGCAGTTTGCTCCCATACTCCTTAGCATGAAATTAAAATTCGAACGGGGTCAGGTGATTGGTAGTCGCTTGTGTCAGACGTTTGTATGCGACATTTTCAAACTCCTAAACATCCATAGGTCCACTTTTTCAGATGTTATAGTGAAGTGGAAACGTGAAGGGTCACGTACAGCACAAAAGCGTACAGCCCAAACTCGTGTGTTCGCCTGTTAACTGACAGAGACCTCCGGCAGTTGAAGAGGGTCGTAATGTGGATTAGGCAGACATTTATCCAGACCATCACAAAGGAATTCCAAACTGCAGCAGGATCCACTGCAAGTACTATGACAGTTAGGCAGGGGGTGAGGAAACTTGGATTTCATGGTCGAGCGACTGCTCATAAGCCACAAATCACGCCGGTAAATGTCAAACGACGCCTCGCTTGGTGTAAAGAGCGTAAACATTGGACGATTGAACAATAGAAAAACGTTGTGTGGAACGACGAATAACGGTACACAATGTGGCGATCCGATGGCAGGGTGTGGGTATGGCGAATGCCCGTTGAACGTCATCTGCCAGCGTCTGTAGTGCCAACAGTAAAATATGGAGGCGGTGGTGTTATGGTGTGGTCGTGTTTTTCATGGAAGGAGCTTGCGCTCCTTGTTGTTTTGCGTGGCACTATCACAGCACGGACCTACACTGATGTTTTAAGCACCTTCTTGCTTCCTACTGTTGAAGAGCAATTCGGGGATGGCGATTGTATCTTTCAACATGATCGAGCACCTGTTCATAATGCACTGCCTTTGGTGGAGTGGTTACACGACAATAACATCCCTGTAATGGACTTGCTGGACAAAGTCTTGACCTGAATGCCATAGAACATCTTTGGGAAGTTTTGGAACACCGACCTCGTGCCAGGCCTCACGGACCAACATCGATACTTCTCCTCAGTGCAGCACGCCGTGAAGAATGGGCTGCCGTTCCCCAAGAAACGTTTCAGCACCTGACTGAACGCCTGCGAGAGCGGAAGCTGTCATCAATGCTGAGGGTGGGCCAACACGATACCGAATTCCAGCATTACTGATGGAGGGCACCACAAACTTGAAAGTCATTTTCAGCTAGGTGTCCGGATACTTTTGATCACATAGTTCATCATTGGTGTCGGACAGGTAGCCACAAATCCCGTCTCCAGTGAAACGTAGTAAAGGACAATAGTTGTCCAAAGAGTATGTACTTAGATAATTTCGAACATGGAATATCATCCGCGACATAGTAAGAAAACAATTATGAACTGATTCCAAGTACGTACGCATCAATATAGCGGTGTAGTGCATAAGAAAAACTACGGATATTCAAGGGAGTACAAGACACACGTGTTACAAAAAGTGCTGTTTGCGCGTTTCAAAGATGCTCGATGCAATTTACAGGAAGTGCATGATAGTAACTTACTACGTTGTGCACACGAAATCGCGCGCGACGTAGATTACAGTGATTTGAGGGGAAACAGTGGGTGGTTGCATAGCTTCTGACAGTGCTATAGAACTGGAAGACGTAAGATAACGAAATTTTAAACAAAGCGTAAACTTGACGATGAAACCTGCGGAATCGCCTCGGAAACTTGTAGATGAAGTAAACAAACTTATTCCATCGTTCAGTAAGGAAACTGTTTTCAACTCCGACCAGTCGGGATTTAAAGAGGAAAACACTGAAAATTAGAAGTAGCAAGAGAGTTGGATCAAGATCAACAAACATCAATGCCTTAACACATACGTACACAATTATGCCGACTGTTAATCTGGATGGTAAACTGGCTTGAAAATTATTTATTATGTTCCGAGAAGCTGCAGGTGCTCTGTCCCTACGATTCTTACTCGTGTACGTGATCTTGCATGGGCAATAGGGAATATTGACGTGACAGCAAGCAATAATGAGAAAATGGACTCAAAATGGTTCAAATGGCTCTGAGCACTATGGGACTCAACATCTTAGGTCGTAAGTCCCCTAGAACTTAGAACTACTTAAACCTAACTAACCTAAGGACATCACACACACCCATGCCCGAGGCAGGATTCGAACCTGCGACCGTAGCAGTCCCGCGGTTCCGGACTGCAGCGCCAGAACCGCACGGCCACCGCGGCCGGCGAGAAAATGGGTGTAGGAGAACTACAACAATGATATGAGTAGTGCTTTCGACCAATTGCTGGTCAAATTAACATGCTTTTGCTTGATTCCTGGTCCGCGTATAAAAATCGTACTCCCTTAGAGCAAACAATCCATCCTGAAAAGTGTGTGACATTGCAGTTTATACCCCCGGAAACAGTGGACAAATTCAGCCTCTGGATGTTTGTTTTTTCTGTGTCTATAAAACGTATTATCGCATTATTCCCATGGAGTTTGCATTCAGTTTTGATAGTGAGAACCTTTGTGCTCAATGTACCGCATCATTTTCATTCGTGTTCACGATGCAAGTCAATGGTTTCTTTTCAGCATTTCTTGAATGTCCATTTTGTGAAGTGTTATACTTTTATCCCATATCTCTGCACTTCCAGGGCACTCATTTTATGTAGCCTTCCTGATGCACTTGGTGAGTCATTAGCATATAATATTTTTCTTGTTATAGTTGTTAACACAACATTGTCAAATGAACCTTAGTAAAGATTGAACTTGCGACTCGCTTTCTAGGGATTCCTTGTTAGACAAAATTACTATACTCATGCTCATAAATTAAGGGTAATGCTGATACATGGTGAAGCAACGCTCTGGTGGGCGGTTTGCAGGTTTAAATCACCTCGGGGTATGACCATACGGTGCATTTGACCTGCGGTCGTCGCACGGTGGCGCTGGCAGCAGTCCACATACGCAGAGGTGTGTTGGTGCATGTCTGAGTACGGTGCAGCGAGTAAGTGTGCAGACGTTTTCAGACGTGCTAATGGTTACTGCGTGTTGAAAATGGCTCACAGAAAACACATTGATGTCTTTGGCAGAATACTAAGGAGACTGGAGGCTGGTGAAGCACAGCAGGTCGTAGCACGGGACCTCCGTGTGCCACAAAGGTGATGTGAAGATTATGGCAACGATTCCAGCAGACAGGAAACGTGTCCAGGCGCTACAGTACGGGAAGTTCACAGTGTACAACACCAGAAGAAGACCGATATCTCACCGTCAGTGCCCGCAGACGGCCATGGAGTACTGCAGGTAACCTTGCTCGGGACCTTACCGCAGCCCCTGGAACAGTTGTGTCCAGACACACAGTCTGCAGACGACTGAACAGACATGGTTTATTCACCAAGAGACCTGCAAGGTGCGTTTCACTGACGCCTGGTCACAGGAGAGCCCGTAAAGCTTGGTGACAAGAACACAGTGGTGCCAGGTTATGTTCACAGATGAATCCAGGTATTGTCTGAACAGTGATATGCGCCGGGTTTTCATGTGGCGTGAACCAGGAACCAGATACCAACCCCTTAATGTCCTTGAAAGGGACCTGTATGGAGGTCGTGGTTTGATGGTGTGGGGTGGGATTATGATTGGTGGGTGTACACCCCTGCATGTCTTTGACAGAGGAACTGTAACACGTCAGGTGTACCGCGACGTCATTTTGCACCAGTATGTCTTCCTTTTCAGGGGTACAGTGGGTCCCACCTTCCTCATGATGGATGATAACGCACGGCCCCACCGAAATGCCATCGTCGACGAGTACCTTGAAACAGAAGATATCAGGCGAATGGAGTGGCCTACCTGTTCTCCAGACCTAAACCCCATCGAGCACATCTGGGATGCTCTCGGTCGACGTATCGCTGCACGTCTTCAAGCCCCTACGACACTTCCGGAGCTCCGACAGGCACTGGTGCAAGAATGGGAGGCTGTATCCCAGCAGCTGCTCGACCACCTGATCCAGAGTATGCCAACCCGTTGTGCGGCCTGTGTACGTGTGCATGATGATCATATCCCATATTGATGTCGGGGTACATGCGCAGGGAACAGCAGCGTTTTGTAGCACATGTATTTCGGGACGGCTTTCTCAACTTATCAACAATACCGTGGACTTACTGATCTGTGTCCTGTGTGTTCCCTATGTGCCTATGGTATTAGCGCCAGTTTTGTGTAGTGCCACGTTGTGTGGCACCACATTCTGCAATCATCCTTAATCTATGAGCATGAGTGTAGTTACTGAGATGAATGGCAGTCAGCACTAAATTTAGAAAAACGTAAGTTAACAGAGACGACTAGGAAAAACAAGTTGGTATTATTCGAATACAGCAGTGTTCACTTAATGCGTTCACGTCGATTAAATATCTAGGCGTAACGTGACAATGGGATATGAAATGAAAAGAGCATGGTAGAGCTGTAGTAGAGAAGGCGATGGTCGACGTCGATTTGGAATTTTGGGGAAGCTTAGTTCGTCTGCAAAGAAGACCGAATATGGGACGCTAGCGTGACCTACTGTCTAGTAGCGCTCGAGTGTTTGGGATCGAGGTCGTAGTGAAGGAAGCACTACGTCTTCAGGCCACAAGTGGCCCTTCGGGAGGATCATCCTCAGGATGCGGATAGGAGGGGCGTGTGGTCAGCACACCGCTCTCCCGGGCGTTATGGTGGGTTTCTTTGACCGGAGCCTCTACAATTCAGTCGAGTGGCTCCTCAATTGGCATCACGAGGCTGAGCGCACCCCGAAAAATGGCAACAGCGCATGTCGGCTGGATGGTCACCCATCCAAGTGCCGGCCACGCCCGATACTGCAGGACTTCGGTGATCTCACGGGAACCGGCGTATCCACTGCGGCAAGGCCGTTGCCTGTACTGAAGGAAGACATTGAAAGATTTGAGAGGCGGGCTGCCAGTAGCCGATCAACATGCAAGTCTTGTAAAGGTGCTCTGGCAAGTCAAATTGGAATTCCTCGAGAGGAGGCGACAGTGTTTATGAGGAACACTATTAAGAAAACTTAGTGAACCACCATTTGAAGGTGAGTGCAGAATGATTAATTCCACAGCTGCCAACGTACATTTCGCGTAAGGACCACATAGGACAAGAGAAATTAGGGTTCGTACGGAGACTCTTAGACTCGTTTTTCCATCGCTCTAGTAGTGGTACGGCTTACCCGCCGCCACGCACTGTAAGGTAGCTTGTGGAGTATCTATGTAGATATAGAGAGAGACGAAGAACGAAAGTTTTTGCCTCTAGGTTAGCTGGTAATTGTGACAACAGTAACGGCATCCGGTCACAAAGTCAAAATAAAATAAATCTGATAAATCATGAAAACAGCAAACCCATTTTTTTTTTGCGGAAGAAGCATGTCTTTTTGATCCTCATGATACTAACATGGCACTAACCTGAATTATGTCTTCAGATGAAACGCCTCGTCCTTATATCTAACAGTTTGACCACAGTTTGATTTTTCCACGTGAATCAATTATAAGAAAGCTAGATTCTGCATGGTGTCCCAAACTTTAAGGGTCGAAATTATGCAGACTATCCTGAACTGACTCTTTTGAGATCAGCATTCAACTGAGGGAAATAAATTCAAGTGTTACAGTAAGTACGAGGTCCTGAATTAGCAAGGTACACACGAAATGCGTCTGTAAACTACTTATGTTTCGTAACAACCAACTGTAGATCGAATCGACTTTGGTGGTGCTGCCTTGAAAAATTGTACACTAGTCTGTGACGTCTGCAAAGTGGAGTTGTCACTGTTTACAGCTCACTACCGGTTCCCAGCTGTGGGAGACTCAGACGTTGAGTTCCGTGCTAATCAGTGTGTAGGCATTTCCAACGACTAAGATCGTGCTGCCCGCTTGACAAGATATCTCCTGCCGTGAGGTAAGCCATTGGCCAGATAGGGCAGTAGAGATGGTCAGCGACTCATAAACACAATTAAATCTCTCTTCGAAAGTCGTCAGCTGGGAGTGTGGTAGGACAGCGGAAGACGGAAGCACAGTTACAGGCGTCGTCTGGTAAGAGAGAGAGCTGTAAAAATTAAGGAGCCCTCCCAGACGGCATCTGTGTTTGTAGATCTCAGATAGCGACTCCTCACGAATGATGTTGAGAATATGAAACGTTATCGTAGCTCGGGGACGTAGTAGGCCGTGTAATGGAAAAACAAATGGCTTAATGGGTATAAAACGGCCTACGAAAAGAGAGTAAGATAACGGGAGACGAAAACCGATATATCTTTTCGAAAAGTGTTCCTTGTTCTTGCGTGGTAGAAGAAAGATCAGTTTGGATTCCGTAGAAATGCTGCTACACGTGACTCAATACTGACCTTACGACGTATCTTAGATGTAGATTAACGAAAGGCAAACCGACGTTTCTAGCATTTGTAGACTTAGAGAAAGCTTTTGACAATGTTAACTGGAATACTCTCTTTCAAATTCTAAAGGAGGCAGGGGTCAAATGCAGGAAGCGAAAGGTTACTTTCAATTTTGTACAGAAAACAGATGGCAGTTATAAGAGTTGAGGGGCATGAAAGGGAAGCAGTGGTTAGGAGGGAGTGAGACAGGGTTGTAGCCTATCCCCGATATTATTCAATCTGTATATTAAGCAAGAAGTAAAGGAAACACAGGGAAAATTTGGAGCAGGAATTAAAATCCATGGAGAAGAAATAAAAACTTTGAGGTTTGCCGATGACATTGTAATTCTGTTAGAGACAGCAAAGGACCTGGAAAAGCAGCTGAACGGAATGGACAGTGTATTGAAAGGAGGATATAAGATGCATATCAACGAAAGCAAAACGAGGATAATGGAATGTAGTCAAATTAAATCAGGTGATGATGAGTGAATTGGACCACGAAAAGAGACAGTTAAAGTAGTACATGAGTTTTACTATTCGGGGAGCAAAATTACTGATGATTGTCGAAGTAGAGACGATATAAAATGTAGACTGGCGATGGGAAGGAAAGCGTTTCTGAAGAAGAGAAATTTGTTGATATCGAGAATACATTTAAGTGTGATGAAGTCTTTTCTGAAAGTATTTGTATAGAGTGTAGCGAAGTATGGAAGTGAAACATGGACAGTAAATAGTTTAGACAAGAAGAGAATAGAAGCCTTCGAAATGTGGTGCTACAGAAGAATGCTAAAGATTAGACGGGTAGAACACGGAACTAATGAGAAGGTATTGAACAGAATTGGGGAGCAGAGAAGTTTGTGGCACAACTTGACTAGAAGAAAGGATCGGCTGGTAGGACATATTGTGAGGCGTCAAGGGATCACCAATTTAGTATTGGAGTGCAGCGTGGAGGTAAATAACGCAGAGAGAGACCAAGAGATGAATACACTAAGCAGATTCAGAAGGATGTAGGTTGCAGTAGTTACTTGAAGATGAAGCAGCTTGCACAAGAGAGTAGCATGGAGAGCTGCATCAAACCAGTCTCTGGACTGAAGACCACAGCAACAGTATAATAATTAAAGAATTGAGTAAGGACACAAACACACACACACACACACACACACACACACACACACACACATACACACAAAACTTGCTTGTTATAATACGCAAATAGAGGTACGGATCTGTGATCACGAATGAAAGTTTATTCTTTGCACCAACATAAGATTTTATTATTTCTCAAAATCAGATTTCGAATACCAAACATACATGAGACTGCCACCATAGCTTAATTGTTCTATAAGAATTTACAAAATAAACATAGCTTGCAATTATAATGATAATATTTACAGAGTAACTAATACTTGCTGATGACCAAAGTTTGATATCCATACCATGCTATACAAACTTGATCGATCCTGAAATTAAGTTTTCCACATCTAAATTGTTTATATTACATCAAAAAATGTAGCTTTTTTACTGGCGCTACAGAAATAAATGAAGTTTACTTTCCTTTCAAGCTTCGTTTCCATCATCGAGATTTGTTTATAGTCTTCTGTTTTTCATTGTTGCCACCTATATGGCATCTTAGAACAATACTGAATCAGAAAATACCAGACTAGTGGCATAAAAATGACAGGAGTTAAAATAATTTTTTTCAAGAAACTGAGGTTTTGCGGTTTTCGTGCAGTTTAGTACAATTAGTGTCAACTGTTTCGAATCAATAATGTGTATATGGGTCATGTGTTCCCTTTCTAGTTTTTGTACCAGTTCTCTAATCGTGAACAATCAAACAACAGCTGGTACTCCACTAATCTTAAAAATGGGGAACATATTTATTGGAATATCTTCGATCCAGATTGCTCATACTACCCGCTGTCAAATACTGCGTCTTTGAATATCTTATGTGGTCCCTGATACCTACAGGTTGAGTATCTAATGTCCTCTCTTGGAATCAACTTTCGAGAAGCTTTTTTTGATGGGAAATAAAATAAAATTCTACCAGAGACTATATACAGTTACATTGCATCAGGAAACGCTTTAATTAAATAAAAAACGACAATAAAGACTCACTTCCGTAATTAACAATGCTCGCTAACCCTTCTTAGTAATTAGTAACTATTTAAGTGGCCATCCAATTTCATCACGATTCTAGGAATTGAGCATGCAATGACGTCATCGTATCCTCCATTTGCAACCAGCTCTGTAAACACAGTAATTATATGACTTTGGCTTATTTTAATCTATCGAATCAGCTTCAATTACAGCCATAAATCACTGCTTGTTGAGTAATTGTGTGTCATGGTCGGCCAATTTTCGTGCCTTGGTTCGGTGCATAGCTCATATTATTTTCTTCTTGCCCCCCTTACCAAACCGAATTAAAAGCTGTCGTTCGAAAGTCTCCGCAAGCACAGTTGTAGAATTATAAAGTACAAGTACCTTAGGAATGGGGACGTGGTAAATGGAAATGAGCGTTTTGCGTCATTAGCGGGGAGGCCCCTTGCTGGGCAGGTCTGACCGCCTTGGTGCAGCTCTTATTACATTCGACGCCACATTGGGCGACCTGCGCGCCGGATGAGTATGAAATAATGATGAAGACAGCACAACACTCAGTCCCTGAGCGGAGAAAATCTGCGACCCAGACGGGAATCGAACCCGGGCCCGTAGGACGGCAATCCGTCACGCTGACCATTCTTTTTTATTAGTCATAACATTCCACAGTAGTACATAATTTTCAACTGACATTTAAAAGTAATAAAACAAAGGTTCCTTGGATCGTATTTGTTTTTCAAAGATCAAATTGTCTCTCGTTTCTTCATGTTCTGAATCGCATCATCGAAAATGGAGTTCACATAACTGTTCTTCTGAGGAAGTTGGGGTATGTATCATAATAATTATTCATGCGTAGTAGCTTGTGATGCTAGTCGGAAATGTACGTCCAAAAATCTCCTTCGCTCCTTTCTTTACTGGACAGCAGGTAAAATACCGCGTGTCCCTTCAACCAGTTGACGGCATTTTTCTTCCAGGTGGGGTATAGCTCCTCTTCCGGGTATAAAAGACACGCTGGCGTTATCAAATACGGCGGTTTTCTCTGCATAGTTGCTAATTTTTTTCTGATTGACAACCATATATTATTCGCATTTCCACAGACAAATTGATGTTCATCTGTATCAATCAGGTTGCAAGTGGTACACAAAGGGGAATCAGCCAGGTGAATGGAATGTAGTCTGGAGTTCGTTGGAAATTTCCTATTCACAAAGTAGTACCACAATGACCGCACTTTTGTTGGTAAATACGGGTGGTGTATGTTCCTCCAGATATCAGCCAAGAGTGACCGACGTATTTTTGTTCTATGTTGTTCTTGGTCTGAAAGTTCATTAAGTTTTGGTATATTTTCTTGACTTTGATAACATCTTTCTCGGGTGTTCCCAGTCCAATGTAGCTATATTCTACTAAGACGTGGTGAACGTCTATTGGGGCGTCCTGGCTGGCCGGCGCTATTTCATTTAACAAGAATGCGGTGACACTGTTGACTGACCGGTTCCACAGTTTATATGTTTTACAGACGTACAATGCTTGTGCTTTATTGTACACGTCTGTGAGATTCAATCCACCATTCCCAGTCGGTAGAGTCAATGTTTGGTACTTGACTTTGAAGATGTGGCCGCGGCTGACGAAATGGCCAAAAGCAGCCAAAATCCTGTTCGCCACTTCCCTCGGCATTGGCAGGGCTTGCGCCACGTAATTTAATTTAGAGGTCAAATAGATGTTGACGAGAGCCACTCTTTGTATCTCATCAAGAGTACGGAGATTGTACTGACGTATACAGGCACGGATGGTGTTGAGGATTCTTCTGTAATTAACTGCGATGGTCTGCCGAATATTCCTTGTGTACTCCACTCCAAGACATGTCATGGTGACAATTTCCTTTATTGGCCAATGAATGGGAACTCCTAATCCGCTTCCAATATTCATTATGCCAGACTTATTCCTATTCAGTTTCGCACCAGATACTTGTTCATATTTGTTTATTATGTCGAGTGCTTTCTCTATTTTGTCGTTGCCTTTGACAATAAATGCATCGTCACCGGCATATGCTCTGCAGACAATCCTACGGCCGCGTGTAGTGAATCCTTGTAGGTTGTGGCTCAGGCGAAAAAGCAATGGCTCGATTCCTATTGCAAAGAGTGACATAGACATCGGGCACACCAATCAGCTGTCGGGGTTGACATAGGGACATGTTTGAACCTTGAGACTGATTATTTATGTTGCATACCCTATCCGGAATCTGACTGCTGCCCTGGACCAAGTCGTTTTCTTCTAACAAATTAAGACATATCAGATGATTATTCAGTTTTAAAACAAAGAGTTGGTGTTACGTCAAAGATATGTACTGCTGTCCACGGACCATGCCCATTTCTTTTGACAAAATGGAATACAGAAAATGTTTGAACAACCTGTTAAACTACATACTGTGACGTGTTTTCTTTGGAGACAGTAGCAACTGCCTACTTTACTCTTTTATGTGAAAATCATTTTAAGTATTCATAATTCTTCTTCTTCTCCCCGTCCACGAACAGAGCGCTTGCCGAGTCACGTGATTTGAGTGCCTGTGCGATTCAGGTACAACCAAACCAGAAAGATGATTTAAATGGCTCTGAGCACTATGCGACTTAACTTCTGAGATCATCAGTCCCCTAGAACTTAGAACTAATTAAACCTAACCAACCTAAGGACATCACACACATACATGCCCGAGGCAGGATTCGAACCTGCGACCGTAGGGGTCACGCGGTTCCAGACTGAAGCGCCTTTAACCGCACGGAAACCAGAAAGGCGCCCGTGTAGAGGCCGTACTAAAATGTGATTCCTGAAAGGAGGCGGCATCCTTTTCCAAAGTTTGAGTAGCAACAATCTTGATGGCTGACTGAAATGTCCTTCTGACATTAGACAACTCTGCCATGCTATTTTGGTTCTACAAACGGCTAAAAACAAGGGGAAACTACAGCCGTAATATTTCCTGAGGACATAAAATTCTGCTGTACGGCGTAATGATGTGAGCATCTCTGTGGTTAAAAATCATCCAGAATTAGAATAAAAGGTGTACAACTTTGCCTCCGCTGTTTGCTGGCAGGTGGCGACAACGGTAAGTAGCGGTCGAAAGAAACAGATCGCAGACGTCAGGCAGTTAGCTTGGACCTCGGTCAACATAACCTCATTCAAACATTAGTCGATTTCTGTCTGCTTCATAAAGTTGTTCTTGATTTAAAATGTCAGTTAACGAGCCTAATTCTCGTAATTTGCCGGAGGTGTTACTGTTTTATCATATGAAGAAAACAGGGGTTTCGTCGAATGCTCTCAAGTACGTATGGTAAGGACGCTATAAGTGAAAGAACGTGTCGTGGCTGGTTTCAACGCTGCAAGAACGGTGATTTTAACGTCGTAGACCGGCATAGTGGTGGAACCGAGAATGTTTTCGAAGGTGCAGAATGGGAGACACTCAAGAAGAATTGGTACGATTATTGGGAGTGACACAGCAAGCCATTTCAAAACGTCTGGACATGATTCAGAAAGAAGGAACTTGGGTCCCATGTGAGCTTAAACCAAGAGACGTTGAACGGCGTTTGTGTGTTTGTGAACTGTTGCTTCAGAGGCAAAAACGGAAGGGATTTCTGCATCGCATTGTGACAGCGGACGAAAAATGGGTTCATTTCGATAACCCTAAACGCAAAAAATCATGGGGATATCCCGGCCATGCTTCCACGTCTACGGCCAAACCGAATACTCACGGCTCCAAGATCATGCTCTGCATTTGGTAGGACCATCTCGGCGTCGTGTACTATGAGGTGTTAAAACCAAGTTAAACAATCACAGGTGCTCGTTATCGAACGCAATTAATGTGTCTGAGCAGAGCATTAAAAGACAAACGGCCGCAATACAGCGAGAAGCACGATAAAGTGATTTTGCAGCACGACAACGCTCGACCCCACGTTACAAAAGAGGTCAAAACGTACTTGGAAACGTTAAGATGGGAAGTCCTACCCCACCCGCCGTATTCTCCAGGCATTGCTCCCTCTGATTCTCACCTGTTTAGATCAATGAAGCATGGCCTGGCTGACCAACACGTCCGATCTCATAAAGAAGTCACAAATTGGATCGATTCGTGGATCGCTTCATAAGATGAACAGTTTTTTAGACGCGGGATTCGTACACTGCCCGAAAGATGGGAGAAAGTAGTGGCCCGCGGTGGAAAATACTTTGAATGATATATGTGTAACCACTTTGTTTCATTAAAGCCTAAAATATTGGGGAAAAAACGGCGTAAGCAAAGTTGTACACCTCATAGTTCCCGATTCGGATGTACGAGTTGGAACTACTGAAGAAGATGACATTGAAAAAAAAAAAAATTTAAACTTAAGAAAAATCTGGCGTACTGCTCGTCGCAGCGTGAAATGGTGTAAGTAGGTTAGACAACTTGAAAAGAGGAATTTATAGGATGAAGTAAAATTTAGTTGGAATCAGTGACGTGCGGTGGCAGGAGGAACAGAATTTCTGATCGGATAAGTTAAGTGCTATGAACAGGAGATCAGACTGGTCTGTCTTGAGACAGACACGAAGCCACGGCCAACATAAGTGGTACACGTCTGCTAGCTCCACAAATTATGAAATAACATAAAAGGAAACCAGTAGATCATGTAAATATGAGACTGTGATTTCTAAACCAGGCTTTAAACTGTAAAACATTTCCAGCAGCAGACGTGGATAATGACAACATTTTGTTAGTTTTGAAATGCAGATTTAATCTGAAGAACTTGCATAAAACGTATGAAATCAAGACAATGAGACCTGTATAAACTGAAACAACCAGAGCCAAAAGGAGCATCTAATAAGTCATGACTACAAAATACTACCAGGAATTATCGACAGCGGAAAGTGCCGACTGATGGTAGCCGACCTCGAAGACGATCGGTTCAGGTTCCAGAGAAATGTAGCGACACGCGAGACAATGCTGATCCTGTAATTATCTTCAAAAATAGGCTGAAGAAAGACAGATTCACATTTTTAATTTTCGTAGATCTAGAAAGAGCTTTGACGGTGCTAAGTGGAAAACACTGTTTGGAATTCTCAAGTTATCAGGGATAAAGTACAGTGATCCAAAAGTTATCTACAACTGGTGCAGCAACTAGACTGCAGTTACAATAATCGAAAGGCGTGGAAGGGAGGTAGCTGTAGAGAAAGGAAGGGTAAAGGGCTGTAGCCCATCAACCATATTTTTCAGATGCTACATAGAAGAAGCAGTAAAGGAAAGCAGAAATACAGGGTTATTACAAATGATTGAAGCGATTTCACAGCTCTACAATAACTTTATTATTTGAGATATTTTCACAATGCTTTGCACACACATACAAAAACTCAAAAAGTTTTTTTAGGCATTCACAAATGTTCGATATGTGCCCCTTTAGTGATTCGGCAGACATCAAGCTGATAATCAAGTTCCTCCCACACTCGGCGCAGCATGTCCCCATCAATGAGTTTGAAAGCATCACTGATGCAAGCTCGCAGTTCTGGCACGTTTCTTGGTAGAGGAGGTTTAAACACTGAATCTTTCACATAACCCCACAGAAAGAAATCGCCCGGGGTTAAGTCGGGAGAGCGTGGAGGCCATGACATGAATTGCTGATCATGATCTCCACCACGACCGATCCATCGCTTTTCCAATCTCCTGTTTAAGAAATGCCGAACATCATGATGGAAGTGCGGTGGAGCACCATCCTATTGAAAGATGAAGTCGGCGCTGTTGGTCTCCAGTTGTGGCATGAGCCAATTTTCCAGCATGTCCAGATACACGTGTACTGTAACGTTTTTTTCGCAGAAGAAAAAGGGGCCGTAAACTTTAAACTGTGAGATTGCACAAAACACGTTAACTTTTGGTGAATTGCGAATTTGCAGCACGAATGCGTGAGGATTCTCTACCGCCAAGGTTCGCACATTGTGTCTGTTCACTTCACCATTAAGAAAAAATGTTGCTTCATCACTGAAAACAAGTTTCGCACTGAACGCATCCTCTGCCATGAGCTGTTGCAACCGCGCCGAAAATTCAAAGCGTTTGACTTTGTCATCGGGTGTCAGGGCTTGTAGCAATTGTAAACGGTAAGGCTTCTGCTTTAGCCTTTTCCGTAAGATTTTCCAAACCGTCGGCTGTGGTACGTTTAGCTCCCTGCTTGCTTCATTCATCGACTTCCGCGGGCTACGCGTGAAACTTGTCCGCACGCGTTCAACCGTTTCTTCGCTCACTGCAAGCCGACCCGTTGATTTCCCCTTACAGAGGCATCCAGAAGCTTTAAACTGCGCATACCATCGCCGAATGGAGTTAGCAGTTGGTGGATCTTTGTTGAACTTCGTCCTGAAGTGTCGTTGCACTGTTATGACTGACTGATGGAGTGCATTTCAAGCACGACATACGCTTTCTCGGTTCCTGTCGCCATTTTATCTCACTGCGCTGTCGATCGCTCTGGCGGCAGAAACCGGAAGTGCGGCTGCAGCCGAAGAAAACTTTATGAGTTTTTCTACGTATCTGTAGTGTGTCGTGACCATAAGTCAATGAATGGAGCTACAGTGAATTTATGAAATCGCTTCAATCATTTGTAATAGCCCTGTATATGGAGAACAAATTACTTTCATGAAGAAGAAATAAAAACTCTAGGGAGGACCGATGTTGTTTTGTCAGAGACAGCAAAGTACTTGGAATATATCTGAACGGAATAGACAGTGTTTTGAAAAGCTGTAAGATGAACGTCAGCAAAAGTAAAGCAAGGATGATGGATTACAGTCGAATTCAGTCATGTGAGGCTACAGACAAAAAGCAGTAACGAGTTTCGCAGACGACGGGAGAAATAAATAAGATATAAAATACTGATAGGTAATACTAAGAAAAGGTGTTTCGAAAAAGAGAAATTTGTTAACGACAGATTTAAATTTACGTGTTAAAAAATGGTTTCTGTAAGTATTGGTCGGGAGTGTAACCTTATATGGAAATGAATAGCGAAACGTATAGGAGATAAGAGAACAGAAGCTTCTGTAATATGATGTTAAAGTAAACTACTTAAAATTATTGAATTTTTCGAATAGTTAATGAAAAGGTATTGGATCCAGTCCTGGAGAAAAGAGCTTTATAAGACAGTTTGACTAAAATAACGAATAGATTGACAGAACACTTCCTGAGGGATCAAGGAATAGTGCATATCTTAACTGGGAGTGCGTGAGGGTGGAGGTAATAATTGCAGAATACCATGAGCACTTTTAGGTGTGTGTGTTGCAGTAATTATGCAAACATGAAAAGACTCGCACAGGACAAGCTATCGTGAAGAGATGAATCAAACCAAGCTTCGGACTAAAAACCGCAACGACAACATAATACTCACGGCGTACTCAATAAATCGGTTTCAGTTTACGCCATCATACGTTGCATGAGGAAGACAGAACATCTCTTCCTGTCTCTCCGCAGCGTACGACGCAGCCAGGAGGCAGAGGCTCTCAACAGAATCAGTGCAGTTTCCTGGATAAAATTAATTTCCTTTTCTTCCACAATATTCCGAATAACCGCTGGTTACATGTTTTGCGCCGGCCGCTGTGACCGAGCGGTTCTAGACGCTTCAGTCCTGAACCACGCGGCTACTACAGTCGCAGGTTCGAAACCTGCCTCGGACATGGATGTGTGTGATGTCCTTAGGTTAGTTAGGTTTACGGAGTTCTAAGTCTAGGGGACTGATGACCTCAGATGTTAAGTCCCATAGTGCTTAGACCTATTTTTTTTGCATGTTTTGCCCCACCACATGAAGACTATAATCGACAGACTGATGAATACGTGGCTGCCTGAATGGCCAATTTTGTACCCTACCCTGTTCGACATACACACACTCGACTTCGCAGAATCTGTTGTCCCAAACTTATTTACAGCTGGACGGATCACTCTCTTGGAGACAGAATAAATTATCACTGAGAATCCACCTATACTGAATAAGTCCAACCAAATACCACCCGCTGAAGACAGAAGTTTCAGTATTCCCTCTGATCACCAAATATACGTACTACCGTGTTAGGTAATACACGGTACAGTCACATTAATGTGAGCACCGCCCGTGTTCGACGTCAACGTGCAATAACTACTTACAGAGTAGCTGGCAACGCTAGCAGTGGAGGATAATAGAGCGGCAGGATGCGGAAAATAGCGCAGTCGTTGTCGTAGTCCAGAAACGATGCAATTTATCTGGCGTCCAAAAGGTCATCATCATTGGCTTTCGGGCCAGCGCGGAAGTATTGCCGAAGCGACTGAGTCTGTGCACTGAGGTGACAAAAGTCATCGGATATCTCCTAATATCGTGTCGAACCTCCTTTTGCCCGGCATAGTGCAACAACTCCACGTGGCATGGACTCAGGAAGTGATTGGGAGGAGTCACTCAACCTCTATAGTCGTCCATAGTTGCGAAAGTGTTGGCGGTACAGGATTCTGCGCACGAACTGACCTTCCGATTATGTCTCATTGATCTTCGGAAGGATTCATACCGGCTGATCTAGGTAGCCAAATCAGTCGCCTGAACAGTCCAGAATGTTCTTCAAACCAATTGCGTACAGCTGTTGCCCGGTGAGATGGCGCATTGTCATCCATAAAAATTCCGTCGTTGTTTGGGAACAAGTCCATGAATGGTTGCATCTGGTCTCCAAGTAGTCTAAAATAACCATTTCCAGTCAATGACGGGTTCAGTTTGACCATAGGACCTAGTCCATTCCACATTCCAGGTAAACACAACCCACACCATTATGGAGACACCGCCATCTTGCGCAGTGTCTTGTTGACAACTGGGTCTGCACCACGCTCGAATCCTACCATCTCGTTCTTACCAACTGAAATCGGGGCTAATCAAAGCAGGCCACGGCTTTCCAATTGTCTAGGGTCCAACTGATATGGTCGCGAGCCCAGGACAGAAGACGTCGTGCTGTTAACAAAGGCATTCGCGTCAGTCGTCTGCTGCCATAGCACATTAACGACAAATTTCGCAGCACTGTCCAAACGGATACGTTCGCCGTACGTCCTACATTGAATTCTGCCGTAATTTCATGCAGTGTTGCTTGTCTGTTAGCATTGCTCTCGGCCACTGCTATGTCTGTGGTGAGAGTTGCTGCCTGAAATTTGGTAATTCTCGGTATACTCACGACACTGAGAATCTCGAAATATTGAATTCACTAACGATTTCCGAAATGAAATGTCCCATGCGTCTAAGTCAAACTGCCATTCCACTGTCAAAGTCTGTTAATTCCCACCGTGCGGCCATAATCACGTCGAAAACCTTTTCACATGAATCACCTAAGAGCAAATGACAGCATGCGCCGCCATCTGTATACGTGCATTTCGCCATTCCATGACCTCTGTCACCTCAGTCTAAACTCTCCGCGCACCGTCGTGGTTAAAGTGAACCGCGCATGCAAAAATCGCGCTATCCAGTACTGTGGCCGTGGCAACCGTGGTGCACCATGGGCTATAGATGGCAGGAATGAACGACTGCTGCGGAAATGTGTATGGGCCAGTAGACTTGCATCTGGTGAGCAACTCACCGCCCAGATGAACCTAGGGGCAACGACCATTCTGCGAACGTTGCTGCGTATGGCCCTCCATAGCAGGTGCGTGGTTCCCGCACCAATGTTGCTGCTGTTCATCGGCGGCGAAGACTGGAATTTGTACTCCAATACTGCAACTGGACGTCCACTGAGTAGTAACAGGTGGCCCTTTCAGATGTATCACGTTTGTGTTCCATTGGACAGAAAGCAAACACAGTGTAACAGTCGCTGGAAGGGTCCAGGCCTGAGGAGGGAGCGTTACGGACTGTGGAATGTTTACATGGGATTTCTGGGTAATCTCGTCATTCCGGAAGGCACAGTGGATCAACATAAGTATCCTTATATCCTGGGGACCATGTAGAGCAGTTTTTATTTCCTCAACACGATGGCGTCAACGAGCAGGACAATTCACTCTGGTCACAGTGTACGTGCGTGGTTCTAAGAGCACCAAGACGAGTTTACTCTACTCGACTGGCTACCAAAGCCCCCAGATTTAAACCCAATCCAGAATCTGTGGGACCACATCGATCGAGCAGTTCGTCTCATAGATCCTCAGCCGAGAAACCTACCGCCGCTGGCCGCAGCACTGGAGTTGACATGGCTTCACATGCCTCTCGGTAGCTTCTAGAACCTCGCTGACTCTGCTCCTGCACTGCAGAAGTTGGTGAATCAGATTTCGACAGATGGTCGCATTAATGTGACTGGACAGAGTATATTACAGGGCAACAGTACTCCAAATTATCTCAGGGTCAATTTGGATTGATGATTTACTCACCGATGCAAATTTAAAGGCAACATTTTTTCCGAAACTGACTGGAAGTTTGGAGGGGATCGACGAAAATACTTTGAGAAGGACTGCAGTGAGCTTGCCTTATTCAACAGGTATGTACTAGTCTACCATATGGTCTCGCAGACTCCTCATCCATGTAGTCATCGTTCAGTTTGGACAACTTATTCGTATTCTACCTGGCACCCTTCTGCCCGCGTCTTTTCTGAGGCCACCGATACTAAGTAAGAGGGGCGTGTTTGGGGTGAACCTTTTTTTATTTAGTCTCCTTTTAGACTTATACACTACGTCCAACGCTGTTCTAATTTGTTGATCCCTTCCGAATAATAGGAATTGTCCAAGTCTGCAAAATAGCTGTTAGTTGCTGCAATCACCTCCTCCTTTAAATAAAATCTCTGACCCACCACCCATTTCTTCAAGTTGGGGAACAAACAGTAGTCCGAGGGAGCCAAGTCTGGAGAATAGGGGGGATGTGAAACGACTTGGAATCCTAACTCCATTAATTTTGCGATTACAACTGCTGAGGTGTGTGCTGGTGTACTGTCGTGATGGAAAAGGACTTTTTTGTGGTCCATCGCCGGCGTTTCTCTTCCAGCTCGGTTTTCAAACGGTCCAATAACGATGCATCTGTATGCATCTGTAATAGTTTCACCCTTTTCCAGATAGTCGATGAGGATTATTCCTTGCGAATCCCAAAAGACAGTCGCCATAACCTTTCCGGCCGAAGGAATGGTCTTCGCCTTTTCTGGTGCAGATTCTCCCTTGGTAACCCATTGTTTAGATTGTTCTTTGGTCTCAGTAATATAGTAATGTATCCATGTTTCATCCACAGTGACGAAACGACGCTTAAAGTCCTGCGGATTCTTCCTGAATAGCTGCAAACCATCCTTGCAACACTTCACACGATCCCGTTTTTGGTCAAGCGTGAGCAATCGCGGAACCCATCTTGCGGATAGCTTTCTCACGTCCAAATGTTTATGCAAAATATTATGTAACCGTTCATTCGAGATGCCCACAGCACTAGCAATCTCACGCACATTAACTTTTCTGTCATCCATCGCCATATCATGGATTTGATCAAGGATTTCTGGAGTCGTAACCTCCACAGAGCGTCCAGAACGTTCAGCATCACTTGCGCCCATATGGCCACTCCGAAAATTATGAAACCACTTATAAACTATTCTAATTGAAAGTGCAGAGTCACCGTAATGTTTATAAAGCTTCTCTTTAGTGCCCTGAGGCGTTTTGCCTTTCATAAAGTAATGTTATCACCACACGAAATTCTTTTTCGTCCATTTTTTGGTAATCACTCGACTTCCTTGATTTACACAATGCCAAAAACAAAGAAATAGACCAATATGGCTGAAACTTGGTGTGCGTTCTTTCCAAAGATGCTACTAACTACACATGACCTCGATACGCGCCTGTGGTGCTATCTCTCGGACTTAGCACGGACTTTTCAAAAGCCCCTCGTAACTTAGCTCCAAGCCTCATCAAAAGACTCGAGCTCTCACATAGTTATCGACAAAAATGCTGAAGAACCAGTCTCTCTGGACTGATAACAGAATCCAGCAAGGTTCCAAAAATCTAACTGATATCTTGTGAAACAGCCTAGAAAACTACTATGAGCCTGTTACGTGGCTGGCTAGAAATCGGTATGGATGTCTTTATCACAATAAGCCTTGTTTGGATTCGTAAACACGACTTTCCATTTCGTGGTTTCTGCAGCGAACGCAGCCGCATGGCATGTGGGACAGAGAGAACAGCAGCTACTCGTCATAAAGGGGGATGGCGAGAATCTCCAAGCCGTGATTGGAGCGAAGTGTGGCACACGTGTTGTACTGCAAGGCACCCGCTGCATTCGCCCAATCTCTAAAACATCTGCGTCAGGGTGGCGACGAAGCAATTTAGAGGTTAGAAAGCCATAGCACAAGATCTTCAATATATCGTTTGGTTTATATTATTGATTGTTTATATTTCTGTATACAATTGTTACTGTAATGGAAATCCATTAGCGATCCAGGGTGTGAATCTGACCGTCATATACACTCCTGGAAATTGAAATAAGAACACCGTGAATTCATTGTCCCAGGAAGGGGAAACTTTATTGACACATTCCTGGGGTCAGATACATCACATGATCACACTGACAGAACCACAGGCACATAGACACAGGCAACAGAGCATGCACAATGTCGGCACTAGTACAGTGTATATCCACCTTTCGCAGCAATGCAGGCTGCTATTCTCCCATGGAGACGATCGTAGAGATACTGGATGTAGTCCTGTGGAACGGCTTGCCATGCCATTTCCACCTGGCGCCTCAGTTGGACCAGCGTTCGTGCTGGACGTGCAGACCGCGTGAGACGACGCTTCATCCAGTCCCAAACATGCTCAATGGGGGACAGATTCGGAGATCTTGCTGGCCAGGGTAGTTGTCTTACACCTTCTAGAGCACGTTGGGTGGCACGGGATACATGCGGACGTGCATTGTCCTGTTGGAACAGCAAGTTCCCTTGCCGGTCTAGGAATGGTAGAACGATGGGTTCGATGACGGTTTGGATGTACCGTGCACTATTCAGTGTCCCCTCGACGATCACCAGTGGTGTACGGCCAGTGTAGGAGATCGCTCCCCACACCATGATGCCGGGTGTTGGCCCTGTGTGCCTCGGTCGTATGCAGTCCTGATTGTGGCGCTCACCTGCACGGCGCCAAACACGCATACGACCATCATTGGCACCAAGGCAGAAGCGACTCTCGTCGCTGAAGACGACACGTCTCCATTCGTCCCTCCATTCACGCCTGTCGCGACACCACTGGAGGCGGGCTGCACGATGTTGGGGCGTGAGCGGAAGACGGCCTAACGGTGTGCGGGACCGTAGCCCAGCTTCATGGAGACGGTTGCGAATGGTCCTCGCCGATACCCCAGGAGCAACAGTGTCCCTAATTTGCTGGGAAGTGGCGGTGCGGTCCCCTACGGCACTGCGTAGGATCCTACGGTCTTGGCGTGCATCCGTGCGTCGCTGCGGTCCGGTCCCAGGTCGACGGGCACGTGCACCTTCCGCCGACCACTGGCGACAACATCGATGTACTGTGGAGACCTCACGCCCCACGTGTTGAGCAATTCGGCGGTACGTCCACCCGGCCTCCCGCATGCCCACTATACGCCCTCGCTCAAAGTCCGTCAACTGCACATACGGTTCACGTCCACGCTGTCGCGGCATGCTACCAGTGTTAAAGACTGCGATGGAGCTCCGTATGCCACGGCAAACTGGCTGACACTGACGGCGGCGGTGCACAAATGCTGTGCAGCTAGCGCCATTCGACGGCCAACACCGCGGTTCCTGGCGTGTCCGCTGTGCCGTGCGTGTGATCATTGCTTGTACACCCCTCTCGCAGTGTCCGGAGCAAGTATGGTGGGTCTGACACACCGGTGTCAATGTGTTCTTTTTTCCATTTCCAGGAGTGTAGGTTACAAAAGGGACTTCAGATTGTAAGATACACAAGTATCCTTCCTCGTTAAGACCGCTACGCAACACGATTAGCGCATTGTCAGAAGAGAGTACATGTTCCGGGTGTCCTACACAGACAGTTCTGCGCGGTACGGATAACAAGCGCGTTGAAATTTGCGAATGAAATGGCGCGGCAACTGGGAACACACTACAAAGTTGAAGTACGTGGGACAGTGCGATCCTTACTGTAAAAACGTCTTAACTGCACACAGATTCCCCGTGAAATTCTGGCGGTGGGTTAACTGCAATGTCGAGTCCAGTCATAGTGACGTAGGACAGTTCGACTGAGGCAGCATGGAGGTAGGACATCGTGCTGCGCCTTACAGCCCAGATCTTGCACCATGCGATTTCCATCTTTTCGGCAAACGGAAAGCATCTCGGAAGAAAGAGGTTTTCCAACAATGACGTTCAAATTGCGGTTCTCAAATGGTTCCTTGATAAAGGAGCGGATTTCTATCTTCACGGAACTGAATTGTTGTTAAAAGGTTCCGAGATTTTCAAGAAGAAAATTTTGACTCTGCGGCGGAGTGTACAGGGATATCAAACTTCCTGGCATATTACAACTGCTTATCGGACCGTCATTCGAACTGGGGACCTTTGCTCCTCACAGGCAGGTGCTCTACTGACTGAGCTATCTAAGCACGCCAAGCGATCTGTCCTCACAGCTTTACTTCCGCCAGTACCTTGAAAGGTCTCTGTTGCATTCCTTTCATGTTAATTTCTTAAATGTGTTGTCATTTACGGCATAAATTCCTCTTCTAAATTTACTGTGGTGTTTCTATCTGGGTGGAGACTGAGCAGTGAAACGTGTTACTTTTACACATAAACAAGAAACATCTGTCACACTACTACATTTTAAAACACAGTTTATATGTAATTCATGTCACACAGTCTCATACAGAACCTACATCCGCTTTCTTTTATATACTGTATATGATAAGATACTGTCATCCCCCTTCCGTTCTGTGTGAGAGGATGAATGAGCAAATGTATTTCTAGTTGCATGCTTGCTGGTAGCAGACAAGCCTGTCTGCTAGAGAACACCAGGACCAATGTCGGAACAGGTAGCTACGCTTTCTAAAAGCAGAGACGTTTCTATTTTTAGTATGGTCCTATCCGTTCCTTGTCATGTTGCTATAGGAAGCTGCCTCTCTGGTCACTTACGTTTGTATTTGTTAAGCACGCTCCATAGGGGCCCAGGTCAGTCTGTCTGCGGCGAGCGTCTGAAGTGGTAAGATCTCCGGCTAACCGTGTGTCTGCTAAGTCCGTAGGACAATGGATTTCTAAAGTTCAGCCTAACTGAAAATTTAATCACCTTTATTTCAGGTTTAGCTCTAAAATATCTAATGTTATCTTAAATTGCAATGCAGTGTAATTTGAGTGTGAAGTTCAGAATATATTCCGGTAGTTGCTTTGTCACTACTTTGTGAGTAAAGTGGAACCACGTGTTGATAAGTAACTCTAACTAAGATCATCAGTCTTAAATGCGAATGTGCGTGAGATTATAATGTCTCGTCTTGACAATATTTTTCAATATAGCAACTTTTCTTTATGTTCAATCCACGTGGGGTGTACTTCGTTAGACCAGTACCACGTACTTATACAATTGTTTGACCCATCAGGTTAATAGTAAGATGATAGCTACCAGTTTGAGGTTTTTCTTTTGTAAATTGCGTTTCGATGTAATTTATTTTAATTATCAAAATTATTGTTGAGTTACACTCTTTGTGTAAACCAAGTTGACCACGTGAAGCGTATGGTGTAAGCATCAAAGTAGCCCTCAGCTATTCTTTTCGGGAAGATTTCACAGAGTTAGTATGAATTTGGTATACCAGTGTGTGGTAATTTCATGACGGACAGGATTGCACTACGAACGTAACTTCTTTGGGTGAAAATTGAATCGGTTGGTTGTGGTTAATTTCCTCTTGGATATGTCTCAACGTTCTTCGTGTGTTATTTTATGAATGCAGTGTTGTTGTAGTCTCCCAATCTTGGCTTCCTATTTGATGTGTTCCGTAAGATTACAAACTCACATTTTCACAATCCTAAATAAGGCACCAGTTGAGTTATGAATCAAGTTTGATATGCTGAAATTTTAACGGAACAATGATCAGTGTTAAAATAAATGTCCAAATATAAACAGATTTATTTCTTTTTATTTAAATTGTCTGTTTATATATATATCACCGGTTATCGTAAGATGAGTACTAAAAGATTATAATTAATGTTAGTCTGGTTGGGAATTTGGTAAGCTAGACTGGATACCTGGTGAAACAGTTGCGCAGTAATGCAAGGTTAACTTCCTCAGATAGCTCACAGCTTTTAACCCACTATTATGGTCTTGAATATCAGCACCACTTTCAGAACAAATTAATGCAACAACATTACAACCTCATCCCCTACCTTCCATGTTTCACAGAATTTCTCCTGCGAAACTCGTAGAACTAGCACTCCTGGAAGAAAAGATACTGTGGAGACATGGCATAGCCACAGCCAAGGGGATGATTCCATAATGAAATTTTCACTTTGAAGTGGAGTGTATGCTGCCAAATTTGAAACAGGCTGGTTTCGGCAGCCCAGCACCCCTATTCGACCACATGCGGCAGGAAAATCAATTTTTATACTACCCAAACGGGCCTGCGGAACTAATTAGGATATGCATCACCAAATTGCCGATGCACTTGCGCCACGTCGTTCTTGCGGGACGATGCAAAGAGGACGTGGAAACGTTTAAGCCACTTCTCCAAGAGTTGGAATATAATACAGGAGAATCCCGCCTAATCAGGCACAAAGTTATTACGGGGCACAGCAGCGTGACCGAAGTCGTGGCCGTAGTACTAAACAACGGCGTGACTGGTCTCCGCGCCGCGAACGGAACAATAATCGGGACCGGCCGTATAGAAACTGGGGTGACAGTCGCGAATACAGGTGGAACGACGGAAATGATCGAAGACGTGGACAAGATCGTGAACGCTACAGGTACGGCAACCAGAAACGATACTACGATGAACACGGTGGGAATAGGTTTGTAGGCGGAGCACCACATGATGTTGAAATTCGGTTGCCTAACCCTAGACATAATCCAGCAAATGGAAATGAACAAAACCGGCAATGACAAATGATCAGCGCAGAAGGCGCCCAATCGGAACAAATGAGCGACATGGCAAATGAGCACATAGGGTATATAGAGAGGGCAGTGAGGAGTAGAGAGGACGGTGAGGAGAAAGGATTGATTAGTTTAAATTTGTGACATATGCATTTTGAATAATATGTTGGTAAAAATAATGATAAAGATGTTCCTGTGTGATTGATTGAAGTGACGTTTGCGGTTTTTTTTCTTTCTTTGTGCAATTGGGATTTAGGTTGGTTCAAATGTGAAGATAAAAGGTTTCTTTGTGAACAGGTAAAATGCTGTTTATGGTTTTTTTGTGTAAATTGAAAAGAGTCGCTCCTGAGAGAAGCAAGATCTGTGTTGAATTAATGCAAAACTCAGGGGAATATCCGATCTGTGGGTATTATGGGTCTGGCAAACCCAGGTCCTCAGCTGTTAGTAGCCTTGTTTCCGATTTTCTGCTTTCAGTGCTACTATCTATCTATTACTATTCTATATCTGTCAGTATAAATGTGGATATCTTACTATAGTATGCGTGCTGTATGAATATTTTAAGATAGGAGTACTCTGAGAAAGGAATGAGTAAGTTTGGAATCTTGAAAACAGGATGCGATAATACGATTGTTTAACCAACGGCTTCCCAATATGCGCTAATATGTTAATATTGATGAGATATCTTTTTTGTTCTTTATAGCTGAGTACGTAAAGTGCTGTCTGTGGATTTCGTAAGTAGATAGATTCCCTTCAAGGTGAAAGAAGAGTTGTGGTTTGTGTAATTTACGTGGCCCTGAAATAGTCAAATGACGAGCAGTTTTCCAGCAAATGGAGAATGGAACGGAAATATGGATCCTTTTTGTAGTTTTGACTGATGTTGAGCCATAGCCTGAAAAATTATTCTGCTTTAATACTTGCCCTAGTAAAGTGACGTTTATGTGTTTTGCTGATGCTGTGAGCATTACAGCTTACTGTTTTCGCTTTTGCGGGATGCACTGCAGCCAATATGAGTTGAACTGAAGAAATGTCCCTCTTGAAGGTAGAGGAAGATTAAATAATTTTGATAATGGGACCGAAGGAAAGCTTGGTTTAAGGTAATAAGGATGAAGCAAAACATTTGTCATTTAAACTACAGGAGGATTCAGATGTCTTGTGTCAGTTGTAAGTTCAATAGGATGTTAAGATGAAACTGTTTTACAGAATAGAGGAGACCACAATTCTGCCATTCATGAGAAATGATCCAAGAATAACCATCACAGGCGAAATAACTGATTTGGAATCGAAAGGTAACTTAAAGAAGGAACGAAATTGGAACAAAATGGGTAAGAAAATGTAATATAACCTGTAGGATGAAAATATTTTTACCCCTCTCAGAGTCTTCTGCGTGATTAATTCTTGTGATAAAGTAATCTTAGATGAAATTGTCTTACTGTTTTATGTATGAACATATGAGTATGATAAATGTATAATTGCAAGTCTCTTATCAGGTTTCTCAGCTGGTATAAACGTTTTGGCGTGTAAATATCCATTGTTCTTTTTACTGTGTATGTTTAAGGAAAGTTTCTCCATATTTATCATCTGACAAGACATATGCCGCGAATGTCAGGAAGAGGACGAATTAGAACAATGTTGTAGTGGTATAAACACTGTGTTGAAGTAGCATTGAAGTAGCTTGTTGGATTAACTAGTAGTGGATTGAAGTAAAGTTTTGAGTAATTCATGTTTATGGGTAGTTAGTTTTTAGAATAGACAACAGGTGTGCATCTGTGTGTGTAAATAACATGTGAACCCTATGCTGTCCGGACCTATACTTGCACAAGGCATAATCCTATTCATTTTAGTGAATTAGTAAGTAGCATTTGATTTATTAAAACGCAAGTGAACCACATTAGTGATGTGAATTTAGATATTATATTGTCACTTCATTTAATTTTTATTTTTATACTGTCAAGTCATTTCACTTTTATTTTTTATATTGTCAAGTCATTTAACTTTTATTTTTACATCGTCGATTCATCTACCTTTTTTATTTAAAAATATTAAGTCTCACTTTTGTTCTTAAAAATTGTGAAAGACAATACTAAGTAGTAGTATGCATGACATTTTGTAATCAAATAACTATGATGAACAATTTCTGTGAATGCAGTTGAGAAGGCGAAAGCGAACCGGCTAAACTCTTACGAGACAGTGGGAGCAGCGAGGAGGAGGGCTAGTTGTAAACAGGCAGGTTTTCCAGCAGGACACACTGTCAACCGGGCCACTTTGGGAGCGTGGTCGACACCAAAAGAAGGGTACGCGGCAAACACTTACCCTTGCACCCGGAGCTAATGGCTGGCCGCACCAATGCGACCCTTCCTGGAGGCGATGACCTGAGATGGCCGAGCGGTCCACCACGGCGTGACTGGTCTCCGCGACGCGAACGGAACAATAATCGGGACCGGCCGTATAGAAACTGGGGTAACAGTCGCGAATACAGGTGGAACAACGGAAATGATCGAGGACGTGGACAAGATCGTGAACGCTACAGGAACAGCAACCAGAACCGATACTACGATGAACACGGTGGGAATAGGTTTGTAGGTGGAGCACCACATGATGTTGAAATTCGGCCGCCTAACCCTAGACATAATCCAGCAAATGGAAATGAACAAAACCGGCAATGACAAATGATCAGCGCAGAAGGCGCCCAATCGGAACAAATGAACGACATGGCAAATGAGTACATAGGGTATATAGAGAGGACAGTGAGGAGTAGAGAGGACGGTGAGGAGAAAGGATTGATTAGTTTAAATTTGTGACATATGCATTTTGAATAATATGTTGGTAAAAATAATGATAAAGATGTTTCTGTGTGATTGATTGAAGTGACGTTTGTGTTTTTTTTCTTTCTTTGTGCAATTGGGATTTAGGTTGGTTCAAATGTGAAGATAAAAGGTTTCTTTGTGAATGGGTAAAATGCTGTTTATGGTTTTTTTGTGTAAATTGAAAAGAGTCGCTCCTGAGAGAAGCAAGATCTGTGTTGAATTAATGCAAAACTCGGGAATATCCGATCTGTGGGTATTATGGGTCTGGCAAACCCAGGTCCCCAGTTAGTAGCCTTGTTTCCGCGGAAGTTCATTTGCTGGCAACGCACCACACGCACGTAACCGTGATGAGACGGCCGCGGTGAAACGACAGAAGACAGGGGATAAAGGGGCGTGGAGCCTTTTGACACGTACTGTCCAGAGAAACTTGCAGGCGTCAATGACGACTATCAACATTTCTTGGCGGAAGCCCATTGTTAAGCGACAGTAAATCATGGTTCGGTGTTCTCTGGTTGCTAAGGGTGGCACAAAGAAGAGCCACCAAGTGTCATCCTTGCCTAGGAATATCAGACCGGAGAGCCAACTGAGGATAACTCAAGAATTTAACAACACAAGGGGCGTGGAGCCTTTTGACACGTACTGTCCAGAGATATTGGCAGACTTCAATGACGCCTATCAACATTTCCTGACGGATGCCCACTGTCAAGCGACAGTAAATCGTGGTTCAATGTTCTCTGGTCGCTAAGGGTGGCACAAAGAAGAGCCATTAAGTGTCATCCTTGCCCAGGAATATCAAACCAGCGAGCCAATTGAGGATAACTCAAGAATGTAACAACACAAGGGGCGTGGAGCCTTTTGACACATACTGTCCAAAGAAACTAGCAGACTTCAACGACGTCTATCAACATTTCCTGGCGGATGCCCACTAGTAAATCATGGTTCGATGTTCTCTGGTAGCTAAGGGTGGCACAAAGAAGAGCCATTAAGTGTCATCCTTGCCCAGGAATATCAACCTGGCGTGTCAAACGAGGATACTGCACGAATTTGACAACACAAACATGGAACCAAAGCGAGATGTACGTGACACGGGCCACCAAGAGAAACTTCATGAGAGGGCAGAGACGGCGGGATTGCATGCAACAGACGGACAAAAATCCTTACTGACAGCTGCGGCGACGAACCCCCCCCCCCCCCCCCTCTTATATTGTGCCTCGAAACAGTGGAACTACTGAGTGTGCCAGTGAACAGTGATTATACGGTTATACGGTTCTTAGTCCAAGGCATATACGTGTGTTCTTTCAGAGAAACTTTCATCGTGTATTTTGCAGGGGTTCGATTCACTGGTGTTTTTTTATTAGACTGACTCTTGTATTTTGCAGGTGTTTTATTTATTGGTGTTTTTTTTAGACATTGATTACTGTACTTTCAGAGCTGTTTTATTTCTCAATGTTTGTTTTTGTGTGTTGTATTAGATTTGTGATATTTTGTTTCGTAAATTCATTCCTGTGGCATTGCTATACATTTTATATAAATATTTTACAGAAATATAATTTCACCCACAGAAAATGATACATGGTGTCAAAACATGTCTGGGTGAATAAAAAGAAATAAGTAGTGTATGCATAAGGCGGATTTTCAAAACTATCCAAATTTGAAATCGCAAACACGGAAAACGCCAAGAAGAACTTCAGACGTTAGTAAGACGATTAGCACAATATGTTTTTCTGCGAGAATCTCATTCGATCATGACATAATAGCCCGGAATATTTTAATAAGTGTGAAGTCTGTTTTACTGGTCTCCCTCTAACTGACGTGTGCTGGAAAGGAACGAAACACGTAATAAGTTCGAGCAGCGGCAAAAGACGGCGAAAGTGCGCTACTGACGCAAACGCAGGGAGGGTGGGCAGAACAATGCGGGCCCACAGAGCTTCCTGCAGGTGGGGGAGGCGGCTTTTATGGAGGAAGGCGCGAACAATGGCGGGGCACGCGACCACCTGCAAAGCCAGCCGTGTCGGGGGACCGTCTCCGCCGACTCGCTTTGCCACACTTTAATGCTCGGCAGCGTGTTTTCCAACATGAAACTGCAACCAATGTTTAGGAGTCACGGGGGTAATGGAGGAGAATACTGAATAGCATATAGGTGCCTAATTGGTTGTGCCTTGTAGATCTGGAGTCATGTGTTGATTATATCGCCATAGGACAAATGAAAGGGGGGAGAAGATGTATATGGTTTGTTAGGTCATCATAATAATACTAACCACGTGCCTTGGCCATTTTCCACTGTGTCCTCATTGACAGAATGTAAACACATTTTAGAACAAGATCCACTGTAAAGGTTGTACACTACTAGCCAGTAAAATTGCTACACCACGAAGATGACGTGCTACAGGGGCGAAATTTAACCGACAGGAAGAAGCTGCTGTGATATGTAAATGATTAGCTTTTCAGAGCATTCACACAAAGTTGGCGCCGGTGGCAACACCTACAACGTGCTGACATGAGGAACGTTTCCAACCGATTTCTCATACACGAACGACGGTTGACCGGCGTTGCCTGGTGAAACGTTGTTGTGACGCCTCGTGTAAGGAGGAGAAATACGTACCATCACGTTTCCGACTTTGATAAAGGTCGGACTGTAGCCTATCACGATTGCAGTTTATCGTATCGCGACATTGCAGCTCGCGTTGGTCGAGATCCAGTGACTGTTAGCAGAATATGGAATCGGTGGGTTCAGGAGGGTTATACGGAAAGCCATGCTGCATCCCAACGGCCTCGTATCACTATCAGTCGAGATGTCAGGCATCTTATCCGCATGGTTGTAACGGATCGTGCAGCCACGTCTCGATCCCTGAGTCAACAGATGGGGATGTTTGCAAGACAACAACCATCTGCACGAACAGTTCGACGACGTTTGCAGCAGCGTGGACTATTAGCTCTGAGACAGTGGCTGCATTTACCCTTGACGCTGCATCACAGACAGGAGCGCCTGCGATGGTGTACTCAACGACGAACCTGGATGCACGAATGACAAAGCGCCATTTTTTCGGATGAATCCAGGTTCTGTTTACAGTATCATGATGGTCGCATCCGTGTTTGGCGACATCGCGGCGAACGCACATTGGAAGCGTGTATTCGTCATCGCCATACTGGCGTATCACCCGGCGTAATGGTATGGGGTGCCATTGGTTACACGTCTCGCTCACTCGGTCACCTCTTATTCGCATTGACGGCACTTCGAACAGTGAACTGTGTTACGACCCGTGGCCCTATCCTTCATTCACTCCCTACGAAACTCTACACTTCAGCAGGATAATGCATCACCGCATGTTGCAGGTCCTGTACGGGCCTTTCTGGATACAGAAAATGCTCAACTGCTGCCCTGGCCAGCACATTCTCCAGATCTCTCACCAATTGAAAACGTCTGGTCAATGGTGGCCGAGTAACTGGCTCGTCACAATACGTGTCACTACTCTTGATGAACTGTGGTATCGTGTTGGAGCTGCATGGGCAGCTGTACCTGTACACGCCATCCAAGCTCTGTTTGACTCAATGCCCAGGCGTATCAAGGCCGTTATTACGGCCAGAGGTGGTTGTTCTGGGCACTGATTTCTCAGGATCTATGCACCGAAATTGCGTAAAAAAGTAATCACATGTCAGTTCTAGTATAATATATTTGTCCAATGAATACTCGTTTATCAGCTGTATTTCTTCTTGGTGTAGCAATTTTAATGGCCAGTAGTGTAGCTTAACCAACTACCAGCACAATGGTAAATATGGTATATTATTATTTAGTGTATTGCTTCTTAAAACATGGAAAACAAGCATTCCATAAATTTGATGAATACATTAGTTCGATATTATTTAAATAAAGTAATGCTTGTAATTAAAGTGCAGCTGTTCATCCAGTACGGGCTGTAATGGTAGTGAAACTTCGTAGGTAAGCTAATGGGACAAGGCAGTACTGAAAAAAAAATTAATTCCAATTGTAGTCAGCAGGTGAAAATTTGCAGCTAAACATTGTAGCCGGCCTGACATCCACGCTGTCATTTAACAACTATAACGTGAGTGAACAGTGTGGCTATAGAGAAGGCAGACACTGCAATGGTAGTTAAACTGTTTTATCTCAACGGCAGCAATTACAGTGTCACACTGAAAGAGTATTGCCGACTGAAATGTGTGAGGAGAGACCGGATGTCATTAAACGGTTTAAAAAAGGTGGTAATGAAATTCAAAATTAGGGTGAGCGTGGTGAGGCACCTGGAAGAGGAAGGCATCCAATCCCGGTGGAAGGTATTGTCGAGGCTGCTGTTGCTCTACATCTACATGGATACTCTGCAAATCACATTCAAGTGCCTGGCAGAGGGTTCATGGAACCATCTTCACAATTCTCTATTATTCCAATATCGCATAGCGCGCAGAAATAATGAACTCCCAAATCTTTCCGTACGAGCTCTGATTTCCCTTATTTTATCGTGGTGACCGCTCCTCCCTATGTAAGTCGGTGTCAACAAAATATTTTCGCATTCGAAGGAGAAAGTTTGTGATTGGAATTTCGTGAGAAGATTCTGTCGCAATGAAAAACGCCTTTCTTTCAATGATTTCCAGTCCAAATCCTGTATCATTTCTGTGACATCTCTCCCATATTTCGCGATAATACAAAACGTGCTGCCTTTCTTTGAACTTTTTCGATGTACTCCGTCACTCCTATCTGGTAAGGATCTCACATCGCGCAGCAGTATTCTGAAAGAGGACGGACAAGCGTAGTGTAGGCAGTCTCCTTAGCAGGTCTGTTACATTTTGTAAGTGTCCTGCCAATAAAACGCAGTCTTTGGTTAGCCTTCCCCACAACATTTTCTATGTGTTCCTTCCAATTTAAGTTGTTCGTAATTGTAATACCTAGGTATTTAGTTGAATTTACTGCCTTTAGATTGGAATGATTTATCGTGTAACCGAAGTTTAACGAGTTTCTTCTAGCACTCATGTGGATGACTTCACACTTTTCGTTATTCCGAGTCAACTGCCATTTTTCGCACCATTCAGATATCTTTTCTAAATCGTTTTGCAGTTTCTTTTGATCTTCTGATAACTTTATTAGTCGATAAACGACAGCGTCATCTGCAAACAACCGAAGACGGTTTTCTCAGATTGTCTCCCACATCGTTTATATAGATAAGGAAGAGCAAAGGGCCTATAACACTACCTTGGGGAACGCCAGAAATCACTTGCTTTACTCGATGACTTTCCGTCAATTACTATGAACTGTGACCTCTCTGACAGGAAATCACAAATCCAGTCACATAACTGAGACGATATTCCATAAGCACGCAATTTCACTACGAGCCCCTTGTGTGGTACAGCGTCAAAAGCCTTCCGGGAATGCAGAAAAACAGAATCGATCTGAAATCCCTTGTCAATAGCACTCAACACTTCATGTGAATAAAGAGCTAGTTGTGTTTCACAGGAACGATGTTTTCTAAACTCATGTTGACTGTGTGTCAATAGACCGTTTTCTTCGAGGTAATTCATAATGTTCGAACACAATATATGTTCTAAAATCCTGCAGCATATAGACTTTAACGATATGGGCCTGTTAATTTAGTAGATTACTCCTACTGTCTTTCTTGAATATTGGTGTGATCTGTGCAACTTTCCAGTCTTTGGGTACGAATCTTTCGTCGAGCGAAAGGTTGTATATGATTGTTTAGTATAGAGCTAATGCATCAGCATAGTCCGAAAAGAACCTAATTGATATACAGTGTGGACCAGAAGACTTGCTTTTATTAAGTGATTTAAGTTGCTTCACTACTCCGAGGATATTTACTTCTACGTTACTCATGTTGGCAGCTCTGACCAACCACGCAGCAGTTGATCAGTATGTGCTACTAATGGCGCAGTGCTACCATAATGACCCATCCCATGGTCAACAGTTCGGAAAATTTAAGATCTCTTTCACGCTGGTAATCGTACAATATCCAGACAACAGCAACTGAAACCCCATGATCCGGAGTAACGTTCTGAATTAGCTCTTCGGCTGCCGGCACGGATTGAAATTGATGACATGTGGCTGGGCAATATTTTTTCGAGTTATGAGGCACATTTTACACTACACTGTGCACTGAATACACAGATCTGCTGGAATTAGGGTACTCTAAAAACCACGTGTTGTGCCAGAAGAGCCATTGCGCTCGCAGTATGTGTATGTGTCAAATGTATTCTCAAACACCTTTATTCTCGCTGCGTCCTTCTTTGAAGCAGAATACGCCTAGAGAGCCTGTCAGGTGTAACGTGGCGTCTGCACGTTATCGAAACCTCCATGAACGGAACGTGATTCCTTGTTTGGAAGAGCACAACTGCGTGGAAACCACTGTTTACATGCAAGATAGGGCAACACCTCATGTCACGAGCTCAGTCAAAGATCTCCTTAATGCAACCTTCCACGAAAGTGTTATATGCAGAGATTTTCCAGGTGCATAGCACTGAAGGTCACTCCAGCTGAGTCATTGTGACTTATGGCTCTGGGACGTGCAAAAGAACGCTTTTACCAGGGACAGGTTCGGTCTCTGCCTGATCTGAAGGCCAGTATACATGAACACGTGGCTCATATTCCACCGGAACTGCTGTGAGCAACTGTTGATCACGTCGTTTTACTGATGTAGCATCCCGACAACTTCTCCGATGCTCATATTGAACAAATTGTGCAACTTTCGGTTAATAAGAAAATCGACATTATGCCTTTCTCACTTGTTTCACCTCTGCTGCCCATGTCTCGTTCCTAATCTACACTCCTGGAAATGGAAAAAAGAACACATTGACACCGGTGTGTCAGACCCACCATACTTGCTCCGGACACTGCGAGAGGGCTGTACAAGCAATGATCACACGCACGGCGCAGCGGACACACCAGAAACCGCGGTGTTGGCCGTCGAATGGCGCTAGCTGCGCAGCATTTGTGCACCGCCGCCGTCAGTGTCAGCCAGTTTGCCGTGGCATACGGAGGTCCATCGCAGTCTTTAACACTGGTAGCATGCCGCGACAGCGTGGACGTGAACCGTATGTGCAGTTGACGGACTTTGAGCGAGGGCGTATAGTGGGCATGCGGGAGGCCGGGTGGACGTACCGCCGAATTGCTCAACACGTGGGGCGTGAGGTCTCCACAGTACATCGATGTTGTCGCCAGTGGTCGGCGGAAGGTGCACGTGCCCGTCGACCTGGGACCGGACCGCAGCGACGCACGGATGCACGTCAAGACCGTAGGATCCTACGCAGTGCCGTAGGGGACCGCACCGCCACTTCCCAGCAAATTAGGGACACTGTTGCTCCTGGGGTATCGGCGAGGACCATTCGCAACCGTCTCCATGAAGCTGGGCTACGGTCCCGCACACCGTTAGGCCGTCTTCCGCTCACGCCCCAACATCGTGCAGCCCGCCTCCAGTGGTGCCGCGACAGGCGTGAATGGAGGGACGAATGGAGACGTGTCGTCTTCAGCGATGAGAGTCGCTTCTGCCTTGGTGCCAATGATGGTCGTATGCGTGTTTGGCGCCGTGCAGGTGAGCGCCACAATCAGGACTGCATACGACCGAGGCACACAGGGCCAACACCCGGCATCATGGTGTGGGGAGCGATCTCCTACACTGGCCGTACACCACTGGTGATCGTCGAGGGGACACTGAATAGTGCACGGTACATCCAAACCGTCATCGAACCCATCGTTCTACCATTCCTAGACCGGCAAGGGAACTTGCTGTTCCAAGAGGACAATGCACATCCGCATGTATCCCGTGCCACCCAACGTGCTCTAGAAGGTGTAAGTCAACTACCCTGGCCAGCAAGATCTCCGAATCTGTCCCCCATTGAGCATGTTTGGGACTGGATGAAGCGTCGTCTCACGCGGTCTGCACGTCCAGCACGAACGCTGGTCCAACTGAGGCGCCAGGTGGAAATGGCATGGCAAGCCGTTCCACAGGATTACATCCAGCATCTCTACGATCGTCTCCATGGGAGAATAGCAGCCTGCATTGCTGCGAAAGGTGGATATACACTGTACTAGTGCCGACATTGTGCATGCTCTGTTGCCTGTGTCTATGTGCCTGTGGTTCTGTCAGTGTGATCATGTGATGTATCTGACCCCAGGAATGTGTCAATAAAGTTTCCCCTTCCTGGGACAATGAATTCACGGTGTTCTTATTTCAATTTCCAGGAGTGTATTTTATATATAGACATCTTTCCATACGTCTTTCTTGCATTCATAGCGCCAAATTTACACCTGGCGGCAAAAATTGGAACTTATTTTAATTTTTCTTTTTACGTAGATCAGTTCTACATTAACGCATTAGGATGTCTATCACGTTTCGCTACCATACGAATAATTACAGCCCACACTAGACCTCTGTCAGCAACTGCATTTTAAATAGAACCACCTGGTACTTAGCGTGTATGTTCTTTATTTCGTAGACAGTGGCGATTCAAATCTTCTGCAGCCTCCGACTTTCTGCGTTTACTTTTGTGGGACATAAGTCTGACATTCCAATGAAACTGGACGAACACATGACTTTTAATTTTAACTGAAGTTTAATGAAAACTATAAGAGCCAAACAAATAAAAATGAGACAGATCGAAGAAGTAAGTAAACTGTTTATTATTTTAGAAGCAATCGCCGTGACTATTAATACATTTATCCCACTGTAAGACAAAGTGGTCAGTACCTTCAAGGAAAACTGTTTGCTGGTGGCTACGGAACCTCCGAAGCAAAAACACGGCCACGAATGACTTTCCTCACCCATCCTCCACACAGTTCGGATCTCCCCCCCCTCCTCCCTGTGATTTCCATGTTGAAGAGCTCCAAAGAAAGATATATTTGCGGCCGTCGATTTGTTTCGGAGTAACAGGTGCGCGCCTGGGTACAATCATGGTTCCGGAGACAACCGCAAACAGTTTTGCATGAAGGCATCGTCTTTACTCACAATGGGTTAAATGTATTAACAGTTATGGTGATTACTTTTGAAATAATAAACAGTTCATTTACTATTTTTCCATCCGTGCTGGCCGGGGTGGCCGAGCGGTTCTAGGCGCTACAGTCTGGAACCGCTTTACCACTACGGTCGCAGGTTCCAATCCTGCCTTGAGCATGGATGTGTGTGATGTCATTAGGTTAGTTAGGTTTAAGTAATTCTAAGTTCTAGGGGACTGATAACCTCAGAAGTTAAGTCCCATAGTGCTCAGAGCCATTTGAACCATTCCATCCGTCTCGTTTTTACGTATTTGACCCTCCCTTATACATTTAACAATGTTGAGTTATGAAAATTTAATCAAACATGTAATTAGTTCTTCTCTTACGTTGCTAATACTTATGGTATAATGCAACATTGAATATAGGCCTATTTATGATGACGGGTCCCGGGCACCGGAAAGAAAACCACAAAAAAATTCATGTGCAGAAATTGGCAATATCGATCAAATAAGTGAAATCCTTACCTGCTTTGTAATAACCAGAGCCGAGAATGAAAATCATTTTGACTTAAAGAAATACAAATCGTTTAGTCAGCTCTAGCCAGCAGATGACGCTGTGTATCAACGCACTCATAAACGAAAGCAGATTTCGGAAACCGGTTTAAAGATCTCAGAAACATTGTATTTAATTGAATTTTAATGGTTTAAATTTATTGTTATGCTCAGTGACGATACTACTTGCACAAAATATTGGAAACTAAGATTCTCAGCGATCGGAAACAAGTGAATACCATTCCGAAATCATGCGTCGTGTTTCTACTTCTAACGAAACAGCTACTCCCGTCAGATATCGCTCGAAGAGTCTTTAATAGAGTGAACGGTTAATACTCATTGTGTGAAATCAAGGGTACACTACGGCGTAAGTGGTCGTATACAGATGATATTTCCTGCTATAAATTATTAATCACCGAAGTGAAAGCCAGTACTGAACAATGGCGACTCTAGTGCCAGGCCTATAGCACACAGCATCATTGATCACCGATGTTGCCATCCAGACGAGTCAACATCTTAGCAGCTCACATTCCAGCGACCTCTTCCGAATCGGTTCTACCGGGCTTGAGAACGCTAACACAAAGACGATAAACTTGACTTGCCTTATTTAGTCATATGTAAGTGCAAACAACAACTTCAAATCGCATTTCGTTCCGTTTAAAATCCAGATGATTTGAAATCCAAATTCTCTGACAAAAATCCAACTTAGTTCTTGAAATTCAGCTATAAAGCGTTAAAAATTCTTATAAAAATTATTATCTCATATTATATGTGCATGGGATTATGTTGATACACTCGACTTATTGAACAATGTTTATATGAGCGAATGCTGGAAGCACTTGACATGGGAACTTTCGTAGGAGAAAGAGTATTATGTAGCGTTTAGATTTATTTATAATTACAAAATTGATAAAATTCATTGTCCTCCAACATATTCTGCCTCAAACAAAAAGTGGTAAAGAGTCTGGTTGTCTGGTTTGCAAACTCACATTACTGCGAATGTAACTGCAGGGTCGAAGATCTCCATTGAGCATACATGCCTATGAGAATTTGTGTTGAGAGTACGCAGAGAGGTGATACCGATTTTACAGCTGTGTTTTGGTTGCCGTGGGTTGGCAGAAATACAGTGTTTGTTGGTTGCTTACCTTTTGACTGCTATCTCTGCTCCGCGCTTTTGCTGCGTTTCTTAAGATGCTGCGGACTGGGTACGGAAACATTCGTGTAGCTCGCCCGTCGTCTCGCCTCAAACTGATGCTAAGCAACGGCGTCGGTCGCTGCACAGACAACTGTATTGTTGAGAACTGCGGCATTTGAAGTACGAGGATGCGCGGACATCAATGATTGTTTAATTAAGAATAACTATGAGTCGGTAATAACAGACGCACAACTAGAATGGGATGACCGAGGCGATTCTCCGCTCTGGAAAGGAAAAAAAGCAGGAAAATTAAAATGCGTAGATAAAGTGGAAAGATAGTAAAATCGATAGGTCAAGAGAAGTTTCTGGTTCTGATAAAATAATTAAAGACAGCTTTGGAAATATTTCCGAAGTGAAGATACGCAAATCATTTACCTCCTTCATCAAGTGAAAGATCAATCTACATTACGATACGAACACATTTAACTGAATCAATAGAACGAAAGGGACAATGTTTTTGCTAAGGATTTGACGAAGCATCTTTCGTGAGTGGCTTATGTATTTAGGTGCGAAAAAATAACCAGATTACAGTTTAAATTCTCTCCGTATCGGATCTGTAGAGGATAGCAGGCTAATCAAGAAACAGACCTGCATTTCGAAACAGTTGAAAAATCTACAAACTTTTTACTGGCATCGAACCACCTTCACAATTCTCTATTATTCCAATCTCGTATAGCGCGCGGAAAGGATGAACACCTGTATCTTTCTGTACGAGCTCTGATTTCCCTTATTTTATCATGGTGATCGTTCCTCCCTATGTAGGTCGGTGTCAACAAAATATTTTCGCATTCGGAGGAGAAAATTGGTGATTGGAATTTCGTGAGAAGATTCCGTCGCAGCCGGCCGGAATGGTCGTGCGGTTCTAGGCGCTACAGTCTGGAACCGAGCGACCGCTACGGTCGCAGGTTCGCATCCTGCCTCGGGCATGGATGTGTGTGATGTCCTTAGGTTAGTTAGGTCTAATTAGTTCTAAGTTCTAGGCGACTGATGACCTCAGAAGTTAAGTCGCGTAGTGCTCAGAGCCATTTGAACCATTTGAATCATTCCGTCGCAACGAAAAACGCCTTTCTTTTAACGATTTCCAGCACAAATCCTGTATCATTTCTGTGACACTCTCTCCCATATTTCCCGATAATACAAAACGTGCTGCCTTTCTTTCAACTTTTTCGATGTACTCCGTCAGTCCTATCTGGTAAGGATCTCACACCGGGCTCCAGTATTCTAAAAGATGACGGACAAGCGTAGTGTAGGCAGTCTCCTTAGTAGGTCTGTTACATTTTCTAAGTGTCCTGCCAATAAAACGCAGTCTTTGGTTCGCCTTCCCCACAACATTTTCTATGTGTTCCTTCCAATTTAAGTTGTTCGTAATTGTAATACCTAGGTATTTAGTTGAATTTACGGCTTTTAGATTAGACTGATTTATCGTGTAACCAAAGTTTAACGAGTTCCTTTTAGCACTCATGCGGATGACTTCACACTTTTCGTTATTCCGAGTCAACTGCCATTTTTCGCACCATTCAGATATCTTTTCTAAATCGTTTTGCAGTTTGTTTTGATTTTCTGATGACTTTATTACTCGATAAACAACAGTGTCATCTGCAAACAACCGAAGACGGCTGATCAGATTGTCTCCCACATCGTTTATATAGATAAGGAACAGCAAAGGACCTATAACACTACCTTGGGGAACGCCAGAAATCACTTCTGTTTTACCCGATGACTTTCCGTCAGTTACTACGAACTGTGACCTCTCTGACAGCAAATCACAAATCCACATAACTGAGACTAAATTCCATAAGCACGCAATTTCAGCACGAGCCGCTTGTGTGGTACAGTGTCAAAAGCCTTCTGGAAATCCAGAAATACGGAATCGATCTGAAATCACTTGTCAATACCACTCAACACTTCATGTGAATAGATAGCTAGTTGTGTTTCACAGGAACGATGTTTTTTAAACCCATGTTGACTGTGTGTCGATAGACCGATTTCTTCGAGGTAATTCATAATGTTCGAACACAATATATGTTTTAAAATCGTGTTACATATCGACCTTATCGATATGAGCCTGTAATTTAGTGTATAGCTCATACTATCTTTCCTGAATATTGGTGTGACCTGTGCAACTTCCCAGTGTAAGATTCACACTTTGACCCTGTACTGGAGGATAGTTACAGTAAGACGATCCTTCTGTTGGGTATACAAATGGTCGCTATATCAAGAGCTATACAAAACACTTGATTCCACCCTTCTATCATAGGTAGAACCCGAGGTAATGTTTGCCGAAAATTCGCAACAAACACAGAAATATGCAATGACTATAAATTAATTAATTAATATTATTCGTATATCGAAGGTGGTCAGAAACATCTTGAACAGTTTGTGAGGGCGTTGCAGGATAAGCTGACCTGAGCAATAACTGTTTAAAAAAAAAATCGATACGTTGCGGCGGTTCCGAGTTTATTACCATACAGGTGAGTCAATAAGGCCGTTGCGTACTCTAATTCAAGCGGCCTGCAGATACGGCGTCGCCAAAAGTGTTCTTCGTTTGATTTTCTCATACTGAGTAAGAAAGCGTTACAAAAACTGTACATGAGACGGTAGTATAGACTGAACCCGAGCCAAAGGCTGAGAAGTCTCGTGCGCCATCATCAACGCTACAGGGACGACTGACACCTATTGTGTCTGGCAGGGTGGTTGACCTTGCGCGCTCAGCTGTCTGATTGGCTAATTTCAATGGTAAGTACCTAGGAAACGGCACAGTGTATCGAGTTTTTTTTCTTAATATTAATTTCTCAGAAATACCTACCCTGCAACACCCTTACAAGCTTATCAGGCTTCTGGGACCAAACATTACAACCTGTAATAACGGTTTTTTCGTAATATGATATAACAATGATAATATTTGTTTTTTAGAATAAAGAAACCCACTGAAAATGGCGGTTCTTTTCTGAAACTAGGTTGAGGAATGAAATAAACAAAAAGTGTTTTCATCAAGGCGGACCGAAAATCCCATATTATTCTATATCGACTGTTACTATCGCTTCCTAAATTTTCTCGTTATAATGTTGACTTCCATGTTAACAGACGACGTTTGTTTTGCTAGTTTCAACATCTTGGTGTCCGGAAAGGGCTGAGGGATTCTGGTGCTCTCGGAGACTTTGTCTCGGCAGATGCGTGAGACCCGCGCATGCGCAGCAGGTCTCTCCAGCAGCAGCGCGGCCCCCCTGCCAGCTGGGCCGGTCCTCGAATGCAGTGCGCTACAAGTGCAGCACGCATTGTGGGGATTCCCGAGGGGGAGCGCCCTACAAATAGGATCAAGGGTTGCAACTTGACACCCGGCCGCCGATTGCCCGAAAAAAAGAAGAAGGAGGGAGCACAGCCGCACTCCCTTTTCCCCGCGCGTCGATGTCGGCGGCCAGAGATATATACCTCCTCGCTGCGGCCGCGTGACAGCGCTCATTTGTTTCCGTGCATCTGCCGCCCGCAGAACGAGTGTCTCTGACTTGCCAAGGTCGCGAGGGACGAGGGGACGAGCCGCTTCGTATGATTCACTCACTTTTTACGCAGACAATAGGAAGCGTTAGCCCTCGCCGTCTCTCTTATAACAAGTATTCTTGTCCTGGGCAGCAGTGCGTATGTCCGATGAATAAATCACATGACAACAGTTAGTTGATAACTACCTCTGCACATCATTTACCGATTTCGCTAAGCTGATCTTACTTCATATTGGTGGAGCAATTGGCGACGAAAGATGTTAAATACCGTGCTACGTAGATTAAAAAACTACCTGTTAGAGATTCTTAAAGGATGAACAGTCAGCCATAAATACCTTTAAGAAACTTAATTTTACTACCATGATGGTTATGGGTCATTAGACTCATCTTCAGATGGCTAACGTTGTTTTAGTACAGCATCAGAATCTGCAGCTACTCAAGTACTGGATAAGAATATTTAAATAGCTAGCATCATTTGTGTGGCTGTCTTGTGAGAGGCGTGTTTTTTAAGTAAGTACCGTTTTGAAATTAAAAAAGACTTGCTAAGATATCTCAATAATTTTATTTTTACATGAAAGCCTGTACCTTAATGTACACACTGACGCCATTACAGTCTAGTTTCCCTTGTTTACTTTGTGTACTGAGTGTTTAAGATACCTCCGATAATCGTGAGTCCTGCAGACTGTGAAGTACGGGATGTTATAAGATTTCTTAGTGCTAAAGGCCTAAAAGCGATCGATATTCATCGTGAGACCTGTGCAGTTTACGGAGAAAACATTATGAGTGATGGAATGGTAAGAAATTGGGTGAGAGCATTTAAAGATGGCCGCACAAATGTGCATGATGAACAACGGAGTAGGCGCCTTCGGTCGTTAATGAAAGTTTGGTGCAGGAAGTGGACAATAAGGTGAGAGAAAACAGACGCTTTACGATTTCCTCCTTGCGGGATGACTTTCCTAATGTTTCTCATAGTGTTTTGTATGGCATTGTGACCGAGCACTTGAATTACAGAAAATTGTGCGCACGTTGGGTAGTGCCGAAAATGTTGACGGATGTGCACAAAAACAACCGTTTAGACAGTGCATTGGCTTTCCTTGAGCGGTACCACAGCGACGGTGATGATTTCTTAAGCCAAGTTGTTATGGCCGATGAAACATGGGTGGCCTACGTCACACCAGAATCAAAGCAACAGTCCATGGATGTTGAGCAAGGGCATCGTTTTGCTGCAAGCCAATGCCCGTCCGCATGTGGCGAATCGGACCAAAGATCTCATCACATCTTTTCGATGGGAAACTCTAGATCATCCTCCATACAGCCCCGATCTTGCGCCCAGTGACTACCATCTGTTCCTGCACTTGAAGAAACACCTGGGCGGTCAGCGACTTCAAGACGATGACGAAGTCATAAAAGTGGTCACGCAGCGGTGAACAAGTCAGGCGGCAGACTTCTACGTGGAGGGTATTCAAAAACTGATGCGTTATGACAAGTGCCTCAATACTGACGGAAATTATGTAGAAAATTACATTAAGGTACAGGCTTTCATGTAAAAATAAAATTACTGAGATATCTTAGCACGTCTTTTTTTTAATTTCAAAACGGTACTTAAAAAACACACCTCGTATAACAAAGAAAAATATGGTAATGGGCATACAGCTGAAAACATATAAAGTGAGTTCACTCTGTAAGACAATTTGCAATGTAGCCTTTTAATAACATAATGGTGACCCAAAAGGCCGTTAATATTAGAAAATGCACTAATTCACGGAGTAACGCAGGTAGACAGGTAAAAATTGAGACAAAAGCCTGAAACGACGTGAGGTTTTATTGAAATCAAAAACGAGTGCCAAATCTGGTCAACAGATGCAGCGGGACAGCAACACGTCAGTGGGGCTGCATGAGAATCGTGTATAAAATGAGCTGTAGTTAGAGAGGGGGTCAGATCAACCGTAGCCTGGCTGATAAAGCCCTGCTGGGAGGTGCGACTTTTATGCACGACGGTGCTACATGTGTGAAAGATCTCTTGCACAGCTCTTTTAGTGAGGATCGAGTGCTGACCCAGCTCGTCCGTCATGGCTAGCCTCCCAGGTCCGTAGACCTCAATCCATTTGACTGTTGCTTGTGAGGTTACCTGAAACCGTAAGTCTACTGCCATCGTCCGATATCATTAGGGATGCTGAAAAGCAACATCTGATGTAATATCTCACTACATCTACTGACATGCTCGACAGTGCTATTCACAACATTGTCCTTCAATTACAGGTATTGTTAATGAATGATGGCCTATATGGTGAGCTTACGTTATAAAGGACATCGTCTTTTCTATAAACCAATTGTTATGCAATTTACTGGTTCAAATGGCTCTGAGCACTATGGGACTAAACTTCTGAGGTCATCAGTCCCGTAGAACTTAGAACTACTTAAACCTAACTAACCTAAGGACACTACACACATCCATGCCCGAGGCAGGATTCGGCCCAGCCAGTCGCCGGCTTGCAGGAACAGTGAGCCCTGCGTGGACAGCGGCCGCGCCACCGTTGGGGCCACGCCTCACTTAAGCCGGGCCTGACTTTGGTGGACTGTTGGTCGGTCAGTTGGTCCGAGGACATCTCCGTGCGGCGTAGTCGATTGGGCCGCTGGCGGTCTCTGCGCAGTGTCGGAGTCTGTCTGGAGCATGGAGGTAAGAATAGAGCGAGACAGCCGTGACGTCACAGCTGTGAAGCTATGTGAAGCCGAGGGTAGCCATCTCAATTCGACCAAAACATTGCTACTGTAAGCTTGTGTGCATAGGCTTGTCGCTCACTTTTGGAAGGATTTTGCGCTATTATGGTGACTTGTGTGGTGTTCGGATGTACGAATCGTTCTGATTGTGATGCGAAATCGAAGGGAATAACATTTCATGTGTAAGTTGTCTCGTTAAGTGTGATTTTACAACTTCATTGTGAATGAACGTGTGCTACATCGGTACTTGTACTATAGCGTGTTTTTCTCCTGTATGCTTTTAGATTTCCTAAAACTGAAAGTCGGAAAGCTCTGTGGGAGAATGCCGTGAGGAGGAAGAATTGGCGCGCGTCTAAATGGAGCACTGTATGTTCTCAGCATTTCCGAGAAGAGGACATAGACCGAACTTCCCTTTCAACAGTAAGACTCCGAGAAAATGCTGTACCATCAGTTTTCCCTACACACCCAAAACATTTGCAAAAGGTATGTTAATTCAAAGAATTAAATTCTTAGTTTTCAAGTTCACGTTTCAGTATAATACGTACGTATCGTCGATAATCGAAGTGTTGAGTAACTCACTTTGTCTTCATCATGTACCAAATTAAAAGCTAACACTACATTAACTGGCGTAAAGTATAGGCCTAAACAGGACACTGTGTAAGGCACTACATTAACTGGCGTAAAGTATAGGCCTAAACAGGACACTGTGTAGATTTGCCATTCTATGTACCGTATTTCAGTAAATATTGGTGGTAATGAACAGTGTTTCCCAGTAGTGTAACGTAACTGAAATGTTCCAGTACGTATTACAAACAAGATGTATTTATGGGGCTTTGGAGAGAGGGTACAGCTAACTTAGTTTTCAGTTTCTATTATTTAGTTTGTGATACACGTTTATTACTGAATTAACAAAATTGTATCGTTTACATTGTAGGCTAGCTATTCGTAATATTATATTAAAAACTATTTTTAATCAGAAGAAACGCGGAATTTCGCCTTTACGAGATTTTATTTTAAACAAAATCTTTGAAACAACCAATCTGATGACGTTACATACGTATATGGTGCAATTAGCGACTGTAATACACGCAGCGCTATAGCACACTGGCAATGTTTCGGTCAGAGTGTCATGGCAGCGAGCCACGCCCTCATGACTTCGAAACGTAGTGCGACTGGGATACGTAGCGCCATCTCCCCTTATTCTTACCTCCATCGTCTGGAGCTGTCCGATCGGTACGAGCATCGTCGCTCGCCGACCAAAGACGTGAAGGTTGAGTGGTTTTGAACATTACGTTGTTGGTTCCGGCGTTGCTGTTGCGGAGGTTTTCCTGTGAGCAACAACGAGTGAAGTGTTCGAGATAGCCGCCGTGAGGTGGGGTTGATCAAATTAATTTATCCATAGTCAAGTGCACCAGCGGAATTTTCTGCCTTGTGGCCGTTAGTGTTCTGGTTACCTGCCCTGGCAGCTAACGTAGTTTTTAGGCAGTCTCTTTTCCTCACCTGTTGTTGCTGCCCATCATGGTGTTTAGTTTTGGGAACTCAGTTCATATACGCGTTTGTTTGGGGATAGTGATACTTGTAATTTTTTTGGGACCTTTAATTCTTGTGTACTCCGTCGTGGCAAGCAAGTGGTTGGTCGGTTGGTCCGGGACTGTCCCTTGGTTGGGTTCCCACAAATTAAGTGTAGTTGAACTCACCATGTGTCTCGCCTAAGTGAACGAGGGCAGACCGATCCACTAGAGACATCTGAGTGCCGTTCTCTTAATTATCCTTTTGGCAGTGTAAATGTTGTTGTAATTTAACTGTATTTTATATTTTTAATTTGGCAAGGTTAGTTGTGGGTCTTCAGCCTAGGAAACATGTTCTCAGAGTTTCCTTAAAATCCAAACATTATCGCCTTCTGCTCTTGAAAGCCGGCCGGTGTGGCCGAGCGGTTCTAGACGCTTCAGTCTAGAACCGCGCGACCGCTACGCTCGCAGGTTCGAATCCTGCCTCGGGCGTGGATGTGTGTGATGTCCTTAGGTTAGTTAGGTTTAAGTAGTTCTGACCTTAGATGTTTAGTCCCATAGTGCTCAGAGCCATTTGAACCATTTTGCTCTTGGAAGGTTATTGTAATTTCCTCTGAAAGATTTTAAAAGTTTTTGTGGGCCTTCCGCCGTTGGTGTTGCAAAAAGGAACTTTTTAAACTTAATGTATTGCTTTACCGATTGTTGCAATATATATTTCCTTAATTTGCGGAATTTAACTTTGCAGCCTTCAGCCGTCTTATTGCGTTTGCTTATCTCTTTCTGTGCACCTTGTGGGCCATCAGCCCGGTTGACATCTTAAAGCTGGGTTTACACTAGCAAGTCGCTTGCAGAAGTTATTGCTGCAAGTTATTGCTAGCCACTTGCAGCTGTGTTTACACAGCAGCACGAGAATTAAGCAAGATACTTCCGCAAGTTCTTTGGCAAGAAACTTGCGTCAACAACTTGCTGATACTGTTTACATATGCTTTCAGTACCACTACGTGTCAGCCGAAATGTAAAATGACAAGTAGGCAGGTGAGATATGCTGCAGCTCTTGTAATTGTAATGCAAAACGTGAAAAAGAAAAAGAGTAGATAATGAGAAGATCGTAAAATGGTGTCTATAATAACCTTTTGCAAGAACTTAGTATCGAGAGCATGAATGCTTTTGAAAACTTTTGCAGAATGTCCTCAAATGATCTGGAGTATTTGTTGATGTTAATAGCGCCCGTCATATCCAAACGAGACACAAACTTCCGTACTGCTATTTCAGCAAAGGAACGTTTGCTAGTCACTCTACGATTTATAGCTACCGGTGAGCTACGAATAAAATAGGCATTTCATTTATTTATGTGAAACATACAACCAAAAAATGTTTGAATTTTGAAATCTCTTCTTTGTAGGAGACTCACACAAGTCCCTAATGTATTTGTTTCATATTCACATCAGCACGATTGCTCTGATCGTACCCAATGTATGTAGAGCCATTCTTAACATCTTGAAAAGGGAAAAATTATTTGAAGGTATGTGAAAACACAACAATGAAATTAAATTTTTATGAAATAAACTGCATTTTACAGAATGATATGCTTATAAAAATGTTTTTTTCTAATGCTCTTAAAATGGAAAGTGTCAAGCTAATTAAATAGAACATGTAATCATTACACATCGTCTTTTTCTAGACTCCTGAAACAACAAGCGAGTGGATGCACGTGGTAAAGGGGTTGTGTCTTCAAGTTATGCTACTGTCTCTGTACTTCTTTCACAGATGTGTCGAATATCGACGAGATTTCGTTTAATGCGCTCATCTTCTTCACTCTATCCTTAAAGCCTCGGTTATGCACGTTCCATATTTTGTGGTAGCTCTCCAAGGCTTCAATAAAATGTTCTGTATCCTGCTTCATCCATTCCCGTTCCTCCTCCATTTCTGCAATTTGTTTGCATAAAATACGTAAGATGCTTGCTTAAAATTAAGCCACCACATTAAGTAAAATGTTAAATATGAGTGTTATGCAGACGACATACTATAACTTGCGCTTCCTACTTGCAGGAAATAGAACTAAATCCTAAAAGCTGCAAGTTACTTGCAGATACTTATTGCGTGGTGTTCACACTGGAAGTGGAAAACGTCCAGAAAGTCACTTCCGCAATAAATTGCTACGGTCGCAAGTCGACTTGGCGATATGTTTACACTCGCAAATCGCGCTGCAAGTTCCTCCACGCAAGTAAATTGCTGCGGTAACTTGCTAGTATAAACCGAGCATTAAACATTGTGACCTTCTGCCTTCAGTAATCATCAAAGTATATTTGGAATTTTGAAGATTTAATCCGGCGGCCTTCAGCCGCTCCGCATGCTGATCTCGTATATGTATACGATTTATCTTATTCGCAAATTTAACTGTGTGTTATGTCTTTTCAAAATTGAACTTATTCTAAACCATCTGGTTGGAGGCCTTCAGCCGCGAAGCAAATTTAATTCTTTCAAAAGTGTATTTGTGAACTAAATGATAATAAATTAGAATTGTGAAATGAATCCGACCGCAACTCCCTTGGCCCTTTCCACAATCCTAATTACCTGTTAGCCCTGCGTGATTCAGCGTGCGTTTCAGTAATTATTGGTAACTTATGTAATCAATATTGCAGTCTTACGAAATAGTGATAGTTTCGTGATTGAAACACAGTTGAATGGTATGTTTGTAAATGAGCTTGAGTCAACCCAAAACGTTTGTTGGAAATTGAAAAAAAAACTGTTTAAATTGTGACATAACTTTATTTATTGGCTTTATTTATTTATTGGCTTTGTTATGTTATTTATTACAAATTCGAGTTCTAGCTAAGAGCTTGAACTTCTGATGTTATATTTTGGTACTGTAGTTAATCATTAAAAGCTAGAAATTGAAGATTTTTAATGAAATACATGTAAAAGATACTAAAATCGCATGCTACTTTTCATTCGCATTAACATTATCTTGACTGCATACCATGTGACACCTACAATTCTACTATTATACAATTAATGTCTCATTCTACAATCAGTGTTTTATTGCCCATTAACTCATCATAATGACTGTCATTTCTTACAGGTAAGTTCAAAATTTCTTCATACGAAGGTACGTATTCGTTATGCAGACAAGGTTGGAGTCTTCTCATGGCTTTCATTATATTTGACTGACTTGGAAACTTCCCAGATAGATAAGCTAGCTTTTATGGTACAGTCAACGGACCACATTGGAAGAACAGGAGAGAAATGTGAGAAGTCAGTTCATTCACGATTGTAGATGTTGTAAAACAACCCTTTCTCGTATTATCTGTCTGCCCTCGGTAGCTGAATGGTCAGTGTGACGGATTTTCAATCCTCTGGGCCCGGGTTCGATTGCCGGCTTGGTCGGGGCATTTTCTGCACCCAGGGACTTGGTGTTCGTTCTCATCATCATCCTCATCGACTGCAGGTCGCCGAAGTGGCGTCAAATCGAAAGACCGGCACCCGGCGAACGGCCTGCCCGACGGGAGGCCCTAGCCATACGATTAAATAAAAATCGTATTAGCTAAAACAAAATGCGAAAAAGTGCAGATAGAGAATGTCACCTTCCCTTATCTTACAGTACTTTGTTTCTTCAGAAATTGTCTTCATGAAGTACGGCTGCTACCATGATTTGAAGTCTAGTATTTCACTAGCAATAAGATCCCTAACAAGAAATGTACCTGCTTTCGAACTTCTAAAAATCATCTCTGTGACATCATGCACAGTAAAATGTCTTTCCTGTTTAATTAGTTTCCTTCTTATAACGCCGAAATCCCTATTTCAGGGCAAAAAATTGTCGTACCTCACTCGAAAACACGTCGAATTTTGCTGAATCTCCCAGAATCGGTTGGATACAACAGAAGACTGCTGAGTAATTCTTATTCTGATCTGAGCAGTTGTCTGAGAATAGACGAAGCGCAGAGTACTCTTGTCGCATATTAGGGATTATTTATAAATGAGCGGCAACGGCCTTGCCGCAGTGGAAACACCGGTTCCCGTCAGGTCATCGAAGTTAAGCGCTGTCGGGCGCGGCCGGCACTTGCATGGGTGACCATCCGGGCCGCCATGCGCTGTTGCCATTTTTCGGGGTGCACTCAGCCTCGTGATGCCAACTGAGTAGCTACTCGACCAGATAGTGGCGGCTCCGGTCAAAGAAAACCATCATAACGACCGGGAGAACGGTGTGCTGACCACACGCCCCTCCTGTCTGCATTGTAATCTAAGGATGACACGGCGGTCGGATAGTCCCGCTGGGCCACTTGTGGTCTGAAGACGGAAGGCTTATAAATGAGCACACTTCAGGTGTTTTCTCTCCTTCAGCGTCTTTGTAGACATAGACTGATCAATCAAAACATTGTGAACACCGACCCACTGTCGATATAAACAGCTTCAGGCGATAGCAGCGTCACCTTGTGAGGAGTGACTGCTAGTCAGACACACGAACGGTGCATTTAGTATCAGTGAGTGTGCTTTCCGTATGTAGAATGAGGGAGGCGTGCGATTTATCTGAGTTTGAGTGAGGACAGATTGTAATGGCCCGAATGCTTGACACAGTCATTTTGGAAAGTGCACAGCTTGTTGGGTGTTCGAGGAATGCTGTCGGGTGTGTCTTCAACATGTGGTGAAAGCACGTCCAGACGTCGTCAGGTTGGGCGGCCATCCCTCATTACAGATGTCGGACGTCGTAGGGTGGGCAGACTGGTGAAACAGAACAGGTGGCGAGCTGTGGCGGAACTAGCAACAGATTTTAATGCTGGGCAGAGTAAAAGTGTATCTGAACATGCAGTGCATCGAACACTCCTAACGATGGGCTGCCGTCGCCGGCGACCCATGCATGTGCCGATGTTAACACCACGACATCGGCTACTACGACTGACATGGGCACGTGACCATCGGCACTGGACGCTGGCGGAGTCGCACAACGTTGCACGGTCTGATTAATCCTGATATCTTCTTCACCATGCTATGGGTGGGAGTGAATCCGTCGTCTTCCAGGAGAACAGCTCTTCGACACCTGCACTGCGGGACAGAGACAAGCTGGTGGTGGCTCCATTATGCTATGGGGGACATTCGCGTGGGCATCGAAGGGGCCAGTAGAGCTCGTGCAAGGCTCCATCACGGCCAAGGAGTATCGTATGCTGTTTGCAGACCACGTACACCCTTTCGTGACGATCATGTTTCCCGACGCCAGCGGCATTTTTCAACAAGATAATGCGCCGTATGACAAGGCCTGGAGTGTGAGGGAGTGGTCCGGGGAACCCAGTGGTGATTTCCAGGAGATGTATCGGCCCCCAACTCGCCAGATCTGAACCAGATCGAACACATCTGGGATGTGGCTGAACGTGGCGTCAGAGCACATTCCCTGGAATTTACGGTATTAGGTGGCTTGCGTGTGCAGATGTGGCGCCAACTAACCCCCCCCCCCCTCCCCCAGCGACCTACCAAGGGCACATTGCTTCCATGCCATGACGCGACGCAGCTGTCATCCGTGCAAAAGACACTGGCTGTTATGTAGGTAGTCATAAGTGGTCACAATGGCTGATCAATGTATACTATGTTTGCTTCAGTGTTTACACTGTATATGCAAAATACGTTGCCAGAGAGGGTTCGGGGGTGCGATCATGCGAGTAGAAACAGCTGCTATCTAAACTTTACCTTCAAAGGAGCACGAGTTACGACTTACGTCTCTTTACTTTTAAATGGGCAAGGGTCGTTGACTGATGACATCATAAAAATACTATTACTATAAAATGCACAAAAATTGATGGACTGACCCTTTTAATGTCAGTCTGTGCATTTACATACAACATGCGTTACATAAGTAATGCGACCAAATTAATAAAAATTCATTTATTGAATATATTCGTACAAATAATCAAAAATTTTCAAAATAGCACCCTCTTGCGTCAATAAACTTCTGGAGGCGGTGTTTCTATGCCTGGAAGGTATCCTGGAATGCCTTTTCCGGAATGTTCTTTAGAGCTGATGTTACATGCGCATGGATGCTTTCAATCGTGTCCCAATGTCCATGACTCCTTTTAACCGAGGAAACAAAAAAAAAAAAAAAAAAAAAAAGTCAGCGGGAGCCAGGTCAGGACTGTAGGGAGGCTGGGGAACCAATGGAGTCTTGGTCCTGGCCAGGAAGTCGTTGACAATGAAGGCGCTGTCACTCGGCGCGTTGTCGTGGTGAACTTTCCACGTGTCCTCGATGTCGCTTAGGCAGCGCGAGACCCTTCTTTTCAGTCTTTTGAGCACTTCCAAGTAGAAAGCTGAGTTCACTGTAGTCCTTGCAGGTACGGATTCGTGGTGGACAATGCCTCCGACGTCAAAGAAGACAATGAGCATGGTTTTGATCCTGGACTTGCTCATGCGTGCCTTCTTGGGACGGGGCGACGATGGAGTGTGCCACTCTGAACCCTGCCTTGTCGTCTCAGGGTCGTACTCAGAAATCCAGGACTCATCACCAGTGATAACTGAGTTTAAAAAATGAGGATCATTTTCACACATTTCCAACATTTCTCGGCACCGAAGCACTCGCATGTGCTTGTGTTCGTCGGTCAACTCTTTTGGGACGATTTTGGCAGACACCTTTCTCATATTCAAATCTTCGGTTAAAATGCGGAAAACGGTTGTTTTCGACTTGTTTAGAGCTTGTGCTATCAATTGAGAGCTCAGTCGTCTGTCGGAGTTCAAACAATCGCGCACACGCATCACATTTTCGTCGACTCGTGCGGTTGATGGCCGTCCACTGCGAGGTTCGTCGGTGATCTCCTCTCGGCCCTCCATGAACGACTTGTGCCATCGGAAAACATGTGATTTGGACAAGAAATCATTCACAAAGGTATGCTGAAGTAATGGAAACGTTTCGGTGGCGGACTTCACAAGTTAAACGCAAAATTTGATAGCGTACCGTTGCTCTACAGAATGATCCATTGATCCATTATTCCGTGTCACATAAACTCAAAACGGGGTTGACGGAAACGCACGTGCTGACTCTCCGGCAGCTCGAAGCCGAATGAGTGAAAGAGTGTTTTGAAGCTAACACCCTCCTCCACTTAGCCCAGCCGGTTACAACGCGCTATGGTGTACCTTTGTGTCAGAAAATAATTGGTGGCATTACCTATGGAACGCACTCCGTATATACTATATGAAGCAAAAGCAAACTCAAAATCGTCATATTATGGACTGATGCCGTTTTAGAAATATATCGTTCAATTTAACTCACTCTTTGTTTTTACCCCTCAGAGAGTTTCATTTTACCCCTCATGAGGTATTACCTCCATGGTGGGGACCACAAACAAAGGTAGCAACGAAGGACGTCAAGCAACCAGACTATTGGTTGACCACAGCAGACTGGTGCTAAACGGAGCAAAGTTTGAGTACGTGGCACGTGAACTCTGTGGTGGCGGCAGACTCGGTTGTGTGTTGACCGAGGAAGCGGCGGGTGGGTAGCCAGTGTCTTCCGCAGCGGCGCCCCGCGCAGCAGCGAAGAAGCCCCGCGATAATTGCCGTCCACGGCAGGAAATTGGCGCAAATTGGCACTTCGCGGCGCGCTTCCGCCGCTATTCCTAGACTTTATTGCTCGCCCGCTCTTCTCCGCCCAACCACTCTGCGGCCACGCCGCCCCTGTGGCGCCACGTAAACTTCCAGCGACGCATTTTAACCGGGGGCAGGCGGCGCCTCCAGTTCCAGCCGAGAGAAGACGCAGAAAGCAGCGTGCAAAGAGCGTGCGGTTTGCGTGGTCTCGTCGGCACACTCACTTGCCATAAAACTTTTCTGGGTGTACGTCTACATTCCGCAAATCACCCTACGGTGCTTGGCGGAGAGTACTTTGTGTACTACAGTTAGTTAGTCCCTCTCCCAATCCACTCGGGAATAGAATTTGGGAAGAACGATTGGTGGTTAACCTCTTGACACACTTTACCTTCTTGACCCTTCCGTGAGACGCACGTAGGAAGAAGCAATATAAACTGAGGTGATGGAAGTCATGGTATAGTGATATGCATATACACTCATGCTCATAAATTAAGGATAATTGCAGAATGTGGTGCCACACCAAACTGGCGCTAATAGGATAGGCTCATAGGGAACACAAACGACACAGATCTGTAAGTCCACAGTATTGGTGATAAGCTGAGAACCGTCCCGAAACACATGTGCTACAAAACGCCACTGTTTCGTACGCATGTACCCAAACATCAATATGGGATATGATCACCATGCACACGTACACAGGCCGCACAACGGGTTGACATACTCTGGATCAGGTGGTAGATCAGCTGCTGGGGTATAGCCTCCCATTCTTGCCCAAGTGCCTGTCGGAGCTCCGGAAGTGTTGTAGGGGTTTGAAGACGTGCAGCGATACGTCGACCGAGAGCATCCCAGACGTGCTCGACGGGGTTTCGGTCTGGAGTACAGGCAGGTTCGCCTGATATCTTCTGTTTCGAGGTACTCCTCCCAGATGGCAGCTCCGTGGGGCCGTGCGTTATCTATCAGGAGGAAGGTGGGACGCACTGCACCCCTGAAAAGGCGGACATAGTGGTGCAAAATGACGTCCCGATACACCTGACGTGTCACAGTTCCTCTGTCAAAGACATGCAAGGGTGTACGTGCACGTCATAATCCCACCCCACACCATCAAAGCACAACCTCCATACGGGTCCCTTTCAAGTACATTAAGGGGTTGGTATCTGGTCCTGGTTCACGCCAGATGAAAACCCGACGAGAATCGCTGTTCAGACTATACCTGCACTCGTCCGTGAACATAACCCGGGACCACTGTTACAGTGACCATGTACTGGGTTCTTAACACCAGGCTTTACGGGCTCTCCTGTGACCAGGGGTCAGTGGAATTCACCTTGCAGGTCTCCGAGCGAATAAACCATGTCTGTTCAGACGTCTGTAGACTGTGTGTCTGGAGACAACTGTTTCAGTGCCTGCGGTAACGTCCCGAACAAGGCTACCTGCAGTACTCCGTAGCCGTCTGCGGGCACTGATGGTGAGATATCGATCTTCTTGTGGTGTTGTACACTGTGGACGTCCCGTACTGTAGCGCCTGGACACGTTTCCTGTCTGCTGGAATCGTTGCCATAATCTTGAGATCACACTTTGTGACACACGGAAAGCCCGTGCTACGCCCTGCTGTGTTTGACCAGCCTCCAGTCGCCCTAGTATTCTACCCCTCATAACGTCATCAATATGTGTTCTTTGAGCCATTTCCTACACACAGTCACCATTAGCACGTCTGAAAATGTCTGCATACTTGCTGCACCGCACTCTGATATGGACCAACACACCTCTGTGTATATGGACTGCTGCCAGCGCCACCGTGCGACGACCGCAGGTCAAATGCAGCGCATGGTCATACCCCGATGTGATTTAAACCCGCAGAACGTTGTTTCACCATGTTTATGCATTATCCTTAACTTATGAGGATGAGTGTACATAGTTCGCGTTAGTATCGCATACACAATGTGTATTAAGGCAATGCGTTTGAGGACCTGCTATTTTTACTCAGCCGATTCTAGTGAAACGGTTTCCGAAGTTATTAAGGCTCCGCGATAGGAATGAACAGACTTTGAACGTGAAATGGTAGTTGGAGCTAGGTGCATGAACTTTCCATTCCGGAAATCGTCAGGGACTTCAATATTCCGAGATCCACTGTATCAAGAGTGTGCCGAGAGCACCAAACCTCAGGCATCAACTCTCACCACGAAGTGGCCGACGGCCTCCACTTAACAACAGTGCGGAGAGGCGTTGCGTAGAGTTGTTAGTGCCAACAGGCAAGCAACACCGCGTGAAATGTTAACCGCGGAAATCATTGTGGGAAGTACGACTGACGTATCCGTGAGAACGTGCGGCGAAACTTGGCGTTAATGGACTACGGCAGCAGACGAGCAACATAAATTCCTTTGCTAACAATACGACACCGCCTGCAGCGCCTCTCCTGGGCTCGTGACCATATGGTAGGGCCCTAGACGGCTGGAAAACCGTAGCCTCATCAGATGGGCCGCGATTTCAGTTTCTAAAAGCTGATGGTAGGGTTAGGGTGTGGCACAGACCCAACGAAGCCGTGGACACAAGTTGTCAATAAGACACTTTGCAAGCTGGTAGTGGTTCCATAATGGTGAGGACTGTACTAACTGCTTACAGGAAATGGACTAGGTGCTCTGATCCAACTGAGTCGATGATTGACTGGAAATGTGTATGTTCGGCTTCTTGAAGACCATTTTCAACCATTCAGGAAGTTTCTGTTGCCAAAAAAACGATTTTGGGCCCTAATTCTAATTAAATTGGCAATATGAATACCCAGGTCATACTGATTTTATACACACATCAAAAAAAGTTTTGTATCACCTCGGTTCCGAGAGTTCCGGGACCTGTTCTGAAAACTGGAATAGAGATCAACATAAACATCATTTCCGACCTTTTTATTGCTCATAAAAAACACACATTGCATGTTGCACCACGATACAGCGATACCATCGGAGGTGGTGGTCCAGACCTGTACACACCGGTACTTCCAATACCCACTAGTGCATCCTCTCGCATTGCCTGTATTCGTCGTGGCATACTATCCACAAGTTCACCAAGACACTGTTGTTCCAGATGTCCTTCTCCTCAACGGCGATTCAGCGTAGATCCCTCAGAGTGGTTGGTGGGTCACGTAGTCCATAAACAGCCCTTTTCAGTGTATCCCAGGCATGTTCGATTGGGTTTATGTCTGGAGAACATGCTGGCCACTCTAGTCGAGCGATGTCGTTATCCTGAAGGAAGTTATTCACAACATGTGCACTATGCGGGCGCGAATTGTCGTCCATGAAGACGAATGCCTCGCCAATATGCTGACAATATGGTTACGATATCTGTCGGAGGATGGCATTCACGTATCATACAGCCGTTATGGTGCCTTCCACGACCACCAGCGGCGTACGTCGTCCCCACATAATGCCAGCCCAAAACAGCAGGTAACCTCTACCTTGCTGTACTCGCTGGACAGTGTGTCTAAGACGTTCAATTTGACCGGATTGCCTCCAAACACTTCTCTGACCATTGTCTGGTTGAAGGCATATGCGACACTCATCGGCGAAGAGAACGTGATGCCAATCCTGAGCGGTCTATTCTGTGTGTTGTTGCGCCCATCTGTACCGCGCTGCATGGTGTCATGTTTGCAAAGATGGACCCCGCCATGGACGTCGGGAGTGTAGTTGAGCATCATGCAGGCTACTGCATACACTCGTGACACGACGTCCTGTGACTGCACGAAAAGCATTATTCAACATGGTGGCGTTGCTGTCAGGGTTCCTCCGAGTCATAATCCGTAGGCAGCGGTTATCCACTACTGTAGTAGCCCTTGGGCGGCCTGAGCGAGGCATGTCATCAGCAGTTCCTGCCTCTCTTTATGTCCTCCATGTCCGAACAACGTCGCTTTGGCTCACTCCGAGACGCCTGGACACTTTCCTTATTGAGAGCCCTTCCTGGCGAACGCGATCGAACTGCGGCACTGACCGTCTAGGCATGATTGAACTACAGACAACACGAGCCCTGTACGTCCTTCCTGGTGGAATGACTGGAACTGATGGGCTGTCGAACCCCCTCTGTCCAATATGCGCTGCTCATGCATGTTTGTTTACATCTTGGCCGGCCGGTGTGGCCGTGCGGTTCTAAGTGCGTCAGTTTGGAACCGCGTGACCGCTACGGTCGCAGGTTCGAATCCTGCCTCGGTCATGGATGTGTGTGATGTCCTTAGGTTAGTTAGGTTTAATTAGTTCTAAGTTATAGGGGACTGATGACCTCAGTAGTTACTGATGACCTCAGTAGTTAAGTCCCATAGTGCTCAGAGCCATTTGAACCATTTTGTTTACATCTTTGGGCGGGTTTAGTGACATCTTTGAACAAAGGGACTGTGTCTGTAATACAGTGCCCACAGTCAACGTCTACCTTCAGCAGTTCTGGGAACCGGGGTGATGCAAAATATATACATATAAAGAGTAGTTATTATACCTGTAATGATCTGCTTTACATTTCTATATGCCCATGTATTGGAGTACGTTCTTAATGTAACCATCACATCATTATAAACGGGCTCCCCCATCCGCCCCTCCTCCTCTTCTGTTGCAATTAAGAGTTTACATTTTGTAGCCCGTGGGGCTTCTTAACACGTTGGTTATAGATTCTGTAATTCCCTTTGCTTTTATTGTTAATGTTTTTTTTTATCAAGATTTTTAAGGAGTCTGTCCGCAGCTCGTGGTCTATTGGCTAGCGTCGTTGCCTCTAGATGACGGGCTTCCGTGTTCGATTCCTGGCAGTGTTTGTGTTGTCTTCATCATTTCATCATCATCACCATTGGTGTACCGGGGTAGCGACAGGAAGGGCATCCGCCCACCCCTTAAATTAATCCTGCCAAATCCACCCATAACCATGCCGAAAAAAAAAGTTCAAATGTGTGTGAAATCTTATGGGACTTAACAACTAAGGTCATCAGTTCCTAAGCTTACACACTACTTAACCTAAATTATCCTAAGGACAAACACACACACCCATGCCCGAGGGAGGACTCGAACCTCCGCCGGGACCAGCCGCACAGTCCATGACTGCAGCGCCTTAGGCCGCTCGGCTAAACAATGCCGACCCTGCGACACTTTTGGACAAAGGCACAAGAATAAGAAGAAGGAGTTTATATGTTAATACTATAGAAGTAATGTCAATTGCGCTAAATTGGTCAGCCTCCCAATGCGTGGATTCTGGCTTCTGGAACTACTGGACGGGTTTTTACCCTGCTCCACTTCTTGTATTGTCATTATGTTCAGATGGATTTTTGCTGACGTTTGGGTCGTATCAACCAACTTAATATTTGAGCATATATATTCGTTGACCAATCTGGTGCGACGACAGAAAACAGCCAAAGGAAAGCTGAAGTTAAAATGTCGCGTTTAGGGAATTATTCATCCAGTAGGATCGTACAACATACCGTCATTTGACCATCGCATGTTTTCCCGTGTGACATATAATAAGCATCCCTGGCTTAGAGAAACAACTGAAAGAGTTGAAAACAAATCAGTCACCAGGTCCGAATGGAGTCCTAATTCGATTTGACAAAGAGTACCCTACGGCATTGTTCCCTTACCTAGTTTGTATTGTCGTGAATCTCTCGTCCAGTGCGAAGTCCCATGCAACTGAAACAAAACGTGAATGACTGCGGTATATAGAAAGGGTAAAAGAACGGATTCGCAAAATTAGAAACATGGTTCAAATGGCTCTGAGCACTATGGGACTTAACATCTGAGATCATCAGTCCCCTAGAATTTAGAACTACTTAAACCTAACTAACCTAAGGACATCACACATGTACATGCCCGAGGCAGGATTGGAACCTGCGACCGTAGTGGTAGCGCGGTTCCAGACTGAAGCGCCTAGAACCGCTCGGTGTTACCGATTTGATGCAGAATTCTTGAACATATTCTGAGTTCGAATGTAATAAATTTCCTAGAGGCGGGGAAGCTTCTGTCCGCAAATCAGCACGTATTTAAAAAGCATCGGTAGTGCGAAACTCTGCTTTTCCTTTCCTCACACGGTATCCCGCGAACCATTGATGGAGGACTAGAGGCAGATTTCACATTACTACGTTTCAGGAAAACGTTTGAAATGCTGCTCCATTCCAACGACCCGTGTATACGCATTACGTTGTCTGATATGTGTGTGGTTCGAAGACTTCTTAACCCAAATCTGCATGGCGTGACATACGAGTATATGTCACGTAACTTCTATCATTGTTTTCTCTTGTTGGCAATAATGCATGAGTTTGAAATGCCTATCGTTGTGTTTTTCTCAGTTACAGAAACTCTGTTGTTGACATTTAAGTGGGTTTCTGCCAGTAGAAAACAGGTAGAGGACTGTGGCTGGTTGTTCATTTACTGAAGACTTTCTCTGAATAAGAAGTAAGTACTATTTTGTGAAGCAATATACCATAAATTTTATAAATCTTTCACTGAATTGTAATTTTAAAGGCGCTGAAATTTATATTATAGGTTAGCCACAAAATGCAATTCATTATTACGGTTCCAAATCCCGTTTTTAATTTTGTTTTGCACATATGTTACGCCATGAAGAACAGTCAATATAATGTTTCCTTCTTTCTCAGAGGCCAGTCTGTGCATGGAATCCTGGCTGTTCTTGAGGAGGAGGCAGAAGATGCCACGAATATATTTATCGAGCCTCCTGAAGCTGATGTAGAGTCGGATGATGATTCTGGTGAAGAAGAGAGGGGTGGAAAGACAGATAACCTTGGACCAAGGTAGCTTCATTCTGGTGCAGAAGCGGTATTGACCAACAAAAACAGGTTATGTGGTGAACCTGAGACCGCCTGCTCTCATGATGATAAACCAGGAAATGTCGTTTCAGAGGAAACAGATCTCAAAAACTGTAATAAGAGATTGGAAAATGGAGGATCTGCAAAGCGATAATGCTTTATTTCCTGACAGGAATCACAGTAAATACACAAGCTCGTCTCCAGTTCAGTGCTTAGAACTGTTTTGAAATGATGAAATAATTAAATTTTTCAGTACTGAATCTACAAAGTACGATTTGTTCAAGAACTGCCCAGATCCCAAAATAACAGACGAAGAAATAAACGGTTTTCTAGGAATTCTAATTCTCTGGGGCTATAATCTCCTACCTAGCAGAAGATGTTACTGGGATTCAGGGTTGGGCACGAGAAATGAAATGGTGCACAACATGATCAGAACAGACTGATCTGAAACAATTTCGAACTTCATCCACTCAAGTAATAGCACACTAAGGAATGTAAACGATAAAATGTGGAAACTTCGGCCATTAAAAGATACGTTAAGAAAAATGTTTTCTCTCCACTTTTAGCCTGAGCAAGATTTGGATTATGATGAAAGCGTGATAAAGTACTTCGGCAGGCATGGATGCAAACAATTTCTGAAAGGTAAACCCATTATATTTGGGTTCAAAGCATGGTGCCTAAACAAAAACATGGGTTATCTAGTGTATTTTGGACTATACCAAGGACCTGATCCACAAACGAACGAAAGCATACGGAAAATGTGCTACACTGCTGGTTCAAATGACTGACTCCTGCCAAAGGTAAAAATCTGCCCTGCGGGTTCTATTTTGATAATCTGTTTACATCGCCAACGTTGTTGGTTAACCTAAAAGAGGCAATTTTCGTGAGAATCGTCTGCCTAAAGAATGTCAACTTATACCCTCTAAGACAATGTCCAAAAGGAATAAGAGAGGAAATTTAATTACAAGGGCAGCAAGGAAAGTGGAATGATGATTGCCAGATAGCTCGATAATTCTGTTGTAATAATTGCTTCGACCAGCCATACATCAATCCAGTCAGCTCTGTGAGACGATATTAAAGACAGGAGGAGAAAAGAATAGTTGTACAGCGACCACACGTTATTTGGGAATACAACAAAAATACGGGGGAACTGACCGAATGGACGAAAACGGAGCGTTATATAGAGTGAGAATCAGAGGAAAGAAATGCTGGTGGCCAATTTTTACGTGGCTACTGGATGTGTCTGTACATAATGCGTGCTTCTCTTAAGAAATCCAGGTATGAAACATTCTGAAATGTTACCTGATTTCCAATGCAACAATCTTTAGAGGTTCAGGTCGCCCAGCAGGTAATCCATATCAAGCTAGAGGACTGTATGACATCAGATACGATGAAAAGAACCATCTGGTAGATATGGTACCACAGAAAAAAAGAAGATGCTGCGCCGCAGGAAACTGCAAAGGAACTCCTAGAACAATGCGTTGCAAATGTGATGTTGGTTTGTGCATAGAGTGTTTCGTACAGTATCACAGAGAATGAATACTGCTGCCTAAACATAACGTAAATGACGTAACTGCTTTATTTTATTTACTGTCGTGTATTTCACATAGAATGTATGATCTGCCTAGCGTGACATACATGTTACACCCTCTCTTGCTTAAATTATTAATTAATTTTTTGTTTAGCTTGTTGTAGTAGTTAAGGCCAATGAACAAATAAGTATCTGATTCAATCAACACGGAAGTCACGGAGGTATTACGGAGGCCCTTCGTGATTTCAAATGGGAATCACTGGAGGGAAGACGACTCTCGTTTTACAAAACACTATTGACAATTAGAGACCGGCATTTGAAGATGACTGCAGAACGATTCTATAGCCGCCAATGTACATCGCGTAATCAACACGAAGATACGGGAAATTAACGCTCATACGGAAGCATATAGATAGTTGTTTTCCCTCACTCTACTTGTGAGTGAAACACGAAAGGCAACCATACGGTGGACGGTGACTTACGGCGTATGCACGTAGATATAGATCTGTAAGTACACATTTAATTACGTAATATTTCCAGTATTTACTATCATTAATGGGCATCTGTCTATTTCTTTAGTACCACTACTTAGTTCTTGAAGTGAATGGGGATTAATATTGTTGTTGGAAACTAAGAAGGCCTCTTACAGGAGTGCTGTTACATTAATAACTAAGTGTACATACAATGTAAAGAATAAACAGTTTACAATTTGTTATCAATATCATACAACATTGTAGGAGCTTATAGGAGAATTCGAATTTAAATCGAGACGTTTATAAGACTTTAAAGCACTGTAGTTCTTCTTTGACAATGGTGATTATATACATATTTTTTATTTCTTTATTAGCTTTTAGGTCTCAGCGGTTACAATCATCTCTGCACGGTTTCTAAATCTTAGTATCTGATTTCTAATATTTCTTAACATTTTTATTGGTGGTTTATGTAGGTGGGGTAGAACAAGGTTTACTTAATAGCGTGGAGAGAAGTAAAGAGTTAGAACGAAGGTTAAGAATTAGACACTGATGGAGAACCAGGTTACGTCAGTTAACAAGAGAAGCGTGACGGTAAAGAAGTCGGAGACCTCACAGGAGAGTATTTGCGCGATGGCGCTAATTTACGCAGTTTAAGTGGATGTGGTTGTTGCCTTCTCTTTGCTGCATCCTTGAGGTGGTCTGAAGGCGGTGGGGATGTTTCTTGAAACAGTCGTAATTGAAGCCCAGGCGTTGATGGAAGTTGTCATGCCAGTGACATGGTGGCAGAACAGCGAACACTCAGTCTGCTCAGAAAGTTCTGGAACTGAATTTTTGCTCCAGAAAAAAGTGGTCCTGTTACTATAACAAACATGCATCTACGTAGAACTTAGGTTTTCGGTTCCAATAGTACTATTTTTCGTATCATTTAAAACAAATTATTTCGTGTGCACGAGATCTTCGTTGGTTTATTTTTTGGACATCGTTTTCCGGCCCTTAATAGTGTTTTTGTGGATCAGTTTTTGCCAAAACGAGGACTAAAGTCCTCTGAACTCTCTCTCCCTATCTCTCTCCCTTTCTGACCCATACCCCCCCCCCCTTCCACATGAGTGCAGTGTGTGTGTGTGCCAAGGAAATGGATGTTTAATTAAAACTAATGTGTAGGCAAGGACCTGATATGAACTTGTATCCTATTGTGAGAGAGTTGCATGACGTATTGGAAAATGTTCAAATGTGTGTGAAACCTTATCGGACTTAACTGCTAAGGTCATCAGTCCCTAAGCTTACACACTACTTATCCTAAATTATCCTAAGGACAAACACACTGTGATATTATTGGATTTCAGACATTTTGCATATGAGAAAAGGACAGCCATCGAGCTGTAGTTTGTAATGATACTAAGCATGACAACGCGAGAGTAAAGAAACGAAATCTGTTTATAACGTGCGCCTATACCAAGACGCGCGGCCAGCGTTTAAAATGTACTTTTAACCACTATGACTCACTGGGCGCAGATATTTAAAATCATTGCCCCAGCGCTTGACAGCAAGAAGCTGCGAAACAGAAGAAAGAACAATTTATCATTTGTTAAGAAAATTCTAGAGTCTTTATAGTTAGTTGTACTTCTGGTCGCCGATATGTTAACATGTACTACATTACTTTTGATGTTGAGTCGCCGACTTGCTAAGACGTGTTGTGTAGTACCGCTACAAGTTATACACTCCTGGAAATGGAAAAAAGAACACATTGACACCGGTGTGTCAGACCCACCATACTTGCTCCGGACACTGCGAGAGGGCTGTACAAGCAATGATCACACGCACGGCACAGCGGACATACCAGGAACCGCGGTGTTGGCCGTCGAATGGCGCTAGCTGCGCAGCATTTGTGCACCGCCGCCGTCAGTGTCAGCCAGTTTGCCGTGCAATACGGAGCTCCATCGCAGTCTTTAACACTGGTAGCATGCCGCGACAGCGTGGACGTGAACCGTATGTGCAGTTGACGGACTTTGAGCGAGGGCGTATAGTGGGCATGCGGGAGGCCGGGTGGACGTACCGCCGAATTGCTCAACACGTGGGGCATGAGGTCTCCACAGTACATCGATGTTGTCGCCAGTGGTCGGCGGAAGGTGCACGTGCCCGTCGACCTGGGACCGGACCGCAGCGACGCACGGATGCACGCCAAGACCGTAGGATCCTACGCAGTGCCGTAGGGGACCGCACCGCCACTTCCCAGCAAATTAGGGACACTGTTGCTCCTGGGGTATCGGCGAGGACCATTCGCAACCGTCTCCATGAAGCTGGGCTACGGTCCCGCACACCGTTAGGCCGTCTTCCGCTCACGCCCCAACATCATGCAGCCCGCCTCCAGCGGTGTCGCGACAGGCGTGAATGGAGGGACGAATGGAGACGTGTCGTCTTCAGCGATGAGAGTCGCTTCTGCCTTGGTGCCAATGATGGTCGTATGCGTGTTTGGCGCCGTGCAGGTGAGCGCCACCATCAGGACTGCATACGACCGAGGCACACAGGGCCAACACCCGGCATCATGGTGTGGGGAGCGATCTCCTACACTGGCCGTACACCACTGGCGATCGTCGAGGGGACACTGAATAGTGCACGGTACATCCAAACCGTCATCGAACCCATCGTTCTACCATTCCTAGACCGGCAAGGTAACTTTCTGTTCCAACAGGACAATGCACGTCCGCATGTATCCCGTGCCACCCAACGTGCTCTAGAAGGTGTAAGTCAACTACCCTGGCCAGTAAGATCTCCGGATCTGTCCCCCATTGAGCATGTTTGGGACTGGATGAAGCGTCGTTTCACGCGGTCTGCACGTCCAGCACGAACGCTGGTCCAACTGAGGCGCCAGGTGGAAATGGCATGGCAAGCCGTTCCACAGGACTACATCCAGCATCTCTACGATCGTCTCCATGGGAGAATAGCAGCCTGCATTGCTGCAAAAGGTGGATATACACTGTACTAGTGCCGACATTGTGCATGCTCTGTTGCCTGTGTCTATGTGCCTGTGGTTCTGTCAGTGTGATCATGTGATGTATCTGACCCCAGGAATGTGTCAATAAAGTTTCCCCTTCCTGGGACAATGAATTCACGGTGTTCTTATTTCAATTTCCAGGAGTGTATTTGGTTAAGGGTGAAAAGCAAAAAAAACTTTTTAACGCTAGAACACACACCCATGCCCGAGGGAGGACTCGAACCTCCGCCGGGACCATCTGCGCAGTCCACGACTGCACCGCCAGAGACCGCTCGGCTAATTGAATCTGACGTGTATTCTGTATTTGTGCCCAAACTATTTCCATATTTTTTAAGGACTTATCTCATTCTTTGTTGAATACTTGTCTGATTGAATCTTTAAATTTTTCAAGGGTATTGGTAGCTGGGATTGTACAGCGGCTAATTTTTTCATGATGAGTGTCGTCCTAATCCAGAACATATACCATTAAATTCCCTTTAAAGTTGCAATGTGCATTTGTCTGTTGACGATTGTGGAATAATGTTAGAAGTCTCTTTATGTCATACTCAAAGCGGTGATTACTTCCTCCTCAATTTAAAGAGCGTTAATATTATCAAGACAATTCTGGAGGGCTCTGACGCGTTCCACGATAACTGCGGCGCGATAAAACACTGTAGGCTTCGCTCAGCGAAAACAGTGCCGACCATGACATCATTCATATAAACACGCACTAAATAATGCTTCTAGAAAATTCTAGCTTCCCACAGCTTGTTTCCTTCAGTAGAATGCGTTACTTCATACACTGCTGTTCAGAAGACAATTTCAACTTGCTTGTATAGTACAATCTGTGAAATCGTATTGTGTTCATCACAGGCTACTCAAAAATATACAGGGGGTTGTCAATATTGTGAAACACCTTGTCGAATGTGATTTATATGACGATAGATGAACTTTCTGAAAAATTTCATTTCATAGTGAAACAGAGTTATGAGGGCTGTTACTAGAGGAAACGGTAACATTATACACAAAATTGGACGTAAAATTTCAAGTAGTGCGGATTTCATTCACTACGTATTCCGAGATGTAGCTATCTGAAAATATTGATGTGAGTGATGTTCTACTGTATTGTCAGTTTCCTTCCACGACTCATTTTCGAAAAGCTATAGCCAGTTTCAGTAAAACTAGCAGCTCATGTAAATAGATTCTGCACACTGCACTGGAATTGATGACGATATTTTTTAACATGACCTGTAAAGGGAATTTGATAGCTAGACAGCTCCGGTGGGAAACAATGCGATCTACTAATTTACTATCACCAGCAGATCCCTACCATTTTCAGTCAGCTGCATCTCAGAAATCGTTGAAGGAAGGAACGTACCGTCGGAGAAGAGGTCATTACAGACTTAGAGCAAGCTCGGATTACTGAAGGATGAGAAAGGAAATTGGTTATGTTTTCTGAAGGGGGACCACATCGGCCTTTGTCTCAAGCGATTTGAGGAGGTAGTCCTCTTTGAAAATTTCTAAAAATCGATCTTTTTGCTTAAAATTTTCTCTGAGATGTCTACTTTACTGTTGTGTCAATCTCATGTTCGCCAGAAATATTAGGTCTACTACTTTGGGTCCCCGTTTTGCAATAGACAGCAGTAGCGGCAAATGGGGTTCGAATGGTTGGTCATACAATATGCTTAGGCATCTGTAAACATAATACCATAAAATATTAGGCGATTTGTGATTGCACCATAAGGTTATTCTCGATTAAGTACATCAACTTACGTAACCATTTCTCGCCATTTGCGGGAAGTTTTAATTTTCTGCTTTAACATGAAGAAATCTGCGGCTGTGGCTCTTTAAATGCTGGGTAAGACCAATGGTGGGGGGACTGTTAGTGGAAGAACGCGTAGAGAATGTTTTCAACGCCTTAAGAACGGTGATTTTGATGTCGAAGTCCGGCATGGCGATGGAAGACAAAATGTTTCCGTAGCTACTGAAACAGACAAAGACAGTAACAGGACATCATTATCGAAAGCAGCTGATGCGTTCGAGCCCAGCACTGAAACACAAACGGCCACAGTACAGCGATAGACACGTAAAGGTAATTTTGCAGCAGGTCAGTGCTCGACCCAATGTCGCAAAACCCGTCAAAATATACATGGAAACGTTTAAATGAGAAGTCCTATCCCTCCCGCCGTATTCTCCATACGTTGCTCTCTCTGACTACCACCTTTTTCGATCAGTGGCATACAGTCTGGCTGACCACCACTTCCGATCATATGAACAAGTGCATAATTGTATCGATTCATGGACCCTCACAAAAGATTCCCAATTCTTCCACCACGGGATTCGTATGCCATCCGAAAGATGGGAGAATGTAGTGGCCAGCTATGGGCAATACTAGGAATCATAGTTTTTTTGAAAGTTTTTCACAATAAAGCCCCGAACTTACAGAGAAAACGGCGGAAGCAAAGTTGTGCATCTAGTACCATTATCGAGTTATTTGGCGGTTTGTAAAAAAGTGCCCCCGGAAACCATTCACAGCGGGGGGAAAAAATAGTCGACATCGCGGCCAACGTGGCAGCATGTGGTAGAGCAGCGAATTACAGAAGCTGTCAAAGAGGTCGGCAGGAGCACCATGACCACTACGAAGATGGAGAAGGACCTCATTTTGGATCTTGCAGTATTGCTGTATAGTCAAAGGATCGCTGATTCCAAGTTTGTTTAATTTAATTGCAAAAAAGTAGCCCTAAACATTTAAAACGCTTTTTTCTCAAAACCGTATTTGTCAAAAGGCAAGAAACGTTAACTTGAGAACGGCATATGCGATTTTAATAGGAATTTGATTCCGGAATTCTAAATCGAATTCTCTATCAGCGTACGTAGTCGTTTTGCGTTATTTTCGTTAGTTTTATGTCCCATGGATAATTTCCACGATAAATCGTAATGATGTGGGACGAATCATTTTACAGTAATATCAAAAATAAATTTGTAAATATGGATAACATCCTGAATAGTCATAATTGTGTTATAAGTGAGTAATTCCTATCCACAACCTTTTACACAATTCAGCAACGATAATTCTTCTACGAAATGTGAGGAGTGGTCGAGGAAGAAAGTTTGTTTTCGGTGCACAGTTTTGCCTCGAACTTTCGAGCGAAGAAAATGACATTTGTAGCAACACATCACCATTTTGTTAGAACTTAATATTTTTCAATTATCCTATGTTTGCTGAACAAAATATACAGAAAATGACTTACACAAAATTATTTTGTAACAGGCCCAGTAGGATACTGGCCTCGCATTTGGGAGGACGACGGTTCAAACACGCGTCCGGTCATCGTGATTTAGGTTTTCCGTGACTTCCCTAAATCGCTCCAGACAAATGCCAGGGTGGTTGCTTTGAAAGGACACGGCCGATTTCCCTCCCCATCTATACCTAATCCGAGCTTGTGCTTCGTTCCTAATGACTTCGTTGTAGACGGGACGTTAACCATTAATCTCCTCCTCTTCCTCCAGGTCCAAGAGGAGGGATTTGGGAAATCCCGGCTGCAAGGGGTCCTTCTATCAGGTGCAGCGATGTGGACACAAAAATGATATCTTAAAGGCAAAGGTGTAAGGAATAAAACTACACTCCTGGAAATTGAAATAAGAACACCGTGAATTCATTGTCCCAGGAAGGGGAAACTTTGACACATTCCTGGGGTCAGATACATCACATGATCACACTGACAGAACCACAGGCACATAGACACAGGCAACAGAGCATGCACAATGTCGGCACTAGTACAGTGTATATCCACCTTTCGCAGCAATGCAGGCTGCTATTCTCCCATGGAGACGATCGTAGAGATGCTGGATGTAGTCCTGTGGAACGGCTTGCCATGCCATTTCCACCTGGCGCCTCAGTTGGACCAGCGTTCGTGCTGGACGTGCAGACCGCGTGAGACGACGCTTCATCCAGTCCCAAACATGCTCAATGGGGGACAGATCCGGAGATCTTGCTGGCCAGGGTAGTTGACTTACACCTTCTAGAGCACGTTGGGTGGCACGGGATACATGCGGACGTGCATTGTCCTGTTGGAACAGCAAGTTCCCTTGCCGGTCTAGGAATGGTAGAACGATGGGTTCGATGACGGTTTGGATGTACCGTGCACTATTCAGTGTCCCCTCGACGATCACCAGTGGTGTACGGCCAGTGTAGGAGATCGCTCCCCACACCATGATGCCGGGTGTTGGCCCTGTGTGCCTCGGTCGTATGCAGTCCTGATTGTGGCGCTCACCTGCATGGCGCCAAACACGCATACGACCATCATTGGCACCAAGGCAGAAGCGACTCTCATCGCTGAAGACGACACGTCTCCATTCGTCCCTCCATTCACGCCTGTCGCGACACCACTGGAGGCGGGCTGCACGATGTTGGGGCGTGAGCGGAAGACGGCCTAACGGTGTGCGGGACCGTAGCCCAGCTTCATGGAGACGGTTGCGAATGGTCCTCGCCGATACCCCAGGAGCAACAGTGTCCCTAATTTGCTGGGAAGTGGCGGTGCGGTCCCCTACGGCACTGCGTAGGATCCTACGGTCTTGGCGTGCATCCGTGCGTCGCTGCGGTCCGGTCCCAGGTCGACGGGCACGTGCACCTTCCGCCGACCACTGGCGACAACATCGATGTACTGTGGAGACCTCACGCCCCACGTGTTGAGCGCTTCGGCGGTACGTCCACCCGGCCTCCCGCATGCCCACTATACGCCCTCGCTCAAAGTCCGTCAACTGCACATACGGTTCACGTCCACGCTGTCGCGGCATGCTACCAGTGTTAAAGACTGCGATGGAGCTCCGTATGCCACGGCAAACTGGCTGACACTGACGGCGGGGTTGCACAAATGCTGCGCAGCTAGCGCCATTCGACGGCCAACACCGCGGTTCCTGGTGTGTCCGCTGTGCCGTGCGTGTGATCATTGCTTGTACAGCCCTCTCGCAGTGTCCGGAGCAAGTATGGTGGGTCTGACACACCGGTGTCAATGTGTTCTTTTTTCCATTTCCAGGAGTGTATATCATCACATTTAGCATTTGTTTTTGTTTTAGTAGAAAAAAATATCGCCAAAATCAACTATATGTTTTATTGGTTTAAACAAGGCTAATCGCTTAAGGGGGTCACGGCTGGCCTAAAGCTGGAAGGCCATTTGACTGCCATCTCACCAACTACGAGGCCACTGACTTACTCCCACGACACCCCATTGAAAATAGAGCACATACTTACTTGAGGTTCCCTTTCAGGATGTTCCATATCTTCTCCTATTCACTTATATTTATTTACCCACTCTAATGTGAACTAAAATGTTCAGATACCTATTAGGGATCGTGTCTTGGATCTTACATTAACAGTGTTCCGTTATTAAGGGTCAAAATTTTCGTCAGTGTTTGGCGATTCCGATTACTGAAGTATCGAGCAGAGAACATCGTGTGTTTGTAGGCAGACTAGAATGCACAACACTGTCCCCTATACCAAGGGAGTGTCATAAAGCTGTTAGTTTTTTAGTATTTGTATATGATCTAAAAAACAAGTAGTATTTATATATTTGTATATGATCTAGTGGTTGATGGTGTGGGTTCCTGTAGTCATGTCCTAGTTCATGAACCACGGGCAACGTATGAGTGGCCAAGTAAGTGGTCCCGACAGTCGGGATACCAGTTACTTTGGAATAAGGCTGGGCATCTCGGACATATTCTGAGTCGTGGTCACCTTTGTGCTCATACGGCAAAGACTACCAAATCCACCGGTTAGTCCCTCAGCCGTTAGGGGTAAAACCCAATGGGACTCGGGGCAAGTAAGGCTAGCAACCTGCTTCCCTGGTACTTTAAATATGATGCTGGCAACAATCAGAGCAAAATGCCTCGGACCTTTGGAGGTGACGGAGTCCCACCTCTAACTGACAAACCAGGGACTCCTAAGATACGACTTGGCAAACAAATGGTAATGAGATGGGGAGCTATTAATATCAATGGGGGCTACTCTGGGAAGAAGGTAGAGCTGGCAGAGGCTGCAAGTAAGATGGGGCTGGACGTATTAGCTGTTAGTGACATTCGGGTAAGGGGTGAGAAAGAAGAGGAAGTGGGAGAATACAAGGTCTACCTGTCAGGAGTCAAAGCAGGAATAGCACAATGGGGTGTAGGGCTTTACATCAGGAAAGAAATGGAACCCAGCGTAGTTGCAATAAGGTATGTAAACGAACGACTGATGTGGATAGATTTGACAGTGTCTAGCAAGAAAATTAGGATTGTGTCAGTATATTCGCATTGTGAAGGGACAGATCAAGATAAGATGGATAGTTTTTATGAGGCACTCAGTGATGTAGTTGTTTGAGTAAAGGACAAGGACAGTGTTTTGCTCATGGGTGATTTTAACGCCAGGACTGGAAATCGAACAGAAGGGTATGAAAAGGTTATGGGTAAATTTGGAGAGGATATGGAGGCCAACAGGAACGGGAAACAACTCTTGGATTTCTGTGCCAGTATGGGCTTAGTAATCACAAACTCCTTTTTTAAACATAAGAACATTCACCGGTATACTTGGGAAGGCAGGGGAACCAGATCTGTCATTGACTATATAATAACAGATCAGGAATTCAGGAAGGCTGTGAGGGACACACGTGTATTCAGGGGATTCTTTGATGACACTGATTATTATTTAATCTGCAGTGAAATTGGGATTGTGAGGCCGAAAGTGCAGGAGGTCAGGTCCATATGTAGAAGGATAAGACTGGAGAAACTTCAGGATAAGGAAATGAGGCACAAGTACATAACAGCGATCTCAGAAAGGTACCAGTTAGTTGAATGTAGTCAATTACAGTCATTGGAAAAGGAATGGACAAGGTACAGGGACACAGTACTAGAAGTGGCTAAAGAATGTCTTGGAACAGTAGTGTGTAAAAGTAGGATGAAGCAAACAGCTTGGTGGAATGATACAGTCAAGGCAGCCTGTAAAAGGAAAAAGAAGGCGTATCAAAAATGGCTACATACCAGAACCCAGGTAGACAGAGAAAGTTATGTTGAAGAAAGAAACAAAGCCAAACAGATAATTGCAGCATCCAAGAAGAAATCGTGGGAAGACTTTGGAAACAGGTTGGAGACTATGGGTCAAGCTGCTGGAAAACCATTCTGGAGTGTAATTAGCAGTCTTCGAAAGGGAGGTAAGAAGGAAATGACAAGTATTTTGGACAGGTCAGGAAATCTGCTGGTGAATCCTGTGGATGCCTTGGGCAGATGGAGGGAATATTTTGAAGAGTTGCTCAATGTAGGTGAAAATGCGATCAGTAATGTTTCAGATTTCGAGGTAGAATGGGATAGGAATGATGATGGAAATAGGATCACATTTGAGGAAGTGGAAAAAATGGTCAATAGATTGCAGTGCAATAAAGCGGCTGGGGTGGATGAAATTAAGTCGGAACTCATCAAATACAGTGGAATGTCAGTTCTCAAATGGCTACACAGGATAATTGAAATGGCCTGGGAGTCGGGACAGGTTCCATCAGATTGGACAAAAGCAGTAATCACACCAATCTTTAAACATGGAAACAGAAAAGATTGTAACAACTACAGAGGTATCTCTTTAATCAGCGTTGTGGGTAAAATCTTCTCGCGTATTGTTGAAAGGAAAGTGCGAGTATTAGTTGAGGACGAATTGGATGAAAATCAGTGTGGGTTTAGGCCTCTTAGAGGTTGTCAGGACCAGATCTTTAGCTCACGGCAAATAATGGAGAAGTGTTATGAGTGGAACAGGGAATTGTATCTATGCTTTATAGATCTAGAAAAGGCATATGACCGGGTTCCTAGGAGGAAGTTATTGTCTGTTCTACAAGATTATGGAATAGGAGGCAAACTTTTGCAAGCAATTAAAGGTCTTTACATGGATAGTCAGGCAGCAGTTAGAGTTGACGGTAAATTGAGTTCATGGTTCAGAGTAGTTTCAGGGGTAAGACAAGGCTGCAACCTGTCTCCACTGTTGTTCATATTATTTATGGATCATATGTTGAAAACAATAGACGGGCTGGGTGAGATTAAGATATGTGAACACAAAATAAGCAGTCTTGCATATGCGGATGACTTAGTTGTGATGGCAGATTCGATTGAAAGTTTGCAAAATAATATTTCAGAGCTAGATCAGAAATGTAAGGACTATGGTATGAAGATTAGCATCTCCAAAACGAAAGTAATGTCCGTGGGAAAGAAATATAAACGGATTGAGTGCCAAATAGGAGGAACACAGTTAGAATAGGTGGACGGTTTCAAGTACTTAGGATGCATATTCTCACAGGATGGCAACATAGTGAAAGAACTGGAAGCGAGGTGTAGCAAAGCTAATGCAGTGAGCGCTCAGCTACGATCTACTCTCTTCTGCAAGAAGGAAGTCAGTACCAAGACTAAGTTATCTGTGCACCGTTCAATCTTTCGACCAACTTTGTTGTATGGGAGCGAAAGCTGGGTGGATTCAGGTTACCTTATCAACAAGGTTGAAGTTACAGATATGAAAGTAGCTAGGATGATTGCAGGTACTAGTAGATGGGAACAATGGCAGGAGGATGTCCACAATGAGGAAATCAAAGAAAAACTGGGAATGAACTCTATAGATGTAGCAATCAGGGCGAACAGGCTTAGATGGTGGGGTCATGTTACACGCGTGGGAGAAGCAAGTTTACCCAAGAGACTCATGGATTCAGCAGTAGAGGGTAGGAGGAGTCGGGGTAGACCGAGGAGAAGGTACCTGGATTCGGTTAAGAATGATTTTGAAGTAATAGGTTTAACATCAGAAGAGGCACCAATGTTAGCACTGAATAGGGGATCATGGAGGAACTGTATAAGGGGGGCTATGCTCCAGACTGAACGCTGAAAGGCATAATCAGTCTTAAATGATGATGATGATGATGATGATGTATATGATCTAATGGATAGCGTTGGAAGCTTCGCAAATCTGTCATACACTTCCTAGTTTTCAATAACGATTTGATGTCATATCCGTTGAGAGAATGCAGTTCATTTTTTTAACTTCTCATAAAACCCCAGCAGATCACAAAAGACCGCAGTTTGTTAGCCAATATGGTATATCTATTTTTCTTTCTCTCTTTACCTTATTCCTATCATGAAAAACATCCTTTTTTCAGGATTAATATTTGACAACACAACCGAGAGTGCACTCTTCTGAAACATCCTAGCAAATAAAAACTGTGGAGAAAGTTTCTAGCTGAAGTAAAGCTGTGAGGTCGTATGGTGAGTTATACCTTGATAGCTCAATCGATGGGAAATCTTTCCCAAAACAAGAATAATGTAACTTTGTGCCTTTATTATAACTTTGTTAACTATCAGACCATTGAAAGAGGAATACACATCCTGTATCGAAACTGAATTCTATAAAGAATGTACTAGAAGTGAATACAAACAGCGAATTTGGCGATTTGTTACATTTATTGGAAATTTGGAAATTTGTGGTAAGTGCCTATGGGAACAAACTGTGAGGTCATCGGTCCCTAGCCTTACACACTACTTAACCTAACTTAAACTAACCTATGCTAAGGACAACACACACACCCATGCACGAGGGAGGAGTCGAACCTCAGACGTGGGGAGTCGGCCGAACCATGGCAAGACGCCAGACCGCACTGCTATCCCGCGCGGCTGTTAAAGTTATTATTTCAAAAGAAAGGAATGGGATAAATTTAAATGAATTTTTAGCTAAGCAACAATCTGCAGTCAGACCTACTGAACAATGATGAACACCATGTGTTCATTTGTTTTATATGTATCCTGGTCGGCAAACGTCATCCGTGTAAGACAGTTGCCAAAATTCATGTGTTATGTTCTCTAGAAAAATTGATTGTCACGTGAGCCTCCGATGGAAAAATTCCCAGTAACACTGCAACACATCAGCAATCATGGACGCGTTTTCTCTTGTTTCGCTTTGGAATTATACTTTCCTTTCGAACTATCTGTCCGTGTATCGTACGGTGAAACCTCCATGTACATTTTAAGGTGCTAAATAGAAACAATCACCAAAAAGCTCACTCAAGGAGAAACCAAAGTTTTTTATAAAACGTTTATACGGAAGACAGAAGTGCAAAATGCTTTTCACTGTAAAAATTTTTGAATTGATGATTTCCCTTACTAAGATACGATTGTTTGAATTACTTACATACTGAATAAAATGCAGTAAAAATAGGCGGCATCAACATTGCCCGTGATTGACTTGGTTCCAGATTCGGCTCCTAGTGCCGTACGCAGTTTTAACTGAACAGCAAGCTTAATTTTTGTTTTGTTTTTGTATGTAAGATTTACAGAGTAAACAAATACTGTAGCCTAGAGTTCGTCGTTGTTTATTTTATACCTCACATGCCCATTTAAATTTTAACACAAACGAAAAATAATGTAAGTTAAAAGTTGCAAAAATATGCATTTTTTCATCGAGTTAAACGCTGATCAAGTCATATGAAAAAAGAAAGAACGAAGATTATAGTCTACCGTCCCGTCGACAGCACGATCATTAGAGAGTGAGCACAAGCTCGGATTACTAATGGGTGGGGAAAGAAATCACGGAAATCCTAAATCAGGATGATTGGACGCGGCTTTGAATCTTCGTTCTCTCGAATGGGAGTCCAGTGTGTCAACCGCTGTGCCTAGGTCAAATAAAATAAGACTATTTTTAATAATAAACACTGATTTCTCTACGGTGTATACAGCTAAGCACATTCGATGAAGGTTCTCTAATGACGAATTTAGATTCCGAAGTGTGATATACTGTTAAAGTTGCTACGCTAAATGGAAAGTCACTGCAGTTGAGATTGAGAGACTGACGTTGATATCAACATTTAAGTAACATAGAAAGCTCCAGTTTAATTATGGGTTCGTCATAATTCATGTAAAGGAGGTAGTTAGACAGTTTCATAGCAAAAAGTTTGTGACTAGCGTCTTACTCAGCTCCATGTTCTTGGTAGCATAAAATAGGTTACAGATATCAAAAACGAATTAAAGTGTGCTAACATTTGAACTACATCTCAGTGCTGGTTGTGATGAATTCTACATTTACATCAATACTACAAAAGCCACCTGACGGTGTGTGGGTGAGGGTACTTCTGACGCCGCTAAGTGATCCCTCCTTCCCTGTTGTAGTCACTAATGGCGCGTGGGCAGTATGTTCGTCAGTAAGCCTCTGTATTACCTCCAATTTCTCGAATTTTCTCGTCTTGGTTATTTCGTGAGACGTGTGTCGGAGAAAGTAATATGTAACCCGACTCTTCCCGGAAACTACTCTCTCGAAATTTCAAACCGAGCGAGGTGGCGCAGTGGTTAGCACACTGGACTCGCATTCGGGAGGACGACGGTTCAATCCCGTCTCCGGCCATCCTGATTTAGGTTTTCCGTGATTTCCCTAAATCGCTTCAGGCAAATGCCGGGATGGTTCCTTTGAAAGGGCACGGCCGATTTCCTTCCCCATCCTTCCCTCACCCGAGCTTGCGCTCCGTCTCTAATGACCTCGTTGTCGACGGGACGTTAAACACTACTCTCCTCCTCCTCCTCCTCCTCCTCGAAATTTCAATGATAAATCTCTCCCCGATGCCCAACGCCTCTCTTGTAACGTCTGCCACTGAAGTTTGTTGAACATCTCTGTAACACTCTTGCGCTGTCTAAACGATCCCGTGACGAAACGCGCCGTTCTTCATTGGATTTTTCTATCGCGTCTATAAGCCTTTGGTGAGGGTCCCAGATTGATAAACAATACTCAAGAATCGGTCCACAAGAGCCTATAAGACACTTTCGTGGATAATATTTCCTTAAAATTCTTTCTATGAATCTCAGTGTGACGTCTGATTTTCCTGGTATTTGTTGTATATGGTCATTCCACTTAAGATCGCTCCGGATAGTTACTCCTAGATATTTTGCGGTATATACTGCTTCCACAAAATATCTAGAAATAACTATCCGGAGCGACCTTAAGTGGAATGACCCCATACAACAAATACCAGGAAAAGCAGACGTCACACTGAGATTCATAGAAAGAATCTTAAGGAAATATTAGTCATCCACTAAAGTGGCTTATAGGATCTTGTTTTAATGCGGTATATACTGCTTCCGTCCGCAGCTTTTGGCCTTACTGTAGCGTTTTCGTACCCCGCGAACGGGGTCCCGGGTTCGATTCCCGGAGGGGTCAGGGATTTTTCCCTGCCTAGAGATGACTGAGTGTTGTTGTGTCGTCTTAATCATCATCATTCATCCCCATTACGGTCGGAGGAAGGCAATGGCAAACCACCTCCGCTACGGCCTTGCCTAGTACGGCAGTGCGGGTCTCCCGCATCATCCCCTACGCTCCTCGGAGTATGGGACCCCATCATCATCATACTGCTTCTAGCTGTTTGCCATCAGTAGTGTAGTTATACAGAAGCAGATTTCTTTTCAAATTGTTTTTCACTAATTGTGGGACGATGTGAAATGCCTTTCTCATGATAAGGATCACGGCATCAACCTGAGCGCTGTTGTCTATAGGCTATGGATGTCATGGAGGAACAGATTGGCCTGAGTTTCGCAAGATCTCTGTTTGCGGAATCTATGCTGATTTCTATAGAGAAAATTTTCGTTCTACGGAGACGTCATAATCCTTGAACATAAAACGTGTTCCATAGTCCTATAACAGGCTGACGTCAACGATATAGGTCTGTAATTATGCGGACCTGTCCTACGACTCTTCTTGAAAACGGGCTAGGTATCCTTCGTTGCTCCGGCGAATTACGATAAACGACAGCTAGAAGGGAAGCATGTTCTTTCTCATAATCTTTGTAGAATCTTACAGGTATCTTATATTATCCTGATGCCTGTCCAGTACTAAGAGATTGTAGCTGCTTTTCTATTCCGCGATTGATTACCTTAGTATCTGCCATTTAGATGTTCGTACGATGATGGAAAGGAGGGACCGTAATACGATTTTTAGCCTTGAAACAATTTTGAAAGACCGAATTCATAATTTCAGCCTTCCGTTTCTGTGCCCGTATGGTCACTGAATGATTGAATAGATGAATTCGAACCGGTTATTGATTTTACGTAAGACCAAAACCTCCTACCGTACTCAGTCAGATCGGCTGACAAAATTTTACTTTCAAAGTCACTTGAAGCTTCCCCCATTGATTTCCACGCGCTCATTTTCGCTTCGTTCAGTTTTTGTGCGTCTGCTTGGCTTTGATATCTATTTTGAATCTATGATGAAGTTCCCTTTGTTTATGTAGCAGTTTTCTAATGCATCTATTAAATCATGGTGCGTCTAGCCCATCCCTTAAGACCTTGCTGTGAACATACTTGTCTAAGGCATATTGAATGATCCTTTTGAAGTTTTTCCAGTTGTGCTCCACATCTTCACCTTTAGCAGTTTAATATTTGTTGTTGACTGCTCAGATACTCTGCAGTTTGTATCCTGTTACTCTTCCTAAACAAAAATAATTTTAAAAAAATTGTTCAAACGGCTCTGAGCACTATGGGACTTAACATCTCAGGTCATCAGTCCCCTAGAACTTAGAACTACTTAAACCTAACTAACCTAAGGACATCACACACATCCATGCGCGAGGCAGGATTCGAACCTGCGACCGTAGCGGTCGCGCGGTTCCAGACTGACGCGCCCAGAACCGCTCGGCCACCAGCGGCCGGCAAAAATAATTTCCTTCCTCTCGTAACATTGCTTGTAATACCTGTAGTCATAGTTGCTGTCACAGCCTTATGATCACTGATACCTTCCAGCACGTTAACTGATTCTGAGTTTATGGGTCTCTGCAAAAGATAAAAGTCGCTACGACGTTTCACTCAAAAATTTCTCACGTCATTCTAGAACGGGCGCAGTACAGCGGCAGCAGACATAAGTTCCGTTGCACAGTCTCGCTGTTGACTTCCTCTGCCCAGGTCTTTACTTAACATAGCGGTCATGCCCATTAATTTTAATACTATCTGTAAGTCTTTAAGTCTTAAGCTTCGTCGTATCAGCATTTTTCCAATCAGTCGCCCCATTAAGCGCTAGATTAAATCTCTCTTTCAACGAAGATAATTTTAAAAATAACCGCTAAGTGCTGATCACATGCGAGATTAGGTTCGTCATTTAACAGTAAAATATTCCGTGTACCATCATTACACAGACTTGAAAATATCCATATAGTTTGGTCAGCACGTTTCCTCCTCGTCTTTAACTACTTTCCTACATGCCATCACCCAGCGATCAGTTGTTCCTTGGTGATCGCTGATAGGTGTATCACGAAGGTACCAAACAGCAAAGGTATCTGCTTACTTCCAATTCTCTGGAGGCTTACTCACTCCGCAACAGTTGAAAAGTGAAACTAAGTCTTTAATTATTTTTATTTTTAATAAACACTGACCAACAGAATTTTCCCTGAAAAAGACAACTCAAACTTAACCTATTTGATTATTACCCACAATATACAAGCCCAACGCAGTCTGATTGCTATAGATTGACAACATAACTACCAATAATTTACACAAGAGAATGGTCCTGAATTGCAAGAAATCCTAATAATAATACAAATCCAAAAAAATATTAAATTAAAGGAATATGAAACTACCTCCAACTTTGTTAATTGCCTAAACTCATTTCAATCCCGAATCCCAATAGTGCACAGCCCATTGTTTTTTATAAGTCACTTTCTTCACAGAAAATTTTCATTAAGCGAACTTCAGCAATTACAGCAAGTAGCAATGACAGCCAGCTAAATAAAAGGATTCTAACTGCTATAGACTCTAACTGCTAGGACGCATACGATTAGCAAAAGCAAGATTTTGTTGAAGAGGAAACAATGTATTTAGAAAATACCTTATTCATGTGACATGCAGTTCCAAAAATTATATGGTTCTCAATAATTCCATTAGCCAAACATTATCAACCATACATCCATTATCATACATTTCCTTGCGTCTCACTTTACAATGCATGTCCTACCAACACAAAGTCTCCACTAAAAATATCATGTCCATACACTTCCTCATCCACTCGCTAACTACACTACTAGCCATTAAAATTGCTACACCACGAAGATGACGTGCTACAGACGCGAAATTTAACCGACAGGAAGAAGATGCTGTGATATGCAAATGATTAGCTTTTCAGAGCATTGACACAAGGATGGCGACGGTGGCGACACCAACAACGTGCTGACACGAGGAAAGTTTCCAACCGATTTCTCATACACAAACAGCAGTTGCTTGGTGAAACGTTGTTGTGATGTCACGTGTAAGGAGGAGAAATGAGTACCATCACGTTTCCGACTTTGATAAAGGTCGGATTGTAGCCTATCGTGATTGCGGTTTATCGTATCGCGGCATTGCTGCTCGCGTTGGTCGAGATCCATTGACTGTTAGCAGAATATGGAATCGATGGGTTCAGGAGAGTAATACGGAACGCAGTGCTGGATCCCAAACGGCCTCGTATCTCTAGCAGTCGAGATGACAGGCATCTTATCCGCATGGCTGTAACGCATCGTGCGGCCACGTCTCGATCCCTGAGTCAACAGATGGGGACGTTTCCAAGACAATAGCCATCTGCACGAACAGTTCGACGTCGTTTGCAGCAGCGTCGACCATCAGGTCGGAGACCATGGCTGCGGTTACCCTTGACGCTGCATCACAGACAGGAGCGCCTGCGATGGTGTCCTCAACGACGAACCTGGGTGCACGAATGGCAAAACGTCATTTTTTCGGATGAATCCAGGTTCTGTTTACGGCATCATGATGGTCGCATCCGTGTTTGGCGACAACGCGGTGAACGCACATTGGAAGCGTGTATTCGTCATAGCCATACTGGAGTATCACCCGGCGTGATGGTATGGGGTGCCATTGGTTACACGTCTCCGTCACCTCTTGTTCGCATTGACGGCACTTTGAACAGTGGACGTTACATTTCAGATGTGTTACGACCCGTGGCTCTTCCATTCATTCGATCCCTGCGAAACCCTACATTTCAGCAGGATAATGCACGACCGCATGTTGCAGATCCTGTACGGGCCTTTCTGGATACCGAAGATGTTCGACTGCTGCCCTGGCCAGCACATTCTCCAGATCTCTCACCAATTGAAAACGTCTGCTCAATGGTGCCCGAGAAACTGGCTCGTCACAATACGCCAGTCTCTACTCTTGATGAACTGTGGTATTGTGTTGAAGCTGCATGGGCAGCTGTACCTGTACACGCCATCCTAGCTCTGTTTGACTGAATGCCCTGGCGTATCAAGGCCGTTATTACGGCCGGAGGTGGTTGTTCTGGGTACTGATTTCTCAGGAACTATGCACCCAAATTTCGTTAAAATGTAATCACATGTCAGTTCTAGTATAATATATTTGTCCAATGAATACCTGTTTATCATCTGCATTTCTTCTTGGTGTCGCAGTTTTAATGGCCAGTAGTGTACTAGTCCGTCCAACCACAGAACTTCTTGCCGACGGCGCAGAGCGCTATCAGCGATATTAACACAATCTCTAGCGCTGCAAACGTACAAACTGGCTACTTACAAAAGAGACATGAATGATCTTAAAATAAAAGCAAACAGACCCAAATGCGTGATGAGACAACTCAGTCATGAAGAAATGTTTTCGAATTTATTTTCATTTTTCCATTTCTCACCGTGTATTGGCTTCATTGGCGTCTTGCTCTGACTTAACGATTAAAGAAGAGAGTTAGTTTCTAAGTACCAGGAACCATTTTTACAAAAATATGCTTGTCTTCCATCGCTTGATTGTATGAAGTTTCTGTGACAGCCTACTCGTATTATCATAGTTGGTTTCCGTGTCAAGTAATAATTTTGAACGGAGTCTAATGATCTGCACATTCCAACACACGATGTCATTATGTCATATAATCATTTCAAAAGTCGTGTTGAAGGTTTTAACGTCTGCAGATATGATGTTGCAATTTTGCCATATGAAGACATGGTTGGAGACCGTGGCTGTTATTTAAAAACAAATGTCGATGGTGTTGAGGCAGCAACCAGCCACAAATTTATTTTCAGTTTCTTTATTCAGAGGGTACCGTTACCGGTTTCGAATCGTTATGATCCATCTTCAGACGGTTTTCATCCTTTCGTTACATGTGGTGAATTTTTTTTTCAGATTAATTGTCGTGAGAAGTCGACTTGGAGTGTTTGTTTTCATTACATTCGTCCAACAGATGTGAATACATTTGCATCGCATTCTTATCGCTGCACACGTAAATTTTTCTCACTGAACACTTTAGATTTGTCACAGGCGAGATTTCTAAAGCGCACCATATATTTTGATACATACAAAGTAAATGATGTTTCTGGCGCTGATGTATCAATAATCACGGAACTGGTTACTTATATATAGGGAAACAGTTTCACAGCTCTCTACGATTTACTACTCATTTTGAACTTCTAAAATCTCTGCTATACGTCAGTAAATTATAAGAGATTCGTAACTCAATGCTTCTATAATGTGATGCGTCACACCGCTTAGAGGCTCCAAGAAGCCTAAAGATTGGCAAATGTTGTTGCTCCAATTTATTGCGCAAATTATGTTCCCATTTGTTAAAGATATATTTGAAATCAGTTTAAACGTTACTATTCCCATTTAGACGATACAGTACCTAACCTAGTGCGTAGACTTCTGGCCGCTTCGTGAATTACAGCCGCAGTATAAGTCGCGAGGGGTGTGTTAGTCCGTGATCAAAGCCTCCAAGCAGGCAGTACTACGTTTAATTATGTGTATGTTTCGTGTTTATGTGTGTGTGTGTGTGTGTGTGTGTGTGTGTGTGTGTGTGTGTGTGTGCGCGCGCACGTTTATTGTGTATATGTCTCCTACATTGCACTTTAGACGGGTGGATGCACTACCATTTGGGTAATGATTATGGTATTTACACTTATACTGTTTGTCTTAGTACTTAACGACGCAATAAATGTTCTGTATGGGCAAGTACTAGCACAAAAGCTAACGCCTTGTTTACAAAGCTCGGTTCCGCCACTCTCACGTGGCGCCGCGCCGTGTTGACGAATATGTCAAGTAGCATGACGTTCAAAAAAAATTGTTCAAATGGCTCTGAGCACTATGGGACTTAACTTCTGAGGTCATCAGTCCCATAGAACTTAGAACTACTTAAACCTAACTAACCTAAGGACATCACACACATCCATGCCCGAGGCAGGATTCGAACCTGCGACAGTAGCGGCCGCGCGGGTCCAGACTGTAGCGCCTTTAACCGCTTGGCCACCACGGCCGGCTAGCATGAGGTAATGGTGTTAATTACAATGAAATTGCAACAAGGCAGGAAGAAAAAGAAAGAGACAGACGACAGGGGCATTTAATGACTTTAGCAGACAGTGTTTACGAAGTACGGTGTGGTTCTGCATTAAGACATTTTTACCTTACATAGTTTAGCGCCAGTGAGTAGATCTACCACTCGAAATCACGAACTGGTCGGCAAGATTTATTTTACTACTTTGTACAACGGAAGGTGTTTTCTTCCAGGATTTATCTCGCAAAAATGTGTTCGAAACCCTCTACGCGGTAGTACATCAAAACTTGTATGAAGGCGATAAAAAGACGACAACAGGGTTTTTTACACTATATATCTGGCCTTCGATATTCAGTGCTCCTTTCAATCAGCAATAATCTTGACAACTAAACTCACAATTTTATTTACTGTGTCTGGTTTCTTGTTGAAAGAAACATATCAATATGGTCACATGACAACGGCGGTGAGTTTTGTCGGTTCTCGCATCCGTGAGCCCCTGCAGGAACTGTGTTGGTTGGTTCAAATGGTTTAAATGGCTCTGAGCACTATGGGACTTAACTTCTAAGGTCATCAGTCCCCTAGAACTTAGAACTACTTAAACCTAACTAACCTAAGGACATCACACAGCACCCAGTCATCACGAGGCAGAGAAAATCCCTGACCCCGCCGGGAATCGAACCCGGGATGTTGGTTGGTGTGCGGAACTCTAAAAACTAAATTTCAGCGTTTAACGACGTAGACGGAAATGGGAAGTGGTAGACTTTGGCTGAATGCTAGTAAACTGATGCTGCGGTGTATACTGATTAAAATTTCAACCATACACGAGCCTATTTTCAGTGCAGAAAAAGGTTGTTCTCACAGACGAACAGTGGTGTGATTACAAGATGGCTACTGAGTTTAACGCTACTGGAACTTTTCTAATTGAGAATGCAGCACAACATGTCCATAGGGTATAGTTTATCGTCATTTCCCTGACTCTAAAAAAAGTCACAGGATTGGTGTGAGGGAAATGGGAGCATCGTACATGTAGATCATCAGACATTTTGCTTTAGTGCAATGACTACCGAACCAGTAGTGATGTGATGGGCTGAGGAGAACACCGTGGCAAGAAAATTAGGCGTAGGTCCTTTTAGGTAGACAACACCACAAGATGGTTGTAGGATTGTTTGGCTGATTCTGACGAAGAGACGGATGACAACAGCTGAAATTCTGCTTGAGGCTACAGCGTCGTGAACAGATTACCAGAAGTTGGGTTGAAATATCGAGTTTCCACATGTTATTTACGACTGACAACACATTACAGACAACAATCATTTGGGTGTGCTATGGCTAGAGTAGAATAAGAAATTGACAACACTCTGTCCTCTGTCGTGTTCGGTAGATCGGCGCCCACAGACCACCTGACGAAATGTCACAGAAAGCTGACATTTTTCTTGCATCAGAGTATGGAAAGCAATTAGATAAGACAATAGGACAAATTTAGTAATTATTATAAGCAGCGCGTATGCTAGCTAGTATGAGGCAAGAATGGTAAACCCTCTTCTCATACCCTTTTTAACCGTAGTACCAAATGGCACATTCTAGCAGGATATTAGAAAACCTCACAATGCACTTCACACTACAAACGCCTTGAGGAACGTATGAGTCCTTAACAGGTCTGCAGGATCCCGTGGTTTTTCACCCGTGTAGCTTAGATGGAATGTGATCGGAAGACGTGTACTTTCGTACCAGCCTCCAATCAGCAATCTTCATTAGCTACACAGTATGCGCTTCAGGCATTGCAAGAAATTTCTTGAGTTGGCATTCGGAAACTGTTTGCATCCGTGCCACAACGAATACAAGAATGTATTCTTTCGCGTGGGTGTTCAAAAATGGCTCTAAGGACTACGGGACTTAACATCTGAGGTCATCAGTCCCCTAGACTTAGAACTACTTAAACTAACTATCCAAAGGACATCACACACATCCATGCCCGAGGCAGGATTCGAACCTGCGACCGTAGCAGCAGCGCGATTCCGAACAGAAGGGCCTAGAACCGCTCGGCCATAGCGGCTGGCTGCGCGTGCGTGTCACATATCATACTGATAGTGATGCTGATGATGGGCATCAGTTCCGAGTGGAATGAATGTTTAATGATTTAATACCCGTTACGTAATAAACTTCACCACAAAGGTTGACACATATTGGACTAGTGATGTATGGAGCACCACTTCCTATTTCGTCGCGCTATACGGGACAATCAAATGAGACAGATGGGAAAAAGTAAGTAAACTATTTATTATATGAAAAATAACCGCCAAAATTGTTCAAAACATGTGTGTGAAATCTTTTGGGACTTAACTGCTAAGGCCATCAGTCCCTAAGCTTACACTACTTAACCTAAATTATCCTAAGGACAAAGACACACACCCATGCCCGAGGGAGGACTCGAACCTCCGCCGGGACCAGCCGCACAGTCCATGACTACAGCGCCTGAGACCGCTCGGCTAATCCCGCGCGGCTGCCAATATTGTTAATATATTCATCCTACTGTGAGAAGAGACGGCCAGTGCCTGAATGGACAGGCCAAGATGTTGGCAAGGTTGTTTCGAGTACGCTGCAGAAGTTTCGCATGGAAGTCATTACACAGCTCCCCATAGAGTTCCAAACACTCACCGTGCGTTTTCCATATTGTTGGGGTCCCGAAGAAAGACGATAACGACAGTCGATTTGCTTTGGATAAAGAGGTGCATGCCAGGGCACAATCATGATTTCGTAAGCAACCGCTAACATTTTTCCATGAGAACTCTGACCATCTTGTCTTATGGTGGGACAAATGTATTAAGAGATACGGCGATTAGTTTTGAAGTAAGAAACAGTTTACTTGCTTTTTTCCGTCAGTTCCATTTTCATTTGACTGCTCTTTATAGCAACATAAGCAGTGTCAAAGGCTTATTTGTTCTTTCTTATTAAATTTAAACCCGAATAAAAAATCTCGGGTTTCAGACCGTCTTAAGCAATTAAAATCTCACAAGCTCTCGGCCAACCACTCCTTGGCCATTGACAAGTGGTACTACTTTCAGCGGGCTGCTGGTACAACACTAATATACACTAGACGCCAGCAGTGACGTCACTGGTGCCCGCAGCACTGCCATATACACTCCTGGAAATGGAAAAAAGAACACATTGACACCGGTGTGACAGACCCACCATACTTGCTCCGGACACTGCGAGAGGGCTGTACAAGCAATGATCACACGCACGGCACAGCGGACACACCAGGAACCGCGGTGTTGGCCGTCGAATGGCGCTAGCTGCGCAGCATTTGTGCACCGCCGCCGTCAGTGTCAGCCAGTTTTCCGTGGCATACGGAGCTCCATCGCAGTCTTTAACACTGGTAGCATGCCGCGACAGCGTGGACGTGAACCGTATGTGCAGTTGACGGACTTTGAGCGAGGGCGTATAGTGGGCATGCGGGAGGCCGGGTGGACGTACCGCCGAATTGCTCAACACGTGGGGCGTGAGGTCTCCACAGTACATCGATGTTGTCGCCAGTGGTCGGAGGAAGGTGCACGTGCCCGTCGACCTGAGACCGGACCGCAGCGACGCACGGATGCACGCCAAGACCGTAGGATCCTACGCAGTGCCGTAGGGGACCGCACCGCCACTTCCCAGCAAATTAGGGACACTGTTGCTCCTGGGATATCGGCGAGGACCATTCGCAACCGTCTCCATGAAGCTGGGCTACGGTCCCGCACACCGTTAGGCCGTCTTCCGCTCACGCCCCAACATCGTGCAGCCCGCCTCCAGTGGTGTCGCGACAGGCGTGAATGAAGGGACGAATGGAGACGTGTCGTCTTCAGCGATGAGAATCGCTTCTGCCTTGGTGCCAATGATGGTCGTATGCGTGTTTGGCGCCGTGCAGGTGAGCGCCACAATCAGGACTGCATACGACCGAGGCACACAGGGCCAACACCCGGCATCATGGTGTGGGGAGCGATCTCCTACACTGGCCGTACACCACTGGTGATCGTCGAGGGGACACTGAATAGTGCACGGTACATCCAAACCGTCATCGAACCCATCGTTCTACCATTCCTAGGCCGGCAAGGGAACTTGCTGTTCCAACAGGACAATGCACGTCCGCATTTATCCCGTGCCACCCAACGTGCTCTAGAAGGTGTAAGTCAACTACCCTGGCCAGCAAGATCTCCGGATCTGTCCCCCATTGAGCATGTTTGGGACTGGATGAAGCGTCGTCTCACGCGGTCTGCACGTCCAGCACGAACGCTGGTCCAACTGAGGCGCCAGGTGGAAATGGCATGGCAAGCCGTTCCACAGGACTACATCCAGCATCTCTACGATCGACTCCATGGGAGAATAGCAGCCTGCATTGCTGCGAAAGGTGGATATACAGTGTACTAGTGCCGACATTGTGCATGCTCTGTTGCCTGTGTCTATGTGCCTGTGGTTCTGTCAGTGTGATCATGTGATGTATCTGACCCCAGGAATGTGTCAAAGTTTCCCCTTCCTGGGACAATGAATTCACGGTGTTCTTATTTCAATTTCCAGGAGTGTATGAGCGTATGTTGACTCGACGTCCGATGCTCCCGCTTCAACCGCGCGATCGCTGGGTCGCACGCTGTGCTGAGCTGCAGGCCACCGCCTCTGTTTACGGAGTAGTTTGAGACTTTTATTTCAATGGCTTCTTTAATTACGCAGTCCAAGAAGCCTTTTCTGCGAGCCACGATGGATGTTTCGTCAAATTTTAAGTGGTGTCCGTTTACTAAAGCATGTTCAGCTAAACAGATGAGAAATCTCCTGGTAGCGTAGGCGATAAAACCTTTCATGCTCCTTCCTGGGTTGTTCCACAGTGCGTATTGTTTGTACGAGATAAGACTGGCCATACTCGCAAGGTATCTTGCAGACCCGAGGTGTTTTGAGACCTGCTGTGGACTCAGTAATTGACGAATTTCAGCCGGAAAATGCCAAAAGGTCGATTTGATCTTATGTCGTTTCAGCAGGCGACTTATGTTTCCCGACACGGAGCCACGGAAAAGCAAGAAAACAAGTTTCCTTTCCCACTCTTCGTCGGTGGTCTCGTTGTGATCTCGTTTGAAATCACTTCATTTATTCGATGGACGTTATAGGCGTTGTTCCTGAAGACCTTGCGTAGGTGGTTCTGTTCATGGGGCATTTTATAAGCGTCTGATGTTATTCTTGCATGATGCACCAATGTTTGTAAAACACTGCGCTTCTGTGCCGGATGAGGCACCGGTGACGTCACAGCCGGCATGTAGTGTATATAAGGGTCGTTCTAGCTGCCAAGTGGCTGTCATACCCCTTGATAATGGCCAAGGAGTGCTTGGTCGCAAGCTCGTGTAATGTTAATCACTTTTTATTTAATGTTGTCGCCGCGAGACTCTGCATTCTTACATCAATAAATGGATAGCTTGAAAGCCAGACTCACAAGTCATGATGACGTAGCATTTAAACTGCCTCGATCCAATTCACTGCAATAAATTAGTAAGTATGGTCTTCAGAACAGATAACCCGTTAAGGGGCTCCGGAAAGGCTCAAAATCATGAAAAGTTCAATTTTTACTTTTTTGCGTTTTCAGAATCTGCAGACTATTACCTTTTAATAGATATATAATTTATTCAAATCCGAAGACTACAACTATTTTTAAATTTTTTTTGAAATGTGATCTACATGGGCGTGACCCACTGTGGCGCTGTTAAACTGCTGTCAAATGGTGTTATTATTAACGTCCGTGTTCATCAGGTACATTTTAGTGATGTGAGATAAAGTATGTGTTGTGGCTAACCTGTGATGGTTCAATATATATCGCTGGTTTGATTGTCTATTGTTTCATGTTTATTTATTCTGTCGTTATCTCGAAAATATTCGTAATTAATTCTGTTTTTTGAGTCTCTGTTTTGTTGAAGTATAATAATGAGTAAAAGTAAAGTTGCTGTTGCTACTTTCAATTATGGCAACATTGTAAGGTGCAAGGTATTTAGAAATATGGTAATGAAGACAGGTTCTAACATGGTACGAGCGATGCTTGCTTTAGACAAGGAACGCCTTCGGGCTGCAGACAGGGCTGTAAAGAGTCTAGAAATACAATCAAGAGTAAACAGGAGGAGGAACAAGAGGAAGCTGGAGGAGGAGTTTGCAGAGGATGAAGATAATCCATCCTATGGACCTGCAATGCACTAAAAAGTTAATCCAATCTTTGTCGCTCGATTCCCAAAACTTTTATTTTCTCATACTAATTACATGTTTTCTAAGGATCTTCCAAACATATTTGTTTCAAACTTTCAGTAAATGTTACACAGTACCTTCTGCATAATTTAACACAGCCTTTTTCCAAAAAACTGTATATTTTTCAATATATAAAAAAAAATTGCAAAAAAATGTGAATTTTCATTACAATTGAAAAAAAAAATCATCTTTAATAACTGAACTAAAATTTTGTAAAATCCCTATGTTAAGTTGTAGCCCATATTCCAATAAATAATCTGTAAAAAGTTCAACTTCCTACCTCAAATACTTTGTGAGGAAAGATGTAATTTATAAGCGTTATTTTAACATTGCAAGTTTAGGGCGTTCCGGAGCCCCTTAAATAACTAATTCAACACAGCAGGAGAGCTGAACCTCCACAACAGAACACGTCTATAACAAGTGATTTCTCGTCTGTTCTCTTGATCATGTGACCCGGTCCGAGGGCAAGGGGAAGAAGTGGATAGCCCTCATGAAGAGCCTTTTGTAAGGACAGTCTTCCCGAGGACGGCAATTACACTCGAGCTGTGGTAAAAATTGCTGTTTTGAAGAGCGCGCCACAGCGCGTTGTGTGAAGCAGTCGCACTCCGTTTCTGGCCGTGGCTCCGCTGTGGCAGTCGCAGCTTTGGTGTCTCCCTCTGGTGGGAAAGGGGAAAGGTTGCCTGTTCACGTGCATGTAAGGAGCGCATTGAGCTCGCAAGTTGGTCAGTCGGGGCCAGTCTGAGAGAGTCTGGGTCAGTCTCTCGTCCCCAGCTCGCTAGTCTGTTCAAATGGCTCTGAGCACTATGGGACTTAACTTCTGAGGTCATCAGTCCCCTAGAACTTAGAACTACTTAAACCTAACTAACCTAAGGACATCACACACATCCATACCCGAGGCAGGATTCGAACCTGCAACCGTAGCGGTCGCGCGGTTCCAGACTGTAGCGCCTAGAACCGCTCGGCCACCCCGGCCGGCTGCTAGTCTGTCTCTCGTCTGCATTTGTGAGGCGGTTAGTGTCTGTCTGTCGTCCGGAGTGCTAGTATGTCTTTCGTCCAGATCAACCTTTAAAGCCGGCAAAATAAGTCTTTCCACTCCGCCAGTAAGAGAACTCGGCGAGTTGGTCGCCCGGTCGGGGCTGAGTTCCTGCATTTGAGTCTGCGCGTTAGGCCGCCAGTCTGCTCGACTTTGCTCAGGCAATGGTCATTGGCGGTTGGATCGATCGGTTGGTCGGTCGCGCACTGAGACACAAGATGACTTGTCCGTGTTGAGCGTCGGCGCATGTGAGGTCGCCACGTGAGTCCAGTGGGCCGCTGCGTATAGCGAGGGATAGTGGCTTCGCTGTCGGCAGTTTGGCCGGTCCGAGCTGCGACGCCGTGAGACGGGAGATCGGCGCGCCTTCCTGCGTCCGTTGAAGCGGCTGGCAGCGGACGGTTCGGGAGAGCGTTTTGGGGGTGCTGCGCCAGGTCTTCTTCAGAAATCGCAGTTTATTTGAAGTTAACTGATTGGTGATATGTTGTGTGATTTACTCTTCTTAAATTTTACTTGTTTTCTTAGTCAGTCTCTCGTCCCCAGCTTGCTCGTCTGTCTCTCGTCCGTATTTGTTAGGCAGTTAGTACCTGTCTGTCGTTCGGAGCTGCCTCTGTCATGTTTGTCGGCTTTGATGTGTTAACGAATTTATTGCTTGGAGTGTAACGGCCTAATACCTGAAATATGTTTTGACCTTGCCTGTGATCTTGAGAGGCGGTATCTGTGTACTGTAGAGCATCTTAGCTTGTTTGGCCAGTCGTGTAGAATTTTATATAAGATTGCATTTCATGGGCTTTTATTTAAATGGTCATTTTAGTATACAAAGTTGCCACCCTTCCACTGTAAGACTTTTCTTAGAAGTTAAAATCAAGTTGCACCTTCGGTGGCAAGTTAATCTTTTAATTTTAGTGTTTTGTACCATTTCCATCCCTCCTACGGGGTGCATAGTTTGTGGTCTTGTGTGAATTGTTAAAACTTTTAGTTTAATCTGGTGTGTTGCAGATTTGCACCAGTGTAGTCTTTCAGAGATTGTTGTGAGCGGTCGTGACTACGTCCGTGTCAAAAGGGAGCGGGATGGTTCTCAGCCCGAAAGCTCATACACTCAAAAATTTGTATCTTTCAGCCTCTGAATAAATTGTAACTTGATATTTAGAGGGTGCTTTCTGATTATAATTTTAAATCTGTTTCTTAACAAAAAAGCTTTTAGGAATAAAATTCCTATTTGTTAAAAGCAATTTGATTTTGATTTCATCACTTACTCTCTGGCAACTACCTCCACGCTCTCATAGTGTGATTAAGTGTGTTAATGTTTTTGATGAATCGCTAGTAAATAAAGTAAATTCTTAAGAAAAAGTTTTGAAAGTACATTCACGGTTCAACACTGACAGAAAAAAAATCGCAACACCAAGAAGGAGTTGTGGGACGTAAACAAAAGTTGGTAGGAGTTTTTCCACATCTGGAAGATGATGCGTATTCATATTTCGTGCCAGTCGCACAACAGTGGTGCTAGTAGCGTCATTTCGAGGATGCAAATGAAGTTTGCTTTAAACAGACGCTGCAACGGTCGTAAGCGTTAGTTAACTTTGATACTGGACGAGGTGACCTGATGTCAGTCAAGAATACCTTTCAGGCACCAAAGAGGCCGTTATCAGCACCTCACTCATTTTGAATGAGGTCGTGTAATAGCGCTACGAGATGCCGGATGTTCCTTCTGTGATATTGCAGAAAGGCTTGGAAGGAATGAAGCCACTGTACATGACTGATGGCAGCGATGGACACGAAAATGTACTGACGCAAGAAGATGGCGCTCTGAACGCTCACGTGGCACCACCGAGGGGGAGGAGCATCGTTTTCGACGTATGGCTCTGGTGCAACGGGCTGTATCTGAAGCAGCAATTTCAGAAACGTTTGGCACCACATTGACACAAAGAAATGTTACAATTCGGTTACTTCAGGGACATCTCCGAGCCAGACGCCCGGTGATGTGCGTTCTACTGACCCCAGCCCACCATAATTTGCGGTCTCACACGCTGGTGTCAACCGAAAGCTCACAGGAGGGCAGGGTGAGGTCTGTTGTGTTTCCTGATGAAATCTGTTTCTGCCTCGGTGCCAGTGATGTTAGGAGGTCAGTGGAGGGCCTCCAACCAACCTGCATGGTAAACTTTGAAGCTATACCTGGATTTATGGTCCGGCGTGCGATTTATGTGACAACAGGAGCGCTCTCGTGGTTATCCCACGAATCCTGACTGCATAGCTATATGTGCTGTTTCTCATGAAAAGCTTTCCAGAGGGTGTTTTCCAACAGGATAACGCTTGTTCTCATATCTCTGTTGTAACCCAACATGCTCTACAGAGTGTTGACATGTCACCTTGTCATGCTTGATCGCACCTGTCCTTGATCTCCAATGGTACACATATGGGACATCATCAGACAACAACACCTGTACCATCGACAACCACCTTAATAATCCATATATTGATCGACCAATTGCAATGCGCGTGGAACTCCATCCCAAAAACTGACACCGGCACCGTATACAAAATGCACGCACGTTTGCATGCCTGCAGTCAACATTCTGGCCGTTACACCGATTATTATTGTACCACAATTTCCAATCTGCAATGAGTTATCTCACGCGTACATTAACCTGTGGTCTTGCTATCTTAATCGCTTAAATACGTAGGCTGGAACTTAAATAGTGGCAACACTGCTGTGGAGACACTATGCAATGGAATCTACTATTGTCGCTGATAGCACACGTTGTTGACATACCCACCTTACCTCCGAGCAAATGGACTCGCCCGTCCTACGTCACCGCCGTGAGCACAATCCAGGGAAAAACAGTCACTTGTGAGCGAGCGGTCTAACGTAACGGTGTCACTATGCTTTCGAAGCAGGAACAACGAAGTTGGATCAAGATCGATTGTGCCAGAAGTGGTACAGTACGACAGTGTCATCAAGGTCTTCAAGAAGCATACGGGGAATCGGCATTGCCGTACAGAACAGTGGCACGTTGGGTAAAAGCCTTCAACGAAGGTCGGCAAACTGTGGCAGAGATGCATCGGGCAGGTCACCCTAGCGCCTCTGAAGAAGAAGTGCATGCTGTTGCCGCGTTAGTGGACAGTGGCCGATGCCATGCGATTCGTGAGTTCGCCCGCGAAACCGGATTAGCGCATACGACTGTGCTTCGCATCCTGAAGGAACGCCTGGGCATGCGACAAATTGCATCACGATGGTTTCCGCATGACTTGACAGAAATGCAGAAATGGATGCGTTACGACGCTGCTCAGACGCACTTGGAGCTCTATGAGCGCGAAGGAGAGGCTTTTCTATGCTGTATCGTAACACTGGATGACACATGGGCCACATCGTACGAGCCAAAACTGAAACGCCAATCCAACGAATGTCGTCATTATGAGTCGCCGCGAAAGTCAAAAGTGCATCAGAGCCGCAGTATGGTGAAACTTATGATGATTCTCGTGTACGACTGTGATGGTGTTATCCCAACGCATTACGGTCCTCCACCCCAGGCGGTCAGTGCACAGTATTACTGTTCGTTTCTGGTGCATCACCTGCGACCAGCTCTGCGAAAGAAGCGGCGACACTTTCTGCGCAACCCACCCATCACTTTGCACGACAATGCGCGAGCGCATACAGTGCAAGCTGTGGCTGCTCTGTTCGGTCGATGGGACTGGGAAGTACTGTACCATCCAACATACTCCCCGGACTTAAGTCCCTGTGACTTTGATTTGATATCGAAGATGAGGGAACCACCTCGTGGAATTCGCTTCAGAACTGTTCCAGAGATTCGTCAGGCAGTAGACCGCTCCATTCGCACCATCAACAGAACAGCCTCTGCTAACGGTATACTACGCCTTCCACATCGCTGGCAACGGGTTCTACACAACACTGGTGACTACTATGAAGGACAGCATAGTTGCAAACACGTAACTCTTTTGTATCGGTTGTGAATAAATAGTTGCCACTATTTAAGTTCCAACCATCGTATGTTACCTAGACAAATGTATTCCGAAATTTCATTACTCTACATTAATTATTTTTTAGTGCTGCGATTTTTGTTCCGTCAGTGTATATCAGATTTGTACCACATTGAACAGAAACAGTCTCGAGTCTTGTATTGTTCAGTGATGAGTGAAGTCTTTGTACGGCGGAAGCTAAACTTATTCGTGTGTAGTCATAACTAGTTCATTTGGGTTTAGAACTTCTGGAGGAACTGGCGTTCTGCATTGTCTTGGTTAAGAAGAATGCGTGTGTTAGAGAAGGAAAAGATTCTTTCAGCGCAAATTTTTCAAATGGTTCAAATGGCTCTGAGCACTATGGGACTTAACATCTGAGGTCATCAGTCCCCTAGAACTTAGAACTACTTAAACCTAACTAACTTAAGGGCATCACACACATCCAAGCTCGAAGTAGGATTCGAACCTGCTACCGTAGCGGTCGCGTGGTTCCAGAATGAAGCGCCTAGAACCGCTTGGCCACACAGGCCGGCCGCTAATTTTTCATTTCCAATCGGGTGTGTGGACTTGTGCGCGGTGGGGTAAAGTTTCGTTGAAGGGTAAATATTACAATATGCTAAATCTGTCACAGCGGTATAAATCATTGAAATATGAAGAAGCTGACGTGTTGTCCAGAGCTGTTCTCGCTGTAAAAATAGTAAGAAGGATGGAGAAATGTGAGAAATGAATGAAATCTGACGTCCGGTCGGAGTGATTTTGAAGGAGCTTCCAAAGTGTCTTATGAGAATAGCGGAACACAGATCCTTGCTTCTTCAGTCTCTTAATCACTACGCCACTTCACTCGATGGTAAGAGTATCATCGTTTGAGCGAACAGTAACGCGAAAGGTCCGTGAACCATTGCACCGAGCACTTGTTAACATTTTCTTGTCTTTCAACAATGTCAGGAACTTAAACTCACGGAATTTTTGTTAAATAAACTACTTGACTAAGAAAGTGAAGGACTCAGAAGGGAAGTAGAGGAAACGGAAGGATGGTAAGCGATGTTATTGCAGTGATTTCACTTTGGCTCAAAATGGTTCAAATGGCTCTGAGCACTATGGGACTTAACATCTGTGGTCATCAGTCCCCTAGAACTTAGAACTACTTAAACCTAACTAACCTAAGGACATCACATACACCCATGCCCGAGGCAGGATTCGAACCTGCGACCGTAGCAGTCGCACGGTTCCGGACTGAGCGCCTAGAACCGCGAGACCACCGCGGCCGGCCTCACTTTGGCATTCCTTCTGGCCTAGGTGTAAGCACTGATTCGGTTGGCCAGGGTGTCGTAATGCTGTTCTATCCTCTCCTGAGGCAAGCTGGTCCACAACTGCTGTAACAGGTCCTTGATTTCCTGGATACTACCACTGGTCCTGCACATGTTATGTTAGGGACAGACACGAGTATCTTGTTCGTCACGAGAGTTCCTCGAGATCACGCAGACCGTTCATACAGACACGTGCCATGTACGGGCAAGTATATACTGTCTCACCTCCATATTAGCTGAGTGGTCAGCGTGACGGAATGCTAATCCAAAGGGCCCGGGTTCGATTCCCGGCTAGGTCGGAGATTTTCTCCGCTCAGGGACTGGGTGTTGTGTTGTCCCAATCATCATCATTTCATCCCCATCCACACGAAAGTCGCCGAAGTGGCGTCAAATCGAAAGACTTGCACCAGGCGTACGGTCTACCCGACGGGAGGCCCTCGTCACACGACATTTCCATTTTTTACCTCCATATTCTTCATACTGATCACACAACATCTGTTGCTGTTCACTCTCCTTATACAGAGCGTTAGGTTTGTAGATTCAGATATTGTGAGGATTGGTACCTTAATATGTGCCCACCTCAGTGTGTTAATTGTTTTTTTCTCTGTGTCTAACAGCCTTCCCGCAAACACATCACATAATTTGCTACCTGACGTTTTTTGCACGATCGTAACTGTGCTGCGAAGTGAACTCGCCTGTCAGGGTGACTACTTGTCCTCTCTTCAATACGTAACCTACGGCCCAGGGGAAAAAAAAGCATTAATGTCTTGTTTAAGCCATTTGTACTTGGAGGGCCGGCCGGTGTGGCCGTGCGGCTAAAGGCGCTTCAGTCTGGAACCGCGTGACCGCTACGGTCGCAGGTTCGAATCCTGCCTCGGGCATGGATGTGTGTGATGTCCTTAGGTTAGTTAGGTTTAATTAGTTCTAAGTTCTAGGCGACTGATGACCTCAGAAGTTACGTCGCATAGTGCTCAGAGCCATTTGAACCAATTTTGTACTTGGAGGTACTAACGAACGCAAAGACATACTGCTACTAATAGCTATTATTATAAGTCTGCAAATGAAGCAAATACGGATGTAATGTTGTTCAGCTCACTAACCTCAGCCATCAACACTTATACCCCTAATATCCTGTATACTCTTTCTGGCCTAAACGAGAACAACACTAATGCTCTCTGGTGTTAGTGTTAATTCTCACAGAGAACTGAGTCATTTATATTCCGTTGCTGTGCGTGTGTACGAACTTATAGTGACATCTGACCGCGTCCGCTCGATTCTTCATTTACTTTTTGCCCGACAGCGTATTTACTCTGCCCACAACGTATTCGATTAGCACGAGTACCTCCCGCAATATGATAACAGGCTACTAAGACGAAGCCAAGAAACAGAAAGGAAAATTTCGGTTTAAAATCCTGTCAGAGATGAGGTAGAGATGGAACAAAAGCCTGGAGTGGAGTAGCAATATCTGGAGTTTCCCAAACAAGAGTTATAGGTGAAAATGGCTCCAAGCACTATGGGACTTCACATCTGATGTCATCAGTCCCCTAGAACTTAGAACTACTTAAACCTAACTAACCTAAGGACATCACACACATCCATGCCCAATGCAGGATTCGAACCAGCGAACGTAGCAGCAGCGCGGTTCCGGACAGAAGCACCTAGAACCGCTCGGTCACAGCGGCCGGCAAAGTGTTATACGCACTCTGCTGTTCCTGACCTACATAAACTGAATAGATAACAATTTGAGAAGCCCTCTTACATTGTTTACAGACGATGTTGTCATTTACCGTCTTGTACAACCATGAGATGATCACAACCAACTGCAGAATGATGTAGGCAAGATATCTGTATGGTGCGAAAAATGGTAACTGACTCCAGATAATGAAAATTGCGAATTCATCGACGTGAGTACTAAAAGAAATACGCTGATTTTCGGTTACATAATAAATCACAAAAATCCAACGGCTGAAAATTCAACAAAATACTTAGGCATTACAATTACAAACAACTTAAATTGGAACGATCACATAGATAAGGTCGTGAGGAAAGCAATCCAAAGACAGTGATTAATTGGCAAAACACTTAGAAAGTGCATCACGTCTATTAAAGAGACTGCTTACATCCTGTTTTCCTGCCCTCTTCTGGAGTGAGTGCCGCTGTGCTGTGTGGGATCCGCATCGGATGTGACTGACGGAGGGCAAAACGACCTCCCCCTCTGTGGACTTTTTCAAGTCCAAAGAAAGGAAGCTCTTTTTGCGTTATCGCGAAATAGGAGAGAGAACGCCACGAACATAGTACGTGAAATGGAGTGGCAATCATTAAACAAACGCATTTTTCGTTGTGGCGGGATCTTCTCGTGAAATTTTAATCACCAGTTTTCTGCTCCAGTTACGAAAATATTTTGTTGGCAAGCACCTACATAGAGAGAAATGATCACTATAATAAAATAAGAGAAATCAGAGCTCGCACAAAAAGATTTAAGTGCTCGTTCATCCCGCGCGCCATTCGTGAGTGGAACTGTAGAGAAATAACTTGAATGTGGTTCGATGAACCTTCTGCCAGGCACTTAATTGTGAATTGCAGAGTAATAATATAGATCTACATCTACATGGATACTCTGCAAATCACATTTAAGTGCCTGGCGGGGGGGGGTTATCCAACCACCTTCACAATTCTCTATGATTCAAATCTCGCATGGAGCGCGGAAAGAAAGAACACCTGTATCTTTCCGTACGAGCTCCGATTGCCCTTATTTGATCGTCTCTTTCTATGTAGGTCGGTGTCAACAAGATATTTTCGCTTTCTGAGGAGAAATTGGGGATTGGAATTTCGTGAGAAGATTCCGTCGCAACGAAAAAACCTTTCTTTTAATGATGTCCAGCCCAAATCCTGTATCATTTCAGCAACACTCTCTCTCATATTTCGCGATAATACGAAACGTGCTGCCCTTCTTTCAACTTTTTCGATGTACTCCGTCAGTCCCATATGGTAAGGATCCCACACCGCGCACCAGTATTCTAAAAGAGGACGGACAAGCGTAATGTAGGCAGTCTCCTTAATAGACCTGTTACATTTTCTAAGTATCCTGCCAAGAAAACGAAGTCTTTGGTTAGCCTCCCCCACAAAATTTTCTATGTGTTACTTCCAATTTAAGTTGTTCGTAATTGCAATTTCTGGGTATTTATTTGAATTTACGGTCTTTAGATTTGACTGATCTATCGTGTAACCGAAGTTTAACGAATTCCTTTTACCACTCATGTGGATGACCTCACACTTTTCGTTATTTAGGATCAACTACCAATTTTCGCACCGTTCAGACATCTTTTATAAATGGTTTTGCAATTTGTTTTGATCTTCTAATGACTTTATTAGTCGATAAACACAGCGTCATCTGCAAACAACCTAAGACGGCTGCTCAGATTGTCTTTCAAATCGTTTATGTAGATAGGGAACAGCAAAGGGCCTGTAACACTACTGGGTCATTTTGCGAGCCTTCAGACTGCTAACAGAGAGCTGGTTTGTTTCGTGTTCTTGGAAGCAGCTCGTAATCTATTTCTGAGCGGGCGGGCTGGAACAACTTGTGCCACAAGTTTCTGGAAAATTAGCGCAAAAAACCCCAAGGTCTTGTAAGCTATACCGGCGAATCGTTTTAACTCGCATCCAGAATGTAACACGTGCTTAGCACATCTGTGCGGTGAGCATTCAGATGCGTAGAACAGAATTTTTATCGCCAATATTAATTGACAAGAGAGTCAAGTAGTTATAGCTTCCTATAGCCATCGAATGTGAATTTTATCTGCTGGAAAACATTGCTTTAAATGTGTACGCATTAAACGGATTGTTTGGCAGCACACTCTTACTGTCTAGGTGTTTCGTAAATATGTGGCCATACAGTCACATAAATTATCCCTGTGGTCATTTTCTACACAGAAAGAGCCTCTTAGTAGAGTTGATATGGTTTTCAATCCGAAGACTGGTATGTTGCAGCTCTCCATAACAGTCTATCCTGTGGAAGCCTCTCTCTCTCTCTCTCTCTCTCTCTCTCTCTCTCTCACTCACACACACACACACACACACACACACACACACACACACACACACACACACGCGCGCGCGCACGCACACACACACACACACACACACACACACACACACACACACACACACGCGCGCGCACGCACACACACACACACACACACACACACACACACACACACAAAGAGAGAGAGAGAGAGAGAGAGAGAGAGAGAGACTCTTCCTTTCAATTTGACGATTCCTTGATGTCATAGGACATATCCTAACAATCAATCCCTTCTTTTATTCGTCTCATAAATCTCTTTTCGACGCAGTTCGATTCAATACATTTCATTAGCTATACGATCTACATACACTATGTGATCAAAAGTTACCGGACACCAGGCTGGAAATGACTTACAAGTTCGTAGCGCCCTCCATCGGTAATGCTGGAATGCAATATGGTGTTGGCCGCTCTGAGCCTTCATGACAGCTTCCAGTCTCGTAGGAGGTGCTGGAAGGTTTCTTGGGGAATGGCAGCCCTTTCTTCATGGAGTGCTGCACTGGGTAAAGGCATCGATGTCGGTCGGTGGGGCCTGGCACGAAGTCGGCATTCCAAAATATCCCAAAGGTGTTCTGTAGGATTCAGATCAGGACTCTGCGCAGGCCAGTCTATTAGAGGGATGTTATTACTAAAATATAAGCTTTCACGGCCGGAAATATCATGTCCATTATAATTATCCGGGCTATTATGCCGTGGTCGGTTGATGAATGCTGTGGTGATTCATCAACCGACCACGGCATAACAGCCCGGATAATTATAATGGACAGGGATGTTATTGTCGTGTAACCACTCCGCCGCAGGTCGTGCATTACGAATGGGTGCTCGATCGTGTTGAAAGATGCAATCGCCATCCCCGAATCGCTCATCAACAATGGGAAGCAAGAAAGTGCTTAAAACATCAATGTATGCCTGTACTGTTATAGTGCCACGCAAAACAACAAGGGGTACAAACCCCCTCTATGAAAAACAAGACCACACCATAACACCACCACCACTGTTGGCACTCCACACGCTGCAGATGACGTTTACAGAGCATTCGCCATACCCATACCCTGCCATCGGATCGCCACATTGTATACCGTGATTTGTCACTCCACATAACGTTTTTCTACTGTTCAATAATCCAATGTTTACACTCCTTACACCAAGTGAGCCACTTACCGGTGTGGTGTGTGGCCTATGAGCAGCCGCTCGACCATGAAATCTAAGTTTTCTTACCTTCCGCCTGTCATAGTACTTGTAGTGGATCTTGATGCAGTTTGGAATTCTTGTGTGACGGTCTGGATAGATGTCTGCCTATTACACATTACGACCCTCTTCAACTGTCGGCGGTCTCTGTCAGTCAACAGACGAGGTCGACCTGTACGTTTCTGTGCTATACGTGTCCCTTCACGTTTCCACTTCACTGTCACATCGGAAACAGTGGACCTAGGGATGTTTAGGTGTGTGTAAATCTGGCGTACAGACGTATGAGACAAGTGACTCCCAATCACTTGACAACGTATGAAGTCCGTTATTTCCGCGGGGCGCCCTATTCTGCTCTCTCACGATATCTAATGAGTTCGCTGATATGCAGTACCTGGCAGTAGATGGCAGCATAATGTACCTAATATGAAAAACGTGTGTTGTTGGGGGTGTGCGGATACTATTGATCACATAGTGTTTCTTAACCGTAGCACGACGTTTCAAATGTTTGCAGCCTACATTTCACTTTCGTGCAAGGCTACGCTCCTTCTGAAGCGAATTCCGAGACTTAAATGTAGTTTAAATATTAACAAATCTACTTTTCAGAGCGCTTTTCACACTACTGGGCAACGGCCTTGTCGCAGTGGATACACCGGTTCCCGTGAGATCACCGACGTGGAGCGCTGTCGGGCGTGGCCGGCACTTGGATGGGTGACAATCCAGGCCGCCATGTGCTGTTGCTATTTTTTTCGGGGTGCACTCAGCCTCGTGATGCCAATTGTGGAGCTACTCGACCGAATAGTAGCGGCTTCGGTCAAGAATACCATCATAACGACCGGGAGAGCGGTGTGCTGACTCCACGCCCCTCCTGTCCGCATCCTTTACTGAGGATGACTCGGCGGTCGGATGGTCCCGGTAGGCCACTAGTGGCCTGAAGTTGGAGGGTAATTTCAACTACTGCCAGTCTGCATTTTACATCCCATCCACAACTACTATTGTAGAGTGCAGGGTATCTGTGGCCTGTCATCAGCCTACACTGTCGTATGGTCTACATCTACATCTATATCTACATTTATACTCCGCAAGCCACCCAACGGTGTGTGGCGGAGGGCACTTTACGTGCCACTGTCATTACCTCCCTTTCCTGTTCCAGTCGCGTATGGTTCGCGGGAAGAACGACTGTCTGAAAGCCTCCGTGCGCGGTCTAATCTCTCTAATTTTACATTCGTGATCTCCTCGGGAGGTATAAGTAGGGGGGAGCAATACATTCGATACCTCATCCAGAAACGCACCCTCTCGAAACCTGGCGAGCAAGCTACACCGCGATGCAGAGCGCCTCTCTTGCAGAGTCTGCCACTTGAGTTTGTTAAACATCTCCGTAACGCTATCACGGTTACCAAATGCCCCGGTGACGAAACGCGCCGCTCTTCTTTGGATCTTCTCTATCTCCTCCGTCAACCCGATCTGGTACAGATCCCACACTGATGATCAATACTCAAGTATAGGTCGAACGAGTGTTTTGTAAGCCACCTCCTTTGATGATGGACTACATTTTCTAAGGTCTCTCTCAATGAATCTCAACCTGGTACCCGCCTTACCAACAATTAATTTTATATGATCAATCCACTTCAAATCGTTCCGCACGCATACTCCCAGATATTTTACAGAAGTAACTGCTACCAGTGTTTGTTCCGCTATGATATAATCATACAATAAAGGATCCTTCTTTCTATGTATTCGCAATACATAACATATGTCTATGTTAAGGGTCAGTTGCCACTCCCTGCACCAAGTGCCTATCCGCTGCAGATCTTCCTGCATTTCGCTACAATTTTCTAATGCTGCAACTTCTCTGTATACTACAGCATCATCCGCGAAAAGCCGCATGGAACTTCCGTCACTATCTATTAGGTCATTTATATATATTGTGAAAATCAAAGGTCCCATAACACTCCCCTGTGGCACGCCAGAGGTTACTTTAACGTCTGCAGACGTCTCTCCGTTGATAACAACATGCTGTGTTCTGTTTGCTAAAAACTCTTCAATCCAGCCACACAGCTGGTCTGATATTCCGTAGGCTCTTACTTTGTTTATCAGGCGACAGTGCGGAACTGTATCGAACGCCTTCCGGAAGTCAAGAAAAATAGCATCTACCTGGGAGCCTGTATCTAATATTTTCTGGGTCTCATGAACAAATAAAGCGAGTTGGGTCTCACACGATCGCTGTTTCCGGAATCCATGTTGATTCCTATATAGCAGATTCTGGGTTTCCAAAAACGACATGATACTCGAGCAAAAAACATGTTCTAAAATTCTACAACAGATCGACGTCAGAGATATAGGAGTATAGTTTTGCGCATCTGCTCGACGACCCTTCTTGAAGACTGGGACTACCTGTGCTCTTTTCCAATCATTTGGAACCCTCCGTTCCTCTAGAGACTTCCGGTACACAGCTGTTAGAAGGGGAGCAAGTTCTTTCGCGTACCCTGTGTAGAATCGAATTGGTATCCCGTCAGGTCCAGTGGACTTTCCTCTGTTGAGTGATTCCAGTTGCTTTTCTATTCCTTGGACACTTATTTCGATGTCAGCCATTTTTTAGTTTGTGCGAGGATTTAGCGAAGGAAGCGCAGTGCGGTCTTCCTCTGTGAAACAGCTTTGGAAAAAGGTGTTTAGTATTTCAGCTTTACGCGTGTCATCCTCTGTTTCAATGCCATCATCATCTCGGAGTGTCTGGATATGCTGTTTCGAGCCACTTACTGATTTAACGTAAGACCAGAACTTTCTAGGATTTTCTGTCAAGTCGGTACATAGAATTTTACTTTCGAATTCACTGAACGCTTCACGCATTGCCCTCCTTACGCTAACTTTGACATCGTTTAGCTTCTGATTGTCTGAGAGGTTTTGGCTGCGTTTAAACTTGGAGTGAAGCTCTCTTTGCTTACGCAGTAGTTTCCTAACTTTGTTGTTGTACCACGGTGGGTTTTTCCCGTCCCTCACAGTTTTACTCGGCACGTACCTGTCTAAAACGCATTTTACGATTGCTTTGAACTTTTTCCATAAACACTCAACATTGTCAGTGTCTGAACAGAAATTTTCGTTTTGATCTGTTAGATAGTCTGAAATCTGCCTTCTATTACTGCTAAACAGATAAACTTTCCTCCCTTTTTTTATATTAATATTAACTTCTATATTCAGGGATGCTGCAACGGCCTTATGATCACTGATTCCCTGTTCTGCACATACAGAGTCGAAAAGTTCGGGTCTGTTTGTTATCAGTAGGTCCAAGATGTTATCTCCACGAGTCGGTTCTCTGTTTAATTGCTCGAGGTAATTTTCGGATGTGCACTCAGTATAATGTCACTCGATGCTCTGTCCCTACCACCCGTCCTAAACATCTGAGTGTCCCACTCTATATCTGGTAAATTGAAATCTCCACCTAAGACTATAACATGCTGAGAAAATTTATGTGAAATGTATTCCAAACTTTTTCTCAGTTGTTCTGCCACTAATGCTGCTGAGTCGGGAGGTCGGTCCAGCTCACTGACAAGGGAAGACTGCACACATTAAATAAATCAATAATTTTCACGTCAGATTCGGGTTGATCGTTAAATTACCTTTCATTTGATATGCTTTTTGAGATGATAAATTAACTATCTTAAAAATCGTTATAATTAGCGTTTAATTATACGATCTTAAATTAATTTCCCCCGACGACGTGAGACCACCGTGGGCTTGCCTAGCCAGCGGACTGGGCGATCGTGGGAGCGGGCGAATTTCCAAATTCAAACAATTCTGCAGTATCGAAAGATGGCGAATATAGGCAATGGCTAGCTTCAAACTCAGACCACGGCTACTCGCCGCAGAAGGACACATGAGAGCCAGCTATTTCCGTGTAATTTCCGCCACAGTAAGAGCACCAACCTCTGAGCCACGGGCTCTGACCACTACACGGGCGTGTTAATGGTAAAAGCCACGCTTATTGTGTTGTCTATAGGCCCCTCTTCTCGTCGGCAGAAGCATACTGTGCTGAGGACTCCCCCCGAGAGGCGACAAAGAAAGGCAGTTGTTACTAGCGGACTGAGTGGAAAGGATGTGAACAGCCACCACGGTCACAATTGGGAGCCAACCACCATCTTTGCATCGGTGATCGATTTTAGTACACCATTTTCCACCGTCGTCCACTTGCGAGATGTTAGAGAGTAAGTTCTGTCAGTACCCACATTCAGCGGCGTACGCGAATTTACTGGTTATCGTTCTGCACACCATAGGCTGGGCACTACTTAAGTTGATTACTGAAAAATTCTATGAAGTGCCCTGTCCGGGCTTCCGTTACCTTTCATGCCGATAATCAACTTTCTCTGTGGTTTTAGCTTCTCGTCTCGCACGCTCGCTTAGTTCTAGGACTGGACCAAGATAATTCAAGGCTTTACTGCCGATTGAACATTTTCTGTGTAGTATTCTTGACCTGTAGCAGTAATAGACAGGACTTGATTTTTATAACTATACCGTCATACTTGTAAATCAGGCCACCTCACCTTTCTTTTCTGTGGTACTGTAACTACAATATACTACGAAAATACCAGAATAGATGCATATTCTCTGTTCTGTAACTGCCCCTGTTTTCCGCTCATTATTACAATTAGCCATCAACTGAACCCCTACTAGAAGTAAAGAAGTGCGGGGCCAGCCATGGCTGGGACAGCAACCGACAGATTGTCGGATGAAACATCTCACCGCTTGAGGGAAGGGAGAATTCGTCAGCTCCAGTAATCACCTTAATTATAGGTAATTACTTATCATCTACTCTCTAGCAGAACAATAACGGCTACACCATCCACAGTTATTTGGTAGCTCATACTCATTGACTACTTTTAGAATCACTATTCCTAAAATTATTTCAACATTGCCTGATATAATGTACAACAAGTAACTGGTGCAGTTGTTAGGTCGGTTACTGCCACTAAATTGGCAGGTTATCAAGATTTAAGTGATTTTGAATGTGGTGTTATAGTCGGCACACGAGCGATGGGGCACAACATCTCCGAGGTAGCGATGAAGTGGGAATTCTCCCTTACGACCATTTCACGAGTGTACCGTGAATATCAGGAACACTGTAAAACAACAAATCTTCGACATCACTGCGGCCGGAAAAGATCCTGCAAGAACGGAATCAACGACGACTGAAGAGAATCGTTCAACGAGACAAGTGCAACCCACTCGTGTACCCTTGATGGCTGCATGACACGAAGCTTTACTCCTCACCTGAGCCCCTCAACACCGGTATTGGACTGTTGATGACAGGAGACATATTGCCTGGTCGGACGAGTTTCGTTTCAAATTGTATCGAAATGATGGACGTGTACGGGTATGGAGATAACTTCATGAATCCATCACCCTGCATATCAAAATGGCTCTGAGCACTCTGAAACTTAACTTCTGAGGTCATCAGTCGCCTAGAACTTAGAACTAATTAAACCTAACTAACCTAAGGACATCACACACATCCATGCCCGAGGTAGGATTCGAACCTGCGACCGTAGCGGTCGCTCGGTTCCAGACTGTAGCGCCTAGAACCGCACGGTCACTCCGGCCGGCCCCTGCATATCAGCAGAGGATTGTTCAAGCTGGTGGAGGCTCCGTAGTGGACTGCTACGGTCGCAGCTTCGAATCCTGCCTCGGGCATGGATGTGTATAATGTCCTTAGGTTAGTTAGGTTTAAGTAGTTCTAAGTTCTAGGGGACTGATGACCTCAGAGATTAAGTCCCATAGTGGTCACAGCCAAACTGATCAATAGATGGGGCAGTATGTGGCAGAATACGTAAATGAAAACACCTGTCATGAGCACGACCCATTGAAGTTGGTATAAACACGCCGGGTACACGGCTTTTCCTCGTTTCGCGTCCTCGACGTCCGCCATGACTGTCTCAGTCCAGGGTCGCGCTCTGCTTGTAAGGCAGTATTACAAGAGTGATGACTGTGCACACGTCGCTCTGCAGAAGTTCCGGACACTGAAGGGTTTGAAAAAAGGCGTTGGTCCGATGACTGCCGTGGGTCTGGAGAAAATGATTCGGAAATTCGAAAAGACTGGTTCTTTTGGTGTGCAACTTGATAGAGGGAGGAAACGAATTGATTCCACGTCAGTGGAAGCAGTGGCCACAGTAATGCAGGAGGAGACGAATGGCGGTGTGCAAGCGCTCCACGGAGAATTGTCCGAACATTGGACATACCCGCGAGCACAGTGCCTAAAATCCTACGAAACATCCTTCTTTCCTATCCATTCAAAATTACCTACGTGCACCAGTTGCTTCCTGTTGACTGCCAGCAAAAGAGAGCTTTGCCTTAGTATTTCTTGTTCGCATGGAAGTGGACACTGGTTGGCTGTTGTAGATTTTGTGGACAGACGAAGCCCACTTTCATTTGACAGGATATGTCAGAACACAAAATTGTCGAATATGGGCAACGAAAAATCCACACACAAATCAGCCAGTACCACTTCATCCTGAAAAGGTCACTGCATTGTGCGGGTTTATGGCAACGTTTATCATAGGGCCATTTTTCTTTTCGAAGAGACAGGAGCTTCCGGTCCTGCTACCTGAACCGTCACTGGTAAGCGCTATGAGTGTCTTTTGCGCAACCACGTCATTCCAGCTCTCCAACGACGTGGTTGTGTGGATGGGATCTTTTTTATGCAAGATGCTGCACCTCCGCTTATTTCAAATCCAATTAAGCAGCTCCTGAAGCGCCATTTCGGAAATGCTACAATTATCAGCCGCCATTTCCCTACAGCCTGGCCGTTCCGATAACCTGGCCTTCATCCGTGTGACTTCTGCCTATGGGTTATCTGAAAAATGTTGTGTTCAGTGTTCCGATTGCAAACTTAGCTACATGTAGGCACGCATTGGCAACACATTCTGAATGTGACCCCGGAAACACTTCGATCTGTTGTGAAACATGCTGTTTCTCGATTTCAACTTGTTGTAGAAAATGGTGGACAGCATATTGAACATGTTTTGCGCTAGTCACACAGAAATTAATAACACGATTTGATTTTGATTGATGCTTTTTATGCGGTTTTCCGCCTCAGGGCAATTGCAAACCGATGTGATTGATGCTTTTTATGCGGTTTTTGGCCTCAGGAAAACTAAAAACCGATGTGAGTGATGTTTTTCATGTGGGTTTTGGCCTCAGGACAATTAAAAACCGATTTTTCCCATCCAATGTGATATGACCTTGCTGTGGTGGTTGGGCTTACGTAACTAACAGTATCACACCTGTACACCCATGCACACTGAGTAGAACAGTTAGTTTAACGCCAAACGTACACCTTAGGCATTTTTGTATGTTTCATTTGTCAATTGTAGTCGACCACCATTAAAGTACGATGCTTACAGCACCGTCTATTGTTACATTTTGTAACTATTTATTTTTGTTCTGCCATACGTTTTCTCCCTTCTCCGATAATATTCTGTTGCAATTTGACGTCATTCTGACCAGTGGTGTTATCACTACAGCGGTTTCAAAGTTTAACTTTAATTACAGTCACCCTGTATATCCTTCACCGCTAGTGCTCCCACCTGCCATCTGTGAGAGTCGCTACACGTTAACGTCAACATAGGCGTTGCTCACAGTAGTATGACTGGACGATGTTTTTGGGCCCCTTATTGCTGCAGTTCACGCAACAAAAATTATAAAACCGGCATACGCTCAGGCGCTATAGGAGCACACGAAATCGGAGACAATCTTGAATAACATTGAAATAAATCCAGTTCTGGTTTTAAGAAATGGAGCCGCCACAACGTATGATAAGCAGCTTTTCCTCCTTTGTCCTATTTCGATTTGCTTCTGTAACAGCAAGAAATTTTCACAATTCTTGTCATTTAAAAAAATGCCTAGAAACAGGCAGACGCGTGTAATGTTAAAATTTCGACTCAGTGCTAAATGCAAACAATTCACGTTATACGAAAACAGCAATCGCAGTTTGATCTTGGCGCCATACGCAGTACACTACGCCTACTCTACTGATATTTTTAGTTTATCATTCAACGCTAACTTATTTCCAGCTCGGGAGACCTTAACTTTTCCCGGCGAATCGAATGTTCAAATAACTTACCGGTTTGCTGCCGGGTGACGTCGTCGAACACCGCCGATATTTCGACAGGAGCACACCCTGCCATTCTCAAGGCACAAATGCAAGGAAGAAAAAATGTGCAAGCAAATTTAATACTTCGGTTCACAGAGGAGAAACAAGGAAGACACCACACACAGAACAAGTGTCAACACAACCAAAGATAGCCAACAACAGAAATATCGATAGTTACTATTAATCAACAGGTGAGGTAGCACTAATTCTGTCCCTCTGTTTTTTGATGAGAGACAGTGCCGGATTCCACGCAACATTTAAACAAAATCCATCATCTCTGTTAATAAGGTTGCTTGATGATCTGATTTCAACAGCTTCCTTAATAACACAATCCCAATAGCTGGACGTGCAAGCCAGAACTCCGTGTTGTTGTATTCCATAGGATGACCGGTGTCAAGGCAATGTTCTGCAATAGCGCATTTGCTCGGCTGTTGTAAGCGTGTGTGACGCTTATGTTCAATACACCGGTCTTCCACAGTCCTGATTGTCTGACCAATATATGACATGCCACAACTGCAAGAAATACGATAGACCCCAGCTTTACGCAAACCAAGATCATCTTTTACGGACGCCAAAAGGGCCTTAATCTTAGAAGATCCGAGGTATTAAATTTGCTTGCACATTTTTTTCTTCCTTGCATTTGTGCCTTGAGAATGGAAGGGTGTGCCGCTGTCGAAATATCGACGGTATTCGACGACGTCACTCGGCAGCAAACCCGTAAGTTATATGAATATTTCCAACTCATCTGGAGCGGGACAGTCGCGTCATTTCGTGCGGGGAGGGCGCAGCCAGGATGCGTAATTTCGGCGAACGCGCGCGTCGTCAGGATCGGGGAACAAATATTTCTTCCTGCGGCCGTTTACTCGCCAGTTTAGCGGTAGCCGCAGTCGTAACAAACAGAGGCGGACAAGGCCGGCCCGCCGCGTTGTGTAACGGTGACGCACTCCGCCGCAGACACGCCCACGCACCGCTGCCGGCTGCCAAAACACGCGCTGCCCTTCCCAGGCGGAACGCGCATCGCCTCATCTGCCCATAAAGTCCTGCTTGTTTACGTCCTTACTGCTCGTGAGCGTGTCTTTCGTGTCAAAGCTACAGAGCCGCGGATAAAAGAATCTACACTACTGGCCATTAAAATTGCTACACCACGAAGATGACGTGCTACAGACGCGAAATTTAACCGACAGGAAGAAGATGCTGTGATATGCAAATGATTATCTTTTCACAGAATTCACACAAGGTTGGCGCCGATGGCGACACCTGCAACATGCTGACATGAGGGAAGTTTCCAACCGATTTCTCATACATAAACAGCAGTTGACCGGCGTTGCCTGGTGAAACGTTGTTGTGACGCCTCGTGTAAGGAGGCGAAATGTTTCCGACTTTGATAAAGGTCAGATTGTAGCCTATCGCGATTTTGGTTTATCGTATCACGACATTGCTGTTCGCGTTGGTCGAGATCCAATGACTGTTAGCAGAATATCGAATCGGTGGGTTCAGGAGAGTAATACGGAACGCCGTGCTGGATGCCAACGGCCTCATATCACTAGCAGTCGAGATGACAGGCATCCTATCCGCATGGCTGTTACGGATCGTGCAGCCACGTCTCGATCCCTGAGTCAGCAGATGGGGATGTTTTTGCAAGCCAACAACCATCTGCATGAACAGTTTGGCGACGTTTGCAGCAGCATGGACTATCAGCTCGGAGACCATGGCTGCGGTTACCCTTGACGCTGCATCACAGACAGGAGCGCCTGCGATGGTGTACTCAACGACGAACCTGGGTGCACGAATGGCAAAACGTCATTTTTTCGTATGAATCCAGGTTCTGTTTACAGCATCATGATGGTCGCATCCATGTTTGGCGACATCGCGGAAGCGTGTATTCGTCATCGCCATACTGGCGTATCACTCGGCGTGATGGTATGGGGTGCCATTGGTTACACGTCTCGGTCACCTCTTGTTCGCATTGACGGCACTTTGAACAGTGGACGTTACATTTCAGATGTGTTACGACCCGTGGCTCTACCCTTCATTCGATCCCTGCGAAATCCTACATTTCAGCAGGATAATGCACGACCGAATGTTGCAGGTCCTGTACAGGCCTTTCTGGATACAGAAAATGTTCGACAGCTGCCCTGGCCAGCACATTCTCCAGATCTCTCACCAATTGAAAACGTCCGGTCAATGGTGACCGAGCAACTGGTTCGTCACAATACGCCAGTCTCTACTCTTGATGAACTGTGGTATCGTGTTGAAGCCGCATGATCAGCTGTGCCTGTACACGCATTCCAAGGTCTGTTTGACTCAATACCCAGGCGTATCATGGCCGTTATTACGGTCAGAGGTGGTTGTTTGGGGTACTGATTTCTCAGGACCTATGCACCCAAATTGCGTGAAAATGTAATCACATGTCAGTTCTAGTATAATATATCTGTCCAATGAATACCCGTTTATCATCTGCATTTCTTCTTGGTGTAGTAATTTTAATGGCCAGTAGTATGTATGTTAGAGCTGGCTGTGGTGCACAAATGTGGGAATGTTTTTCGATCTTGAACTATGTCCTTAAGATCGTTCATAAAATTTGTTAAAAGTCAATAAACTTAATAGTGGAGGATGAACTGTGCCTGAAGGATCATACTTCCTATTTTAATACGTTTTTTGTAAGGTCGCCTTGTTGTCTGTCTGTTCAGTACAGATTTTGAGGTTTTTAAACTAACTTCCCAATGGGTTAGACTTGAAACTGTAAACACAGTTTTCGGATCCTGCGTTACTAGTTTGAACTTTGTTATTCTGCATACATTCTATGGTCTCCGTTTTCCTCTTGCTGTTGTCCTCCTGTTAGCACCTGGTTTAATCCTTGTCTGATTCTGGTCACAATAGCGTGCTACAACAATAATCATTTAAATAAAAGTAATTTTAAATGTAACACATTTTTAAATCAGACTGAAAACATAAAATCATTATTTAAATAAAAATAAAGTTTTAATGTAACACGTTTCTGAATGTGGCTAAATTGTATTGTATATAATAAATATAATAATTTCTCCTATTCCCATACAATACGTAACTGATGCGTGAATAGTTCACGTCCTAAGTATTATCTGGTGTTGCATGCACCCCCATTTTTCGTTATAAAACTTACAAGCATTGTCATACCTGTTAAAAATTAGCAGTCAAATATTTCAGAGCCATCTGTGTGAGGTTAGGAATATATTTGGGGCTAGAAGAAACCATTTTATGTATTTTAGTCCGATTTAAAAACATGTTATATTAAAAATTTATTTTATGTAAATAAAGCCACGTCCTGGTCGGCCCTCATCATGAACAGAGTCTCGATCAACTCATCTGTGATGGCTGCCGGATTACGACCAAATTTTGTGCACTGCCGAATTTCGGCTGCAATGCCTTAGACATGATGTTACTCAACCTTGGTTGTCACACAATGCGTGAGAGGTGGTTCCCGCAGATGCCTACACAGGACCAAAGAAAACGTCGAATTCAACTTTATCGGTACGTGCTGGATCAGTACGAGGCAGCAGGTGCCAATTTTCTGAATACCATCATCACCAATAAGTGGCGGAATCCAAAAGAAAGTAAATGGTGTGCGATATAACAATTGTTCACCAAAGAAGAAGTTTAAGACACTGCCATATGCAGGCAAAGTGACGTTCAAAGTCTTTCGCGACTGGCAGGGGTGAATCATTTGAATTTCTTGGTGTGTATAGCAACTGAAACATGGACTATGAGGAAAAAAGACAGAGAAAGGCTGGAGGCTTTTGAGATCTGGACATGGCGGAAGATGGAAAGAATAAGTTGGATGGACAGAGTAAAAAATGAAGAGGTACTGAGAAGAGTGGGAGAGAAAAGACAGTTACTAGATGTAATAAAGAAAAGAAAAAGAAATTGGATTGGGCATATATTAAGAAAGAATGACGGACTGATAAAAACAGTTTTAGAAGGTTATGTAGAAGGGAAAAGGAAGCGAGGAAGGAAGAGATTCCAGATACTGGATGACATGATGGACGATACAACATACAGCAGCCTTAAGAAGGAAGCAATGGATCGCAGAAAATGGAGAGGCAAAGGACCTGCTAATATAGCAGATAACTGATGATGATGATGATAGCAACTACAAGTTCAAAGTGCTACGAGGTCAAGGATAAAGTCGCACTTCCCCTTGCAACATACACCGAAGTGCCAAAGAAACAGGTATACGCATGCGTATTCAACTACAGAGGTATGTAAACAGGCACAATACGGCGCTGCTTTCGGTCCTGAAGAGATGGACGTGTACAGATATGGAGACAACCTCATGAATCCATGGACCTTGCATGTCAGCAGGAGGCTGTTCAAGCTGGTGGAGGCTCTGTAATGGTGTGCGGGGTCTGCAGTTGTGAAATGGGACCCCTGATACGTCTAGATACGACTCTGACAGGTGTCACGTACGTAAGCAATCTGTCCGATCACCTGAATCCATTCATGTCCGTTGTGCACTCCGACGGGCTTGGGCAATTCCAGCAGGACCCCAAACGTCCAGAATTGCAACAGAGTGCTTCCAGGAACATTCTTCTGAGTTTAAACACTTCCGCTAACCACCAAAGTCCCCAGACATGAACATTACTGAGCATATCTAGGATGTCTTGCAATGTGCTATTCAGAAGAGATCTCCATGCCCTCGTACTCTTACGGATTTATGGACAGCCCTGCAGGATTCATGGTGTCAGTTCCCTCCAGCACTACTTCAGACATTAGTCGAGTCCATGCCACATCGTGATGCGGCACTTCTGCGTGCTCGCGGAGGCCCTATACGATATTAAGCAGGTGTACCAGTTTCTTTGGCTCTTCAGCGTAATAACTCCAGGCCCCACAACAGTTTTGTGACCATGGAACTCTTTACTAAACGTGTTTGAACTGTCCTATTGTAACGTCACGTGCTGGGTTGCACGTTTGTGAGCCCACCCTTCGTGTCATGAATGAAAATAGTGTAAATGTAAATAAAGAAATAAGGTAACAAATAGTGTGTCATTTAATAATGGACAACCAATTTGTGCACTCATCTTTCGCTAGAAACCTCATTTAAATGTCAGTTGCGATTTACTCTATTAGCAAGTTTTCTAAGACAAAAAATTTTTTTTTAATTACCCCTAAAGTACAGAGGAACCGGAATCTGGAAACGAATTTCCGTTTCGGTTCATTTTTGAGCAGTTAGAATGTACTCAGAATGGTGCAACAGTTGAAAACTTTTCAAGTTATAAACCGTTGCTTCTGCTTGCGCCTTTACACGTAGAAACGCACTGAGGACCGCTTTTCCGTCGGTTGGGACTGAGTTCGCATATGAAACGTATGACAGAAAAAGATGTGGTCAGTTTCTTGTGTCACAGCCTCCCCCCCCCCCCCCCCATTCCCCCTCTCGCATCTAAGTTGGCAACGGCCCTATTTTGTGGAGTCGGAAGCACAGTAGAGGGCAGCGCCACCGAAGCAGACTGCCGCTGCCCTAACCCTCTTCAGTTTTTGTTTCGATGCTGAACAACAGGTGCGTTTTGTTATAGGTGTTTACCACCTTACATTAACAGCTTAAATGTCCATCTCCTTGGAGAGAATTTAGCAATGTCGCTCACAAAAATGCTCCCTGCATTGTTCGCAAGACGACCATCTCGCGTTATGGCAACAGAGTGGCTTCTTCAGCCCTACAGTAAGATGCCACTGCGATCTCTCCTTTATCACCTGAATCGGTATCTTATGGTCCAATAATGTCTCTCTCTCTCTGGATTAACTGAATACCCTCAAACTTTTCCGTGTAGCTCAGCACCGATGTTTGTACAGCGCAAGTAATTTTGCAAGTTCTGTAGTCTCTGCGCACCCTAGCTGAACTTGTTCATGTAATCGTCTTTAGTATTTAACATGTTAAGCGTCCTGTTAAAGACATAAAATCAAATACTTGAAAATGGCATAAAAGGCCGAAACCTCGGTTGTATTTAAAAAAAAAACAACAATAAAACAGTCAAATGGCAGTGTGTTCCTTTAAAAATATTGTGACTGTTGCTCACCAACAACAAGAACTGTTTCTTCAGTATCGATTCATTTCTATGAAGGCTGCCCTCTGCCGAATATTTGAAACGTCCCCTTAGAAAAATTATTGAATTACTGTGCTGGTAAATCTCTTACATTATTTGATTTTCAAACAGCTGAGCAAAACAGAACGTACTCAGACATTTCGCTCTTTACCTATTCTGATCAACACTAAACTGACACACAATATTTTTTAGCGCAACGCAATCTGACTTTCAACAACCCCTACAAAAGAATGGCCCTGACTAACGTTAACCTGTACCTTTCACAAATCACTTACCTCACAAAAATCTTCGTTACTCGAACTACTGCAATACAGCGAGCGCCACTACTGCCAGCTAAATAAAAGATTCAAGCTACTGCAGCCACTAACTACTGATAGGCGTAGTTAGCAAATGAAAGATTTTGATAGAGAACAATGTATTTACCTTAATAGTGTTCAAAAGTCATAATATATATAGCAGTTCATGACATCCATTCTTACAAATGTACTGTTTCTGATGGACACACGTCCAGATCATCTGCCCTAAAAAATCCGCCATCTCACTTCCCCACATCCACCACCGCTGGCGGCTCACCTCCAACTACGCAACGCTACGCACTGTTAACAGCCAACTGCCCAACACTACAATAGCGACTATTGCAACAATGCTGACCAGCCTCAAACTGCATACAGCACAGTCACTGATTTTCATATAGAGCGCTACGTGGCGTTACCAATAAAAAAACCTAAACAGCCCACTTACATATTGTGAACCTGAGCTCACCGGACAAAACTTAGTCACCCCAGTCCGCAAGTGCAAATGAATCGTTAAGCATTTACAAATGGCGCTGCGATCGAGTCGCTCGTATGTAACAGCCCGAGATCTGCCTCTGCGTGAGCGTCAGCGAGACATTTATGTTTCAAGCGTAAGTCATACATAAACATGGGTAAATATAAGGACGTGACACGGTGAGAGGTGGCATGAGCCCCCTCTCATATTTCTATCTTAGTCTGAGTCATTCGATCTTCCTCTCTAATTGCATGTGGTGAAAAGTTGGTATTCCTTCACACGCGGACTTCCCATGCAGCGTCTCTCGTCACCCGGGTGGTCCGGTGACAGGCGGGCACTGCTGATCATGAAAGGGTTAAGCCGACAGATGTGAGGGAGTCGAGTGAATGCTTTCCAGACGCTGACATTGTCATAAGAGCGGCGGAGACACGCCCGCAGGGGCCTGAAGGAGTGGCTGGGCTAGAGATTCCGTTACTTCGCAGAAACTTAGCGAAAACACTTTCTGGCGGGCTACCAGCGTGGCGTGGGAATGACTTGTGTTCCCAGGCAGTCTTGGCGGGCAAATTTCCGCGATTTCTGCAAAATCGTAACTGTGATTGGCTTGCTCAGGGCATAGCTCCGTGACGTAGCAAAATCGGCGCAGAAATTGGCGCCAAGAATCTCCATTGGTGGGATAGTAGTGGTTCGGCAATAAAGTGGAATTTTCCGTCGGTTTTCGAGTTTCTGATTGGAACGTTTAACCACGGCCACTCTCGTGGGGGCGGGAATGTTCTGTGTGCGGTTTGTATGGGTGCTCTTGTGGGGGTCGGCTCTCGTCTTTCGGTCAGAGTATGTTACAAGACTGAGCTCTCGCTGCTCTGGACAGCCTGCCTTCCATTGGCTGTCTAATATACTTTTATTTAATTGTAACTGTTTGACGAAGTTGCTGAAGTTTCGACTTCAACATAACTTTCCAAGTACAGTTGGCAATTGAGCGTTCTGCGTGCAAGCGGCCTATGTTGTCTGTCTTGAGCAGTTTTGGCTAAAGTTGACTGTATCAGAGTTACTGTGTGACTTCGCTTGTTAAAATCAATCACTGTACCGTCAGTTGCGCATTTGTATTGCTAGGAAGTCTTTAGTCTGGAACAACCAGACCAGGATAATTTGTCTCGGGCTATACTCGCGACATTATCATCACCAGGACGGGACGTCGAAGCAACCAGCCATCGCCTCCGGTACGCCAGATCGTGTTCTTACAGTTAAGAAGACAGTTTGGTAATGTATGTCCGCAGCACCGGCAGATAGGGATTTTTCTAGGTGATAATCAGAGCTCAGCAGAGCGCGCCTGTTCGTTTTTTTCTAATTTTGTTCTGTCTTGGGTGTTCATTGTCTGAGTTCTCACTACTGTAGCAGCAATTAATGTTGTGTTGGCTGTGTGTTTCTCTTAAGATTAGAGTTGCAAGGAATTCGCTCCACATATCACTTCGTCATAAATGTCAAAATCTAGTTTAGGGACAACTTCACCTTCACAGCATTCATTTGAGTATCCAATTTGAGCCAATTTGATGTATTGTAAATGTTTCATGTGTTTTGTTTATTGTTTTGATTTTAGTCATAATAAATCATGTTGTTATTTTGGACAGAACTTTCATTCTGTTAATCGGTAGAGCAACCCTTTCATTTCTCTTTACGTTAATGAAACATTCCCTTATTTAATTTATTTATCAAATTAAATTATTGCAGGTGGCAAACTCTTTTCTACTTCACTTGCAGGGTCGATTACAGTCAGTTCGCGTTTCTTTTTAATCCATGTGCAACAGCAAAAGTCGGAGTTAGGGGAGGGGGGATAGAGCATCATTTAGATATGAAGATTCTAGAAGAATTTAGTGTTAAATACACTGCTAGCCCCGGCACCTCGCAAGGGTAGCAAAAAAGGCCAACGGTGTTTGACGTTTCCCATGACCATAAGCTGTGTGAAATTGCTGGATTTGTCGGTGCTTCGCGGTTGCTTGTTCAACGGGTCTACAGGCAATGGTGGAAACAAATGATCACGAAAGACGACGTCATAACTTTGGTCGGAAAAAGATCCTGACTGAGGGGACCGGGGACGCTATGGCTTGTGAACCAAAAAAGCTGCCAAGCGCGACAGGAATTTCTGCAGGCAGTTAATGGAGATCCATCCCAAACTTTTAGTGAGAGAACATAGCGACGTGAACTGCATGCAATGAACATTTTGTGGCGGCTCTGATTGGTGGTGAAAGTAATTATAGTGATATGCGCTTAACAAAGCGTATTTATCGCAAGTAGTGTATTGAAACCTTAGATTTATCGGTGACATATAAAGATTCGATGAACTAATATATAAACGGAGGACGCCATGTTCGCTCTTTCATATCGTTTGTCTTTTTGATCTTGTTGCCAATCGATGTATAGAGGCTTGCTGACGATTCATGTAAATTGAATTACCGTTAAATAATAATTATCAGTGTTGAATTTTAAAAATTTATTCTTGCTTTGAAACGGAAACCCTTTTCCTCTCCTTACCACTTACGTAAATGAGGACAATGGCTTGTACGGGTGGAAGCTGGTGTAGTATTTTAAATCCAAAAATAGATTAAAATTAGTTTTCTTTCATTTCTCGGGCTCTGTTTGGTGAACAACCTGACTTTTAAAGTTATTTAGGTAGTCCGATTTTCAGTTAACACACTACGGCTGTCTTCGATTGTTGAAAACTTATGTTTACGTAAAATCATACTAATAGAAGCTTGCATTACCTTTGGATTGAGTCTGACGAAGTAATATTACAAAACTAAAAGAATTTTCAATTTAGTTAGAGTAAGAAAGAAAAGTATTTAATATCCGTACCACAGATAATTTTTCGTAGTAGTAAAATATATCTATGATCTCATAATAATAATTCCTAACATCCCGATATTTTCACTGCAAGTAAAGGACATATTTGGAGTGCAATTTCCATTATTAAATGTAGGGAGAGAAATTAATAATACTAAAAGGTACTTATTCTTGCATTCCCATTAATTGTTTAGAGATGTTTTCCCATTTTCCCGTAATAATATCACTCAGATCATAAGAAAGCACAGGTAAGGCCTAGTTTAATTTGGAGTCAGTCATCTCGCAACATGCCATTACTCTCACAGGCACATAACGACGAGAACAGCAAATTCATCGGGCCGCAGGAATATGTGACTGGTTTTCTGAACATTGCCCCACCCTGTTACATGTTCATTCTCCTGCAAAATCGCCTGGGCTGAACCACACAGAAAATCTGTGTGACGTGTTGTAACGGCAGGTAAAACGCCGACGTCACATCCCCGGAATTTGGTGGAATTGTGCGATCAAACCCGCAGTGTGTAGCTTAACCTGGGTGCGATGTACCTGCGCAACCTTAGGAACTCACTTCCTAACCAATTCCAGGCGGTTATCAAGTGCAGGGGCGGAATTACACGGCTTGTTATGATTTCTCTAAGGGTGACCAATATTTTGTTCGGTGAGCTTATAATCTCTGAATACATTAATTTTTTTCTGTTAAACCTACCCGTTATCGTTTTTGTGTCGTGACCTTCTTCCCCCACCCCCCACCCACCCCCAACCCCTCCGTCCCCTCAACCTCCGTACCTACCAAGGATCCTTTGCAACAAATTAGACTGCCTCTGCAAACTGAGGCAAGTTCTCTTTATACTAGCCACCTAAGATGGAAGAGCTGTAAACATTCAGATAGGGGGGGAGCACCACACCACCAGTAAACCTGTGCTGTCTGATTTAGCACCCCCAGACTTCCATCTCTTTATGGATTTATGGAACATGGAAAGGTGGACTACAGGGCTAACATTTTTAAACTCATTTTCTGTCGTCAAAGATACATACGGTGTATGCCCTCAGCTGGTTAAAGTTTTTATCAGTGTAGTTTAGGCCGTGTCCATCGTTGACAAAAGTGCATAATGAATGATGGTGAGAATGTGGAAGAAAGTATGCGACTGTAGTTTTACTCTATTGAACTGTAAGTTACCTTTGTACGGGTGGCTCTGTCGCTGCTAGTATGCACCTACATTTCGTGTGAGTATGTACTATTTGACGATATACACTGCTTTGATGTTTTAAAGTATTTTGTATGTATTACACGTGTTTATTACTGCATTGGTGCCCTATTAAGAGAGAGCACGTCTCATTTTGTGATCCATCTAAATAATTTGCAACCCACGGTTATCTTCCTTTCTTACGAACAGTATTTTTGTAATATGTGCAAAGAAATGTATATTGCATGCTTATACTTTGTGTCTCATGTCAGATTCGTTGCCGGCCGGAGTGGCCGTGCGGTTCTAGGCGCTACAGTCTGGAACCGAGCGACCGCTACGGTCGCAGGTTCGAATCCTGCCTCGGGCATGGATGTGTGTGATGTCCTTAGGTTAGTTAGGTTTAATTAGTTCTAAGTTCTAGGCGACTGATGACCTCAGAAGTTAAGTCGCATAGTGCTCAGAGCCATTTTGAACAGATTCGTTGATGTCAGTTAGCCGAAACACGTAATCAGCATCAGAAACAATAAGGTGCTACCAAGACCGAAAAAATTTGTGTGTGTTTGTGCATTATTATGATCGCTGACATACAACACGACGAAAATCTCCGACAGTTTGTCCTTAAACTTCTTACGCGAAATAAATTTTGAAGGTATTATAATCGTCTGTAGCAAATGGTGGTTCTTTAAACTTCCTATATAGCATAGTTTCATAAAATGTCATCTTCTCCGCTCCGTGGATTCCCATCTTAGATCATGGAGGATTTCTATAACACTCTCGCACTCATAAAACCCATCGATAACAAAAATGTAGCAAGGGGTTTGAATCTTATTTTGTGCTGCACGTTAAATTTCACAACAGCTTGAAAATTACTTGTGCGGACAGCAAAAAAGCGATGGAGAACTTGCTGCACATAATCTCCAGTCTACAAATCCACAACTCAGCTCGCCGAAAATGAAGAAAATGTTCTAAGTCTCTATAATTCAGAGTAGTCAGAAACTACGACAATAAATGAAAGTCTACTGTCGTCTAACAGGTCAGTGTATTCAATGATAGTTCTGGATTTCAATACTTTTTTTTTCACCGATTGCAGCACTTGACACAGTTCAGAGACGATTTTCACTCGAAGTTCCAAGTATTAGTAACTTTTGCTTTATTTTCAATAAAGTGGTGAATAAACTACGTCACTTGTCACTCACTACTAGTGACACACAAAGCAAAACACCGAAACTGAAAGACAGGCTACCCAGTAAACTGTTAATCCTCAGAAGTTCACTTTTACACATTTGCACAAAATCTGCGCAGTATCCAAATCGATGGGAAAGCACTCGAGTCGGTCGTCTTCAGCGGTATCTGAGATTTAGTGCGCGCGATGCAGTTAGAATTACGGCGCTTTATGAAGACTACCAAGAAACATCCAATGTGACTGACGATGATCGAGCGATTTTGTTTCCCACTACATCGGTCCTTATTAACGACCAGTCAGAACATTATAATCACCTACATAATAGTCGGTATGTCAACCTTCCACCTCTGGCACGGATAGATAATAGCGATGACGCGTCATGCCATGGAAGCAATGAGTCTTGGTAAGTCGTTGCACACATGTCACTTAATTCACGTAAATTCCGGGGAAGGGCATGATTATCTCTGTCGATCGGGTTCAGCTCTGGCGAATAGAGGGAGGGGGGTGGGGGTGAGCTGATCAATTTGAACTCGTCACTGTGTCCCTCGAACCATTCCGTCATACTCCTGGTCTTATAAGACGCATTATCTTGTTGAAAAATGTTACTGCTGGATCGTCATGTACGCGATCTGGAACGAGTGTACGATACGCCTTGGCCGTCGTGGAGTCTTGCACGAGCTCCACTGAACCCATGGATGCCCACGTGAATGTTCTCAAGAGCATAATGGAGCCGCCGCCACATTGTTTGGGAATTTGTCATGAGTTCCTATGGGACCAAACTGCTGAGGTCATAGGTCCCTAGGCTTACACACTACTTAATGTAACTTAAACTAAGTTCAGCTAAGAGTAACGCACATACTCATGCCAGAGGGAGGACTCGAACCTCCGACGGGGGCAGCCGTGCGAACCGTGGCAAAGCGCTTGAGACCGCGCGGATTCCTCGTGCGGCACCGCCACCTTGTCTCCGTCCGCAGTAGATGCGTCATGGACCTGTTCCCCCGGAAGACAACGGATTCACGTCCACCTATCGGCACGATGAAGAAGATATCGGGATTCATAAGAGCATGTAACGCTTTGGCATTGCGCCACCATCCAGTGCCGATGGTCACGTGCCCATTTCAGTCGTAGCTGACGATGTCGTCGTGTTAACATTGGGACATGCGTGGAACGTCGGCTGCGGAAGCTCATTGTTAGAAGTGTTCGGTCTATTGTGCGTTCAGACACACTTGTACTCTGCCCAGTATTAACGTCTGATGTTAGTTCCGCCACATTTCGCCGCCTGGTCTGTTTTATTAGTCTTCCCAGGCTACAAAGTCCGACATCTGTAATGAGGGGTGGCTGCCCATCCCCACGATGTTTGGACGAGGTTTCACAACGATTTTGCCATGTGTTGAAGACACTCACCACAGCACTCTCCGGACACCCGACAGGTCGGCCGGCCGCTGTGGCCGAGCGGTTCTAGGCGCTTCAATCTGGAACCGCGCTGCTGCTGTGGTCGCAGGTTCGAATCCTGCCTCGGGCCTGGATGTGTGTGATGTCCTTAGGTTAGTAAGGTTTAAGTAGTTCTAAGTCTAGGGGACTGATGACCTCAGAAGTTTAGTGCTCAGCGCGATTTGAACCAATCGACAGGTCGCGCAACTTGGAAAATGCTTGTTCCGAGCCTCCGGGCCATCACAATCTGCCTTAGATCAAACTGAGATTGATTGCGCGCTTTCCCAGTTCTACACATGGATACTACATGCACCGTCCGTAAACGCACATGACTAGCAGTCATTCCTCGCCAGGTGACGCTGCTACTGCCTGGACGGGTTTATATCGGTAGTAGGTCGGTGTTCATAATGTTCTGCCTGATCATTGTATACTCTCGGTGTGAGCGGCAAACGGAACACCTGCAGTTACAGCGCCTCCAGCGTCTGCAGCAGCGCCCACATAGCACCCTTGTTGACCACAAAATCGTTGATATTGTTGTTGGTTGAAGACTAACCACTTCCCCAATTTTTCTCAGAGGAAAACTGTGTTCTATTTATGCTCTATAAAAAAATTCTGTTTGAAAACTCTTACATTTAACTTTCAGAATTTTTCTAACGGAACTGAGGGTAGATTGTGACCTCTGAACTGTCTGTTTTGTACCTCTGTATCTTTATCAGTCTGCACTATCATCTTGGAATTTGGTGCATCTTTCTCATTATACCTCTTGAATATAGTGCTCTCATTTCAGAACTGCATTTAATTATAAAGATCAGTTAATCCAACACTTTTTAGTTCAAATATCAGTTTTTCTGGAATAACTTGAAAATTAAACGAGGTAATGCCACAGGAAGTTCAAAGCAATGTTTTATCTAAAATTGAACTTGAATCCGCAAATACAATAGCATGGAGAGCTGCATCAAACCAGTCTCTGGACTGAAGACCACAACAACAACAACATCTTTAAGATCACGTGTTTTTGAAATTACCTTATTTAAAAATGTAATCTTTCTTTGGATAGTTGCTCAATCATTTGTCTGAGGTGTACGGAGGAAATGCTGACGTAATCGGAACTCGACGCTACCATCAGAAACAGCAACGTTTAACTTCAGCACGCAATTTTCACACTGTAGCTGATAGCTCGCTGGCGTTTGCAGAAATGAGAAAACAGGGAAGTCGACATGAAGTGCTCCGGACATATCCGATATCTGGCGAAACGGGACGACGGAACCAAAGGATACCTTTTATTGTGGCCCTTCCCCCATTACCATTGTTACCATTGTTAGCAAACTTGTTATCACCATTCGTGAACGTGCATCGCTTTCCCTTTCAATTCTTGCTCTAAGGGGATAAGCAAGAATATCTATGAATAAATCAATATTTAAATATACAGCTTTAAAACCGGCAGAATATTTACAGCGCACAGGCGATATTTTTTAGGCCGGTACGTCCGTGTTTTCTCCGTCGAATATTTACAATATAACGACGGCCGATAATGATATTTTTTTGCATATCGATATATCGGATAAAAATAGTCCTACTGCAAAGGAAAATTAGGCACAGCAACTCTGGTTTATTCCCTGAGATAGAAAAGAACAAAATTTCGTTGTAGCTTACATGCGATATACGTACTGAAGATGCTATATGGGGTCTGCCTTACAGATGACCCAAACTTTCTCCAAATTCTCCCAAGGAACCGAAGTCGATCATTCACCTTCCCTACCAGAATCCTCACATGCTCGTTCCATTTTATATCGCTTTGCAACGTTAAGCCCAAATATTTAAATGGCGTGAATGTCACGCAGGACATTACTAAAGCTGTATACGAAGATTACGGATTTTTTTTCCGCATTCATCACCATTAACTTACATTTTTCCACTTTAGGAGCTAGCTGCCATTCGTCACACCAACTAGAAGTTTTGTCTAAGTTGCCTTGTATCCTCTTACAGTTACACTACGTCGCACCTTCCCATACACCACAGAATTGTCAGCATCACTCATAAATCTCACTCATTCACATTGATGAAGTTCACTAATCCAGATCCATTCACTCAGAAAAGCAAAAGACTGTTAATCTTAATTAATAACGCTTCTCAATAGAACTATTATACATCTTCCACTTTGAATCCGCATAATTCTGACTTCCAACTATTTTACAAGCTGCGTACTAGTTCGCCTCCAGCCCGTTGCTCTGTTTTCGCCTTCTCTACTAACCAGTAGTGTCAACGCGACAAGCCACTGCCCTTTTCGCCGAAAAATGCGTATAGATCACGGTATACTGACAAGTATTACAGTGTTTCTGTTCAACCAGGCCACCTTTAATTTTCGAACGGCGTCTCCGTTTCTCAGTTGGATAGCACATACTATTTATTATTATACAATACTAGCGAACCCTGCAATGCTTCGCTGTTGCTAAACATGTATGCAAATTGAATATACATCCTAAACTCACCCCCCCCCTTTCTGTCTGCCCATCTCCTCCTCCCACCCTTTACTGTCCATCCCTCCTCCCTCTCTGTTCATGTGGACTTCCCACCGCCATTTCCTCTCTGAACTTTCTTTATTGTTATTGCAAACGATGCCCTGACGGGTGCGTGTTTGTATTGTGTATTGAACTGGGGACCTAGAAACGACGGAGAAGTTTCGTCCCGCAGTAGTAGCCCACAGTAGTCCTCAACTCAACAACAGGCCACTGCAGTTCACCCATCCCACCGCCGCCCCACACCGAATCCAGGGTTATTGTGCAGTCTCCGCCGGCCGGTGTGGCCGAGCGGCTCTAGGCACTTCAGTCCGCAACCGCGCGACCGCTACGGTCGCAGGTTCGAATCCTGCCTCGGGCATGGATGTGTGTGATGTCCTTAGGTTAGTTAGGTTTAACTAGTTCTAAGTTCTAGGGGACTGATGACGTCAGATGTTAAGTCCCATAGTGCTCAGAGCCATTTTTTGATCAGTGGTTGGGTCAAATGGCTCCGAGCACTATGGGACTTAACATCTATGGTCATCAGTCCCCTAGAACTTAGAACTACTTAAACCTAACTAACCTAAGGACAGCACACAACACCCAGCCATCACGAGGCAGAGAAAATCCCTGACCCCGCCGGGAATCGAACCCGGGAACCCGGGTTTTGATCAGTCTCCATTCAAATAACACGCTGTGTCTTCGCTACCACGAAATCCTCAGTCCAGTCATAAATTTCGCTGAATAGCACATGCGATCATACCTTCGTAAACAAGTGTTGGTTTGGCGCTAAGCCGCATCCTTCGAAGTTAAGAAACACTGATCACTTTCATGTATGGAATTCGGAATGTCATGGGAAGAAAGTGCGAGTTCGGTCTCTCATGATCGATGTTTCCAGAATCCATGCTGCCTAACATGGCGGAGGTTATTCTTTTTGAGAATTCTCATGACGTTTGTGCTCAGAATATATTCTAAGATTTAACAATAAACGGGTGTCAATGGTTCTGGATGGTGGCTACATTTCTCTTGCAGACGGTCGTGGCCTATGCTTTCTTTCAACTACTGACCACTGGCTAAAAAGCAGCAGATTTTGTGTAGAATCTGATAGTGATTTCTTCGTGTGCTGAGTCACGTATAATTCTAGCAATTTTAGCAGTTTCGAAACACCACTGACACCAATATTTCAATCCTCATCATTAGCATGGAGGGGGTTAAACTGGGACGGTAATCCTGGGCTCTCCCTTGTAAAGGAAAATTTGAATGCCCAGTTCAACATTTCTGCCTTTGTTTTGGTACTCTCAAATTCAGTTCCTCTCTCATCCACGTGTGCACACACAAATTTTGGGGCCACACACATCCTTCACATATGACCAAAATTTCACTGGGTTTCGTGACTGACATCCCATATTTTGGTACAGCAGTCACTCAAACCTCGTATGATACCTCTGTCGAAAAGTATCAGCGCGCATGAAAATTAAATGCCAAAAATTTACGGAAAACATTCGAAGAGCGATTTTTACCTTTGACGCAGTTTGAATGAAATACACTCATTCATATGAATGAAACTGACCTTTCTTTGCACGTTAGGAACAATCCGCTAGCTCCTCCGTATAAGGAGTGCAACTGTAACATAAAGGGAACACTTTCCAGCACGAGGTAATCCGGGGAAAAATGTACCTGTCGGAGCACAAAAAAGTGAATATGCTCCTATTTAACAGACTGATTGAGAAGTGGGGTACCAGCTGCATATTTTCGCTCAATTTAACATGCAATATGCCCTGATTGTAAGTCCGCCCCCCCCCTCTCTCTCTCTCTCTCTCTCTCTCTGTGTGTCTCTCTCTCTCTCTCTCTCTCTCTGTGTCTCTCTCTCTCTCACACACATACACACACACACACACACACACACACACACACACATACACACACACACACACGAGCACACGCACGCACGATAGTCCATCGCAAAAAGTCGTTCACACCCATCCAGTACGACTTGCAGATTACAAAATGACACTCATCGCACTTTTATTTGACATACATATACCCATCAAAATAAAAATAATTTTTATATGCGAAGCGCAGCCGCATCCAACCACTTCCACAGTGTCCAGTACGTAGCAAAAAGTCAACAGTTCTGAGATTAGTTCAGTTGAGATGACCTTAACTATCATTAATACACTCGGTTAGACTCTAGCGATTGAAAATGAGTTGAAGAGTCAATAACACCACGTAACACCCACGGTTTACGTGTAAACACAAGATACCAGTCTTATCGCTTTCAAGCATACACACATCGTATACGTAACAGCTTCAGTTACGTAACGAGTTATAAAAACTACTGCTTTAATGGGAATTCTATTATTTGCAAACATTCTCAAAAAACCCTTTTAATTACTATAGCAAAGCTATTCTAAATAGAAAACCACTGTAATTAATGCAAAGTCGTACCCTCACACTATGACAGTACGACGAAATTCAGTTCAGTATAACTAATAAAAAAAAAGTTAAGGGATCGTCGGTTTATTCTCATATACTGTTACTTACTGCAGAATATATTGAGCCCTCATTAAAATAACTCTGATTAAATTGCTTTCATTTTTTATGTAATTATTTCTCGTCTTATTACTTAGAGTAAAAATATGTCTTTCCTTTTGTTGATTCAAAGATAAAATAAAATTTGTCAATCAGATGCCCCTTTTATGCAAATAGCATCTCTGATCTAGAAATCTTGTTACTAGAATATTAACGATCATTTCAGTTAACTTTATTCTTTCTATCTCCACTTCGGAGTTACTTTCTAGTAAATATGACCCGTGTTAACAACTATCGAGTTTTATCTGTTTAATCAACGTTAGTTCGCATGACGTAACACAAAGAATACAAATACGTTTGGTTCAAAATACTCTTATACGTCAGACGCACTCGCAAACAGTCTCTCACATGCAACCCTCTTCAAATTATCAGAAACTGTTCGTGTAACTGTAGAATGAAGGCTTTCACGACCGGTTGACATGGCTGTTTATATACTTTCCGGGATGCGAGGTCGTGGTCCAAGAACTTTTCTGCTCCTTACGTTTCGTCCAGGACTGCGCTGGACTTCCTCAGAGGCGCTGCTCCGCTGAGTCTTGCCGACTCAGCGGAGCAGCGCCTCTGAGGAAGTCCAGCGCAGTCCTGGACGAAACGTAAGGAGCAGAAAAGTTCTTGGACCACGACCTCGCAACCCGGAAAGTATATAAACAGCCATGTTCGTGTAACTTTGTCATTTTGTTAAATAAAGAACTTTACAAATAACACGACAAATATCCACACTATTTAAATTTCGTTGCCTCTCACAACACACGTTAACACACTCACATTACGAAATTACAAAACGAATTTTTAAGTTTTAGTTTTTTTAGCCAGTCTCAGATCACTTATTGGAAAAACCAATTCTCAGTACACTTTCTGAAGACACGTGTGATCGAGCGAGAGCAAGAAAACTATGTCCCCTTGAACGGAATAACAGAAAAAACCTACATGTCACCGCCACTTTAAATACTGTAGTTGAATGGTAACTGGAAGCTTAACCACTTCAGGCGTTGACGCGGCCCACTACTTCAAACAAATTCCGAAATTTACTAGTCACGCCGGCCGCGGTGGTCTCGCGGTTCTAGGCGCGCAGTCCGGAACCGCGCGACTGCTACGGCCGCAGGTTCGAATCCTGCCTCGGGCATGGATGTGTGTGATGTCCTTAGGTTAGTTAGGTTTAAGTAGTTCTAAGTTCTAGGGGACTGATGACCACAGCTGTTAAGTCCCATAGTGCTCAGAGTCATTTGAACCATTTTACTAGTCACAGATCGCTTCAATAGTCTCAAAATTGTTACACAGTGCCTCGTAATATGGTGCCAACATTTATGACCTTCAATTCCTTTTCTTTATACGTTTTGGTGGATGGTAAACTTCACGTAACACGTTGTATGCGGCAAGAAATTAAGAGACCGTCCCCAATCGATCAATCGTCAGCGACTGCCAAATAAAATATAAATTACATCGAGACTTCCAGTCAGAAACCACATTAATCCTACAACTACCAAATAAGCACAAACTCAATCACCTCAGAGTCGGCCAGTGGATTCGGTAACACCCTTTCACGGAACTGTCCAAATAAACTAACTTCCACTGGAATTGTCCAGACTTACAAATAGCTTACTACAACAGATCCTAATTCAAATAGGCGATCTCCCTAATCCACGTAACTGCATTCGCTGCTTAAGTAATAAAATTTTAACATACGGAACCTCACGGTTAGGAACACTACTAAATTTCCTAAGCCGTACAAATTTCGGAACGAGCTAATTGTGGCCACTCTCAGTAGTTAGACTTACCGATTCAGGCAAACTGTTACCAACATTATGCTGCACCGTATACCAGAACCGGGGACCTAGAAACGACAGAGAGGCTTCGTTGTTGGTTGGTTGGGTTGGGGAAGGAGACCAGACAGCGAGGTCATCTGTCTCATCGTATTAGGGAAGGACGGGGAAGGAATTCGGCCGTGCCCTTTGAAAGGAACCATCCCGGCATTTGCCTGGAGCGATTTAGGGAAATCACGGAAAACCTAAATCAGGATGGCCGGACGCGGGATTGAACCGTCGTCCTCCCGAATGCGAGTCCAGTGTCTAACCACTGCGCCACCTCGCTCGGTGAGAGGCTTCGTCCCCGGCTTAGCCCTCAGTGGTACACAACCCCACAACAGGTGACAGCAGTCCACCCACCCCACCGCCGCCCCACACCGAACTCAGGGTTATTTGCGGTTCGGCCCTCAGTGCCCTCCCTCCCCCCCTCCCCCCTCCCCGGAAACGTCTCACAGCAGACGAGTGCAACCCCAATGTTTGCGTAGTTGAGTAATTATGGTGTACGCGAACGGGGAGAAAGTGTTCGCTCAGCAATCGCCGACATAGTGTAACTGAGGCGGAATAAGGGGAACCAGCGCGCATTTTCCGAGGCAGATGGAAAACCACCTTAAAAAACATGCACAGACTTGTCGGTGCACTGGACCTTTTAGAACATGTTTTTTGCTCGAGTACCATGTCGTTTTTGGAAACCCAGAATCTACTATGTAGGAATCAACATGGATTCCGGAAACAGCGATCGTGTGAGACCCAAATTGCTTTATTTGTTCATGAGACCCAGAAAATATTAGATACAGGCTCCCAGGTAGATACTATTTTTCTTGACTTCCGGAAGGCGTTCGATACAGTTCCGCACTGTCGCCTGATAAACAAAGTAAGAGCCTACGGAATACCAGACCAGCTGTGTGGCTGGATTGAAGAGTTTTTAGCAAACAGAACACAGCATGTTGTTATCAATCGAGAGACGTCTACAGACGTTAAAGTAACCTCTGGCGTGCCACAGGGGAGTGTTATGGGACCATTGCTTTTCACAATATATATAAATGACCTAGTAGATAGTGTCGGAAGTTCCATGCGGCTTTTCGCGGATGATGCTGTAGTATACAGAGAAGTTGCAGCATTAGAAAATTGTAGCGAAATGCAGGAAGATCTGCAGCGGATAGGCACTTGGTGCAGGGAGTGGCTACTGACCCTTAACATAGACAAATGTCGCGTATTGCGAATACATAGAAAGAAGGATCCTTTATTGTATGATTATATGACAGTGGAACAAACACTGGTAGCAGTTACTTCTGTAAAATATCTGGGAGTATGCGTGCGGAACGATTTGAAGTGGAATGATCATATAAAATTAATTGTTGGTAAGGCGGGTACCGGGTTGAGATTCATTGGGAGAGTCCTTAGAAAATGTAGTCCATCAACAAAGGAAGTGGCTTACAAAACACCGACCTATACTTGAGTATTGCTCATCAGTGTGGGATCCGTACCAGATCGGGTTGACGAAGGAGATAGAGAAGATCCAAAGAAGAGCGGCGCGTTTCGTCACAGGGTTATTTGGTAACCGTGATAGCGTTGCGGGGATGTTTAACAAACTCAAGTGGCAGACTCTGCAAGAGAGGCGCTCTGCATCGCGGTGTAGCTTGCTCGCCAGGTTTCGAGAGGGTGTGTTTCTGGATGAGGTATCGAATATATTGCTTCCCCCTACTTACACCTCGCGAGGAGATCACGAATGTAAAATTAGAGAGATTCGAGCGCGCACGGAGGCTTTCAGACAGTCGTTCTTCCCGCGAACCATACGCGACTGGAACAGGAAAGGGAGGTAATGACAGTAGCACGTAAAGTGCCCTCCGCCACACACCGTTGGGTGGCTTGCGGAGTATAAATTTAGCTGTAGATGTAGACACTAATCCGCCAGGCGGAATCGTGAAGGGGAGCGGCACGTCTTCCCGCCCGGAATGACTTCACAATAATGTCCATACTGTAGGAAACAGCTCTCGCAGCGTCATATACAGACCAAATATCTGCGGTGGTGGACTACCTCTGCACGCCGCAGTCTCTGCCGTCAAATCTCTGCTTTGCTGCACAGTTGATTGGCTCAAATGGTTCAAATGGCTCTAAACACTATGGGACTTAACATCTGAAGTCAGTCCCCTAGACTTAGAACTACTTGAACCTAACTAACCTAAGGACATCACACACATCCATGCCCGAGGGAGGATTCGAAACTGCGACCGTAGAAGCAGCGCGGTTCCGGACTGAAGCGCCTAGAGCCGCTCGGTCACAACGGCCGGCAGTTGATTGGTTTTGTAAATAGGCTGTTTATGTTTTCTTTATGTAAGTAGGCTGTTTATGTTTTCTTATTGGCAACGTTACGTAGCGCTCTGTACGAAAATCACTGGCTGTGCTGTGTGCAGTCTGTGGCTAGTTTGCATTGTTGTCTGCCATTGTAGTGTTGGGCAGCGGCAGCTGGATGTGAACAGCGCGTAGCATTGCGCAGTTGGACGTGAGCCGCCAGCAGTGGTGGATGTGGGAAATGAGATGGCGGATTTTTGAGTACAGAATGGATGTCATGAACTGCTGTATATATTATGATTATTAAGGTAAATACATTGTTTGTTCTCTATTAACATCTTTCATTTGCTAACTATGCCTATCAGTAGTTAGTGCCTTCCGTAGCTTGAATCTTTTATTTAGCTGGCAGTAGTGGCGCTCGCTGTATTGCAGTAGTTCGAGTATCGAAGATTTTTGGTGAGGTAAGTGATTTGTGAAAGGTACAGGTTAATGTTAGTCAGGGCCATTCTTTTGTAGGGATTTTTGAAAGTCAGATTGCGTTGCGCAGAAAAATATTGTGTGTCAGTTTAAGCACAGTCGTATATAAATTGTTTTAAGGGGACGTTTCAGTTTTGAAGCTCTTTGTCGATTTGAATATCTACAACACACAAACAAAAATGCTTGGGCAACAATTACAGCTTGATTACATTAAAGCCCTTCGTATTTCTTCTCTGTAACTCATGTGGCGTAGCACATATGTGCAGCCGAACAACGTCTTTTAATGTAGTCTAATTTGATACAGTACTCTCTCTAATTGTCTCCTGTCACACAGAGACAGTCTCTTTCGGCCTGCCCTACTTCTACTGTAGCCTCTCAGTGTCGCTGTCTGCCTCTTGCTCTCTGTTATTGTTACTATCTCATTAATTCCTATCCATTGCTGCTGTCTCTTCTCAATGACACTATCTCTCTCCTCCTCGTTGTCATTGTCATAGGCTCTCTCATTGTCACTGGCTCTCACCCACTTCCTTTTTCTCCGTCTCTATGTTCCTTTGCCATTGACACTGTCTGCTTCACTCTGTTTCTAACACAGTTCTGGTTGTGTGAGCCGTGTTCCACTGCCACTATGCCCCTTGCTTTCTCTCACAGTGTCATTGTCCCCTTCACTCTTTCTATACTACAATCACTGTCTACTATCGTCCAGAATTTATTATTTTTCCTTTCCTTTCCAACTGCCACTTTCTCTCTCAGCATAAAAAAAGCGAAAACGTATTCGAATACCAAAATTTTTGGGAAGATTTTTAAAAGTACTGAGGAAGACAGAATTAGGCAGCTGGTACCAAACTTTACAGTCAGAGTTTTTAAACAGGAGCATATTTGCCTTTTTGTGCTCTATAAGACAATTTTCCGCCGGTTTCCAAAAGTAAGGTCTCCTGTTTTTTTTTATAAGTACAGAACTCTGTTTGTGTGACAGTTGGTCACACTGTTATGGAGAGTGCTTCACGCGCTGTCTGTAAACATGCGCACGCCGCGCTGAGGCGCTCTCGCTCAGTCTTGGCTTGGCAGCCGTTGAGAATGGAACTCCCGTTGGATGGTACCGTCAAGTGCGAATTGCGAGCAGTTATTCGGTTTTTGAACGCAAAGGGCACTGCGACAATTGAAATCCATCGACAATGGATGGAAGTGTATGGTGAGTCGTGCATGGATGTCAAAAATCTTCGTAAGTGGTGTAGAGAGTTTGCAGCTGGTCGGACCGAAATTCACAACGAACGAAGGAGCGGGAGACCGTCAATTTCTGAGGAGACAGTGATGAAGGTTGAGCTAAGCATGCGTGAAGATCGGTGGATCACCCTGGATGATCTCTACACGTTGGTTCCTGAGGTTTCCTGAAGCACCGCTCACAGAATTTTAACGGAAACATTAAACTACAGGAAGGTGTGCGCAAGATGAGTGCCACGCATTCTGACTGAGGACTACATGCGGCAACGAGTTGATGCTTCCCGCGCATTTCTTCACCGCCTTGCAGCCAAACAGGACAACTTTCTGGACTCAATTGTCACGGGTGACGAAACCTGGGCATACCACTTTTTACACCGGAGGCCAAGCAACAATCACGCCAGTGGCGGCATCCTTCTTCGCCAAAGCCGCGGAAATTCAAACAAATACAGTCTGCTGGTAAAGTGATGACAACCGTTTCTTGGGATCGGGTATTGTTGGTCGACTTTATGCCCACTGGGACCACAAATAACGCTGACAGGTACTGTGAGACTCTGAAAACAACTCAAACGGGCAATTAGGAACTGGAGAAGAGGAATGTTGAGCAAGGGCATTCACATTCTCCATGACAACGCTCGCCCACACATCGCTCGGTAAACCGTTGCTCTCCTGCAACAGTTTCAGTGAAACATAATAACCCACCCACCCTATAGTCCTGACTTGGCGCCCAGTGACTATCACCTGTTCCCTAAGTTAAAAGAACATTTGGCCAGAAAACGATTCAGCTCCGACGACGAGGTGAAAGAAGAGGTCCATAACTTTCTGAACAGCATGGCGGCGAGCTGGTATGACATGGGCATACAAAAACTGCCACAGCGTCTACAAAAATGCATCGGCAGGAATGGTGATTATGTCGAAAAATAGCTAAATCTTCAAGCTGTAAACTGATTTAAACCATTGTAGAAATAAACAGATCTATGTACTTACAAAAAAATTGGAGATCTTACTTTGGGGATTACCTTTGTACCTTTCATTTTATATGCTTTTCGAGATGATAAAGTAACTATCTCAAAAATCGTTATAATTAGTCTTTAATTATACGATCTCAAATCAATTTCCCCCGACGATGTGAGACCACCGCCGGCTTGCCTAACCAACGGACTGGGGGATCGTGGGGGCGGATGAATTTTCAGGGTCCAAATTGAATTAATTCTGCAGTATTTACTTTTGGGATTACCTTCGTATGAAAAGAAGTTTATGGATCAGTAAAATTTTGGTAGCTTACTTATGTGAAACTGAAATAAGGCAGAACTAATTTTATAAATGAGACCGGATTTTATGTCCATAAAAATTTTTCCTGTGCTTCAGTACCTCAACATGTGGTTCCCAGAACCCTTCTGAAGGTAATACGGACACTTTACAGCATCGCTCGTGCTACGTCGCTTTATAAACTACCCGTCAATTTACAATTTTTGGCGTCAACGGGAATGATTTTTAAAACGAATAATTTACGCAAATTTGTCATGGGAATACCTCTAAACTTAAAATTTTTTAATCCTACTGGTCCATATTTGCTCAATTGTATTCGCAAAATTTAGTCTGATGCATCATTCATTGATTCACAGGTATACCTCTCACTTTCATTAAATCACGTGTTTATCACGGGTATACATGTTGTCAGTCAGTCTATTTAATTTTCATATGTTACGCGTACATTTATCCAGTAGTCAATATTTTAGATTCTAGTATGCATGGATACTTACGAAGATTAAGGTTTGCTCATCGAATCGCCAACATTCTATTCTATCTGAACCTTTGTAACTGGGAGAGAGATAAAGATATTACATTGAGTATCGAAAACAATATAGCCAACTGAAGGCTATTCTTTACATTGTGTAAGATTGGAAATAAATAAGCTCTCAGATATCGATAGTAACAATCTGAGGGCGAACATGGGAGCTCGATTCCAAGTACAGTACAGCGACAGTAAAATTTCAGTAGTATTGGTCGAGTGCTCGCAGATAGAAAATGTGTCATGGTGCCCTCAAGTCGGTTATGGCAGATCGTACCGTACTCAAGACTTGATTCCATTTATATGACCAGGAGTGATTTATATGGCTTAACTAAGCTTGAAGGTGGAATTCAAGGTAAAATTCGCAAGCATAGCGTAAAGCGCAATTGCAGGGTTAGGCTCGTGATTGTTAGTCCGAACCGGCCGGTGTGGCCAAGCAGTTCTAGGCGCTTGAGTCTGGAACCGCGCGACCGCTACGGTCGCAGGTTCGAATCCTGCCTCGGGCATGGATGTGTGTGTTGTCCTTAGGTTATATTAGGTTTAAGTAGTTCTAAGTCTAAGGGACTGATAACCTCAGATGTTAAGTCCCATAGTACTCAGAGCCAGTTTTTTGTTAGTCCGAGTTTGCAATAATCCCATGTCTTGCTTGTCAGGTAAAGAAGTCTCCATATCCTCTAAATAATAATAATTGTTCTCCACATCTAATTCATAAATATGCTGTGGTTATTAAATGTCAATGTAACTTTGAAATTGAAATAATTTGTTAATCTGGAACCCAGCCATTATTGATACTTATAAGGTCATTTTCAAGCATTTCGCCATTATTAATACTTGTCAAAATATTATTGGCCATGATGATTTCTAGAGTTTTTAAATAGACTTTATTTATGAAATCCCTTCTTACAAATTATTTAGTAGTTAATAGGACCCATGCAAACTTCTTTTTATTTGTGGTAAGGTCTTATGGGACCAAACTGCTGACGTCATCGGTTCCGAAGCTTACGCACAACTGAAGCTATCTTTAACTTACGCTAAGGGCAACACACACACTCATCCCAAAGGGAGGACTCGAACCTGCAGGTGAGTGCAAAACTTACGGGCAAAACAGAGACACTGACACGCCACAACATGTCAAGTGCTCTAATCCAGTAAATTCCGTCGCAGAAGCTAGATTCTGTATCACTTGTAAATTCTTATTCCAATACGCAGTTAGATAGCTTAGGTATTCATGGTTACAGGTTCATTTGTTGCTGTAGTTTTTCATATTCAAATACGCAGTCAGGTAGCTTATCCAAGTGTTAGTTTTAAGTTTTTCATGTAACGATCTGTTCAGGGCTTAAATGACAGTGAAGCTGACACTCACACGACACGCACACAGTGTTATGCATATTAGGTTCCGTTTACTGATAGCACAGGTTGCTTATCGAGTCCATTTTCACAGACGAACAAAGACTTTATTTGTTATAGGTAAGTTACAATATGAAGAATATTTTCGAGGTAGGCATCTTAAGGATCTATGGTGGAAAATTCAGCCATTTGCTGTGCGTAGCCATCTTGGAATCCTCGGCTGGGCTGCGGTCCGCTGGTGGCGCCGAAAATATATAAAAAAATCTTTTGGGAAAGGGGGGGGGGTTTACGACGAAGCGCAAGTGAACTAGTGGTGCCCATGAAGCTCGCCATAGACTACATGAACTGTAAAAAGAATCAACCGATTTGTTCCATTTGCCTAAGCAGGCGTAAGTGTGTAATATTCATACTTTGACCCTGTACTGTAGGTTAATGAGACTAAGAAGATCGTCTGTTAGTTATGCAAATGGTTCCTTGACCTTTTTTATTACCAACAGAACCCGCATCGCAAAATCCCATTTTTATGTGTGGCGTCTTGGAACATATTGGTAAGCATGATGTCGCATGCATACCAATTATAATCCGCTACAGGGACATTGTGCTTTTCTTCCACATCCACAGCTCTTACAAGTAATTTCAGCCCAATAATTTGACCTGAGAATGATTTATTTGAGGTAAGTTTCGTATTCTTAAACTATTCACTGTGTTTGTGAGAGGCAGACTTTTGAAGATGCTCTAAAGAATAGGGTGTTGGCGATTCGGCGAACAAACCTTAATCTTCGTAAGTATCCTTGCATATCAGAAACTAAAATTTACTATTTTGACTGGTGGATAAATGTCAGAAACTCAAATGAAGATGTCTACTAAGGAAAACGGAAACTCGGTCAGACACAAGACGAGGTAATGTGAGAGAGAACTGACAGCGTCTCAGTGGGCTATTACGGTTGTCACCGCCGTTAATTGGTTTTAATAGATTGGCAAGGACTCGAGACATTAGTTACTTCCTTTGCTGTCACTTTTAATCACCATTGTCATGTTTTTCATCAAAGATCGTAACTACTTTTGGACTATGGTTGAAGCAGACAAGGCCCAATATAGCAGAAACACTGAAATGTAACTTGGCAATGAGTAACAGTGTTTATCATCGATGACAGTCCTGTTTTGTGTGGCAATGCTATTTCACTACACGCTACTTTACATCTCCTTTACATATTCAGATCACCAGAATATACCGACTACTATCTTTGAAGTGTGCGTAACAGTTCAAGGCACTCATTTTGTGGGAAGGAAACATGGGGTCTGCATCGTAGTAACACTGTGGCGTTTATGCCAAATTCATCTAATTTTAGGACTGAGTAACATAGAAAGTACTTTCTCTAAGACCAGGTCTTAGGAAAGAGTATGTTTACTGACATGAGATAAAATAATATAGTCCTTTCACACTACAGCTTTATAGAATACCCATAGCAAAGAAAGAGGCGGTAGATAAAGAAATTAATGTATGTTGAAATGTGTTGTAATAGAGAGATCACAAAGCCGGTATCGTAGTCTAATTGTTTTTACAATAAAAAAGATGCATCAGTGTAGATAACCTTAAATGCGAGGACAATCAAGAAAATATTCATTGACAAATGGATACAATAGAAATATTGGAGAAACGTATTCAAAAATTTAATAATATACAGATTTTAACTAGTACTGACTTGACACCTAATTTTTGGCAAGTGCCACTAATAGAAAAATGCGGGAATTCAAAAAAAATGGTTCAAATGGCTCTGAGCACTATGGGACTTAACATCTGAGATCATCAGTCCCCTAGAACTTAGAACTACTTAAACCTAACTAACCTAAGAACATCACACATATCCATGCCCGAGGCAGGATTCGAACCTGCGACCGTAGCGGTCGCGCGGGTCCAGACTAAAGCGCCTAGAACCGCTCGGTCACTGCGGCCGGCCAACGCGGTAATTACAATACACTAACTTACATGGATTTATCATTCTTTGATTATATAGAGAGATTATTCACTAACAGATTGTAGAGCAGTTAGTGTGTAATTGTCTTGAAATATGATCAATTAGATAATTTCATTATTATTTTAAGTTTCATTAGTTTGTAATGATTAGTAAAACTTATTAACAGCCGGCCGTTGCGGCCGAGTGGTTCTAGGCGCTTCAGTCCGGAACCGCGCGGCTACTACGGTCGCAGGTTCGAATCCTCCCTCGGGCGTGGATGTGTGTGATGTTCTTAGGTTAGTTATGTTTAAGTAGTTCTAAGTTCTAGGGGACTGATGACCTCAGATGTTAAGTCCCATAGTGTTTAGAGCCATTTGAACCATTTTTGAACTTAGTTACATATAATTACGTTCCTTTTCGGGAAGAGCGTATTAATGTACTCTGAGGTGACAAGAATCATGGGATAGCGATATGCACATATAGAGATGGCTGTAGTATCGCGCATAAAAAAGGGTAGTGCATTTGTGGAGCTGTCATTTGTATTCTGGTCATACGTATGAAAATGTGTCCGACGTGATTACGGGCGCACGACGGGAATTAACAGCCTTTGAATGCAGAATGGTAGTTGGAGCTAGACGCATGGTACATTCAATTTCCGAAATCGTTAAGGAATTCGATAGTCCGAGGTACACAGTGTCAAAAGTGAACCGAGAACACCAAATTTCAGGCGTTAACTCTCACCACGGACAACGCATGGCAGACGGCCTTCATTTAACGACCGGACGTAGCGGTGTTTGCGCCGAGCTGTCGGTGCTAACACACAAGCAACACTGCGTGAAATAACCGCAGACATCAATGTGGAACGTACAACAAACATATCCATTAGGAGCGTACGGCGAAATTTGGCGTTAATGGGCTATGGCAGCAGACGACCGTCGCGGATGTCTTTGCTAACAGCACGAAATCGCCTGCATCTCCTCTCCTGAGCTCGTGACTACATCGGTTGGACCCTAGACGTAGCCTGGTCAGATGAGGGGTGATTTCAATTGGTAGCAGCTGACGGCAGCGTTAGAGTGTTGCGCAGACCCCACGAAGCGATGGACCCAAGTTGTCAACAAGGCACATTGCAAGCTGGTGGTGGCTCCATAATGGTGTGTGCTATGTTTACATGGAATGGTCTAAGTCCTCTGGTCCAACTTAACCGATCATTGACTGAAAACAGTTACGTTTGGCTACATGGAGACCATTTGCAGCCATTCATGGACTTCATGTTCCCAAACAACGATCGAATTTTTGTAGATGGCAATGCGTCACGTCGCCGGGCCACAGTTGTTAACGATTGTTTTGAAGCATATTCTGATCAGTTCGAGCGTGTGATTTGGTCACCCAGATGGACAGACATGGGACATATTCGAGAGGGTAGTTCGCGGACAAAATCTTGCACCGGCAACACTTTTGCAATTCCGAATGGTTATGAAGGCGATATCACTCAATATTTTTCCAGGAGACTTTCTTTTTCATCTGTGGAGTGAATGCCACGTCGAGTTGTTGTACTACGCTGGGCAAAAGGAGATCCGACACGATATGGTTCAAATGGCTCTGAGCACTATGGGACTTAACATCTGAGGTCATCAGTCCCCTAGAACTACTTAAACCTAACTAACCAACCTAACGACATCACACACATCCATGCCCGACGCAGGATTTGAACCTGCGACCGTAGCAGCAGCGCGGCTCCAGACTGAAGCGCCTAGAACCGCTCGGCCACAACGGCCGGCTCCGACACGATATTAAAAGGGTATCCAGTGGCTTTTATCACCTCACTCTGTGTGTCTAATGTATGTTCATTTATATAATTTTCATGGTAAAGCGGTACGAAAGAAGAGACTGGATGCTGAGAATGCATGCAGTGATCAGCCAATGATACGATGACTGGACACACTTGTAAAATTAGAGGCAGTAAGCAGCACTCATGTGTATCACCGGATGAGCTAATGCAGGGGTTTCGAGTGTTAATGGATAGCGGTTTCTGTGAGTTACAAGAACAGACTGCGTTTCGTGTAAAAAACTTATATAGTTTCGATCATTAGAATTGCAGGTGTGATCCAGTGTAAGATTCCCTTCGTTAAAATACTTTCGTGTATTGTACTTCAAGTCGTCAGAAGAGCCAGAAATTAAATAGTTTAGTTAACTGTAAATGATTGACTTGAATATATTTGACCAACAATAGGGACGAGCATCAAAGCATGTTAAAAAATTTCATTTAGAGATAAACTGATACTGGATATTGATTGTAAGAGAATGAGTTAAACCCAGTAGGTTTGACAATGGCTTTCTTTTTTTTAAAATGTTAAAAAAACAGTTTGGTCTGAGGATTTTTGTCGTTCTCTCTCTTATGGAGCCGGTCAGTGTGGCCGAGCGGCTCTAGGTGCTTCAGTCTGGAATCGCAGTGCTGCTAAGGTCGCAGGTTCGAATCCTGGATGTGTGTGATGTCCTCAGGTTAGTTAGGTTTAAGTAGTTCTAAATTCTAGGGGACTGGTGACCTCAGATGTTAAGTCCCGTAGTGCTCAGAGCCATTTGAACCTCGTATGAACTTGCCACAATGAGTGGGCTATTTGTGCCTCGTAACCTTGCGGAAGATGTTAGGAAAGGAGGTATAGATAGAAACTTCACAGTCGTTTCCAGTAGCCGTCAGCTTGTAGAGACCTCTGCAAGGAGTTCAGAATTTCAACCACTCCTTCGCTACATGTGTTTTCTCTCATGAAATTCGTCATAAATTATCATTTATAATTTGAGAAAATCTTCAATGCTTCGTGCCAAGCTACAGAGCACGATTAATAGGCACGCTTCGCTGGTGATGATTCTAATGCTGCTCATTGGTTGTTGTAAGATTTGTGACTGCAGCGTATCGTTCGTCGCACGTGTAACTTCAGGAACAGTGATGGGTAATCGTACAGTATAGCATTAAAATCGTGTACTCCATGCGAATCAAAAAAGAAAGAGGCTAAAACCTGTCGCTCTCAAATACCCAACCCTTCGTGAGGAACACCATCAGAGTCGCTGATCTATAACGTCTCAGCGTGACGAACCTGTTCATCATCAACAAATTTGTTATTCATTCTTGTAAAAAAAAAAATAGCATAACAACGATAATTAATGTAGCCAGCAGTATATGTCAGTAAATTCGGTGAAATATTTCAAATTTTTTGGGGGTTCGTATTCAAACTGAAATGAACTGCTCAAAAATCTAAGCTCAGCAAGTTTTCCTCTTCATATAATTGCTAGCTTTTGAAGCAAGCAAATGAACATTTTTATATATTTTAATAATTATGCTCATTAATGTTGAAAGGTCTCTGTTGGATTCCTTTCATGTTAATTTCTGAAACATGTTGCCATTTACGGCATAAAATCCTCTTCTAAATTTACTGTGGCGTTTTTGACTATCTGGGAGGAGACTGAGTAGTGGAATGTGTTACTTTTACACATAAACAAGAACGATGTGTCACACTACTACACTTTAAAACACAGTTTATATGTAATTCATGTCACACAGTCTCATACGGAACCTACATCCGCTTTCTTTTATATACTGTATATGATAAGATACTGTCATCCCCCTTCCCTTCTGTGTGAGAGGATGAATGAGCAAATGTATTCCTAGTTGCATGCTTGAGGGTAGCAGACAAGTCTGTCTGCTAGAGAACAGTAGGACCAACGTCGGAACAGGTATCTACGCTTTCTAAAAGCAAAGAGGTTTCTATCCTTAGTATGGTCCTGTCCGTCCCTTGTCATGTTGGTATAGGAAGCTGCCCCTCTGGCCACTTCCGTTTGTATTTGTGAGCCACCCTCAGGAAGGGACCAGGTCAGTCTGTCCGGCGAGCGTTTGAAGTGGTAAGATCTCCGGCTAAGCGCGTGTCTGCTAAGTCCGTAGGACAATGGATTTCTTAAGTTCAGCCTAACTGAAAATTTAATCACTTTTATTTCAGGTTTAGCTCTAAAATATCTAATGTTATCTTAAATTGCAACGCAGTGTAATTCGAGTGTGAAGTTCAGAATATATTCCGGTAGTTGCTTTGTCACTACTTTATGAGTAAAGTGGAACCACGTATTGATCAGTAACTCTAACTAGCATCATCAATCTTCAATGCGAATGTGCGTGAGATTATAACGTCTCATCTTGACAATATTTTTCAATATAGCATCTTTTCTTTATGTTCAACCCACGTGGGATGTATTTTGTGAGATTAGTACCACGTGCTTATACAATTGTTTGACCCATCAGGTTAATAGTAAGACGATAGTAACCAGTTCGAGGTTTTTCTTTTGTAAATTGCTTTTCGATCTAATTTATTTTAATTATCAAAATTATTGTGGAGTTACACTCTTTGTGTAAACCAAGTTGACCACGTGAAGCATGTGGTGTAATCATCAAAGTAGTCCTCAGCTATTCTTTTCGGGAAGATTTCACAGAGAGTTAGTATGAATTTAGTATACCAGTGTGTGGTAATTACATGACAGACAGGATTGTGCTACGAACGTAACTTCTTTGGGTGAAAATTGAATCGGTTGGTTGTGGTTAATTTCCTCTTGCATATGTTTCAACGTTCTTCGTGTGTTATTTTATGAATGCAGTGTTGTATGCAGTCTCCCAATCTTGGCTCCGTATTTGATGTGTTCCGTAAGAATACAATCTCACATTTTCACAATCCTAAATAAGGCACCAGCTTAGTTATGACTCACGTTTAATATGCTGAAATTTCAATGATCAATGTTAAAGTAAATTTCCAAATATAAACTGATTTATTTCTTTTTATTTAAATTCTCTTTTTATATATATATATATAATCACCGGTTGTCGTATGACTATTAAAAGATTATAATTAATGTTGTCTGGTTGGGAATTTGGTAAGCGAGACTGGATACCAGGTGAAACAGTTGCTCAGTAATGCAAGGTTAACTTCCCCAGACAGCTCACAGCTTTTAACCCGCTTTTATTGTCTATCAGCACCGCTTTCATAGCAAATTAAAGCAACATCGTTACAATGTATTAAGGCGTAATTTTACGGATAGCTAAACAAAGTACTGATCACATACACTGAGGAGCCAGATAAACTGGTACACCTGCCTAATATCGTGTAGGGCCCCAGCGAGCGCAGAAGTGCTGCAACTCGACGTGGCATGGACTTGACTAATGTCTGAAGTAGTGCTGTAGGGAGCTGACACCAAGAATCCTGCAGGGCTGTCCATAAACCCGTAAGAGTACGAGGGGGTGGAGATTTATTCTGAACAGCACGTTGCAAAGCATTCGACATATGCTCAATAATGTTCATGTTTGGGGAGTTTGGTGGCCAGCGGACTGTTTAAACTCTGAAGAGTGTTCCCAGAGTCACTCCGTAGCAATTCGGGGCTTGTGGGGTGTCTCATTGTCCTGCTGGAATTGCCAGAGTCCGTTGGAATGCACAACGAAAAAATGAACAGACAGGATGCTTACGTACGTGTCACCTGTCAGAGTCGTATGTAGACGTATCAGGGGTCCCATATCACTCCAACTGCACACGTCCCACACCATTACTGATGTTTTATGTACAATGACGAACTATTATCCATGGCTATATAGAGAAGGCATCGAAATATATAAACATGGGGATAATTTTAATAGAAAAGAAGAACCCATGAAACTCAGCGATATATGGACAGTGGCGCTACAGAATAAATGAGACGTTTTTATCTTTGACGTACTATGATCGATAGTTATATTTTATCCTTGACAAGGTTTGTCTCTGCTATCACGTGAAATCAGACCACGCCCACTTTGACGTCCGACTCGTCTGTCTGCAAGACTCAACACAACCACGATCACCTGCGAAGATGCCCAACGTAGCTTTGGACGAAACGTCAGGGATAGAAGACTTCCATGGTCCACGGCCATACAACCCGGAAGAATTCTCGGCAGTTGTTGGGTTGGTTGGGTTGTTTGGTGGAAGAGACGAAAGAGCGAGGTCATCAGTCTCATCGGATTAGGGAAGGACGGCGAAGGAAGTCGGCCGTGCCCTTTCAGAGGAACCATCCCGGCATTTGCCTGGAGCGATTTAGGGATCGACAGCTGTTAAAGAACTGTTTGACTCTCGGAAGAGCATCTGAATATCTGATCTGGTAGATGGCTTAAGGACGGGCGCGAGCTATCCCAGAGACGCCTACTTACGAGGTTTAGGTAACCAGTATTAAGTGAGGAATCTATAAATCTCGTATATCCTCCTGTGTATCGCTCCCGTAGCGATCACGAATTTCAGAGTAGCCTAGTTGAAGCATGTTCAGAAGCATTCAAACTATCATTCCTCCTGCGTCCTGAACACGAATAAGATAGTAAGAATACCTAATACGTGGTGCAGTGGGAAGTACCTCTGCTATGCACTTCACAATGGTTTGCTGGCTACAGATACATAAGGATTGATCAAAAAGTTTGCGTCTGATGGCCGTACAGTCCAGAATCTGTGTACCGTTCAGCGAAAATCGCCGTGATCACTGAGGCAATCATCCGAACGACGCATCATGTTGAAGAATCCAATTTGGTAAAACACGGTGTCTTGTTGCGTCAAGAATTCCTAGTCCGACAGGAGTGGTTGACCCTTCAAGGCCTTTTTTAAGGGACTCAAGGATTGCTAATCGCATGGGTAAAGACCTGGGCTGTAGGGCGGGTGCTTGGGGGTCTCCCTTCCACTTGGCTTGGCGTAACTTCCGCATTACGACATTTGCGATAGGGGACATGCGTTATCTCGAAGCAGCGGCACCCCTTGCCCCGGACGTTTCGCCTTAACTCCACATCGCGATTTCTCCAGCGTTGCGCAGTATCGTTCCCAGTGATGGACTCACCAGGTTCCTTGAAACCAATAAGCAACGGGCCCCGACAATCCCAGATCGACCAGCGACTTGTGCCAAATCGCGAAAAGCACGGAACCAGGCGCACCATTCCGCAACGCTGGATTTCGACAGACCTGCTGTCCGATACGCATTCTCAATTGGCATTACATTTTCTTTGGTGGACATGCACAACTTTTGCTGCAGTTTTTAATGGTGAATTAATCCGCTCCAGTTGTACTTGACAAATCTTACTTGGATAAAATCGTTCACACTATCCGAATTTCAGGATACAAACCCCAGCTTCAGGCGCTACAAAAAACAAGGGGAACCAAGAAGGATATAGTAGACGTAGAAGATATACATATTTTGTAGAGTTTGAAGATGGGATTTACATTCTGAAACGAAGGGTTTCCGATTTTATCCAAATAAAGGATGTGTCAAGTACAAAAAAAATGGTTCAAATGGCTCTGAGGACTATGGGACTTAACAACTGAGGTCATCAGTCCCCTAGAACTTAGAACTACTTAAACCTAACTAACCTAAGGACATCCACAAGTCCATGCGCGAAGCAGGATTCGAACCTGCGACCATAGCGGTCTCGCGGTTCCAGACTGTAGCACCTAGAACCGCTGGGCCACCTCGGCCAGCTCAAGTACAAGTAGAGCGGATTTATTCATTAGGAAAGATGCTCTTGATTCTCCAATGGACGACTACTGGTGTTTGTGATACGCCAGCCAAGAAACGAATAACCGCGCGTTGCTCCTATTTGAACGCATTTGGCAATAATGAAACCATAGTTCACTTTTTAGTATGTATAACACGCACGTCGAAAAGACACGAATGCCACACTGATCCTGTGCCTACATTGGAGTCGTGCTACTTTGCATATACCCTATGTGATCAAAAGTGCCGGCCGCGGTGGTCTAGCGGTTCTGGCGCTGCAGTCCGGAACCGCGGGACTGCTACGGTCGCAGGTTCGAATCCTGCCTTGGGCATGGGTGTGTGTGATGTCCTTAGGTTAGTTAGGTTTAAGTAGTTCTAAGTTCTAGGGGACTTATGACCTAAGATGTTGAGTCCCATAGTGCTCAGAGCCATTTGAACCATTTGATCAAAAGTATCCGGACACGCCCAAAAACATACGTTTCTCATATTAGGTGCATTGTGCTGCCACCTACTGCCAGGTATTGCATATCAGCGACCTCGGTAGTCATTAGACATCGTGAGAGAGCAGAATGGGGCGCTCCGCAGAAATCACGGACTTCGGACGTGGTCAGGTGATTGGGTGTGACTTGTGTCATACGTCTTACGTGAGATTTCCATGCGCCTAAGCATCTCTAGGTCCGTTGTTTCCGATGTGATAGTGAAATGGAAAGGTGAAGGGACACGTACAGCACAAAAGCGTACAGTGCTATCTCGTCTATAGGCTGACAGAGACCGCCGACGGTTGAAAAGGGTCTTAATGTGTAACAGGCCGACATCTATCCAGACCATCATACAGGAATTCCAAACTGCATCAGGATTCACTAAAAGTACTACGACAGGTGGGAGGTGAGAAAAATTGGATTTCATGGTCGAGGTGCTGCTCATAAGCCAGACATCACATCGGTAAATGCCAAACGACGCCTCGCTTGGTGTAAGGAGCATAAACATTGGACGAATGAACAGTGGAAAAACGTTGTGTAAAGTGGTGAATCACGGTACACAACGTGACGATCCGATGGCAGGGTGTGGGTATGGCGAATACTCGGTGATCATCACTTGCCAGCGTGTGTAGTGCTAACAGTAAAATTCGGAGGCGGTGGTGTTATGGTGTGGTCGTGTTTTTCATGGAGGGGGCTTGTACCCTTTGTTGTTTTGCGTGACGCTACCACAACACAGGCCTGCATTGATGTTTTAAGCACCTTCTCGCTTCCCAACTCGGGGATGGCCATTGCATCTTTCAACACGATCGAGCACCTGTTCATAATGCAAGGCCTGTGGCGGAGTGGTTACACTACAATAACTTCCCTGTAGTGGACTGGCCTGCACAGTGTCCTGACGTAAATCCTATATAACACCTTTGGGATGTTTTGGAACGCGGGCTTAGTGCCAGGCCTCACAGACCTACATCGATAATTCTCCTCAGTGCAGCACTCGATGAAGAATGGGCTGCCATTCCCCAAGAAACCTTCCAGCAACTGACTGAACATGCCTGCGAGAGTGGAAGCTGTCATCCAGACTAAGTGTGGGCCAACACCATATTGCATTCCAGCATTACCGATGGACGCGCTACGAACTTGTAAGTCATTTTCAGCCAGGTGTCTAGATACTTTTGATCACATAGTGAACGTTGCAGCAACGCCCTAAAACGGAAACGTTTTGATCGCCGCTGACAGATGTAGGGCCGGCACTCTCCGAGGAAATAGCTAGACGTTATAAATAGTTATTGACCTTTCTCTCAGAGGCGACTTATGTTTCTCTAATTTCCTAACTGCATCGACCGTTCAGAATGTTTGACTTCTCCTTTTCGTAGGATTCGTTTTTATGTTTTTCTGTTTCATTTGTTTCAACACTGTTATTCGTATTCTTAAAATCGCACCAGAAGTAAGCAAGGAGTAGCGAATGCTACACTGGATGCAGTAAAGTAGAAAACGCAGGGTCTGAGCAGCCGCCTTAAGCAGATCTCGCGCTTAATATGTCCGCCGTCACTTCGGCATGTTCGCCGTATAAGACGCGCATTCAGTTCTTGTCTCGTCCCATCTTGCGCGGATCGCGAGACGCTTTTTGCCTGAGTCGTTACAGGCAGGACGCGTGCCATGACAGCCTGTGGGACGTCAGCATGAAAGAACGCCGACTCGATTCAGTCTGGATGTTCGCAGCGGTTGGGTGCAGGACGACGTTCTCGGAAGAAAAGTTCCTGTCTGCTGTTACCCCGTCTAGGCCACCCGGTATTAAACCTACCGGTTATTTCGATAAGGATACGTAAAATAATACGTATCTCAAACTCCAATGAACACACACAATGGCTTTGTTGCGCGTTTTGTTGCCGTCTGTAGTGAGGTTTGAAAATCACCAGGGACATCTGCAAGGGTGTAACAAAAAATGGTTGGCCGTCATACTGTTCATAATTCCAGTTACTGTAGGTCAATTCGGGCACATATTGAAAAAAATAAGAAATGGTACGTTCCGCCCCAGCAAATTGAATCAAGTGAAACTAATTTCCATATACAAATAAATCTGAATAATACATACACGTCATATGACGTAAATAATTATATAATATACGAGATAGTCTGAATGGCAAATATGCCTCTATCGACTAGAATAAATGCTAGTCAGTAACTATTTTATAAATGCGCAGATTTTTTGCTCAGAGCCACCAGAATCCCTTCGCTTCTGCAAAATGCATATGCATCGAATAGTATTCCACGGGTATCAAATGGGAAAATCACCAACACAGTTCCCGCCGAGTGCGACGTTGCATAATTGAGATGAAGAAGTTGCATTTTAGACTGGTGATACACAGTCGCATTCTTCTGCACTAAACATGCTTGGAGAAAGTTTTTTCCAGCATAGCGTAATTGGATGGATTTTTCTATTAAGGTAACTGTAGACTGAATTTAAAATGTAGTGGGGGATGTGCTGTATGAAGATTTGGCAATGTTAGTGATGGAGGATGGCCAGTGTCACTTCCTGTGTTCACATCATATTGCATTTAGCGTTTTTTTAAGTGCGATGTGGGGATCAAAGGGATAAAACCACAGCCATCAGCTCTGTACTTTACTGTTAGCAGTAAACGTGATGGCATGTGATGTTCTCCAGGCATTCGCCAAACCCAAACTCTTCCATCGAATTGCCACAGGATAAGGAGCGACTCATCACACCATATCCCTCGTTTACAGTCATCCACTGTTCAATGACGTCGCTCTTTGCACCACGAGGCCGACGCGAAAGACATTCCGCTGCGCATACGTCACAGCATGTGACACTACAGGTTTTATGAGAGTCAGCAGCCATCTCAGATGTGCGGCTGTTTCAGACGAGTTTAATAATTCTTAACTGCGAGTTTCCATGCATACAAGTTCTGGATTTTTTTTTTTATTTTTTATTTATTTATTTATTTTTTTTTTGGGTCATCAGTCTACTGACTGGTTTGATGCGGCCCGCCACGAATTCCTTTTCTGTGCTAACCTCTTCATCTCAGAGTAGCACTTGCAACGTACGTCCACAATTATTTGCTTGACTTATTACAATCTCTGTCTACCTCTACAGTTTTTGCCCTCTACGGCTCCCTCTAGTACCATGGAAGTCATTCCCTCATGCCTTAGCAGATGTCCTATCATTCTGTCCCTTCTCCTTATCAGTGTTTTCCACATATTCCTTCCCTCTCCGATTCTGCGTAGAACCTCCTCATTCCTTACCTTATCAGTCCACCTAATTTTCAACATTTGTCTATAGCACCACATCTCAAATGCTTCGATTCTCTTCTGTTCCGGTTTTCCCACAGTCCATGTTTCTCTACCATACAATGCTGTACTCCAGACGTACATCCTCAGAAATTTCTTCCTCAAATTAAGGCCGGTATTTCATATTAGTAGACTTCTCTTGGCCAGAAATGCCTTTTTTGCCACAGCGAGTCTGCTTTTGATGTCCTCCTTGCTCCGTCCGTCATTGGTTATTTTACTGCCTAGGTAGCAGAATTCCTTAACTTCTTTGACTTCGTGACCATCAATCCTGATGTTAAGTTTCTCGCTGTTCTCATTTCTACTACTTCTCATTACCTTCGTCTTTCTCCAATTTACTCTCAAACCATACTGTGTACTCATTAGACTGTTCATTCCGTTCAGCAGATCATTTAATTCTTCTTCACTTTCACTCAGGATAGCAATGTCATCAGCGAATCGTATCGTTGATATCCTTTCACCTTGTATTTTAATTCCACTCCTGAACCTTTCTTTAATTTCCATCATTGCTTCCTCGATGTACAGATTGAAGAGTAGGGGCGAAAGGCTACAGCCTTGTCTTACACCCTTCTTAATACGAGCACTTCGTTCTTGATCGTCCACTCTTATTATTCCCTCTTGGTTGTTGTACATATTGAATATGACCCGTCTCTCCCTATAGCTTACTCCTACTTTTTCAGATTCTCGAACATTTTATATTGTCGAACGCTTTTTCCAGGTCGACAAATCCTATGAAAGTGTCTTGATATTTCTTTAGCCTTGCTTCCATTATTCGTCGTAACGTCAGAATTGCCTCTCTCGTCCCTTTACTTTTCCTAAAGCGAAACTGATCGTCACCTAGCGCATTCTCAATTTTCTTTTCCATTCTTCTGTATATTATTCTTGTAAGCAACTTCGATGTATGAGCTGTTAAGCTGATTGTGCGATAATTCTCGCACTTGTCAGCTCTTGGCGTCTTCGGAATTGTGTGGATGATGCTTTTCCGAAAGTCAGATGGTATATCGCCAGACTCATATATTCTACACACCAACGTGAATAGTCGTTTTGTTGCCACTTCCCCCAATGATTTTAGATATACTGGTGGAATGTTATCTATCCCTTCTGCCTTATTTGACCGTAAGTCCTCCAAAGCTCTTTTAAATTACGATTCTAATACTGGATCCCTTATCTCTTCTAAATCGACTCCTGTTTCTTCTTCTATCACATAAGACAAATCTTCACCCGCATAGAGGCTTTCAATGTATTCTTTCCACCTCTGCATTTAACAGTGGAATTCCCGTTGCACTCTTAATGTTACCACCGTTGCTTTTAATGTCACCAAAGGTTGTTTTGACTTTCCTGTGTGCTGAGTCTGTCCTTCCGACAATCATATCTTTTTCGATGTCTTCACATTTTTCCTGCAGCCATTTCGTCTTAGCTTCCCTGCACTTCCTATTTATTTCATTCCTCAGCGACTTGTATTTCTGTATTCCTGATTTTCCCGGAACATGTTTGTACTTCCTCCTTTCATCAATCCACTGAAGTATTTCTTCTGTTACCCATGGTTTCTTCGCAGCTACCTTCTTTGTACCTATGTTTTCCTTCCCAACTTCTGTGATGGCCCTTTTTAGAGATGTCCATTCCTCTTCAACTGTACTGCCTACTGCGCTATTCCTTATTGCTGTATATATAGCGTTAGAGAACTTCAAACGTATCTCGTCATTCCTTAGTACTTCCGTATCCCACTTCTTTGCGTATTGATTCTTCCTGACTAATGTCTTGAACTTCAGCCTACTCTTCATCACTACTATATTGTGATCTGAGTCTATATCTGCTCCTGGGTACGCCTTACAATCCAGTATCTGATTTCGGAATCTCTGTCTGACCATGATGTAATGTAATTGAAATCTTCCCGTATCTCCCGGCCTTTTCCAAGTATACCTCCTCCTCTTGTGATTCTTGAACAGGGTATTCGCTATTACTAGCTGAAACTTGTTACAGAACTCAATTAGTCTTTCTCCTCTTTCATTCCTTGTCCCAAGCCCATATTCTCCTGTAACCTTTTCTTCTACTCCTTTCCCTACAACTGCATTCCAGTCACCCATGACTGTTAGATTTTCGTCCCCCTTTACATACTGCATTACCCTTTCAATATCCTCATACATTTTCTCTATCTGTTCATCTTCAGCTTGCGACGTCGGCATGTGTACCTGAACTATCGTTGTCGGTGTTGGTCTGCTGTCGATTCTGATTAGAACAACCCGGTCACTGAACTGTTCACAGTAACACACCCTCTGCCCTACCTTCCTATTCATAACGAATCCTACACCTGTTATACCATTTTCTGCTGCTGTTGATATTACCCGATACTCATCTGACCAGAAATCCTTGTCTTCCTTCCACTTCATTTCACTGACCCCTACAATATCTAGATTGAGCCTTTGCATTTCCCTTTTCAGATTTTCTAGTTTTCCTACCACGTTCAAGCTTCTTACATTCCACGCCGCGACTCGTAGAACGTTATCCTTTCGTTGATTAATCAATCTTTTTCTCGTGGTAACCTCCCCCTTGGCAGTCCCCTCCCGGAGATCCGAATGGGGGACTATTCCGGAATCTTTTGCCAATGGAGAGATCATCATGACACTTCTTCAAATACAGGCCACATGTCCTGTGGATACACGTTACTTGTCTTTAATGCAGTGGTTTCCATTGCCTTCTGCATCCTCATGTCGTTGATCATTGCTGATTCTTCCGCCTTTAGCGGCAATTTCCCACCCCTAGGACAAGAGAGTGCCCTGAACCTCTATCCGCTCCTCCGCCCTCTTTGACAAGGCCGTTGGCAGAATGAGGCTGACTTCTTATGCCGGAAGTCTTCGGCCGCCAATGCTGATTATTTATCAAAATTTAGGCAGTGGCAGTGGCTTTTTGATTATGAATCAAAGACACTACCCCTAGACCACGGGTACCCCTTCTGGATACCACACGACAATGTAAAGATCTTTAGTGGACACCTTTTCACCGACATACTGATTTCCACTACGCCTTGCACTGTGCCGAGCATTCGCGAAGTATGGCGGAGAAGGCGACTACTGTGACGTGACATGTCCGTTGCGGGTCCCGTACTTCTCCCGGGCCCCCGTACATCACCTCCAGCGTTCCTTAACTTTGGCTACATAAACATGTGGCTTATGAGCAGCTGCTCGACCACTGTACCGCGCTATTTAACCTCCTATGCACAGTCATTGTCCAGACCAGAGTGGCCGAGCGGTTCTAGGCGCTTCAGTCTGAAACCACGGGACCGCTACGGTCGCAGGTTCGAATCCTGCTTTGGGCATGGATGTGTGTGATGTCCTTAGGTTAGTTAGGTTTAAGTAGTTCTAAGTTCTAGGGGACTGATGACCTCAGAAGTTAAGTCCCATAGTGCTCAGAGCCATTTGAACCATTTTTGAACAGTCATTGGGCTAGCTGGGCTGTTTGCACCACTTTGGAACTCACTAGAGATTCCTTCCACTGATTTCGTATGATTTTTTACAACCTTCCTTAGCAATACTGGACGATCCATGTCTGTCAGTACATGAGTCAGTACGCTGGTCTTCGTTTAGCTGATGTTGTTCCTTCGCATTTCTTCTTCACAGTTACATTACTAAAAGTAGACATGGGTGGCTTTAGAAAGATTGATAACTAATTGATGAACTTGTTACTCAGGTGACTAGTCCATGTTTGAAATCACAGACCTCTCCTGACCGACCCACTCTGCTGTTACCGCTATTGACAACACAAAACTTTCCGCCCCCTTTTATATAGTGTGGTCCATCAATCGCGACATTTAGTCGTCAGTTTCGCATTACACACTGATGTCCGTATGCACTTGATCAGCTGAGCGGTTCTAGGCGCTTCAGTCCGGAACCACGCGGCTGCTACTGCCGCAGGTTCGAATCCTGCCTTGGGCATGGATGTGTGTGATGTTCTTAGGTTAGTTAGGTTTAAGTAGTTCTAAGTTCTAGGGGACTGATGACCTCAGAAGTTAAGTCGCATAGTGGTCAGAGCCACTCTTGATCAGATAGGGTGTTTCTCTGAATTTGTCTTAATCAAATCTCCTATTATGGAGCAAACAGTACCGATAGTCTCACTAAGAAAATATTAATGTGTATATCTTTGTGATTAATAAAGTTCTGCAAAACCATTAGTCTTGCTTTCATGAGCCCCTGATACCTATTCTCCTAGGTAGAAAGAGGTTTATAATTAATTTATTTGCTCTTACATTGCAAAGGTAAAATTGTACGTTACCACGGCAATAATTCTACCGCCACCATTGCTGTGATTTTCGATGTTCAACTTTGGAAAGAGGAGAGGCACAAATCGCTCCTACCTTATACCTGGCCGTGCGGGATAGCCGTGCGGTCTGGGGCGCCTTGTCACGGCCCGCGCGGCTACCGCCGTCGGAGGTTCGAGTCCTCCCTCGAGCATGGCTGTGTGTAGTGCCGTTAGCGTAAGTTAGTTTAAGTTAGCTTAAGTAGTGCGTAAACCTAGGGACCGATGACCTTAGCAGTTTGGTCCCATAGAAATTTACCACAAATTTCCAAAATATACCTGTCTTCATCCTTCCGTGTCAATGTAAGGACGCACTTTTACGTTACCTTGTTCTTTGGAATGATAACCTTAATAGACTGAAGCGCCAAAGAAACTGGTGTAGGTATCCGTATTCAAATACCGAGATATTCAAACAGGCAGAATACGGCGCTGCGGACGGCGACACCTATAAAAGACAAAGTGCCTGTCGCAGTTATTAGATCGGTTACGGCTGCTACATTGGCAGGTTACCAAGATTTAAGTGCGTTTGAGCGTGGTGTTACAATCGAGGCACGAGAGATGGGATGCAGCATCTTCGATGTAGCGATGAAATGGGGATTTTCCCGTACGACCATTTCACGAGTGTACCGTGAATATCAGCAATCCGGTAAAATATCAAATCGCCAACATCGCTGCGGCCACAAAAAGATCCTGCAAGAACGTTGCCAGCGACGACGGAAGAGAAGCGTTCAACGTAACAGAAGTACAACCCTTCTGTAAATTGCTGCAGATTCCAATGCTGGGTCATGAACAAGTGTCAGCGTGCGAATCATTCAACAAAATATCATCGATAAAGCTTTCGGAGCCGAAGGCCTTCTCATGTACACTTCATGACTGCACGACACAAGGCTATAGGCATCGCCTGGTCCCGTCAACAGCGACAGTGAACTGGAAACATGTTGCCTGGTCAAGCGAGGCTCGTTTCAAAGTGTGTCGAGTGGATGGACGAGTACGGGTGTGGAGACAACCTCATGAATCCATGGACACTGCATGTCAGCAGGGGACTGTTGAAGCTGCTGGAGGCCCTGTAATGGTGTGGGACGAGTGCAGTCGGAGTGATAGAGGACTCCTGATACGTCTAGTTACCACTCTGACAAGTGACACGTACGTGAGCATCCTGTCTGATTACCTGAATCCATTCATGTCCATTGTGCACTCTGACGGACTGTGGCAATTCCAGTGGGACAATACGACACCACACACGTCCAGAATTGCTGCAGAGTGGCCCAGGAACACTCCTCTGACATCAAACACTTCCGCTGGCCATGAAACTCCACAGGCATGAACATTATCGAGCATATTTTGGATGCCTTTCACCGTGCTGTTCAGGAGAGATCTCCACCCCTTCGTACTCTTACGGATTTATGGACGTCCCTGCAGGATTCATTGTGTCAGTTCCCTCCAGCACTACTTCAGACAATAGTCGAGTCCATGCCACGTCGTGTTGCAGTACTTTTGCGTGCTACCGGGGCCCTACACGATATTAGGCAGGTGTACCAGTTTCTTTGGCTCTTCAGTGTATTTAATTGAACTAAGTAGTCCATTTTATCGAAATCTCTTGAGACCCTGTGCTAATGAGTGTACACAAAAATGCCCATAACTATTTTGTGTTGCAGTGTTAATAAAGTCCGATTCGCGTTTTATAATGTGATGTAAATTATTTCGTTGCATTTTGATTCGTACAAACACGGTCCTCTATAGCGAATTTATCTGTTCGACAGCAAACATTCTGAGCCTGTCGACCATCATCGGGCGTAACCACATTTAACTGACCATCGGCTGTAGAGGTAATTCAACACTGATATGCTTACTTTTTAATTATTACAACTCTCATAATCTGTTTCTGTTGTGGTCATCGTAATGTGTCCCGACTTCCGAACAATTAGGCTTTGGAAGAATGGATCAGCACAATTCTATCTCCCTACCGAGCGAGGTGGCGCAGTGGTTAGCACACTGGACTCGCATTCGGGAGGACGACGATTCAATCCCGTCTCCGGCCATCCTGATTTAGGTTTTCCGTGATTTCCCTAAATCGTTTCAGGCAAATGCCGAGATGGTTCCTTTGAAAAGGCACGGCCGATTTCCTTCCACATCCTTCCGTAACCCGAGCTTGCGCTCCGTCTCTAATGACCTCGTTGTCGACGGGACGTTAAACACTAATCACCACCACCATTCCATCTAAATTTAAAAATCTTCCTTTTCTCGTCGGGATACCTTATAGATTCCGAATACTTTTAACAAGTAACACATTATTTGAACTGGACAAAGTTGGGCACGTCGCCATGTAGATAGGTGTAATTTGTATACTTGTATCTGTTGTGTGCGTGTGTGCGTGTGTGTATGTATGTGTGTGTGTAAGAAGGTGGAAGGGAGGACTGTGTCCCTACATCTTTGCGTTGCGAACATCGGAGCTGTGGTAGTCGCTTGACACCCATTCAACCGGAAGACCCTGTCTTGTTCGCTGTCTTCCAGAAAGATAGAACCTGTTTTTTAGTGCTACTGTTGTGGAAATTTAAAGGAGCCACACTTGTCACATTACTCGACTAATAGAGCACGAAGAAACACAATGGAGAAATAAAAATAAATGATCTACGTCCCAGCTCGTCCCGGCAGCTCGTAAACGAACGTCGGAAAAGGAACAAGTCTCCCATAGTTTCTGATTGCTGGCTGACTTATTTCTACAGGAGCTAACGACTGAATAAACCGTCGTGAACCTTTTATAGCGGTTATTATCACAACGTAACAAGATATTTTTTATACAAGTTCTGTGATTCCACTTCCGTAGAATGCCTTACTAACTAGCTACGGCTGCACGAAAGGTCATTAATTTTACGTCGCGCAAATTTGCTATAGCGTTTTGTGGCTCCTGAAAACGCGTTGCGGGCTGAAGGTAAGAATCTGACATTCGAATGTGTACAATTAGAGACACGACTCTAAAAATTATACTCACTCTTTGATAGTTATAGCTCTGTTTCGTTTTTCACTCTTTAATAATGTCCTCTTTTTCCATTGCTGTGTTTTGATGCGGCCCTGCAAGATATCTCCTTTAGTAGCAGTTTCTACATTTTAGAATAGCACTTCTACAGAACGTCTTTAATGATTTGTTGTATACGCTCCAATCGTTTTCTTCCCCTTACAAAGCGCCAGAATTACGGGGACCTCTGATGAATGCTAAATTAAAATACTAAACGTTTTCGACGAAATCTGCGATTCTGCTCTTTTTCAGCCATCATTAACTCAAAATTGCAAGTCTGCAATACGATAGGGGACCCTATGGTGTCGATGTATTGTATGAAAATATTTATTTAAATTTCTTTGCTTTCCAAGTTTTTCTGTAATACTTTGGAACACAATTTTTGTATTTGATTTTAAAGAATTTAATTATCCTATAAATTCCTTTTGCCTATAATTGGCATATACTCGCAATACTTTGGTTACGAAATGTCATAACACTTTATTGCCTATAAAACCGAGAACTGTTATAATTTTTCGAAAAAACAAACTCATTTTTTTTATAAAATCTAGGAATGCGCAAGAAGATACAAAATGTATATTATTTTTCACTATGTGACATGCCGCGCAAACTTAAAAATAACTATTTCAAAATTGTGTACAGTAATTATTTTTATTAATTTTTCTAATCTCAAGTGGCATGTTTTCTTTGTAAATGTTCACTCGGTAATGCAAAAAAATATATATAAAAGTTAATTTAGCCATTTACCTGTTCTTAAACAGTGTATAACTTCAAGTTGTAATGCATCGTTTGTCATTCGCGCCAAAAGTTAATCTTTGTTTCGAGGTGGAGTAGGACAGTCTTCTGTCCAGGTTACGAGTAGTACGTTTCTGTGCTGTGGACAGAATGTGCACTACGTACGATTTATGTTTGAATCTGTGATTTATAATTTAAAATACATTTGCAGTGTTTGACGTAGCTGTTAATCAAGGAGACTGATAATATGAAAAGTGTGTAAGTTTACTGAAGACTCTCTTCAGCAATGTGCAGAAAGCTGACGAATGAACTTCATTCTTTTATATATATTGATGGGAAACGAACAACAATACCATGAGAAAGTAAATAAGTATTTTCGGTTGCGTTTAGAAAACTTGGGCCTTTACATCAACCCCTAGCCACACTTATATCGACGAGACAAGATGAGTACAAATTTTTTTTACCTATTGCAACAACCGTTTTACAGATGTTTTTCTACATTCCTGTTTCCCGTTCAAAGCTTTTACGTAGCTATTTGGTTAGTTGAAGAAATGTTGTCCCTTGTCCTCAAACTACATAGTAATGACTTTAATGGGACTTACGGAACGGCAGCGTTTCACCCTGAGTATCTTAACTTCTACAGGACCATCTAGTACGATGAGAATTGTTCCTTGGTGTATTTTTATTTATTTAATCGTATGGCTAGGGCCCCCCGTCGGGTAGACCGTTCGTCGGCTGCCGGTCTTTCAATTTGAGGCCACTTCGGAGACCTGCAGTCGATGAGGATGATAGGACGATGATGAGGACAGCACAACACCCCGGGCGGAGAAAATTCCCCAACCCAGCCGGGAATCGAACCAGGTCCCAGAGGACTGACAATCCGTCACGCTGACCATTCAGCTACCGGGGACGGACACCTCTGATGTATTACACTGAGACGATAAAAGTAATGGGATATCTCCCAAGATCGCGTCGGGCCTCCTTTTGCACAGCTTAGTGAAGCAACTAGTCGTTGGAGGTCTCCTGCAGAAATATAGAGGCTTGCAGCCTCTGTTGCCGTCCATAATAGCGAAAGTGTTGCCGGTGCAGGACGTCGTGTATGAATTGAGCCCTCGATTATGTCCCATACATGCTCGATGGGATTCATGTAGGGCGATCTGGGTGGCTAAATCATTCACTCGAGTTGTCCAGAATATTCTTCAAACCAGTCGCGAACAGTTGTGGTCCGGTGACGTGATATCGTTGTTTGGGAACATAAATGGCTACAAATTGTCTCCAAGCAGCCGAATTTCCAGTCAATTATTGGCTCAGTTGGACCAGAGGACCCAGTCCACTCCACGTAAACACACACCACACCATCAGCTTGCACAGTGACTTGTTGACAAGTTGGGTCCATGGCTTCGTGCAGTCTGCGCCTCACCCGGACCCTACCACCAGTCCTCACCAACTAAAATCTGCACTCCACTGATCAGGCCATGGTTGTTCAGTCATCTAGGGTCCAGCCGACATGGTCACGAGACCAGAAAAGGCGCTAAAGAAGATTAGTGCTGTTAGCAAACTTACTCCTGTCGGTTGTCTGCTACCATAGCCCATCACCGCCACATTTCGCCGCACTATTCTGACGTGTACGTTCGGTTCGTCGCATGTCCCACATTGATTTATACAATTTTTTTCACTCATCGTTGCTTGTCTGTTAGCACTGACAACTCCAAGCAAATACCGCTGCTCTCGGTCGTTAAGTGAAGAGTGTCGGCCACTGCGTTGCCCATGGCGAGAAGTAATGCCTGAAATGTGGTATTCTTGGTACGCTCTTGACACGGTGGATCTCGCACTTATCCTCCTTAACGACTTACGAAACAGAACGATCCATGGGTCTGGGTGCAACTGTCATTCCACATTCAAAGTCTGTTAATTCCCGTCGTGCAGCCACAATCACGTCGGAGATCTTTTCACATGAATCACTTGAGTACAAAGCGCTGCCCTTTTATATTTTGTGTACGCTATACTACCGCCATCTATATGTTCATATTGCTATCCATGACTTTTGTCACCTCACAAGGGAACCTCCCCATCGCACCCCCCTCAGATTTAGTTATAAGTTGGCACAGGGACAGGCCTTGAAAAACTGAACACACATCAATCGAGAAAACAGGAAGAAGTTGTGTGGAACTATGATAAAAATAAGCAAAATAGACAAACTGAGTACTCCATGCGCAAGGTAAGCAACATCAAGGGAAGTGTGAGCTTACGAGCGCCGTGGTCCCGTGGTTAGCGTGAGAAGCTGCGGAATGAGAGGTCCTTGGTTCAAGTCTTCTCTCGAGTGAAAAGTTTCATTTTTTATTTTCAGACGATTATCAAAGTTCAGGCACTCACACATAATCAACTTTACTCTCCAAAATTCCAGGCCATGTTCAGATTTGCTTGGACATATGCAGGATTTGACGGTATACAAAAAAATAGTTCAAATGGTTCTGAGCACTATGCGACTTAACTGCTGAGGTCATCAGTCGCCTAGAACTTAGAACTAATTAAAAATAACCTAAGGAATCCCACACATCCATGCCCGAGGCAGGATTCGAACCTGCGACCGTAGCAGTCGCGCGGTTCCGGACTACGCGCCTAGAACCGCTAGACCACCGCGGCCGGCTTGACGGTATACACACAGAAACATTTGAAAACGTAAAAAACATATGTTTTGACAGAGCACAGGGAAAATTGTGCGACTGTGAAACTGTTACATTCATTTGTTGCAGTTTATCTCACAAACTCTTATGTTTTCATCACTTTTTTGGGAGTGATTATCACAGCCACAAGAAAACCTAAATCGGGCAAGGTAGAAGAATCTTTTTACCCATCCGCCAAATGTGCAAGTTAGGTGGGTCGACAACATATTCCTGTCATGTGACGCACATGCCGTCACCAGTGTCGCACAGAATATATCAGACGCGTTTTCCTGTGGAGGAATCGGTTGACCTATGACCTTGGGATCAAATGTTTTCGGTTCCTATTGGAGCGGCACGTCCTTTCGTCTACTAATCGCACGGTTTTGCGGTGCGGTCGCAAAATACAGACACTAAACTTATTACAGTGAACAGAGACGTCAATGAATGAACGGACAGATCGTAACTTTGCGAAAATAAAGAAAGTAAAATATTCTCTCAAGGGAAGACTCGAAGCAAGGTCCTCTCGTTCAGCAGCTGCTTTCTCCAACCACGGGACCACGGCGCTCGTAAGCTCACATGACCCTTGATGTTGCCTATCTTGCGCATGGACTACTCAGTTTGTATATTTTGCTTATTTTTTCATAGTTCCACACAACTTCTTCCTGTTTTCTGGATTGATCTGTGTTCAGTTCTTCAAGGTCTATCCACTGCGTCAATTTATAACTAAATCTGAGGGGGGTGCGATGGGGAGGTTCCCTTGTCAGTGTATGTATTACACTCCGCATACACGCTATAGCCGCCCAATGGTCAGTTCCAACATCTGCATTCAATCATAGCAAATTTCCCTACATACTTCGTAGAACCGTGACATATAGAAATATAATATTGAGGGTGAGCCGTGGTAAAAAAAATTGCCGTTTTGAAGAGCGCGTAGCAGCGCGTTGTGTGAAGCATTCGCCCTCCGTTTCTGGCGGTGGCGCCGCTGTGGCAATCGCAGCTTTGGTGTCTCCCTATGGTGGGAAAGCGGAAAGGTTGCCTGTTCACGTGCATTTAAGGGGCTCTATCAGCTCGGCAGTTGGTCAGTCGGAGTGGGGCTAGGTCAGTCTCGCGTCACCAGTTCCTGGTCTGTCTCTCGTTCGCATTTGTGCGGCAGTTAGTGTCTGTCTGTCGCCGGAGTGCGAGTACGTCTGTCCTTTGGATCAAACTTTGAGCCAGAAAATGAGAGTCTTGCTACTCCGCCAGTAACAGAACTTAGCTAGTGGTCGCCCGGTCGGGGCTGAGTTCCTACATCTGAGTCTGCGCGTTAGGCCGTCAGTCTGTCCGAGTTGCTCGGGCAACAGTCATTGGCGCTTGGATCGGTCGCTCGGTCGGTCGCGCACTGAGACACGAGATGACTTGTCCGCCTTCAGCGTCGGCGCATGTGAGGTCCCTATGTGAGTCCAGTGGGCAGCGCCGTATAGAAAGGGGTAGTGGCTTCGCGGTTGACACGAGAGCAACAGGAGCGAAACCACGACCTCGAGCTGGCCGGGCCGAGCTACGACGCCGTGAGACGGGAGAACAGCGCGCCTTCCTGCGTCCGTTGATGCGGCTGGCAGCGAACGGTTCGGGAGAGCGTTGGGGGTGCTGCGCCAGAAATCGCAGTTTATTGGAAGTTAAGTGACTGGAGATATGTTGTTTCATTTACTTGTTAAATTTGTAACCTCCCCACAGAAAATAAAAATGTGAATGAGCCAAGAGTAACCTTCCCGCAAAGAAATGAAAATTGATAATGTGAGCCAAGTGTAAGCCCGCCACAAAAAATAATAATTAAATGATTTTTTCTAATATTGTAACCTCTGAACAAAATTGGCTCCGATTTATAGTCTCTGCGCAAAGAATGCATTCACATTTAATATTCCCACAAAATTCTTTACTCATTTAATGTCAAGTTCAAAATAGAAAAATTCCTAAACACCAAAATAATAAAAAGAGTTCTGTAACCTGATAAATTTTATGAGGACAGCAGCGCTGACCTTCGGCCCTGTATTCTGAATGAAAAAAAGCAAAACTTCTTACCTCAAAAAAACCGCAATTATATCCGCTCTTAATTACTCATTTTTCGACACAGCTTCGTGCAATGCTGGCATATATTTTTATTTTTTTTATTTTTGGATGCAATGATAATGCATTGGAAATTCTTTAAATTGAAATGAATGCTTTTCTTTAAAAAAGTTGCTTTATATTATAAAATTATTATTGGGGTATTTCTATGAACAGATTAAATTACAATTAACAAACATTATTAAATATGCGCAAGGCTGCTTCTTTACCGTCTACAACAATACTCATCCACCAGAATCCTGACCAGAGTCGCGACCAGAGCACACAGCCGACGCATGCCGACTCCCCGACTACTACCGACTGATACCCACTCGCTACTACAACTGTCGACTCGCGCGGTCAAGCGCAGACTAGCAACAGCTAACGATAAACTACTCTCTGGTCAGAGATTCTATCATGCCTCGCCCATCGCTGGCAATGTATACGTCTTTCAAATTCTACTTGTTTTCTTGGTGAGGTCACCAGCCGCTTTGTTTTGCGGTCGTCCCACCATTCTTCTCCGTTTGCCCACCCGCGGGAAGGTGGTTATTAGTGAATTGGGTGGTCCATTTTTCTCTTGTGGAATTGGGGAGGGTTAGAGCAATCTGCTGTTCGGGTTGTTCAGCAATCCCCCTGTCAATCTGACCATACGTTAAAAGCTGCCTCTGTCATGTTTGTCGGATTCGGTGTTAACGCATTTATATAATTAAGGTGTAAAGGCCGAATTACTGAAATATTTTTTTATCTTGCCTATCATCTTGCGAGACGGTATATGTGTAATGTAGAGCATGTTGTACATTTTATGTAAGTCTGAATTTCATGGGTTTTATTTAAATAGTCATTTTTATAAAGTTGCCACCCTTCCACCGTGAGAGTCCTTTTAAAAACAAATTGCACTTTCGGAGGCAAATAATTTCTTAGTGTGAGTGTTTGTAACATTTCCATCACTCTTACGGGGTGCATAGTTATTGTGTTTGTGTGAGTTGTTAAAATTTTTAGTTTAAAGTAATCTGGTGTGTTGCATATTTGCACAAGTGTAGTTAAAAAATGATCAAATGTGTGTGAAATCTTATGGGACTTAACTGCTAAGGTCATTAGTCCCTAAGCTTACACACTACTTAACCTAAATTATCCTATGGGCAAACACACACGCCCATGCCCGAGGGAGGACTCGAACCTCCGCCGGGACCAGCCGCACAGTCCTTGACTGCAGCCTCTTAAGCCGTAGGCACACAGACCGTGCATGCGAACGTTGAGTGTTGAACGTGCCCAGTTTCTGACGTCATAGCGTGGAATAGCACGTTCGGGTGTCTTCCAAGGCGTGCAGGGCAATACCTTGTACGTCAGATATTCTGAGCGTTGACCAATGAGATGGCACAACGCCACCTACGTGACACGCACGCCGTCTCCCTTCAGTACAGAGTTATGAGGCGCTATATTGGCATTCATTTCAAGCCTATATGTATATATGCCGTTTCTGAGCACCAACAAATTGAGAATCACTGGAAAACCCGTTGTTAGTTGTGATTCGTTCCAATAAAATAATGAGAAACACCATATTGGTGGCAAAAGAACTATTGTAACGAGCGTATTATGAGAGTAGGCTATTTGAGGGCAGTGACATACTTAAGATCAACCCAAATCGCATTGTTCTTGGTACAATGTTATAATTAAATTTCAATTAACATAATTATCTAAGATTAACGTTTGTAGCAAGGGGTAACACAATATGATTAAGATGACTGAGCCTGTTGTTGGGTTAGCGTAATTAGTAGCGTCTCTGTCCAGTTATGAGTCTTTATTGGGGCGGTGGTTCGCGTCGTAACATTCCCAAAATTTTTTCCCTAACATTCGCGTTTTATTAGGTTCCGATACTTTATTATTAGTCTAATATAAGTATATGCTATAATATTTAATGTTATGTAAATATAAGTTCACCTTTTTTTGAGGGGTGACTTTGTTCGATTGTCTTAATCTACAGGACAATTTACGCTACTTGTATAAAGATATTTTGCTCCTTTTTCTTTTACGCTTCGTAATTCACATGTCACAAAGATTCTGCTACCGGGTACGAACAGTGATCAAGTAAGACTGACCCTGGGATTTTACTAAAATGTGGGAATGATGAAATAATGTTTATCTTATGCGGAGAAGTATTCCAAATTTGTACCGCACTGTTTGTGATGGAACTTTTATAAGCCTGTGTCCTTACTGATTGGACATGGTACTTTCCTTTTCGTGGACGATGGAGGAAATGTGCTAACTCGGGAATTTTACGCGCGCCCGTTGAGTAAACAGCGTGATTTACGAACTAGAAACATCCCTCAAACTGCCGCTGGAGTGCGTTGCGATCGCGTATACCACGCTGGGGCCCAACGTACCGTATGCACAAGTCCCATCGTTCCTGAGCGTTCAGCAGCACGTTGAACTTAGCACGCTCGACGTTAACGTTCGACAGCACGGTCCGTGTGCCGACGGCTTGCACGGTTAATCCCGCGCGGCCGGTGTAGTCTTTCAGAGGTTGTTGTGAACGGTCGTGTTGAAAGGGAGCGGCAAGCTTCTCAGCCCGAAGGCTCATACTGTCAATATTGTTCTTTCTGCCTCTAAATAAAATTGCAACTTGATATTTCGAGGGTGCTTTTCTGCTTATAAACTGTAAATCTGTTTTGAAAAGGCTTTTATGAATAAAATTACCATTTGTTAAAGGTAATTTCATTTTCATCAGTTACTCCCTGGCAACTACTTCCACGCTCACCTAGTGTGATTAAATGTGTTAATGTTCTTGTTGAATCGCTAGTAAATAAAGTAAATTCTTTAAGAAAAGATTTTGAAATTAAATTCACGGTTCAGAGGGCATTAACATTAGTTGAATCTAGGTCTCGTTGTCGAGTAGTTGTCAGTACAGATTTGTCTGAGACTGAGTTACAAGCTGTTTCAGAATCTGTGAGTACTGCCACAGGAGTAATTTCTTGGGTTCCGTACCTTAGTCGGTAAAAACGGGATTCTTTGTTGTATATCTGTCCGTATGTTAAGACCCCCTTTCTCAGAAACCGGCAGAGGTATCGAGTTGAAATTCATGTCAAATACTAGGATCCTCATTTCCTTGGTATTGTAAAGAATTTAAGCTTCTACGTCAATGCATTCAAAAGATTAGACCATTTATGACGCATGTTTTGACACTCGGAAACTCACTCATCAGTACCTCTCGATGAACTATCTTTACGCATAATTTTGTACGGAAACCTCAGCACGCGAGTCCTGATCGCACTTCTCTGGATCTTTTTACACCCCATATGTGATAACAGAGATGATGAAAGGATTGTGTAGTCTGCCGCCAGAGCCCAGAAGAAACGTCAGGTCTCGAGTTTTAGAGACACGTGGCGTCAGCGCTAGCATCTAAAAGCGGCCGTAGGGAGAGACGCAGCGTCGTACGATGCGTGACGCAATGTGCGCCGGTCTGAGAAGTGGCTTTCTGCCGAACAGGAGTAGCTACGACGTCATGAGTTACGCCGATCGCGACTGTTTACGGAGGTCGCGGCGCTTCGCCATTGGCTGCCGACGGAACTCACGCCACGGGTGCGTAATGCAGGAGCGGTGTGAGAACACTCGCTTCCCGTGTCGCGTCGCGGTGGCTGCTGCAAGCGCTGCACGCGTCTCGTTTCCAGAAAGATCACCCGATACTACGCGCTCCTCATCTGTTCGCCAGAAGCTACGGTGACGTCATACCAGTTCCTGGCGGCATTGGCAGACCGAGTCTCGTATACGACAAAATCAAGGGAATGAAGTAGAACGCTGAACGAAAAATTAACACCCCCTTACATTCCATCCCCCCCCCCCCCCGGCCTGCACTCCAGAAACATCACGCCGATGGCGGACATTGCCTCTATGGCCGTCACAGCTGAATGGCCAGCGTGGCAACTCCCTTGCAGAGGACCCGAGTTCGATTCCCGGTACTGCCAGGGATTTAACCTTGGTGGAAAGACTTGTATGGAGCGCGCATTCCCGCGCGAGACCAACTGAGGAGCTACTTGACTGATTAGTAGCGGATCCAAGGACAATAAATCTGACAACAGCGGGAGAGCGACGTGCTGACAACATGCCCCTTCACACCATATGCAATGATGCCATTGATAGCGGACGACACGGTGGTCGGTCGGTCTCGGGTCAGAACCCGGAACTGCTGCCTCTAGCTTCGATAATGGTCACATTTTTTTTGCGAGGAAGCGAGTCAGGAATTTTCTTCCGCTATGTCATGTCTTACTGAAACCTCTCATCAGACCCCGCAGAGCTAACAAAATGGTTCAAATGGCTATGAGCACTATGAGACGTAACATCTGAGGTCATCAGTGCCCTAGAACTTAGAACTACTTAAACCTAGCTAACCTAAGGACATCACACACATCCATTCCCAAGGCAGGATTCGAACCCGCGACCGCAGCAGTCGCGCGGTTCCAGACTGAAGCGCCTAGAACCGCTCGCCCACATCGGCCGGCTGCAGAGCTAACAAATTGCGGAGATGTTGATTGCTACGTTTAACTTGTTGTTACAAATAGTCTCGACGTGCGTAGCGTGGCTGAGTGTTCGTCAAACCAGAAACGAATGATTGCAGCTGTGTGGACTCGGCGGTTGTCATTTTGGAAGACGAGAGTGTCCACAGTATACTCATCATGAACAGATAGAAGGAAGAACAACACCTGGTCGCCAAGATATTGAAATAAAAATCCTGGGCAGGCCGGTGTGGCCGAGCGGAACCGCGCGACCGCTACGGCCGCAGGTTCGAATCCTGCCTGGGGCATGGAAGTGTGTGATGTCCTTAGGTTAGCTAGGTTTAAGTAGTTCTAAGTTCTAGGGGACAGATGACCTCAGATGTTAAGTTCCATAGTGCTCAGAGCCATTTGAACCATTTTTAAAAATCCTGGTTTATGTTCACACTAACCTAAATGATTAGTTTCCAGACATGATATGAATCGCCTCCTACCTGCACCCATCCCATCCAAGCATTGCAAATTAAACACCTCCTTCCATCGTGGGTATAATCAGCGCCTTCACTCCTTTGAAAAGAGGCAGAATCGCGACTCGTCAGTTTTATATTTATCGTTGCAAACCTAGATGACATTTCAATAGTTTCACTTCTGATGTCGAGTGAATACTATAGCACACATGAAGAATGTTAGCTCAGTTTAGCAAAACTCTTTGATACAGAATACTTAACCTGGATGTTATCCATGTCCACGTGAATGACAATGTACAGGTTGTCCGGAAAAAAGGTTCCAATATTTACAGAGAATATAGTATTCATCAAAGTAAGAAAAAAAGTTCTTATAAACATTGCTCGTAAACCTCATATCTTCGGAGTTATAGCCTGCATGCGTACGAGAAGCATATCTTGTACACCGAGCACCTTGGCACGAAACAAATGACAAGACTAGACGTTTATGCAGCGTGTTTGCACTGGTACCAGGCATGCATGCACCACAAGAACATGTACGGTATTCCACAACATGCTACAGTACGTAGGATATCGGTCAAGAATGATATTTGCATATGGTATACTCTTAGTAACCGTACGGCGAGTTGTTCGTTGCGACACAGCAGTAATTGTTTGCGTGTCCGTCACTGGACGCACAGCGCAGGAGATGTCGAATATGGTCTTCTGCTTCGAGGAAACAGATGGAAGTTGCCTATGGGTATGTAACTAGTACGTTGCCAAATATCCACGATTCCGTATACTATCTATAAAGATATTTACTACCTTTTCCAGAGACTTTCGGAAACGGTATCCTCTGCGCCACGGAAATGGGATAGTGGCAGACCTCGAACAACTCGCATACCTGATAGGGAGCAGAAGGTGTTAGAACATGTGGAGGAGAACCCTAGACCCAGTGTCCGAATAGCTGCAGCGGAAGGTTTTGCTAAGTCTGTTGTCTGGACAGTCGTCCATGAACACATGCTCTGTCCCTACCATGTGCAGCGAGTCCATGGTCTGCTGTCACACGATCGGCTCTCCAGATTGCAGTTCTACCACTGGTTTCTCCAAACGTGTGCTTACGATTTCCAGTTCACGTCGAAGGTGTTGTTTACTGATGAGGCGGGATTCACGAGAGACGGTATCGCAAATTACAGTAAAACGCACGTATGGGACGACGCCAACGCCAGTGCACTTTAACAGAGACGACCCCAGCTCACATTTAGTATCAACGTTTGGGTAGGCGTCACGGGGCCAGAATGCTAGGTCCCAACGTCCCACACAACACATTGAATGGTATTAGGTATCGTCACACTTCAGAACCAATTGCCTGTATTGCTGGAAAACGTACCATTACATATACGTCCAATCACACATCAAAACAAGTTTTGCATCACCCCTGTTCCCAGAACTCCTGAAGATTGACGTTGACTGTGGATATTGTATCACAGACACAGTCCCTTTGGCTATTCAGAGATGTCACTAAACCCACCCAAAGATGTAAACAACCATGCATGAGCAGCGCCTACTAGACGGAGGGGGTCCGATGGCCGATCAGTTCCAGTCATTCCACCAGCAAGGAGGTACACGGCTCGTGTTGTCTGTAGTGCAACCATGCCTAGACGGTCAATAGCGCGGTGCGACCGCGTCCGCATTGTTACTTTGTGCCATGAAGGTCTCTCAACAACGGAAGTGTCCAGGTGCCTCGGAGTGAACCAAAGCGATGTTGTTCGGACATGGAGGAGATACAGAGAGACAGGAACTGTCAATGACATGCCTCGCTCAGGCCGTCCAAGGGCTACTGCTGCAGTGGATGACCACTACCTGCGGATTATGGCTTGGAGGGATGACAGCAACGCCACCATGTTGAATAATGCTTATCTTGCAAGCACAGGACTTCACCGATGAGTATCGCATATACCTTCAATCAGACATTCGTCGGAGACGTGTTTGGAGGCAACCCGGTCAAGTTGAGCGCCTTAGACACACTGTCCTGCGAGTGCAACAAGGTGGAGGTTCCCTGATGGTCTGGGGTGGCATTATGTGGGGCCGACGTACACCGCTGGTGGTCACGGAAGGCGCCGTAACGGCTGTACGATACGTGAATGCCATTCTCCGACAGATTTTCTCCAGACATGAACCCTATCGAACATCCCTGAGATAGAGTGAAATGGGCTGATTATGGACGATGCGATCCACCAATCACACTAAGGCATCTACGCCGAATCGCCGTTGAGGAGGGGGACAATCTGGAGCAACAGTGCCTTGAGGAACTTGTGGCTAGCATGCCACGACGAATACAGGCATGCATCAGTGCAAGAGGACGTGCTATTGGGTATTAGAGGTACCGGTTTGTACAGCAATCTGGACCACCACCTCTGAAGGTCTCGCTGTCTGTTGGTACTACAACCAATGTGTGTTTTTCATGAGCAATAAAAAGGGCGGAAATGATGTTTATGTTGGTCTCTATACCAGTTTTCTGTACAAGTTCCGGAACTCTTGGAAGTGTGTGTATTTTCAACTTCTGATGAGGCGACGCCTAACACGTGTCTTTCAGGAGCGATGGATGGGTCGGGGAAGACAATATCTGGGCCTGCGGGTTCTTCCGACCTTAACTGTGGATTTTTGACTCTGGGGACATGTAAAGACCTTGTTGTTTGCGTTCCTCATAAACGATGTGGTTACACTACGAGCACGCATGTTCAGTGCTTGCGACGCAATCCGGCAACAGCCCAGGGATGTTCCAACAAATGCGTGACTCCATGAAAGGTAGCGTAGAAGACTGCATTGCAGTGGATGGCGGGCACATCCAGTACATTTTCTGAAGAATAGCTCAGAGACATGAAGATCACTGACAATGATGGTAGTAGAACGTAACTCCGAAGGTTTGAGATTTACGACCAGTGTTTATAAATTCTTTTTTCTACCTTTTTTGCATACTACATCCTCCGTAAATATTTAGCACTGTCGTGGAACTTTTTGTTACTTTAATGGTACTGAGTGACAGAGAGGGCAATCTAAGAGTGGGACGAGCGGCTCTGCGCTCGACGTTGGTAGACTTCCAGTAGCGTCGGCGGACCGAACATCTTGAGGCTGCGTCTTCTTCAACGTCTGCCATTCCTGGCTGAGTCAGGCACTGACTGTCCTTAGCTTGTGGTTGCATCGTGAGGTATCGACTTTAACTTGGAAACTTACTCTTCAGACGACACCACATTCGGTCCACAAAACTCATGCCTCCAGCCTCTGCAGTCGAGTTACTGTGTTGTTCGATCCACTGAAGACCTAGGATTTACAATTACGAACAACTTCAATTGGAAAGAACACGTAGAAAATGTTGCGCATAAGGCGAATCAAAGACTTTGATTTATTGGCGGAACAATTAGAATATGCAACAGATCTGCTAAAGAGACTGCGTTCACTACACTTGTCTGTCCTCTTTTGAAGTACAGCTACGCGGTGTGGGATCCTTATGAGATAGGATTAACAGAGTACATCGAGAAAGTTCAAAGACGAGCGGCACGTTTTGTATTATGGAGAAATAATGGAGAGAGTGTTATCGAGAAATAATGGAGAGATTGTCACGGACACAATGAAGGGTTTGGGGTGGACATCATTAAAACAAAGGAGTTTCCCGATGTGGCGGGATATTCTCACGAAATTTCCATCACCAACTTGCTGCTCCGAATGCGTAAATATTTTGTTGACACCGACCTACTTAGGGGGAAACGATCACCATAATAAAATGAGGGAAATCAGAGCTCGCGCGGAAAGATATGATGATGATGAGGACCCATACTCCGAGAAGCGTAGGGGACGATGAGGGAGACCCGTGCCGGCCGGAGTGGCCGTGCGGTTCTAGGCGCTACAGTCTGGAACAGCGTGACCGCTACGGTCGCAGGTTCATGGATGTGTGTGATGTCCTTAGGTTAGTTAGGTTTAAGTAGTTCTAAGTTCTAGGGGACTGATGACCACAGCAGTTAAGTCCCATAGTGCTCAGAGCTATTTAAACCATTTTTTAGGGAGACCCGTACCGCCGGCTGGGCTAGATCCTAGCGGAAGTGGTTTGCCATTGCCTTCCTCCGACTGTAATGGGGATGAATGACGATGATAAAGACGACACAGTAACACCCGGTCATCTCGAGGCAGGGAAAATCCCTGACCACGCCGGGAATCGAACCCGGTACTCAGTGCGCGGGAAGCGAGAACGCTACCGCAAGTCCACGAGCTGCGGACACGAAAAGATATAGGTTTTAGTTTTCTCCGCGCGCTGTCCGAAAGGAATAATAGGGAATTATTGTGAAGGTGGTTCGATGAACCCTCTGCCAGACACCTAAGAGTGATTTCCAAAGTATCCATGGAGATGTAGATGAAAATTTAGATACAACTTCATGTGTCACTGTGAACAATGGCTATTCGCGAGGTATCCGACTCCAAATGTCCGTTGCATGCAGCTGCCCACGCAATGTTTGCTCGGAAACTGGTTGAGACGGACTAACAATTACTAACAGCAGCAGTTGCTACCGAGGTTCAAACCCAGTGTCACTGACACTCGTCTCTAGCCCCTGTGATCTTTTCACGGCCACTTGTGTTGTTAAGCTCCGTTTCAGTGATACTCCATTCCTAGTACACATACTGGACAGTCCGCGTTAATGCGACAAGAAATCGTGCATTTTATTCACGGTGTGTCTAGGACACGACCAAACGCGAACGTTTCTTTAAATTATTGTGTCAGTTTCCACATTGATCCATCTTACTGGGATGATTCCACCCAACCGACTGGCAGCGGTGGAAGCTCACATGAACGCCTGCTACCAGTTCTTCACCATCTGCAGCGTTCCAACGCGATCAGTGTGTTCTTTCAAGGTGTTCACTAATATTAAGTCGTGTAAGAGTGACTGAAACTCGAATCCAGGTTGTTGGTTTGACGGGAGGTTCTGTTCCAGAGTGTGACTTCAGAAATATTAGGTCTACAACTTTACTTCCGCCGTTTTTTCTCCAAGTTCGGGGCTTCATTGCGAAAAACTTACAAAAGTATACGATTCACAATACTGGCCGTCACTGCCCACTGCTTTCTCCCATGTTTCGTGCAGCAGATGAATTTATATTTCGTATGTTACAGTATACTTAAGTTTTAATATTTATTTTTACACCTGAGAACGAGTACTTGTGATGGTTGAAACCATTAATCTAAAAACATCAGTGTGTCTCCAGCAATATAAATTATTTTAACAGTAACAGAAAATAAAAAATGCTGTACTTCATAAAAATGTTTTATGTGTATGTTATTTATATTTTCACGTCATTAAATATTTTTCAGTAGTCCACAGTGATATCTCGCGGCCAGCGCCGTAAGTTGCGATAATTGCTCCATGGCTGGGACCGTCCACCTGTTCGTGACCACGGAAACAAACACAAATATACACAAAGGTCCATTACAAATGGTTCAAATGGCTATGAGCACTATGGGACTTAACATCTGAGGTCATCAGTCCCATAGGACTTCCAGAACTACTTAAACCTAACTAACTTAAGGACATCACACACATCCATGCCTGAGGCGGTCGCACGGCTCCAGACTCTAGCTCCTCGAACCGCTCGGCCAACCCTGCCGGCGGTCCATTACAGAAAAACAATTTAAAGGTCAGAGGAAGACGGAAATCAGTAGATGTGATCTGCCTGTGCAGATTGTACAAACAAATGATTACACGTTCAGAAAAAATAGACAGTTTCTTCAAGAAAAAGAGCTTCACAAATTGAGCAAGTGAATAATGCGTTGGTCTACCTCTGGCCCTTATGCAAACAATTATTCGACCTGGAATTGATTGATAGAGCTGTTGGATGACCTCCCGAGGGATTTCGTGCCATATTCCGTCCAACTGGCCCGTTAGATCTTCAAAACCACTAGCTGGTTCGGTGGCCCTTCCCATAATGCACCAAATGTTCCCAATTGGGGGAGATCCGGCTATGTTGCTGGCTAAGGTTGGGTTTGGTAAGCCAGAAGACAAGCAGTCGAAGCTCTCGCCGTGTATGGGTGGGTATTATCCTGATGAAATGTAGGCCAAGGATGGCTTGCTATGAAGAGCAACAGAATGGGGCATACAATATCTTCGACGTACCGTTGTGCTGAAAAGGCGCTGCTAAGAGAAGAAGTGGCGCCCTAGACCACCACTCTTGGATGTTGGGCTCTGTGGCGGGTGACAGTCAGTTCGGTATGCCACCGATGTCCAGGGGGTCTCCACACACGTCTTCGCTGGTGACTAGTGCTCAGTTCGAAGAGGAACTCGTCGCTGAAGACAGTTGCACTGCAGTCAATGAGTTCCAGCCCAGGCTTGCCGCTGTAGTCATCCACAGCGCTGCCCTGTATTCAGCTCGTCGTATCCATTTAGCTTCGTTCTGGCTATTATCCCCTTTCTACATTTGTTTATCGGGGGTTGCGACATGATTTTTAGAATGGAGTGAAATTCTAGGAATCGGGGTGTAAGTTCAATATCAACAGCACCCCAGTATCATGCTGCAATTAACTTCACCTGACGATGTAACTAACGTTAATAAACTGAACGTGCTGTTTTAAAAAGTAACACACACCTACAGCGGTGTTTTTTACTCAACATAAAGTTTTTTAACTGTGGACGTCTGTAAAATAAGCTATGGTGTTTACAAATAATAACGAGAAATCATAATAACAGTTTAAAAAAATAATTAGTATCATCAAAATGTCGGGGGAAAGAAACCCATGTCATTAACAGATTTTCGCGGAGCACTTAACTCACTTCCAGCGGAACACAGTTTGCCAAACCCTGGTTTGTTATATAGTGACTGAAACACAACTGCTTGCCTTTTTCGTCATTTTTTTTAAATTGTTCAAATGGCTCTAAGCACTTTGGGACTTAACATATAAGGACACCAGTCCCATAGACTTAGAACTACTTAAACCTAACTAACTCTAGGACATCACACACATCCACGCCCGAGGCAGGATTTGAACCTGCGACCGTAGCAGCAGCGCGGCTCCGGACTGAAGCGGCTATAACCGCTCGGCCATAGCGTCATTTCCTAGCATCAAATCAGTTCTTCGCAACCTCTACAGATCAGTAGGTAAGATGAGAAACATCGTCAGACGAGTGGCTTATAGTCTTTCAAGTAGTAAATTAACCACTGAATGACACAGTACCTTTACAGGCCAGAAATTAAGACAAACTCTCAAAATTGGCGCGCAACACCCATATTGATAATCCCACATTTCCGCAAGAATTGTCATGAAAAAAAAACCTTTTTTGAATTACAATAATTTTGTAACTGGCACATTAATTCTGGCAAAATATCCTTTTTTAGAAACATGAGAATTAGGGTTACGAGAACACTGTATTGGTTATTTAAATCTTATTCAATTTTACAAAAAAAATTATTATATATTTGAAAAGTTTTGATCATCAGTAACTTTTCAAAGAAATTATTTTTGGAAAGAGAAAATTCTTCTTTAAAACGTGGAGAAAAGGTTTTTTTATCTGAAGTATGTCAAGTTTGATACAAATACAGACTTTGTAAGTGCCGTAATCGCGTTTTTTAAATAAATTGTTTTTAATAAAACTGACGACACAATTACAATCAAGAGACCGATAAATATACATTGAATAGTTTAGTGTAATGTGAAAAATCTGTAATAAAATTTCGACTATTACTGGAACACACTGATTACAGAATGCATATTTAATAGACAGTAAAATAAATATAGTGTAATTTGGATAATTACATCGCTCTTTTGTTTTTAATTACTTACTTTATATTTTAAAATAGATAATGTGAGAACGAACCCTCATTGCTACATGTTACAAAAAATGCAGTAGCGCAAAAGAAATGCTTTTATTAATTTCAACACGCATATACTTTATCGTTAAGTTCAGTTATAATTCCGTATTGAAAGCTGTTATAAACATAATAGACACTACAATAATGGAAATTTACTTAACCCCAGATGTATTTAGATTCCCAGATACGGTATTTTATAAACAGAATGTGCAATACCAATACTTCTGGTAGCGTCATGGAAACCACTCCAATTCTGATTGTGGAAATACGTATTTCGTTGTCGTATTACAGTGCCCAAAATCGATTTACACTGCAAGCAAACTCTTTTCCCCATTTCAGTCGCTACTGGGCAGTCAGGTTAATGTTTGTTTTTATAAATGCTGGATGGTGATGAAAAAGTGATTGTTTGACTTGAAGGAAAGGAACTATTGGTCTATGGGGAAGTTTTTCATTTCCTTTATTTAATTGAGTAGAAGCACATTTTATCCTTATTGCTTGCAAGGACGCACACAAATGCTCAAACACGTTGTGAATTAGCAGAATAAAAATCTTTCAAATGGCTGTAAGCACTATGGGACTTAACATCTGAGGTCATCAGGCCCCTAGACTTAGAACTACCTAAACCTAACTAACCTAAGGACATCACATACATCCATGCCCGAGGCAGGATTCGAATCTGCGACCGTAGCAGCCGCGTGGTTCCAGACTGAAGCGCCTAGCAGAATAGAAAAGGTTATTAAAAGCCTTATGTTCTGCGCAATGACTAATTTCTATACTGCTACACTCACTCCCTCTATTAGCGATAAAGACTCTCGTACAGTCAATGGTTAGTGAGACAACACTCGCTAACTCTGTGAAGAAGAATAAGAACGTATCAGAAGTTTTCTAACCATCTCAAACTACAAAATGTTTGTGTACAATAATGTTTCACTTGCGATCTCTCCGCACATTGTTCTAGGCGCTACAATCTGGAACCGCGCGACCGCTAAGGTCGAAGGTTCGAATCCTGCCTCGGGCAGGAATGTGTGTGGTGTCCTTAGGTTAGGTTTAAGTAGTTCTAAGTTCTAGGGGACTGATGACCTCAGAAGTTAAGTTCCGTAGTGTTCAGAGCCATTTGAAGTCTCCGCGCTTTAAGATGCGTGTATGAAAATAGTTTCGCATTTATTAATACGTGTGGATGAGTTCTTAAACATCTTTTCTTGAACAATCTTCTCTTCCTTACGAGTTCACTGACATCGACAAAGAAACCATACAATATTTTTATTAACAAGTCTATAAGCTACTGATAACCTCAAGTCACAGTGCTTACGAAATCTCGAGAGCTGAATTATACACAACAGTCGTGTAAAACAACTTGAAAGCTTTCCATTATAATATATCTTTCAAATCATTCAGCTCTACGCGAGTTATTAGCCGCTAGCAGTTTCATAGACATACTATATGCATGGATTTCGTCATAGAGGTGTTTTAAGGGGAACTGTCATGACGTCACAAACTTGAAACTGATTTCTGCCTTGGCAGTTGCCCCAAACTTCAGCTTCTGGTGGAAGTGTTTTGATAAAAATGCCAGCTTGCGAGGCCGTGAAGGCCTAAGCACCGCCGTATCGTACTCGCCCTCTGCCTTGCAGCGTCTTGCGGATGCTATATGGAGGGACATGTTGTCACCACACCATTCTCCTGTCTGTTTTGCTTACAATCCAGACATTGGAGCCCATACTCCAAGTATCTCCTCATTTCGCCTCACGAGACTAAGTATACACCGTACCGTACCAGCCCTCCCGCCAAGGAAAAATCCCTGGCAGTACTGGCAATCGAACCTCAATCCTCCACATAGCAGCCGTCTATGCTGACCACTCGACTTCGGAATGTACTTGCGCCATTTAGGAGTGTACTCATCATTGGAATTATACTGAGGGGTTCTGAAAAATGTAGACACTTTTTGACAGTCAATATCAATGGAACAAAATGACGCATTCGTGCACGGGGTGAAGATTATTTTATGTGTTCAGAGTAAGCCCCATTAGCAGCCAAACAAATTCGATGCCGCTGAGGTGTTGGCCAAACTACGGCTGTCAGTGGTACTGGTGTGATAGCCGCACAGGATGCGTCGATGGTTTCTCATAGCTTGCTCAGTGCAGCTGGATCTTCTGATAAACCTCATTTTTCAAGGTCCCCCACAGGTAGGTGTCAATGCCGTGTTGGGTACTCAACAGCTCCTCTTCGACCTGTCCATTGTCCAGGCAGATTTTCATACAAGTAGGCTCTGGCATTTCTATTGTAGTGAGGCAGAGCCCCATCTTGTTGTAGGTAAAATCTTTCATTTCCAAACACGTCTCGAATGGCAGGTAAAATCGATATTTGCAGCATATGAAGATAGATCTCACTAGTTACGATACCTTCAAAGAAGAATGGGCAAATCAAACCGCGCGATGACAGACCACACTACACATTAACACGCAATACATTAACATGTTTGTCCCCGTGAATGTGAGGTTTTCAGGAGCGCAGTACAAGAATTGGTGGTTTACAGTAGTTTTTATCATTTTGATTTGCAGCTCCTTGTGTTGGCCGTGTTTGCAGTTAAAATTGTTGGATGTGAGGTCCGCCAGTTATGCAAAACACCGTTTTTTCTGAGTACCCAAACATGTTTCGGCACCACTGTGCCATCACCAGTTGGTTTTCGTTTTTATTTATTCTGTAATGTGAACATTTTTGTTAAATGATTATAAAATTATGTGGATGTTTAGTTCAAACAATATACCGTTTCTTTTTGTAAATACCTTTACATTTGGTGTGCATGAATTTTCCGGATCACTTGTGTGTTAATTACTACAGGTAGCTTGTCATCTGCAACCAAACGCTGTTGATGAGAAAGGTTTTTGCTGGGAGTTAACCTATCTTCTAGAATGTAATTTAGTTTGTCGCGATGTTTCTCATTCTCCGCATGCGGAGAATGAAAGTGCTTGCCACACGAAAACGTAAGTAAAAACGAATATAGGCGTGAAAACATAGTGAAAAACATCCATATAATTTTATAATCATTTAACAAAAATGTTCACATTACAGAATACATAAAAACGAAAACCCACAGATGATGGCACAGTGGTGCCAAAACATGTTTGGGTACTGAGAAGAAACGGTGTTTTGCATAACTGGCGGACCTCACATCCAAGGTTTACAGTAGCGTTCAGTTTGAATTGCGCCTCGTTACACCAGATAACCATCCCAACAAACAGTTCATCCACTCACACTAGTTCATTCTTCGATCCAGGTCGTTCTCGATCACAGCTGGCAACAATTTTGGAACGTACACTTTCCAATTTGCAGCCTTCAGAATTCGTCTTAAGCTTCATCGGCTTATCCCTCTTACACGCGCACCATGGTCCACAGACTGTGGAGGTGACCTAGTAAAATGTTGCAATACAACATCGCTGGACGCCGGATTTGTTGATGTTTTTGGTCGGCCAGACCTCTGCTTATGCATACCCTTAACAGTGTCATTGGCTTCATATTTATTCCGAATAAGATAAACTGCTGTACGAGTTGGTGACTGAGTTCCGCCCGCATTACGACATTGCCGTTGTACCTCCATCATGTTTCTGTGCTTCCAGTACCACTTCAATACGGCCTCCCGTTGCTCAAACGACAATCTTTATTTCATTCATTTCTGCACAGCCATCTGCTGGAAAACGAGCCCATGATCTGTTGAGAAAACGATGGATTATGATCCCACGAAAAATTGCAACGATATGTTATTTTGTTCCAAAGATATTAACTATCAAAGACTGTCTACATTTTTACGCACCTCTCTGTAGTCTAAAATGCAAAAAATCACATTTCATTCATGACTGGATTCGTTCATGCAATATTTTGTTTTATGAACCTAAATTTTGGTTGCGCTGAATCCTTTCTGTAGTGATTTTATTTCTGTCAGCTGACTTTAGATTTCCCATCAGTCCAACTTAAAGGACTCGCTGAATGAACGCTGGGAAAAGTAAGAATGGAAACCGACCAAACATTGCAACATATGTTCTCGTTATTTTCGGGAAGAGGTCGTGGACTGAGCATCAGTTCCGTCAGCTCGTATTCAGGATAATGGTGGATTCTGAAAGCAGCTTTTTACGTTACATACTTCTCACCGTGTTTATTCTAAACGAATAAAAAAAAGAAAGTTACACGAACAAGGCTAAACGTGTCGTATTACTGGATCAAATATTCGTATACTACCAGAAAAACGTCTGAAAATGCCTTCCAGAGACTGTGTTCTTTACGAAAGGACTTTAACATTTAGTATTTAAAAAACAGTTGCGTACACCCTACAGAAATTAAGAACAATAAGCAGTCGTAAACAGTACTCTGCTAATGTTTGGGGGCATCCGGTACTGCGGCGCCAGCGTCAAAGCAATGTAGTATGTAAGTCTGTAGCGCCGTCTCCCTTTATTATACCTTCACGAATGCCACAGGTGTTAACTCCATAGAGAAAGCATATTTATACGCCATTCTGTGGAGGAGGAGCTGTCTGATCAATTTGTTGTCAGCGTTCGGAGTTTTTAACAGCTTGCCCATGTGGCTCAAATGGTTCAAATGGCTCTGAGCACTATGGGACTTAACATCTGTGGTCATCAGTCCCCTAGAACTTAGAAATACTTAAACCTAACTAATCTAAGGACATCACACACATCCATGCCCGAGGCAGGATTCGAACCTGCGACCGTAGCAGTCACGCGACTCCGGACTGAGCTCCTAGTTCCGCGAGACCACCGCGGCCGGCTTTGCCCATGTGGACTGCCAGACAAAAACACACCTATATTTCTGGTATCGTTGGGACGAGATGCATCACTAGAACGCTGTCTGCACTGAGTCGATGACTTCGTGCGATCATACATTTCGATGGCCGTTTGTATGCTGCAACGTACAGGAATTTATGGTGAGATTGTTGCTTGAAAGCATGCATTGGCGTAATATTTCATTCACGGAGGTTTAAACTTTATAGATGGACCGACCTTGTGCCCAAGGTTAAGGGGAGGATTACTATCTTTGGCCCGAAAATAGCATGTTATTTGCGAATTTTTTTCTCAGGATGTGTTACAGATATCAATGTCAAATGTGGTCAAAATGTTTATTGATATTTCCTCTACAAACAGGAATTTTTTCGACCGGAAATGTCGAAGAGCAAAGGCGGAAGTGCTGTCGGAACGAAACAAAATTTCGATGTAGACCTCCATTCTCGGTATGTCACAGGACAGCCGGCTCGTCTGAAATCAAAATTGAGTTGACGTTAGCGAAGTATATAAGATTCTTTGGGAGTTGCACCTCGCTTAAGTTATTCTGTGACCATAGGAAACAAAATGGCGGCCATTTGAAAAAAGGGTTTTTTTCATCGATTTTTCGACTTCGTCGGCCAAGTAAAAATTTATATTTGATGGATCGGAATAAAAGTGGTACAACTCCTAGACAATTTAGTTAGCTTCGTCGGCAACAAAGAATCATGCCAAACGGTTTAGTAGATTTGAAGTTACCATACCACGCGATTAAAAAAAAAAGTCATTTCACATCGAGAAAAACGCGTTTAAAGTTTTGACTACATGTAAATGCAATATTATGCAACGTACGTTCAATCTGCTATTCCGGGTCCATAAACTAGTCCTTCCGCTTCCTTATAGAGGGCGTTGTGCTCGATCTGGGCCATCCTGCGTTGCTCCAGAGCCGCCCGTACGGCCGGTGACAAGCGGTTTTCGGCCGCTTGAATCGGGTGGACGTCCGAATGCTTGGCGAACTGCGTCGAATAGAGTCCCAGGGTGACGTCCATCGTTGTCATGGTCTTCAGAACTGCTGAATACCTTTCGTTGAAGTTCTTCGCACCAGAATGTAAATGCTTGGGGGCTAACTTCCAAACACACGCGTTCAAACTTTTATTTGAATTTTGTGTGTTTCCTCCCAAGTACCGGTACAATAACTCGTCCTCAGAAAGGAAAAAGCTGGTGCGTGAAAATGGCCAATTTCAGGCAGGTGAATTCTTCTGTTCAACCGCGAATAACAAACATTTCCGTTCCGTATTCGGAGAAACAATTTCAGGGATGGATTGTAAACACTTTTATGGATCCAAAAATACAATTTAAAAAAAATCGATTTTTTTAACCAAAAGATAGTAAACCTCCCGTTAAATCCGTTGCTCAAGGATCAGTATCGGTATTTTATTTATCCATCCGTGAATGCAGGCCATGACATACGTTACTGTTCTACTTTTTCATTGCCGGCCGGGGTGGCCGAGCGGTTCTAGGCGCTACAGTGTGGAACCGAGCGACCACTGCGGTCGCAGGTTCGAATCCTGCCTCGGGCATGGATGTGTGTGATGTCCTTAGGTTAGTTAGGTTTAAGTAGTTCTAAGTTCTAGGGGACTGATGACCTCAGAAGTTAAGTCCCATAGTGCTCAGAGCTATTTTGAACTTTTTCATTATTAGCCCAGGAATTGAAAACTGTATGGAGTTCCTTTCTGTTCTGATTCAAATGCTTTATATAACAGTACTTCAAGTAGTCTTTTAAAGAACAAATGTAACCTTGTTAGTGCAATCTCTCGCTTGTTTATTGAATAATAATACAAAGTTATTTTAAATTTCTCTTTAATTCTTTTGGTCCCACAGTAATTTCTGAAAATGTTTTCCTAGATTGTTCACTAATGGTCATGTCTTCTTATTTATGTCGATATTTGATCGCAGCACAATCTACTAGACACATTTTGGCTTCAGCAGAACAGTTTTCAGATAAGCTGTCATTAGCAGAAATATTTTCAAATATTTTTGTCCATTTTACAGCAAGTATAAAATAGGTGTGTCTAGTTGAGAACTTCGAGAAATCCTGCTGATCCCGAGTTCGAATCTTGGTCTGGCACACAGCTTTAATCTGCTGAAAAGGCTCTAAGCACTATGGGACATAACATCTGAGGTCATCAGTCCCCTAGAACTTAGAACTACTTAAACCTAACTAACGTAAGGACATCACACTCATCCATGCCCGAGGCAGGATTCGAACCTGCGACCGTAGCGGTCGTGCGGTTCCGGACTGGAGTGCCTAGAACCGCTCGGCCACTACGGCTGGCTTTTAATCTGCAGGAAAGTTTCGTAACAGCGCACACTCCGCTGCAGACTGAAAATCTCATTTTGGAAACATACCCCAGGCTGTGTCTAAACCATGTCTCCGCAATATCCTTTCTTCCAGGAGTGCTACTACTGCTAGGTTCACAGAAGAGCTTCTGTGAAGTTTGGAAAGTAGGAGTACTGGGTAGCTCAGATGGTAAAGCACTCTCCCACGAAAGGCAAAGGTCACGAATTTGAGTCCGGCACACAGTTTTGATCTGCCAGGAAAGTTTCGATCCTGAATATGTTTGCAGTGACTATTGTGATTCACGTTCTTCGTGAATAGCTGTTAGACCGAACACGGTCAGGTTTTATATCGTCGTTGCACGTATCCTGTCAATAAGGGAGGATGCAGATGTACTTTAGATCGTAACAGGAAATTAGTGTCTCGACTGCAATGTTGCACTCCAGACTTTCCTTAAATTAGTTGATGCGCTATAAAAGTCTTTCCTCCTTCTCAGTATATCAGTAAATTGCAATCACGTTGTGTTATTTTCATGCATGGCCCAAAAGGAGAATATAGTCAAGAAATTTTCACTGAAGATATACCAATTATGTACTTAGTTCGAGAAAGGAGCAAGTCACTTTATCACCGACATTTGATGGGATGTGCACTTTCATTTCTTGCCTAACATACAAACACGGAAGCAAAAATCGGCCGCCGAAACTGGTGTTTCGTCTTCCAATAGCGGTATTGCAAGCACGTGAGTGTCGCTGTGGTGGGTCTACTGCGATGAGACGGGACGCTGCCTTTACCTCCAGGAGCGCCGTTCCAGTCTCCAGCCACGGCTGGAATGCGTCCGATGTATGCTATTAAAGAGACTGGAGATTTATTGCTGCGGTGCAACTATGCCGGAGACGTATGGGAGGCGGAGACACAGCGAACCAAAATAAACAGAGGTGTTTCGAAATGTTTACAGCCTGAGGAGCCATCACTGTGTTACACGGCCCGCCTGCATTTTTATCACGCTCATAGGAGACTACAGAAGCCAGCTGTCTCTCGCCTGAAATGGAGCGCTGGTTTCCTCACTGTAACGGTCGCTTCCCCTTTGATACCGTTGCGACGCTAGGAACCTCGTGAATTACGAGTGCCTTGTGGTTATTGCCTAAAGAAACTGAAAGGCATGCTCTCTCTTAAGCTAAGCCTGGAATCGTAATTGACGTCGAAGTTGGCTCTGCTTAATGGCAAGTTAATGACGGTAGACCGAACTTTTCATTCTGATGACTAGCGAAGCTACGTTGGTGGACTAACAGCTGTTGCCAATTGCAAGAAACCATTGACGTAACTACACTAATGCTCATAAATTAAGGATAATGCTGATATATGGTGAAACAACACTCTGGTGGGCGGTTTGCGGGTTTAAATCACCTCGGGGTATGACCATGCGGTGCATTTGATCTTCGGTCGTCGCACGGTGGCGCTGGCAAAAGTCCATATACGCAGAGGTGTGTTGGTGCATGTCAGAGTACGGTGCAGCGAGTAAGTGTGCAGACTTTTTCAGACGTGCTAATCGTGACTGTTGAAAATGGCTCATAGAACACATATTGATGACGTTATGAGGGGTAGAATACTAGGGCGACTGGAGACTGGTCAAACACAGCACGTCGTAGCATGGGTCCTCGCCGGCCGAAGTGGCCGTGCGGTTAAAGGCGCTGCAGTCTGGAACCGCAAGACCGCTACGGTCGCAGGTTCGAATCCTGCCTCGGGCATGGATATTTGTGATGTCCTTAGGTTAGTTAGGTTTAACTAGTTCTAAGTTCTGGGGGACTAATGACCTCAGCAGTTGAGTCCCATAGTGCTCAGAGCCATTTGAACCATTTGAACCATGGGTCCTCCGTGTGCCACGAAGTGTGATCTCAAGATTATGGCAACGATTCCAGCAGACAGGAAACGTGTCCACGCGCTACAGTACGGGACGTCCACAGTGTACAACACCACAAGAAGACCGATGTCTCACCATCAGTGTCCGCAGAAGGCCACAGAGTACTGCAAGTAGCCTTGCTCTGGACCTTACCACAGCCCCTGGAACAGCTGTCTCCAGACACACAGTCTATAGACGACTTAATAGACATGGGTTATTCGCCCAGAGACCTGCAAGGTGCATTCCACTGACCCCTGGTCAAAGCAGAGCCCGTAAAGCCTGGTACGAAGAACAAGGTACATGGTCATTGGAGCAGTGGTCCCAGGTTATGTTCACGGATTAGTTCAGGTATAGTCTGAACAGTCATTCTCATCGGGTTTTCATCTGGCGTGAACCAGGAACCAGATACCAATCCCTTAATGTCCTTGAAAGGGACCTGTATGGAGGTCGCGGTGTAATGATGTGGGGTGGGATTATTATTGGTGCACGTACACCCCTGCATGTCTTTGACAGAGGAACTGTAACAGGTCAGGTGTATCGGGACGTCATTTTGCACCAGGGGTGCCTTTTCAGTGGTGCAGCAGTCGGCCCCACATGCCTCCTGATGGACGATAACGCACGGCCCCTCCGAGCTGCCATCGTGAAGGAGTACATTCAAACAGAAGATACCAGGCGAATGGAGTGGCCTACCTGTTCTCCAGACCTAAACCCCATCGAGCACGTCTGGGATGCTCTCGGTCGACGTATCGCTGCACGTCTTCAAACCCCTACGACACTTCAGGAGCTCCGACAGGCACTTGTGTAAGAATGGGAGGCTATACCCCAGCAGCTGCTCGACCACCTGATCCAGAGTATGCTAACCCGTTGTGCGGCCTGTGTACGTGTGCATGATGATCATATCCCACATTGATGTCTGGGTACATGCGCAGGAAACATTGGCGTTTTGTAGCGCATGTGTTTCGAGACGGTTTTCTCAACTTATGACCAGTACCGTGGACTTACAGATCTGTGTCGTGTGTTTTCCCTACGTGCCTATGCTATTAGCGCCAATTTTGTGTACTGCCACGTTGTGTGGCACCACATTGTGCAATTATCCTTAATTTATAAGCATGAGTGTTGGATAACGCTCGGCGTGCTACCTTCGACTTCGCACGGCATCGGTACTTAGCTGGTATACTGAGGTCAACACGACGTTACAAAAAGGTGGAAGGTACATATTTCGAAAATAATTTTTTGTATGCCACAATATAAAACATGTAATGTTACAGCCCAGACACACATTGCTATTGCTTGTAACAACAAGAGCGATTACTTTTTAATTGCTTCAGTGCCAGTAAATGCAAAGCTGTAAGAAAGGAAAAAATAAACGCAAAATATACACTATTTGGTGAAAGTATCCGAACATCCCTGTCTAATTCCGAAGTGACCACTAACGAGACGCGGATTGGTCGGTATAAAAGAAGGTGCGTGTGTATTGTGTGTCAGTAGAGAGGCAGTATCAGCAGAATGCAACCGTCGCGAGAGCTCACTGACTTCGAACGTGGACTAGTCATTGGATATCACCTAAGTAATAGGTGCACCAGGGATATTTCAACACTTCTAAAGCTGCGCAAGTCGACTACTTGCGGCAGTGCTGCCAGCCATCCATGTGGAGCACGTGTTGGTCTCACCGCGGACTTCTAGTACTCAGCCACACACGATTGATTTCATCAAAGTGTACGGGCCTGAAGATGGCGTTGAAGCAACTTCGAAACTGGTGGCCAAATAAATATAAAATATTGAGTACAGCTGGAAGAGTTTCGATTGTTGGCTGGGTCGGAGACTTTCTCCGCTCCGGGACTGCGTGTTGTGTTGTCCTAATCGTCATCATTTCATCCCCATCGACGCGCAAGTCGCCGAAGCGGCGTCAAATAGAAAGACTTGCACCCGGCGAACGGTCTACCCGACGGGAGGCCCTAGTTACACAACAGACCGACCAACCCATTTTTACTCATCTGTCCGTTTCTTTTTCTCTCCATGCAGTCGTTTTCTTCGGTTGTCCTAAATACAAAAATTCATTTATCGGATGTGCACCTTCATCAGCAATTTGTACAAAGACGGCTTGCTAAAAAGTAATATCTCCTACTTTTCAGGTGAAAACTTTTTAAATAAAACAAACGTTATTAACATTCTACATCTTTATTCTTCATGTCTAGGTGTATATTTCTCAAAATAGTTCTGGCGATGATCACATATATCCCATCGGGAGAGCATTACGGAGCTACAGCCTCACCCCTGCTTGCACCGTTTCATCCATTATCAAAGTGAATTACTCGTAGGTGTTCTTTAAATTATGCAAATAGACGTAAATCGGATGGGGCCAAGTCGGGACTATATGGAGGCTGATCGATGCCAGTGAACCCAGCCGTCGGATTGCTACAGACGTTGTAGCTCTCGCATGTGGTATGGCACTGCCTTGCTGGAGGAGATTGTGCTCCATGTGTGGACGAACACATGGAGAATAACGATTTAGAACGTAAATACCATTCCTTCCGTTTAAAAAGCCTGAAGAGTTTTCACAAAAAAAATTCGGAGACATTACTTAACAGCACGCTCTCGAAGTTTCTGTTAGATTTTTTAGTGCTATTATTGTTGATTTTGAGCCATACTTTCTCACTTTCTGTAATAAATTCTGCCAGAAGATGGTTTTTATCTGCATTCGAGCCAAAAATGGTTCAAGTGGCTCTGAGCACTATGGGACTTAACTTCTGAGGTCATCAGTGCCGTAGAACTTAGAACTACTTAAACCTAACTAATCGAAGGACATCACACACATCCATTCTCGAGGCAGGATTCGAACCTGCGACCGTAGCGGTCGCGCGGTTCCAAACTGTAGCGCCTAACAATTTTAAATTTCGTCGATAATATAGTAATTCTGTAAGAGGTAACGTACTTGGGAGATCCTTCGAATGGAATTGATAGTGTCTCGAAAAGGGCTAGTAAGGTGAAAATCATCAAAAGTAGAAAATGTGTAATCGATTGTAATACAAATAGTCACGTGATGCTAAGGAAATTAAATCAGGAAATGACAGACTAAAAGTTGTAGAAGAATTTTACTATTTGGATAGCAAAATCACTGACGATGGCAGAAGTAGAAAGGATATAAAATGTAGAGTACTGACAGGAAAAAAAAGAGAAATGTCTTAATATGGAGTTTGTCGGATTGACAGGAATATTCTACATCTCCATCTACATCAGTACCCCACAAGCTACCTGGCGGTGTGCCACGGAGGGTATTTCCGGTAGCGCTAGCTGACCCCGCCTTCCCTGTTCCACTGGTGAATGGCGCATGGAAGGATGATTGCCGGTGAGTCTCTGTATCAGCTCTAATTTCTGGAATTTTTTTCCTCATGATCATTTCGCGAGATATATATAGGAGGAATTAGTATGTTGTCCGACTCTTCCCGGAAACTACTAATCTCGAAATGTCAATAGTAAACCTCTCCGTGATGCACAACAGCTCTCGTAGCGTCTGCGTTTGTTGAGCACCTCTGTAAAGCTGTCGCGCCGACTAAATCATCTCGTGAGGCAACGCGCCGTTCTTCGTCGGATCTTCTCTGTCTCTTTTATCAGTCCTCCCTGGTGAAAGTCCCAGACTGTTGAGCAATACTTGAAAATTGGCCTTACAAGCGCCTTATAAACCACCTCTTTTGTAGATGAGTTACATTTCCTGAAGGTTCTTTCTATGGATCTCAGTCTGACATCTGATTTTTCCTGTTGTTTGTTTTATGTGGTCATTCCACGTAAGGTCGTTCTGGATAATTACTCCTAGATATTTTGCGGTATGTACTGTTTCCAGCAATTTACCATCAATAGTGCTGCTGTACGGTAGTGTGTATACTATGTTACATTCATTTAAGTACCGAGCACATTGCGAGCGACTGTGCAATTCATCAGTTCTCTTGTAGGTTATTTTGCAAATCGATACTGTCTTCTGGCGTTGCTACTTTTTTATAGACCAACCCATCATCAGCGAATAGTCTTGTATAGAAATTTCCTGGCAGATTAAACCTGTGTGCCGGATCGAGACTCCAACTCGTAAGTCGTGCTTGGGTAGCTCAGATGGTAGAACACTTGCCCGCGAAAGGCAAAGGTCCTGAGTTCGTTTCTCGGTCTGGCACACAGTTTTAATCTGCCAGGAAGTTTCATATCAGCGCAGACTCCGCTGCAGAGTGAAAATCTCGTTCCGGAGTCTTGATGAGCTTCCGACACTTTCTACTAGATCATTTACATACATTGTAAACTGTAACGGCCCTATCACACTTACTTTCGGTACTCGGGAAATTACGTTTACATCTGCAGATTTTGTTTCGTTTAGAGTGTCAGGTTGAGTTCTGTCTACAAGGAATTCCTGAATCCTGTCGCAAATCTGTTCCCATACACGTTGAAAGCTCGCATTTTTTTTTCTCTTGATGGCTGTGCAGGACGGTGTCACATGCCTTCCTGAAGACAAGGAACACGGCATCAGCTTGAGCGCCGTTGTCTACAGCGCTATGGATCTCATGGAGGAGCAGAGTCAGTTGAGTTTCGCAAGATGTCTGATTGCGAAATATATGTTGATTTTGATGGAGGAGATTTTCCTTCTCCCAAAACATCGTAATTCTTGAACGTGAAACATGCTCCGTAATTCTACAGTAGATTGAGGTCAACAATACAAGCCTATAATTACGCGCATCTATCCTATCATGAAAACGTGACCTACGCTTTTTTCAAGTCGCTAGATAACGATCGTTGTTCCAGCGACTACGATAAACTGCTGATGGAAATGGAACAAGTTATTCGCATAACATTATAGAAGTTTACAAATACACTCCTGGAAATTGAAATAAGAACACCACCCGGCCTCCCGCATGCCCACTATACGCCCTCGCTCAAAGTCCGTCAACTGCACATACGGTTCACGTCCACGCTGTCGCGGCATGCTACCAGTGTTAAAGACTGCGATGGAGCTCCGTATGCCACGGCAAACTGGCTGACACTGACGGCGGCGGTGCACAAATGCTGCGCAGCTAGCGCCATTCGACGGCCAACACCGCGGTTCCTGGTGTGTCCGCTGTGCCGTACGTGTGATCATTGCTTGTACAGCCCTCTCGCAGTGTCCGGAGCAAGTATGGTGGGTCTGACACACCGGTGTCAATGTGTTCTTTTTTCCATTTCCAGGAGTGTAGAAATGAGCGTTTGGCGCCATTGGCCGGGAGGCCCCTTACGGGGCAGGTCCGGCCGCCTTGGTGCAGGTCTTATTACATTCGACGCCACAATGGGTGACTTGCGCGCCGTATGGGAATGAAATGATGATGAAGACAACACAACACCCAGTCCCTGAGCGGAGAAAATCCACGACCCAGCCAGTAATCGACCCCGGGCCCGTAGGACGACAATCCGTCACGCTGACCACTCAGCTGGCGGGGCGGACAGTTTACAGACAACTCATCTGGTCCTCATGCCTTTCCACTATTAACGATTGTAGGTGCTTTTCTATTCCGCGATCGGTTATCTAAATATCTGCCGTTGGACGTTCATACTATTATAGACTGTATTACGATTTTCCGCGGTAAAAAAGTTTTGGAAGACCGAGTTCATTATTTCGCTCTTCTCTCTGTTATCTTCCTCCGCGCTGGGTAGCCGAGCGGTCTTGGGCGCCTTGTGACGGTTCGCGGGGCTCCCCTCCCGTCGGAGGTTCGAGTCCTCCCTCGGGCATTGGTGTGTGTTTTGTCCTTAGCGTAAGTTTTCAGTCAATTAATTAGTGGGTAAGTCTATGGACCGATGACTTCAGCAGTTTGATCCCACAGGAACTTACCATAAATTTCCAATTTATCTACCGTTTCGGTGCCTGTATGGTCAGTGAGTGACTGAATAGACGATTTCGACGCTCTTCCTGATTTTACGTAAGACCGAAACCTCTTATGGTTTTTCCTCAGGTCGGCTGACAAAATTTTCATTTCAAACTCATTGCACGCTTTCTCATTGCTCTCCTTGCGCTCACTTTCGCTTCATTCCACTTTTATTTGTATGCTAGGTTTTGACTTATCTGTGGTGAAGCTCTCTTTGTTTAAAAATGGTTCAAATGGCTCTGAGCACTATGGGACTTAACATCGGAGGTCATCAGAACTTAGAACTACTTAAACCTAACTAACCTAAGGACATCACACACATCCATGCCCGAGGCAGGATTCGAACCTGCGACCGTAGCGGTCGCGCGGTTCCAGACTGCAGCGCCTAGAACCGCTCGGCCACCTCAGCCGGCCTCTTTGTTTAATTAGAAGTTTTCTAACACGGCTGTTACTTCGTGGTAGGTCTTTCCCATCCCTTAAGACCTTACTCGGAACGTACTTGTCTAAGGCGTATTGAGTGATAGTTTTGAATTTTTTCCGATTTGTGCTCCACATCTTTGTCCTAGCACTGAAAATTTTTTTTGTTGTCTACTCAGATCCTCTGCGATTTGCATCCAGTCACTCTTTATAAGCAAAAATATTTTCTATCTTTCTTATCAGTCGCCGGCCGGTGTGGCCGTGTGGTTCTAGGCGCTTCAGTCTGGAACCACGTGACCGCTACGGTTGCAGGTTCGAATCCTGTCTTGGGTATAGATGTGTGTGATGCCCTTAGGTTAGTTAGATTTAAATAGTTCTAAGTTCTAGGGGACTGATGACCACAGATGTTAAGTCCCATAGTGCTCAGAGCCATTTGAACCATTTTTTTCTTATCAGTCCTTGTAATAACTGTAGCCGTAGTTGTTATGACAGCCTTATGATCAGTGATACCTTCATCTACGTTAACTAAGTCGGTAAGTCCTTCTCGAGTTGGTTATCTGTTAACTGCTCGAGGTAATTTTCGGACAAGACATTCAGAATAATGTCACATCACTTGTTTATTGCATGACTCTCCCAATCTATACTTGGCAAGTTGGAGTCACCCCCTATTAAATGGCATAATTAGGAAAATTAAGGACGACTTTCTGCAATTCATTCTGAAGCGTTCTACCACTTTAAACCATGACCGTGGCGATCTATAAAAGCATCACATTACTATTTTTGACTGACCTTTGATGCCTTAATTCACCCGGATTAATTCACATACGGAATCCGTGATAAACTCGCTACATACTATCGAATTCTTTACTACAATAAACATGGAACGACACAACCACCTCACTAGTGTCTTAACCTTTCGTAAAACCGAACTGATCCTCATCTAACAGATCCTCGATTCTCTTTTCCATTCTTCTGTATATTATTCTTGTCAACAGCTTGGATGTATGAGCTGAAAGCTGATTGTGCGACAGTTCTTCCACATATCAGCCCTTGCTATCTTCCGAATTGTGTGGATCATGTTTTTCCGAAGGTCTTATGGTACGTCGCCAGTCTCGTGTATTCTTAACACCAACTTGAATGGTCGTTTGGTTGCCATTTCCCCCAAGAAATTTAATAATTACTGTGCTATGTTATCGATCCCTTCTGCCTTATTTCATCTCAAGTGTTCCAGAGATCTTTTAAATTCTGATTTTAATACTGGATACCCTTTGTCTTCCATATAGTCTCCCATTTTTTCTGCTATGAGGTCGTCATAGAGGCTTTCAGTTGACTCTTTTCATCCAGCTGCTCTCTCCTCTGCGTCTAATTGTAGTTTCTATTGAAATAGTAGTTTTATTGCACCCTTGCTTTTAATATCTCCAAAGGCTGTTTTGACTTTTCTATATGCTCAGTGTCAGAAATACAAAAGCAATATTTGGACGATAGAGTAGTCCTACAGACAGGAAGAGAGTATACGATGTGCTACAGTATAATGCTGAAGACTGGATAGGTAGATTCGATAAGTAATGTAGAGGCACTGAATCGAATCGGCAAGAGACGAACTTCATGGCGTAACCTGACTAAAGTAATGTATAAGTTGATAGGGTACACTTTGCAACATCAAGCAATAAATAATTTGATAATAGAAGGAAGTGTAAGAGGTATGAATACAGTAGGAACGATGATGTGGATCTTCGTTGCAGTAGCTATGAACAGAAGCGTATTGCAGTGGCTAGACTACCATGAAGAACTGCATAAAACCAGTTTTCAAAACAACAGCTGAAGACTGCCACACACTAAGAAATGGAAAGTAACCTTTATCCAGCCGTATATGTCGAATGGCTGAAACTCATTTACATTGTTCTTCGAACAGCTAATGGAAACAATCAAAGATAAACTACAGTCTCATTTCAAATAGGTACACCATTCATACAACTAAAGTCGGTGGTGACATAAATCTACCCTCGATATGCTGGAAAAATTATACGTTTAAAGCCGGCGGCAGGCGCAAAACGTCATCCGAAATTGTGCTGAATGCTGTCTCAGAAAATTATTTTGAATAATTAGTTCATGACCCCACTCGAAGCGTAAATTGTTGCGAAAGCATACTTGACCTCTCACCAGCAAATAATCCTGGACAAATAGGGAGTATCATGACGAATACAGGGATTAGCGACCACACGGCAGTTGGTGCTAGGCTGAATACCCTAACACTTACAACCATCAAAAATAAACGCAAAGTACATGTATTTAAAAAGCTGATCAAAAATGCTCTTAACGCCTTTGTAATAGGCAGTCTACACTTCTTCCGATCTGATCACGTGAAAGCAGAAAATATGTGGAATGATTTCAGAGAGATAGTATTGACGACAATTAAGAGATATACATCACATAAATTAGTAAGTGATGGTACTGATCCCCATGATACACAAAACGGGTTAGATTGCTGTTGTAGAAGCAACGAAAAAAGCATGCCAAATTTAAAAGAAAGCAAAATCCCCAAGATTGGCAAAGTTTTGCAGAAGTTCGAAATATAGCGCGTACTTCAATGCGAGATTCTTTGAATAATTTCCACAACGAAACTCTGTCTTGGAATCTGGCAGAAAACCCAAAGAGATTCTGGTCATACATAAAGCACACCAGTGGCAAGACGCAGTCAATACCTTCACTGCGCGATAACAACGGTGAAGTCACTGATGACAGTGCCACTAAAGCAGAGTTATTAAACACGGTTTTACGAAACTCCACCAAAGGAAACGAAGTAAATATTCTTGAATTCCAATCAAGTAGATATCCTCGGTGTAGCAAAGCTGCTTAAATGACTTAATAAAGGCAAGGCCTCCGGTCCAGATTGTATACCAGTCAAGTTCCTTTCAGAGTATTCTGATACAATATCTCCATATTTAGCAATTATATACAAACGCTCGCTAATACAAAGTTCCGTACCTCAAGACTGGAAAATTGCTCAGGTCACACCAATACCCAAAAAGGGAAATGGGAGTAATCCGATGAATTACAGGCCCATATCCCTAAAGTCAATTTGCAGTTGGGTTTTGGAACACATACTGTGTTCGAACATTATGAATTACCTCGAAGAAAAAGATTTATTGAAACATAGTCAACATGGATTCAGAAAGTATCGTTCTTTTGAAGCACAACCAGTACAAGCGTCTTCTAACCAAACAGCATGCCTAAGAAATACCGCCTCAGTTGCTCGACTGGATTCGTGACTTCCTGTCAGAAAGGTCACAGTTCGTAGTAATAGACGGAAAGCCATCGAGTAAAACAGAAGTAATATCTGGCGTTCCCCAAGGAAGTGTTATAGGCCCTCTATTGTTCCTGACGTGTATTAACGACATAGGAGACAATCTGAGTAGCCCTCTTAGGATGTTTGCAGATGATGCTGTCAATTACCGTTTTGTAAAATCATCAAATGATCAAAACGTCTTGCAAAATGGTTTAGATAAGATATCTGTAAGGTGCGAAAAGTGTCAATTGACCCTGAATAAAGGAAAGTGTGAGGTTATTCACACGAGTAGTAAAAGAAATCCACTAAATTTCGATTCCGCGGTAAGTAACACAAATCTGAAGCTTGTAAATTCAACTAAATACTTAGGGATTACAATTACAAATAACCTAAATTGGAACGATCACATAGATAATGTTAGAGCAAACCAAAGACTGCGATTCATTAGCACAACACTTAGAAGGTGCAACAGGTCTACTAGAGAGACTGCTTACACCACGCTTGTCCGCCCTATTCTGGAGTATTGCTGTGCGGTGCGGGATCCGCATCAGGTGGGACTGACGGATGACATCGAAAAAGTTCAAACAAGGGCGGCTCGTTTTGTACTGTGGAAATAGGGGAGACAGTGCTACAGACATGATACATGAATTGGATTATGATGTTTTCGTTTGTGGGATGTTCAACTGCGCGGTTATCAGCGCCCGTACAAGTTCCCAACCTTTTCTCAGTTCAATACCGCCAATTTTATGAATGATGATGAAATGATGAGGACAACCCAAACACTAAGTCATCTCGAGGCAGGTGGAAATCCCTGACCCCGCCAGGAATCGAACCCGGGACCCCGTGCTCGGGAAGCGAGAACGCGACCGCGAGACTACGAGCTGCGGACACATGAACTGGAGTGACAATCACTAAAACAAACGCGTAATTCGTTTTCACGGGATCTTCTCATGAAATTTCAATCATCAGTTTTCTCCTCCGATTGCGAAAACATTCTGTTGGACCATCATCACGATAAAATATGAGAAATCAGGGCTCGCACAGACAATTTTAAGTACTTGTTTTTGCCGAGAGTGGAATTGTAGAGAGACAGATTGAAGGTGGTTCATTGAACCCTCTGCCAGGCATTTTATTGTGAATAGCAGAGTAACCATGTAGATGTAGATATCCATTCCTGAGGCTGGAAGTGAACTGGCTACTTCATTTTTTCGCGGCACCAATGCTACACCAAGCCCACACAATACACCAGCTGTTAAGTACTATATTTCACGACTCTATTTTCCCCCTTTTCACCATCGAAGCTCGCCATCTAGTTCGAGACAAATTTTCGTCATTTTAGCAACAGGACTCCATTAATTATTTATTGTGCAACTACTTTACGATCAAACTATTTAATTCCAAGTTCTACCAGCTTGAAATCTGTAGCGTTTTGAAGTATAGCAATAGGATGTTAAACATTGTTAACATTAGGATGTTAAACGTTGCTGTATGTGCAAAATGACGCACAGCTTATGAAACGTGACTAGTAAATACAGTAATTTCTGTAGAGTTCCGCATCTACATCAACACCCATACTCCGCAAACGAGCAAGGCAGAGGGTACGTCCCATTGTTTCAGTTATTAGGGCTTTTTCCCCCTTCCATAGCGGGAAGAATGGTTGCTCAAAGGCCTCTGTACCAGCTGTAATTAGTCTAATCTTGTCTTCGCGATCGCCATGGGAGGGATATGTAGGGGTTCTATTTTTATGTTTATCACTGATGGTTTGTTCCAGAAACTATCTAAGTAGCTTTTCACAGTGTAGTTTGCGTCTATATTCAAGCTTCTGCCACTTTAGTTCTTTTAGCATCTTTGTGACTCTCTCCCATCGGTCGAACAAACTGTGGGGTAGCGGGTAGATAATCATATGGTTGTTACCTCGTTATGTCTGAAATTGTCTGTACGTGCTTACCGTCTACCTTCACCGTCTACAAGAGCCTGAAATCTATTTTTTCGGTCAGCTAAAAAGCGATGGAGAACGTGCTGTCGATAATTTCTGGTCTGCAAGTCCACATTACTCTTCGTGTTCCCGCTTGTTATTTACGCAGCAGGGTCAGGATCTATGACTAAAAATAAAAGTTTTGAGTTTTAATTGGTTCATGTATTCTGCAAAAGCCCACAGCCACAAAACATAAGTCATAGTATTGTAACTAATATCCAGATCGAAACCAGCACTATTAACCGTTCAGAGGCGACCTCTACGAGAAGTTCGAGGTAAAATGGTCTACCGCACTGACTTCTAATCACCAAAAGGTAACTGCTCGCCTTAAAAGTGGAAAATAATCTCGCCGCTTGTCACACGGTTTTATCAATGTTACGAGCGGCACACTACTTTCGTGATACCTAATCGATCCAGTACTGTGTACAATCCTCGCAAGTTCACTTCCTACTTTTACCGAAAACGCATTCACGTCTTCCCAGCTCTGACGTCATCCGAGGCACAATGCACACGAGCGTTTGACTGAAGTGGTTAGTTTGATATCTCGGTGCGAAGCGTGTCTCCCATTGCCTCTCTGGCTGTATATACACTGAAGTGACAAAGAAAATGGTATAGGTATGCGTATCCAAATACAGAGATATGTAAACAGGCATAATACGGCGCTGCGGTCGGCAACGTCTGTATAAAAGAACAAGTGTCTGGCGCAGTTGTTAGATTGATTACTGCTGCTACAATGGCAGGTTATCAAGATTTATGTACGTTTGAACGTGGTATTATTGTCGTCGCACAAGTGATGAGACACAGAATCTCCGACGTAGCGATGAAGTGGGGATTTTCCCGTACGACCATTTCAGGAGTGTACAGTGAATATCAGGAATCCGGTAAAACATCAAATCTCCGACATCGCTGCGGCCGGAAAAAGATTCTCCAAGAACGGGACGACTGAAGAGAATCGTTCAACGTGATATAAGTGCAACCCTTCCGCAAATTGCCACAGATTTCAATGATGGCCCATCAACAAGTGTCAGCGTGCGAACCATTCAACGGAAAATCATCCATATGTGCTTTCGGAGCCGAAGGCCCACTCGTCCACCCTTGATGAATGCAAGACACAAATCTTTCGCCTCGTCTGAGCTCGTCAACACCGACATTGGACTGTTGATGACTGGAAACATGTTGCCTGGTCGGACGAGTCGCGTTTCAAATTCTGTCGAGCAGATGGATGTGTACAGGTTTAGAGACAACCTAATGAATCCATGGACCCTGTATGTCAGAAAGGTGACGTTAAAGCTGGTGGAAACTCTGTAATTATCTGTGGCGTGTACAGTTGGAGTGATATTAGACCCCTGATACGTCTAGAAACGACTCTGTGTGTAAGCATCCTCTCTGATCACCAGCTACAAAGTGGCTCCAGGAACACTCTTCTGAGTAGAAACACTTCCGCTGCCCACCAAACTTCTCAGACATGAACATTACTGAGCATACATGGGATGCATTGCCACATGCTGTTCAGAAGAGATCTCCACCCCCTCGTAATCTTGCGGATTTATGGACAGCCCTGCCGGATTCATGATGTCAACTCCCTCCAGCACTACTTCAGACATTAGTCGAGTCCATGCGACGACGCGTTGTGGAACTTCTGCGTGCTCCTGGGGGCCCTACACCATATTAGGCTTTATTTTTATTTTTAGTTTCTGCATCTACATCTACGTGATTACTCCGCTATTCACGATAAAGTGCCTGGCAGAGGGTTCAATGAACCACCTTCAAGCTGTCTCTCTACCGCTCCACTCTCGAACGGCACGCCGGAAAAACGAGCACTTAAATTTTTCTGTGCGAGCCCTGATTTCTCTTACACTCCTGGAAATTGAAATAAGAACACCGTGAATTCATTGTCCCAGGAAGGGGAAACTTTATTGACACATTCCTGGGGTCAGATACATCACATGATCACACTGACAGAACCACAGGCACATAGACACAGGCAACAGAGCATGCACAATGTCGGCACTAGTACAGTGTATATCCACCTTTCGCAGCAATGCAGGCAGCTATTCTCCCATGGAGACGATCGTAGAGATGCTGGATGTAGTCCTGTGGAACGGCTTGCCATGCCATTTCCACCTGGCACCTCAGTTGGACCAGCGTTCGTGCTGGACGTGCAGACCGCGTGAGACGACGCTTCATCCAGTCCCAAACAAGCTCAATGGGGGACAGATCCGGAGATCTTGCTGGCCAGGGTAGTTGACTTACACCTTCTAGAGCACGTTGGGTGGCACGGGGTACATGCGGAAGTGCATGTCCTGTTGGAACAGCAAGTTCCCTTGCCGGTCTAGGAATGGTAGAACGATGGGTTCGATGACGGTTTGGATGTACCGTGCACTATTCAGCGTCCCCTCGACGATCACCAGTGGTTTACGGCCAGTATAGGAGATCGCTCCCCACACCATGATGCCGGGTATTGGCCCTGTGTGCCTCGGTCGTATGCAGTCCTGATTGTGGCGCTCACCTGCACGGCGCCAAACACGCATACGACCATCATTGGCACCAAGGCAGAAGCGACTCTCATCGCTGAAGACGACACGTCTCCATTCGTCCCTCCATTCACGCCTGTCGCGACACCACTGGAGGCGGGCTGCACGATGTTGGGGCGTGAGCGGAAGACGGCCTAACGGTGTGCGGGACCGTAGCCCAGCTTCATGGAGACGGTTGCGAATGGTCCTCGCCGATACCCCAGGAGCAACAGTGTCCCTAATTTTCTGGGAAGTGGCGGTGCGGTCCTCTACGGCACTGCGTAGGATCCTACGGTCTTGGCGTGCATCCGTGCGTCGCTGCGGTCCGATCCCAGGTCGACGGGCATGTGCACCTTCCGCCGACCACTGGCGACAACATCGATGTACTGTGGAGACCTCACGCCCCACGTGTTGAGCAATTCGGCGGTACGTCCACCCGGCCTCCCGCATGCCCACTATACGCCCTCGCTCAAAGTCCGTCAACTGCACATACGGTTCACGTGCACGCTGTCGCGGCATGCTACCAGTGTTGAAGACTGCGATGGAGCTCCGTATGCCACGGCAAACTGGCTGACACTGACGGCGGCGGTGCACAAATGCTGCGCAGCTAGCGCCATTCGACGGCCAACACCGCGGTTCCTGGTGTGTCCGCTGTGCCGTGCGTGTGATCATTGCTTGTACAGCCCTCTCACAGTGTCCGGAGCAAGTATGGTGGGTCTGACACACCGGTGTCAATGTGTTCTTTTTTCCATTTCCAGGAGAGTATTTTATCGTGATGATCATTTTTCCCTTTGTGGGTGGGTGCCAAAAGAATCGGAGGAGAAAACTGGTGACTGAAATTTCATGAGAAGATCCCGTCGCAACGAAAAACTCCTTTGTTTTAATGATTGCTACTCCAATTCACGTATCATGTCTGTGACACTATCTCCCCTATTTCGCGGTAGTTCAAAACAGGCCGCGCTTCTTGGAACTTTTTCGATGCCATCCTTCAGTCCCACCTGATGCGGACCCCACACAGCACAGCAATACTCCAGAATAGGGCGGACAAGTGTGGTGTAAGCAGTCTCTTTAGTTGACCTGTTGCACCTTCTAAGTGTTCTGCCAATGAATCGCAGTCTTTGGTTTGCTCTACCTACAATATTATTTATGTGATCGTTCCAATTTAGCTTATTTGTAATTGTAATCCCTAAGTATTTAGTTGAATTTACAGCCTTAAGGTTTGTGTGACTTATCGCGTAATCGAAATTTAGCTTCTTTTAGTTCTCATGTGAATAACTATACACTTTTCCTTATTCAGGGTCAATTGCCACTTTTCGCACCATACATATATCTTATATAAATCATTTTGCAAGTCGTTTTGATCATCTGATGACTTTACAAGACGGTAAATGACAGCATCATCTGGAAACAATCTAAGACGGCTACTCAGACTGTTTCCTATGTCGTTAATATAGATCAGGAACAATAGAGGGCCCATAACACTTCCTTGGGGAACGCCGGATATTACTTCTGTGTTACTCGATGACTTTCCGTCTATTACTAAGAACTGTGACCTTTCTGACAGGATTTCCCTGCCTCGTGATGACTGGGTGTTCTGGACTGAAGCGCCTAGAACCGCTCGGCCACAGCGGCCGGCTTCACAACTGGCGCGCGACTGCTACGGTCGCAGGTTCGAATCCTGCCTTGGGCATGGATGTGTGTGATGTCCTTAGGTTAGTTAGGTTTAAGTAGTTCTAAGTTCTAGGGGACTGATGACCACAGATGTTAAGTCCCATAGTGCTCAGAGCCATTCTTTCTGACAGGAAATCACGAATCCAGTCGCACAACTGAGGCGATACTCCATAGGCACGCAGGTTGTTCAGAAAACGCTTGTGAGGAACGATGTCTAACGCAGCAGACCGCCAAATGGAACATCTACTATCAGAAACACACGCCAATTTTCAACTTTCTGAGTTTAATATTTAATGGCTTCAAGTTTTCGTGAAAAAGCTGATTTTAACCAAAATATTGCTCTGATCAAGTTGAGTCTTGTAACTTTTTATTTGCTTGTTCTGACTGAATTTTAGCTTCCTAGATTTATTTTTGAACTCCACTTTTTTCCTTAAATCGCATATTTTGCCTAACATATTCATTTGATCAATCTGAGACGTTACAATGTTGAGATTAATATACCTAATCACACACTGACGAAGTCTGGAAAAGTTATTTTAATTATGGCGAGACCCTTTGTATGTTAAACGCAGGTTCCTTATGATGCTTGACGTATTTGGTACATGCCTCATACACTTCAACAATATTCTAGGATGGGTCGCACGGGCGTTTTGTATTTAGTATTTTTTTACGACTGTACACAGCGTGATAACTTAGTACTATGGAGCAGCCATCACAAAAGCGATTAAAAGTAGATTGAATAAAATTCAAATATTTTCCTTATTCTAAACTGCACATTTCAACCTTTAATTTATATACTTATTCATTTGTATGTATGAACATTCATATAACAGAATTACAAGCTAAAAAAATGTTCATAAATGCAAATATCCAGGAATGAAAGCATTCAGGTCTAAACTTGAGTTGCACTCCTGATGCGTAAGTACTAAACATGAAGTACGATGTACACACTATGCAGGAGAAATTACATAGTCACAGCTTAGCACTGTCATTTTAGTCTTTTTTCGTTCATCTAGAATGGTGAAGAATATATTATTTATAGACGAAGACCATCTGTATCGTCTTATAAAATAGCCATAAGTACAGAATAATGTCGAATTAAGGTACAAGTTTGTGAATGGTCAATGCAAAAGCTACTACAGTGATAACGAAATATGGGCTAAATGGCTCTGGGCACTATGGGTCATCAGTCCCATAGAACTTAGAACTACTTAAACCTAACTAACCTAAGGACATCACACAGATCCATGCTCGAGGCAGGATTCTAACCTGCAACCATAGCGGTCGGGCGGTTCCAGACTGTAGCGCCTAGAACCGCTCGGCCACTCCGGACGGCAACGAAATATGTACGTCTTTTAGTAACATAACACATCTTTACCAGGAAAAGGAACCTTCTAATTACTGTGGAACAGATTGCCGGATGAGTGGCCAAAAACAAAATGTCCACGTGGTGAGCTCTAATTACCTGAAAAAATTGTTGCAAATACAAAATCAAACTGTAGAGATTAGTGAACAAATGATTTTTTTGTTGTTGCAAGTAGCTACACTCCTGGAAATTGAAATAAGAACACCGTGAATTCATTGTCCCAGGAAGGGGAAACTTTATTGACACATTCCTGGGGTCAGATACATCACATGATCACACTGACAGAACCACAGGCACATAGACACAGGCAACAGAGCATGCACAATGTCGGCACTAGTACAGTGTATATCCACCTTTCGCAGCAATGCAGGCTGCTATTCTCCCATGGAGACGATCGTAGAGATGCTGGATGTAGTCCTGTGGAACGGCTTGCCATGCCATTTCCACCTGGCGCCTCAGTTGGACCAGCGTTCGTGCTGGACGTGCAGACCGCGTGAGACGACGCTTCATCCAGTCCCAAACATGCTCAATGGGGGACAGATCCGGAGATCTTGCTGGCCAGGGTAGTTGACTTACACCTTCTAGAGCACGTTGGGTGGCACGGGATACATGCGGACGTGCATTGTCCTGTTGGAACAGCAAGTTCCCTTGCCGGGCTAGGAATGGTAGAAGGTTGGGTTCGATGACGGTTTGGATGTACCGTGCACTATTCAGTGTCCCCTCGACGATTACCAGAGGTGTACGGCCAGTGTAGGAGATCGCTCCCCACACCATGATGCCGGGTATTGGCCCTGTGTGCCTCGGTCGTATGCAGTCCTGATTGTGGCGCTCACCTGCACGGTGCCAAACAGGCATACGATCATCATTGGCACCAAGGCAGAAGCGACTCTCATCGCTGAAGACGACACGTCTCCATTCGTCCCTCCATTCACGCCTGTCGCGACACCACTGGAGGCGGGCTGCACGATGTTGGGGCGTGAGCGGAAGACGGCCTAACGGTGTGCGGGACCGTAGCCCAGCTTCATGGAGACGGTTGCGAATGGTCCTCGCCGATACCCCAGGAGCAACAGTGTCCCTAATTTGCTGGGAAGTGGCGGTGCGGTCCCCTACGGCACTGCGTAGGATCCTACGGTCTTGGCATGCATCCGTGCGTCGCTGCGGTCCGGTCCCAGGTCGACGGGCACGTGCACCTTCCGCCGACCACTGGCGACAACATCGATGTACTGTGGAGACCTCACGCCCCACGTGTTGAGCAATTCGGCGGTACGTCCACCCGGCCTCCCGCATGCCCACTATACGCCCTCGCTCAAAGTCCGTCAACTGCACATACGGTTCACGTCCACGCTGTCGCGGCATGCTACCAGTGTTAAAGACTGCGATGGAGCTCCGCATGCCACGGCAAACTGGCTGACACTGACGGCGGCGGTGCACAAATGCTGCGCAGCTAGCGCCATTCGACGGCCAACACCGCGGTTCCTGGTGTGTCCGCTGTGCCGTGCGTGTGATCATTGCTTGTACAGCCCTCTCGCAGTGTCCGGAGCAAGTATGGTGGGTCTGACACACCGGTGTCAATGTGTTCTTTTTTCCATTTCCAGGAGTGTACATTTGTAGCCTGCACCTTCTAAGGACAGCGTTTCCTTACATTATTCGTGGAAGACGTTCAATACACAACACCTCTTTGTGTGTCACATTCGTACAAGGAAGAAAATACAGCCACCAAGAGTGATGGTCCAAATGGCTCTGAGCACTATGGGACTCAACATCTTAGGTCATAAGTCCCCTAGAACTTAGAACTACTTAAACCTAACTAACCTAAGGACATCACACACACCCATGCCCGAGGCAGGATTCCAAGCTGCGACCGTAGCAGTCCCGCGGTTCCGGACTGCAGCGCCAGAACCGCTAGACCACCGCGGCCGGCTACCAAGAGTGATCTTCAGTGGAAGTTACTTCTCTTAAAAATGTTTCGTCATCCAGGGAGTGGACGATCCCACTCAGTGCATGCTTAAAACCAACCAAATTGTGAATGCCTCTCATGTATGTGCCGAGATCGACGACAACAGGTTCTGAATGCAGCAGTTGTAAGGCCTTGGAAAATGAAGTCTGCAGATCACGGAGATGAATGGCGGCCTGATGTATGAACCAACACTATGGTAATAATGTCGGCTCTTAAGGCTTGCAAAGGGGAAGTCTATGCTACGGTTCCGACTGGCAAGCTCGAAGGAAATTAACAGAATTCGCATCAACTGTTTGACAGTACTTGCGAATGATGCGATGTCCAAAAGTTCCCGATGTGATTAACCTGTCCAATATGTCCGGAGACGTACGTAAGATGAAGTCTACTCAAGGCACAAATCCCAGAGGTATGACCCATGGATGTCGTAGCACGTCTGACTGAAAGTAGAAAGCTTGTGAATTAACTAACAAACTACATAGCACTGAATTTCTTTTACGCACAAATGAAAACCTAAAACTAAAATGTGATATAGCAATCATAAGCTGTATTATTAAATGGCTAGCCTGATTCATGGTGAATGGTTTATGGTGCAAAGTCACATCTGCAGGTCGCCTATCTAACTGCTTCCATGGGGAATAAAAATTGTATTTTCAATCTCTGTGTATAGAAGGTAATGTCTTGACGACTGACTCATCACCATCCAACCCAAACTGCTAAGGATAGAAACTTGAAATTTGGAGGAGGCGTGGATCTATATCGTAGGCGTCGATTAAGAAGGGATTTTTCAAAATTACAACTGTAAGTGGGTTAAATGGGGATGAAGGTTTTTCAAGAAAATGTCGCTATTAAGACAATTTTGAAATTAGACATATGGAAACTGATATTGGGTTCTTGGTCAGAAATAAAGAAATACGTGTTTCAGCATTTTTGGAAATTTAACCCTTTGGATATGAAATAGTGGATGAAAGCTTGTTTTCGAAATATATCATTACTAAAGAACTACTAAAGTATGTTTTAAGCTACATCTATGAACCCTGGTATTTTACCTCTTGCTTACAAATAAAAAATACGTGATTAATTGTTATTGGACATTGAACTCCTATGGTGCCAAAGTAGGGGAGGAGACTTTTTATAAAAATATAGTATTATGAAAGCATCTTTATTGTTAAAATCTACGAAAATTTAATTTTGGCTTCTCAATTAGAAATAAAAAAATATGTGTTTCACTGTTTTTGAAAAATCAACCCTTAAGAGCGTGGAATAGGGGTGAAACGTATCATGAAAATATTTCATTGCGACATAGTTTTAAAAGCTAAAAATCAAAAATTTGTGTTTGGCTTCTGGGTTAGGGAGGAAGAAGTATATGTTTCACAGTTTTTGGAAATTCAACTCCAAAGGGGGTGGAATAGGGTCAGAGTCATTCACTGACTCATCATCAACCAGCGCAAACGGCTAAGTAAGAAGTTGAAGTTAGACATCCTTTAAGAAGGGATTGTCCGAAATTCCACGACTAAGGAGGTAAAATAAGGGATGAAATGTTTATTGAAAGTATGTCGCTATTAAGGGAATTCAGAAGTTTGAGCTACGAAAACCGATTTTGGATTTTCAATCAGAAAATAAAAAATACGTGTTTCAGTATTTTTGGAAATTCAATCATTAGGGGGGTAAAATACCGGGTGAAAGATTTTCGGAAATAAATAATTACTAAAGAACCACTAAAGGAGTTTTAGGGCTATATCTATGACGATTGGCATTTGACTTCTCAATAAAAAATATTAAAAAAGGAACGTGTCTCATTGTTTTTGGAAATTCAGTCCCTAAGGAAGTACAATAGTAAACGAAAATTTTTAAGAAAATAGTTCATTGCATTAAGAAAATTTTAAAGCTAAGTTTATGAAAATTGGTGGTTTACTTACTTAGATATAAGGAAATAATTGTTAGGGGATGAAAGTTCCTACGGAAATATCTCTAGAAGAACGCAAAGGACACAAGTAAGAAAACATTTGGACTCCAGCCACAAGAATCGCTTTTTGGTCAGAAGTACATTCGGAAAAGACCATGCAGTGGTGATTAGTGAATATGAAAATTCAATTAAATAAAAACAAAGAAGTCCTCTGCAGGCCATACAATGTAGGCGAGCGAAGCAGCGGGCGCTAAACTAATATTTTATAAAATTATTGACCGAAATTAAAGTTTTTAACTACTGTTATGATCTACTCATTAAGAAGTATAAACTGATGTTGAAGTCTTAATACACTAAGAATGGCTCAAATGGCTCTGAGCACTATGGGACTTAACAGCTATGGTCATCAGTCCCCTAGAAGTTAGAACTACTTAAACCTAACTAACCTAACGACATCACACAACACCCAGTCATCACGAGGCAGAGAAAATCCCTGACCCCCCCCCCCCCCGGGAATCGAACCCGGGATAACACACTAAGATAAGTATTACAGTTAGAAAGTGTGTTTAATGTTTTGAAGCAGCGTAACTCATGGGGCGCAGATACTCAGACTACATACATCCAGTATTTGAGGCTGAGAGCACTTAGTGAAAGTAACAAATTTTTTATATGATTTGAAACTGTTACGAAACTTTTACACGGTGTCATATCAACAAAATGACGAAAGGAGTAAAGTTTTTCCGCTTATTACATTTTCGCTGTTCACGCAGGAAAACCGTCACATCACCCAAGACGTTTTAGTCTATTTCTTGTTTACTACTTACTGTACATTTTGCAGACAGCATCCACGGTCACCACTGAATTAATATGCAAAGTCATATTATTGTAAAACACGTAGTTCGGGAGATATGATGTCTCAAACATTGAGATGCATGTAGAACTAATTTTTGCTTAAAATGGAGCGCAAATTACCCCGGCTACATTCAGCCAATGTTTCGTAATGAGATCACTTAGCGACTACTAACAAACTTTAAAAGTATTTTCAAACCTTTTCTAAGCTTTTTGTCGCTTTCACGTTTAACATGAAATATTTAACACATTAACTCATTTGCAAAGTAATCAGATGTCTGAAGCTGTTTTATACATGAGAGTCTCGTTCCTTACAGAATCAGAGATTTACTGGTTACTACTATTAGTCACTGATTATTTTAATTACTGCTTGATGAATGTCTCATGTATCTGCGACTCATACCAAATAGGACTAACAGGAATGTTAACAAGTTTGCTTAACGTTTCGGAAAGTGTCAGATAATCCATGAACTGGGGGAGACGCTTGATGATGACGCAGTCTGTCCCACGACCGCCTTCTTACGAAGTTTCAAGAACCAGCTTTATGGGAGGAAGCTAGGGATATTCTACAGCTTCCTACGTATCGCCTCAGTATGGAGAGCAAAGACAAGATTAGACTAATTACTGCTCTTACTGAGGCATTTAAGTACCCACGCTCTATAAACGAATGGAGTGAGGAGGAATCCTAATAATTAGTATAGGGGTCAGTCCCCGCTGCCACGCACTCCGCAGTGCTTTGCGGAGTGGAAATGCAGATGATGTACAAATAGTCACAATTTTTTACCTGTTCTACAATGATAAAATGAAGTTGACAATACAAAAAGTTGGAGATGGGTATAGCGACTTAATAGATCTACATCTACATCTACATGACTACTCTGCAATTCACATTTAAGTGCTTGGCAGAGGGTTCATGGAACCACAATCATACTATCTCTCTACCATTCCACACCCGAACAGCGCGCGGGAAAAACGAACACCTAAACCTTTCTGTTCGAGCTCTGATTTCTCTTATTTTATTTTGATGATCATTCCTAACTATGTAGGTTGGGCGCAACAAAATATTTTCGCATTCGGAAGAGAAAGTTGGTGACTGAAATTTCGTAAATAGATCTCGCCGCGACGAAAAACGTCTTTGCTCTAATGACTCCCATCCCAACTCGCGTATCATATCAGACACTCTCTCTCCCCTATTATGTGATAATACAAAACGAGCTGTCCTTTTCCGCACCCTTTCGATGTCCTGCGTCAGTCCCACCTGGTAAGGATCCCACACCGCGCAGCAATATTCTAACAGAGGGCGAACGAGTGTAGTGTAAGCTGTCTCTTTAGTGGACTTGTTGCATCTTCTAAGTGTCCTGCCAATGAAACACAACCTTTGGCTCGCCTTCCCCACAATATTATCTATGTGGTCTTTCCAACTGAAGTTGTTCGTAATTTTAACACCCAGGTACTTAGTTGAATTGACAGCCTTGAGAATTGTACTATTTATCGAGTAATCGAATTCCAACGGATTTCTTTTGGAACTCATGTGGATCACCTCACACTTTTCGTTATTTAGCGTCAACTGCCACCTGCCACACCATACAGCAATATTTTCTAAATCGCTTTTCCACTGATACTGGTCTTCGGATGACCATACTAGACGGTAAATTACAGCATCATCTGCGAACAACCTAAGAGAACTGCTCAATTAGACGAAAATAGAAGACAACAAATGTAATAATTGAGGGAAAAACTGAGAAGTAAAATCACTAAAGATAGTAAGCAGCCAGGGTGTAGGGCCTGCTATGCTTTGGCTCAAAATTTTTGTTCATTGTTAGTACATAAGCAGCAGTTTTCAAACAATAACCCTGTGTATTATTTGCATGGAAATGATGGCTATGTGAACCTAACAGAGGTGCTGCTTCCTCTTGTGCATGATACTTTTCCAAAATTCTTGAAAAATATTTTTCACGGATGGGCTGTACAGTCACAGTCTGTCCAATTTAGTAATTGTTTACACCATTCAAAAACATATGTAGTTTGTGTGCTGCAGTGCCTTCACTGATAGCCGACCCACACGTACCGCTTTAGAGTTTTGCTTTATAAAGAAAAGTACGTTTCATTCTCGTAGGTCATTCCAGCACGAGTGCCCGCCAGTAGGCAGTGTTGTGCCCATGGGCAGCGGTGAGCAGGGATGGGCAAACTACCAACTGACGCGAGGGCATCCAATCCGCCGGGGTGTGGCTTATGCTTCTGTACTGCCCTGGCCTCATACTCGAGGGCAAGAGCGGCCCAGTGGACCGTGCCTGCGCAGAACTCATGCAGTAGAGCATCATGGTGGGTAGCCTATACCAGCTGCACCTGGCCGCGATCAAACTGACAGCCACTCCCAATAGCCCATGCCCCACGTGGCAGCCTTGGAACATCCTACCAGTCTACTCTATATGATGGAGAATGAGTACTGTTCTTTTGTGCTTTTTTCCCTTCAGTACAGAAGGGCCCAGCTGAGAATATTTAGGAGAGGATTTCCAATTCAGACATCTGCTTTACAACCAAAGCTGACCTTTCGAAAACCATGGTCGGTACTGGAGGATCTGCGCTATTTACATTTTATTTCTGAGACAAATCCCAAACACAAATACCGGGTGATCAAAAAGTCAGTATAAATTTGAAAACTGAATAAATCACGGAATAATGTAGATAGAGAGGTACAAATTGACACACATGCTTGGAAGGACATAGGGTTTTATTAAAACCAAAAAACAATACAACAGGTCAGAAAATGTCCGACAGATGGCGCTTCATCTGATCAGAATAGCAATAATTAGCATAACAAAGTAAGACAAAGCAAAGATGATGTTCTTTACAGGAAATGCTCAATATGTCCACCATCATTCCTCAACAATAGCTGTAGTCGAGGAATAATGTTGTGAACAGCACTGTGAAGCATGTTCGGAGTTATGGTGTGGCATTGACGTTGGATGTTGTCTTTCAGCATCTCTAAAGATGTCGGTCTATCACGATACACTTGCGACTTCAGGTAACCCGAAAGCCAATAATCGCACCGACTGAGGTCTGGGGACCTGGGAGGCCAAGCATGACGTAAGTGGCGGCTGAGCACACGATCATCACCAAACGACGCGCTCAAGAGATCTTTCAGGCGTCTAGCAATAATTTTTTTTGGTTCTAATAAAATCCCATGTCATTCCAAGCAAGTGTATCAATTTTTACCTCTCTATCTACATTATTCCGTGGTTTATTAAGTTTTCAAATTTATATTGACTTTTTGATCACCCGGTACAAAGACCTAGTGCGTGTTTGAGTGTTTGTTTTTGCTCGAGGTGTGCAGTATACCTACCTGTCGCTTACTGTGCTAACCTTTCCAGCTCTGTAACTTCTGTTCCCAATACCTTCTATTATCTGTTTTATATATTCTAGTCATAGTCTCATCCTATAATTTTTCCTCTTTACTGCTTCTCCCACCACCAAATTAGCTATTCCTGGTGTCCAAGGCAGATATCGAAAAATGTTGTCCATACTTGTTGTTAGAGACGCCAGCGCCTATTCTTTTTAGGATTTCTTCATTTATCTGTCCACTTAATTCTTAACGTTCTTCAGTATTACCACTATCCAAATAACCGATGTACCACATTACATTTTTAATGTACATTATATTTTCACACAAACTCTGAGCATAATTTCAAACATTTCCTGAACTTTTTCTCACTTACATGCTATAAGCCAATTATTTAACATAAACTGAAGAATTATTCCCCAAAATATTCTGCGTGAACTCTACAAAGTAACGGTTCTGTGAGCGTTTGAAGCTAAAGCAAACGGTGTATTGGAAAGTTCTGAACACAAAACGCCACTTCCACATGTCGTTATTGATGCAATCACCCATATTCATACCGATTTCAGTAAACCTGATTTGCAGGAACGTTGTTTGAGCAGTTTTACTCGAAATGTGAGCGAAAGTTTCAATAGTCTCATTTAGAGACACGCTCCAAACATACCATCCAGCTGAGGCGAAATTGTCAACATTGCTTCAAATTTGACAGTAAGTCTGTTCAATGTAGGCTATGCTGCATTAGTGCAAGAGGCAAAAGGCCTTCAAATCAAAATCGCTGATGCTGTGAAAATAGAGACGTCAGCGGCGATGCTCTTAGCGACGAAAAGGGCATTGAGGACGAAAATGAGGGCTTACCAGGCCAAAGTAGCAGAAAGCGGCTATGCACTAGCCGGAGCAATAGTTATTATGGCCAGTCAGCCATGATATCCCTTAAGTTGCAAGTTTTGTCCATCTTTTTGTATGATAAATACCTGTCAAACTATAAACGCTGTTTTCTCAAAAACCATGTTTTTCGGCATGTTTGTCGTCACCCACACTAAAAATTTCATGTGATTTTAATGATTTGAAGAAAACTGAATTCTGTTCATACTAGCCAATTTTTCTGTGTTAATATTTAGTATTTTTTTCGGCCAAAACAGAAGGGTCCAAAAATGGCCATTTTTCAAATATCTACACTACTGGCCATTAAAATTGCTACACCGAGAAGAAATGCAGATAATAAAGGGATATTCATTGGACAAATATATTATACTAGAACTGACATGTCATTACATTTTCACGCAGTTTGGGTGCATAGATCCTGAGAAATCAGTACCCAGAACAACCACCTCTGGCTGTAATAACGGCCTTGATACGCCTGGGCATTGAGTCAAAAAGAGCTTGGATGGCGTGTACAGGTACAGCTGCCGATGCGTCTTCAACACGATACCACACTTCATCAAGACTAGCGAATGGCGTATTGTGACGAGCCAGTTGTTCGGTTACCATTGACCAGATGTTTTCAATTGGTGAGAGATCTGGAGAATGTGCTGACCAGGGCAGCAGTCGAATATTTTCTGTATCCAGAAAGGCCGGTACACGACCTACAACATGCGGTCGTGCATTATCCTACTGAAATGTAGGGTTTCGCAGGGATCGAATGAAAGGTAGAGCCACGGGTCGTAACACATCTGAAATGTAACGTCCACTGTTCAAAGTGCCGTCAATGCGAACAAGAGGTGACCGAGACGTGTAACCAATGGCACCCCATACCATCACGCCGGGTGATACGCCAGTATGGCGATGACGAATACACGCTTCCAATGTGCGTTCACCGCGATGTCGCCAGACACGGATACGACCATGATGATGCTGTAAACAGAACCTGGATTCATCCGAAAAAATGACGTTTTGACGTTCGAGCACCCAGGTTCGTCGTTGAGTACACCATCGCAGGCGCTCCTGTCCGTGATGCAGCGTCAAGGGTAACCGCACCCATGGTCTCCGAGCTGATAGTCCATGCTCCTGCAAATGTCGTCGAACTGTTCGTGCAGATGGTTGTTGTCTTGCAAACGTCCCCATCTGTTGACTCAGGGATCGAGACGTGGCTGCACGATCCGTTACAGCCATGAGGATAAGATGTCTGTCATCTGGACTGCTAGTGATACGAGGCCGTTGGGTTCCAGCACGGCGTTCCGCATTACCCTCCTGAACCCACCGATTCCATATTCTGGTAACAGTCATTGGATGTCGACCAACGCGAGCAGCAATGTCCCGATACGATAAACCGCAATCGCGATAGGCTACAATCCGACGTTTATCAAAGTCGGAAACGTGGTGGTACGCATTTCTCCTCCTTACACGAGGTATCACAACAACGTTTCACCAGGAAACGCCGGTCAACTGCTGTTTGTGTATGAGAAATCGGTTGGAAACTTTCCTCATGTCAGCACGTTGTAGGTGTCGCCACCGTCACCAACCTCGTGTGAATGCTCTGAAAAGCTAATCATCTGCATATCACAGCATCTTCTTCCTGTCGGTTAAATTTCGCGTCTGTTGCACGTCATCTTCGTGGTGTAGCAATTTTAATGGCTAGTAGTGTATAATTCCACAATTCTTTTTACCTTTTATAATTTGTACTTTTTTTTGCGGATACCTACGATAAACTAAAATTTGATCTGTAAGGAACATGGTGATTTGTTAATTTCATGTTTCAGATAACCACAACCGGAATCTACTTCCTTTCAGAGCTGTCCCGGGAAAATCCCAATTACATAGTGAAGATATTAATATGGAACTTCCTGGCAGATTAAAACTGTGTGGCGGACCGAACTCGGGATCTTTGCCTTTCGCGGGCAAGTGCTCTACCAACTGAGCTACCCAATCACGACTCGCGCTTTAATTCCGCCAGTACATCGTCTCCTACCTTCTAGAAGGATATTAATATTTTTCAATTTAAAAAATCTAATAAAAACTTGAATATATGCTTTATTCATTGCAGCAAACCCCATTTGTCTAATAAATTTCAGTATCGAGAAAATAAAATCCTGAGTTAGAGCAATATTTTCGCCCGTCACCCTGTCGTTCCCCCTTAACTCTACTTCGGTTGCGGCGTTGGCAGCGCGGACCGATGACGTGTCTCGGAGGCGGCCGCAGACTGCCGGTGAAAACACGTGGTTGCTGCCAACTTCCTAACGTAGTTTGGCTTGGCGTCGTATCGATGGCGAACGACACCGCAATTTACAAAATCTAGTTTCATTTAGTCATGCGTTGTCGACGGCTTTTCTTCAACTTCAGCTGCTCATTTGCGACTGGATTTCATAGGAGACTGCAGAACTCATCGAGCGACGGCGACACTTGTTCGTTCTAGCGATTAATAACATCCAGTACACGTCCTGTCTTTGGGACTGCCTGAAACGAAAGGAAGTTTCTCCCAATCGAGCGACACTAATGCGTCCTCAACGGTGCGACAGTGTCCGCTCACATCAGCCATGGCTTCATAACTGAAACAATGGAATAATGAAGCCACGGTATTCAGGTCCAGGTCACTAGATTTCCTTGTGATACACTTCTCTGTACTGGATTCCCAGCAGTAGTTCACAATATTTCTCTATAACTTGTTATTTATTCGTATATTTACTGATAATTTTTTAGTGTTTTATTAAGTCTTCGATTTTTTTGTTTGTAACTGTTCTAATTGGCAAAATGTAAATTACAGGAGGTGTACAAAAATATGAAACCACCAGAAAATAGGCGTTACCAGGCCTAATGAAATAAAATGATGTTATCCCGTCGAGCGAGGCAGCGCAGTGGTTAGTACACGGGACTCGCGTTTGGGAGGACGACGGTTCAAACCCGTGTCCGGCCATCCTGATTTGGGTTTTCCGTGATTTCCCAAAATCGCTTCAGACAAATGCCGGAATGGTTCCTATGAAAGGGAACTTCCAATATTTCCCCATCCTTCCCTAACCGAACTTTTGCTCCGTCTCTAATGACCTCGTTGTCGACGGGACGTTAAACACTAATCTCCTCCTCGGTGCTCCTGATGTTACATGGCCTAGAGACTCCATCTGGGGTTGTTCAGACGCCTAGTGGAAGTCTTCTTATTTAACGCCACTTTAGCGACTTGCCCGTAGATAATGATGAAATGATTACCAGGACAACACCTCATCCAGTCCTAGATCAGATTTGTACTATCGCGAAATAGGGGAGATAGTGTCACAGACATGATACGTGAATTGGGGTGGCAATCATTAAAAAAAGTCGTTATTCGTTGCGACTGGATCGTCTCATGAAATTTCAATCGCAAGTTTTCTCCTCCGATTGCGAAAACATTCTGTTGGCACCCATCTACATAGGGAGGAATGATCATCACGATAAAATAAGAGAAATCAGGACTCGCACAGAAAAATTTAAGTTCTCGTTTTCCCCGCGCGCGGTCCGAGAGTGGAACGGTAGGGAGACAGCTTGAAGGTGGTTCATTGAACCCTCTGCCAGGCACTTTATTGTGAATAGCAGAGTAATCACGTAGATGTAGATGTAGATAAATATCCCCGACCTGACTGGGAATCGAACCTGGATGCCCCGCATGGCAGTAATGATGACGCATCTACGGAGGTGGACACAGGGGAAAACGTTGACATTCAAAACAGCTTCCTGTCGTTTCGGAATGGAGCGTTATACGTCCTGCATGATTTTCATGGGAATCTTATACCATTCTTCCTGCAGAATAGTGGCAAGTTCTGATAGTTACGATGGAGAGGATAGCTTCACGCATCCTTATCTCGAAAGTACGTTTGGTGTCTGTTGTGAGCAGGAAAGATGCGATAATTGCTGCTCGTTCGCGCAAAACTAGTCCTGGACGAGGCGAGGTGTGTGAACAGGGGACCCGTGGTCTTGCGTTGATCAAAAATGGTTCAAATGGCTCTGAGCACTATGGGACCTAACATCTGTCCCCGAGAACTTAGAACTACTTAAACCTAACTAACCTAAAGACATCACACACATCCATACCCGAGGCAGGATTCGAACCTGCGACCGTAGCGGTCGCGCGGTTCCAAACTGAAGCGCCTAGAACCGCTCGGCCACACTGGCCGGATCTTGCTTTGTCTTTGAACATAGCATCGCCATTGGTGAACAGACATTGCACCGTGGAATGGTCATAGCCATCCAAAATGCTCACAAAATCATTGGCAGTAATGTAGAGTAACCATGGGGCCGAAGAAATGCCACGATATGGCTGCCCAATCATCACCGAATCCTCGCCATGTGCCACACTTAGGACTGAAACTCGGCCAGTAGTTTGAAATTATGTAACTAGACTCATCCGATCAAATAACTTTCTTCCATTGCTGTATAGTGCATATTTTACGGCTATGACACGACGTTGCTCAGTTACGAGCATTCGCATCACTGATAGGTGGTTTTGCCATTGCAGCTCACCCTGCAATTCCATGCTAATGTAGTCTCCTTCACGGTTCAGTGCTGCAGTTACTTTTTCAGCTGTCATCCTGTTACTTTTAGTCGCAGTCCTCTTAAGTGACAGTCTGTCTCGATATCTCAACAGACACTTTCGCCCTCGTTGTTACTTAACGGATGATGTTCTTCCACTTTCGCTGCTTGTGATATAAATCTTCGATATGGAGCCTCTTGAAACATCAAACACTTCGTCTACCTTGGTTAGCAAGCCCCCACCATAGGAGCACCAACAATTTGCCCACGTTCGAACACCGAGCGAGGTGGCGCAGTGGTTAGCACACTGGACTCGCATTTGGGCTGACGACGGTTCAATCTCGTGTTCAGCCATCCTTATTTAGGTCTTCCGTGATTTACCTAAATCGCTCCATGCAAATTCCGGGTTGGTTCCTTTGAAAGGGCACTCCCGACTTCCTGCCTCATCCTTCCCTAATCCGATGAGACCGATGACCAAGCTGTCTGGTCTCCTCCCCCAAAAGCAACCCAACAACCGAACCCACGTTCGAACTCACTTAGCTTCGACATAATCCACTCACAAGTACCCATAACAATGTTGTGATCACGACTGATTCTTGTAACTTATTGAGGATATTTCACAGATGCCAATCGTGGTCAAATACAGTAGTGCACCCAGGACTCTTAGGTAACATACAGTGTGGCTCACGAAATGTGTTACCAATTGTTTCTTTCACAATTTACGACGCACATTAGATATCCCACTGGGATCTCTACAGCAGTACCAGCAGAGTTTGGAAAAACACATGAGTTACGAAATGACTTGTAATTCACGATACTGCCACTAGGAGACTAGTTAGCAGCAATGGTTGACAATGGAAGACTGACGACACAGCAACGATCGGCAATTGTGTTACTTTTTCATGAAACGAAAAGCCTTGTTGTGACTCAGAGGCGTTTTCGACAACAGTTTAACACACGATGGGTCCCTTGCCAGAAGACCATTCACAGGTTGTACGATACATTTGTACAGGAAGGAACAGTATTGAAAGCGAAGCGACCTCGGCCTAAGCCTGTTTGTTCGCCGGAGAATATTGAAGCAGTACGAGTTGCTGTACAGAGAAGTCCCGGGGAATCGTGTAGAAAGGCAGCAGTGCAACTGGGAACATCCAGACGCTCCGTTCAACGCATTCTTAAAAGTTACCTCCATATGTACCCGTACAAGATGACCTGTGCGCAGAATCTGACTGAAGAACACAAGCAGCAGAGACTACTGTTTGCTCAGTGGGCGGAGGATAGGGAAGAAACTCTCAACAACGTTTAGTTTTCAGGCGAGGCGCATTTTCATTTAGACGTTGTGGTTAACAAACAAAACGTACGCTTTTGGGCCACTGAAAACCCACAAGTGCTTCATGAACGACAACATTATGCTCCGAGGTTTACAGAGTGGGCAGCAATTTCCAGTCACGGACTTATTGGACCCTTTTTCTTTGAAGAAACTGTGAACAGCGAGCGTTATTTAACATACTTCGCAATAGCTTCATTTCACAGCTTCTTGCTACTGCCTTGCCCTTCAACACGCAATGGTTCATGCAAGATGGGGGAAGGCCACATACTGCAAACAGTGTGTTGGAGTTTTTACACGAGCATTTCGACATGCGGATCATTTCACTCAGTTTTCCAGGTCGCTTCAATGACGGACAAAATTGGCTCCCCAATAGTCCAGACCTCAATCAAATGGTTCAAATGGCTCTGAGCACTATGGGACTTAACTTCTAAGGTCATCAGTCCCCTAGAACTTAGAACTACTTAAACCTAACTAACCTAAGGACATCACACACATCCATGCGCGAGGTAGGATTCGAACCTGCGACCGTAGCGGTCGCGCGGTTCCAGACTGTAGTGCCTAGAACCGCTCGGCCACTCCGGCCGGCAGACCTCAATCCATGTTACTTTTTTTGTTTGGGGGTACCTAAAGGAAAAAATGTTCCCGAAACGTCCACGTGATTTAATGGAGCTCAGAAGACTTATTCTTCAAGCTTGCAGTGACATTACGGAAGACATGTGTCGTAGGGTAATCACTAACTTCAATGTTCGTTGAAGGAAGTTAGGAAACGAAATAGTGAACATATTGAGCATGTGCTGAGTTAGAACAAATCTCCATGGACCGCTCTTCATTGTAGTATATGTTCCTTTCAGATTGTATTGACAATAAAGTTTATATTCAAAAACAAAATGGTAACACATTTGGTGCGCCACCCTGTATGTCTTTACGTACAAGCATCCATTTCCACAGTTTTGTCAAAGTGCTGAATGTATTCATTTCATGATCAAGCAGATCGACAAAAAATAAATAAATAAATAAAAATAAACAAAACTACGTAGTAGTACCAGAGTAAAGTACATATGCTAGCAGTATTTTTTTAAATTTTTTTTTATATGAAGACGTCATTCAGATACTTTGAACCTGTGGAGCACTAATTAGAGAATACAGTAAATACTAGTCTTCAGAAATGGATCCAGTTGATGACGAGCAGCTGAAACACATCCCTCGCGACTAGGAGTGAAGTAATATGCGGGATACGGCCGCGCAGTACAGGTGTAGTGACGCCATAAGAGGCGCGCCGCTGGACCGCGGCAGCATTTGCGCACGCGCGAGCTTGTCTGGAAGCTGCGTCTGCGTCTGCTCGTGCCTCGGGCAGGTCGGCGGGTCGGGCCACGCCCTACGCAGCCCCGCTGCAAATAGAACAGACGGCCAGGTAGCCGAGAGCTGGCGCCCCGTGCGTAAAGGCCGGTTCCCACTAGAGCGCGGCAGCGCGGCGTGCGGCAACGGCAGCGGTAAGCGTTTTCCGCGTTGACGCGGCGGCTCGCGGAATTGGCGTTCCCATCTGGAAGCGGCAGGCGTTAGCGGTAGCCAATGACGGACAGCCACTGAGGTACGGGGCAGGACCCACTGAAACGCGCGCTGCGTTTGATTAACTATATCTTACACCTACATGAAGGAAAGACGAAATTGGGTGAAGACATACCAATTTTTCATTTTCTGTACAATGTACTCTTTCACATATTTCATTATTCATGTTTTCTCATTTCACCATGAACAGATTTCATGACTACCGTTCACGATTGTTCACTATCTCCTAACACACTGAAACAATGTACGACAAAAGAAATTATTCAGATAGTTAAGCGAGACAAAAATTTAAAATGTGATACGGTAGCAGGTACACGAAACAGTAAGAACACAAAGGCTAGGTGGAAGGGATGAAAGTGGAAGCCACCTGATAGAATTTCGCACAGAGCATAATTTAATCATCGCCAGCATCTTGCTTAAGAATCACGAAAGAATAATATATATTTGGAACAGTTTTCGAAACCAGATTTTAAATTGTAAGGCATTTCCTGGTGCAGACGCAAACCTGGCTGAAGACTATCAATAGCAAGAAAAGCGTGCTGAAAAAGAAAATTTGTTCACGCCGAATATAAATTCTAATGGTTGGATACTATTTTACAAAGGTATTTGTGTGGAGTGCAGCCTTGTATGTAAGTGAAACGTGGATGATGAACAGTTCTGTCGAAAAGACAATAGACGCTTTCAAAACGTGGTGATTCATAAGAATGCTGAACATTAGATACGAGTATCGTGTGACTAAAGAAGAGGTACGGAATTAAATAGAGGAGGAAGAGGAAACTACGGCACAACTTTGACCACAATAGGGGTTAGTTGACAGGACGTATTATGGGGCATCAAAGAGTGAGGACAAAGTGGTTGGGTGATACTATTCTGATAATAATCATCTGTTGAAATACTATTCTACTATTTTATCTATTAATGTAAGCAGTGAATTTACTCTTCCATGCACTCCTCCACAAAACATTTAAACTGAAACTGAAATCAGTTGAACACCAAATCTTTCAACCACTGTCTGACAACTACTGGATTCACTTTCAACTTTCTATAACTATCACCGGCTAGCCACACACACATACAGATATAAGGAGAACAAAAATAAACAAACATTAGTTTTCAGCATATAATTCTGCAGTTTGGCAACATGTACATAAACAAACCAGACAGGAAGGGACATGAGGCGAACACACTGTAGTTACGACTTCAAATCAGAGTTTTCAGTAAAACGTCTACTGCTAGAGTGACAGAAGAAAAAAGAGCGAACATGAAAATGTGCTTATGTTCCATAATCTAAGTTTTAGTTCAACCTCCAGCATGTGACTAGGTGAGGGGAAACGTATATGTCCGCCAAAAACTCGATTCACTGTAAGTAGTCAGTCATTCACGTAAAAAAAGATGTGAACTGTTTTATAATCTGCAAGTATCACATATCAAAACAAAACTGATTCATTCTAGATTCCACCGAAGATGCCTTAAAGTAAAAGGCGAAACGCGTCTTGAATCAGTAAAGTACACTGGATAAAGAAAAAAGAAAGGAAATAATCAATAGCTCTACATATTTAGTAAATTACATCTTATGACATACCAGCAAATTAGTTTCGGTTTAACTTCTCATTCGACATGCTATTAATGCCGTTTAAAAAAATTCATCTATCCCTTCTGAAAAACTGTAGTTATTTTCATATCTCAGTAGATAAACAGATTTAGGATATTTATCATGCGACAAAATACATGACTTTTCACAAGTTATCGTTTGCAAAAAAACACGTTTCGATTTCTTGAAACGTTTACGAAATTTGCGGTTGATACAACCACATGGTTTACGACGAGCAGGACGAAGTAGCGGTCGCGTCGCGAGCGAGCCGCCTGCGGTCACGGCACAGCCCGTCCGCCGACATATTATTCAATATCTCGAGAACGGTGATAGCTATCGATCTGCTCTCAGCTTTAAAAACAATTTCGATATGTTGACTAAATTTCATACGCAATAATGTATAACCTAAAATGAACTGTACGCAAAGTCCACGCAATGCGTTTTCACCTCTGCACACTCATTAAAATTTCGTGTAAAGGTTTACGTAAATGCGATACAGCAAGTAACCACGACGAATAACGAAAAGAAATTCGGTCCTTTATCGAGAGAAGATATCAGGCTATAACATGCCCAAGAATCAAATTTTTCTACCGAATAGTTTCCTTGGAATCGGATGATATGTTTTTCATAGCTGCCGCCGCGTCCGTCCCAGCGCTTCGGCGGAAGTTCGTGAGGCCCGGGGTGCCGTACCTGACGTCACGCTCAGCGCGTTCTGTGATTGGCGGCGCGCACCTGGGGCGCGTCACGCGGCAGCGGAAGCGGTTCGACATGGGCAAACCGCGACGCAGAGCCCGCCGCGCCTTGCCGCTGACGCCGTTTCCATGGCAACCACGCCGCTGACGCGCGGTTTTGACGCGCGGCAGCCCTAGTGGGAACCGGCCTTAACAGCTGACCGCAGGCGCACGCCGCACCTAACTTCCACCTTCCCGGTCACACGTGGATCTGCCACATGCTGAGCCCTTCAGTAACGAACTCAGATCAACCGTTAAAACAACGAGGTACGCTTAATATCAACATACTAAGACAGTTAATGATCACGTTTGCTACGTTGTACACAGATCAAGTTCTAAATAATGCAAAATCAGCAGAATAGCACCTCGTTTTTGTTGTTGTTTCTGCTGTTGTAGTCACCGAAACATAAACAGGTCTGACGCGGCTCTCTACGGCAGAGTGTGCTATGCAAGCCTCTTCGTCCCCGCGTATCTACAGCAAACTGAATGCGTTTGACCTTGCTTACAACACTATCCACTGTCTCACACGCCTGAATAACCACCTTTTGCAGCCCGAACTGAAGCGAGACACGCAGGGAGAAAGACAGTTAAGTTCTGTACGGTACCGAGAGGCATGTGGAGTCGTGCCGACTCCAGTCCGTGGCCAGCTACCCTATTGTTCATCGGTTGAGGATCCGTGGCGCGAACAGGCCGATCGAGGTGAGTTTGGTGGCCAGGGGAGTACCTTGCGACCTGTGTGACACGTTGCATTGTCCTGCTGGTAGATGCCATCGTGCCGAGGAAGAACAAACTGCATGTAGGGATGGACATGGTCCCCAAGCACAGATGCATACTTGTGTTGCTCCATTGTGCGTTTCAGTAGGACGAGATCACCCAGGAAATTTTACGAAAACATTCCCAAAACCATAATGCTCCCTTCTCTTGCCTGGACCCTTCTGACGATTGTTATAAGGTGTTTGCTATCAGATGTTTCACGCCGTTGCCATCGTACATGGCAGTTCAAAAATGGCTCTGAGCACTATGGGACTTAACTTCTGAGGCCATCAGCCCCCTAGAACTTAGAGCTACTTAAACCTAACTAACCTAAGGACATCACACACATCCATGCCCGAGGCAGGATTCGAACCTGTGACCGTAACGGTCGCGCGGTTCCAGACTGCAGCGCCTAGAACCGCACGGCCACTCCGGTCGGCTACATGGCAGTGGTCACGTTAATATGAGTGGACCGTGTGTAACCAAGCCTTGATTTCGAACTTTTACTTCCACACAATTCCTTTTCTTCCACTGACAAATTAACTGTTGCTTGAGGCCTCAGGATATGTCCTATTAAATTATCGGTTCCGTTAGCCGAGTCTTGTCATAGAGCTCTTTTGTCTCAATTCGAATTAGTACCTAATTATTAGTTATTTAGTTAAGTCTGTGCAATCTGCAACTATTAATTTTTGTTTAGTTTCTCACTGTTGCGCAGCGTTATCCTGACGTCAAGTCCGATTTGTTGATTGTTCAATGACAACCCATACCTCTAGTGTGATTATTTGTTTAACTGTTATTCTAACCTCGCTACACGCTGCCATACTACCAGTGTTAGTTCGATTCTTTGAACTATACATGTGACAATTGCTCTCGGAAGCCTCAGCCGAAGAAGCGTGTTTCATACACGGCTCGTTCATATACAACTCATTCACCTTCGTCCCCTCTTTTTCCCTCCTCTCCGGCATCCAATCCCTCGCAGGTCCCTATTCTTCGCGAGTGCTCCGTCGTTCCCAGTGGTTTTCTTAAATGTTTCTCTCTGGGTGATTTTTATAATGTGGCCGACTTTTAACTTGTGTTTGACTATAGTGTATTTTAAGTGCCCCACGACTTTCCAGCTGTGTTCGTTTAACTTTATGTCGACTTCTTAACTGTCCCCCTGTGTATGTCCTCGTGTTAGCGTACATTTTAACCTCCATTATCTCCATTTGTGTGTTTTTATATCTCCATTTTTTTGCCCATTTATGTATGTTCCCCCTTTTTATGTGTTTGTAAAGCCACTCGCCTGAAGAGCGGTGAACTATGTCGCTACCACGCTCCCCTGCCCATATGGGGCAGGGGCATAAAATTACAATAAGGGGAAAAAATATACAGTATACAACTCGTACATTGACCTGCCGTCCAGAAGTTAGATGCGCAAGTAATCGGAACAGAAGTTCTTGGGCCTTGAGAAGAAAAACAATCACGAACATTATACTGTATTTCACAGAAATAAATCGAATTCCACAGGAGATGACACATATGTGTCTAAACAGGTTTGGGTACATAGCTGAAGAAGTACATTGTGCTTTGCAGAATGTAGGGTTTAAAAACTCAAGTTTAAGCCGACATCGGGAGAAAACATGTCAGAAGCAGCTTCCAGCCTCAGCAACATGATCATGTTCTCTAGTTGTTGCTTTAATGCATTGTAAATGTGTGTTAGTCCCAATTCACACAGAAATGGAGTGGGGCGGACGCCTGGCGGCGGCAAGTGAGTGACCCACACTGAAGTGGAGCTGTTAGAGAGATGCAGGACGGTCGTGCTACGAACGAATCAGAGTATGTCGTCTTCATCAGACGGAGATAGTCATGCGCTAGATCTATTACAGCTCGTAGATGTTCAACAGCAGAGAACATATTAGAAACACTCGTTATAGTTGTAAAAAGGGGCGAAATATGGTATATTCGACGTAACGAAAGAACTGAACATGTATCACGACTTTTTCCTGAATTCTTACACAATATCTCAATAGTGTTTCTACACTGAGTCAAACGAAAGTGAAGAACAGCATTCAAAGAAAATCAATAAAACTGAAATGTTTTGATGGTTATTCCTATTTTTCGTGCGGTTTTTATTTGAATGTAAGCATAAACATTGCATATTTGTGAGAGATGTTCGAAGTATTATAACAGTATTCCAAAATATGATCATCCGTAAAGAGTTCACTGTTGCCGACCAGAAATTCCTCGGTATAATGCATAGTTTATTACAATGTGACAGAGATTTTGCCCATATAGACTGGAACAAAACACCCTTTCACCTGGGCGACTGGGTTCCAGTCACTGCCAACGGCGACAATGGATTCCTTGGAAGCAAGATGAAAAGGATGACAGGGATCTTAGCGCACTAGACCATGGGTTGCAGAGGCTCATTCAAAGTAATCGAGTGTGTCTGACTATACATTTCACCTTCACCTTCAGAGGTAGTGGTCCAGATTTCTGTACACACCGGTGCCTCTAATACCCAGTACCACATCCTCTTGCATTGATGCATGCCTGTATTCGTCTTGGCATACTATTCACAAGTTCATAAAGGCACTGGTGGTCCAGATTGTTCCACTCCTCAACGGCGATTCGACGTAGATCCCAGAGAGAGGTTGGTGGGTCACGTCGTCCATAAACAGCCCTTTTCAATCTGTCCCAGGCATGTTCGATAAGGTTCATGTCTGGAGAACATGCTGGCAACTCTAGTCGCACGATGTCGTTATTCTGAATTAAGTCATTCAGAAAATGTGCACGATGGGGGCACGAATTGTCGTCCATGAAGACGAATGCCTCGCCAATATGCTGCCGATATGGTTGCAGTATCGGCCGGAGGATGAGATTCACGTATTGTACAGCTGTTACGGCGCCTTCCATGACCACTAGAGACGTACGTCGGCCCCACATAATGCCACCACATAACAGCAGGGAACCTCCAGCTTGCTGCACTCGCTTGACAGTGCATCTAAGGCGTTCAGCATGTCCGGGTTGCCTCCAGACACGTCTCCGACGATTGTCTGGATGAAGGCATATGCGACACTTATCGACGAAGAGAAAGAACGTGATGCCAATCCTGGGCGGTCTATTAGGCATGTTGTAGGGTCCATATGTTCCAGGCTGTACAGTGTCGTGGTTGCAAACATGGACCTCGCCATGGACGTTGGGAGTGAAGTTGCGCATCATGCAGCCTGTGACTGCACGAAAAGCGTTATTCAACATGGTGGCGTTGCTGTCAGGGTTACTCCGAGTCACAATCCTTAGTTACCAGTTATCCACTGCAACAGTAGCTTTGGGCGGCCTGAGCGAAGCATGTTATCGACAGTTCCTGTCTCTTTTGATCTCTTCCATATCCGAACAACATCGCTTTGGGTCACTCCAAGACGCCTGGACACTTCCCTTGTTGAGAGCTCGTCCTGGCACAAAGTAACCATTAGAACGCGATCGAACCGCGGTATTGAGCGTCTAAGCATGGTTGAACTACAGACGAGCAGTGTACCCCCTTCGTAGTGGAATGACTGGAACTGATCGGTTTTCGGACTCCCTCCGTCTAACAGGCACTACTCATGCATCGTTGTTTACATCTTTGAGCGGGTTTAGTGACATGTCTGAACAGTCAAAGGGATTGTGTCTATGATGAAATACATATATGGATGTGTGTGTGTGTGTGTGTGTGTGTGTGTGTGTGTGTGTGTGTGTGTGTGTGTGTGTCTGTGTGTGTGTGTGTGTTAGCGAATAGCTTCCACAAATAGAATGAGAATGACTGCATACCAGAGAACTCACGCGAACCTCAGAACCGTGGCTTTTAATTTTGTAGGAGAAAAATCTGTGCTGTATCTGCTGCTGCTGCTGGGAGATTGGGACACACAAATCATGGCCTGCGCGTGGTTAAGAGAGGGAAGGGTAGATTTGCTGAGACACTTGCGAAAAGGCTAGGGGAGCCACAAGCATATAAGGCCAAACCCACGTGACTGCTGGAGTCAGAGAGGTACACTTTCTTTTTGTTAGAGTCAGGTTGTAGAAAAATAGTCTCGAGTGAAATAAGAACAGAACCACAATACATATAACAGTTTTAGAACATTAGAAGGCTGAGAAAAAAGTAGATACGCTTCTTGTATGTCTGAAAGATATGGAAAATTCTGAAGTGGTAGGTGTTCTACGCCTCTGTGGAGACCATGAAAGCCCAGGGATAAACAAGTGAAATGTCAGGCATTATAGAGTACATCATGTTCGTGTAGAGTCAAAATGGAAAAAAATACAGATGTTGCATTATATGTAAAAGTTTGACGCAAAGTGAGATATATTAAGGAAACAGATTTTATGTAGACCAAAATCTGGAAGCATGTGCTTATAAGTTATTCCTATAGAATATTTCTCTTATAATTGTGTCTATAGATCCTTCCTAGGAACTTCCAGCAACGTATGTGAAATCTAGATTAATTATTGAGCTACGTATCAGACATAAAGAAAAAAATTAAAAGTCTGTGGAATTGTCAATGGCATCTTTCTCTGTCCATTTCTTGTGGCTTCGCCCTGCATCGGCACAGAGTCAACATGGCTGTTTTCGGATTTGGCACGGTTTGTAAAAGGGGGGGGGGGGCGGCTGTCCTACCCGATACCACCGCATTTTCGCCTGGGAAGGAATATGTCTACCCCAACTGCCTGCGAATCGTGTGCCTGAGGTGGAACCTGGGTACCAGCCCGGTATTCACCTACTCGGTTATGGGAAACTACCTCAAATTCCCATACAGCTGGCCGGCAGAGCAACCCTCTGTTGTTAATCCACTGGGTGAATTCGACCCGGGGCCAGCGCACCTAACCGTCAGCAACTGATCTAGCACATCCACAGGAGTCAGTAAACAGCGTAGAAAGCTCTCAGTCCTTGGGTGTTGAAAATTTGGAAGAACCAAATTACACTACTGGCCATTAAAATCGCTACACCACGAAGATGACGTGCTACAAACGCGATATTTAACCGACAGGAAGAAGATGCTGTGATATGCAAAGGATTAGCTTTTCAGAGCATTCACACAAGGTTAGCGCCGGTGGCGACACCTACAACGTGCTGACATGACGAAAGTTTCCGACCCATTTCTCATACACAAACAGCAGTTGACCGGTGTTGCCTGGTGAAACGTTGTTGTGATGCCTCGTGTAAGGAGGAGAAATGAGTACCACCACGTTTCCGACTTTGATAAAGGTCGTATTGTAGCCTATCGCGATTGCGGTTTATTGTATCGCGACATTGCTGCTCGCGTTGGTCGAGATTCAATGACTGTTAGCAGAATATGGAATCGATGGGTTCAGAAGGGTAATACGGAACGCCGTGCTGGGTCCCAATGGCCTCGTATCACTAGGAGTCGAGATGACAGGCATCTTATCCGCAAGGCTGTAACGGATCGTGCAGCCACGTCTCGATCCCTGAGACAACAGATGGGGACGTTTGCAAGACAACAACCATCTGCACGAACGGTTCGACGACGTTTGAAGCAGCATGGACTATCAGCTCGGAGACCATGGCTGCGGTTACCCTTGACTGCATCACAGACAGGAGCCCCAGCGATGGTATACTCAACGACGAACCTGGGTGCACGAATGTCAAAACGTCATTTTTTCGGATGAATCCAGGTTCTGTTTACAGCATCATGATGGTCGCATCCGTGTTTGGCGACTTCGCGGTGAACGCACATTGTAAGCATGTATTCGTCATCGCCATACTGGCGTATCACCCGGCGTGGTGGTATGGGGCGCCGTTGGTTACACGTTTCGGTCTTGTTCGCACTGACGGCACTTTGAACAGTGGACGTTACATTTCAGGTGTGTTACTACCCGTGGCTCTACCCTTCATCCGATCCCTGTGAAAACCTACATTTCAGCAGGATAATGCACGACGGCATATTGCAGGTCCTGTACTGGCCTTTCTGGATACGGAAAATGTTCGACTGCTGCCGTGGCCAACACATTCTTCAGATATGTCACCAACTGAAAACGTCTGGGCTGAGCAACTGGTTCGTCACAGTACGCCAGCTACTACTCTTGATGAGCTGTGGTATGGTGTTGAAGATGCATTGGCAGCTGTACCTGTACACGCCACCCAAGCTCTGTTTGACCCAATGCCCAGGCGTATCAAGGCCGCTAATACGGCAGAGGTGGTTGTTCTGGGTACTGATTTCTCAGGATCCATGCACACAAACTGCGTGAAAATGTAATCACATGTCAGTTCTACTATAATATATTTGTCCAATGAATACCCGTTTATCATCTGCATTTTTCTTGGTATAGCAGTTTTAATGGCCAGTAGTGTAGACAATTCCAGTGAACATGGGTCCAGAAGTACATACTTCGTGAAATAAGTGCAGTAAACATGGGTTCGGAAAAGCATACTTTCTGCGACAAACACGTGTTTAGAGGAGGTGCTCAACGTGGCGTGCAATCAATAAAATACATCCCTGTGCCCTCCGGCGAGAGGAATGACGCACCCTGTGAAGTATACTCGATTTTTGTTGTACCTGCTGGCACGCATTCAAGACGCGACCCTGTAGAGTCCACACATCGTTCATCGGCTTGGCGTAGACCAATTCCTTCAAGTGCTTCCCGTAACCAAATTTCTAAGAGATCCCGGTCTGGGGAAAGAGCGGGTTACGGTGTCGTGGTCACCCCCCCCCCCCCACCTCCCCCTCCGACGAATCCAGCTGTCCTGAAATGTCTGTCAGATGTTCGCGCAAATTGTGACGAAAGTGTGTTGGTGCGCCATCATGCATGAACCACATTTGTATTCGTTGGTGCAATGGCACAGCCATTAGCAAGGTAGGCAACACATTAATGAGAATGGCCAATAATTCGCCCCTGTTAACCTTTGTTGCAGCACGTTGTTTTTTGTTGTTGTTGTGGTCTTCAGTCCTGAGACTGGTTTGATGCAGCTCTCCATGCTACTCTATCCTGTGCAAGCTTCTTCATCTCCCAGTACCTACTGTAACCTACATCCTTCTGAATCTGTTTAGTGCATTCGTCTCTTGGTCTCCCTCTACGATTTTTACCCTCCACAATACTAAATTGGTGATCCCTTGATGCCTCAGACCATGTCCTACCAACCGGTCCCTTCTTCTAGTCAAGTTGTGCCACAAACTCCTCTTCTCCACAATTCTGTTTAGTACCTCCTCATTTTTTACATGATCTACCCATCTAATCTTCAGCATTCTTCTGTAGCACCACATTTTGAAAGATTCTGTTCGCTGCTTATCCAAGTTATTTATCGTCCATGTTTCACTCTCATGCCGCGCGGGATTAGCCGAGCGGTCTATGGCGCTGCAGTCAAGGACTGTGCGGCAGATCCCGGCGGAGGTTCGAGTCCTCCCTCGGGCATCGGTGTGTGTGTTTGTCTTTAGGATAATTTAGATTAAGTAGTGCGTAAGCTTAGGGACTGATGACCTTAGCAGGTAAGTCCCATAAGATTTCACACACATTTTTTCACTTACGTACATGGCTACACTCCATGCAAATACTTTCAGAAACGACTTTCTGACACTTAAATCAATACTCTATGTTAATAAATTTCTCTTCTTCAGAAACGCTTTCCTTGCCATTGCCAGTCTACATTTTATATCCTCTCTACTTCGACCATCATCAGTTACTTTGCTCCCCAAATAGCAAAACTCATCTACTACTTTAAGTGTCTCATTTCCTAATCTAATTCCCTCAGCATCACCCGATTTAATTCGACTACATTCCATTATCCTCGTTTTGCATTTGTTGATGTTCGTCTTATATCCTCCTTTCAAGACACTGTCCTTGCCATTCAGCACATATGGCCATGTTATTCTATCGACAAGTACGTCTACGAATAGGTTGACTGAGAATGGATGTTGATGTCCTCTTTCATAATTGCTTGGGGATTTACTTCTGCCAATACATGCTGGTTGTGGAAACTCACAACACCATCTCTTGTGAACCCTGCCTCATCGGTAAACAAAATCTTGGATGTGAACAGTGGATCTGTGGCTCACTTCTCCAACACCCACTGACAGAACCGCCGTCTCCCAAGATGATCTTTTGGCCTTGGGGCCTGACCGTGAGTAGATGATATGGGTACAGCAGCTGTTTATGGAGTGACCCCCTCCCCCTCCCCGGTAAGACAGTGTGACATGCCATCTGTTGCTGCTAATCTTCGCGCACTGATCGCAGGTTTCTTCCACCGAACGTGACACTCTCTCCTGTGTCAGGCGCCCGGAATGTACATGGCCTTCCACTGTCCGTCTTCCGAGGTGCAAGGGTACCTGTTAGAGTGCTGCAACGCTCCATGTTTGACCGGTCACGGCTCGCCTGTTGATGGGGGGACCGAGCCGCTCGTGTCCGGCCCCATACGACTCGGCTCGGTCACGTACTCGCCCCATGTCTGGGTCCGGATTCCGGACACGCGGATAACCGAGCATGACCGGCCACCGCCGACGTCTCACCTCGCCTCGCTGCACTGCACTGTACTTTACTGTACAAATCCAACGTCTCTCTCTCTCTCTCTCTCTCTCTCACTCACTCACTCACTCACACACACACACACACACACACACACACAGTGTATTTATCTCTCTCTCTCTCTCTCTCGCTCTCTCTCTCTCTCGCTCTCGCCGGCCGCGGTGGTCTAGCGGTTCTAGGCACTGCAGTCCGGAACCGCAGGACTGCTACGGTCGCAGGTTCGAATCCTGCCTCGGGCATGGGTGTGTGTGATGTCCTTAGGTTAGTTAGGTTTAAGTAGTTGTAAGTTCTAGGGGACTTATGACCTAAGATGTTGAGTCCCATAGTGCTCAGAGCCATTTGAATTTTTTTCTCTCTCTCTCTCTCTCTCTCTCTCTCTCTCTTTTAATACAAAAGTAACGTTTCCAGGAACGGGTACGTGACACAGCTAAATTCATAAAGCACCTGGAAAGTAAAATGATATTTCTATACAATCGCGGATAGAAAACGAGTCTCATTTCCAAACAAATGATATATTTTTCCTTTCATTTATAGGAAACATTAAATAAGTGCTTTCCCTATAATCTAGAAGACAACCACCTTCATAAAGAAAGCATACAAAAAACATTTAACATTTACAGACGTAGCTTGTCGTACTTTTCAATTGTTTGCAACATAAACAGAATTATAGTTATTGTTGATCAGCAGTAAATCACTAACGCGTTCCGGATTTAATTGGCTGCGGCAATTTGTTAGTAACATTCCGGCTTTACTAAAGCAGCTTTCACTAGATGCGCTTGTTGCTGGGATGCATAAAATACGTCTTGCAGCTGCAGCCAAATCTGGCAGATCTGTTTCATGTCTGCTCCACCACTTTAAGATGTCATCATCATCTCTGGGGTGCATTAAAATGTACAGATGTACTTCATCTGCTGCGGATGACAACATTCCTTGAAACGATCTCTCTTTGTGGGTGGTGATGACACAGTACTTGAAGGATCTATGATAATAAACAAAAGAGACAAGTAATACAGAACTGATATCGAGATCATCGAAACCTTCCCGTAAGAGACCGATGACCTCGCTGTTTGGTCTCTCCCCCCAAACAACCCGATCCCCGTTCCCATAAAAACGAGGTGTTTTACGTTAATGAAATATTATACGAGTCACAACATTCCCGTTTCTCTATAATCACTTTCCACTAACTATTCAAAAACGATTATGTTAATGATTGCATGTTGTACCTGCGTACGTAGCACACATTTGTCGCACATTGCTAAGCATTTCCTGCTTTTCACTTACTTCAAGCATATTAACATCACGGAAGGACGACCAATGAAACGGTCTTTGTGAGGTTTCTTGCAACTGTGTTTCTTTAAATGAGTGGTTCCCGACTGGGAAAACAATAAAGTGGAGTAGTTTATGCACGATACGTACCCAGTAGACGCACTGTTTTCATCTACAACCAACAGAAATGTACTCCATACTTGGCTTTTTAGACCTTCCCGTTTTTTTAATGTGTAAACATTGGTTTCAATCTTACGTCTTACTACACTGGCTTCCTCGCGCTGCATGATTACAGAGAGAGACACACCACAAATGAGAAGCCCGTACTGGCTGCAGTGTCACACGGATAATAACACGTGTAAATGTGTTTGAAGTTATGTGCTACGTATTCGGTCACGGCTTCTATGCTCGGTCACTAGGCTAGTGCGGGTAGCCTATCCAGTTAGGGTGTGCTCGCCCCACCTCGTATTTTGTGCTCGCTTACTCGGTCATGCAGGACTCTAGTACCTGTGTCCCTCAGGCGCTGGAAAAGTCTGCCGAACAGTTTATCAGAGGGCACTATGCGCCGTGGATATTTTTCGGCGTAGAGGGCACGGATCGTAGGTTACATCCATTTGCTAAACCGTAGCTGGTTATCATATCCGCCATTCACTTATCAAGTAGTACAAGTAGTAGGCTTCCATTGCTAATAAATGGTGGAAGAAAGGTAAAGTATTACACCATTTGCAACTACAAACAGCGCAATAACTGTAAACACATAAGTGAATCCGCGTTTAGAAGAATGTAAAATATCATGGTACGTGTGGTGTCACCGCCAGACACCACACTTGCTAGGTGGTAGCTTTAAATCGGCCGCGGTCCATTAGTACATGTCGGACCCGCGTGTCGCCACTGTCAGTACTTGCAGACCTAGCGCCACCACATGGCAGGTCTAGAAAGACGGACTAGCACTCGCCCCAGTTGTACGACGACTTTGCTAGCGGCTACACTGACGAAGCATTACTCTCATTTGCCGAGAGACAGTTAGAATAGCCTTCAGCTAAGTCCATGACTACGACCTAGCAAGGCGCCATTAACCGTACCTGAAGATAGTCTCACTTGTATCGTCAATAGCCATGTACGACAAGGATGCATTAAAGTTAAGTATAACCTAAGCTGCATTCTTTTCTTATTAGCATTCATACTTATCCTGTTCCAGAATTCACGCCCGTCTGCGTTAGATAGCGTTCATTTCGGCCTCCTCTATCTACAAGGTGTTGGCACATTTGCCAACACATCAGTACGTACCCAGGGTTGTCAGTACTATACAATAACGCACACAAACACGAGGAACATTGACGTAGCGTACAACATGACTTGAACCGCACCATTGACTGCAGAACAACTAATGGTAGGTAGAGTGCTGTGAGGAAGACATAATAATACCTTGTCGACATATCTGACGGAGCGCCAACGCAACGACTGTGCTAATATCCGCAACCAAGCGTCGCGCAGCCCTTACAGTAAATACGTGTTTATATCGGAAAGTATTCGTTTACGGATCCATGTTTACTGGACGTATTTTTCTTGTTTCGATGAGTACTATCACCTCTCAAAATGGTGCAAGATGTTCGGAATTCTAAGGGCAATAGGGGTAAGCTGTAAGGAGAGGCGGCTAATATACATGTACAAGAGCGAAGAGAGAATAATAAGAATAGATGACCAAGGACGAAGTGCTCGGATTAAAAAGGAAGTAAGATAGAGATGTAGTGCCTCGCCCCTACTGTTCAATCTGTACGTTGAAGAAGCAATGATGGAAATAAAAGAAAGGTTCATGAGTGGAATCAAAATTCAAGGTAGTTCGCTGATGACATTGCTATACTGGGTGAAAGTGAAGAAGAATTACAAGATCTTCAAAAATGGTTCAAATGGCTCTCAGCATTATGGGACTTAAAATCTGAGGTCATCAATCCCCTAGACCTAAGAACTACTTAAATCTAACTAACCTAAGAACATCACACACATCCATGCCCGAGGCAGGATTAGAACCTGCGACCGCAGCAGTCGCGCGGTTCCGGACTGAAGCGCCTAGAACCGCTCGGCCACCGCGGTCGGCTACATCATCTGTTGAATGGAGTGAACAACCTAATGAGTGCAGAGTATGGATTGAGGGTAAATCGAAGAAAGACGAAAGTAATGAGGAGTACCAGAAATGAAAACAGCGGAAAACTTAACATCAGGATTGATGGTCACGAAGTAGATGAAGTTAAGGAATTCTGCTACCTAGGCATCAAAATAACCAATAATGGACGGAGCAAGAAGGATACCAGTAGCAGACTAGCACTAGCAAAAAGGGCATTCCTGGCGAAGAGACGTCTACTAGTATCAAACATAGGTCTTAATTTGAGGAAGAAATTTCTGAGAATGTACGTTTGAAGCACAACATTGTATGGTAGTGAAACCTGGACCGTGGGAAAACCGGAACGGAAGAGAATAGAAGCATATGGGATGCGGTATTACAGACGAATGTTGAAGATTAGGTGGACTGATAAGATAAGGGATGAGGAGGCTCTGCGCAGAATCAGAGAGGAAAGGAATATGCGCAACACACTGACAAGGAGAAGGGACAGGGTGATAGGACATCTGTTAAGACTCCAGGGAATGACTTCCATAGTACTAGAGGGAGCTGTAGAAGGCATAAACTGTAGAGGAAGACAGAGATTTGAATACATCCAGCAAATAATGTAGGTTGTAAGTGCTACACTGAGATGAAGAGGCTGGCACAGACAGGAATTCATGGCGGGCCACATCAAACCAGTCAGAAGACTCATGAATAAAAATTTAAAAAAGAGAGAGAGAGAGAGAGAGAGGGAGAAATAATTACCATCACCCCGCCTTGAGGGAGGGCTTGCTCTCCTCAATATACAGGGCTGATGTTCTGTATATGCAAATGATGCAGAAACAGTGGACTGAACTGGGAGCATCCATCATACACAGTATGGTGGACATCCTCATGCCAACGTCCATCCTTCCACTAGTGCCGGTTGGTCACATTCAAACCTCTTTGTGACATATTGCGACCTTTATTGTAGCTTATATTTATGTGCACCCCGCACTCCTGAACACGTGTCCTCCAATGGCCAAAGCTAAAGTCAAACGCTGCTACGTCGAGTGTCAAACGACATCGTCGATCCAAACTACCCTTTTATCCGCTGGTCAAAAGTATGGCGCCATATCGAACAAGTTTTCAACCGCAGTTATGTTCGAGCAACATGGTACTTTATAACTAGTGGCAAAATTACGACATGGCAGGAGATACATGCAGCTGGATTAGCTGACACCCACTTGTTTGCCGTCTGCCTACACCTCGACGGTGACACCCACCGCCTCACATGTCCACCAACCCTTGACGTCTGGGAGCTCAGCTGCAAGATGGTCGCCTGCTTTGTCCGCATTTCTCCAATCGTGGTTGAACATAAGGCACACATTTTTTCTGAGGACATATACTTCCTGGCTGCGAAAACCAGCGCCACGGCGACGGCGACAACTCAGACCTCGGATTTAGGTGGAGTTCACAGAATGTCCTAGCCGACTTGGAGCGACGATCAAATTACCGGATCCTATTGGCCAACTATTTGCGTTTAGTTTTCATGTTCCCCCATCCAGCTGGAAGGTAATGAGCCTTATTACCACTCCTGCCCTCCCCCCACCCCCCAGACTTCCCTCCCACTTTTCTCGCTGTATCTCCATATGTCGTCCCCAGCCTCCGAGGGCGTCAAAAATGCAAGTGCACCTTATTCGCCACACAGGCAGCCACCGTAAGGCGGCACCATGACGCTTTAACCTCTCCCCCTACGTCAACCGAATCCCGATTAAATACACTACTGGCCATTAAAATTGCTACACCACGAAGATGACGTGCTACAGACAGGAAATTTAACCGACAGGAAGAAGATGCTGTGATATGCAAATGATAGCTTTCCAGAGCATTCACACAAGATTGGTGCCGGTGGCGACACCTACAACGTGCTGACATGAGGAACGTTTCCAACCGATTTCTCATACACAAACAGCAGTTGACCGGCGTTGCCTGGTGAAACGTTGTTGTCATGTCTCGTGTAAGCAGGAGAAATGCGTACCATCACGTTTCCGATTTTGATGAAGGTCGGACTGTAGCCTATTGCGATTGCGTTTTATCGTATCGCGACATTGCTGCTCGCGTTGGTCGAGATACAATGACTGTTAGCAGAATATGGAATCGGTGGGTTCAGAAGGGTAATACGGAACGCCGTGCTGGATCCCAACGGCCTCGTATCACTAGGAGTCGGGATGACAGGCATCTTATCCGCTTGGCTGTAACGGATCGTGCAGCCACGTCTCGATCCCTGAGTCAAGAGATAGGAACGTTTGCAAGACAACAACCATCTGCACGAACAGTTCGACGACATTTGCAGCAGCATGGACTATCAGCTCGGAGACCATGGCTGCAGTTACCCTTGACGCTGCATCACGGACAGGAGCGATGGTGTACTCAACAACGAACCTGGGTGCTCGAATGGCAGAACGTCATTTTTTCGGATAAATCCAGATTCTGTTTACAGCATCATGATGGTCGCATCCGTGTTTGGCGAAATCGCGGTGAACGCACATTGTAAGCGTGTATTCGTCATCGCCATACTGGCGTATCACCCGGGGTGATGGTATGGGGTGCCATTGGTTACACGTCTCGGTCACCTCTTGTTCGCATTGACGGCACTTTGAACAGTGGACGTTACATTTCAGATGTGTTACGACCCGTGGCTCTACCTTTCATTCGATCCCTGCGAAACCCTACATTTCAGCAGGATAATGCACGACCGCATGTTGTAGGTCGTGTACCGGCCTTTCTGGATACAGAAAATGTTCGACTGCTGCCCTGGCCAGCTCATTCTCCAAATCTCTCACCAATTGAAAACGTCTGGTCAATGGTGGCCGAGCAACTGGATCGTCACAATACGCCAGTCACTACTCTTGATGAACTGTGGTATCGTGTTGAAGCTGAATTGCAGCTGTACGTGTACACGCCATCCAAGCTGTGTTTGACTCAATGCCCAGGCGTATCAAGGCCGTTATTACGGCCAGAGGTGGTTGTTCTGGGTACCGATTTCTCAGGATCTATGCACCCAAATTGCGTGAAAATGTGATCACATGTCAGTTCTAGTGTAATATATTCTTCGAATGAATACCCGTTTATCATATGCATTTATTCTTGGTGTAGCAATATTAATGGCCAGTAGTGTAAAACGAAGTCTCCCCCACCCCATCCTAACTGGCATATGCCCTCTTCTCCTATGTATCCGAGTGTCAAGAGGTCCGCGAGTACAGTTATGTGGCCTCAATTATTACTCCTGCCCTCCCTGACCTCGGACTCTGCCAAGGACATATGTATACCCCCAATTGTTCTCCTCTCCGGCCGACCGGAGTGGCCGAGAGGTTCTAGGCGCTTCAATCTGGAACCGCGCTACCGCTACGGTCGCAGGTTCGAATCCTGCCTCGGGCATGGATGTGTGTGATGTCCTTAGGTTAGTTTCAGTAGGTCTAAGTTCTAGGGGACTGATGACCTTAGATGTTAAGTCCCATAGTGCTCAGAGCCATTTGAACCATTTCTCGTCTCCCGTTCCGTCTTTTACAATGAACATACACTCATATTCAGAAAAGAACAACATCTTGAATGGACAGAGCTAGCACGTTCATATTCACAGGATATGTACATTACTATGTTCTGCAGAAATGATTAGCGTTTGAACCATGTCGCCCTGCATGTTCAAGGTCAGCATCGATATTTCGGCGCAACACCACCGACCGGTAAAATGTGCCTGCGGTTCTCATTGTCGCTAAAAACCGAAGGTAACGGATAAGTGTGACTTGGGAACACGTGCAGGGGGACCGATGACCGTAGCAGTCTGGTCCCTTTAATCCCACAAACCAACCACACGTGCGGGATGCCTCGCAGATGCATGCGCGAACCGTAGCATTCGAAAGAGGACGCATTTTGGTATAAGAGAAATTTATGGATCCATCTGGGAAGCTGTTGCTCGTGTGGGACGAGATGTTTTAGCAGTGCAACGGGTGTGTGCAGAATGGTTCACGGAAGACCGTAGAACACGACGAGATGGGTCAGGTCGCATCACACAGACCCTCCGAGGTGATCGATACTTCATCCGAATGGCATTACAGGACAGATTTGCATCCTCCTCGGCATGGCACAACAGTGGAGCAGTATAACACACCGTACAATAGCAGCAGTGACAGTCCTTCTCCGTTTATGACGGCATGGGTTACGTGCAGGTCGTCCACTTCTCAGCCTACCTTTGACGAATGTTCAGAATCATGCTAGGCGGCAATAGTGTATGAAACGACGTCATTGGGGATAGTAATGGCATCAGACAGTGTTCTCGGACGAATCCAGGTTCTGTTTGTTTGAGAATGACGGCCTCATTTTGGTTCGCCACAGACAGGGGAGGGGCATCGCAGCGGCTGCATTCGCAGAAGACATACAGCGCTAACTCAAGGCCTTATGGTATAGTGCTATTGGATACAGCCACAAATCTCAGCTTGTGCGTGTCCAGAAAACTGTGACCAGTGCGATCTACGTAAATGAGATTCTGCGACCCACAGCCATAACCTTCTTGCACAACACCCCAAACGTCGGTTTTCAGAGAGACAATGCACGACCACATGCTGCTGCCTGAAGACGTACCTTCTGCTCTGGCTCGCCACATCACCAGACTTGTCGCCAGTCGAACATATGTGGGATATTGTGAAACGATGGATGCAGCGTTTGACACAATGGCAACCACCACAGATGAACCTTGGAACCTGCCGAACACAACATGGATAGCTATACCACAGGACGCCCTTCATGCCTTATATGCGGCAATGACATCACGGATGGAACAAGTTATTAGGGCCCATGGCGGACCCTCTGCCTACTAGGCAACAGCACACATGCTCAACCTATGTGACTGAACAAAGTAATGTACATTTTCTGTGAATATGGACGTCCTATCTCTAGTTGTTCATGGTGTTCTGTTTTTTCTCAACATGAGAGTACATCTCTCTGTTGTTCCTCATTGGCTTTTGCTAATAAAGTTATTAAAAAAGCGAGTGAGCGCTTAGTTTCACAAGCGCCAGATCTTTGGATCGAATGTCGGTACCAGCATAACTTTTTTTTTTTTTTGTTAGCTGTCTCCGTAGACATCCGATCATATGGATAGAAAGTGGTTAGTATCTCTGCCTTCGGTGCGGAGGGACCTCGCTTCGATTCTTGGTAGTCCCACAGATTTTTTTCCGATTTTGTGTGGGTTCCACTCAACTTTTCTGAGGCCAAATGAGTAGCTGCTTGAATAACGAATAAGCGTCATCATCAGGATTCATCTACGGGCAATGACAGATAGGGGATCAGCAAGTTGCTGATAACATGACCCACGATCATAGATCACTCCTGGTACTGCCCTACAAGCAGCTGTCGACCAAATTCGCTCACAGTCTGTTATGTACTCATATTCCTTCCTCCATTATCTCATCACATCAGTTATACAGCGTGTTTTAACATTGCTGTTACATGCTTCTGGTGGCTGTAGAGGGGACTTAGTAGTTAAATTTTTGATAACAGTAAACGATAACAGTAAACGTACCATACAGATGATGTAAGTTGAAGAACATATCACTTTCGAACCTCCTGCTTCACGGTACGCATACAAACGGAGAAGAGATCGAAATCGTCAGTCCCTGTTCTGATTATGACATCACAAACCATTTTCATCCAATTACAACAACGGCTGGGATAAACTGGTACTTTCGCAACTTCGGACACGCAGCACTCTCGGCTGTGAAGAGGACCTTCTTCGTCACTCAGAAGGGAAGCCAACTACAAGTACTCACACCCTTGCCTACGCCACGGGCTTTGTACAGCTCATTGTGTCCGCTGTGTGCGTATCGTGGAAGGGAGATTTGTAAATGATCCGATCTCGTGACTTATACTACACTCATGCTCATAAATTAAGGGTAATGCTGATACATGGCGGTTTGCGGGTTTAAATCACTTCGGGGTATGACCATGCGGTGCATTTGACCTGCGGTCGTCGCACGGTGGCGCTGGCAGCAATCCACATACGCAGTGGTGTGTTGGTGCATGTCAGAGTACGGTGTAGCGAGTATGTGTGCAGACGTTTTCAGACGTGGTAATGATGATTGTCTGTTGAAAATGGCTCAAAGAACACGTATTGATGACGTTGTGAGGAGTAGAATGCTAGGACGACTGGAGGCTGGTCAAACACAGCAGGTCGTAGCACGGGCCCTCCGCGTGCCAGAAAGTGTGATCTCAAGGTTATGGCAACGACTCCAGCAGACAGGAAACGTGTCCAGGCGCTACAGTATGGAACATCCACAGTGCACAACACCACAAGAAGACCGATATCTCACCATCAGCAGGTAGCCTTGCTCGGGACCTTACCGCAGCCACTGAAAGAACTGTCTCCAGACACACAGTCTACAGACGACTGAACAGACATGGTTTATTCGTCCAGAGACCTGCAAAGTGCATTCCACTTATCCCTGGTCACAGGAGAGCCCGTAAAGCCTTGTGTCAAGAACACAGTACATGGTCACTGGAATAATGGTTCCAGGTTATGTTCATGGACGAGTCCAGGTATAGTCTGAACAGTGATTCTCGCTGGGTTTTCAGATAGCAACCCCTTCAGGTTCTTGAAAGGGACCTGTATGGGGGTCGTAGTTTGATGATGTGGGGTGGATTTATGATTGGTGCAGGTCTTTGACAGAGGAACTGTAACAGGTCAGGTGTATCGAGACGTCATTTTGCACCAGTATGTCCGCCTTTTCAGGGCTGCAATGGGTCCCACCTTCCTCCTGATGCATGATAACGCACAGCCCCACCGAGCTGCCATCGTGGAGGAGTAATTTGAAACAGGAGATATCAGGCGAATGGAGTGGCCTGCTTGTTCGCCAGAGCTAAATCCCATCGAGCGCGTCTGGGCGCTATCGGTCGACGTATCGCTGCACGTCTTCTTACTCCTACGACACTTCAGGAGCTCCGACAGGCTCTGTTGGAAGAATGGGAGGCTATACCCCAGCAGCTGCTCGACCACCTGATCCAGGGTATGCCAACCCGTTGTGCGGCATGTGTACGTGTGCATGGTGATCATATCCCATATTGATGTCGGGGTACATGCGCAGGAAACAGTGACGTTTTGTAGCACACATGTTTCGGGACGGTTTTCTCAACTTATAACCAATACCGTGGACTTACAGATCTGTGTCCTGTTTGTTCCCTATGTGCCTATCCTATTAGCGCCAGTGTTCTGTGGTGTCACCTTTTGCCACCACATTCTGCAATTATCCTTAATTTATGAGCATGAATGTAACATCAGGAAGAATAATAAATAAGAAATGTCATATAAAATACACCAGGAAGAATACATGTATAAATATGTTGGTGATCTGGGACTACGCAGGCTGTGAAATTCAGCAGCCACAGCTTCCGTTAACACCTCCAACACGGCTGTGCATTGACACAAACTGAACTTTGAGATGAAAATTGCCGGTACATCAGAGATCCTATGTTCTAGTGATTTGTAAGTGGTAGTGTATCAGTCGGTCGGCAACCCATGATCAGCTGATTAGCAGAACATTTTCCAGCTTGAAAGTATCGCACAAGACGCATCTCTTCCAAACATGACTAGCTAATTCAGTCCATCCGTGTTTTTTCAAATGTTAGAAAAAAATTGAGGGCTACAATTTAGCATCACACACACATGTATCTTGTACAGTACTGAGAGCTCACGTTTGAATGCGTGTGACCAGTCACTTATTATTGAAAGAATTAACAGACGAAATAACAGGCAACATTCGTGTTTTCTCTTCTCGTGAATTTCGCGAGGGGCATCTGGTGTGGCTGTTGCAGCAGAGGAGAACTGGGTGTAACGACAGTCACGTTGCAAGGTTCGCTGGGTAACGTCAACTGAAGCCGGCGAGCAACTGATGAAACCCTAGCTGGCGCCTGCGGCTTGCGGACGTGGGTCCGCACGCAAAGCTACAGGGTGACGCCTGCGTAACACTAGAGGCAGCTGGACACACACACACACATCGCTTGTGGCCTTGATCTCTGCGCCGTCTCCTCCTCAGTGCATGTGTGGTACAAGCGTCTGCTGGTCTTCAAATTGCGGGTATAGCGACTAAGATGAAGTATAGAGGAATTCGGAAAAAAGAGAGAACCCTACAGAAACAATAGCGCTTCATGTGCTATGTGAATTATGCACTGATTATTAACTGTCCAGTTACAATAATGTGGCCACCTGTCAAAAGCCTTTTACAGCGCAGACCGCTGCAAGATGTGCAAGAAGAGAGTCAACGAGGTTCTGGAAGGTACCGACAGGGTTATGGAGCTACGTCAACCCAAGTGTCCCGACGAGCTAGGTTTCTCGGTTGAAGATCCGTGGCGTGAACAGCCCGATCGAGACTGTACCACACATTCTCGACTGGGCTTAAATCTGGAGAGTATGATAGCCAGGGAATAGGGTAAACTCATCCTGCTGGTCTTCTAACCAAACACATTCACTGCGAGCTGTGTGACACGTCGCATGTTCTGCTGGTAGATGCCAGCGTGCCGATGTAGAGGATGTCATGGTCCCCAGGGATAGATTAATATTTGTCTTGATCCATTGTGCCTTCCAGATGGGCGAAATCATCCAGGGAATGCCACGAAAACATTCAAAAGACCAAAACGCTCCCTCCTCCGGCATGACCGTTCCGACGATTGTTGAGGATATTTGTTTTCGGATTTTTGACGCCATACACGCCAACGGCCATCAGTCCGATGGTTCATAAAACGTGATTCATTTGAAAAGGCCATCTCTCGCAACTCTGCGGGCGTGCAGTTGCTGTATTGACCAACACATTGTAGCCTCCGTCACTGATGAACAGCAGCCAGCGTGGGTGCGGGAAACAGGTGCCTGCTGCGGAGATCCATACGATGCAGTAGTTGCTGAACGGTCGTTGAGGAGACGCTGTTGGTAGCCCCCTTGTTTCATCTGAGCGGTCAGTGGCTCAAGAGTTGCACGTCTATTCGCCCGTAGACATATCCGCAGCCGTCGTTCACCTCTGTCATCTATGGTCAGTGGTGTATCACAGTTACCCGGCACCGGTTTTGGGTAGCATCATTTTCCCGTACACGGTATGCTGTACCTACTGCGGCATGCGAACAGTTTACAAACTTAGCTGTTTCGGAAATGTTTCCCGCTTGAGCTGAAAGCCAACTATAGTACCCTCTTCGACCATAAATAAATCTTTCCCTTTCTGCATTATGATAAAGACCGCACTGTCCCGGCTGATGCAGCTGCCTCCAGCCGTCTGTGAGTGATTATTGCACGTTGACGTGGTATAAGGGCGGTGGTCACGTTAATGTGGTGGATCACGTAATACAAAAAAAAATATGATTAGTTAGCGACTAACCAGGGACTCGGAAGCCGGTACCATTAGCAGGTAGACAACCAAACGGCTTCCAGGACAAAAATGTTGGATTAAATATTTCGCGTAATTATCTACCGAATCAAAAATTTAAAATGCTGTCGTAATCTACTCATTAAGAGGTGTAATATTATGTTAAAAGTTTAACACGATAAAGCAAGCACGCTACTGGCCATTAAAATTGCTACACCAAGAAAAATGTAGATGATAAACAAATATATTATACTACAACTGACATGTGATTACATTTTCACGAAATGTGGTCGCATAGATCCTGACAAATCAGTACCTCTGACCGTAATAACGGCCTTGATACAACTGAGCATTGAGACAAACAGAGCTTGGATGGCGTGTACAGGTACAGCTGCCCACGCAGCTTCAACACGATACCTCAGTTCATCAAGAGTAGTGACTGGCGTATTGTGACGAGCCAGCTGCTCGGCCACCATTGACCAGACGTATTAAATTGGTGTGAGAACTGGAGAATGGCAGCAGTCAAACATTTTCCGTATCCAGAAAGGCCCGTACAGGACCTGCGACATGCGGTCGTGCATTATCCTGCTAAAATGTAGGATTTCGCAGGGATCGAATGAAGGGTAGAGCCACGGGTTGTCACACATCTGAAATGTAACGTCCACTGTTCAAAGTGCCGTCAATGCGAACAACAGGTGAACGAGACGTGTAACCAATGGCACCCCATACCATCACGCCGGGTGATACGCCAGTATGGCGAGTACGAATACACGCTTCCAATGTGCGTTCACCGTGATGTCGCCAAACACTGAGGCGACCATCATGATGCTGTAAACAGAACCTGGATTTATCCGAAGAAATGAGGTTTGGCCATTCGTGTACCCAGGTTCGCCGTTGAGTATACCATCGCAGGCGCTCCTGTCCGTGGCGCAGCGTCAAGCGTAACCGCAGCCATGGTCTCCGAGCTGATAGTCCATGCTGCTGCAAACGTCGTCAAACTGCTCGTGCAGATGGTTGTTGTCTTGCAAACGTCCCCATCTGTTGACTCAGGGATCGAGACGTGGCTGCACGATCCGTTACAGCCATGCGGATAAGATGCCTGTCATCTCGATTGATAGTGATACGAGGCCGTTGGGATCCAGCACGGCGTTCCGTATTACCCTCCTGAACCCACCGATTCCATATTCTGCTAACAGTCATTGTATCTCGACCAACGCGAGCAGCAATGTCGCGATACGGTAAACCGCAATCGCGATTGGCTACAATCCGACCTTTATCAAAGTCGGAAACGTGATGGCACGCATTTCTCCTCCGTACACGAGGCATCACAACAACGTTTCACCAGGCAACGCCGGTCAACTGCTGTTTGTGTATGAGAAATGGGTTGGAAACTTTCCTCATGTCAGCACGTTGTAGGTGTCGCCACCGGCGTCAACCTTGTGTGACTGCTCTGAAAAGCTAATCATTTGCATATCACAGCAATTTCTTCCTGTCGGTTAAATTTGCGTCTGTAGCACGTCATCTTCGTGGTGTAGAAATTTTAATGGTCAGTAGTGTATTATATATAGCTGGAAAGTATGTGTTTGTCTTGAGGCAATGTCACTGATAGCGTGCAAACATCTGGACATTCTTCTTCCGGTACTTGTGAATGACGATGCTTCGCAAATTCCAACAAACGTTACACATAGTTTCAAATCTTTACGTAACGCTTTCTCGCGGATACTCCCAAAACTGATGGAAGAAGAAATCGTTTCCTATATTTTCGCTGTTCGTGCAGTAAAACTGCTGCATCCGCCATGGAGTTTTGATTTATTACTTCTTTCTACCCGCTCTACTTGCAACGCAGTTTGCCGACAGTATCGACATATACACTGAATTTACGTGCAAAATTAAGTCATTGTAAGACACACAGTGCCGGGGTTTGACGTCATAGCGATTTAAATGCGTGAAAACCTAGCTTCTGCTTATAAAGGCGCTCAGTGAAACGTCAAATCAGGCAAAACATTTTAATTTTTTTACTTCTTTACTACTGTCTCTATTCGCAACACACTTTGCAAATAGTATCTTCCTAATTCACTGAATGTACTTTCAGAATTGTATCATTGTACGACACATAATTAGGAGATATGACCTTATGAACATTGAGATGCTTCAAAAACTTGGCCGCGCCGGGTAGCCGTGCGGTCTAGTGCCTTGTCACGGTCCGCGCGGCTCACCCCGTCGGAGGTTGGAGTCCTCCCTCTGGCATGGGTGTATGTGTTTCTTGTCTTTAGCGTTAGCTTAAGTTAGACTAAGTAGTGCGTAAGCTTAGGGACCGATGACCTCAGCAGTTTGGTCCCATAAAACCTTACCACAAACTTCCAAGTTTTTTTTTCTAAAACATGCTTTTGTTAAAAATGGAGCAGCTAGTGTTTCATAAGCAGAGCGCTTAGCGAGTTTCAAAAAACTTTATGCTTGATTTCAAACCTTTTACAGACTTTCTATTGCTTACATGCTTCATGGCAAATACAAATAATTAGCACATTAACTCATTTGTAGACTAATCACACGTTTGAAGATGTTTAATACACAGGAATTCGATTCTTTAAAGAATCGATGGTTTACTGGTATCAGAGAAGGTCGTCTGATGTATATTTGGTTAGGAACTGCAAAAGCATCCCCTAAGAAAGTCGCATTAACTTTCAGGTTAGCCAATCAACCCTATTGCTTGGTCCGGAACCGCGGGACTGCTACGGTCGCAGGTTCGAATCCTGCCTCGGGCATGGGTGTGTGTGATGTCCTTAGGTTAGCTAGGTTTAAGTAGTTCTAAGTTCTAGGGGACTGATGACCTAAGATGTTGAGTCCCATAGTGCTCAGAGCCATTTGAACCATTTGAACCCTATTGCTTGGCCCGGATTCAACAAGACTCACATGGCTTGTGGAGAAAAGTAAACACTCTGCTTTCCTGCTGCTGCAGTATGGATGTGCCAGACTGTTTATCATTGATGTTTGTCTTGTGATACGCATCGTTCTGGTTGTGGTGAGACGGTTGTGTGCTTGCGCCGCCTTTGCGTAGTTCTACGTCACGGGAAACATCAGATTTATTTACGCGTGATGCAATGCACTGTTATTTCATGTGGTGACGCTTTCACATTTTCGTTAGAATTCGTGGGTATCAAATTTTCGTGCACCGCCTGAAAAAAATGGAAAACACTCAAGGACTGTGTTCAGTGGCACCAGAGTATAACATGTGTACACTGAGGCGTTGTAGGGCTTGTCACGGTCATAGTGATCAGATGGCGCTCAGAAGACCTGGCTATGCGCCCTCCGTTTTGACTCTGCAGGCAGTCAATAGTTGTGCTGAATTTAAAGACGGACAGTTTTTGCAACATTCATTCTAGGGTACAACTATGCCAGGCCGAACGAGAACGCACTCCAGCTGATCTTCAACCATTTGAACAGTGTCGCATTTTGGGCCTCCTGGAAGCTGGATGGACGATTCGAGAAATGGCTGCACATGTTGGGCACAGTGCATCGGTTTGTGTCACTGCTTCAACAGTGGTCGTGGAACATTCCCACACCTGTGGACCAGATTATGGACGTCCACATAGTACAGATGGATATTAAGACTGACCCACTGTGAGAACGACAGTGGTCGACCGAACATCAACCAGGGAAGATATATGGGCATATATTGCACTTAATGTGTCACCAAGAACCATCGGGAACCGTCCTTCCAGCAAGACTAAGATCATGTGTGCCTCTGGACGAGCTGCCACTGACTCCATAACACCGCCAAGCAGTTCCACTCTGGTGTCGTGAAAGAGTCGATTTGAGAGTGGAATGGCGGTCTGTGATGTTCACTGACGACAGTACGTTCTGCCTGTATGCGACTGATGAACCTATTCGTCTACAGCGTAGACATGATGAGCGGCCTGTTCTGGAGTGTATTCATCCACGACACACATTCCTCCCCATGCTTCGTAGTGTGGATGGCATGAGTTACGCGATCACTTTTAGCGTTTCTGAAGGGAAGAGTAACCAGTGCTCACCCCGCTGCATCGGTTGTTATCCTGTGTTATAGCCATTTCTTCGATAGGAAAGTGATGAGTTTTTTCAGTAGGACAATGCACGTCCATATACGGTTGCTGTAACGCTGCTGTTGCTGTTGCTATTGCTGTTGCTGTTCGCGGTCACCAACAAGATCACCAGATCTCTGACCAAGTGAACACATGTGAAAAATGATGAAGCAGGAGCTCACTTGTTCTGAGAGGCTGCAAGAACCACTGTCGGATTGCAGCAAATGGTGCAAGATACTTGGGACAGTGTATCGCAATGTGTCATTCGGCACCTTTATGGTCGTTTACATGCGAAAATAGATGTCTGTGTTACCTCCAGAGGGCGGTATGCCTTGTATTGATTCGACTGTTAGTGAACCATTTACTGTGACATGACCATTTCATTTAGTCTGAATTTGTTAGTACTCCTATAATGATGAACTTCCTGTCAGTTATTAGAAAAAGGACCTTTTCCTTGAGACAGCGTATGGATGTAGGGTTAATTCTCGTTGTCTTGTAAAGTCACGTGGTCCTTTTAAGGGATTTGCATGTCAGACAAGAGAGTTGTATTCATTTTCTACATCTACATCATACTCCGCAAGCCACTTAATGGTGTTTGGCGGAGGGTACTTTCGGTACCGCTACCTGATCCCTCCAACCCAGTTCCACTCACGAATTGTGCGTGAGAAGAATAATGGTCGCTAAACCTCAATATTGGCTCTAATTCTCGAATTTTCTCCTCGTGGTCAATACGCGAGATGTATGTGGGGGGGAAGTAATATGTTGTCCGACTCCTCCTGAAAAGCACTGTCCAGAAATTTCAACAGTGAGTTTCTCCGTGATGCACAACGTCTCTCTTGTAACGTCTGCCAGTGGAGTTCGTTTAGCGTCTTCTTAACGCTCTCTCGCCGGCTAAACGATCCCGTGACGAAACGTGCCGCTCTTCGTTGGATCTTCTCTATCTCCTCTATCAGCCATACCTGATAGGGATCCCAGATAGATGAACAATACTCAAGAATCGGGCGAACAAGCGCCTTATAAACCAGTTCTTTCGTGTATGAGTTACATTTCCTTAAGATTCTTCCGATGAATCTGAGTCTGGTGTCTGCTTTTCCAACTATATTGTTTTATGTGGTCATTCCACTTAAGGTCGCTCTGGATAGTTACTCCTAGATATTTCACAGCAGACGCTGTCTCCAGCTGATTTTCATCAATGGAGTAGCTATGGATTTGTTTTCCTAGGTATGCGAAATAGGTTATATTTAATTACGTTCAGGGTCAATTGCCAAAGTCTGCACCATTCATCAATTCTCTGCAGGTCGGTCTGCAAATTCTTACTATATTCTGGTGTTGCTACTTTGGTATGAACAACTGCATCATCTACGAATAGCCTTAAAGAGCATCCAACGCTTTCTACTAGATCATTTATATACAGTATATTGTGAATAGCAACGGTCCTATCACACTTCCCTGTGGTACTCCGGATATTACCTTTACACCTGTCGATTTAGTTCCGTTATTCTACAGAATATATACAACCACATTCAGTATTCATATAATTTAGAATTCATAGGTAGTCACTTTTCTCTCCTCTGACCTGTATTCAGATCCCCTTGAACATCGTTCACGGAAGAACTACGTTCGGTTTCATTATATTTAAAGACTAGAGGGAATGAAGTGCCTTCAATAACTTCGTTGTTTTGATTGAAAATTTCAGCTAGCAACGCAAGTGCACTTTGCAGTGGAGCTTCGAAGTACGTGCAGTGACAAAGACTTCGTTATTTTGCTATGAAACATACTCGTCTCAGTTTACTAGGTGTTGTAAGTTGCAGCGTGCAAGTCCATTTGCATAACACGAATCATGCCTATAATGAGTGATTCATTAATTCAGATAGGAAGCAGCTACGTAGGAAGGCTATGGTCTTCTATCATCTTGGTTTAGTTTACGTTAAATACCACTTAATTCTTCCGCTGTGCTACGAGAAATGTCCTGGTCTCTACAACATATAAAAATAATGTCAGTCAGATAGTGTTTTTGTTCACGTATGCGAGAGATTTCATATTAACATGAATGTTTCGGGGCAATAAAATCAAGATCATAGTACTTTACGAACACGCGGCTTAAAATCTAAATTATAAACGAAGCTTTCAAAGGCAACTGCGGATAAATGAGATGATAATCGCCGATTAGTCAGACACGTCGCAATTATAAATTGCTGTACGCAATGAGTATCGAGACTGGTTTAATAAAAAAAAATACAGAAAACTTTAGACAGTAGTTTTAATGCTTCATGCGTTCTAAATAGTCCCCTTCCCCCTTTTCACCACTTGAGTATAATGCTCAGAACGTTCATACAATCACGTGTAACTGTCAGGAGCGTTCTTGTTTGGGATGTTTCTCAACTCGCATATCATCTTAGCTTAAATGTAGGTTACGTCATCAAAGCGGTGACCCTTTAAGTGAGTTTCTGTACTTTGTGACTTTTTTAGTAGGTCCATATTCATAAAACCAACTGCTGTCGCCCCTGATGATTTTTTTCGAAAAATGAATTGTCCGCGTTTTTCATTTCAATCATGTCACGGCAGGCGGCACAGCGCGGCTCTTTTTAAGTGTGCAGGACAAACTTTGTACACACTTTCCTCTACCTCAAGACACTGTGGAGAATATCTTGAATACATGATGTGAAATGTTCCACCATTGGGATTTGTGACAACAAAATTGATTCTCTACAGTTGGATGTCCACCATTGAACGTTGCTCGCAACTGACGATCGAATGCTCAACCGTTGTTTGCAGTAGTTAGTTCAAGCTGTCACAATAGTTTCTGAGCTACGTCACTTCTACGCCAGGAATAAAATCAGTCTCGGAACTGTTTGGATGGACATGTATACAGATGAATAGAAAGAAGAATTGAAGTTGTACTGAATGAACGACAGGTGGTTGCAGGAAGTAAAAAAGTACTGGAAAGCCATTCAGACGTTGCCCTTAGTAAAGGAAGGCAGAACAAGAATCAGGATACCTTCCTAGTACTTGTGGGCCTAGAGAAAGCATTCGTCAGTATCAGGTATAATGAGATATTTACAATGTTCAGAAGGTCGGGGATAAACTGAGGAAACAGGTGACTAACCTGTATCGCCTACAAAACCCAACTCGGCGTGATGAGACTGGAGAGAAAAAAAAAAGTTAGTGTTAAGATGATTGTAAGGCAGGCTTGCAGCTTATCAACACTACTGACCAACTTGAAAGTCGAAGAAGCAATGATGGAAGCCCTAGAAAATTTCGGAAGAGGAATGACAGTGCATGTGTAGCAGACGCCGATTAAAAGATTCGCTTGAGGTTGAGCCCTTCTGCACGGATGTAAGGACGGCTTACGGAGATAGGAAAAAATACGACAACACCTGGAGAAATAAATGCTTGAACAGAAATGCCAACCGAGCCTGCAGGTTGCGTTGAAGTATTTTACCACGGTCTGCATTGTTCTATTTTACCACGAACGGTACGTGTGCCATGTCTTTAATATGCTGTAAATGTTAGTCGTGGCCAGAACAATGTGACAATGTTCTGCGTACGAGGGCTATTCCGAAAGTAAGGAACGATAGGTCGCGAAATGGAAACCACAGCGAAAATCAAAACTATTTTTCGACAATTTTCTACTCTGAACTGCTGCTCGTTGTCTGTGTCAAAATATTGTCTTCATAGCCAGCGGTTCATCTGAGCAGAGATGAACCTCAGGGGTAGCCAATTACGGGCTGTATTGTGGGTGATCAAACACTTCCCATCGAAAACGCTGCAGGAGCATCTTCATTTCCCCTGCAGAGTGCGGCCTAGAATTGTCGTGTAGAACTGCATGACAGTTATGCTATGTGGATTGCATAGCTTCAGGCGAACTCTTTCTCCAGGTCCTCATACTTGGCACGAGACATTAATTTCTAGCCATCTTTACGTTCTCACTGTGAGCACAGAACTGAAAAGAGTGACATGGTGCGATCGACAGGCGTGCTAGACACAAGTATCCAATGCATCTGTGCAAAGCTTCATCTGATTTTCACTGTCTTTTCCATTTCGCGACCGATCGTTCCTTACTTTCCAAATAACCCTCGTAGTTGTGAATGCATTATGTCGGAGCTAAAGGAATTCGTACGTGGGCAAACTGTTTGTTCTGGTAAGGTCGTTTATTGCGTAACCAAGAGAGCCGAATTGTTTGGGCTTCAAGAGGCACTGTATCGAAGATTTATACCGCATACAGGGAAAGTCGAAAAACTACATCCGCTAAGTCACAAAGGGGGCGAAGGTGGATCATTGAAGAGAATTGTTGTAAAAAAATAAGAGGACAACAGCTGCAAAAGATCCCGCAGAACTGAATGTCGCAGCAAAACAACACGAAGGGAATTCCATAAGTAGGTAATTGCTGGGCGACCAGAGATTCCAAAACGACTTATCAGTGATGCAAATGCCAATAACAGGAAAACGTGGTGCCAAAGTCGTAAAACCTCATTATAGTGCAGTGGAAGAAATTAGTTTGGTTTTTTGCATCTTGTTTCACATAGTTTACAACTTCTGGTCGAGTTTATAACCAAAGAGTGAAACACGGTGGGGATTCTGTGATGATTTTGGCGGCCGTATCGAGGTACTACATGGGCCGCTTGGTTATTCTGCTAGGTAGTGTAACTACCAAGAATTATGCGATCATCCTGGCTGATCAGATGCATCCTATGGTACAATGTTTGTTCCCCAATGGAGACGCTGTGTTCCAAGGCGACAGGATCCATGTTCACACAATTCTCATGGTCCAAGACTGCTTTTGTAAGCACGAGAATGAATGATCACACCTCTCCTGCCAGCACAGCCACCAGGCCTCACTTTTATTAAGCCTTTGTGGTCTACTTTGGAGAGACGGATGATCTCCGTTCAGCTTCGTCATCGTTACCTGAACTTAACACTATTTTGCAGGAAGAATGGTATAAGATTTTCTTGAAAACCATACAGGATCTGTATTTATCCATTCCGAGACGATTGGAAACTTTTTTTGAATGCTAAAGTGTTTTTTTTTTTTTTTGTATTTCCATATTTTTGTCCAAACTCTGTACATCATGTGTTGACGGCGAACTTAGGTCAGAATACCAGAAGTGATCATAAACGTTTAATAAGCACTTGTAAACATAAAATTTCGTAACAAATACTAACTGTTTGTTGATGTCAGTTGAGAGCGAATAGTTCATCACTGCATCGGTTGGAAGTGCTCTGCAATCCACTGACGCAAAAGCTGCAACTGAATGAAGGATGTGAAGTCAGTCTTGCGAGTGGATAAGAAGGATCAGATCTGTGTGAAATCCAGTAAGAAAGACTGTGAATCCTTCGTCAAAGTTCTTCATCTTATTGCGCTGTGAATGGACTGAAATGTTCAAGGAAAATGTCCAAAAGTTCATTTACTGAACGTAATCCGCGAATTTAATATTATTTACCTTCACGTACGGATGAGGCTGAGAGTACTAATGACTTTATCTCACTTGAAAACGACGAGATGTTCACATCACGAAAAAGGTCTTCTGGAAGTCTCTAGGCTTTCACAGCGCTACGTTTAGACGTGAAAAGACAGCCAATTATGTTTTTCCTGATGTCCATCAAACATGTGCCGCGCCTACTAACAATAAAATCTTAATAACTACAAGGTACACTATGTGATAAAAAGTATCCGGACACCTGGCTGACTGGCTGAAAATGACTTACAAGTTCGAGGCGTCCTCCATCGGTAATGCTGGAATTCAATATGGGGTTGATCCACCCTTAGCCTTGATAACAGTTTCCACTCTCGCAGTCATACGTTCAAGCAGGTGATGGAAGGTTTCTTGGGGAAAGGTAGTCCATTCTTCACGGAGTGCTGCACTGAGGAGAGGTATCGATGTCAGTCGGTGAGGCCTGACTCGAAATCGTCCTTCCAAAACATCCCAAAGGTGTTCTATAGGATTGAGGTCAGGACTCTGTGCCGCTCAATCCATTACAGGGATGTTACTGTCTTTTTGTTTTGTTTTAGGGCGCAAAACTGCTATGGTCATTAGCGCCCGGTCCGTGACTTAGGAAACAGTAAAAAACCGAAAATGGAAACCAGCAGCAATGGGAACGAAAGTCATAAAATTGGAGAAACTAAAAGCAGAAGGAAGGCTTAAAAATTCTCTACAGAAAGGGGTTGGTTGTCCCCAAAAAAAAAAAAAAAAGCTTCAAATGACTGACGTCATTTCACTGGCACTAATAAATTCGAGAACGAGATCGGCTGAGCGCGTGTCATCTGCTAAAATCGACGATATATCAGGCGACAGCTGTAGACGGGAGCGTAACGGATTAAAATAGGGGCACTCAATTAAAAGGTGTCTTACCGTCCACAGCTGAGAGAAGTGGGGATAGAGTGGGGGCGGATCGCCGCTTAAAAGATGTCGATGGCTAAAAAGACAGTGCGCTAACTGAAGTCTAGTTAAAATTACCTCCTCCCGACGACGCGTTCGGGAGGAAGAGGTCTAAGCATAAGGAAGAGCTTTCACGTCCCGCAATTTAGACGACGACATAAAACGCTCCGTAGATCGGCGACGGGAATCGATTGAATAGCTGGCCGGAGAAGAGAGACTGCAGCCTTGGCCGTAATATCGGCCGCCTCATTTCCACAGATACCAACGTGTCCCGGGAGCCAGAGGAACGCCACCGAGACGCCCCCCAGGTGGAGCAAGCGCAGACAGTCCTGAATCCGGTGGACCAGAGGGTGCACAGGGTAAAGAGCTTGGAGACTGAGGAGAGAGCTGAGAGAATCTGAGCAGATAACGTACTGTATCCGCTGATGGCGGCGGATGTAGTGGACAGCCTGGAGAACAGCGTAAAGCTCCGCAGTATAGACCGAACATTGGTCGGGAAGCCGAAAGTGATTTGGGGTGTCGCCAACAATATAGGCACTCCCTACACCTAACGATGTTTTCGAGCCATCGGTGTAAATAAATGTGGCTTCCGTCATTTGTGCACATAGAGCAGCAAATGCCCGACGATAAACAAGTGAAGGGGTACCATCCTTGGGAAATCGACAAAGGTCACGGAGCAGGCAGATCCGGGGACGGAGCCAAGGCGGTGTTGTACCCCAAGTTGTCAAGAAGGTTTTAGGAAAGCGGAAGGAAAGAGAATGGAGCAGTTGACGGAAGCGGACTCCCGGTGGTAGTAGGGAGGAGGGGCGGCCTGCATACCCTACATCAAAGAAGGCGTCGAAAAAAATGTCGTGGGCTGGATTAGCAGGCATGGAAGACAGATGGCTAGCATAAAGACTCAGAAGGACTGCTCGCCGATTGGACAGCGGAGGTTCAGCAGTCTCAGCATAAAGGCAGGCTGGTGTAAAAGGCTCCAGACACTAAACGTAATCCACGGTGGTGGATTGAGTCGAGACGCAGAAGAATAGACGGCCGAGCAGAGGAGTAGACTATGCTTCCATAGTCCAATTTCGAGCGCTCGAAGGCGCGATAGAGGCGGAGAAGGACCACTCGGTCCGCTCCCAAGGAGGTACCATTCAGGACACGGAGGGTGTTGAGGGATCGCAGCGAGCCGAAAGATACGAAATGTGGGAGGACCAGCACAGTTTTCTGTCAAAAATAAGACCCAAGAATTTAGCGACGTCTGAAAACGGAAGGTTGACAGGTCCTAGATGTAAGGAGGGTGGAAGAAACTCCTTACGTCGCCAAAAATTAACACAAACGGTCTTACTGGGAGAAAAACGGAAGCCGGTTTCGATGCTCCAACAGTGGAGGCGATCGAGACATCCTTGAAGACGTCGTTCAAGAAGGATGGTCCGTTGAGAGCTGTAGTAGATCGCAAAATCGTCCACAAAGAGGGAGCCTGAGACATCAGGAAGGAGACAATCCATAATTGGATTTATGTCAATGGTAAACAGTACAACACTCAGCACGGAGCCCTGGGGGTACCCCGTTTTCTTGGGAGAAAGTACGGGAGAGAGTAGTGTTCACCCGCACCCTAAATGTGCGCTCTGCCATAAATTCGCGAAGAAAAAGGGGCAGCCGACCTCGAAAGCCCCAAGAGAACAGTGTGCGGAGGATGCCTGTCCTCCAACAGGTATAGTATGCTCTCTCCAGATCAAAAAATATTGCTACTGTTTGGCGTTTCCGGAGAAAATTGTTCATGATATAAGTGGAGAGAGCAACAAGATGGTCAACCGCAGAACGATGCTTTCGGAATCCGCATTGGGCAGGTGTTAAAAGACTGCGGGATTCCAGCCACCAAGCTAAACGGTAATTCACCATACGCTCCAAAACCTTACAGACACTACTCGTGAGAGAAATGGGGCGATAGCTAGAGGGGAGATGTTTGTCCTTTCCAGGTTTCGGAACAGGAACGATGATAGCTTCCCGCCATCGTCTGGGAAAAGTACTGTCGGTCCAAATTCGATTATAAAGGCGAATGAGGTAACGTAGACTATGGGTTGATAAATGCAGCAACATTTGGACGTGGATACCATCCGGTCCTGGGGCGGAGGAGCGAGAAGAAGAGAGTGCATGTTGGAGTTCCCGCATGGAGAAAACAGTATTGTAACTTTCGCGATTTTGAGAGGAGAAAGCAAGATGTCGCACTTCCACTGCACGTTTCTTCGGGAGAAACGCTGGCGGGTAATTTGAAGAGCTCGAAATCTCAGCAAAGTGCTGACCCAATGAATTAGAAATTGCGACGGGGTCCACTAATGTATCATGCGCGACAGTGAGCCCAGAGACCGGGGAGAAACTAGGCGCGCCTGAGAACCGTCGAAGCCGACTCCAAACTTCCGAGGAGGGAGTGAAGGTGTTAAATGAGCTAATAAAGAATTTCCAGCTTGCCTTCTTGCTATCGCGGATGACACGACGGCATCGCGCACGGAACTGCTTATAGCGGATACAGTTGGCCAAAGTAGGATGGTGGCGGAAAACGCGAACAGCACGTCGCCGCTCACGTATTGCGTCACGGCATGCCTCGTTCCACCAAGGAACTGGGGGGCGCCGGGGCAATTCTGAGGTGCGTGGTGAGAGGCACCCACGTGCCTTGCTCATACTGTGGCATCAAGCAGTCAGGCCTGCAAGATGAGTGGTTTGCCAAGCGAGTGGATTCATTCTTATTTATCGAGTAACATGAACTCTCGTACTCACAATTAAGTTACAAATTATCCTCCTGTATGAATAATACGCAACGGAAACACGCATCTGACTATCAGTAATTTACAGAACTCTGACTGTACACTACGCACTGGCAATACCACATTTTCTTTCCTTTTTTATTTAACGGCTTTTGTCAACACGTGGCCACCGCACTGAATATGAATGGCACACACATTATAAATTCGGGACATTATGGCAACATACAATTCAATGGAAAAGTCCACCAATCTTTTTCTTTTCACTATCTTATTTATTCCGACAAATTCTATAACCTAAACACACAAATTCTATGACCTACAACAATAACACATGAGAAATTCCGCCCAGTGGGCATGGCTTTACATTGATGAATCTCTATATTATGGCCTCGTAATTATTTAACGCTACAGTGCAGTTTCTGGATAGGATGGTGGATCTTTTATTATTTCTCACACTTCGACTCTCACAATCATCATCACGAAACTTTCCTCCAGACCGAGCGGTACAGAAGGAACAAGCATAACCCACTAATCTTTTGAAACTATCTTGCTACTCTCCCATGCAAACCACACATACCCAAATTACATGACATACACCACACTACAATATGAAATACAAGACAGTGAATAGTCACAACATTATCACTTTCAGCTCTCCCACTTCAATTAATATTTATCCCAGTTTCACACGACACTGCCCCACTTTGTAATTCTACTTTCCTACTATGAACTCTGGAGATATATGCACGTCTTCCTGTGCAATGCAAGCCAAGTGGCGTTGCTGGATAGACGGCCGACTCACCTTGTTTCTCTCTCAGAGTTTGAATCTAGCGTCACACGGAATCATATCACGCAAAGTAATGTTAAGAACGTATTCATCACACACGCGAGTCCTCAACTGATACCATGGACGAGTACTTCTCTTTATCTTTTGTCTCATACACAGTTTGAGACTCACACAGTACTCACCACGTGGAAGTACTCGTCTCTAATTTCAAGTCCTGCACACGCCATTTCTTAAATATTTCAACATGGTACACACGCTATTTCATAAATATTTCAACTTATTGTACACACGCTAGTAATTCAGCTTAACTTAAGCACACGGAAGTATTTCAACTTATTGCTACACGTGGTTTCATTGTGACCGTTGGTCACTTCCGAAGATTACTACAATCCCATTAATATTACCTGCCTGACGTTTAATTCTCCCCCACAAAAGTTCCTGAAATAGAGAAATTATTATTTCAAACTACTCTTAAATATTCCACATGCATACCATGACTCCACTCTTTCGTCATTACGGAGCACAACTAAAACAGGTCTTAACAGCACAGGATCCAGCGGCAGAGTGCCGAAACATGGCCGTTCTCTGGGTCATCTCCCATCTCTGTCGAGGTGGGAGAGCACCTTGCTACCGTATTGGTCAACCACATTTCAGGCGCTCAAAGCTCTGGCAAATTTCATCTCTTTGGTCTCACCAAAGGTGGCCAAAGGATCGACTCAAAGATGATCATATATTCACATTCACTATCTGCGGTTAGCAGACGACCATACATTCATTCATTTCACAGATCTCACCAAACTGGACGTAGGGATTTATTTTGTGGGAGTGCACATGTGATCAATTAAATAAATAAATTGTCATTCTTTCCCACACTGGTATCCGGCTTCGCTGTATTAATTGAAATTGAGTTATTTTACAAAAAAAAAAGTGTTGTTCTGACAAAAATAATGAAGTATGTTGTACCTATTTTCAATGTCGGGCGGTACTGTACCCTTTCAGTGGTATTGAACGTTCCGCAGCTGTAAGAATAACGTCTGTAATATGAGTGACCTCATCGTCGATGCTAGGAAAGTGACTGTCATCGAATGTCGCTAGAGACGAAAAAAGTGTCCAATCGGCTTGGGCAAACTTCCAGCGTCGCGGGCGCATTTATGGCAGTCGAGGCTGCAGTCTAAGGACACATGGAAAGTGGTCACTCGAGTGTGTATCATCAAGGGCGAACCATTCGAAGCGCCGAGCTAGCGGAACAGTACCGACCGCAAGGTCCAAATGAGATAAATTTGTCGTGGAGGCAGACAAAAATGTAGGGACCCCAGTGTTGAGGCAAACTAGATCCACTTGGTGGAAGACGTCTAGCAATAGTGAGCCACATGGACAAGGATGTGGAGATCCCCAAAGCGGGTGGTGGGCATTGAAGTCCCCAACCAGCAAATAGGGGGGTGGAAGCTGACCAAGAAGATGAAGGAGATCAGCTCGTGCCATTGGTGTGGACGATGAAATGTATACAGTACAAAGAGAAAAGGGGTATATCCAGAAAGGGAAAGACGGACAGCGACAGCTTGGAAGGAAGTGTTTAAGTGGATTGGGTGATAATGGAGAGTATCATGGAGAAGAATCATGAGTCCTCCATGGGCTGGAGTGCCTTCAACAGAGGGGAGATCATATCGGATGGACTGAAAACATGGGGACGCAGCTTTGTTTCCTGAAGACAGAAGATGACCGGCGAGTAGGATCGTAAGAGGATCGACAATTCATCCCGATTGGCTCGAATGCCGCGGATATTCCAGTGGACAATAGACATAGGGTGAACAGAAAATAGAGGAATGTGACCAAGGTTGCCTTCAACTCAACGACTGCGACCGACAACATGGAATGGCATTCAGCTGAAGGCAGAAGATCCTGATCCATAGGTTGTTCAGGAGCAGCTCCTGCCACCAGCGATCGGCCGGTTGATCGGCCGCCAGCATTGCGCCTCGGCGACACAGAAGGCCGAGGGCGATTTCCGCCAGGTGGTGCTGTAGATGGGACACGTCTTGGCGGAGAAGGAGATGAACTGGGTTTCTTTGTAGCCTTCTTGGAAATAGGATGTTTAGATGAAGGAGGAACCGATGGTTGTGAAGTTGGGGTACGTAAAAAATCTTCACGAGTATGCTCTTTTTTCGAAGTCTTGGTGTCTGACTTTTGGGCTCGAGATTTAGCAGTACCTGATGACGGGTGAGCCATAGAGTGGGCAGGCGAAAGTGGTGAGGTTGAACGGGCGATCTTTGTGCTAGCCGATCTGACGATCGTGGTACTAAAGGTGAGGTCGCAAGTCTGCGTGGCCGCCTCCTTTGTTGGCCGAGGAGAAGCAAGGACAGTGCTGTATTTTCCTGTCTGAGGCACAGTGGGTTGTCGACTGGCGAATAATTTTCGAGCAGCAAAGGTCGACACCTTTTCCTTCAGTCTGATTTCCTGGATGAGCTTTTCGTCCTTAAAAACGGGGCAATCTCGAGAGGAAGCAGCGGGGTCACCCATACAGTTGATGCAGCGAGGGGATGGAGGTGGACAAGCACCCTCATGGGCATCCTTGCCACACGTAACACATTTGGCCGGATTGGAACAGGACTGGCTGGTGTGATTGAACCGCTGACACCGATAGCAACGCGTAGGGTTTGGGACGTAAGGGCTAACGGAAATTAATCTCATAGCCTGCTTTGATTTTCTATGGGAGTTGAACTTTGTCAAATGTCAAGAAGACAGTGCGGGTTGGAATGATGTTCGTGTCAACCCTTTTCATAACTCTATGAACAGCCGTTACGCCCTGGTCAGACAGGTAGTGCTGAATTTCTTCAGCAGACAATCCATCGAGGGAGCGTGTATATACGACTCCACGCGAGGAATTTAAAGTGCGGTGCGCTTCAACCCGGACAGGGAAGTTGTGGAGCAGTGAAGTACGCAGCAATTTTTGTGCCTGAAGGGCACTGACTGTTTCTAACAACAAGGTGCCATTCCGTAATCTGGAACAAGACTTTACAGGACCTGCAATTGCGTCGACACCTTTCTGAATAATGAAAGGGTTGACCGTGGAGAAGTCGTGACCTTCGTCAGACCAAGAAACAAGGAACTGTGGCAGCGATGGAAGAACTGTCTGTGGCTGAGACTTAGTGAACTTACGCTTGTGAGCAGACATAGTGGAAGGTGAGGAAACCATTGCGGAAGAATCCCCCATGATTACCGGCGTCTCCGATGGCGCGCTCCTCCCTTGTGGGGGCCCTCTCTGAGGGCACGCCCGCCTTAGGTGATTGTTCACACCTCAGGTCACACCTCCCGACAAACGGACGGAGGGACCAATCGGCACTTTCGGTAGGTATCAGCTCGGGTAATCACCCCTCCCTGGGCCTGGCCGTTACCAGTGGGTACGTACGTGTCCTACCTGTCTACCCGGGGCAGAGAATTACGCGTTACCCCGTCACCGGCTACGCAAAAAAATGCGTGGGTCGGCCTTCAGACACGCACAGGGAGGAAGAAAGAGAAAGGGAAAGGAAAGAAGAGAAACGCCGCAGCGGAGAAAAGGGTAAAGAGAAGAGGTAAGGAAAAGAGAAGGACAAAGGAAGGAAGAAGACATACAAGCAAAGAAGGCAAAGAATGCGTTACATTTACGAGCGTCCGTCTCCGGACATAGGCACAAACCATACTCCCAGATGGGGAGAAAGGGAAGGAAAGAGCCAGTGGTGAGGGGAGGAGGGGCGAAGATGGGGGATGGGGAAGGATGCGGAAAGGGAAGGTATGCAGCCCGGAAAGGAAGGAAGGCCACATTAGCTCGGGGTCCCGTCCTCGCTACGCACGTATCCACAAAAGAGTTGTGGACCCCCTGGGGGGATGTTACTGTCGTGTAACCACTCCGTCACAGGTCGTGCATTATGAACAGGTGCTCGATCGTGTTGAAAGATGCAATCGCCATCCCCGAATTGTTCCTCAACAGTGGGAAGCAAGAAGGTGCTTAAAACATCAATGTAGACCTGTGCTGTGATAGTGCCACGCAGAACAAAAAGGGGTGCAAGCCCCCTCCACGAAAAACACCACCACACCATAACACCACCGCCTCCGAATTTTACTATTGGTACTACACACGCTGGCAGATGACGTTCACTGGGCATTCGCCATACCCACAGCCTGCCATCGGATCGCACATTGTTTACCGTGATTCGTCACTCCACAAAACGTTTTTCCACTGTTCAATCGTCCGATGTTTACACTCCTTACACCAAGCGAGGCGTCGTTTTACTTTTACCGAGGTGATGTGTGGCTTATGAGCAGCCGCTCTATCATGAAATCTAAGTTTTCTCACCTCCCGCCTCACTGTCATGGTGCTTGCAGTGGACACTGATGCAGTTTGGAATTACTGTGTGATGATCTGGCTAGATGTCTGCCTAGTACACATTACGACCCTCTTCAAATGTCGGCGGTCTCTGTCAGTCAACAGACGAGTTAGGCCTGTACGCTTTTGTGCTGTACGTGTCCCTTCACGTTTCCACTTCACTATCGCATCGGAAACAGTGGACCTAGGGATGTTAAGGAGTGTGGAAATCGCGTGTACAGACGTATGACACAAGTGACACCCAATCACCTGACCACGTTCGAAGTCCGTCAGTTCCGCGGAGCGCCCCATTCTGCTCTCTCACGATTTCTAATGACTACTTAGGTCGCTGATATGGAATACCTGGCGACAGGTGGCAGCACAATGCACCTAATATGAAAAACGTATTTTTGGGGGGTGTCCGGATACTTTTGATCACATGGTGTAATCTATCAGAGGGTGGGAAAGTATGCTCTGTTAAAAAGGCACAAGAAAGTAAATATACGTGTTCACTTATATTAATGTGTAGCAGAGCGTTGTTAGCTTCTCAGTGGTAGCAGCTGAAAACTGATAAGTAAGCTACCTCGGAATCCTGATCTATTTGTACAAAACACCCTCATGTGAAACTAGAACACCAATTTCGCTCGATTCCTCTCGCTGTACCTCGCAAGGAATGAAGTGCTGCCACTTCTGACAATTGCTGACAATGTAGAGTGTTCGATGATTTAGCGCCTAGTGCTTTAAGTGCCACCGTGCTGGTTAGCAGTTGTTGCTCGCAAGTTTCTTGTCGTCTGCCTCGATAGCTGCGCGGTCAGTGCCGCAGACTGCTAAGCGAAGGAGCCGGAGTTCGATTCCGGGCCGGGTCGGAGGTTTTCCCCTCTTGGGTACACGGTGTAGCGTTGTCTGTACATTCGTATCGTAATAACCGACATTCCAATCTTGAGACGTCTCAATGTGCACATCCTTAAAGCCAATACAATAAATTTCTTGTCGCTTGCCTCCTGAATAAGCTGGATGCGAACATTATCTCAGCGTAGGCTCCCCGCAAAACACGTTAGTGCCGTACCTCGCCAAACTTGGGACAATTGAGACGCTGCCCCACAACTGGCGGTCGCAACCATGCATGCCTGTGCACAGTCGTCAGACTACCCTCGACGTTGAGGTGTTCGCACAGTGGGCGTAAGGAGCAAATTATCCCTGTGGAGACTTATATACTACCGGAATCCCACTTTCCTCCTAAAGGCGGCATGCAGCTCTATTGCATCCTCCGACCCTAGGAGCCATAATCAGATGGTTTTGTCGACCAGTGATAACTATTACGAGGAGTTTCTTTAATGTTCCGTTTCACATTAAAGCGACTGAATGCTCGAATGACATGGTTGTGGTGCACATCAGAGTGACGAAACGAGCGCAATCTGAGCTTGAAATGACTGCTCAAGGGACGTTGACGGAAAGAAGAGCCTACCTAAGCGTCCTAAGCATCCTCCCGTTTTCAACTAGAGATACAGCGTGATCCCCTGTATTTGACTGAGATCGCAGGTTTCCTTTCTCCCTTGCATAGACGACTGTACACAAACTAGTTTCGAGAAAAAGGTTCCCCATAAGAAGAAGAAGACAAACTTTGCAAGTCAACGGATGGGACAAAATTGTTATTTTGACCACTCTATTACTTTGCTAATACACAGGACAGATCTATATAATTACAAGTTTTTAATACAGATCTCCATACACTAATAACTCGAAATGTAACAGTGTGTGTTAAACTACCACACAAGAATCAGCACAGTTTCAGAATTATCCAGAATTGCTCTCTATTTACAACATCAACGACAAAGAAACACATCCACACGCAGACAAAGATAAACATAGGGAGAGGGAGCGGGGCTTGGAGAGTGACAAAACGACAATACACCCGCTTCCTAGCACTTCCTAGACAAAGCCAATGCTAAAAAATCACTGAAACTGGATGAAAGCAGCACGATGGGACGAAATTTCATCGTGTCATGATGTTACTTTCACAGCGCACTGTCGTAATGTACAAAATATGTGTATATTTGCAGGAACACCTGTAACACGCAAACAGAGGAGAAATACTACAAATTAACCTAAGTATAGCACGACTTTTGCGACAGAAATGCAAAACGTTCGTCCAAAATATTCGCCCTTCAGTAACAGCTCAACTATTTCAGTACTGCCTAGAAATGAAGTTATGCAAGTTAAGACTTTAAATATATGCCGTACAGCAAGCCACAAACAAAAATTTGAACGGTTTTCGTGTCAGTTGACAGTTGATGGTTGGAGTGCTGACACATTATCTGCGAAACCAGTAGTGCTGGCAACTGATGTGTTATGCATGGTGATCGTATCAACCTGTACCACATCAAAACAACCTAAAGGTGACGCAATGAAGCGTCGAAACTGCTAGCTACAAAACAGAATAAAATCGTAAGGACGGCTTTTTATTTGTCACAAACAAGAAGAGGTGCTCATGTACTACTTCAGTCGAATTACGCTCAGAGAATGAGTGTAGGGGAGCAGATGCAGGAATCCTGCATCGCCGCTCTAAGTAAGATACTGGTGGAGGTGCTTTGCCATTGCTGACCTGTTATGAAATGTCAAGGGTGTATCTGCGTCCTGTGTATGATTGTACAGTGCAGTGTTGAGTGTGTGTTGTTAGGGATAAAAGTATCGGAAAAGCTTTGGAAACAGATTCAAGACTTTTTTGCAGACAGAACTCAACACGTCGCTCTTAATGGAACAAAACCGACAGACGTAGAGATAATTTCCGGAGTAGCCCAAGGGAATGTGACAGGATTGTTATTGTTTACAATGTATGTAAATGATCTACTACAAAGTGTCGGAAGCTCTTTACGACTGTTCACAGATGGTGCGATTGTCTATAAGAAACTAGCAACGCCAGAGAATAGTATCGATTTGCAGAATGCCCTGCAGAAGATTGACGAATGGTGAGTCTCTGGGAATTAACCCTGAACGTAAATAAATGTAACGTACTGCGCATACATAGGAGAAAAAATCCACCACTGCACAACAACAATATTGACGACAAATTGCTGAAAACAGTATCTACTGTATAATATCTAGGAGTAACTATCCTGAGCGACTTTAAGTGGAATGAATATATAACACAAACAAGAGTAAAATGAGATGACATCCTGTGATCCATAGAAAGAACCTTAAGGAAAGGCAACTCAGTCACGAAGGAAGTGATTTATAAGAAGATTTTTCGACCGATTCTTGAATGGAGTTCCTCAATCTTGGGCCATTAGCAGGTAGGACTCATAGAAAAGATAGAGAATGCCCAACCAAGAGCGGCGTTGTGAATCACGGAGAGGTTACTACCTAGATAGTACTTACAAGGAATAGTAGGACAACATATTACTTCCTCCAATACACGTACGGCGAAATGAGCACGACGAGAAAATTCGAGAAATTAGAGCCAATACAGAGGCTTATCGACAGTAATTCTTCTTACGTACCATTCGCGGGCGGAACAGGGAACGAGGGATCATTTAGTGGTACCAGAAGTACTCTCTGCCACTCACTCTCAGATGGCTTGCGGAGTATTGATGTAGATAGGAAACTAGCGGGTGAAGTCCGGTGCCGGCGTATAGCCTTCTCTCTTGAACAACACCAACGAGCCGCATGAGCTAGTCTCTGAAGGACGGACACGTCAGCATTAACAGTGTCAGAGGCCATCACTTCATGAGACACTGCGGAGAGGTTTGGAATTTAATCCAGGACACTGACCCAAAGACTGCTGGTCAGGGACTATACGCCACCAACGCTTTTCCCCTTGCGGGGCTAATACCAAAAGTCAAAATTTTCCACTGCCAGGATTCGAATGGGCGTACGTGCGAGTCGAGCTTCAAAGCAGAAACATGCATGTAATGTATTAAGTTATTTAAGGAATACTACATTCAAGTAGCAATGAATAACTTTGTATTTCTACTAACAAATGTACAACCATTAGTGTCCTCATGTAAAGCTAAAATTCGTGTATTATGTGTATCAAATGTTCAATCAGTATTTAATCTGTATAATACCAGGTATGTGTATCTGAGGTGTAACGTAGAATATACCACAGCTACGAAGAATAAGACAAGCAACTACTGAGTATAATGTAATGTCCTGACATGCGACACTCCAAGTAATATATCAATACACGCAAACACAATAAACATACATAAACACAAACCATTTCAGATGAGAATAGCTCGAGACTCTACCGAGACCTTCTCACCTGAAATACACTCCTGGAAATGGAAAAAAGAACACATTGACACCGGACACTGCGAGAGGGCTGTACAAGCAATGATCACACGCACGGCACAGCGGACACACCAGGAACCGCGGTGTTGGCCGTCGAATGGCGCTAGCTGCGCAGCATTTGTGCACCGCCGCCGTCAGTGTCAGCCAGTTTGCCGTGGCATACGCTCCATCGCAGTCTTCAACACTGGTAGCATGCCGCGACAGCGTGGACGTGAACCGTATGTGCAGTTGACGGACTTTGAGCGAGGGCGTATAGTGGGCATGCGGGAGGCCGGGTGGACGTACCGCCGAATTGCTCAACACGTGGGGCGTGAGGTCTCCACAGTACATCGATGTTGTCGCCAGTGGTCGGCGGAAGGTGCACGTGCCCGTCGACCTGGGACCGGACCGCAGCGACGCACGGATGCACGCCAAGACCGTAGGATCCTACGCAGTGCCGTAGGGGACCGCACCGCCACTTCCCAGCAAATTAGGGACACTGTTGCTCCTGGGGTATCGGCGAGGACCATTCGCAACCGTCTCCATGAAGCTGGGCTACGGTCCCGCACACCGTTAGGCCGTCTTCCGCTCACGCCCCAACATCGTGCAGCCCGCCTCCAGTGGTGTCGCGACAGGCGTGAATGGAGGGACGAATGGAGACGTGTCGTCTTCAGCGATGAGAGTCGCTTCTGCCTTGGTGCCAATGATGGTCGTATGCGTGTTTGGCGCCGTGCAGGTGAGCGACACAATCAGGACTGCATACGACCGAGGCACACAGGGCCAACACCCGGCATCATGGTGTGGGGAGCGATCTCCTACACTGGCCGTACACCACTGGTGATCATCGAGGGGACACTGAATAGTGCACGGTACATCCAAACCGTCATCGAACCCATCGTTCTACCATTCCTAGACCGGCAAGGGAACTTGCTGTTCCAACAGGACAATGCACGTCCGCATGTATCCCGTGCTACCCAACGTGCTCTAGAAGGTGTAAGTCAACTACCCTGGCCAATAAGATCTCCGGATCTGTCCCCCATTGAGCATGTTTGGGACTGGATGAAGCGTCGTCTCACGCGGTCTGCACGTCCAGCACGAACGCTGGTCCAACTGAGGCGCCAGGTGGAAATGGCATGGCAAGCCGTTCCACAGGACTACATCCAGCATCTCTACGATCGTCTCCATGGGAGAATAGCAGCCTGCATTGCTGCGAAAGGTGGATATACACTGTACTAGTGGCGACATTGTGCATGCTCTGTTGCCTGTGTCTATGTGCCTGTGGTTCTGTCAGTGTGATCATGTGATGTATCTGACCCCAGGAATGTGTCAATAAAGTTTCCCCTTCCTGGGACAATGAATTCACGGTGTTCTTATTTCAATTTCCAGGAGTGTAGATAGAAATAGGCTACTATCAACCAACAAACTACTTAGACTATATTACACATCCAAATATAGTATATCACTTCCCTCTACACATTGTAACTTATTTTCATCACACTGATTGTATTAAATTTTCATCAACTATGCAGAAACAAATTACATAGAACCACTGTAACAACTGTTAAGCATTCAATTCTCTGTAATCTTAGAGAAATTTTTGTGTATTATATTCTTTATATTATTAAAAAAGCATTAACGGCTATGTACAAATAAGATTAAAATAATAAGAAGTCTTAGCTGTTGGATTTAGTATCATCCGGCCCACCTTACATTTCAAGGTGTAGTATATCACATTGTAACTTATTTTCATCACACTCATTATATTAAATTTTTTTATTTCTCTATTTGCATTATATAAATTATATTCATCAACTATGCAGAAACAAATTACATAGAACCACTGTAACAACTGTTAAGCATTCAATTCTCTGTAATATTAGAGAAATTTTTGTGTATTATATTCTTTATATTATTAAAAAAGCATTAACGGCTATGTACAAATAAGATTAAAATAGTAAGAAGTCTTAGCTGTTGGATTTAGTATCATCCGGCCCACCTTACATTTCAAGGTGATGGGTTACTCTGTACTGTTTATAAAATAAATAAATGTTATCGACCTCGGCCACGGAGGCATGTGTACTACATCAGGAGCCAAAGTGTTGAAATTATTGTAAATACGCCTTACATTTTCGCGAAATAAATGCATAGATGTATGTGGCAGTCAGTACGTATACGGTAAAAGAAATCAGGGTGACCAAAAACAAACAAAATTATTTACGTTTTAGACGATGCGGCTATACAAAACTCAAAGTTGTGACCCAAATACGAATAGAAATAAACAGCTACAGTAGTTTCTACAATGGTAATAGAAAATACGTTCTCAGTCTGCCAGCACAGCTGAGAAGTCAGTATGTGGTAGTAATTCATAATAGGTCAGTGTATACATAATGATGAAGGGTCGCTAGAAAGAAAAGCGTTTGAAACCATTATTACCAAGGATCTATTTGTCGTGACTTTTTTAAAATCAAAATGGATCAGATCAGTGGCAGTGGACGAGTTGTTAGTTACAGACGTGTTCTTGAGCTGCGACACAAGGGACACTTGTGTATTTGCAAATACAGTCACCTAGTGACAATTGCATTTAAAGTTCACTCATCTTAGTCCACACGCTACTGATTTAGTTCCTTACCTGCGAATTGCTTCATCCTTGAGGATCTGCTGCGTCTGTGGAACGACCAGTGCATCACAGCATCTTCATTAGCGTTAGTCAGGAAGGACGACCGTTCAGTTCCCGAGGTGACCATCCAGATTTAGGTTTACGCGTTTCCCTAAACCGCTAAAGGCAAATCCCGGGATGGTTCCTTTGAGAAGGACATTGCCGAGTTCCGTCCACATCTTCTCCAATCAGACCTTGTTCTGCATCTCAGTTCATCGTCAACGGGTTGTTTAGATGTAATCTTCCTTGCTGGCTAGTCCGGCATAACTTACATGTGAGTATGTTTTAGAGACCCGAGTCGTCAGAGTGAACTAAACTAATACAAAGTGAACCAGAATTCCACTGACAAAATTTCAGAGATTTTTTGGACATATTTTCTAAGTAAGTTAGTAGGAGGGACCCATAGTCTCCATCAACTCGCGACAGATTAATACTGCAGTTGAATGGCTCTGAGCACTATGGGACTCAACTGCTGTGGTCATCAGTCCCCTAGAACTTAGAACTAATTAAACCTAACTAACCTAAGGACATCACACACATCCATGCCCGAGGCAGGATTCGAACCTGCGACCGTAGCAGCAGCGCGGCTCCGGACTGGAGCGCGTAGAACCGCACGACCACCGCGGCCGGCGAATTTTGCAGCTTTGATCTTTTCGGTTTGTACCCCAATTATACACGATCTAGTCACATAATGTCACCGCCGCCTACGTTCGACGTCACGTGCAGTAACCACGCACAGACGCGAGGTTGGACTACGAGTGTGTCGGGGAAACTCGTAATTAGTGCAGTCGTAATTGTAACGCGGAAACGGAGCGATTTACCTGACGTCGAAAATAGTATGATCATTGGTTTTCAGTCCAGAGGTGGAAGGATCTACGAAACGGCTAAGTTTGTAAACTCTTCGCGTGTCGGCGTGGGCAAAGTATTCCGTGCATGGCCAAATGAAGCTATCCGTACTGGCCTCGAGGCAACTGTGATGCAGAACAACGGGCCGTACGTGCCAGGGGTGAACGCGGCTGCGGGGGTGTTTACTTGCGAGTAGACGTGCAACTGTTGAGTAATTGAACATCCAAATGAACCAAGGTGCTAGCAACAGTGTCTCCTCAACGGCTGTTCAGCGATTGTTGATGCATATGGGCCTCAGCAGCAGACGCCTGGTTCATACACCCATGCTGACTGCTGTTCATCAGCGACGAAGGCTGGGAAATGCGCTCTGGTATCACATCTTGGCGTCCACTGAGTCGCGCCAGGTAGCCTTTACCGATGAATCACGTTTTATGCTCCATCTGAGATGGCCGTTTACGAATGCGGCTTCAAAAGTCTGAAAGCAAACACCCTCGACACTCGAACCAGCAGAGAGCGTTATGGCCTGGGGAATGTTCTCGTGGCATTCCCTGGGTGATCTCTTCATTCTGGAAATCACAATGTAGCACACGTGAATATGATCTAAGAGTCCTGAGCCGCCATGGGTCAACCCTTGGGGACCATGTCCACCGCTACATGCAGTTTGATTTTCCTTGGCGTGATGGCATGTATGAACAGAACAATGTAACTTCTCACGCGGCTCGCAGTGTGCTTGCGTGCTCTGAAGAGCACCAGGGTGTGTTTACCGTACTCCTCTGGCCACCAAACTCTCCGGATTTAAATCCAAGTGAGAATCTGTGGAACCACTTCGATCGAGCCGTTCTCGCCATGGATCGTCAACCTAGAAACCTAGAGCAGCTGGCCACGCCACTGGAGTCGACATGGCTTCACATCCCTGTCAGTACTTCCAGAACCTCCATGACACTCTTCCTGCACGTCCGCTCTACAAAACGTTCAAGCTTCCGACAGGTGGTCATATTATTGTGACTGGACCGTGTATTTATGTCTCTGAAAATATCTCCATATTAGTAAAAAGCCAACCCGAGACAGTGCTGAGCAATACTGATTGCAAGCTTGAGGGCGAACAGGAAGTCCATGTTCAAACGACGGAAATCTGACACGCGTTTTCATATATCACGTTTAGATATCTAACCTTCAACTTAAAACCGATCATATGAGCGCGCTTTCACGCACGTTAACGCAGCGTTCGCGAGGAAAAAAGTCTCTATACCAGGGGTATTCATCCCGCGTTCCACGAGCCGCACTAGGTCCAAAGGTATCAACGAGCATCTATCACATGATCCGTAAAAGAATTCCACAAAATTTCATTTATGTAATTAAAGATATGATAAATCGGATATACTCAATTTGAAACTCCAGCCACAAGGTACAATTCTCTCTTTGATTCATTCCAAATGGCTGGCTCTGAGCACTATGGGACTAAACTTCTGAGGTCATTAGTTCCCTAGAACTTAGAACTAGTTAAACCTAACTAACCTAAGGACATCACACACACCCATGCCCGAGGCAGGATACGAACCTGCGACCGTAGCGGTCTCGCGGTTCCAGACTGCAGCGCCTAGAACCGCACGGTCACTTCGGCCGGCTGATCCATTCAGATCTTAACATTTCCACCCGTTGCTTTACTTGAATCCACAGTCATTTTCTTATAAACGGCCAATCCGACAGACGCGATGGTGTGGTATCTAACGGCTACTTCAGCTGCAACTGCGAAACTAGATATTTAGAGACGCATAATGAAATTACTGTATGGAAATACGAGGGCTATTCGGAAAGTAAGGAACGATAGGTCGTGAAATGGAAACCATAGTGAAAATCAAAACTGTTTCATTTGCAACAGTTAGCTACACCTTCCTGCTACTTCTCTACACAGTCGCCGCTCAGACCTAGACATCTGTCGTAGCGTTGTACCAACTTTTCAATTCCCTCGTTATATAAGACAAGCGCCAGTGCTTTTCGACAATTTTCTACTCTGGACTGCAGCTCGTTGTCTGTGTCAAAATATTGTTTTCATAGCCAGCGGTTCGTTTGAGCAGAGATGAACCTCAGAGGTAGCCAATTACGGGCTGTATTGCGGGTGATCGAACACTTCCCATCGAAAACGCTGCACGAGCACCTTCATTGCCCCTGCAGAGTGCGGCCGAGAATTGTCGGGTAGAACGAACTGCATGACAGTTATGTGGATTGCATAGATTCAGGCGAAATCTTTCGCCAGGCCCCCCATACTTGGCGGGAGCCGCTAATTTCTAGCCATCTTTACGTTCCCACTGTGAGCTCAGAACTGAACAGAGCGACATGATGCGATCGACGGGCGTACTAGACACAGCGCCCAACGCACCTGTGCATAGCTTCATCAGATTTTCACTGTATTTTCCATTTCGCGAGCGATCGCTCCTAACTTCTCGAATAACCCCTGTACTATTAAACTGCATGTTATTTCTGTATAGTTGTGATAAAGATGCTCATTCACCACCTTCTGATAGCTAAAAGTCGATAGAAACTGAGAAATCATAATTTTGACTGCAGTTACTCCAGTGTTTGCTATTTAAGAGTATCGAAATCCCGTTGTAACAGGTTTAATTTGATATCACATCTATTGATACAAAAAAGAACCACAATTGAACATGAATGGGCTTTCACGAAATCTTTTTACTTTCGTGTGCAATTTCTATCACAGCAAACGATCGCTACAAATCAAAATGTGTTCGTACTGCACTTGATGGCAGGAGCTGCTTCCTTCACCCTCTACCACCCCACAGCAGTCATCACACTCACTCCCCTTACACCCCACCCACAGGAGAGAAAGTTCTTTATAACGTGGTTGTACTGTACTGTCCGGCCACAATGGTCTGACCTCTGCCTCACGTCGGTACTTGTCAGAAGTCATCGTCTTGGAACTATTGTCAGTCGATGCGAACTAACAGCATCTTTGTAGGACTTTTACTAATAATAACTGGCCTGGGACAAATATCCCTCGCCGTACAGTCATATATATATATATATATATATATATATATATATATCGTCTTTTTTGGGAATATGTACATTTGTAAACATTTATTTCCAAGAATAACACACAGAAATAGTAAAAATAGAAGCAAAGCTCAGATGAATGCCTGCAAAACACCCTTTGAGTTACAACTACTTCGATCAGACCTCCTACTGACACATTAGTTTCCCAGATGCAAAGTTATATTTCACGTTCTATGATTCCTGAAATCTCCTGCTATACCCGCAGAACAGGACAGATAGTTTAATTTATGGAAAGGGACCAAAATGAGTGGTTGTCAGTTGCGCTCCAACATACTACTTTATTCATTTCACAAACATTACAAGAGTGAAGAAAACATTAAAAACAGAGCAAGCCAAACATTAATTTTAGAACTTAATTCCCAGCTAAATTCGCCAATCTCATGCCTCAAGGGCAAAACAAGTTTAATTTAAAACCGGATGAAGGTCAATCAATTAAGACTCAAAAACAAGAATTTTAATTTTAATGTTAAAATATTTATCTAAATTAGGCTGAAAGCCCAAACAATCTCACGCCTTAAGGGCAAAACAACTTTATTACCACTATCCATTACGGATATTTTAGAATCCTGACTGTATATTGAATGTAAATAAGTTGTACAGAACTGCAACCAGTCACTTTTTTGAATAATAATGTTTTATTCCATGAACCGGTTTCCGAACCTTGTCAGGTTCATCTTCAGATGGTTTCGGGAAGTTACATCATTACTGGTAGTAGCATAATGCTGGGTGCTGGCTCTATGGCAGAAAGATGGGTCACACTTTAATGTATCGCCATGACTATAGACAGATCGACAGATAAGCTGTGAGACATCGAGTTTGGGAAGAAATGTTTGTAATTTTCTGTGAGGGAAATGACTGAAGAAAAAATATTGGTAAGAAGAATTCTGTCGTTAACATTTACACTTTCGTTCGTATCATACGGCGTGCGTATTTCAAATTCGTCAGCAAAATTGTTGGTAAATTTAGTGCGAACGTTATCCTCTGATGAAGTTTGGCGTCTATTGTGGTTAGCATTTATACTTGTGAGATTTCGTTCTAAAATCCATCACTCTTTCCAATATGTGTACTTGTGAAGTACTATAATCGGTTTTTATATGTGTTCGAAATAATCCACACTGACATTTCCTGACCGATGTAGTAGTCTCCCCTTATTACACCAGAAGTGCACTCACTTACGTCTGTGCCAAAGTTGGTCTACAGTTAATTTTTTTTTTTCATAATACGACTGCTTTACACTGTAGGATCTCATTAAATTTTCTATCAGTCCAAACGTTTCATCACTCACGATCACGTAAGGAAGTGGCATGTCGTGATTTTCAGCGAATGGCCTTTGTTTCGGCGTATCCTAACATTTTTCAATGATTTTTTCATATTGAACCGAATCTCTGAAAATTCCTGAGTCGCTGTCCGCTGTCTTTTCTGTATGCGCGAATGTCTACAAAAAAAAAAAAAAAAAAAAAAAAAAAAAAAAAAAAAAAAAAAGGCTCTGAGCACTATGGGACTTAACTGCTGAGGTCATCAGTCCCCTAGAACTTAGAACTACTTAAACCTAACTAACGTGAGGACATCACACACATCCATACCCCAGGCAGGATTCGAACCTGCGACCGTAGTGGTCGCGCGGTTCCAGACTGTAGCGCCTAGAACTGCTCGGCCACCCCGGCCGGCTGTCTGCCCAGATAAAGCGACAGTCATAGTGACGTAGCAGTAGAGAAAAAAATGTTTAAGTATGAGAACTTGAATGTTCTGTATTTTCTGTTCACACATGTTTACCATCGAGAGCTCCGATGCAGTGAGCAAACATTACGTACGGTTCAAATGTCAGATATTTCAGTCCTTTTTCTCATCTGGTGTTAGGAGCACAATGTCTTTTAATTTCATCGAGCAACTTTGCATACTTGACAAATTATGCCCGATGTGGTCGATTTTCCAATTGTATATGATTAGTGCTATTGTAGTTCTGCCATTGGACAACCGCTTGCAAGGTATTAGCAACCGAAAGACTGCGAGATGGTAACTGCAGCGACTAACGCACACTAGCCCTCGTCATCTACATTCTTTTGAAATTCGCTCAAGCATTAGAGTGCGTCAACGCGCCATACATCTGAACTTTACCTAAAGTGGGCGTTACTGCTATTAATAGCGAGCACCGTGAGTGAATGGATGAAGTTTGCTTCCAAACAAGACGCACAGCGCACGACGTCGACATTTGCACTGTTGTGCAAACCTATTCAGGTCAATACGGATATAAAGATAAGTGGTGGAAAGAAATCAAACGAAATGCAATTACTTTCTAACGAGCCACCTGAGACAACGCCTCTTATGCTAAAGTACTCAGAGAATATAGTTCCTTAGTGACGTAAGCGGTCCGTTTTCTATTTTGTTAGACCTCGTAGAACACCAGCTGTGTCGACGCCTATTCTTCGGAGAACCTCAGGAGCATATCTTATGCGACGCTATTCGCGGATACACGACTGCCTACACACTGGCTAGGCATCATCGGAAACTTCTAGACGTGCATCTACTTATAAGTACAAGTTTCCGGTGTGTGCCATTCCCAGTAACTGTGTAGTCGTCCATGTGTTTCAATGACATCACGTCTCGTAAACACAAAGCCTGACGCATTTTCATCATGCCGGTGCCTTGTCCGTGGTGAGTCATTTAGTACGTGACCTTTCCTTCGCCGTCTGATTCACATCGTAGCGGAATGGGCGGAATGGTGGGACTTACAGCACCTCCAGCTGACTCTTGCAACACCTCCTGCTACCTGTTTCGTGTACAGAAATCTTGCTGTGAGCAGAGATATCTTCAGCAATTGGAAAGTTCTGTGGATATAAAAGTTGATTTTTGATGCTTGTCAACTTATAGCGCTATTTCTGTGTATTTTACAGCAGTTGGGGTATCATAAAGAAATTCAGAGGTCATGACGAAGCACCTATATACGACGTAACGACCTCTGTGGACTTGCATCATATATATACGAGGTGCATTCAAGTTCTAAGGCCTCCGATTTTTTTTCTAATTAACTACTCACCCGAAATCGATGAAACTGGCGTTACTTCTCGACGTAATCGCCCTGCAGACGTACACATTTTTCACAACGCTGACGCCATGATTCCATGGCAGCGGCGAAGGCTTCTTTAGGAGTCTGTTTCGACCACTGGAAAATCGCTGAGGCAATAGAAGCACGGCTGGTGAATGTGTGGCCACGGAGAGTGTCTTTCGTTGTTGGAAAAAGCCAAAAGTCACTAGGAGCCAGGTCAGGTGAGTAGGGAGCGTGAGGAATCACTTCAAAGTTGTTATCACGAAGAAACTGTTGCGTAACGTTAGCTCGATGTGCGGGTGCCTTGTCTTGGTGAAACAGCACACGCGCAGCCCTTCCCGGACGTTTTTGTTGCAGTGCAGGAAGGTGCCCTTTGGAACGCAATGGGTAAGGATTACGCCCTCGCTGTCCCAGAACATGGACACCATCATTTTTTCAGCACTGGCGGTTACCCGAAATTTTTTTGGTGGCAGTGAATCTGTGTGCTTCCATTGAGCTGACTGGCGCTTTGTTTCTGGACTGAAAAATGGCATTCACATCTCATCCATTGTCACAACCGACGAAAAGAAAGTCCCATTCGTGCTGTCGTTGCGCGTCAACATTGCTTGGCAACGTGCCACATGGGCAGCCGTGTGGTCGTCCGTCAGCATTCGTGGCACCCACCTGGATGACACTTTTCGCATTTTCAGGTCGTCATGCAGGATTGTGTGCACAGAACCCACAGAAATCCCAACTCTGGAGGCGATCTGTTCAACAGTCATTCGGCGATCCCCCAAAACAATTCTCTCCACTTTCTCGATCATGTCGTGAGACCGGCTTGTGCGAGCCCGAGGTTGTTTCGGTTTGTTGTCACACGATGTTCTGCCTTCATTAAACTGTCGCACCCATGAACGCACTTTCGACACATCCATAACTCCATCACCACATGCCTCCTTCAACTGTCGATGAATTTCAATTGGTTTCACACCACGCAAATTCGGAAAACGAATGATTGCACGCTGTTCAAGTAAGGAAAACGTCGCCATTTTAAGTATTTAAAACAGTTCTCATTCTCGCTGCTGGCGGTAAAATTCCATCTGCCGTACTGTGCTGCCATCTCTGGGATGTATTGACAATGAACGCGGCCTCATTTTAAAACAATGCGCATGTTTCTATCTCTTTCCAGTCCGGAGAAAAAAACATCGGAGGCCTTAGAACTTGAATATACCTCATAATACCAGTTAAACTGAACTGCCAATATCTTCTAGATTATACTACATGTGCAATTACGTTTGGGACACATTTCTCGTTTCACATGGTTCCAGTATGACTCCTAGGTACAAGAACAGATCATTATCAAATAGCGATAAGCACGGTACTTCAGAATTATTTCCTCATATCCATTCGATAGTTATCAGTTCTCTAATACAGTCCATAATTCAGAGGCTTGCTTGTGCCTCCTGGCGCTTTTTTTTTTGTTTTTTGTTGGTTTAATACGTTTTATCGTTGGTAATACCGGTTACCGTCAGATATCCGAAGTTAAGCACTGTCGGGGTGTGCTAGCACTTGGATGGGTGGCCATCCGGTCTGCTGAGCGGAAGCGGAGTGCACTGAGCCCTTGTGAGGCAAACTGAGGAGCTACTTGATTGAGAAGTAGTGGCTCCGGTCTCGTAAACTGACATACGGCCGGGAGAGCGATGTGCTGACCACATGCCCGTCCATATCCGCATCCAGTGACAACGGCGGGCTGAGGATGACACGGCGGCCGGTCGGTACCGTTGGGCCTTCCAAGGCCTGTTCGGACGGAGTTTAGTTACGCTCAGTTTAATTTTATACGTTTCATTCCCCATTCCGAACTGTACAACTGGCTTTTCGAGTCGTGACCCAGTGAGAATCCCAGTTCTTTTGCAACAAATATCAGGCTATCCGGTAGAGGGGCAGGGGGCGTCGAAATTGGGAATATGTGGTAGGAGATTTTCACTTCCGGAATTTGTCTTACAACTAGTGAAACCCCTCGTTAAAACCCTGATCAGAATCAGGAGCGAGGGATGAAACTGCTTTTTAATTTAATTTCGGGTCAATGATATCCCATATTTATATACAAGGCTGACAAAAAATTAAACCACCTAGAAGACAAGCTCGGATTTCAATGTAACTTGGTACACGTTCACACCATCGCCGGGTATGTAAATGATTAGTGTTGCTGTCCTCCGCGACACATAGGTCACCAGGATCCATTGGTGTTATTCACGTTTAGTGTTGTTACCAGATCTGGCAGGGTGTATGAGGGGCGTGAACAGCGTCAGATGTTGAATGATCACTGCGAAGGAGACGGAGTTGCTACGTACTCATGTGAGACAGAGTTACCAGCGCCAGACAGAGTTTTAAAGGAGACTCATTGTGGATGTCCCTTTGGTCAGCTGGTCGAATCACGAAGTATCCATATTTATGGAGTATTCGTATATGAATACACTACTGCATGACACTGCATGGCAGCATTAGGGCAGTCAAGGTCCTGGTCGACCACGTCTCACCACAACAAGGACCTCTCCTTCTAGGAGTATTACTTGCAAACACAAGTCCTCAGTTTTTCTCAACGGTTTTTACTCTCTACAGCTCCCTCTTCTAAAGTTATTCCGTGATGTCTTAACAGATGTCCCTTCTTCTTGCCAGTGTTTTCCATGTATTCTTTTCCTCGTCGAGTCTCCAGAGAACCTCCTCCTTCCTTACGTTATCACTCCAGCTTATTTTCTACATTCTCCTGCAGCACCAAATCTCAAATGCTTCGACTCTATTACTTTCCGATTTTCTTACAGTCAGTGTTCACTATGCTGTGCTGTACACATACATTCTCAGAAATTTCTTCCTCAAATTAAGCTCTATGTTTGATACTAGTAGATTTCTCTTGGCCAGGAATGCCGTTTTTGCCGGTTTTAGTCTGATTTTTATGTCCAATTGCTCCGGCCGTCATGGGCTATTTTACTACTTAAGTAGTAGGAATTCCTTAACTTCATCTACTTCCTGATGTTAAGTTTCTCGCTATTCTCATTTCTGATACTTCTCATTGCTTTCGTCTTTCTCCGATATACTCTCAATCCATATTCCGTACTCATTAGACTGTTCATTTCGTTCAGTAAGTCCCATAATTACACTTCAGTTTCACTTAGGATAGCAACGTCATTAGCAAATCTTATCATTGATATCCTTTCACCTTCAATTTTAATTCCGCTCTTGAACCTTTCTTTTATATCCATCATTGCTTCTTCGGTGTATAGACTGGACAGTAGGGGCGAAAAATTATATCCCTGTCTTACGCCCTTTTGAATCAGAGCTCTTTGTTCTTGGTCTTCCACTCTTATTGTTCCCTCCTAGCTCTTGTAGATATTGCATATTACACGTCTGTCCCTATAGCTTACCCCTATGTTTCTCAGAACTTTCAATATCTTGCAGCACCTGACATTGTCAAACGCTTTTTCCAGCTAGACATTTCCAATGAAAGTGTCTTGGATTTCCTTTGTCTTGCTTCCATTATGAACCACAACGTCAGAACTGCTATCTTGGGTTCTTTACCTTTTCTAAAGCCAAACTGATTGTCATATAACACATCCTCAACTTTCTTTTCAATCATTCTGTATAATATTCTTGTCAGTTTGGATGCATCATCTATTACGCTGACTGTGTGATAATTCTCGCACTTGTAGGCTCTTACTATCTTCAGAATTGTGGGCGATGTTTTTCCGAATGTCTGATGGTATACTTCCAGTTTCATATGTTCTACACACCAACGTGAATAGTCATTTTGTTGCCACTTCCACAACGATTTTAGAAATTCCGATGGACTGTTACATGTCCGCTTTGCCTCATTTGACCTTAAAGCTGCTTTAAATTCTGGTTCTAATACCGGATCTCCTATCTCTTCCCTATCCACTCCCGCTTCTTCTTCTATCACGTCATCAGACAAGTTTCCCCCCTCGTATAGGCCTTCAACGTATTCTTTCCTCCTATCCACTCCCTTCTCTGGATTTAATAGAGGAATTCCCATTGCACTCTTAATGAGCTTGCCTAGGCTGCCATTACCACCACAACACAAACGGCTGCTTTTGGAGAGGTACCGTGAGCGAGAAGAACGGACTGCTGATCAACGGCGTCGCATTGTGTTTAGCGATGAATCGTGTTTCTGCACTATACCGGATCACTATTTCGGCGCATGGGACTGCGGCCTTGGGAGAGGTCACATTGTCTCAGCATTTTGTAAGGACATGGTGTGGGGAGCCATCGGGTATGCATTCAGGTAACTCTGACGATGCGGCGGTACGTTTCGGACATCCTGCGTCCTCATGTGTTACCTCTCATCTGACAGTACACACGTTCCATTTTTCAACAGGACAATGCTCGCCCACACATGGCACATGTCTCTATGAACTGCCTGTGTGACAAGATCCCAATATCAGTCCACGACAGAACAGATGGGGACTAGCTCAGATATCATTGACGTTGTAGTGCCAGTATCAGAGATATCAAGGATCTCTGACAACAGAGAGGGTTTGCCTCAGGAGAGGACATAACGGCTTTACGACACCCTTTCCAACCGAATCAGTGCAGGCATCCAGAATGCAACGTCATACTGGTTAGTAGGCTTATACTACCAAGTTCTTTGTACATTTGACTCGTTTTTGTATCACTGAAATAACATCACATTCCATCTGAACCCATAAAGTTTCAGTCAGTTTTCTCCTGCCCAATTGGATGCTTCACTTTCTTTGTCAGGCATTGTAGATCAGTGTATATACCAGCTTTGCAAGGGTAGCACAGAGTATCTACTGCCAGACAACATGCCCACCGTAGCGGTAATAAATTATACACAAACATTCTTCATAAATCAGTCCATCTATTTGTCAAAACCGGTTACAAATCCCTGCAGTACTTTCAGTGATTACTCATCACGTAACGACAGGAAAATGCTGTGACTAATTTAATTTATAGTATGTAAAATTTATTCCCTACCCTCCTCCCTGTCCATCTCCTCCTCCACCCTCCGTCTCTCCATCTTCTCCTCTTCCATTCTGTTTACATTCTCTCTCACCCCCACTTTGTCTGTCTCCTCCTCTCCCATATCTGTGTCGATGTCAGCTTTACCTCTTTCTGTCTATCCAATTCTTTCCCTCCCTTCCCTTTCCACGATTTCACCCCCATCCGAACGGAAAGATCATGGTTTCCACCCAAACATTTTTGCACCTAGTTTGGTTGAAATCAGTCTAGATGTTTAGGACGGGATTTTCAAGCAGAAACAGTTTCGTTCAGGTTCGAAATTATGTGTAAAGATCGTTGTTGTCACTAAGTGCTCCCATTATCAAATACGGTGGCTTTTACTCCCACAGCGATTCTTTCCAAACAGTATGTGATATGCGTACCAACTTTGGCTGAAATTGGACCAGTGGTTTAGGAAGAGACGTGGAACATACAAGCATACATACATTTTTATAATTTATATGGATTGTTGTTTGTTGTTGTTGTGGTCTTCAGTCCTGAGACTGGTTTGATGCAGCTCTCCATGCTACTCTATCCTGTGCAAGCTTCTTCATCTCCCAGTACCTACTGCAGCCTACATCCTTCTGAATCTGCTTAGTGTATTCATCTCTTCGTCTCCCTCTACGATTTTTACCCTCCACGCTGCCCTCCAGTACTAAATTGGTGATTCCTTGATGCCTCAGAACATGTCCTACCAATCGATCCCTTCTTCTAGTCAAGTTGTATCACAAACTCCTCTTCTACCCAGTTCTATTCAATACCTCCTCATTAGTTATGTGATCTACCCATCTAATCTTCAGCATTCTTCTGTAGCACCACATTTGGAATGCTTCTATTCTCTTCTTGTGTAAACTATTTATCATCCATGTTTCACTTCCATACATGGCTACATTCCATACAAATACTTTCAGAAACGACTTCCTGACACTTAAATCTACACCCGATGTTAACAAATTTCTCTTCTTCAGAAACGTTTTTCGTGCCATTTTCAGTCTACATTTTATATCCTCTCTACTTCGACCATCATCAGTTAATTTGCTCCCCAAATAGCAAAACTCCTTTACTACTTTAAGTGTCTCATTTCCTTATCAAATTTACTCAACGTCGCCGACTTAATTCGACTACATTCCATTATCCTAGTTTTGCTTTTGTTGATGTTCATCTTATATCCTCCTTTCAAGACACTGTCCATTCCGTTCAGCTGCTCTTCCAAGTCCTTAGCTGTCTCTGACAGAATTACAATGCATCGGCGAACCTGAAAGCTTTTATTTCGTCTCCATGGATTTTAATACCTACTCCGAATTTTTCTTTTGTTTCCTTCACTGCTTGCTCAATATACAGATTGAATAACATCGGGGAGAGGCTACAACCCTGTCTCACTCCCTTCCCAACCACTGCTTCCCTTTCATGCCCCTCGACTCTTATAACCACCATCTGCTTTCTGTACAAATTGTAAATAGCCTTTCGCTCCCTGTATTTTACCCCTGCCACCTTCAGAATTTGAAAGAGAGTATTCCAGTCAACATCGTCAAAAGCTTTCTCTAAGTCTACAAATGCTAGAAACGTAGGTTTGCCTTTCGTTAATCTTTCTTCTAAGATATGTCGTAGGGTCAGTATAGCCTCACGTGTTCCAACATTTCTACGGTATCCAAACTGATCTTCCCCGAGGTCGGCTTCTACCAGTTTTTCCGTTCGTCAGTCAAGAATTCGTGTTAGTATTTTGCAGCCGTGACTTATTAAACTGATTGTTCGGTAATTTTCACATCTGTCAACACCTGCTTTCTTTGGGATTGGAATTATTATATTCTTCTTGAAGTCTGAGGGTATTTCGCCTGTTTCATACATCTTGCTCACCAGATGGTAGAGATTTGTTAGGACTGTCTCTCCCAAGGCCGTCAGTAGTTCCAATGGAATGTTGTTTACTCCGGGGACCTTGTTTCGACTTACGTCTTTCAGTACTCTGTCAAACTCTTCACGCAGTATCATATCTCCCATTTCATCTTCATCTACATCCTCTTCCATTTCCGTAATACTGTCCTCAAGAACATCGCCCCCGTATATACCCTCTATATACTCTTTCCACCTTTCTGCTTTCGCTTCTTCGTTGAGAACTGGCTTTCCATCTGAGCTCTTGATATTCAAGCAAGTGGTTCTCCTTTCTCCAAAGGTCTCTTTAATTTTCCTGTAAGCAGTATCTATCTTACCCCTAGTGAGATAAGCCTCTACATCCTTACATTTGTCCTCTAGCCATCCCTGCTTGGTCATTTTGCTCTTCCTGTCGATCTCAGTTTTGAGACGTTTGTATTCCTTTTTACCTACTTCATTTACTACATTTTTATATTTTCTCCTTTCATCAATTAAATTCAGTATCTCTTCTGTTACCCAAGGATTTCTACTAGCCCTCCTCTTTTTAGCAATGTGATCCTCTGCTGCCTTCGCTATTTCATTCCTCAACGCTACCCAGTCTTCTTCTACTGTATTTCTTTCCCCCATTCCTGTCAATTGTTACCTTATGCTCTCCCTGAAACTCTGTACAACCTCTGGTTGTTTCAGTTTACCCAGGTCTCATCTCCTTATATTCCCACCTTTTTGCAGTTTCTTCAGTTTTAATCTACAGTTCATAACCAATAGATTGTGGTCAGAGTCCACATCTGCCCCTGGAAATGTCTTACAATTTAAAACCTGGTTCCTAAATCTCTGTCTTACCACTATATAATCTATCTGAAACCTTCTAGTATCTCCAGGGTTCTTCCATGTATACAACCTTCTCTCATAATTCTTGAAAAGATATGCTCTGTGCAAAATTCCACCAGGCGGCTTCCTCTTTCATTTCTTAGCCCCAATCCATATTCACCTACTACGTTTCCTTCTCTTCCTTTTCCTACTGTCGAATTCCAGTCACCCTTTACTATTAAATTTTCGTCTCCCTTCACTACCTGAATAATTTCTTCTATCTCATCATAAATTTCATCAATTTCTTCATCATCTGCAGAGCTAGTTGGCATATAGACTTGTACTACTGTAGTAGGCGTGGGCTTCGTGTCTATCTTGGCCACAATAATGCGTTCAGTATGCTGTTTGTAGTAGCTTACCCACATTCCTATTTTTTTAATTTATTATTAAACCTACTCCTGCATTACCCCTACTTGATTTTGTATTTATAACCCTGTATTCACCTGACCAAAAGTCTTGTTCCTCCTGCCACCGAACTTCACTAATTCCCACTATATCTAACTTTAACCTATCCATTTCCCTTTTTAAATTTTCTAACCTACCTGCCCGATTAAGGGATCTGACATTCCACGCTCCGATCCGTAGAATGCCCGTTTTCTTTCTACTGATAACGACGTCCTCCTAAGTAGTCCCCGCCCGGAGATCCGAATGGGGGACTATTTTACCTCCGGAATATTTTCCCAAGAGGACGCCATCATCATTTAACCATACAGTAAAGCTGCATGCCCTCGGGAAAAATTACGGCTGTAGTTTCCCCTTGCTTTCCCAGTACCACAACAGCAAGGCCGTTTTGGTTAGTGTTACAGGGCCAGATCAATCATCCAGACTGTTGCCCCTGGAACTACTGAAAAGGCTGCTGCCCCTCTTCAGGGACCACACGTTTGTCTGACCTCTCAACAGATACCCCTCCGTTGTGGTTGCACCTACGGTACGGCTATCTGTATCGTTGAGGCACGCAAGCCTCCCCACCAACGGCAAGGTCCATGGTTCATGGCCGGCCGAAGTGGCCGTGCGGTTCTAGACGCTGCAGTCTGGAACCGCGAGACCGCTACGGTCGCAGGTTCGAATCCTGCCTCGGGCATGGATGTGTGTGATGTCCTTAGGTTAGTTAGGTTTAACTAGTTCTAAATTCTAGGGGACTAATGACCTCAGTAGTTGAGTCCCATAGTGCTCAGAGCCATTTGAACCATTTGCAGCCCGCATCTCGTGGTCGTGCGGTAGCGTTCTCGCTTCCCACGCCCGGGTTCCCGGGTTCGATTCCCGGCGGGATCAGGGATTTTCTCTGCCTCGTGATGGCTGGGTGTTGTGTGCTGTCCTTAGGTTAGTTAGGTTTAAGTAGTTCTAAGTTCTAGGGGACTGATGACCGCAGCAGTTAAGTCCCATAGTGCTCAGAGCCATTTTTTTTAACCATTTGCACCATGGTTCATGGGGGGGGGGATGTGTGTGGGTATGAAGACACACACACACACACACACACACACACACACACACACACACACCTGGAGGTGTATTTGTGTGTGTGTGTGTGTGTGTGTGTGTGTGTGTGTGTGTGAATCGAGAAATTGTTCGAAATCTGCAATGTTCCTGTGTCGCTGCCAACCGCAAAAGATGCTAATTTTTTGCATGTTTTAAATGTTTCATTCAGGGAAGGTCGGTATTTTTTTTATTCGTCCTTTCATTCTCGAAGAAAAAGAGCAGGCTGTTTGGGATTAGGCCCATTATAGATTCGCAATTTTTTTTCTTTTCCCGGACCTTGGAGCCGCCACTTCTTTCTCAAGTAGCCCGTCTGTTGACACAGTAGTTAATACTGGGGTAGTTGTGAATGATAGGAGAGGATTACCAGTTCTATTTGCCTTGCAATCTAGGGAAACGTCACGAAAACATTGGTCGCAACCGGAATATTTGAGCTATTTTAGTTTATTTTTATTGTTACAACTAGCATATCCTAGTAGCCCGAGAGTGGGGCAAAGGGAGTCCTAGCTGAGAATATTTTAGAGGAAATTTCCAGTTAAGGTATTCGCGTTTCTTGTAAGCGTGGCGTTACGACGTTGAATAGAACTAGCCAGCTGCGGGTGTTCAAGACGTGATACATTTCCGTTCCAATACTCTGCGGTTGGGGAGGAATACAAATGGTAAATCAATGCTCAGCTATCGATTCAGTATTCCACCCTGGTCTCGATCTATTAGAAACACACCAAGCGAGGTGACGCATTCTCGCAGAAAATCGACTCGAACCGATAGAAATCACTAACAATAACATCGTAAAACAACTTAGAGCTATGCATGCTGACAGATCGAACTCAGTGCAGGGGTCATATTGACGACTTTTAGCATGAAACAAATGATCACTGGACACGCTCCCGCCAAAAAGGATATGTCAATAAAATTGTACAACGATATATGATGCACAGCATGAACATAGCGGATACTGAAATAGGACAAATTTTCCCTGTCACTCGACCATTCCCAGTACACCAAAGGAGTCAGAAAATCTCGGTTAGATTCCTGATGTCGCACGAATTTCCATACGTCAAGACATATTCATTACTTTCCTAGTACAACATTTTGGATCGATTTTCACTAGTACAATTTCATGTTATTTCATCTTAACTGATTTCATACCCATCCCTCATCCCTTACACTTCTACGTCTACATATACATCCATACTTTGAAAACGTCTGTGAAGTACACGGCAGAGTGTACGTCCAATTTTATCCTGCTCCATTCTCGTACGGAGCGCAGGAGAATGATTGTTTAAATGCTTCTGTGCGTGCTGTAATTAGCCCCATCCCGTTCTCACAATCACTATGGGAGCAATATGTAATATTCCGACAGTCATCATTCAAATCCTGTTCCTGACACTTTGTAAGTAGGCTTTTTCGCGATATTTTACGTTTATCCTTAAGAGTCAGCCAGTTAAGTTCTTTCGACATCTCTGTGACACTCTCCCGCAGAGTGTGCTGCCCTTCTCTGTATATGTTCAATCTCCCCTGTGAGTCTATCTGCTACGGGTCCGACACACTTCAGCAATATTCTGCACTCATGCTCATAAATTGAGGATAACTGCAAAATGTGATGCCACACAACTTGGCACGACACAACACTTGCGCTATTAGCATAGGCAGATGGGGAACACACACGACACAGACATGTAAGTCCACGGTATCGCTGATAAGTTGAAAAAACCGCCCAGAAACACATGTGCTACAAAACGACACTGTTACCCGCACATGTACCCCGACATCAATTTGGGATATGATCACCATGCACACGTACACAGGCCGCACAACGGGTTGGCATACTCTGGATCGGGTGCTCGAGCAGCTGCTCGGGTATAGCCTCCCATTCTTGCACCAGTGCCTGTCGGAGCTCGGGAAGTGTCGTAGGGGTTTGAAGACGAGCAGCAATACGTCGACCGAGAGCATCCCAGATGTGCTCGATGGGGTTTAGGTCTGGAGAACAGGCAGGCCACTCCATTCGCCTGATATCTTATGTTTCAGAGTACTCCTCTACGAAGGCAGCTCGGTGGGGCCGCGCGTTATCATCTATCAGGAGGAAGATATTACCCACTGCTCCCTTGAAAAGGCGGACATACTGGTGCAAAATGGCGTCCCAATACACCTGACCTGTTACAGTTCCTCTGTCAAAAACAAGCAGGGGTGTACGTGCACGAATCATAGTCCCACCCCACAGCATTAAACCACGACCTCCATACAGGTCCCTTTCAAGGACATTAAGGGGTTGGTACCTGGTTCCTGGTTCACGCCAGATGAAAACCCGGTGAGAATCACTGTTCAGACTATACCTGGACTCGTGCGTGAACATAGCCTGGGACCACTGTTCCAATGATCATGTACTGCGTTTTTGACACCCGGCTTTACGGGCTCTCCTATGACCAGGGGTCAGTGGAATGCACCTTGCAGGTCTCTGGGCGAATAAACCATGTCTGTTCAGTCGTCTGTGGACTCTGTGTCTGGAGAAAACTGTTCCAGTGGCTGCGGTAAGGTCCCGAGGAAGGCTACCTGCAGTACTACGTGGCCGTCTGCGGGCACTGATGGCGATATATCGGTCTCCTTGTGGTGTTGTACGCTGTGGACGTCCCGTACTGTAACGGCTGGACACGTTTTCTGTCTGCTGGAATCGTTGCCATAATCGTGAGATCAAACTTTCTGGCAGACCGAAGGCCCGTGCTACGACCTGCAGTGTTTGACCAGCCTCCAGTCCCCCTAGCATTCTACCCCTCATAACGTCATCAAGAAGTTTTCTTTGAATCATTTTTAACACACAGTCACCATTTGCACGTCTGAAAACGTCTGCATTTCTGAGATTGCACCGTACTCTGACATGCACCAACACACCTCTGCGTATGTGGACTGCTGCAAGCGTCACCGTGCGACGACCGCAGGTCAAATGAGAGCGCATAGTCATACCCCGAGGTGATTTAAATCCGCAAACCGCCGACCAGAGCATTGTTCACCATGTATCAGCATTATCCTTAATTTATGAGCATGAGTGTATAAAGGGTTGCACTAGTGATTTGTAAGTAATCTCCTTTGCAGACTGACTGCATTTACCTAGTATTGTACCAATAAAACGACGTCTGCTGTCTGCCTTACCCACGACTGCACCATTGTGATCGTTCCGTTTCACGTCCATTCAAAGTAAAGATATCTGTATGAATCTACCGATTTTAGCTGTGACTCACTGATGTCATAGGCTGCTACGATTTCTCGTTCTGTGAAATATAAAAATTTACGTTTCTGAACATTAAAAACAAACTGCCGTCCTTTGTACCCCTTTGAAATCTTATCGAGATCTGACTGAATATTTGTACAGTTTCTTTAAGGCTGTACATCATTATAGAAAACTGTATCACCTGATCAAAGTCGGAAGTTACTGTTGACGTTGTCTGCATGGTCTGTAATATATACCGTCCGAGGCGTTTCCAGACACGTTTTCGGCTGGGATATTGTTGACTGAAGTAGAACTGTCTTCAGTGATGAGTCCTGCTTCGAGCTAAAATCCGATAACTGGAACCTCCGGGATACCAACCTGACACCGCACGCCCCACGGCCCGACAATCAAGAGTGATGGTTTAGGGTGCCACTTCATTTCGTAGCAGGACACCCTAGGTTCTCATCCGCTCCACCTTTAGAGCCCGGCGAAACGTTGACGACTTTCCATGGCTGGTAAGCCATCGTGGGCTTAAGTTTCAGCAAAATAATGCCTGCCTACACAAAGGGGGAGTTTCTACTGCTTGTCTATGTGCTTGCCGAAACCTGCCTTCGTAAGAAAAGTCGCCGGATCTCTCCCAAATTCAGAACGTTTGGGCATTACGGGCCGAGTCCTCCAACCAGCTTGGGATTCTGAAGATCTAACGCGGCAGTTGGGCATGATTTGGCACGACATCCATCAGGAGGACAATCAAAAACTCTGTCAATCAAACGCAAGCTTGCATGAGTACCAGTGGCGGCCGAACGCGTTATTGACTTGCTCAATTTGTGAAGCTTTTTTTCTTGAATAAATCATCCAGTTTTTCTGAAATTGCAAACAGTTGTTTGTCTGTACATTTCCATTGCATTCGGATAATTCCTTTGTAGTGTGTCTTTTTTTTTTCTTAGAGTGTATTTCTTCTTAAGTTAGCCAGGCCATGTCTGAAATTTAAGCCAAAGTATTTGGGGAGTCAGTCGAAACATTCACACTTCAAATACTGTTATTATTTCACAGCGAAGACAGTGGTGGCTCGTAACCACACATTCGCCGTTATCTACATCTACATCCATACTCCGCAAGCCACCTGGCGGTGTGTGGCGGAGGGTACCTTGAGTACCTCTATCGGTTCTCCCTTCTATTCCAGTCTCGTATTCTTCGTGGAAAGAAGGATTGTCGGTATGCCTCTGTGTGAGCTCTAATCTCTCTGATTTTATCCTCGTGGTCTCTTCGCGAGATATACTTACGAGGGAGCAATATACTGCTTGACTCTTCGGTGAAGGTATGTTCTCGAAACTTCGACAAAAGCCCGTACCGAGCTACTGAGCGTCTCTCTTGCAGAGTCTTCCACTGGAGTTTATCTCCGTAACGCTTTCGCGATTACTAAATGATCCTGTAACGAAGCGCGCTGCTCTCCGTTGGATCTTCTCTATATCTTCTATCAACCCTATCTGGTACGGATCCCACACTGCTAAGCAGTATTCAAGCAGTGGCGAACAAGCGTACTGTAACCTACTTCCTTTGTTTTCGGATTCCATTTCCTTAGGATTCTTCCAATTAATCTCAGTCTGGCATCTGCTTTACCGACGATCAACATTATATGATCATTCCATTTTAAATCACTCCTAATGCGTACTCCCAGATAATTTATGGTATTAACTGCTTCCAGTTGCTGACCTGCTATTTTGTAGCTAAATGATAAAGGATCTATCTTTCTGTGTATTCGCAGCACATTACACTTGTCTACATTGAGATTCAATTGCCATTCCCTGCACCATGCGTCAATTCGCTGCAGATCCTCCTGCATTTCAGTACAATTTTCCATTGTTACAACCTCTCGATACACCACAGCATCATCTGCAAAAAGCCTCAGTGAACTTCCGATGTCATCCACCAGGTCATTCATGTATATTGTGAATAGCAACGGTCCTATGACACTCCCCTGCCTCACACCTGAAATCACTCTTACTTCGGAGGACGTCTCTCCATTGAGAATGACATGCTGCGTCCTGTTATCTAGGAACTCCTCAATCAAATCGCACAATTGGTCTGATAGTCCATATGCTCTTACTTTGTTCATTAAACGACTGTGGGGAACTGTATCGAACGCCTTGCGGAAGTCAAGAAACACGGCATCTACCTGTGAACCCGTATCTATGGCCCTCTGAGTCTCATGGACGAATAGCGCGAGCTGGGTTTCACATGACCGTCTTTTTCGAAACCCATGCTGATTCCTACAGAGTAGATTTCTAGTCTCCAGAAAAATCATTATACTCGAACACAATACGTGTTCCAAAATTCTACAACTGATCGACGTTAGAGAAATAGGTCTATAGTTCTGCACATCTGTTCGACGTCCCTTCTTGAAAACGGGGATGACCTGTGCCCTTTTCCAATCCTTTGGAACGCTACGCTCTTCTAGAGACCTACGGTACACCGCTGCAAGAAGGGGGGCAAGTTCCTTCGCGTACTCTGTGTAAAATCGAACTGGTATCCCATCAGGTCCAGAGGCCTTTCCTCTTCTGAGCAATTTTAATTGTTTCTCTATCCCTCTGTCGTCTATTTCGATATCTACCATTTTGTCATCTGTGCGACAATCTAGAGAAGGAACTACAGTGCAGTCTTCCTCTGTGAAACAACTTTGGAAAAAGACATTTAGTATTTCGGCCTTTATTCTGTCATCCTCTGTTTCAGTACCATTTTGGTCACAGAGTGTTTGGACATTTTATTTTGATCCACCTACCGCTTTGACATAAGACCAAAATTTCTTAGGATTTTCTGCCAAGTCAGTACATAGAACTTTACTTTCAAATTCATTGAACGCCTCTCGCATAGCCCTCCTCACACTACATTTCGCTTCGCGTAATTTTTGTTTGTCTGCAAGGCTTTGGCTATGTTTATGTTTGCTGTGAAGTTCCCTTTGCTTCCGCAGCAGTTTTCAAACTCGTTTGTTGTACCATGTTGGCTCTTTTCCATCTCTTACGATCTTGCTTGGTACATACTCATCTAACGCATCTCGCAAAAGGCTAATTTGCAGACATACAACTGGTAAGTTTTTGCTTGTATGATAGTGTATCTTCACCCTTGTAACTTTTCGCTATTGATTATAGAACACTCCTATGCTTTGTCTTCCTTGAAAAATATTTATCTTACAAGGAAACCCTCCATACTCTAAATTACGGATTTTGATGCGCTTCAAATATGTAGTAGAGGCACATACACTGAGTACCTGGCTATCCGGTTTTTTAGCGACGGGCCTTGGTTTTTGAGGAAATCGATTTTGAAGTTCACTGCACACTTTGTATACCCGTAACATTACAAATATTCCCAGCAAGTCAGCGTAGCGCGGCGGTGAAGTTTCACGGCTACCGCGCTGGAGGTACTGTGTTCGAATCCTGCTCACGGAGTAGATTTCCGGCGTGTTTAATGGCATTTGTGATTTCTTCGTTCAACTCCTCTACTTGTGGATCTTCTTCTGGCTGCACTACTGCAGAAACACTTGGTTTTTTCATTTCACAGAATTTTTCTAACACACGGCACTAGAGACGCTTTGCGAGCAACTGATACTGTAGTTAGATGCGAATGTAAAGGAATACAGCTCGCATCCTCATTGGCCAAGGAGCTGGGGTTCCCATTAGGGCTAACAGTATTCACGGGAGAGTGGACGATAATGGGCAGAGATCGATTTCAGGTAATACAAGAAGCGGCCGTTGTACGAACATTTGGAAATCCAACTGCGAACCACAAACCGAAAGAATAGTTGAAAAAATTAATAACTGAATACACCTTTACAATTTCGCACACCTTACATTTCTTGTTAATATTCTTTGAAATAAAATTGAAAAATTCGGTCGAATTTGGAAAAAAAAGGAAGTACACAAGGAGGATTCGAACAATGTACCTCCAGCGCGGAAGCTGTAAACCTTTACCACTGTGCTACGCTGAGTTGGTTGGAACGTGTGTAAAAAAAAAAAGAACCGGATAGCCAGGTACTCAGGGTAAATGCCTCTACAACATATTTGAAGCGCATCAAAATCCGTGATTTACAATATGGAGGGTCCCCTTCTTAGTTTAAATTGTGTATGCATTGATAAACTTAAGAGCTGTAAACATATAGACATTCTTCTTTGCAGAGCAGAGACGACTCAGGTATAGAGAGGCTGTAGCTGAGCTCCAAACAATGATTTCCGACGAGAGGACAGCGACTGGTTGTTGACTCGTCACCACCGAATAGCTTGGACGTGAAGCTGCGGCTCTGTATGCTGTTCTGTTTAAAGCACTCAGGGAAAGGGGTGCAAATACTGTACGGAGTGTCCATAAAGTACCGCTATCATTTCAAAAAATCGTAACTTAAAAATAGATTTTTCTTCTAATGGCTCCAAATGCCGACAGACCTGGAGCAGCCACAAAGTGTCACCTGGTACGCAGAATCCAAAGCTGTAACAATGTGACAACGGTACTGTGGAATTATCGACGCCAGAATCGGAGGGTAACATCGGCAAAGACAAATGAGGTTGTTTAAAAACTGTAAAGAGGCAGCAAATGTCAAAGACTTCCTCGAGGTGAACGACGTCCTGTATCTCAAGCACACATTGACGTAGTGCAAGCTGCATTGCAGCACAGCCCCTAGAAGGCAATTCACCGTGCATCACCCGAATTGCAGGAAGGAAGATCAACTGCCCATAAAGACTAAACCTTAGAACGCATGATTTGGCACTGCCAAGTGGCATTCCACAATGGAACTTGAACGATACGTAGAGAGAAGTGTTACAGTATAATACAGAAGAAAACTGAAAGAATTAGACAAAGAGGCGAACAGAAAAGAGATTTTTATTGAAAGACAAGAATTACAATGAAGTCACACCGATTTGTGATGGTCCCCTAGACATTCGAAAAGCAGGGACGTGGTTGTTAATACGATCTGTGAACATCGCAAGCAAGAAGGCATGCTCTGCAACGTCCTGACATGCTAAAGAGTGGTAAGGAGTTGTGCATGTGGTGCATGTGCATGTGGACCTGTTGCAATACGTCTCTACAACGCGTCTCACACGTGCTACGTGGGATCTAAGTCCATTCGTCACACATCCTCTCGTTTCGGGAGCTCTTCCACCTACGCTGTTCAATGCGGTCGCGCATTGTCAGCCATAAAAAAATGAAGTCAGGGAAGACTGCACTCTTGAAAAGACGCATATGGGAAGGTCTACAGCATCACAATACTGTTGTCCGGCGAGTTTACTGGGTTCAAAGATTTAGAGGCCAGTACAACCATGCAAAAGTATGCCTCCTCACACCATGACACATGGACCACCAAAACGATCGTGTTCGACAATGTTCCAGGGTGCATTACGTGACCCCGCCTTTCGCCATGTGGGGATACGTTCGGAGACACTATCCATAATGAATTCACTCTCGGCATTGTAGCAAACAGAGCCGCCACAGTGTGGGTGCCAGCGGAACACAGTTTACTGGTCGTCGAGCGTAGAGTCAGCCCCAATGCAGCCATCGTGCCACTGTGGGGTGTAGGACTGCATCCCTTGCAATCCTGTTAAATGTGATTGTAAGGTGGCAGAATAAATGAAGGTCAGATTCGCACCTTACATGAGAGCTTTATACATCACAAGGAGAAGGTGAATACGACACCTAACGTAATTCGGCGGTCATGAGCAAATGTGGCCTGTAATTGAAGAAGTGTCATGATGATCTCTCCATTGGCAAAAGATTCCGGAATAGTCCACCATTCGGATCTCCGGGAGGGAACTGCCAAAGAGGAGGTTACCATGAGAAAAAGATTGAATAATCTACGAAAGCATAACGTTCTACGAGTCGGGGCGTGGAATGTGAGAAGCTTGAACGTGGTAGGGAAACTAGAAAACCTGTAAAGGGAAATGGAAAGGCTCAATCTAGATATAGTAGGGGTCAGTGAAGTGAAGTGGAAGGAAGACAAGGATTTCTGGTCAGATGAGTATCGGGTAATATCAACAGCAGCAGAAAATGGTATAACAGGTGTAGGATTCGTTATGAATAGGAAGGTAGGGGCAGAGGGTGTGTTAAGCAGACTAACACCAACAACGATAGTTCAGGTATACATGCCGACGTCGCAAGCTGAAGATGAACAGATAGAGAAAGTGTATGAGGATATTGAAAGGGTAATGCAGTATGTAAAGGGGGACGAAAATCTAATAGTCATGGGCGACTGGAATGCAGTTTTAGGGGAAGGAGTAGAAGAAAAGGTTACAGCAGAATATGGGCTTGGGACAAGGAATGAAAGAGGAGAAAGACTAATTGAGTTCTGTAACAAGTTTCAGCTAGTAATAGCGAATACCCTGTTCAAGAATCACAAGAGGAGGAGGTATACTCGGAAAAGGCCGGGAGATAGGGGAAGATTTCAATTAGATTACATCATGGTCAGACAGAGATTCCGAAATCAGATACTGGATTGTAAGGCGTACCCAGGAGCAGATATAGACTCAGATCACAATATAGTAGTGATGAAGAGTAAGCTGAATTTCAAGACATTAGTCAGGAAGAATCAATACGCAAAGAAGTGGGATACGGAAGTACTAAGGAATGACGAGATACGTTTGAAGTTCTCTAACGGTGTAGATACAGCAATAAGGAATAGCGCAGTAGGCAGTACAGTTGAAGAGGAATGGACATCTCTAAAAAGGGAAGGAAAACATAGGTACAAAGAAGGTAGCTGCGAAGAAACCATGGGTAACAGAAGAAATACTTCAGTTGATTGATGAAAGGAGGAAGTACAAACATGTTCCGGAAAAATCAGGAATACAGAGATACAAGTCGCTGAGAAATGAAATAAATAGGAAGTGCAGGGAAACTAAGACGAAATGGCTGCAGGAAAAATGTGAAGACATCGAAAGAGATATGATTGCCGGAAGGACAGACTCAGCATACAGGAAAGTCAAAACAACCTTTGGTGACATTAAAAGCAACGGTGGTGACATTAAGAGTGCAACAGGAATTCCACTGTTAAATGCAGAGGAGAGAGCAGAGAGGTGGAAAGAATACATTGAAAGCCTCTATGAGGGTGAAGATTTGTCTGATGTGATAGAAGAAGAAACAGGAGTCGATTTAGAAGAGATAGGGGATCCAGTATTAGAATCGGAATTTAAAAGAGCTTTGGAGGACTTACGGCCAAATAAGGCAGAAGGGATAGATAACATTCCATCAGAATTTCTAAAATCATTGGGGGAAGTGGCAACAAAACGACTATTCGCGTTGGTGTGTAGAATATATGAGTCTGGCGATACACCATCTGACTTTCGGAAAAGCATCATCCACACAATTCCGAAGACGGCAAGAGCTGACAAGTGCGAGAATTATCACACAATCAGCTTAACAGCTCATGCATCGAAGCTGCTTACAAGAATAATATACAGAAAAATGGAAAAGAAAATTGAGAATGCGCTAGGTGACGATCAGTTTGGCTTTAGGAAAAGTAAAGGGACGAGAGAGGCAATTCTGACGTTACAGCTAATAATGGAGTCAAGGCTGAAGAAAAATCAAGACACTTTCATAGGATTTGTCGCACTGGAAAAAGCGTTCGACAATATAAAATGGTGCAAGCTGTTCGAGATTCTGAAAAAAGTAGGGGTAAGCTATAAGGAGAGACGAATCATATACAATATGTACAACAACCAAGAGGGAGTAATAAGAGTGGACGACCAAGAACGAATTGCTCGTATTAAGAAGGGTGTAAGACAAGGCTGTAGCCTTTCGCGCCTACTCTTCAATCTGTACATCGAGGAAGCAATGATGGAAATAAAAGAAAGGTTCAGGAGTGGAATTAAAATACGAGGTGAAAGGATATCAATGACACGATTCGCTGATGACATTGCTATCCTGAGTGAAAGTGAAGAAGAATTAAATGATCTACTGAACGGAATGAACAGTCTAATGAGTACACAGTATGGTTTGAGAGTAAATCGGAGAAAGACGAAGGTAATGAGAAGTAGTAGAAATGAGAACAGCGAGAAACTTAACATCAGGATTGATGGTCACGAAGTCAAAGAAGTTAAGGAATTCTGCTACCTAGGCAGTAAAATAACCAATGACGGACAAAGCAAGGACATCAAAAGCAGACTCACTATGGCAAAAAAGGCATTTCTGGCCAAGAGAAGTCTACTAATATCAAATACCGGCCTTAATTTGAGGAAGAAATTTCTGAGAATGTACGTCTGGAGTACAGCATTGTATGGTAGCGAAACATGGACTGTGGGAAAACCGGAACAGAAGAGAATCAAAGCATTTGAGATGTGGTGCTATAGATGAATGTTGAAAATTAGGTGGACTGATAAGGTAAGGAATGAGGAGGTTCTACGCAGAATCGCAGAGGAAAGGAATACGTGGAAAACACTGATAAGGAGAAGGGACAGGATGATAGGACATCTGTTAAGACATGAGGGAATGACTTCCATGGTACTAGAGGGAGCTGTAGAGGGCAAAAACTGTAGAGGAAGACAGAGATTGGAATACGTCAAGCAAATAATTGAGGACGTAGGTTGCAAGTGCTACTCTGAGATGAAGAGGTTAGCACAGGAAAGGAATTTGTGGCGGGCCTCATCAAACCAGTCAGTAGACTGATGACAAAAAAAAGAGCAAATTTGCCTATCAATTTGTAATCCAAAAGGGGATGGTAATCAACACACCGTTCCTGTATAATGCATGTCTTTGAGTGGAAAGTGAAACAAGCATTGCGAGGCGATTTAGTTTGAAAGCCAGAGGGACAAGGGCAGAAACGAACGTGCGCCACAGGTAGTGCCACAGAAACCACTTAAAGGCGTGGCAGGCCCAAAGTCGACGACCCAACCAGGTGACTAAGGCGGGAGAAACGTGTGTAGTGGCACATCTGCAGAGGGACAGAGAAAATGCTTTAGAAAGCTGCATTTCGGAATTCCAAAGGGATACGAACAAAAAACCAGTGACACATTTCGATCACGTGTCCAGCGAGTGTAACACACGTGAAGGTGAATTTACTTTATACATCTAGAATGGGCACAAAACGTCCGATTGGCGGAAATGACTAGGAAGGAAAAAAAATACTGAAGTTTCTATGCAGTTTAATAGGAGAGACATTGCGATTGGTAGAGAGAGTTTCCACAAAATAAGAGGAACGCTCGTATTGGACGAAAAAGGCCGTGACGTGAAGAATGAATGAACCCAGATGGGGGAGGCAGTTCGGCCATGAGCAAGACTAGAGAGAAATTTTTGGAGACCCTTCTCTGTACTGGCGTCAAGTGCAGAACGGACTGCTTAACGCTCTGTACGATGCAGAGAAGAAATTTGTGTGAACACTGCGTTCACAGCAGCTGAAATCCAGCTAGAAATTAGCTGTAGCAAAGTTTAGCTCCAACTGTGGAGAAATGAACCAGCCAATTAGTTAATTGTTCTTGCAAGAACTGAGAGGGCATTATAATATGTACACTGCTCCATCCATGCGCGTGTATATCGCCACATACTAAGACTAGGGCTGAGTACATGATTTCTCACATAATGAGAAACATAGGGAAAGTTTCTGCTGGAAAGTTCAGCAAAGATCTGATTAGTTTTATAGGGATTTCAGCGGAAGAGAGCAGCCTAGCAGACGGCACCTCATTGCAGCTTATGGTAAATACCATGTGCAGAGGCGTAAACTTTGTTGGTTCACCAGATTGCGTCCACTGTAAACTCGAGCGGCCTTAGTTAATCTTTCGTCAATTTGTCTCATAACTAACCATTCGCCGTAGACCTGATTGTCATCCTAAATAGTACCGAACTTTGAACCGGACTCGGACGATTTTCGTAGTACTGACAAACATCGTTACATATGGGTAGGAACAATTTTGTAAGCAAACTTCTAATTAAACTTTAATATTGTTGTGTTTAGGATTAATATTCTTTCTGAGAGTTAATATTTAATATTGTTGTGCTTAGGATTATTTCACTTTTTGATGTTGGCGAGATGCGTTATCCTGACAACAGTTTTATGTTGTCAAATTGAAATCTGTGTAAAAGCGTGTATTTTTGTACTAAAAGTTGCGACATTAAACATGTCATTTCAACTTACACAGTTGTTCTCAAGCATAGAATAAGTAACCACATTACATGATTGCAATTGCATTAGCTGTTTGACATGGGTCCCATATTGTCTGTCGCACAACGTACCGTTCATCTGCTGCTGCACTTGACCGTTGGCGAACACCGTCTCTTCTTTGGCCAGCAATGCCTGGTCGTCGGAACCATACCCACGCACGTGAAACAATGCTGTGAGCAATACCAATCTTCTGCGCAACACTCGTCACACGTCATCCTTCTTCAACTCTCCCGATGATTCTTCTCCGCGTGAAGTCATGTAAATATTTCCTCTGCCGGCCGGTGTGGCAGTGCGGTTCTAGGAGCTTCAGTCTGGAACCGCGTGACCGTCATGTGACGCCCACCTTTCCTTTTTTTCCTTTTCGTGAACGACTGGGAGACCTGTGGCAACATACACTCTACTTCCATTCATTTCCGCCAAGTAGTTAGTATTTTATGTTATTTTATCTATCTCGATCTTAAGTTTTGCAGAGCCGTGTACATAAGCGGTGAGGCGTTTTGCGTACAAACTGCAAATGGTCCAAGGACTGCAAGCAAACGATCGTCCTCTGCGGTATGCATTCACGTCTACCGTGCTGGCTTGCCTAGATACTGACAATTAGCTGATAAAATGCCTGTTTTCTCATGAAGCAGAATTCCGCGTTTCTGAATTTGTGAATAACCACAAAATTCGGATTTAGGGCCTCTAAACTCCACACAACACACCTGAGCACATCCCTGATAGGTCTAAAGAGATGTCTGTTGCGGCCTGACACACGACTGAGTGATAGTTCCTATTTTTTTTCGTAGAGAAAGCCGTAACGGGAAATGTTTATCTGAGTATGCTCTCAATGGAGAGAAGTCTTCCGAAGTAAGAGTGATTTCTGGTGTGCCAAAGGGGAGTGTCGTAGGACCGTTTCTATTCACAATATATATAAATGACCTTGTGGACAACATCGGAAGTTCACTGAGGCTTTTGCGGATGATGCTGTAGTATATCGAGAGGTTGTAAGAATGGAAAATTGTACTGAAATGCTTGAGGATCCGCAACGAATTGACGCATGGTGCAGCGAATGGCAATTGCATCTCAATACAGACACGTGTAATGTGCTGCGAATACATAGAAAGAAAGATCCTTTATCATTTAGCTACAATATAGCAGCTCACCAACTGGAAACAGTTAATTCCATAAAGTATCTGGGAGTGATTTAAAATGGAATGACCATATAAAATTAATCGCCGGTATAGCAGATGCCAGACTGAGATTCATTGGAAGAATCCTAACGAAATGCAGTCCGAAAACAAAGGAAGTAGGTTACAGTACACTTGTTCGCCCACTGCTTGAATACTGCTCACCGGTGTCGCATTCGTACTAGATAGGGTTCACAGAAGAGATAGAAAAGATCCAACGGAGAGCAGCGCGCTTCGTTACAGGATCATCGCGAAAGCGTTACGGAGATGATAGATAAACTCCAGTGGAAGACTCTGCAAGAGAGGCGCTCAGTAGCTCGGTACGGGCTTTTGTTGAAGTTTCGAGAACATACCTTCACCGAGGAGTCAAGCAGTATATTGCTCCCTCCTAGGTATATCTCGCGAAGAGACCACGATGATAAAATCAGAGAGGTTAGAGCCCACACAGAGGCATACCGACAATCTTTCTTTCCACGAACAATACGAGACTGAAATAGAAGGGAGAACTGATAGAGGTACTCAAGGTTCCCTCCGCCGCACACTGTCAGGTGGCTTGCGGCGTATGGATGTAGATGTAGAATAGTTCGTGCTACAACACACAGATTGAAAAATGGCAGCCACCCATCGTATTCTGGCATGATGGTGCACCCCAGCATTGGGGTGTGAACGTACAGGATGTACTGAAAGTACATTTCCCGAGAGTTGGATGGGTCGTGATTGCATAGCCTCTGCACTCTCTCGATTTCAGGCAATTAACATTCTCTTTGTAGGGTTACGTCAAGGATCGCGGGGACACAGCACCAGTCAATGACATTGGTACCATTTGTGCACGAATCAATGAAGCAGTCAGAACTGTTGATACGTGTCAGAAGAGGGAAGCAGATTACCCATTCAGCTATGAAAGATCGCCAAGACACGTGGGTCTGGAATGGGACTAAAGTTTCCTCTGTGGAACACTTTGTTCCCGAGCTACGGCAGACCATAGAAAGCCCCGTACAAAATTGGTCGCAATATGCATAACTTCAAGCGATAATAACGATTAAATCAGTTATTAAAAATCAAACTAACCGTACTGGAATCCTTACTGATACTGACGTTTCATATCTGCAATATTACTTGAAAAAAAGTTCCTTCGGAAGGTAAACTGATGAAACAAGTTAACATGACGAATGTCGGTGGTAATGGTCGTTGTCTGACGGAAAAGCGCCCTGCGCTGCCAAACAAGGAACTTCTAGACATGGTACTTAAGCAGTTCGACGGTGATAACACTCGTTATCGAATGAATAAGCTATATTTTTATAGTTAAAAGTGGAATGAATATTGAAAGTATCTTGGGCAACGTCTGATGCGATATTACATTACTGTCAAGAAAATACAGTCATGACAGATATAACAGCTGTGGTGTTCTATATTGTGAATAGACATCGCGATCGTAACATTGACTTGTGGATTTTTGCTGGCTCTGACGCGGCATTAATTTTACCATATCGCTAGATATGTGTCCTTATTTCATGGACAAATAAATAAGGTGGCATCCGTTTTTCTTAAGTCACAGAGTTTCAACATTGTTTTAGCGACAATAGTAGCTATCCAAATGACCACATTTACTTTCAGTGGCTAAGATAAGTGTGTTAGAAGCCGCGATCTACGGAGTAGAATTCCAATGGGGAAAACGAAACATCTTTGGAAGACATGAAGTAGGCGTGCATCCATTCCAAGAATCAGCGAACCACCGAGATTGTTAGGACTCACTCTCACAGTTTGTCCAGTGCAGCCCTCCATATGCAGCTTGGCGGAGGAAGAACTTACGGTGTTCTCATTTTCAAATGCAGTAGCGTATCGCAACAGGAAGATTCCACAAGTCTGGGAATGGACGCGAGCTGCGCACTTTGTAACACAGACAAGTGCTCTTGAATGTTATCACAGTTAAGAAGCATTCCCTTCACACGTTTATGGAAAACTTTTCATGAATAAATACGTTGTTTCGACTCGTAGTGCACACTGTAATCATTCCGCTCATTATTACAGCAGCGTACAAGAACAAAAGTCGATTTAGTTGGCGCATTTTCCCACTAATGCTGTAACCAGTTAGTAGCATCTGTCGTTTATGCCCATTTCGCCCAGTAACGTCACATGTCTGCTACTGTATCTTTAGTCAAGTGAGATGTGACACGTGTGGATGTCTCAGAGCCATAAATGTTACAACCTCTGTGATGTTACAAAATAAAAGTGATGTTATTCAATGGAAAGTTGGAAATTGAGATTTAGCTTACTGTTTTATCAATCACAATTGGCGTAAGAATCATGGATTGACCATTGTCATAAAATATTGCATTATGAGATGTGAATAGTTTTTACTTGCAGTTTCGCGTGGCTTGAGGCAGTCACAACTAGCGTGCTATTGATTAAGAAATTGCGTTATCGTCTTTCTAATTACTTCATGATCGTAGATACGATCATACCCGGTTGTGAAGTTATTGTTATGACAAAACAATTTCCTAAGGGACCAGAAAGTTCTTAAGGGCGCAAAAACAACTGTAACATCACACAAAAGGGAAATTCAATATTAAAGCTGATGCAAGAAAACGATAAAAAAGTTTTCTTTTTATCAATGTAACACGCACATTGGACTGCTGATCTTGGTGTCTGTAATATTAGCAAAATGCATAATTAAAATGAAAATAATACTGAGGAGATAATAGGAATGAGCACTGCTAAATGATTCAGTATTCCCAGAACAAATATTTATTATATAAAACCTATATCGTACCTTAAGCTTAGTACTACAATGACGGTAGATTTTTATGTCCGTATCATGTCCATTGAGCGCTCTTTTATATAGCCATTGTCTTCTTTGAGTCGCTCGTGCGTCGTCACGGTAAGTTATAACAGTTCTTTACACTTCACTCAAACTTAGACATAACACGTTTTTATACATTTAGTAAAAATTAGATCAGACTGCCACAAATCTGCGTCCGTCTTACTTGAGAAAAACAGTACAAGTCTTTTGCGCTCAAGGCTTCATTTGTTCTCCAGCGAACAAAATAGTGAAGGATCGCATATCTATCCGTATTTTTCTGTTTATATTGCCGCCCAAAGACGACGAATTACATTATTTAGAAAATTCCACCGTCGCCATGCAACGCCTCATTATACATTAATCATTATTTATAAACAAGTATTTGCCTTCTGGCTGAAAGTATTAACTACTCATATTTGCTGTTTTAATGAAGTCAAAAATAGCGAATATCACACCTCCCACCACCAACAGCCGGCAGCCAGTGAGATCTAGACTTCCTGTGGACGCCCTCCTGTTGAGTACGTTTGAATAGCGATTAATGCTCTCCTCCAGACTGTGACGAGGCCATACTTTCAGTGGCAGTGCAGTGTTATTAATTGTCGTCCGCAGCAATTCTCGTACTGCTTAGCAGCGAGAGCTTATGAGTCACAAGGACAGGCCTACTTCACTCGCAAGCTCTGTACAGTAGAGATGGGCAAACTCGGTCATCCTTGGGAACTAGTTCACTGGTGATTGCTCTTTTTACGGAACCGTTCATTTTTACTCGTTCACTGTTCATTTGTGATTGGTATATGGTTCTCATGAAAAAATGAAAATTAGAAGCATAGGTGACTGAAGATGGAAGGTGCCAAGAGGGAGCACTTGCCTCCCCCATGGAGCACAAAGCTTTTATTCATAACAGAATTGTCACACACTTTTAATTTTCTAGATTCTGCAAAACCTCTCATTTAGCCAACTGTAGCGTTATGTGGCTGATCGCAGTGAACTAATGTAAGGTGGCGCACGGGAAACCGGCCCCGAGTACAGACTGCTCGCCAATTACCCACGATTTGTTACCGCTACGAGCAGAATAGATAAACATGTAATAATGATGCAGTGAAGAAATAACAAATAAGCTAATGCAAACAGCAAGTTCGAAACAATAGATGATGGCTGGTGGGCGACAATGAGCAGTCTAGTACTCGGGGCCGATTTTTCGTGCGCTACCCTGTACCACTGAAATGATATTGTAGACGTTATCACATTCTCTTTACAAAATGTGACGCAAGACACTCGATTATGGAGCGCGGGCTTCATTCGGTTGTAAGTCGGTCTGCCTTCCATAGCAATGAACTTGCTCTATTGCCTTGGATAAAAAAAAAAGACGGAAAACGACCACTCGTGTGTGACGTGCCGACTTCCTTTGCATGTGTAATAACAAAAAAATCTTGAATTTTTACAAGTATTTCTTCCGCTGTTTATCGAAATAGTGAAGTAAGTTGATATGCCGTTTCGTTAGCTGAAAATGTGTGTGTATTACATGACACGTAATTTTTATGTAATTTACGTAATTATAAAATACATTTTAATTACCGGTTGTGGACGCTGAATAGAATACGAAAAGAACCAGAGTTCAAAACAGGGTAGAAGCATCTAGAATGGGCGCGCGCAGCGAACGAAACGAATAACAACTCTATACTGAACTATGAGCAGTCGGCAGTGGAACTGCAACGAGTGGCCACGAAGGAGGACGAGTGCGGCCGAGCGAGACCGAGACAGACGGGAACGGGACCGAGGCTGGAACGAGACCGGCCGACGTGCCGTTGCGGGAACGAGACCGACTGTTTCTCGTTCCCGGGAAATAGAAAGCCGCCACCGAAGTGAACTATGAACGACCGTTCCTTAGAATTCGTTCCTCTCTCGTTCCGTTCAGCTTGCTGAGCCGTTCCTTTGGACCCATTAGTTCTCGAAGGACCCCTCTCTACTGTAGAGGGACTCTATCGGACTCACCAGCCTTATGATTTCAGCGATTTAGCGATTTAAGCTATTCTCCAACACCACTGGCACTGCGAAATCATCTGTTGCAACATTTCATACCGTATTCATTCGTTACAACGAAAATATTAAACTTGATGTGATAAGCTAGGTAGCGTTTCCTACGCAATCTTCTGGAAAACTATTTCCTGACTAAACATCTTGTTAAAACGAACACCGTCCGAAGAGGTCTTCAGGACACATGGGTAACGACAGGCCGCCATCCTCAGCCCTTAGGCGTCACCGAGGGGCATATGGTCAGCACACTGCTCTCCCAGCCATTGTCAGTTTTAGTGACCGGAGCCGCTACTACTCAGTCAAGTTGCTCCTCAGTTTGCCTCACAAGGGCTGAGTGCACCCCGCTTGCCAACAGAACTCGGCAGACCCGGATGGTCAACCATACAAGTGCTAGCCAAGCCAGGCAGCGCTTAACTTCGGTGACCTGACGGAGACTGGTAGATGTGTTGTTACCGTAACTCAATACAATACTGTGTCATCAAAATGGCGGGTATGTATGGTATTAATCCAATATGGATAAAACATGTGCAATAACAAGACAGCTATACTTACTCCAAAGGCTTCAGCAGCTTAGAATCAAAGTGTGACCTTCTAAGATAATCTAGCCCTCGGGCTGCGTCATATATCAGTCTGCAGCAACAACACTGATTATTTTAATTATACGAGGGTCACTCCAAAAGAAGTGCACACTATTTTTGTAAAAATGCAGTTTTCATTCTGCATGTGTGAAAGTTTTACAGTGTGTAGATACATTCTTCCCGCTTGTTTTCAAACTTAGTTCAACCTGTTCCCATGTGTGGCGCCGTCCCAGCATGTCTTCAAGGTGGCTGCTACACTTGACGTTCGTCAGAAGCAACGTGCTGTCACAGAATTCCTATGCTTTGAAAACGAGACAGTGGGAAACATCCACAAGAGGTTGAAAAAGGTGTATGGAGGTGCTGCTGTCGATCGCAGTACAATTAATCGGTGGGCAAGCAGGTTACGTGATGAAAGAGGGCACGGCAATATTGAGGATTGTCCTCGCAGTGGCAGGCCTCGTACCGCGCACACTCCAGACAATGTGCAGAGAGTTAACGAATTCGTGACTGCTGACAGACGCATCACAGTGACCGAATTGTCACGCTACGTTGGCATAGGGGAAGGAAGTATTTGCAGAATACTTAAAGTGTTGGCGTTAAAAAAGGTTTGTGCCAGGTGGGATCCCAGGATGTTGACAGTGGGTCACAAAGAAACAAGAAAAACGGTATGCAGCGAACGTTTGCAACAGTACGAGAATGGTGGAGATGAATTTCTTGGAAGAATTGTGACAGGTGATGAAACATGGCTCCATAATTTTTCACCAGAGACGAAGAGGCAATCAGTGGAGTGGCATCATGCAAATTCACCCAAGAAAACAAAAAACAAAAATCAAAACCACACCTTCTGCTGGAAACGTTACGGCTACGGTGTTTTTCGATTCCGAAGGACTCTTGCTTGTGGTTATCATGCCAAGTGGAACCACCATAAATTCTGATGCATATGTGACGACAGTAAAGAAACTTCAAGCTCGACCGAGTCGTGTTCGACCACATCGGCAAAAGCCGGATGTTTTGCTGTTGCACGACAATGCACGGACACATGTCAGTCAAAAAACCATGGAAGCGATCACAAAACTCGGATAGACAACACTGAAACACCCGCCTTACAGTCCTGACGTGGCTCCATGTGACTATTATCTCTTTGGGAAACTAAAAGACTCTCTTCGTGGAACAAGGTTTGAAGATGATGACTCCCTTGTGCACGCTGCCAAACAGTGGCTCCAACAGGTTGGTCCAGAATTTTACTGCGCGGGTATACAGGCGCTGGTTCCAAGATGGCGTAAGGCAGTTAAGAGGGATGGAAATTAGGTGGAGAAATGAAAATATTGTTCCTAAAGGATGCATCTACACACTGTAAAACTTTCAAACATGTAGGATAAAAGATAGATTTAAAAAAAATAGTGTGCATTTCTTTTGGAGTGACCCTCGTATAAAAACATAATCAATATTGTATGCGTCTGCGCCATTTCTGTTTGAGCACTTACGACGTCGTCCCCCACTACAGCATTATGTCACGCGGCGGAGCTCACGCCCAGTACTGATAGATTCACTTTCTCCTCATTGGAACACCAGTCTACCAGCACACATCACTCATTCTGGTGACACAAATAGGCAGATGTGTGTTCAGAACTCGTCAGAGGAATGTGATGGCAGTCACCTCCACTAGGGCTTATTTTGAAGAACCGTTTCCGGACGCGCCTGCTAGCCGCCCCTCAATTTTCGCCGCCCCTGACACTCCCGCATTCCGCGCCCGAGGGCAAGCAGCGTTGCGTCTTCTCACGCCTGCAGAACAATGGCGGGCCAGGAATCCGCGACTCGGTGCGGTCCGCCTAGAGCCTGCTCTGAATGCCGATGAGCGGGAGAGACGTATGCATGTCAACCTCCAGCCGCGCGCTGCATACGCGGAGTTCAGTGCAAACCCAAGTGGCGCGCCACAGCCACTCCCGTGCATTTTAGACGCGGCCTCAACAGTCCTACTACGATATCTTTCTCTCTCGTCTTCAGTCCGAAAATTCGTCTGTTACATCTTCTAGTTTCCAATTTTTCCTATTGTTGTGTACATAGTTCCGCGTAGTCAGCGCGTACACAACTTTCCCACTAGAGCGCGCCCTGCTAAGCACAACAGCGCAGGCGCAGCGCTCGTCCGTCTCTGCACTACGAGATGGCGCTGTCTTAGAGACGGACCAAATTCTGCTTCTGCCGATCCGCGTATTAATATGTCTCGCAGACTATGAGATTGCTGCTAACGTAGAACCTTTTCTCCTCACGGATCACACTCGCGCAGTGACACCTGAACGCGCGAGGTATTATAACGAGTGTACAGACCTCCGATTAGTCATCAGAGGGTTGGATCCCCTCAGTCGACGACGTCAGGTTGCAACGCCTGGGCTACTCTCAGGTTGCAATCTCCGTCTTCGACGGTTGTGTCCGTCTGTCTGTCAGTCTGTCTGTCTGTCTGTCTGCCTGCCCGTCGCTTCCTGCTGTAGCTGTTCGTCCGTCCGTCCGTCCGTCCGTCTGTCCGCCTGCCTGCTCGCAGTCCGCCGTCGCCGCTACCGCTGCTGCCTGCTGTCCATCCGTCCGTCTGTCTGTTCGCCGCCGTCTGCCTGTTCGCCGCCGTCGCCGCCGCCGCCGTTGCCTGCTGTCCGTCCGTCCGTCTGTTCGCCGCCGTCCGTCTGTTCGCCGCCGCCGCCAGCTGGTGCCCGCCGCCGCCGCCGCCTGCTGTCCGTCCGTCCGTCCGTCTGTTCGCCGCCGTCCGTCTGTTCGTCGCCGCCGCCAGCCGGTGGCCGTCCGTCTGTTCGCCGCCGCCGCCGCCGCCGCCGCCAGCCGGTGCCCGCCGCCGCCGTTGCTGCCTGGTCGCCGCCGTCGCCGCCGTCCTGACCCTGGTCTACGGCCGTCTTCGTCTTCATCCGTCTTCGTCTTCATCCGTCTTCGTCTTTGTCTGTCCCCAGTTTCTGTCCTTTCCTATTCGTTCTGTTCGTTATTGTTTCTCCCTACCGTCATGTCCGCCCCCACCACCACTGCCACCGCTACCACAACCGCCATAGTTTATACTTCCCCTTCCGCCGCCTCCACCACTATCACCTGGTGTACCCAGTCCCACCCCCCTCCTTGCATCCCTCCTCTTCTCACTCTCCCTTCGCCCTCACTCTTTGTCGCCCCCTCTCCAGCTTCTTCCTCTCGATCTGATCCTTTCCCCCCACTCCCCCAGCCTGTCACTGCAGCTCCGGCTCGGGTGGTGGCCCGTCGGGCCACTGTCCATGCCCAGCTCTCCCCGTCGCCTTCGCCATCACCGCCGCCACCGCCACCGCCGTCGTCACCGTCGCCTTCGCCTTCACCGTCACCGTCACCATCTCCGGCGCCGACTCCGGCCCCGGGACCTGCCCCTCCCCGCCACATTCCAGTTGTTCCCATCCCCCACACCTCCTCCACCGCCGTCAAGCGCCCCAGTGGCACCTCTGCCTCCTCTGCTTCCAAAAAGGCTCCGCCTCGTCCTCCTTCCCCCACCCATGATGCCATGGATGTCTCCCCGCCCGTCCCTGCCCCCTCATCCTCCTCCTCTACCCCCTCCTCCTACCGCTACCTCCTCTCCCGTCCTGATCCCTCTCTCCTTGAAGCCCGGAACCTCACCCTCTTCCTTCGCCAGCATTGTCCTGGTGCCCCCATCTCCCTCCTCACTCCTCGCCGTGATTCGGTGCTAATCTCCTCCCCCAGCCCTACCCTCCACACAGACCTCCTTTCCCGCATCCCTGTCACCCGCTTTGGCCCACATGCCTCCCTCACCCCTGCTCCTTCCCCATCTCTCTCCCACCAACCCCAACCCCCGTGTCGCCCGCCGACCCTCACCGCCGTGATTACTCGGCTCAGTCCGGCGATCGCGGAGGAGGAGGTGTTGGCGGAGCTTCAGGCCCATTCCCATCTGGAGGTGCGTGCGGTTCGCCGGATCCATAACGCTGCCAGCCCCACCTGCCTTATGCGTGTTTTTTCTGAGCATGCCCCCTCCATAGACCGTCTCCTGAAGGAGGGTGCCATCCTTTTTAACCAACGTTACAAAGTCGACCCCTCCCGTTCCCCTCCTCAATCCCTCCGCTGCCAAAGGTGCTTGCGGTATAATGCGCACCCAACATCTGAGTGCCGCGAGGCCCCCACCTGCCTGCACTGTCGGCAAGCCCACTTTTTACGGCAGTGCCCCAATCTCCAATCCCCCCCCCCCTCCTGTAATACCTGTAACCTCCCTCATCCCACATACTCCCAGAAGTGTAAGGCCCGACCCCCTCCTACCACTCCCGAACTCACCGTTCCCGTCCACCCTCTGGACGCCCCCACCCCTCCCGGCAACTCCCTTCGCCCACCCCCTACCGCTGAGGACATCATCAGATTCCTCACCATTGTCCTTCAGAATGTCCATCCTTTTCAGCGCCCGCACACCCTCCAACAGATCTCCCTCGCCGCCCGTTTCGTTTTCCAGCTCAAAATGTACGCCACCTACTCCAACAACCAGGCCCATTTCACCTTCTCCCGTCTTGACACCCTCGTTTAAATCCCTATCATGGCGCGACAGCACCGTATCCTTTTCAACAACATACGCTCCTTTCCCGCCAACAAAAACCTCTTCCTGCATACCCTTGCCACCCACCGCGTGGATGCCTTTCTCCTCAATGAAACCTTCCTGCAACCCCACCACACAGTCCACACTTCGCCCTACGTCCTCCACCGCTCCGATAATCCCCTCCCGATTGCGCGTGGTGGAGTTGCCATTGGGCACCACCGCCAGATCGCCGTTCTGCTCCAACCTCTCCTTCCCGACCCCACCGAACACCTGATCCTTAGTGTCTTCTTCCCCGGCCTTACCGTTACCTGCGCCACCATCTATGTTCGCCCCAACGCTCCTCTTCCCTTCGACTTCCTCTCCCACGTCGACTGTACCTTCTCCTCCTACGTGATCGCCGCCGACCTCAACATCCATAGTCGTTCCGCTGCCCAGTTACGGCGGTGGCATCGGTTCCTCTCCACCCTTCAAGGCGACCTCATCCCCATCCCCCAGCACACCCGTCCCGAATCCAACTCCACTCCCGATGTTATTCTCTCCTCCCCCAACCTCCTTGGTCGCATAACGGTGGATGTCCTGGAGCCTATTGGTAGTGACCATCTCCCTGTCCTCCTCACCATTTCAGACGGCCGTCGCCCCCGACCCGACCCTCGTAATGACCCTCACCCTAAGTACGTCCATGACTATTCCCGTGCCAACTGGAATGCCTACCGGGATACCTTCTCCACCCAGGTCGATAGCCACCCTTTCACCTACCACCACCCCGATGATGTCACCCATGCTGCCTCCTTTCTCCAGCAGACCTTGTCTGAGGCCGTGGAGGCCTATGTCCCTACTGTCGCCATCCACCCCCACCGTCCTACCTTACCCCCACAGGCCTTCCTCCTCCTCTGTGAATTCTGCCGTCTCTACCGTGCCTTCCTCCACACGCGTGACCCGGACACACTACGCCGCCACCGGCATCTCCAACGACACATTCGTAATTTGCTCGCGGCTAAGAAACGCCGGGACTGGCGACAGACATGCACCTGTTTAAATGCTACCCTACCAATCAACTCGTCCAAGTTCTGGTCAGCCTTCCGTCGCCTTACCGGAACTAAACCCTCCCCCTACTATCCTCTTCTCCACGATGATCACCCCTTCCCTGACACCCTTAGTAAGGCCAACCACTTTTCCTCCTACCTCTCCGATGTTTTTTCCATCCCCGATGATCCCCAGTTCGATTACTCCCTCTTCCCGGATATCAGCGATCGAACTGACACCTCTGTCCCTCCCCTCGCTCCTGGTTTCCAGTACTTGGACAACATTACACACACGGTACTCAATGCCCGTATCACTACACAGGATTTCATTGATACACTCCGCACAAAACGCAACACCGCTCCTGGTCACGATCGTGCCACCTACCGTCACCTTCGTGAAGCTCCTGTCTCTTTCCTCTCCACCCTGGCCAGGCTCTACAATGTAGTCCTGTCCACCAGTTACTACCCCGACCTGTGGAAAACCTCCCATATCCTCATGTTCCTTAAACCTGGCAAACCGCCGTCCGCCGTCTCCTCCTACCGTCCTATCAGCCTTACCTCGGTCTTCAGCAAGGTCCTGGAATCTATCCTGACCCGATGTGTCCACCAGCATCTCCGCCAGCACCGCCTCCTTCCCGTTACCCAGTGTGGCTTTCGGCCGTCCTTCTCTTCCGACGACCTTCTCCTTCACCTCACTCATCTCCTTTCCGAACAGCTTAATTCCCGTCGCTCCGCAATCTTCCTCTCCCTGGACCTCGAACGTGCCTATGATCGCGTATGGCATTCCGGCCTCCTCTTCAAGCTCCAAACCTTCGCCCTTCCCATTAACTACGTTCTCTCCCGCCATCCTTCCTATGTCACCGTCCATAACACAGATTCCTACACCTTTTTCCCCTCTGCCGGTGTGCCCCAAGGCTCCGTCCTCTCCCCCCTTCTGTACCTTTTGTACACGGCGGACATGCCGCAGCCATCACCAGCCATCCACCTTCTCCAGTTTGCCGATGACACCGCCTTCCTTGCCCTTGCCCCCACCCTGCAGCGCTCCCAACACCTTCTCCAATCCCATCTTGACCGGTTCACCGCTTGGTGCAACCAGTGGTTGCTCAAGGTCAATCCCTCCAAAACCCAGGCGACCATTGTAGGCAAAACCACCCCTTCCTTCCGCCTCCTTGATTTCTACATCACCATCTATGGCCGTCCTATCGCCCTCACTCCCACCCTTAAGTACCTTGGCGTCACCCTCGACCGTCGCCTCTCCTGGACTCCCCATCTCCGGACAATCCAAGCCAAGGCACGCTCCCGACTCAGTCTCCTCAAGCTCCTCTCCGGCCGTACGTGGGGTCTGGACCCCTCCACCATCCTCCACACCTATAAAACCCTCATCCGCCCTATCCTTTGTTATGCCCATCCGGCTTGGATCTCCGCCCCCCCTCCCTTTTATAAATCCCTCCAAATCCTTGAACGCCATGCTCTCCGCCTCGCCTATCGCATCCGTCTCCCCTCCCCCACGCGGATCCTGTATGATCTCATCCCCTTCCCCCACCTCCTCCTTTTCCTTGAAAGGATACGGATCCTGTACACCTCCCGTAAACTCGACCCTCCTCACCCGCTCGTCTCCCCGATCCTCACCCACTCCCGCCCGCTGCCGCGCCTGTATTCCCATGTCCCACCCGGTCTCCATCTCTCAACCCTCCTTACCCTCTCCCAAGGTGGCTTCCGCCAGCTCCCCCTCCCTGATGATGTCCTCCTCCCCTGCATCTACCCCTCCTATCGACTTTGATCCTCCCCCCACCTCCTGTGTCCTTTCCTTTAGGCACCCTCCCTCCCCCCTTTCCCTTCCCTTCTCTTTCCTTTCCCCCCTCCCTCCTACCCTCTCCCCCAGGCTTCCCCTCCCCCTCCCCCTTCCTCCCGCCCCCTCTCTCCTTTGCCCATGGCATCTCTGCTCTCCCCTCTCCCATTTCCCCTTCCTCCTCCTCCACCTCCTCTCTTGGCAGGTCCCCGGACTCGTACACGCTCAGTGAACGCGCGCCGGAGATCATCAGAGTTTAGTGTGTGTGCATCGTTTTGTGTTTCGCGCAGTTCCAACTCAACTGTTCACATGTGACGTCGCCGTTCTCCGTGTTTTGTGTGCCGTGTCTCCAAGTGTTAGTGTTTTTTTCGTCCAACGTGAACGGCTTCTTGTTTCTTGTTTTTTTGTATCTCCATTTTTTGCCCGCCGTTTTTTTTGTATTGTATATATCACCTCTCTGTCATGTTTATTGTTCCACTCAAGGCTGAAGAGCAGCGTACTATGCTGCTGCCAGCCCGCCTGTATAGGTGTTTAAAATTACAATAAAGGAAAAAAAAACTCCGATTAGTCCGTCTGCATCAGTCTGCATCTGTCTGTACCAGTCTATAGTCAAGTTTCAGTCTGCGCCTAATAAGATTATCATATTCCTGTACATAGCCATTAAGATAAATGTATAGAAACTTTGTCAAGTATCAGAGATATGTGAGAATAAGATTAACGTACCAAGACCAAAGGAACTTCAGATTGTCAGTTGTAAACAGCATCCAGAATCAAGTTACGTAATGTCTATATTTTTTATTATTTCAATAAATGTGTGTGAAAATTAATCAAGTTCTGTTTAAAGTTGGTCACCGTCAATCTGCTACTTTAAGCGTGCAAGTGGCATTTCTATCGTCTGACCTAACGGCAGAAGACAAACACGGCACGATAAGACCACGAGACATATTGCTGACACTTGTCTACTTCGTTAGAGCAACAAGTAAAATAATCTGATGGTGTGTGTACCGAAGGTCTTACCGTACGCACACCACACCTATATTGCGTTATTCCTTTCATTTCAGTGTAGGAAAGTGGCACAAGATCTGCTGGGTGCTTGTAATTATTAAAGTGCAGCTACTCACAGAGTTCCAGTGTAGACCGCAATTATCGTACAGCAGTGAAACTTCGTATATAAGCTAATCCTTAATGTGGAAATGACTGACACTGGAAAAATATTAGTTGCAGTTTTGGCCACCAGTTGTAAATCTGGTGCCTTATGACTGTATGACATCCATACTACCATTTTACAAGCCGTAGCAGTTAATAATAAAATCAACATATGCCTTTCTCTGCCCAATTCCAAATTCATTACATATTGAATCATTTTATAAGTCTTTCTTGCATTCACAGGGCCAGATTTGCATCTAGTGGCCAAAATTGGAACTAATTATTTTCCAGCGTAAATCGGACCGAATTAACGTATTAGCATATCTACTAAATTTCGTTACTTCTTTCTTTCTTTCACCGGTGCCATGTCCCACGCTGGCGCAGGGTCGGCATTGTGAGGAACGGATTTGGCAGGGTTAGCGGAAATGGGTGGCCGGATGCCCTTCATGCCACCACCCCGTACCCCCCAGGACGGAATTAGTGTACCCCTGCTGTCTGTCACGAGCGTAATTCATGGAATAGTGTGATCGTGTTCAGATGTCTGTGAGTCATGTAACTGAGGCGTAACGTGGGGACCAGCCCGGTATTCACCTTGTGGGATGTGGAAAACCGCCTAAAAACCACATCCAGCCTGGCCGGCACACCAGTTCTCGTCGTTAATCCGGCGGGCAGATTCGATCCGGGGCCGGCGCGCCTACCCGGGTCCAGGAAGCAGCGCGTTAGCGCACTCGGCTACCCTGGCGAGCACCAAATTTCGTTACTATAGGATAATTATGGCCCACTATAGACCTGCTGAGTAGCTGCACTTTAATTATAATCAGCCAGTACCTTGGTCAGGTTAGTACTAGTAAACCGATTCATTAAAAAATTGATTTCCCATGTATCAAACTGACGTATTAGTTAATGTGATAAATATCTGACTTAAAGCAAGTAACACAGAAAAAGTTCATTAAAAGTTTAAAATTAGGTCTAAAATTTGTTGGAAGTAGCTATGAGCAAAAGCTAGTTTTTCAAGCAGCTCAGTGTTTATGAGGCCAAATTTTTTTAAACTATGTGTTGTACAAAGATGTAATTTTGTAAGTGCGTTCATTAGTATGCGTGGATACTGTTTGCGAAGTCTGGTGGGAATAGAGTTACCAGTAAAGAAGCAATAACTTAAAACGTCACGCTGCGGTCTTGTTGCAAGAACAACGAAAATGTAGTAAGCAATAAAAATTTTCCCATTCATAACTTTCTGAGAAGTGTCAGCGAAAAAAAGGTTTCGAGAAGGTACAAAATTTTGTGTAAAGTTTGTTGTAAGTCATTATATGCTCTCTTTCTAAAATAGTGGAATGATGAAATCTGTGTATTAGCATGCCGTCAAATACGCTTCTTCAAGACAAACACATAGTTCAAGGGGGCGCAATTCAAATTTCCGCCAGATTTTGAAATCTGATAACTAGTGGAAAGACTCTCAAAATAAAATTGGTATCACTGAGAAAGACCGTTGCTGCTCAGCAAACTGTGAAATGTATGTGTGGCATATACGGCCGGGTGTCCCTTTCTGGAGAACTCGGTCGCCTGATACAATTCTTTTTATTTGACGCAATTCTCCCGGGAGGGTTACTATTTTCCTAGTAAATACATGGACTTTCATTATGGTTCATGTCCGCCCCGATAGCTGAATGGTCAGCGTGATGGACTGCCATCCCAAGGGACCCGGGTTCGATTACTGGCTGGGTCGGGGATTTTCTCCGCTCACAGACGGTGTGTTGTGCTGTCAGCATCATTTCATCCCCATCAGGCGCTCAGGTCGCCGAATGTGGCGTCGAATGTAATAAGATCTGCATCAAGGCAGCCGGACCTGCCCAGTAAGGGGCCTCCCAGCCAATAACGCCAAACGCTCATTTCCATTTCTATTGTGGTTCGCGATACTTGTTAACAACTTTATTGATGGCTTAGTGAATTACTCAGTCAGGATCAAAAACTCACAACAGGCTTCCAAACTCTCTATGGACTCTTGTGTAACTTTTCTGGTGAGATGCAGGATGCGATGTAACACCCCACCCACCACTTATCTGGTTTTGGCGTGTGTTCACCGCAGCTAATTGACTAACAGATCAACAGAGAGTGCAAAACTGCCGCAATATCGGATAACGCAAAGAAAGTAATAAGGCCCTGTGACTCCTGATTGAACTGCGGTGGCAGTGTTGACATTAATTGATTCAGAATTGATCACTTTTAATTACGAGGGGTGCACATTGATGTTATATTCAGCTATTGAACACCAGATGCAAATGTTGAATATAAAATTAACTAAGAAAATGACTTGGGATTTCAACTACTTGATTGAAAGCAGATGCAGTCGATTAGCACAGATTTATTTTAACTCACGACCTTCAATCATCACATTACATGACTCTCCTACCAGGCAGTGGTAATAAATTGCGTTTGCGTGGAGTAAAGCATGATAAATCAAAAGTAATTCCTCTCGACTGACCCAGGCGTAATGCGAAGTGCGAGAGGAATTTTACAATACACGGCCTATGAAACCCTGGTGGAAATTTTGCTGACGTGATCCAACAGATTAATCAGTGGCCGGAGCGGGCGCAATATCACCGAATACAGCGTGGCGGAGCGATGTCGTTGTGCGGACATCGGCCGACCTCGTGGTGCTGCAAGGCTGCACTCGTCTATTCACTCCCAGCTATCTTGCTCAGTATATAGCTGAACCAAAACATCCTATCTCCAAGCTCAATCGTTCCATTTGGTAAGTCCTAAACTGCAGAGATGCTCACTCTTTCTCAGGCAAGCTGAGTAAAGAACACCACATCCGCACTCTAGGCTAGCTGGAAATGGAAGACCTCTATAGGGACTTCTCCCAGTCTGCTCTTCGCCTCGGTTTCCCCTCCAGCAAAATCACTTACGCCAATTGCAGCGCAAGTCATGTTAATTAGCGTCTGCACCAACACCAGTTTTTCCAGAATTCTGACTCCCAGGAGGGTACTTCAAATTCCTTGGTCCTACATTCCCATCGGAGGCCGGTGTATTTCATTCTGTCGCTCTTCACCTGATTTACTTCAGACTCTGCGGACTGTGAATTCTGGGTGAAGTTGCTATAGTCACGAACACGCATATTTTGACCTCTGTTGACCGCTCCACCGCAGCTTAGCGCGGCTTTTTCGCATGTTTCACTGAAAACGGGATGACGGACATTTATCAACTGGCATACAAGTTCCCAGTACACCAGCATGGGGTCAACCACCCACTCACTGTCACTCATCTTAAGGCATCTGGAGGCCACACCCCGTTACCGCTTCCTCAGAGCTTGAGCTGCCCTAAGCTGCCTATTGTCGCTTCCCTTCGCCATTCCCCAGCCGCGCGCCGCGGTCATTTCTGAGTACTTCCCTGGGATAAACTACAGTAAATCGACGCATTTCCAAAAAGTTTTCATGTCGTGTGAATTACTTTAAAACCATCACCCGACAATGATTATTCCAATACATCCATACTATACCATCTACAAGATGCATTGTGCCTTGTCAGTAATTTTGTTCAGCCCTACTGTTCGCTCAACGTGAGTTAGGTGATCTTTAATGAGTTCATGTAAAGGGGTATAGTTCTTGCCATCTTACCGCGAAAAAGACATTTCAATACAAAGCGCAGTATTTTCGCATATGTTAATACTGTGATGGACGATGACAACGCATTTAAAGTTTTCTTTGTAATTTATCTCTGTCATATAAAATCTTTGTATTGTTTGTCTTAATGGTAGTAAATTTTCAGTGTGTTGAAACTTTCTGGCATGTTGCTTTCCATGAAATCAAATTTATGTAGGCCATTTTCATAAAATGATCGAAAATGTCAGGCATTTTGTAATATTTTAAAGTTTTGTTTTTCATTTTGTCTGGATAATATTTTTAATTCCTTCTTATTTGGTCAGGAAGTATTTAGTTTCAATAAGTAGATCTGGTTTTTCTTCGTAGCAGACGTACATTTCGTGCAGATAGAAGGGAAGATTTTCCATTTAATTCTTTTTAGAAATTGCAATTGAAATCATATTGAGAGGTTGATTTCACCAGTGTGATAGATTGGTGTATAAGTTCGTAGTTTTTTTGCATAAGTTTAATAAGCACAATAAATTCACATAACAGAGATTTTAGTCATCGTTAATATATTCTCCTTCACTATTTACAACAGTCTGCAAACACTGGGGTAACTTTTCGATACCGCGATTATAGAAGTCAGCTCGTTTTGAGGCAAAGATCTCGCCGAGTCGTGTTCAGAGCGCATTTTAATGTGGAAAGGAAATTCCTAGAAGGTTGTATGATAGAGAGCTGAATAGGTGAAAATCTGAAAGCGCAAGATCATGTGAATAAGGTGAGTGCGGAATGAGTTTCCAAGCCAACTGCTGTATAGTTTTTCTTTTCTTTTTTTTTTCAGTCTAGCAGAATGCTGGCGGCTGTTATCGTGGAGTAGCATCACTTCACGCAGTCTTCCTGGTAGTTGTTCTTGGACTGCATCTGAGAGGCGTCTCAGCTGTTGACAACAAATGCCGACGGAGATAGTTACATCTCGGGGAAGTACACTACTGGCCATTAAAATTGCTACACTAAGAAGAAATGCAGATGATAAACGGGTATTCATTGGACAAATATATTATACTGGACCTGACATGTGATTACATTTTCACGCAGTTTGGGTGCACAGATCCTGAGAAATCAGTACCCACAACAACCACCTCTGGCCGTAATAACGGCCTTCATACGCCTGGACATTGAGTCAAACAGAGCTTGGATGGCGTGTACAAGTACAGCTGCCCATGCAACTTCAACGCGATACCACAGTTCATCAAGAGTAGTGACTGGCGTATTGTAACGAGACCATTGACCAGACGTTTTCAGTTGGTGAGAGATCTGGAGAATGTGCTGGCCAGGGCAGCAGTCACCATTTTCCGTATCCAGAAAGGCCCGTACAGGACCTGCAACACGCGGTCGTGCATTGTCCTGCTGAAATGTAGGGTTTAGCAGGGATCGAATGAAGGGTAGAGATATGGGTCGTAACACATCTGAAATGAAACGTCCACTGTTCAAAGTGCCGTCAGTGCGAACAAGAGGTGACCGAGACGTGTAACCAATGGCACCCCATACCATCACGCCGGGTGATACGCCAGTATGGCGATGACGAATACACGCTTCCAATGTGCGTTCAACTCGATATCGCCAAACACAGATGGGACCATCATGATGCTGTAAACAGAATCTGGATTCACCTGAAAAAATGACTTTTTTCCATTCGTGCACCGAGGTTCGTCGTTGAGTACACCATCGCTGGCGCTTCTGTCAGTGATGCAGCGTCAAGGGTAACCGCACTCATGGTCTCCGAGCTGATAGTCTATGCTGCTGCAATCGTCGTCGAACTGTTCGTGCAAATGGTTGTTGTCTTGCAAACGTCCCCATCTGTTGACTCAGGGATCGAGATGTGGCTGCACGATCCGTTACAGCCAAGCGGATAAGATGCCTGTCATCTCGACTGCTAGTGATACGAGGCCGTCGGGATCCAGCACGGCGTTCCGTGTTACCCTCCTGAACCTACCGGTTCCATATTCTGCTAACAGTCATTGGATCTCGACCACGGCGACCAGCAATTTCGCGATACGATAAACCGCAATCGCGATAGGCTAGAATCCGACCTTTATCAAAGTGGGAAACGTGATGGTACGCATTTCTCCTTCTTACACGAGGCATCACAACAACGTTTCACCAGGCAACGCCGGTCAACTGCTGTTTGTGTACGAGAAATCGGTTGGAAACTTTCGTCATGTCAGCACGTTGTAGGTGTCGCCACCGGCGCCAACCTTGTGTGAATGCTCTGGAAAGCTAATCATTTGCATATGACAGCATCTTCTTCCTGTCGGTTAAATTTCGCGTCTGTAGCACGTCATCTTCGTGGTGTAGCAATTTTAATGGCCAGTAGTGTAATTCATCGTACACGACACCGCCGCTGTTCCACCAGATGCATAAAATTATCTTTTGTGGTTGCGCGCAGGTCTTTGTAAGGGATTTGCAGCTTTGTTTGGGCTCATCCATTCCTCATGACCAGCAACGATACAGGATAGGAATGGTAGGTTTGTTCACTAACCAGTTGATGACGAGCGGATTGAGATGCACATACGGCCACACGCTGATTTTTGTGATCTTGGCTTAGAGCATGCGGTACCCATAAGGCCGATTTTTGAACCTTCCCCATTGCATGCTAATATCGCACGATGGTGGAATGAATACAGTTCATCATGTATGCCAGTTCTCGAGTATACTGACGTGGATTATTGTGGATTAATGGGTTTAAACGATTATCATCAGACATCGAAGGTCTTCCTGAATGCGGAGAGTCATTAATGTCTACATCCACATCTACATGGATACTCTGCCTATCACATTTAAGAGCCTGGCAGAGGGTTCGTCGAACCACCTTCAAAATTCTCTGTTATTCCAATATCGTAATGCGAGCGGGAAGAATGAACGCCTATATGTTTCTGTACGAGCTCTGATTTCTCTTATTTTATCGAGGTGATCCTTCCGCCCTATGTAGATCGGTGTCAACAAAATATTTTCGCATTGTGACACTCTCTCCCATATTTCGCGATAATACAGAACTTGCTGCCTTCCTTTGAACTTTTTCGGTGTACTACGTCAGTCCTGCTAAGGATCCCACACTGCGCAGCAATATTCTAAAAGAGGACGGTCAAGCGTAGTGTAGGCAGTCTCCTTAGTAGGTCTGTTACATTTTCTAAGTGTCCTGCCAATGAAACGCAGCCTTTGGTTAGCCTTCCCCACAACATTTTCTATGTGTTCTTTCCAATTTAAGTTGCTCGTAATTGTAATACCTAGGTATTTAGTTGAATTTACGGCTTTTAGATTAGACTGATTTATCGTGTAACCGAAGTTTAACGAGTTCCTTTTAGCACTCATGTTTTTGACCTTACACTTTTCGTTATTTTTTCGACGTACTCTGTCTAATGGCTTCATCCCCAAACACGGCGCAAATGTTTCTGGCCGCTTTCACCCCTGTACTGAACTGAAACAGAAGAACATGTCGGAAATGTTCCAATTTCTCCACTTAGGACTCCATTTTCTAGCGTCTACAGGACACTCACCATTTCCAAATAGCAAACTGACAATAGATAAACTCAAATAGCAACAACGAATTCCAATTAAAAATGTCAATCGAGAAATAAACCCATAGCAACCGGAATATCAACATCCAAAAGAAAAACGCTACGGACTTAGTCACCAACCTAATATTTTTATGTGTAACGTGTATACAAAACAGAGAATGGAAATCTTAATTTGAAAAATATGTACGATTTTTTTAATTCTCCTATAAAATCTAGAGAAATGGGTTTACTTGTGTATAGTTCCTGCAATCATAGATTATGTTTTAGCCAACTAATGAGGTAACAATCCCGAAGTCTTACGTCCACGAGTAACATGCAGAATTCTCTTCTCGAATTGTTCTTTCTTCCAATTTCCTTTTTCCATATTATAACAGCGGGCAACGGCTTTGCCGCAGTGGATACACCGGTCCCCGTGAGATCACCGAAGTTAAGCGCTGTCGGGCGTGGTCGGCACTTGGATGGGTGACCATCTAGGCCGCCATGCACTGTTGCCATTTTTCGGGGTGCACTCAGCCTCGTGGTGCCAATTGAGGAGCTACTCGACCGAATAGTAGCGGCTTCGGTCAAGAATACCATCATAACGACCGGCAGAGCGGTGTGCTGACCCCACGCTCCTCCTATCCGCATCCTCCACTGAGGATGACACGGCGGTCGGATGGTCCCAGTAGGCCACTCGTGGCCTGACGACGGAGTGCATATTCTAACGGCGGTCGACAAAGTGCATTTCAAAAAACGATACAGTCTATCAGTCTCAAAATGAATCTCACACAACAGACGCGCGGATCCCGTTCTGGCACCACGGAATCGGTCCGTTTCCGGTTGTTAGTTCCTGTTCTACTCGATCTCCCACCTGATCAACCCACGCTGGTACGTGCCGGCGTTAAGTTGCTAGACGATGAGGTGGTCGTATCCTTCGCATAATCTGATATGAGAAGAGAGTGAGTCACGTTGCAGCCACTTGCTTCTCTGTCCACCAGCGCAGAGCCACGCAGTCTGGCTCGACACCTGTTTAGCAGGCACCTCTCTGGGTCAGGGCGTGAACAGCCTTCGCGAACCAGCCGCGTGATGGAGTGCGTCCGGTTCTCCGTATCTGCCTTTTCTCCTCCTCTTCTTCTCTCCCTCTCCCTTCCCCCTCCCTCTCACTCTGTGTACGTGTGTGTGTGTGTGCAGCTTCCCGCACCTGCGCGCGCCTCCCTGACTCAGCAGCCGCGCCGTCGCGTGATGTCAGATTCTTGACCGCGAGCCAGCGGGCGGCGATCGTACGATGCTGGCTGGCTGCAGCTCGCTCAAGGCCCCAGCCGAGCCCAGCCGCTTTCGGAGCTGCCCTCTTCTGCGGGGCCTCTGCACCCAGCCCGGCGTGCCGGAGCCGTGCGTCACGCGTGCTGAATACACTTTATCCTTGCCCCACGATCAGTCCGCGAGCTGCAGTGCGAGAACTACCACGTTCAACTCACTCCATTTTAGAAGAGTCCACAAAGGTTCTCGTTGTTGTCCAATACCAATTCAGTAGTATTGTCTCACTGTTACGGTACTATCTCATTCATATGGTTTCTGTTCCACTTAAAAGTTTGCCAGTGACCTTGCTCGAGTATGCAAATGTCACACACACACACACACACACACACACACACACACACATATATATATATATATATATATATATATATATATATATATATAAGCGTCAAACGAAAAAGCTACAAAGAACGAAACTCATCTAGCTTGAAGGGGGAAACCAGATGGCGCTATGGCTGGCCCGCTACATGGCGCTACCATAGGTGAAACGCATATCAACTGCGTTTTTTTAAAAATGCGTTTTTTTTAAAAATGCGTTTTTTTAAAAATAGGAACCCCCATATATATATATATATATATATATGATCGTGACCGGGCCAAATATCTCACGAAATAAGCGTCAAACGAAAAAACTACAAAGAACGAAACTCATCTAGCTTGAAGGGGGAAACCAGATGGCGCTATGGTTGGCCCGCTACATGGCGCTACCATAGGTGAAACGCATATCAACTGCGTTTTTTTTAAATAGGAACCCCCATTTTTATTACATATTCGTGTAGTACGTAAAGAAATATGAATGTTTTAGTTGGACCACTTTCTCCGCTTTGTGATAGATGGCGCTGTAATAGTCACAAACATATGGTACAAAATTTTAGACGAACAGTTGGTAACAGGTAGGTTTTTTAAATTAAAATACAGAACGTACGTACGCTTGAACATTTTATTTCGGTTGTTCCAATGTGATCCATGTACTTTTGTGAACTTATCATTTCTGAGAACGCATGCTGTTGCAGCGTGATTACCTGTAAATACCACATTAATTCAATAAATTCTCAAAATGATGTCCGTCAATCTTAATGCATTTGGCAATACGTGTAACGACATTCCTCTCAACAGCGAGTAGTTCGCCTTCCAAAATGTTCGCACATGCATTGACAATGCGCTGACGCATGTTGTCAGACGTTGTCAGTGGACCACGATAACAAATATCCTTCAACTTTCCCCACAGAAAGAAATCCGGGGACGTCAGATCCGGTGAAGGTGCGGGCCATGGTATCCTGCTTCGACGACCAATCCACCTGTCATGAAATATGCTATTCAATACCGCTTCAACCGCACGCGAGCTATGTGCCGGACATCCGTCATGTTGGAAGTACATCGCCATTCTGTCATGCAGTGAAACATCTTGCAGTAACATCGGTAGAACATTACGTAGGAAATCAGCATACATTGCACCATTTAGATTGCCATCAATAAAATGCGGGCCAATTATCCTTCCTCCCATAATGCCGCACCGTACAGTAACCCGCCAAGGTCGCTGATGTTCCACTTGTCGCAGCCATCGTGGATTTTCCGTTGCCCAATAGTGCATATTATGCCGGTTTACCTTACCGCTGTTGGTTAATGATGCTTCGTCACTATGTAGAGCGCGTGCAAAAAAATCTGTCATCGTCCCGTAATTTCTCTTGTGCTCAGTGGCAGAACTGTACACGACGTTCATGCAATTCCTAGTGCATAGACGGGTGCAATCGATGTTGATGTAGCATTCTCAACACCGACGTTTTTGAGATTTCCGATTCTCTCGCAATTTGTCTGCTACTGATGTGCGAAGTAGCCGCTACAGCAGCTAAAACACGTACTTGGGCATCGTCATTAGTTGCAGGTCGTGGTTGACGTTTCACATGTGGCTAAATAGTTCCTGTTTCCTTAAATAACGTAACCATCCGGCGAACGGTCCGGACACTTGGATGAAGTCGTACAGGATACCGAGCAGCATATATAGCACACGCCCGTTGGGCATTGTGATCACAATAACCATACATCAACACGATATCGACCTATTCCGCAATTGGTAAACGGTCCATTTTAATACGGGTAATGTATCACGAAACAAATACCGTCCGCACTGGCGGAATGTTACGTGATACCTCGTACTTATACGTTTGTGACTATTACAGCGTCATATATCACAAAGCGAAAAAAGTGGTCCAACTAAAACATTCATATTTCTTTACGTACTACACGAATATGTAATAAAAAATGGGTGTTCCTATTTTTAAAAAACGCAGTTGATATCCGTTTGACCTATTGCAGCGCCATCTAGCGGGCCAACCATAGCGCCATCTGGTTTCCCCCTTCAAGCTAGACAAGTTTTGTTCTTTGTAGTTTTTTCAAAAAAATGGCTCTGAGCACTATGCGACTTAACTTCTGAGGTCATCAGTCGCCTACAACTTAGAACTTATTAGACCTAACTAAGCTAAGGACATCACACACATCCGTGCCCGAGGCAGGATTCGAACCTTCGACCGTAGCGGTCGCTCGGCTCCAGACTGTAGCGCCTAGAACCGCACGGCCACTCCGGCCGGCTGTAGTTTTTTCGTTTGATACTTATTTCGTAAGATATTTGGCCCGATCACTACCAGTGGACGACCCTGTATATATATTCTATCCACATTTTGCGCCAGTCGCATAAGGTGCCGCCGACAGCCCCATTATGAGAATGAAGATCAGGTTTGCTTTAAATACACGCTTTGAGATCGAATGTGCCTAGTTGATGTTAGTCAAGAACACCTTAAGCCGTTATCAACACCTGACTTACATCGTTGTGCAACTGCAGCAGCAAATGGAGCAGCTGTTGGCACCACAGTGACACAACGACCTGTTACAAATCGGTTACATGAAGGACAGCTCCGAGCCAGACGCCCTGTAGCGTGTAGCGTGTATTCCACGACCTCAAACCACCGCCATTTCCGATTTCAGTGGTGTGAAGCGAGAGCTCACTGGAGGGCAGGGTGGAGATCTGTTGTGTTTGCTGATGAAATATGGTTCTGCTTCGGTGCCAGTGATGACCGTGTGTCGATTAGAAGGAGGCCAGGTGAGGGCGTGCAACCAATCTGTCTGTGTGCTACACACAATCGACCTACACCTGAACTATTCTCGGAGTTATCCCATGCACCCTGACTGCAAATTTGTACGTCAATCTGGTGATTTAACCTGTTGTACTGGCATTCATCAACAGCATACCAGGGGATGTTTTCCAATAGGATAACGCTCGCCCACATAATGCTGTTGTAACACAATGTACTCTACAAATTGTCGACATGTTGTCGTGGCCTGTGCGATCACCAAATTTATTTCTCATCGAGCCCGTGTGGGACATAATAGGATGATAACTCCGGCGTCATCCACAAACAGCGTTAACCGTCCCTGCATTGACCGAGCAAGTGCAAGAGGCATGGAACTCCATCCCACAAACTGACATTCGGCACATGTATCACACAATGAATGTGCATTTGCGTGCTTGAATTCAACATTCTGGCCATTACAACGCTTATTAAGGAACCACATTTCACATTTGCAGTAGCTTATCTCGCGCTTACAATAACCTGTGATTTTGCAATGTTAATCACTTAAATATGTTACCTAGACAACTTAATTCCCGAAATTTCATTACTCCAACTATTTTTTGGTGTTGCAATTTTGTCTTCTGGCAGTTAAATAACTCCAAAAAGTCGCATCGTAAGGAAAAGGTTCTGAGTGAATAATTAGTACTGGTAAAGGGGACATCCGTTTGTGATACAACTGGCCATCTTCTAACCACCCCTCCTGGGTGGAAGAGGTCAACTTTCTATTTTCAAACGACAACCCGTCATTTTACTGCATATTCGGATTATACGCCAAAAACTACATATGGGAGGAAATGAGCGTAGAAAGCAGAACGGGCGAGATGGACAGAGAAAGAGAGAGACAGGAGGAGATGGAGAGAGAGGGGGAGGAGAAGATGGACATAGAATGTGGGAGAAGATGATGGACAGAGAGAGGGGGAAGAAGGGGGCAGAAGATGATGGAGAGATAGGAGCAAGGGGAAGATAGAGAGAGGGGGAGCCTGTGATGGACAGAGAGAGGGGAAAGTAGGAGGAAATGGACAAAGAGAGGACGAGGAGGAGATGGACAGGCAGGGGGAGTATGTGATTATCATCTGTATCCAATCACCATACGTATTAGAAACGTGTACTTTCCGTTTCCTTTCTTTTCCGTTTAATCAGACTCAGGCACAGCAAAGTGTGGCTATGAACAGCTAATATGCAATAAAATCGGGGAACTTCCATTTAAAGATACAAAGTTGACTCCATCCACTGGGAGGATTCTCATAATGTGGCCAATTGTAACACGGACAGATGCCCCCCTTAACTTTAGATCTAGATCTTTTTTTTTCATATGAATCGACGTTTTCGTGATATGTAGTTGTCTTAAGTTAAAACATACACTCTGTATATATACAAGGTGTTGGGGTATAAGTGCAAATATTTTTGTTGGTAACTAAGATAGTGTACTGAACAACATAACACCAGCATTTGCTTCTTTTGCAAACTAATAATTATAGCCGCTAGGAGTAACATGTTTTTAGGTTGGTTAGTACCTCCAGATACATGTGGCAAGAGCAAGTCTTTAATGCTTATTTTGCCCTGGTCTGCAGGTCAGGTGCTGAAGTGTGGATGTATGGACAAAAACGGTTAGTCTAACTTGACAGGCGCAGACCACTTAGTGGTGCAGTTACGACCATGCATAAAACGTCAACAGTAAATAATGTGACATGTTTACGGGAAGACTGTTAGCCACTGAGACAAACAATTAACACACTGAAGTGGGTACATATTAAGGTACCAGTGATCACAATATCTGCACTTTTATCACTAACACCATATATGTATATATAGGTCAAGCGTTTTGTGAAATGACTTTTCAAACTATGAGATGCAAAACAGATTAGAGAAACATTTGAAGCACCTTTGAATGATACCCGACATCATTAAAATGTGATGTGCGCCAAATGGTTCCCGAATCTATTGTATTTCTTACTTTTAGGCAATCCACTTCATAAAACATCTTACGAATTTAAAGATTTATAATTATTAATTAGTGAAGCATGTATATACCAGATTTGATTTAAATTGCCCCAGGCATTTCTGAGTTATGCCATTATGTCACCGCCTCATAACTTCCATGCCCAGCCCTATGGTTGGTACATGGTTCTGCCTCTCACAGTCCAAATAGTAAGTGATGCTTGTATCAAGTTTTGCTGAAATCGTTCCAGTGGTTTTAAAAGATTTGGTAGTCACATATATACAATAATTTTTGTGAATATAAATAAGGGGACAAGAAAAAAGTTCCCGTTTAAGGGTGTTGCTGCAGCGTATAAGCCACGAAGCGTGATTCCGATGCGGATGTACAGTATAACCACAGACTTATAGGCAAGGGATTGTTGTGGCATTCGTGTCTTTGCGACGTGCGTGCGGTAGATGTGGAAACGTGAACTATGGTGGCGGTATTATCAAATGCTTCCAACCAGGACCAAAGTGCTATTATTCTTTTCTTGGGTGTCAGATGACAAACACCAGTAGACATCCATCGGACAACGAAGAATATGTGCAATAAGGCGAAACGTCCGCTAAAACTGCGACAAAGGGTGCTATTGCATCATGATAACGCACGTCCTCATATCGCAAATGTCGTTACATAGAAGTTAAACGACCTCAGTTGGAAGATATTCGAACACAGCCCCCGTCCCAATTGTACTTCTAGTCTCTCCATGTGCGATTATCACGTCTTCTGTGTCTCAAAAAAGGACTTGAGGGTTTACGATATCCGTCGGACGAGGATGTGAAGTTGGCAGTTACGAGCTTTTTCACGCAGCAGAACTTCGTTTTGCCAAACGGGTGTCTTCAACATGGTACGTCAGTGCGATGATTGCCTCAATTCTCACGGTGATTTTGCCTCACTGGCATACCGATTCTGGACCCTACTCTCTTCGAAGGGAAACTTTTTGATCGTCTCTTATAGACAGATAATACGAAAATTTGTTGTTACGCAATATTTAGATTAAGTTGCAACATAAGGTCGCGCAGAAGCCCTGGGACAATTACACGAATTTAACAACTTGGCTTATCAATGCTATAGGTCGCTAATAACAAGTCCATCATCAGATTTTCGAAAAATGCTAATACAGAATATTGTGTAAGTATATTATACAGGGTGAGTCACCTAACATTACCGCTGGATATATTTCGTAAACCACAAGCGTCAACTTTAGGTTACAATATCTCCGGATGTAATTAACATTTTACAATGCAACAAACGGCACTGATTACGTATTTGTTTATATGTTCAGATGTGCTAACAAAACTAACTGGGTTCCATTTAAAAAATCGCAGGTTTGTGTTAAAAAACGTACTTCCGTGCATTTTTTTATGGTTTGTTTTAACCAATTACACTAGCCCCTCTCCTCACGTTCGGTCTGTGGAATCGATTCGTCAGTATTTGATGTGGTTTACGAAATATATCCAGCGGTAGCGTTAGGTGACTCACCCTGTATAACCGTCGGTGCTCACCAGTGTTAGGATAGCTACCAGTGACACGATAATCTGAGTTCAGTTTTTCTTTAATATTCTGTTAGTGGGTCATGCCTGAAACACGTCAATAACAAAGTTGTAACGAGTGGGCTCTTACTAACGACCTAATGCAGTGAAAAGGACGTCCTCAGTCTAATGCTTAAACAGAGATTTGGAATTTGGCAGGGCTATTGGAAACATCTTCCGTTGTTCAACTAAACTTACGCCAAGTACCCACAGCCACATAAAAAAAATTAACTGTGTATGATTAACGATGTAATACCTATTCCTTATTTTATTAGCCGGCCGAAGTGGCCGTGCGGTTAAAGGCGCTGCAGTCTGGATCCGCAAGACCGCTACGGTCGCAGGTTCGAATCCTGCCTCGGGCATGGATGTTTGTGATGTCCTTAGGTTAGTTAGGTTTAACTGGTTCTAAGTTCTAGAGGACTAATGACCTCAGCAGTTGAGTCCCATAGTGCTCAGAGCCATTTGAACCTTATTTTATCAAATAGCACACCTTATCCAAATTTACTACTACACAATTTTACACAGAGATTTTCCAGGCGTTATTGGTGCAGTGTCATTCTCGTTCCTTTATGCATAGCCCAATTACCTCAGTTATTGCCACACAACCGAGAGTTTGAAAAGCAGATGTACATATTTACATTACCTGAAATACAGCGAAATTCAGGAGAAATGATAATTACACTCCTGGAAATTGAAATAAGAACACCGTGAATTCATTGTCCCAGGAAGGGGAAACTTTATTGACACATTCCTGGGGTCAGATACATCACATGATCACACTGACAGAACCACAGGCACAAAGACACAGGCAACAGAGCATGCACAATGTCGGCACTAGTACAGTGTATATCCACCTTTCGCAGCAATGCAGGCTGCTATTCTCCCATGGAGACGATCGTAGAGATGCTGGATGTAGTCCTGTGGAACGGCTTGCCATGCCATTTCCACAGTTGGACCAGCGTTCGTGCTGGACGTGCAGACCGCGTGAGACGACGCTTCATCCAGTCCCAAACATGCTCAATGGGGGACAGATCCGGAGATCTTGCTGGCCAGGGTAGTTGACTTACACCTTCTAGAGCACGTTGGGTGGCACGGGATACATGCGGACGTGCATTGTCCTGTTGGAACAGCAAGTTCCCTTACCGTTCTAGGAATGGTAGAATGATGGGTTCGATGACGGTTTGGATGTACTGTGCACTATTCAGTGTCCCCTCGACGATCACCAGTGGTGTACGGCCAGTGTAGGAGATCGCTCCCCACACCATGATGCCGGGTGTTGGCCCTGTGTGCCTCGGTCGTATGCAGTCCTGATTGTGGCGCTCACCTGCACGGCGCCAAACACGCATACGACCATCATTGGCACCAAGGCAGAAGCGACTCTCATCGCTGAAGACGACACGTCTCCATTCGTCCCTCCATTCACGCCTGTCGCGACACCACTGGAGGCGGGCTGCACGATGTTGGGGCGTGAGCGGAAGACGGCCTAACGGTGTGCGGGACCGTAGCCCAGCTTCATGGAGACGGTTGCGAATGGTCCTCGCCGATACCCCAGGAGCAACAGTGTCCCTAATTTGCTGGGAAGTGGCGGTGCGGTCCCCTACGGCATTGCGTAGGATCCTACGGTCTTGGCGTGCATCCGTGCGTCGCTGCGGTCCGGTCCCAGGTCGACGGGCACATGCACCTTCCGCCGACCACTGGCGACAACATCGATGTACTGTGGAGACCTCACGCCCCACGTGTTGAGCAATTCGGCGGTACGTCCACCCGGCCTCCCGCATGCCCACTATACGCCCTCGCTCAAAGTCCGTCAACTGCACATACGGTTCACGTCCACGCTGTCGCGGCATGCTACCATTGTTAAAGACTGCGATGGAGCTCCGTATGCCACGGCAAACTGGCTGACACTGACGGCGGCGGTGCACAAATGCTGCGCAGCTAGCGCCATTCGACGGCCAACACCGCGGTTCCTGGTGTGTCCGCTGTGCCGTGCGTGTGATCATTGCTTGTACAGCCCTCTCGCAGTGTCCGGAGCAAGTATGGTGGGTCTGACACACCGGTGTCAATGTGTTCTATTTCCATTTCCAGGAGTGTAATTGAAACCCTGAGCTGTCCACAGGTGTTGATATACCTCGATGGGGACAGCTGAAAATATATGCCCCGGCCGGCACTCGAACGCGGGATCTCCTGCTTATATGGCAGACGCTCTATCCATCTGAGCCACCAAGGGCACAGATGAACAGCGCGACTGCACGGACTTACCCCTTGCACGCTTCCCGTGAGATCCACATACCCAACTGTCCACAATCTACATACGTAATGTACCTAATAGATATCTTGATATACTAGATATCTAGATATAATATCTTCATATATATATATATATATATATATATATATATATATATATATATATATATATATATATATATATATATATATAATTGAGGACATTTAATTATTCTTTCAAGCGCGGTTCATATATCGCTGCGTATTAACTGTAATATGGTGACAGCCATTTCGCCTTTCTTTCAGAAACTATCAAATAAATTCCAGCTGTTACAAAACTTTCTTCCGCTATTCCAAATAATATTCCCAGCATAAGTATAAAGTTAAACACAGAAAATATCAGGTAATATACTGAAAATGAAGTTTTTGCTCATTTCTGCAGTAGGGATAATACATTACGTTAAGGCTATGATGCAAAACGGAGCTAGTCGACCTAATTTTAACAGCAGAATTAACGTGTATGGGAACGGTGACCTAAGCTCGTTAGCCCGTTTTGTTTAAGGTGCTCCTACCTGAATATGTTAGTCAAACCGAACATACATCAGGAAAATAAATCAAATTAATTTATTGTATAAACCAAAATCCACAGAACGTGACTCATACATTGTTGCTCCTACACTAGAAAAAAAACGTAGTATCAGTTTGTCACTTATTAAATCACAGAAGCGAAAATATACGTAAATATTATACAGTGACATTAAATTTAAAATCTAAGTCTCCATAGACATTTTCCAAGCAAAATTTGAGTTTTTTTATAATATCTGCAGTCAATGGTTGTCCACTTAGATTACATACGTTTGTAAAATATTGACCGCTTTCTGTTCCATCAAGACATTTTGAGGTCCGAGTATGTCATAGAACGATATTAAGTCGCATGTACACTATGTGATCAAAAGTATCCCGACACCCCCAAAAACATGCGTTTTTCGTATTAGGTGCATTGTGCTGTCACCTACTGCCAGGTACCCCATATCAGCGTCCTCACTAGTCATTAGACATCGTGAGAGAGCAGAATGGGGTGCTCCAAGGAACTCACGGTCTTCGAGCGCGGTCAGATGATTGGGTGTCACTGGTGACGTGCGTCTGTACGCCAGATTTCCACACTCCTAAACATACCTAGGTCCACTGTTTCCGATGTGATAGTGAAGTGGAAACGTGAAGGGACACGTACAGCACAAAAACGTACAGGCCGACCTTGTCTGTTGACTGACAGAGACTGCCGACAGTTGAAAACGGTCGTAGTGTGTAATAGGCAGACATCTATCGAGACCATCACACAGGAATTCCAAACTACATCAGGATCCACTGCAAGTACTATGACAGTTAGGTGGGAGGTGAGAAAACTTGGATTTCATGGTGGAGCGGCTGCCCATAAGCCACACATCACGCCGGTAAATGCCAAACGACGCATCGCTCGGTGTAAGGAGCGTAAACATTTGACGATTGAACAGTGGAAAAACGTTGTGTTGAGTGACGAATCACGGCAGACAATGTGGCGATCCAATGGCAGGGTGTGGGTATAGCGCATGCCCGGTGAACGTCATCTGCCAGCGTGTGTAGTGCCAACAGTAAAATTCGGAGGCGGTGGTGTTATGGTGTGGTCGTGCTTTTCATAGAGAGGGCTTGAACTCGTTGTTTTTTTTTTTGCGTGTCACTATCGCAGAACAGGCCTACATTGATGTTTTAAGCACCTTGTTGCTTCCCACTGTTCAAGAGAAATTCGGGGATAGCGATTGAATCTTTCGACACGATCGAGCACCCATTCGTAATGCACGATCTGTGGCGGAGTGGTTACACGACAATAACATTCCTGTAATAGAGTGGCCTGCGCAGAGTCCTGACCTGAATACTACAGAACACCTTTGGGATGTTTTGGAATGCTGACTTCGTGCCAGGCCTCACCAACCGACGTCGATACCTCTCCTCAGTGCAGCACTCCGTGAAGAATGGGCTGCCATTCTCCAGGAAGCCTTGAGCACCTGATTGAACGTATGCCTGCGAGAGTGGAAGCTGTCGTCAAGGCTAAGGGTGAGCCAACATTACCGATGGAGGTTGCCACGAACTTGTAAGTCATTTTCAGCCAGGTGTAAGTTTGCTTATAGAAAATAACGGGTTACGCTCGCAGTAGACATACTCAGATCAGAAGATAGTTTGAGGGAACTGAAAGTAATCACCTTTTTATAGCAAAATATCATATCAAGGCGGACAGTAAAATTCGACGTAGTAAAAGTACTGACCTGCTAGAAGGCTCCGAAGTGTAGCATGTAACAATAGCGGTGTGTAACGTAACTATGTCGTCGCTTGAGAAACAGTTTGCTGTAACCGAGTTTCTAACCGTACATACAATGTATGTACAGCACTCTCTCCTTCAGCATGACAATGCTAGACCACACGCTAGCGCTGCGGCATTTGCAACAATCCAACGTCTTTGGTTCATTGTTATCGATCATATAGTGCCAACTTGGCCCTTTCCGAGTTTCATTTGTTTCCAAAACTTAAAGAACACCTTCGAGGACTTCACTTGCTAGTGATGAAGAAGTGCAAGCGAGGATGACGTTGTGGCTCCGGCAATAAAGTCTAACATTGTACAGTGATGGTATCAACAAACTGGACTCTCATTGGGAGGTATGTGGTCGTCGCCAGGATGACTATCTTGAGGAGCAATTGAATAATTATGAATAATAAAGATGTGAAATGTTATAACGTTTGTTTTATTTCAAAAGCTTTAACAGTTTTTACATAAAAAATTGGGAGGCATTAGTCTCCAGCACACCCTCGTAGATAGCAAATGATGGTATTTTGCTGCTTGATTACGAAACGATCATCCGTCAAGTCTCACTTCCTCATGTAGCCCGGTCTCCCGTCCAGGTATTTGCCGAGTTTTCAATCAGAGCCAGTTGCAGCCGCAAGCTCGCTTCATGTGTTCGACACACGCTGAACGTCTCGAATTGCCCAAGACGCCGTTACATCAGCATTAAGATTAATGACGCGACCTAGACTCGAACTGCGGAGGCTGCCATCGGGCAAGTTTCCCAACAAGGGGGAACAGCCAGCCTTAGCACCTGACGTCATCCTGGATTAGCACAGCGTCTCGTGATCTGCCACTAATATTGCGCAGTGCAAGGCGTTAAGTTTGCCTCCAGGACTCGTTTCAGAGCTGAAGGAATGAGTTTGTCTAGGATTCTGCTGCAAGTGAGAGTCGCTACGACACTTACCATGTGTTACTATGACGGTTGCTCAAATAAAAGTTACTGCCATATTGCAACACACGGGATCTGCATCTAAAAGTCCACAGCATGATTATGCTAGAGGTTTCTCCCATCGCGGCTACTGGCATCTTTCATTTCCATAACAAATGTGCTATAATAGTAAACGTATGTGGAGCACCTAAGATAAACTGTAACCTTTCCATAAATCGCGCTGTATTTAACAGTAAATAACCAGAAGAATATTCTCTAAAATGTTGGAGATCGTATATTTATATAGCAAGAATCGAAGTGTGAGAGTAGGAAATAGTTCTGAATGAAGTTATCAGTTTTCATCTGAAAGCAAACTAATTACCTGTATCCAGAATGAGATTTTCACTCTGCAGCGGAGTATGCGCTGATATGAAACTTCCTGGCAGATTAAAACTGTGTGCCCGACCGACACTCGAACTCGAGATCTTTGCCTTTCGCGGGCAAGTGCTCTACCAACCGAGCTACCCAAGGACGACTCACGCCCCGTCCTCACAGCTGTACTTCTTTCGGTATCTCGTCTACTACCTTCCAAATTTTACAGAAGCTCTCCTGCGAACCTTGCAGAAATAGTACTCCTGGAAGAAAGGATATTGCGCACACTCCGCAGCAGAGTGAAAATCTCATTCTGGAAACATCCCCCAGACTGTGGCTAAGCCATATCTCCGCAATATCCTCTCTCATTCGAGGTGATCGACGGATCACAATCAAACACCTCGCTGCTCAACTGGACGTCTCTGTTGGTAGTGTTGACACAGTCGTCCAATAGTTGGAGTACTCAAAGATGTGTACCCGCTGGGTTCCTCGCCTTCTAACAGAAGACCATAAAGAGCCAAGAGGAACCATCTGTGCGGAATTGCTTGATCGTGACAAATTATTATCGAACATCCCCGCAGGCGATGATCCACTGCTAGCCATTAAAATTACTACACCAAGAAGAAATGCAGATGATTAACGGGTATTCATTGGACAAATATATTATACTAGAACTGACATGAGATTACATTTTCACGCAATTTGGGTGCATAGATTCTGAGAAATCAGTACCCACAACAACCATCTCTGGCAGTAGTAACGGCCTTGATACGCCTGGTAGTTGGTAGTGTTGACACAGTCGTCCAATAGAGCTTGGATGGTTTGTACAGGTACAGCTGCCCATGCAGCTTCAACACGATAGCACAGTTCATCAAGAGTAGTCACTGGCGTATTGTGACGAGCCAGTTGCTCGGCCACCATTGACCAGACGTTTTCAATTGGTGGGAGATCTGGAGAATGTCCTGGCCAGGGCAGCTGTCGAACAATTTCTGTATCCACAAACGCCCATACAGGACCTGCAACATGCATCCCATACCATCACTCCGGGTGATACGCCAGTATGGCGATAACGAATACACGCTTCCAATGTGCGTTCACCGCGATATCGCCAAACACGGATGAGACCATCAAGATGCTGTAAACAGAACCTGGATTCATCCGAAAAAATGACGTCTTGCCATTCGTGCACCCAGAATCGTCGTTGAGTACACCATCGCAGGCGCTCCTGTCTGTGATGCAGCGTCAAGGGTAACCGCAGCCGTGGTCTCCGAGCTGATAGTCCATGCTGCTGCAAACGTCGTCGAACTGTTCGTGCAAATGGTTGTTGTCTTGCAAACGTCCCCATCTGTTGACACAGGGATCAAGACGTGGCTGCACGATCCGTTACAGCCATGCGGATAAGATGCCTGTCATCTCGACTGCTAGTGATACAAGGCCGTTACGATCCAGTACGGCGTTCCGCATTACCCTCCTGAGCCCACCGATTCCATATTCTGCTAACAGTCATTGGATCTCGACCAGCACGAGCAGCAATGTCGCGATACGATAAACCGCAATCGCGATAGGCTACAATTCGACCTTTATCAAAGTCGGAAACGTCATGGTACGCATTTCTCCCCCTTACAAGAGGCATCACAACAACGTTTCACCAGGCAACGCCGGTCAACTGCCGTTTGTGTATGAGAAATCGGTTGGAAACTTCCCTCATGTCAGCACGTTATAGGTGTCGCCACCGGCGCCAGCCTTGTATGAATGCTCTGAAAAGGTAATCATTTGCATTTCACAGCATCTTCTTCGTGTCGGTTAAATTTCGCGTCTGTAGCACGTCATCTTCGTGGTGTAGCAATTTTAATGGCCAGTAGTGTAGATGTAGTGCTAACAGACACGCAACACTGCGTGACGTAACCGCAGAAATCAATGTGGAACTTACGACGAACGTTTCTGTTAGGAAAGTGCGTTAATAGGCTATGGCAGTAGACGACCAACACGAGTGCCTTTGGTAACAGCATGGCATCGCCTGCAGCACTTCTCTTGGGTCGGGACCATTTTAATTGGGCCCTAAACGACTGGAAAACGATAGCCTGGTGAGATGACTCCCGACTTCACTTGGTAAGAGCTGATGGCAGGGTTCTAGTGCCGCGCGGACTCCACGAAGCCGTGGATCCAAGTTGTAAACAAGGCACTGCGCAAACTGGTGGTGGCTATTAAAAATTGTGTGGGCTGTTTTTATATGGAATAGCCCAAGTGTACCGATCAGTGACTGAAAACGGTTGTGTTAGTCTACTTGGAGAATGTTTTCTTCTTGTTCCCAAACAGTGATGGAATTTCTATGGATGACAACGCGCCATATCACCGAGCCAGAAGTGTTCGCGAATGGTTTGAAGAACATTCCGGGCAGCTCGAGCGAATGCATTGGCCACTCAGAGCGCCCGACATGAACCCCATTGAACATTTGCAGGACATAATCGACCAGGTTAGATCGTGATCAAAAGTTTGCACCGGCAACACTTTCGCAATTATGAACGGCTATAGAGATCGCATTGCTCGATATTTCTAGAGAGGAATTCCGACAAAAGAATATACACGTTTTTGAAAACAATTTATGTACAGTTTTCTCTGTGGCAGTGTGACGAAGGGAATACTATGACGGAGTCCCTTGGCTGCTTTAAATGGACCTCTCTCCAGTACTTGAAGCGACAACCTCGATTCGAAAGATTGTTTTTCACTGACATGGAAAATTGTTTCTGTCATACACATTCTAAGCTACAAAATTTTGAGAAACACAGCCCTCAGTCGCAAACACAATTAATTTGTAAAAAATGGCTCTGAGCACTATGGGACTTAACATCTTAGGTCGTCAGTCCCCTAGAACTTAGAACTACTTAAACATAACTAACCTAAGGACATCACACACATCCATGCCCGAGGCAGGATTCGAACCTGCGACCGTAGCGGTCGCGCGGTTCCAGACTGAAGCGCCTAGAACCGCTCGGCCACAAAGGGCGGCTAATTAATTTGTGACCTAGGTTTCGGTGTCACAAGGGACACCTTCTTCGGCCAAAATTAAAACTAAATGTTACAGCATAACGTACCAAAAAATACGAAAGCTGCGGTCATTCCTGACAGCGTCAGATAGAATTAAAATAAAATGCAACAGAGGTGCAAGCCACTAGGGGATGCTATGACTGTGTCCTCTGCTACAGTCAACACAAAACTCAAAATACCTTAACATTCTAAGCTGTCGTTGGTCGTGTAATTTTGAGTTCGGTTAATCTACAAATTGTATCTCATTCAGACTGTTCACTAGCTGAAAGGGGTACGCGATACACATCACATAACATGTAATTCTGCTTAACTTGTTTGACAGTTGTCCCGGCTGGAAAAGGCAGAGGCTGCTCGTCCTCGCAAAATTTGCACTACATAAGCATGGTTGCATCATTGTTGTTTTGTGACTCATCGCAAGTACGCCTATGTTGTAGACAGTCGTTGAGGAATGAAGCATTTTCCGTTTGATAGGCGCCATGGTGACTGGAACGAAAACACTGTGAACAGCAATAGTTCTTATAATTGCCTGGAACTGTATTATTTGTTGGAACCATGCAGAAACTTTTTTCCAGGGTATCACTGTGATAGCCTGCAAAATAAAACACAGTGGTAACCTTTTCCATTCAGTCCGCAGCTCGTGGTCGTGCGGTAGCGTTCTCGCTTCCCACGCCCGGGTTCCCGGGTTCGATTCCCGGCGGGGTCAGGGATTTTCTCTGCCTCGTGATGACTGGGTGTTGTGTGCTGTCCTTAGGTTAGTTAGGTTTAAGTAGTTCTAAGTTCTAGGGGACTGATGACCATAGATGTTAAGTCCCATAGTGCTCAGAGCCATTTGAACCATTTGAACCTTTTCCATTCAGAAATAAAGTTTGTCACAAGTCATTAAGTCCTCTCATTCTTTACTATTTGACGACTCAAGCGAGGGTATTCTCGCGTTGCTGGCTGTACTCCCTTTTCACCCCCACACCTATGGTACGCAGGAGGTCTTTATCCCGACATCGTTTCTTTTCAGACATTGCGTAATACGTGTACCAAGTTTGGTTGAAATGGGTTCAGTAGATTAGGAAGAGACGTGGAACATACCGAGAAGCATACATGCACGTTATACGAGTATGTAAGGATTTGACAGTACATGGGATGTGAAAGTGCGTTCACAGATGGGCCAACTATGGCAGAAACAACGGCTCTAATATGGCTTGACATCGAGCCACTGTGAGCTTGGATGACAGACACGGGAACGTGACTCCATTATGCTTCAACTGTAGGTCAGAGTTTGTGGTGTCACCGCCAGACACCACACTTGCTAGGTGGTAGCCTTTAAATCGGCCGCGGTCCGTTAGTATACGTCGGACCCGCGTGTCGCCACTATCAGTGATTACAGACCGAGCGCCGCCACACGGCAGGTCTAGAGAGAGACTTCCTAGCACTCGCCCCAGTTGTACAGCCGACTTTGCTAGCGATGGTTCACTGACAAATTACGCTCTCATTTGCCGAGACGATAGTTAGCATAGCCTTCAGCTACGTCATTTGCTACGACCTAGCAAGGCGCCATTACCAGTTACTATTGATGCTGTAAAACATGTACCGTCAAGAGCGATGTTCACCAATTATGGATTAAAGTTAAGTATTCCAGCAGCTACGTACTATTTTTGCTAGTCGCAATTACTTGACCTGTTCCAGACCTCACGCCAGCCTGCGTGAGCTAAAACGCGTGCCTTTCGGCTTCCTCATAGTGGGTTGGCTGTGTTGCCAATCCACAACAGAGTTCATTAGTCTTCGGACCAACATCTCGGTTGTTTTCTGAGCGTAAAATATTTGGCGAAAGCTACAGTTGAACACCTGTGTATCATGGCAAGTCAGGACAGCACCATGACCTCTTCATTGTTGACAGGTAACATTACACGGACCTCGAAGTAGGGCACAATCAGTTTTACTGGTTGCTGTACTCCTTACCGGCTACGCGAAACAGACGTGGTCGTTTTGTGGCATATCATCACGCCAGGTGCTGCACCTGTAGGATGACGGATGCAGTCTGGCAACGTTCGTTCTCCTCGCAGCCGCCAGACATGGATAATACATTCTCATGCTGTACGCAGAATCGAACTCTTGTGGAAGGATGATGTGGTGGCACTCCTGTGTCCGCTGTTGTCCTTGGGCGCAGTTAATCTCTCTCTACCTCTGCGTCAAGGGAAGCGGCGTACTGACAGTTGGCAGTCTCCAGACGTCGTCACAGAGTCCGTGTCGATACTCATCTTGCTGCAAAAAAGGGCATTTCCGTACTCAAGGTACGTGAGACGTGGTGGTATTTACTGGAGTTAAGGAAAACGTGGAACGGAGGATCCACCAATGTGACTTTTCACACGACATGTTTATTTAACAATATATGGTCGTAAATTTGTTTTATTTACAAGTTAACAGATTTGTGAAATGAATAAGATTTTACAAGAGAAATCAAACCAAGAACAACATGACAATAATTACAAGGGCCCGGACCTGCAGCCCTCCCTTTATAGGGTGAAACAGCGTTTTTTACTACCGCGCTGGACACAGTTTCTCTTATTCAATGCGGTAGCGTTCTCGCTTCCCACGCCCGGGTTCCTGGGTTCGATTCCCGGCGGGGTCAGGGATTTTCTCTGCCTCGTGATGACTGGGTGTTGTGTGATATCCTTAGGTTAGTTAGGTTTAAGTAGTTCTGAGTTCTAGGGGACTGATGACCGTAGATGTTAAGTCCCATAGTGCTCAGAGCCATTTCAACCATTTTTTTCTTATTCAATGCCGCGCGGAGTAGCCACACGGATTGAGGGACCATACCACGGACTGCGCGGCGTCTCCCGCGGGTCGTTCGAGTACTCCTTCGGGCATGAGTGTGTGTGTTGTTCTTAGCATAAGTTAGTTTGTGTCAGTCTAGGGACCGATGACATCAGCAGTTTGGTCCCTTAGGAATTCACACACATTTGATTTTCTTATTCAATTCCTTTCTGCAACACATGAAACCATATAAGTAATATTGATGACAAGAGTGCTTCAATTACTCAAACAGATGACGTAATTTTTTTTAAATTTGAACACTGTATGTCGAAAGGTTCGGGGTTAACACGCGCACCTATGCTTAAAGGTTATACAAATTAGGAGACAATTATGATAACGATAAGGTTCAAATGGCTCTGAGCACTATGGGACTCAACTGCTGAGGTCATTAGTCCCCTATAACTTAGAACTAGTTAAACCTAACTAACCTAAGGACATCACAAACATCCATGCCCGAGGCAGGATTCGAACCTGCGATCGTAGCGGTCTTGCGGTTCCAGACTGCAGCGCCTATAACCGCACGGCCACTTCGGCCGGCAATAACGATAAGGCTTGCTTCAAAGCTAGCAACCTTTTCGTTTCAATCAGCAATCAAGGTGCGAGTGGATCCCAACCCATTCCTTTTCACAATCTTATTCTGACTAAAGCCATGGTGACAGTTGGCTGTAATATGTCAAAAGTTAAATAGCTTCTCAGTTACGATGGCCGTTTTTTTTTCTTTATTGTGATTTCATTCCCCTGCCCCATATTGGCAGGGGAGGGCTGTCAGTGGCACAATCCGCCGCTCTTCAGCCGTTTGACACGACAACTAAAACAAGAATAAAATGATACACACATAAGGAGATAAAAAAGGGGAACATAAAACAGAGTAAGGGGAGAAAATGGAGGCAAAAAGACACTGACATGGAGACGTTCATGGGGGACAGTTAAAAAAGTCACTAGAAAGTTAAAAAACACAGTTGGCGATTCTTAAAACACAGAGAAGACACTGAATGCGCATGCACAGGTTAAAAGTCGGCCACAGTATTAAAAACACTCTGGAACAACACACTTAAAACCCACTTGGAGCACACACAATGAAGAATAAAAGTGCCAGGTGGGACCTGCCGAGGGAAAGGTTAGAGAGGATGGAAAAGGAGGGGAGAGCATAGGGCAGCTGGGGAAGCGACGGGATGAAGAGAGGAGGGGCATCAGTGGGTTCACGAAGAGGCAGGAGACACACAGGGCGGGAGAGGAAGAGGGAAGACAGGGCAGGAGGGAGTGCAGAGACACTGAAAGGAGGCACAAGAGATGGAGGGGGAGTAGGAGGGGGAAGCCGCTCAGGAGGAGGGAGGGGGAGGAGAGGGAGTCCTGAGGAGGAGGCAGGAAGAGGGGGTTAGAGTTGGTAGGAAGGGTAGATGTCAGGGCGAAGGTCATCATTCCAGAGGGGTAGATGGTGGAAGTTGTGTTGGGAAAGGAGATGGAGGGTGTGGAGATGGAGAGAGGGTGGGACACAACGGTAAAGGTGCGGCAACTGGTTGGGGGTGGAGAGGAAGGGAGACACCAGGGGGTGAGGGGGATCAAGGTGGCGGACAATATATAGTGTGTGGATGTGTTCAAGGAAAAGGAGAAGGTGGGGGAAGGGAATGAGGTCGTAGAGGATGCGCATGGGAGATGGAAGGCGGATGCGGGAGGTGAGGTGGAGCGCATAGCGTTTGAAGATTTGGAGGGCTTTGTAGAACTGGGGAGGGGCGGAAATCGAAGCGCCGCTGGCATAACAGAGGATGGGGCGGATCAAGGATGGTGGAAGGATGCAGACCCCACGTCCGGCTGGACAGGAGTTTCAGGAGGCGGAGGCGGTTGTGAGCTTTGTTTTGGATGGTAAGGAGATGGGGAGTGCAGGAGAGGTGGCGGTCGAGGGTGAGGCCAAGGTATTTGAGGGTAGGAGTGAGGTGGATAGGGTGGCCATAAATGGTGAGGTAGAAATCATGGAGGCAGAAGGAGCGGGTGGTGCGGCCTATGATGATCGCCTGGGTCTTGGAGGGATTAACACTGAGGAACCACTGGTTGCACAAAGCGGTGAATTGGTCAAGGTGGGTTTGGAGGGTACATTGGGACCGTTGAAGGGTAGGATAAAGGGCTAGGAAGGCGGTGTCATCAGCAAACTGGAGAAGATGAACAGGAGGGGGACGTTTGGGCATATCGGCAGTGTACAGGAGATAGAGGAGTGGGGAAAGGACAGAACCTTTGGGCACGCTGGCAGAGGGATAGAAAGTACGGGAGTTGGAATTGTGGATAGTCACATAGGAGGGACGATGGGAGAGGAAGGAAGCAACGAGATGGACGAAGTTGATGGGGAGAGCGTAGGTATGGAGTTAGAAGAGGAGCCCGGGATGCCAGACATGGTCATAGGCGTTCGGGAGATCAAGGGAGACAAAGATAGCGGAGCGACAGGAGTTAAGTTGGAGGGACAGAAGATTGGTAAGGTTAAGGAGCTGGTCGTCGGCGGAGAAGGAAGACCGGAAGCCACAGTGCGTAAGAGGAAGGAGGCGGTGCTGGTTAAGGTGGTGGTGAATATGGTGAGAGAGGATGGCCTCGAAGACCTTACTGAACACAGAGGTGAGGCAGATTGGACGATAGGAAGAGGTATCAGAGGGGGGTTTGTTAGGTTTAGGGAACAGCAGGACACGGGAAGTCTTCCACAGGTCGGAGTAAAATCCAGTGGAGAGGAGGACATTGTACAGGGTAGCAAGGACAGACAGGAAGGATGGAGGGGATTTCTTGAGGTGATGGTAGGTGACGCCATCATGACCAGGGGCGGTGTTGCGTTTGGAGCGGAGGTCGAGTGTGATGTCTTGTGTAGTGATGGGAGTGTTGATGTCTGAGGGGGGTAACCGATCCAAGTACTGGAAGCTAGGGGCGAACGGGGCAACAGAGGTGTCAGTGCGGTCAAGGACGGTGGGGAAGAGGGAGTAATCAAAATGGGGATCATCAGGAATGGAGAAGACCTCGGATAGGTGGGAAGCAAAATGGTTAGCCTTACTGAGGTTGTCAGGAAAGGGTCGATCGTCATGGAGGATGGGGTAATGCGGGGTGGGATGGCTACCAGTAAGGCGGTGGAAGGCTGACCAGTACTTGGAGGAGTTTACAGGGAGGGTGGAGTTGAGGCGTGTGCATGTCTGGCGCCAGTCCCGGCGTTTCTTTGCTGTAAGGAGGTTCCGGATATGTCACTGTAATTGCCGGTGGCAGGTGAGAGTATCCCGGTCATGAGTGCAGAGGAAGGAGCGGTAGAGCCTCTGGGATTCACGAAGAAGAAGGACGGCCTGTGGAGGAAGCGTAGGGCGGTGAGGGTGGATGAGTTTGGTAGGGACATGAGCCTCCACAGTATCAGTGATGGTCTTCTGAAGGAATGATGAGGCATGGGTGATGTCATCAGGGTGGTGAAAGGTGAGGGGGTGGCTTTCGACCTGTAAGGCAATGGATTCCCAGTAGGCATCCCAACTGGCACGGTGGTAGTCATGGACAGACTTTGGAGGGGCAGCTGGGCGGGTGGCTGCAGTGGCGGGACGGGTAGAGGAGATGGTGGGAAGGACAGGGAGAGGGGTCACTGCCGACGGGATCAAGGACATCAATGGCGATGCGACCAAGGAGGTTGGGGGAAGCGAGGATAACATCGGGGGTGGAGTTACTTTCAGGACGGGTGTGCTGTGGTAGAGGAAGAAGGTCACCATGGAGGGTGGCAAGGAACTGATGCCACCGCCGAAGGGTCGCAGGGTCACGGCTGTGGATGTTGAGGTCAGCGGCGATCACATAGGTCGAGAAGGTACAGTCAACATGGGAAATGAAGTCAAAGGGGAGAGGAGCTGCTGGGCGGATATAGATAGTGGCACAGGTGACGGTGAGGGAGGGAAAAAAATAGCCTGAGGAGAAGGTGTTCGGTCGGGTCATTGAGGAGGGGTTGTGGCCAGACAGGGAGATGCCTGAGGTGGCCTATAGCGACCCCGCAACGAAGGCCGCTCTGAAGGAACGTTTTAAAACATTACTCATCAGCACTTATTACAAGAGAAGTACGGGTTCAGTGACAGATGCACCGAGAAGTGGTCGTCCTAGCGTTTTGTCTGAGGATAAACTACTCGATATTTCAGATAAAAAGTCTATGAGCCCGAACAAGTCAGTAAGAAAACTCGCCCAGGAAATAGATGTTAGTGTTGAACGGCACACACAGCTGTAAGGAAAAAATTAGAACTTTTCCCATACAAAGTGACAGTCGTGCAAGAACTGAAAATACGGCACTGTGGAGAGACTTTTTAAACACCCCGTATAATGCTGGATGTATAACACGATCTCCTCACAAGGAAACATCACCGACCTGACGTCGTATTTTAAGGGAGAAACAGCACACATGCAAGACGTCAGCCACAGTAACCGATTCCATGCGAAAATTTGGGCCATAATTTGGTTAGTACGCATTTATGACCTTCCGGACATGCAGCTTTTAAACTTTCGCGCGCCCTCGTTCCGTCCCACTGCAGCCGCTTAACGCTGTGAAGCGCATGCCCATTGCGATGGAAAGCTGTTAATGGTAGCGAGGATACTAATCGACGCAGAGCACAGCACCCTGGGGACTGTCCACCAGGGTGGGCTGCGTACATTTGCAGCGTTGGAACTGATTAAAAACGACAGAGAACCGACATTAACAGCTGTCCACTGCAATGGAAAAGTGCACCACACGATTTTTCCAGTGTGCGCCGTACTGAAAATTGAAATGACAGCAAGAACCCTGCTTTTAGTTGGATGTTTCAGGCGATGGATGAGGAAGGGGTAGGGTGGACACATCTGTCGAACGCGTTTTGAAATGTGGTATTACAGGAGAATGCTAAAAATCGTTCAGTTAGTTCACGCAACTAGTGAGGAGGTACTGAATAGAACTGGATAGAATAGAAATTTGTGGCACAACTTGATTGGAATAATCGATCGGTTCATAGGACAAACTCTGAGAACTCAAGGATCATCAGTTTAGTACAGGATGGAAACTTGGGGAGGGGGGGGGGTACAAATTCTGGAGGGAGAGCAACAGATGAGTACAGTAAGCAAAGGATGTAGGTTGGAGTAGTTACTCGGAGATGAAGAAGTTTGCACAGAATGGAATAGCATGGAGAGCTGCATCAAATTGGTCTTCAGACTGAAGACAACAACATGATTTTGTAAGTATTGTCGCAGTAACGTTCTGCAGCTATATACAGAAATACTTTTACAAACTTTGGAGATACGTTCCTTACGCCAAAACATAAAAACTAGTGAACATGGGTTCTAAAATGCGGATCTCGACAGCTGTGAGCACTTCTTCATCTCCCATAGCATGAAACATATCTCTTCTATTGCAAGCTCTTTGCTTTTCATATTTTCGGAGGAGGTAGAATGGACCAAAACAGAAAACAGAAAACCAGTAAACACGGGCTCTAAAATGCTGACCTTAAGAGCCTATGACCACATCTTCAATAGAAGACACACGTTGGCAGCAGCGGTTATGAACAAGTACTCATACCTCTTAAGATATGGACTTCAGAGCCCATGTTTTCTGGGCAGAGTAATAATCTCATTCTGGAAACATCCCCCAGGCTTTGGTTGAGCCATGTCTCCGCAATATTCTTTCTTGCAGGAGTGCTAGTTCTGTAAGGTTCGCAAAAGAGCTGTGAATGGCAAAATGGCTCTGAGCACTATGGGACTTAACAGCTGAGGTCATCAGTCCCCTAGAACTTAGAACTACTTAAACCTACCTAACTGAGGACATCACACACATCCATGCCCGAGGCAGGATTAGAATCTGCGACCGTAGCGGTCACGCGGTTCCAGACTGAAGCGCCTAAAACCGCTCGGCCGCACAGGCCGGCCAAGAGCTGTGAAGTTTGGAACGTAGGAGACGAGGTACTGGCAGAATTGAAGCTGTGAGAACGGGTCCAAGAGAGTCCTGTCACACTGGCGCCACTGTAATTTTTCCTCCTATCTATGTAGTTCGCAATTCGTTCGAGCAATCAGTCATTCATGATAGGAAACACAGTCATAGCTCAGTCACTCAAAATGATTCTGAAATTTTACTTGTTAGAATGAAATCAGGCGATGATTCTTCTTCTCTGCAAGCTCGTGCTTTGCGGCAGTCTGCTAATCTGTACAAATAAAATGCCTCGTAATTTTGGGAGCGTTGTATAATCAGTCGGGAAACCTCAGATCAAACGGATATTTGGCTTTGATGAAGTTTAACCTTCCGAAAAAGTAATGGAGCTCTTGGATTATTAAATGCAGGTTCGTATCCAGTCTTTCGGAAGTTCCCTTCTGATTAACAACTATGCAATATGTCGACGAATATCATTAATTCTCAAATGTCAAATACACACCTTTTGTATGAAGGAGCAATATATATATATTTCCCTTTTAATCGTATAATTTCGTATCAGTTTTCTTCTGTCATAAATCTCAATAATCAGATTACAATTCTTCAAACCAAGCTCAGGCTAATCGGCACGAAGACAATCCCGGAAGCTTTTTTTCTAACAACCACCAGAGAGAGTACTACAAAGAATAATTATGCGCTCCTGGCATAGCTATTGTATGAAACTACTTAGCGCATGGATTCTGCGAGTATGAAGATAGAAAATTAGTAAACGTCATTCAAGGGTAGAATTGTATCAGAATAATTCATCGAATATAAAGAGATATTACATGGTATAGCACTTGCCCGCGAAATACAAAGATCTCGAGTTCGAGTCTCGGTCCAGCACACAGCTTTAATCTGCCAGGAAGTTCATATCAGCGCACACTCCTCTGCAGAGTGACAATCTCATTCAAGATTCAAGTGAGTTTGGACGTGGTGTTACAGTCGGTGAACAAGCGACGGGCACAGCATGTCCGAGGTAGCGACGAAGTGGGGATTTTCCCGTACGACCATTTCACGAGTGTACCTAGAATATCAGGAATTCGGTAAAACATCAAATCTCCGTCATCGCTGCGGCAGTAAAAAGATTCTGCAAGAACAGGATCAACGATTGTTGAAGAGAATCGTTCATTGTGATAGAAGTGCAACACTTCCACAAATTGCTGCAGATTTAAATGCTGAGCCATCAACAAGTGTCAGCATGGGCTTTCGGATTCGGATTCTCGTTTCAAATTGTATCGAGCGGATGGACGTGTGTGGGTATGGAGACAACCTCATGAATCCAATGATCCTAGATGTCAGCAGGGGACTATTCAAGCTGGTGGAGGCTCTGTAAGGGCGTTGGGCGTGTGCGGTAGGAGTGACATGGGACCCCTGATACGTCTAGACACGACTCTGACAGCTGACACGTATGTAAGCATCCTGTCTGATCACCTGCATCCATTCATGTCCATTGTGCATTCCGACGGACTTGGGCAACTCCAGCAGCACAATGCGACACCCGACACGTCCAGAATTGCTACAGAGTGGCTCCAGAAACAGTAATCTGAGTTTAAACACTTCCGCTGGCCACCAAATCCCCAGACATGAACATTAATGAGCATATTTGGAATGCCTTGCAACGTGCTGTTCCACCCCCTCTTACTCATACGGATTTATGGATAGCCCGGCAGCAGTCATGGGATCAATTCCCTCCAGCACTATTTCAGACATTAGTCGAGACCATGACACGTCGTGTTGCGGCACTTCTGCGTGCTCGCCTGGGGCCCTACACGATATTAGGCAGGTGTACCAATTTCTTAGACTCTTCAGGGTATATATTATTTACTTCGTTGATTTTGTACTAACAAATATCTGCCAATATAGATGCGGACTTACAGTTTACAGCGACTACTGATGCTATGGAAAATGGTGCAACTTCTGCAGGTTTAAAATATGACCTCATGTTCGTGATGTTCGTTTCCTTGTCAGAAACAACTAAAGACGAAATGCTAACAATTTGCACGTGTAGGTCAGATTGCCTCTTGTTGCTTGCCGTAGACATAGTGTTACAGAGTTAAAGGCCAACAGTGCCTGTTTACCCTCCTAATCGAATTGCGATCGAATAATTTCTACACTCATGCTCATAAATTAAGGATAATTGCAGAATGTGGTGCCACGCAACGTGACACCACTTAAAACTGGCGCTAATAGCAGAGGCACATAGGGAACACACACGACACAGATCTGTAAGTCCACGTTATTGGTGATAAGTTGAGAAATACATCCCGAAACACAAGTGCAACGAAACGCCACTGTTTCCTGCACATATACTCCGACATCAATATGGGATATCATCACCATGCACACGTACTCAGGCCGCACAGCAGGTTGGCCTACTCTGGGTCAGGTGGTCCAGCAGCTTCTGGAGTGTAGCCTCCCATTCTTACACCAGGGCCTGTCGGAGCTCCTGAAGTGTCGTAGGGGTTTGAAGACGTGCAGCGATACGTCGGCCGAGAGCATCCCAGGCGTGCTCGATGGTGTTTACGTCTGGATAACAGGCAGGCCACTCCATTCGCCGGTTTTCTTCTGTTTCAAGGTACTCCTCCATGATGGCAGCTCGGTGGGGCCGCGCGTTATCATCCATCAGGAGGAAGGTGGGACCCACAGCATCCCTGAAAAGGCGGTGCAAAATGACGTCCCGGTACTCCTGACCTGTTACAGGGGTGTACGTGCACCAATCAAAATCCCGCCCCACACAATCAAACCACGACCTCCTTACAGGTCCCTTTCAAGGACATTAAGGGGTTGGTATCTGGTTCCTGGTTCAAGCCAGATGAAAACCCGGCGAGAATCACTGATCAGAATATAGCTGGACTCGTCCGTGAACATAATCTGGGACCACTGTTCCAATGACCATGTACTGTGTTCTTGACACCTGGTTTTACGGGCTCTCCTGTGAGCAGGGGTCAGTGGAATGCACCTTGCAGGTTTGCGGGCGAATAAACCATGTCTGTTCAGTCGTCTGTAGACTGTGTGTCTGGAGACAGCTCTTCCAGTGGCCGAGCAAGGCTACCTGCAGCACTCCGTGGCCGTCTGCGGGCACTGATGGTGAGATATCGGTCTTCTTGTGGTGTTGTACACTGTGGACGTCCCGTACTGTAGCGCCAGGACACGTTTCCTGTCTGCTGGAATCGTTGCCATAACCTTGAGATCACACTTTGTGGCACACGGAGAGCCCGTGCTACGACCTGCTGTGTTTGACCAGCTTCCAGTCGCCTTAGTATTCTACCCCTCATAACGTCATCAATACGTGTTCTTTGAGCCATTTTCAACACACGGTTACCATTAGCACCTCTGAAAGCGTCTGCACACTTACTCGCTGCACCGTACTCTGACATGCACCAACACACCTCTGCGGATGTGGACTGCCGCAAGCGCCAACGTGCGACGACCGCAGGTCAAATGCACCGCATGGTCATACCCCGAGGTGATTTAAGGGGGGTTGGACGTGAAACGGGGTGACTTGGAGCAGGAGAGGCACCACAGGACATTTTAATTTACAGTCTATACTTTTACATATAAATTCATAAAACTTTGTTAGCATGACCAGGAAGGATTCAGGTTTGACACTCATAGCATGGGAAGTTCAAAAACATAACAAAACAATTTTTTTTTACATGTGAAATTTCATCATTTTTTCACTTGGTATTAGCTGCATTTGCTGCTGTAGGTACACTTTTCTTCATAAGTAAGAGAGATTCTTCGATGAATTTTGCACAACATACAAACCATACTTACAGGTGTACGAAACTCTAGAATTTCCGAAATATGTTAAAAACTGTGGTAAAAATTGAGATAATTAACTATAAAATCGAATTTTCTCTAAACACGAAGTTTGAAACGTAACAGCCGATTCATTTTTCCATAGATTAAATAAATTCTAGAGTTTCATACACCTGTAAGTTTGGTTTGTAAGCTGTGCAAAATTTATCGAAGAATCTCTCTTACTTATGAAGAAAAGTGTACCTATAGCAACAAATGCAGCCAACAGCAAGTGAAGAAAATCACGAAATTTCACATTTAAAAAATATTAGTTTTTCGTGTTTTTTAACTTCCACTGCTATGAGTGTGAATCCTGAATCCTTCCTGGTCATGCTGACACAGTTTTATGAATTTATTTGTAAAAGTATAGACAGTGCAAATTAAAATGTCCTGTGTTGCCTCTCCTTCTCGAAGTCGGCCCGTTTGACGTCCTACCCCCCTTAAGCCGGCAAACTGCCCGCCAGGGCGTTGTTTCACCATGTATCAGCATTATCCTTAATTTATGAGCATGAGTGTGCAACAGCCCATGCCTGTCGGTTTGACACCCAGGAAGCACATGCCGTGGTCCCCGCGCGACCACGTCACTGGTAGAGATGGGCAAACTCGTTCATCCTTGGGAACTAGTTCACTGCTGATCGTTCTTTTTTGGGAACCATTCATTTTTACTCGTTCACAGTTCATTTGTGCTTGGTATATGGTTCTTATGAAAATGAAAACTAGTAGTGTAGGTGACTGAAGGATGGGGAGCACCAAGAGGGGGCACTTGCCTCCCCTCTGGAATATAGAGTTTTTATTCATTACAGAATTCTTACACACTATACAAGTAATTTATGTGATTCTGCAGAACCTCTCGTTGCTACCTTGTGTCGCTGATCGCAGGGAAATAATATAGGGTGGCACACAGATAACCGGCCCCGAGTACAGACTGCTCGCCAATTACGGACGATGTGTTGCCCGTTACGAGCAGATACAACAAACAGACAAACTTGTAATAATTAGGCAGTGAAGAAATAACAAGCTAATGCAAGCAACAATTGCGAAACAATCGATGACGAAGTGTAGAGAGCTGGAGAAGGGGCTATAGCTCATATAGTCTTGTAAACCTGTTGGTGACTGTTTCCCAACTTAATAGACCACAAATATCTTGTATAAAATTGTTCGTTTCGACTTCCAGTACATAGCTATGCTACGTTGTAAACAACAATCGTTTACACCCGATATATACTTCACGTTGTCTCTGAGTTCGTAGGCGAAGTAGAGACTTTATGGTAGCATAAAATAAAATGTGGTTTTCTCATACTTGCATCCCACGCTTAGTAAAAATTAGGTTTTTATGTTGGATTATTAAAGTTAATGCAGCAATAATAATAATAATTAAGTTCGTAGTAATAAAGTTTTTGATTTGAAAGCTCCTTCTGAACAAATGTTTTTGAGATAATAAGTAAATACGATTTTACGGCAATCTATGTCTTTTCAAATGGAGAGGCACCGCTTCTCCTACTGAGCCAAAATGACCCACAACCCCCATTTTTTTAAAAAAAAACCAAACTAGCAGGTAATGCAAATTAGAAACAACCAAACTTAAAAATAATTAGAGCCTTCCTAAATGTAATGTTTTGTATATGAAAGATACACGAAAATCGTTTTATACGAATTTTCTTACACTAAAAATTAAGCAAATTATTGAAAATTAGCTGCTAAATCAAGTCGATGAAACAAAAAAAATATATGAATAACGAAAAAAACTTGCCTTGTTATAAGTATGTCTTCTGCTGTTCATCGATATAATAAAGTGAGCTGATATGCCTTTTGTTACCTGAAAAGACGTATTTATTACATACAACGTAAGTTTAATGTAATTTACTTAACTATAAAATACTTTTTGATTACCAGTCGTGGACGCTGTATAGCCAGAACCAAGTGGAAGAACAGTTTGGAACACATGTAAGATGGGCGAGCGCAGTGAACGAAACAAACAACTGGATACTGAACTAACTAGGAGCAGCCGGCAGTGGAACTGAGACAGGTGGTCGTGCGAAGAACGACGAGTGCGGCCGAGGGAGACCGAGACTGACGAGCACGCGACCGAGGCTGGAACGAGAACTGCCGAAGTGACCGATGCGACCGAAGTGGTCTAGTGAACTATGAACCGATCCTTCCTCGTTCCCGGGAGCTATAAGTAGACCGCCGTGACCGGAGTGAACTATGAACCAATCGTTCCTCGTTCGCAGGAACTATAAGTAGACCCCCGCGACCGAAGTGAACTATGAACCGTGTAGGCGCCCCGGTGGTCACGGTCGCCTACGGTGGACTGGATGGCCGAGCGGTGACCTCTCCGGTTGTCAGGATGCTAGGAAATGGCTGTAGAAGCGTCAGAAACGCCAAAGAAACATTCTTAATTCATAACAACTTTATTCCTGCCGAGTACAATGTGGCTTGGTGATATCAACGACCTTCCCCGAGTCCTCGCTGACTCGTAGCGATGACACGAGATCCAGGCCGCACAGTCTTGCTAGCGCAGGGCCCTTGCTGTGACATAGCGGAGGAATGTCCTTACTTCGGCCGCGCGTGGATGGCGGCACCCGGCTGGGCGGCGGCTCGGCTGCGGACAGGAAGCTGCTGCTCGTAGAGGCTCTGGGTTGGAGTCCCGACGCTGTCGGCACGAGAGGCGTTCTCGTAGTGCGGAGTGTACTCTACCCCACCCCGTCTTCTTCCCTGCTCCTCCTGGTGGCTCTTCCGCGGTGGCCGGGCGGAACGGGCTGCAGTCTCCCAGTGTCGTCGGCTCACTCGGTTGTGACGGCGGATGCACAGGGCCTAGGCCCCGCACGATCTCGACGACGGCTCACTGATGTCAGCATTGGCGGCGAGCAAGTCTGCCGCGATGTCTGGGTTGATGATTGACAGCGGCAGCAGAGAGGACCAGAGCTGGTACTGTCCCCTCACGTCTGCTGCTGGATGGGCCGCCCTTACTGCAACATCTCCTTAATAAAGATTAACATGTCGATCACCGAGCTGAGCGCTACGCAGCGACCCAGTATACATCTAACTGCAAGTCTAACTGCGAGAGTCAGTGCCTTGTTTCTATCAAAGCTGGGGTATTTAAACGAAGCACGACCGACGTCCTGACGTCACGCTCGTTTGTAATGACCGCATTCGTTCCACTTATACTGCTAATTCATCTGTCGCACTCGCCCCTTAGGTGTTCTTGCGACAGAGTTACGTGTTGTTGCGGCAGACTTACGCGAAGTTGTGACATGCAGTACAGCTGACGCTATACCTCTGTCTCGCGCTCTACGAAAGTCTCCGTCTAACACAAACCCGAGTGTTAAGCAGTTCTCTCTCACCTGTTCTACATCTACATCTACATTTATACTCCGCAAGCCACCCAACGGTGTGTGGCGGAGGGCACTTTACGTGCCACTGTCATTACCTCCCTTTTCTGTTCCAGTCGCGTATGATTCGCGGGAAGAACGACTGTCTGAAAGCCTCTGTGCGCGCTCGAATCTCTCTAATTTTACATTCGTGATCTCCTCGGGAGGTATAAGTAGGGGGAAGCAATATATTCGATACCTCATCCAGAAACGCACCCTCTCGAAACCTGGCGAGCAAGCTACATCGCGATGCAGAGCACCTCTGTTACAGAGTCTGCCACTTGAGTTTGCTATACATCTCCGTAACGCTATCACAGTTACCAAATAACCCTGTGACGAAACGTGCCGCTCTTCTTTGGATCTTCTCTATCTCCTCCGTCAACCCGATCTGGTACGGATCCCACACTGATGAGCAATACTCAAGTATAGGTCGAACGAGTGTTTTGTAAGCCACCTCCTTTGTTGATGGACTACATTTTCTAAGGACACTCCCAATGAATCTCAACCTGGCACCCGCCTTACCAACAATTAATTTTATGTGATCATTCCACTTCAAATCGTTCCGCACGCATACTCCCAGATATTTTACAAAAGTAACTGCTACCAGTGTTTATTCCGCTATTATATAATCATACAATAAAGGATCCTTCTTTCTATGTATTCGCAATACATTACATTTATCTATATTAAGGGTCAGTTGCCACTCCCTGCACCAAGTGCCTATCCGCTGCAGATCTTCCTGCATTTCGCTACAATTTTCTAATGCTGCACCTTCTCTGTATACTACAGCATCATCCACAAAAAGCCGCATGGAACTTCCGACACTTTGTACTAGGTCATTTATATATATTGTGAAAAGCAATGGTCCCATAACACTCCCCTGTGGCACGCCAGAGGTTACCTTAACGTCTGTAGACGTCTCTCCATTGATAACAACATGCTGTGTTCTGTTTTCCTGTTTGCTAAAAACTCTTTAATCCAGCCACACAGTTGGTTTGATATTCCATAGGCTCTTACTTTGTTTATCAGGCGACAGTGGGGAACTGTATCAAATGCCTTCCGGAAGTCAAGGAAAATAGCATCTACCTGGGAGGCTGTATCTAATATTTTCTGGGTCTCATGAACAAATAAAGCGAGTTGGGTCTCACACGATCGCTGTTTCCGGAATCCATGTTGATTCCTACAGAGTAGATTCTGGGTTTCCAAAAACGACATGATACGCGAGCAAAAAACATGTTCTAAAATTCTGTTGTGCGTAACCAGGCCATTGTCCCTGCGCGACGACACATTCCGATATATGTGCAATTCTCTTACTCTTGGCTAACGTACTGGCTCTGGCTCTCGGCATAGGCAACGAAACTTTGACAATATTCCACTTTTCCAACTCTTTACTATTCCGCGACACTACAACCGAACGTTCCTTGGAATTCGTTCCTCGGTCCTTTCGTTCATCTTGGTGAACCGTTCCTTTGCACCCGTTCGTTCGCGAACTACCCATCTCTAGTCACCGCAGCAGAGCAGACAGCGACATGCGGCTGACCTCAAAACGGGCCAGCGCCGCGCTCTTCTCTTCTTTCCGGCGCCTTTCAGCGCGGAAACTGTTTAAAAATTTCATTTCGGAGTCGCCCGGCGCTCCTCACAATGCCAGCCTGGCCGGCCGCCGGCTGCGCATTAAAAAGCGAGGCGGTCCGGCGGTGAAAGCTATCGCGTCAAATATGCATTCTGTTTGCGCCGCGGCTAATAAAGGACGCCTTTGTGCGGGCGCGCCCGCCTGCAGATACACGCGGCCAGAGGCGTGCGCTCCTGGCGCGACGTCGTCCCGCGCCGGATGTTCGATTCGCGACCAAAGAAAGCTTCATTACGTCGCGAGGCGGGCGGGCGAGCGGTGTTTTGCGAGGCGACTATCTGCACCGGCCTTCACTTCCAGACGTCGCGCCTCGCAACTCCGCGCTCCGGCGGCACGTGCGGCGCGCCGACGTCTTCGCGAGAATCGCAGAAGAAAGCGCAGTTTATTATTATCGACGAAGGCAGGCTGTAGAATTCAATTCTTAGCTCCTATGCATCGCGTTCCGAGCATGCATGTACGCCTAGTGCGGAAGTGATATGCGGAGGACAAACAATTCGGACAAGATTAGATTAGATTAATACTTGTTCCATAGATCATGAATACTGTAGGAAAGCAGCCTGCTCGCGCCGTATAAAATTCACATCAGTCTTTCCATTGTGTGCCATCCTAGTCCGCTGTAACTAGCTCTGACGTCATAAATGTTGCGCAATACTTTAAAAATCAAGTCAATAACCTGAAACGTTTCTAGCATGTCAGGAGTAATACTAAATCAATATGTGTTGAATGCCAGTTCAATAACTTTAACCATTTTCGAAATTTGGACGTTTTTCTGTAAAAATCATTGGCGCAACAGAAAAGAGCTAGAAACTTAAAAATTTGTATTTAGATTCCTTTTGCATAATAATTTAGCAGAAACAGTATTCTGGATCTCACAAATTAATATTTTAGTTGAAATTCATTATTTTCTGGTTTTTGTCTTATAAATTAAGGAAGCAAGATAGATTAAGTAGGCGAATAAATAAGGTTAGGATGTTTAAATTTAAGTAGAAGGGAGATCCGCTATAATCATAAAGATGTGAGAAGTTTCAATTGAATAACTATGAAACTATAGCGATAGCGTATCTCCAAAGGGCAAGTTCAGAGCTCGTCTGCTGCATGTAGTGTAATTAAATTAATTCTCTCGCCCAAAATATTTGACTTAGCCACGTCAGACTTTTATTACGATTACTTACCTGTGTGCTGAATGCTCATTTAAATTGAGAGCTTCATCGGCCATCAGCAAAGGAAGCAATGATTTATTCGATAACTTAAAGTGGTGCATTACTAGCCCAGCGGCTAGTCGGGAGAGCAATTCTGATCAGGCGTTCCCTTAGCCGTCCGCACCATGGCTTTATATATAAGAACGCTGCATGAGAGAAAAGGGCCCCAGTTCTCTCCAGACAGTGATTAGCGCTCCATCTGTGCCGGGAGTCGCATCTCGTCGGTCTCATTGCTATAAACAGCCTCGGATGCCGTAATAAGTTACTCGGGATACGGCGTAACCATGAAATCGTTTTCGAGTGAAGTGTTAATTCTGGGATGACTTTAATGATCTATCTTCAGTTTGCGTATGTCGTATTTTCACGTGCCGTCGCGGGACAGACATTCTACCATTATTTAGCGTGGCGTTTGATGAACATTATCATCAAAGTATGGTGAGCATTCACTTAACATTTAATTTGAACAGTAATAGTTGCATCAGCGCATTAGACACTCAACTGCTCTGGTAGTTAGATTGTGTGGATTCTTTTTTGGTCTGTGACTTTCAGAATATATTGAACATTTTTAGAGAATCTATTTTGATTATGAATCCCAGACAATCTCCTAATTCCTCAGAGCTATAAGCTGTAGCTATAAGTGTATTTCTCAGATGAAGTGGGCACTTGGAATTCTAATTACAGGCTTCACGTTTTGCTAATCACTTTCTGGTTGCCAATATTGTAGTTAGTGAGCCAGTGTTGAGAACGGCAAAAGACTGCATAAATAATAGGAACATTTTATATGACAACTACTCCACCCACTGCCCCACATATGGTGCAGCGACCGGGAAATGCATCTTTTCTACTTTACATTCTACATTTATAAACCAATTAATTCCACCCGCCGCCCTACAATACAACACTTCGTAATGATGTGGAACGTGTCAGGTTAATAAAAGATGTCTGTACAAGATATTACATTACACAAAATATTGCATGACACTAATGTTAAAGTTGTTTTTTTTTCCTTAATTTATATCTAAAAATTCAGCCAATGTGTAGAAGGAGTTGTCATCTAGAAATTCTTTTAGTTTATTTTTAAATGTTAGTTGGCTATCTGTCAGGCTTTTGATGCTGTTTGGTAGGTGACCGAAGACTTTTGTGGCAGCACAATTTACCCCTTTCGGTGCCAAAGTCAGATTTAACCCTGCATAGTGAAGGTCATCCTTTCTCCTGATGTTATAGCTATGCACACTGCTATTACTTTTGAACTGGGTTGGATTATTAACAACAAATTTCATAAGAGAATATATATACTGTGAGATTACTGTGAGGATCCCTAGATCCTTAAATAGATGTCTGCAGGATGACCGTGGGTGGGCTCCAGCAATTATTCTGATTACACGTTTTTGAGCAATGAATACTTTTCTACTCGACGATGAATTACCCCAGAATATGATGCCATACGAAAGCAGTGAATGAAAGTAGGCATAGTAAGCTAATTTACTGAGATTCTTATCACCAAAATTTGCAATAATCCTAATAGCATACGTAGCTGAACTCAGACGTTTCAGCAGACCATCGATGTGTTGCTTCCAGTTTAACCTCTCATCAATGGACACACCTACAAATTTCGAAAATTATACTTTAGCTACCGAGTTCTGTTCAAAGTCTATATTTATTACTGGAGTTGTGCCATTTACTGTATGGAACTGTATATACTGTGTTTTATCAAAATTTAAAGAGAGTCCGTTTGCTGAGAACCACTTAATAATTTTGTGAAAAACATCATTTACAATTACATCACTTAGTTCTTGGTTTTTGGATGTTCTTAATATACTTGTATCATCAGCAAAAATAACTAACTTTGCATCTTCATCAATGTGGAATGGTAAGTCATTAATGTATATCAAGAACAGTAAAGGACCTAAGACCGAACCCTGTGGGACCCCATACTTGAAAGCCCCCCCAGTTTGAGGAATCAGCTGTTGTTTTAACATTACATGAACCACGTATTTCAACTTTCTGCAAGAACGGAATACAAGTTCTGACGAAATTATCTTCGGTTTATGATTGACTATTTTTTCTTTCATCTATACTGTCTATAGTATACTATCTGATCAAAAATATCTGGACAGCCACGTGTAATGTGGAATATGCTACAAAATATCACGATAGGTGGACTCATCAGTGTAGAAAGAGGCGGGGGAATTGTCTCGGCAATAGGGAAGTACTAACAGCAGCATGAGTCGGTCATGACATGTCAGTGACTTCTACTATAGCCTACTCATTGGATGTCACCTAGTAACAAATCCATCAGAGACATTTCAACCCTTCTAAAGCTGCTCAGGTCGACTGCTGATGGAAAAGCGTAGGAATGACCAGAGCTAAACCAGCACCGGGCAGATGCCATGTACTGACGGATAGGGATCGCTGAGCATTGGGCAGGCTGGTTGCATAAAATCGAATGAAATCAGTCGGATGGTATCACTCATGAGTTCCAAAGTGGTTCCACCAGTCTCGCTGCACAGTAACTGTACGTAGGAAATTAAGCAAAGTGAGCAAATCCTTATAAGCCATATAATTCTTTAGCTGGTGCTAAACGACGATTGAGGTGGTGTATGGACTGATGTCACTGTACAGTGGAAGAACGGAAAAGGGGAATCTATAGTGATGAATCACTCTAAGCCATGCGTCAGTCCGATTGACGCGCCAACGGTGATGTATGGAGGAGATGGTTTTTTTCCGAGGTTAGGATGTGATGTGATATGTTGTGTTGGTAGAAGAGCCAACACTGTGTTACTAGAGGAGGTCGAAATGCACGCGTTTTAGCTCACGCAGGCTGGTGTGAGGAGGGGACTATACTGACGTGAGGTCTGGAACATGACATGGAATTAGAATTCAGAAAGCGGACTTAATTAGTTTGATACTTAACTTTAATCCATTAATGATGAGCGTCGCTCTTGACGGTACATGAGTCACAATAGTATCAGTTCAGAATACATTCTTGGCGAATATAGCGCCTTGCTAGGTCGTAGTAAATGACGTAGCTGAAGGCTATGCTAAACTGTCGTCTCTGCAAATGAGAGCGTATGTAGACAGTGAAGCATCGCTAGCAAAGTCGGCTGTACAACTGGGGCGAGTGCTAGGAAGTCTGTCTAGACTAGACATGCCATGTGGCGGCGCTCGATCTGCAACCACTGATAGTGGCGACACGCTGGTCCGACGTATACTAACGGACCGCGGCCGATTTAAAGGCTACCACCTAGCAAGTGTGGTGTCTGGCGGTGACACCACATGATCCCTTGCCGGCCGAGTTGGCCGAGCGGTTCTAGGCGCTACAGTCTGGAACAGCACGACCACTACGGTCACTGGTTCGAATCCTGCCTCCGGCATGGGTGTGTGTGTGATGTCCTTAGGTCAGTTATGTTTAAGTAGTTCTAAGTTCTAGGGGACTGATGACCTCAGAAGTTAAGTCCCATAGTGCTCAGAACCATTTGAACCATTTTTTTTATGTGACCCCCTTACTACGTTGAAGAAAACGCTAAACCCAGGAGCAAATGAAAACGTTTTACAGCATTGTGTGCTGTTTACAGTACAGAAACGTTTCAGAGGGGATGATTGTATCAGCATGACAATGCACTCTGTCATAAATCAGCGTCTGTGAGGCAATAGTTTGGACAATATAGTTCTTGAAATGGGTTGGCTTGCCCTGAGTTCCTACCTGAGCCCAAATAGACCACTTTTTCAGTGAGTCAGAACGTCGACTTTGCTCCAGATCCCAAAGTCCATCATTACAACCTTCTCTGTTTTCGGCTCTTGAGGGGGAACGGGCTGCCATTCCTCAAGAGGTACGTCGCCGAAAGGGTCCCTAACCGAAATTAAAACTTCATAAAAGCTAAGGATGGAGACGACTCCTGGTCATGTCGACTCTAATACATGTCAGGATACTCTTGGCAGATGGTGTAAATGAAATATGTAACTTTATACATTGGGTATCCCATGTATCTCGCCCACAAAAACTAACTTTTCGTCCAGAAGCAAAATGAACAATGTATCAAACAAATTTTTAGATACCAGGGTCACATTGCCTTTCGTGTAACTTGAAATAGGAACATATAACGAAAATTGTAAGTTTTAATGTATTATGCAAGAGTAGAAGTGATATATCGATTATAAAGATGTACGTGTGAAAGAATGCTACTAGACAGCTATGGCGGAGCAACGAACAGCTTATGTTTGATCGCGCAGTTGTAGGCAGTTGTTGCGCGGGAGGAGCATAAGGCAGTGTCTGCTGCGATGCTTCGGAGTGGACAGTCGCTTAGTATTAAATATTCACTGTAATAATTTCAGTGTTGTGTGTTAATGATTTATGGAAGAAATAAGATTTGAGGTAAAATTAATTAAGAAAATGAAACAGATCTTATTACGAAATTTTGATGAAGAATCTTTCTACATATTTTTACATTGATCTACAGTAAGACTTTGATTTGCTATGGAATTATACCAATTGAGATATTATGCCTTTATAGAACGCTAAATTCTCTCATGGATCGCACAGCCAATGAAAATAAGTCATTAAGAAAGAAACACAGGAATATAAAACAAACAAAATGGCGCAACAAATAATTCCATTCACTAACTCATATTTTTCTCCAGGTATTCCAAAGAAAAAAATGCGAAGATAGAACACTATTCACTATGTGCCTTTTCCTTTGCTTACTAACCATTTCTTTCAGCAGCTCACAGAAACTAAGGAATATGCCATGAAATACTTAGCTTAAGATTATTAATAATGATGTTACATTTAAGGATGCTTATGTTGTTTATTATGTTTTCGTCTGAGGATATTTATGAACTAATGTTAATATCATGCTACATGCTGGTACTATAAAGATTTTATGAAATGAATAATTTCTTTTCTATGAGATTTTAATGATGCTATTTTATGATGTATTTATGTGCAATATTTGAAAGTTCATTTGTTTAACTCGTTGTGGACAGTGATTAGGACTGATTTTGAGGAAAGTGACTAGGTGTAATACACTTCTTACAATGTTCATTTTTTCTGATGACCTGTAGATGATAATATTTTTTGTGCTTCTAATATATGCCTCTCACATATACAGCATAATATGTAATTGCACCTTACAGGTACAATAATCTTCATTAGTCACTGTCATTCTTGTATGGTTTACTCTAATGTATAATTGCACCTTACAGGTTCAATAATCTTCATTAGTCACTGTCATTCTTGTATGGTTTACTGTAATATACAAGCATAATATGCTCTTAGTTAATAAGCCTTTATGCATGTTTATGTTACTGTGTCACTATTTTAACTTAGCAATGTGATCATAAAGTTTGACGTGTACTATTTTGTCTTGACTAATGACGGCCTTAGCTTGCCATGTATTATTTATCACTCATGTATATTATTGTTAGTATTTACTATGAATGTTGCCACTTACCAATTAAAACATTCACAGTTCATAGTCATATTTTGTTACGACCACAAGTTGCCACTTAGTGTATGACTCATGTACGTTACCGCTATGATTTACAATGCATTGTAGGCCTTAGCTTGCCACATATTATTTATCAGACATATATCTTGTCATTATGATGTGCTATTTAAGATATGCCTCATGTCGCCTCTTATTATCTGTCAGTTCAATCATCTTCTTGAGTCTCCTTGAGGAATTCACTGTATACATTTGGATAGTTAGATACTATATAATATAATGCTGTAAATAATACAGAATAGTTTTGGTCATAGAGACAAATACTCACTCATAGATTGCTAGCTTAACCTTACACATTTTCTTTGATTTCCATGGTAAATTATTCAATCTTCACTTAATTTGGAGTTTGCCAATATTTTGTACTAAGTGCCATTACTTACTAATGTAATATTAGCCATTAATTATTTATGACACAGGAGTTGTCTATGTTTTCATACTGAGACAGCCATGATTTTGACATATGATATACCAGGCTGTGAGTTGCACATCTTAGGTCATACTTCCAAATGTTGGTACCTATCATTACAGATTAATTATTCCATTATAATCCTGTCCATCGACATGGTCATTGAATAAATAACTTAGGCACACATCTGCTACGACGTGTGACAATACCAATAACATGCTATCGACGAGTTTCTTCAATAAACCACGAGCTGTGATGACACATGTTATTGCATCCAGAATTGGACCTACGAGAGTTTAGTGTGTCAGATGGGCACTATGGTTTCACACAGACATGATTACAGATGCTCTAGACCATAACATACAACTTCAGTCGACTTTGTGTAATGAACTTCGAGTGAAATGAGTTATTATAGTTACACTTCTGATGATGTGGTACAGCCACTGTTTATGCACACTTGATGTGGCAATGCAAGAAATCAGCATCATTTTAAACTATGAATGACTTCTATCCTGATTTAGTCATTACTCCATTCTGTTTACCTTATATCCTTTGTTATGCTATATTTTGCACTGACATTTCCTAATAGGGTCATAGCCATATGTTGTTTATGAGCCATATGTCAGGCTGTTTGCACTGTGCAATATGCTTCAAGAATTATGGTGCACATGGGCACTACTTGCAATAAATATTTTCTTCTTTTTTCAATACTACACACATGATATAATTTCACTATTTTCTATCTTCTAGGTATAATTTTTCTGTAAAAAAATCTTTCGTAAATTTTAGATGATATTTTGACAGTTCTAGTGCACTGAGCACCACATTCAGTTAGTCTCTGTAAAGTTTGTCTCTGTAAAGTTTGATGATTTGCCTTATGATTAATGATTAGAACAACTGTATATGTAGACAAATAGGTTTATGTATTATTTTACTTCAAAAACACTTTTTCTATTGCATATTAAGAATTTGTAGGTTTCTCGTAGTTACAAGCCATAACACACCGGCCAAATTCTTGTCAGGGTGACCGCAAGGTTGTGAAATATGTACATATAATGAAAATTGTAAATTTCAACGTTTTATCCAAGAACATAAGCGATATATCGATTACAAAGATGCACGTGTGAAAGAACGCTGCGAGACAGCTATCGCTGAGGCAGAGTATGTGTAACAAAGAGCTTATGTTAGGTTGTGCAGTAGTAGGCAGTTTATTGATGATTTACAGAAGAAATAAGATTTCAAGCAAAATTAATTAAGAAGACGCTACAAATGTTATTATTAAATTTTGATGAAGAATCTTTCTACATATTGTAACATCTATCTACAATAAGGTAATCAATATTCATGTATTTATGCCCTTTTGCTGTAGAGAGAATTTGAATGAGAGCACCTTTGTATGTAACCCCAAAATTTTTTATTGTATTTTCTTGTAAAGATCATATGTTTCTGTAACGGTAATTTTTATGTATGGCTTAACAATTACAAGCCAGTTTCACAATATTTTCAAATAAGCTATTACAGTCATTCTCCACAGTCATGTTCCGCCTGCCAATTCCAACTCGTTTTTATTTAAACAAATTCTAAATGTGTCTCAGTCAAATATCTTGCATTTAGACTTTTGCAACTGTGGTTAATTTAGTAGTGCTGAGAGCATAACAAGGGCGCTGATGACCTCGATGTTGAGCGCCCATAAACCCCAACACACACACGAGCATAACAACGCGTTATCCAAGGCGACATCAATACGTGGTAAGAAATTTATTTCACACAGTTTATGGATTTTCGCACAGGGACCACTTATGTACTTATCTTCGTTGATCCATTATGGATCATGGGACGACGGCTGGCATGAACTTCTTGATGCAATAATTTACCAACAGCCTTATGATTTGTAGAGGTTTATTTCATTTTATGAACTTCTATGTGCTGCTACCAGTTTCGGCATTACATTGATGCCATCTTCAGGCCCCACTCGTCATAGTCGTAAAATCGCTATACACGGAAGGAGCCATATAACTGGATCTGTGAATCAACCGTCCTGCAACAGCTCTTGGTGGCCAGGCGACAGTCAAGAGCTGTTGCAGGACGATTGATTCACGGATCCAGTTATATGGCTCCTTCCGTGTATAGCGATTTTACGACTATGACGAGTGGGGCCTGAAGATGGCATCAATGTGATGCCGAAACTGGTAGCAGCACATAGAAGTTCATAAAGTAAAATAAACTTCTACAAATCAGACGGCTGTTGGTCAACTATTACATCAAGAAATTTATGTACTTATCCCGATTTATAGGGCCGTAGTAAGATCGAGTAGACCTGAATGTGCTTATCTCTAATTTGTTTTAATTACTTCGGGTTTACTGGTTTTGCTTTCTTGCTAGTAGGCAGATTGTTTAAAACAGGGTCAGGTAAATGTACAGATACTCGTAATCGGTTAGTCAGCACACCACTTGATATAATTGTTCTTTATTAGACATAAACGTCACACATTACTTTAGACATAAACGTTAGAAAGTATGTACGTTACGAACATACAAACAGCAGTTAGTCTTTTAAATAATTCCCTGTGGTTTTTTGGTAATTCCACCTACTACATTCCAGCCATATTTATGTAAACAAGCGTTCTCAGAACCGTGACTCTGGACTAGCACATACTACCGTTACCTTGGGTAACGTAACTCGTCCATTTGCTGGAGTTGACAGCAAGGAAATGGAAACACAGGCAAACTGCTTACCGTTCATACAGTCAACCGACCTCAGTTTGAGATTGCTGTGCCAACGATGTATACCAACTCACAGATGATAGAAATGGTACTCATCTAATGCGATTGTAACCTGGCAAAACAGTAACCGCAACCATGTTTTCTTATTTACAATAGGGATACTTCTAGTACAGTACTGTAGTACTATTAAACGATATGTCACGTACAGCGAAGGCAGTGCTTAGTTTAAAGCTGTGTCACCATAAGTTTTTCTTATTCTCTTCGTCGATTTACATTGCACTCTCATAAACCACCTGCAGACAGTTGACTAAATGACCGGTGTGCGTTTCCGTTCCGTTTCCATTTGTTTACTGTCAACTGCATGTGCCACTTTACGATAAGCGCGAAGCCGTTTTTTGGTAGGCCAGTAGGTGGGAGTCGCCAGCTTGAGCGCGTGTGCGGACGGCCGCCGTCGACATCGTGGTCATGAGCGCCCACGCAGGCGCGCGGCGAGCTTTGTCTGCGGCGGCGCGTGAGCCACATGGCAAGGCGGGCACGCACTGACCACCATAGGCGCCGCCGCTGTTATTCCGAGAACGTCCAAACACCGCCGCGGCCTACGCTTCGGAATGGAAATGGCGCGCAGTCGTATACTGTAGAGAAACTCATAGGAGAAACTCCTGCGCAGTGAATCACCGCCTCGATGATCGGATCATTTTCTTGTCGGACGATAAGAGGTACGACTCTTTACTGCGCCAAATAACACGCATGCGGATCGGTTCAGGGCGGTTTCGTTCCCCGATCCGATCATGCTTTTCGAGAGATGTAGAACACCAATGAAATGTTGCATCGCTTATTCCGGTATTGAACAGTGAGAGTCGGGTAATAAGGAAACGTCTGTAGAAATAAATTTTGAGCTTGCAGCCGACGATATTTCGACTCGGCACCTGCTAGCCGTCTTCAGGAGAGCCATCGAAGGCATTTTTTTCTTTATTGTTATTTGATCCACGCCACCACATATGAGGAAGGGTAGGCTGTCAGCGGATACAATTTGCCACTCATCAGCTACAAGAGAGGAAAACTAAATTTAAAATATATATATATATATATAAAAGTTGGACATGGCGGTTGACAAAAGAAACGGTTTGTACAAAAAAAGACAGATCGTCAGCTGCATGAGTTAAAATATAAAAGGTTGATTCGATGATTAATTCAAATATAGGCACAGATGAGTGGAAAATGAGGTCGCACACACGAAGGAACGAAAACAGACACACAGTCGCATAAAGTAAAACGGAAAGGTCGTTGTGTGACTGAATGAATAGATGACTGAAGAGATGAGTGGATGTGGATGTAGATTGCCAGGGAGAGGGTATCATGGGAACGTATCATTTGAAGGTAGTGCGTAGGAGGGGGATTTTGCGATTGGATGTTTGGAAGAAGAATTAGGGGAGAGTGGACAGGGATGCGGTTCCAGAGTTTGTGGTTCTTGCACGGAATGACACTTGTACGGAGAGGGAATGTGTTGATAAATGGTGTCCAGGGCACTGTAGCTAGTGGACAAGTTGTTCCAGAAGTAGGATACAGTTGTCTGTCCGCTGCTACCTGCCACGTAATCTGAAGAAGGCCAAGCGAAGCCCATTTCTTCCACGAAGTTCCCCGTCCCCACACCAGTTCTAAAAAAATGGTTCAAATGGCTCTGAGCACTATGCGACTTAACTGCTGTGGTCATCAGTCCCCCAGAACTTAGAACTACTTAAACCTAACTAACCTAAGGACATCACACACATACATGCCCGAGGCAGGATTCGAACCTGCGACCGTAGCGGTCACGCGGTTCCAGACTGTAGCGCCTAGAACCGCACGGCCACTCCGGCCGGCCCACACCAGTTCTCTCAGAGTTCAGTACTGCACTTGACCACTGACTGGCAAGTAGGCTCTGAGCACTACGGGACTTAACATCTATGGTCATCAGTCCCCTAGAACTTAGAACTACTTAAACCTAACTAACCTAAGGACAGCACACAACACCCAGTCATCACGAGGCAGAGAAAATCCCTGACCCCGCCGGGAATCGAACCCGGGACCCCATGCTCGGGAAGCGAGAACGCCACCGCGAGACCACGAGCTGCAACTGGCAAGTAGTGTTTCGTGTTTTAGTGCTGAGGTAATCACGTTCATGGTAGCCACGTTTGTATTCCAGATGAATCAGCAAATGAAGTGCGAAAACATTTTGTCATCGGAAAGAAGCGCAATTTACGTTGAAGTAGGAAAGCACTTCAATCGAGGCTATGACGTAGTGACTTCGTTACCATTAGGCAGAAGTGCGAAACTACCGTTACATTGTATTAGGCGAAAATATATGGGAACTACACAAGATCGAACAGATTCTGGAGGAACATGCTTCCAAAAAAGGAATTTACTGATAAATGAAGCTAGGATGTTTTTCAGAATGAGATTTTCGCTCTGCAGCGGAATGTGCGCTGATATGAAACTTCCTGGCAGATTAAAACTGTGTGCCGAATCGAGATTCTAACTCGGGACCGCTGCCCTTCGTGCACTGGTGCTCTACCATCTGAGCTACCCACGCACGACTCACGCCCCGTCCTCACAGCTTTACTTCTGCCAGTATCTCGTATCCTACCTTCCAAATTTAGCAGAAACTCTCCTGCAGACCTTGCAGAACTAGCACTCCTGAAAGAAAGGATATTGCGGAGACATGGCAGATTAAAACTGTGTGCCGGATCGAGACGCAAACTCGGGACCTTTGCCTTTCGCGGGCGGATTTCGAGTCTCTGTCCCAGCAGCTGCTCGACCTGCTGATCCAGAGTATGCCAACCCGTTGTGTGGCCTGTGAACGTGTGCATGGTGATCATATTCCCTACTGATGTTGGGGTACATGCGCAGGAAACAGTGGCGTTTTGTAGTACATGTGTTTCGGGACGGTTTTCTCAAGCTATCACCAATACCGTGGACTTACAGATCTGTGTCGTGTGTGTTCCCTATGTGCCTATGCTATTAGTGCCAGTTCTGTGTAGTGCCAAGTTGTGTGGCACCACATTCTGCAATTATCCTTGATTTGTGAACATGAGTGTAGAAACAGTGAACGGCCCTAGCTCAAGATTAGTGACGTCGACTGAGATGGAACAGCCACGGCGTCTTGGTTTGTAGTTACGGTTTTGGACTACAGAGGAGGAGAAATTGAAAATTTGTGGTACGTTCCTAATAGGACCAAATTGCTGAGGTCATCGGTCCCTAGGCTTACACAGTACTTCATCTAACTTAAACTAACTTAGGCTAACGACAACACACTGTGAAGTCTCGTTTTGTCTCGGCTTGACGATGATCGTTGTCGCAGTCGACAAGACGTGGAACGGCGTCCGTCGATCACGACAACGCCAATCTGCTGCTATTATAAAAACAAACTCTTCTCGCGGTTTGGTTATTTTTCAGATACTGTCTCTCAGAACTGATATCAACGTTTCGATGGAGCAGCACACCGGAGTGTGCGCGCCGCCCTTGCTTGTAATTAAAGCAATGGTGTTCGATGTCTACCGATCTTCTCCACGTATAAATATAGCGACGGCACCACTCGATAACACAATGGCTCCCTTGATCTGAAATGATAATCAAAAGTCCTTTGGGTGTTCGCGACAGACTTTTCAGTTTACGCAAACTTGCTGATTGTAGTTCTTATGCCCGGTATGAGAATGGGTATTCAAACGTTGAAAATATAATGTCTTGAATTATCAATCCATCACCCAAGCTGATATCACATCATGATTTTTGCGAGGATATTGAGTTGTTGATAATTATTCCGTCGGCAAGGCGTCGCTACGTCGCGTATTCAACATTTACACGACGTAATTCCAGAGATAACATACCCTTGAGCAATGTTCAGAATGCGTCGTATATCGGTGTAAACTTATTGCTGGCTACAGTTAAATTGTCACTAAATCACTTTTCAACTTTATGTTATCCGAAGAATCAGTTAATCCCACAAATACACTTTAAATGTCCGTTAAACGATGTAGGCGACACGAATAATTAAAGTTGAATTAAAGTTTATTGTTCTTCGTGATTATTTGTCCCTTAAGTCAGCACACACACCGATTCTGACTTTGACGATAGCTTCTGACAACACGGCGCAACTGTAACTTCTTCGTGACTGCGTGCTAGGGATAAGTCCCTGCAGTCGCACCATCTTCTGTGGCCTCGGTGGCTCAAATGGATAGAGCGTCTGACATGTAAGCAGGAGATCCTGGGTTCGAGTCCCGGACGGGGCAGACATTTTCAGCTGTCCCCATAGATGTATATCAACAACACCTGTCGGAATCTAAGGGTTTCTATTTAGTTATCATTTCATCCCGACATTTGCCTGGAGCGGTTTAGGGAAATCACGGATAACCTAAATCAGGATGGCCGGACGCAGGATTGAACCGTAGTCCTCCCGAATGGGAGTCCAGTATGCTAACCACTGCGCCACCTCGCTCGATGAAAAGCCTGTTAGCCTCCGTACAAGTGTTCCAACCCCCAGATCCGAGCCAAGAGTTAGGAAATGGGTGGAGAGAACTAAAGGGAAAGGGAGCCTTGACAAGGGGTGGGTGGTAGGGATCTCTTAGGTCTGGTAGAACGGATATATATCAGGGCGGATTTCATGGTCTGGTAAGGGAAGGCGATTAAAGTTTCGTTGGAAGAGTATGTGGAGAGGGTGGAAATGTAGTGTTGGGGGAATGTGATGGTAGAGGGCCGGTGGGTACCAAGAGCAGGGGGAAACCCGGGATGGGTAGTGTCGAGTCGACGTGTAACGTAGGACATTCAGAGGTGTTCAAGACGGAAGAGTAGGCTGGGAAATTATATAAGTCGGTAGAGGATGCGGGTGGGGGAGGTAAGCGGAACGAAAAGCTAGGCCGAGTGCATGCTGTGAAGCAGACTTGCTCCGTTCCGCAATATATAGCCGCCGCGTGTGTTCCGCTCATACGTCAAAACCAAGACGACAAGGGAGCTCCCTCGCAGTTGGAACCGCGAAACTTAGTTGTTCTTTGCATTACCGCTCGCCACCGTCGCACTCTGTCGTCTTCGATTAGAACAAATCTTGCAGCTAAAGGGATTCCACGCACTGTCCAACTGGCAGGTTGTCGGTTCATCAGCTATACCGTAAGGCCCATTTCCACTGGTTCTTTAATAATGGCATCCCAACAAGATGTTGCTATGATAAGAATAGTAGTTCTGTCATACTCCATTGAATTCCCAGCGTAAGTACAGTGTTCGACTATAGCAGAGTTGCTTGGCTCCAAAAGGCGAGTGCGACGTTAGTGTTCAATGCAGCGTTCTTTCACAGTGCGTGTTATCTGTCCTGCGTAAGCCATGGCTCATTGAGAGGGTGGTTTGTAAAGTCTGGCCTTCCGCAATAGCAAGAAGTCTACCACTGCTCCCAAAAGATCTGCAGTCTTAGATGGTGGACGAAAAATCACTTTCACCTGAAATTTACTGAGAATTCTTATTATATTAAACGACGTGTTGCCCAGAAACGGAAGCAAAGCTAAAGATTTTTCTTGTGTGTTCTCGTCTTCATTCACTTCCTCATTATTCGTTTTAAATGACTGTGTCCTGTGGCTTGAACATTCAATTCCCAGGGAAAATTTTAAAATTCACAAGGAAACGTCTGTCTCACAAGAAGGCCGAATGCAGTGTCACCATCAAGGAAGTAGTAATAGTACGTAGTAGAGTTTACCTCTCTTTTCTGGTATTAATCCTGTCGCGCGGCGTCGGCTGTTATCATTTGGCAGGTTTACTTTGTCTTAATGCTGTAAACGGATCCCTTCCTGTCGCTGCTCTTGTCAGTTAACCTAAGGAAGAGATGTCGTATGTGCCAGCTGTTCGTGAATCGTGTGAACTGTATTCTGCGCGTTGTCGTATTTTAACTCTTTGTGTATCGTATTTTATGAGGCAGCGATTGGGGAACAGCCGGAATTTACCCAAACGAGCGTGGAAAACACCTTGAAACCTCACTCAAGCTGGCCGGTAGGCCAGACCAATGGTCGTTAATCCGCCGCGCTTATTCAGTCCGTGTGTGACTCACATCCTTGCCTCCAGTGGCCCACGAGAAAGACACTTCGCTGCAATTACGTCACAGCATGTGACACCGCAAGTCTTACGAGTTGCAGCGACCGTCTCCAGCAGGCAGCGAGTTGCAATTTGAGACCACCTCAATACTTCGTAGCTGCACCTTTAAATAGACTGATGCACTCGATAATATAGGACAAAGCTATGGACTTTATTGGGTGCCTTTTCATTGACATACTGATTTCCCATCTGGTCTAGGACTCGACCCGCATAGCCTTACCCTTGTTCATTAAAGGAGCTGCACTGGAGAGCCAAAGAAACTGGTACGTCCGTCTAATACTCGTATCGTGTACGGCTCTCGCGAGCACGCAGAAGTTCCACAAAACGACGTGGCATGGACTCGGCTAAAATCTGAAGTAGTGCTCGAGGGAGTTGACACCATGAATCCCGCACGGCTGTCCATAAATCCTTAAGACTACGGGCAGCGTCGTCTGCTCTGGCCACGGCTTCTAGTAGCTCTGGAAAGGGTATGACCAGGACACGTGTGATCTTATCGTAAACTGCGTGCAGGGGAAGCACCACTAATTCTGTATGATGTGCACGAAGTCGTGGGGAGTCACGCTGTCCGGCTGGCAGGAGAACGTCCAGCAGCATCGAAATCGGTCCCCTGGAATCGAAAGCGGGCAGTGGCAGCTGCAAGTCTCCCCGATGACGGGTGATGGTCTGCTCCCTGGAGCCCCTAGTTTGGCCACCAAAAGGCCCACTGGTTGATGATGCCCGCAACTCCCTTTCAGTCTTGACTCAGATGGGAGCACTGCTGCTCACGGCGACTGTGCCCCCATGTGGAACTCGCCGCTCCATCAAAGGCTGTGGACGGCTACATGAGCAGGGGTGCCGCAGGGGAGTGTCGTAGGATCGTTGCTATTCACAATATATATAAATGACCTTGTAGATACCATCGGAAGTTCACTGAGGCTTTTTGCGGATGATGCTGTAGTATATCGAGAGGTTACAATAATGAAAAATTGTACTGAAATGCAGGAGGATCTGCAACGAATTGACACATGGTGCAGGAAATGGCAATTGAATCTCAGTGAAGACAAGTGTAATGTGCTGCGAATACATAGAAAGAAAGATCATTTATCATTTAGCTACAATATAGGAGACAAGCAACTGGAAGCAGTTACTTCTTTAAATTATCTGTGAGTAGGCGTTAGGAGTGACATAAAATGGAATGACCATATAAAATTAATCGTCGGTAAAGCAGATGCCAGACTGAGATTCATTGGAAGAATCCTAAGGAAATGCAGTCCGAAAACAAAGGAAGTAGGTTATTGTGCACTTGTTCGCCCACTGCTTGAATACTGCTCAGCAGTGTGGGATCCGTACCAAATAGGGTTGACAGAAGAGATGGAGAAGATCCAACGGAGAGGAGCGCGCTTCGTCACAGGATCATTTAGTAATCGCGAATGCGTTACAGAAATGATAGATAAACTCCAGTGGAAGACTCTGCAAGAGAGACGCTCAGTAGCTCGGTACGGGCTTTTGTTGAAGTTTCGAGAACATACCTTCACCGAGGAGTCAAGCAGTATATTGCTTCCTCCTACGTATATCTCGCCAAGAGACCACGAGGATAAAATCAGAGAGATTAGAGCCCACACAGAGGCATACCGACAATCTATCTTTCCACGAACAATACGAGACTGGAATAGAAGGGAGAACCGATAGAGGTACTGAAGGTACCCTCCGCCACACACCGTCAGGTGGCTTGCGGAGTATGGATGTAGATGTAGACAGACCATCAAAGGCCCCATCTCCTGCCTGGATGGCTGTGAAGTGCATGGATCCGACACCAGAACAGGAGTAATATTTGTGCAAGACTTGGTCCAGTTGTTGCGCTACTGTGAGGTGGGAGAGACATCATTTGACCTGCTTTCCTTGTCTGGTCAACTATGGTCGCCCCGGCTGCAGCTGCTGAAAGGTGTCTTAACTTCGCCTTCCGGGAACAGTGGCGGGCGGATTTTGCGGAGTCACTGTACTTGCATACGACAAGCCTTCTTACTCCACTCTTCGTGGCCATCACAGTGATGGCATCCCTTCTCCCTGTGACGTCATTCTGCTGCACTGACCTCTGGAACGCGCAACTCTTAAATTAACTCTTCCTTGCGGCCTTATAACATGCAACACCAGCGCTCCTTTCTTGCTGGCATTCCGCCTGATTGTTGCGTACAGATCTGCTTTGCTCGTCACTTGCACTAAAAGAGAAGACTTCAAAATGTTTCTCAACTACACAGAATATATTATTCCATGGCGCTTCACTTCCCCTTCCTTCACTCGAGCTATCATTGCAAAAAGTCTTAACCAACATTAACAAATCAAAAGTTTACATTGTACATTGTGGTTTCCCTTCTTCTAACCGAGTTCGAACCAAAAGTTCTTCGGTTCAGTCCCTATTTCGCAATATCATTCCTCAGGGTGTAGCTAGCTGTGCACCATCTCTTTTAACGCGCTAATCGGACAAAACTTGGCACGATAGCCCTCAGGATGACATCCAACAATGGCAAGTCAGATACCTGCTTGCATAAGGGTCAGAGATGAGCCTACGCATTATTGACTTGCTCGATTTGTAAAACTCCTTTTCTTTAGTAAATCATCCATTTTTTCTGAAACTGTAATCGTTTGTCTGTCCATGTCCATCATATCTACAGATCTCCGCCCCATTGGACTAATTCCTTCATGGTGCGCCGTTTTTTCCTGTCTATACGTACTCGTGTTTCAATGAACAACTTTGTGGAAACAAATAAACAGTTGAGAGACTTGATACAATGACAGAGCAAGACACAACAATACTGTTTACACCGCAACAGTCGATTTCCGCAGCAATTTTAGGCCATTTCTCGGATATTTTTTCTAAAAGACTAGCAAGCGTTATGACACTGTATTCCTCTTTTCATGAGCTTTCAAATACTGTGAAAATATACAAAGGGCGTTCAAAAAGTTTTGCACAGTCGCCTCTAATTTTTTTATTTTTTCCAGGAGGAGATTGAATTTTTTTGTGAACATACTTGGAATATTTAGCTATACATTGAGCCTACTCAATATAGCGTCCATCAGCTGTGACGCGTCTGACCCAACGTTCTTTCCATGATGTAAATGCATTTTGGTAAAATTCTGGGGATTGACTTTTACACCATTGCTTGACACAGGAAACAAGGTCTTTCTGACTATCAAATGTTTTACCGCACAGGTCGCTCTTCAGACGACCATAGGGGTAAAAATCAGTCGCAGCCAAGTCCGGACTGTTGGGAGGATGAGTAACAATTTTCCAACCCATTTTCCTGATTTTCTCCTGCGTCATAAGGGCTTTATGGGGTTTGGCATTGTCATGGTGTAGTCTGATGAGCTGACCCTAAAGTTGTGATCTGTGGGTCTTGATGGCACGTCGCAGCTTGTCCAGTGACAAACAGTAACGGTCCCTGTTAATTGTGGAGCCAGGTTCCAAGAAGTCAATAAAAATGACACCGCACTGATCCCAGAAGGAGCCATCACCTTTCAGTCTGCTGTTCATGAAAGTCTTGGTTTCTTCTTCCGAGGGGAACCCGGATGACGCTACTCCATGGATTGGGTTTTGCTCTCAGGTTCGGACAAAAGCAACCATATTTGATTCTGGGTAATGAAGAGGATCTCCATCACCGGGGCGTATGCTGGGTGACAGTCAGGCTACTTCAGGGTCCATTATGGCTCACCTGTAAATAAAAGAAAATACCTTTACATACCAACTTATAGCTAGATGTTCCAAGTATGTTCACAAAAAATTTCATTCTCCTCCTGCAAAAAAATAATAAAAAAATTAAAGACGACTGAGCAAAACTTTTTGAACGCCCTTTGTATATCGTTTCTTTTCTTTCTTACCCTGTATAGGTAGAGGTCAGTTCACGATAACTCGCACTGGTTGTGATATGGAGATCGGCAGAACGAACAGACTGTTCCTGTGGTCGATGGTAAGAGAAATTAGTGAAACTACCAAGCAGTATGTTGTATACGGTAGCACTGTAAGTAGTTTTTGTGAAAGAGTAGTTTTAAGGATATGCGTTCAGGGAAAACATAAGGTACGCTTTTGTTTCAAAGCCGAGGTGCCAAATTATATACGAAAATAGTAGGTTAAAAAGCCATCTGATCGGCAAAGAAAGCTGCTGAACGTAGAAAATAATTAAAAGGGGACCATTCGTTTGGAATGATTTGCTGAGGAAGAAGTGTTTTGTGAATCTACTGTACTGTTTTTTACATGAGGCGAGAGTAACTGAGGGAGAAGTGATTGAGATGGAAACTAGAGTGTGGGTCTGGACTATATTGCAGGAAAAGGATTATATGATAGTTTGTAAGTAGTGGCTTAGAAGAAATTAATAATTAAGTCGCCAAAATCTCTCAGCTGGCTGGAGAGCGCTGCCCGTAACGCTCCAAATGTTCTCAGTTGAGGAGAGATCTGGTGACCTGTTGGCCAAGGTAGGATTTGGTAAGCACGAAGACAACGAGTAGAAACTCTCGCCACGTGTGGGCCGTCATTATCTTGCAAGCCCAGGGCAACAAAACAGGGTGTAGAATATCGTCAACGTACCGCTGTGCTGTAAGGGTACCGCAGATGACAACGAAAGGGATCCTGCTATGAAATGAAATGAAACCCCAGACCATCACACCTAGCTATTGGACATATGGCGGATGACAATCAGGATGGTATCCAACCGCTTTCTCGGATGTCCCCAGATACATTTTCGCTGGTCATTGGGGCTGAGTTCGTAGCGGTACTCATAACTGAAGACAGTTCTGCTGGAATAAATATTTGAGGCCGAAGACATATCTGGAGACGCACAGGACAAATGTGAAATACCAACGTGACTGTCACGCACCATGCGCTCCGACAACTAGGAGTAATGGTCTTGGGTGCCATTTCTTTTCATAGCAAGACCCCTTTCCTTCTTATCAGCGGCACTGAAAGTGCACATCGGTACGGCGACGATATTCTACGCCACGTTTTGTTGTCCTTCATGGCAAGCCATCCTGGTCTTACATTTGAGCAAGACAGACCCGTTCTAACACGGCGAACGTTTCTACTGCATGTCTTCCTGCTTCCCAAATCTCACCTTAGACAGCAAGGTCGCCGGATCTCTTAGCAATTGAGAATGTTTGCAGTATTACGGGCAGGGCCGTACTACCAGCTCGGCAGTTTGATGATCTGACGCGCTAATTGGACAGAATTTGGCATGATGTCCCTCAAGAGCACATCCAGCAACTCCATCAATCAATGCCATGCCGAATAAATGCTTCCACAGCATCAACGCGTTATAGACTTGATCAATTTGTGAAGAAGAATAAATCATTCACTTTTGGGTTGAGTTGGGTTATTTGGGGGAAGAGACCAAACAGCGAGGTCATCGGTCTCATAGGATAAGGGAAGGGTGGGGGAACGATTTAGGGAAATCACCTAAAACCTAAATCAGGATGGCCGGACGCGGGATTGAACCGCCGTCCTCCAGAATGCGAGTCCAGTGTGCTAACCCCTGCGCTACCTCGCTCGGTCATTCGGTTTTTCTAAAATTGTAATCATTTTTTGGTCACTACATGTACATCGTATCTACAGATTTCCACCCCATTCGGCTAATTCCTTCGTGGTGTGTATCGTTTCCCTCTTTGTTTGGTTCGAATGGCTCTGAGCACTAAGCGACTTAACTTCTGAGGTCATCAGTCGCCTAGAACTTAGAACTAATTAAACCTAACTAACCTAAGGACATCACGCACATCCATGCCCGAGGCAGGATTCGAACCTGGGACCGTAGCGGTCGCTCGGCTCCAGACTGTAGCGCCTAGAACCGCAAGGCCACTCCGGCCGGTCCTCTTTGATTCCCTTAGTGTGTACTTCTCTTAAGCATGTTCTATGAATTACAACAATAGTTTATCACAGTCGTATAAAATCGATCAAGAGGAATTACGTTTAATCTTACAAGAACACGCCTACCTTTTGGGTGCATGTAATGCTGCAGGCCTGAGAGCCCCTCTTGGCGATTTTTACACCACAATAGCTAATTCCGCGCACCTCGTCTTTCAGTTTTCATTCATTCGTGGATATTTTACGAAAAGTTTCAAAGTACCTTTAATACACTCCTGGAAATGGAAAAAAGAACACATTGACACCGGTGTGTCAGACCCACCATACTTGCTCCGGACACTGCGAGAGGGCTGTACAAGCAATGATCACACGCACGGCACAGCGGACACACCAGGAACCGCGGTGTTGGCCGTCGAATGGCGCTAGCTGCGCAGCATTTGTGCACCGCCGCCGTCAGTGTCAGCCAGTTTGCCGTGGCATACGGAGCTCCATCGCAGTCTTTAACACTGGTAGCATGCCGCGACAGCGTGGACGTGAACCGTATGTGCAGTTGACGGACTTTGAGCGAGGGCGTATAGTGGGCATGCGGGAGGCCGGGTGGACGTACCGCCGAATTGCTCAACACGTGGGGCGTGAGGTCTCCACAGTACATCGATGTTGTCGCCAGTGGTCGGCGGAAGGTGCACGTGCCCGTCGACCTGGGACCGGACCGCAGCGACGCACGGATGCACGCCAAGACCGTAGGATCCTACGCAGTGCCGTAGGGGACCGCACCGCCACTTCCCAGCAAATTAGGGACACTGTTGCTCCTGGGGTATCGGCGAGGACCATTCGCAACCGTCTCCATGAAGCTGGGCTACGGTCCCGCACACCGTTAGGCCGTCTTCCGCTCACGGCCCAACATCGTGCAGCCCGCCTCCAGTGGTGTCGCGACAGGCGTGAATGGAGGGACGAATGGAGACGCGTCGTCTTCAGCGATGAGAGTCGCTTCTGCCTTGGTGCCAATGATGGTCGTATGCGTGTTTGGCGCCGTGCAGGTGAGCGCCACAATCAGGACTGCATACGACCGAGGCACACAGGGCCAACACCCGGCAACATGGTGTGGGGAGCGATCTCCTACACTGGCCGTACACCACTGGTGATCGTCGAGGGGACACTGAATAGTGCACGGTACATCCAAACCGTCATCGAACCCATCGTTCTACCATTCCTAGACCGGCAAGGGAACTTGCTGTTCCAACAGGACAATGCACGTCCGCATGTATCCCGTGCCACCCAACGTGCTCTAGAAGGTGTAAGTCAACTACCCTGGCCAGCAATATCTCCGAATCTGTCCCCCATTGAGCATGTTTGGGACTGGATGAAGCGTCGTCTCACGCGGTCTGCACGTCCAGCACGAACGCTGGTTCAACTGAGGCGCCAGGTGGAAATGGCATGGCAAGCCGTTCCACAGGACTACATCCAGCATCTCTACGATCGTCTCCATGGGAGAATATCAGCCTGCATTGCTGCGAAAGGTGGATATACACTGTACTAGTGCCGACATTGTGCATGCTCTGTTGCCTGTGTCTATGTGCCTGTGGTTCTGTCAGTGTGATCATGTGATGTATCTGACCCCAGGAATGTGTCAATAAAGTTTCCCCTTCCTGGGACAATGAATTCACGGTGTTCTTATTTCAATTTCCAGGAGTGTACATGATACATTACTGTAGTCACGTTTTAATGAGGTTTTGTACGTTGTTAAGAAAGTATATTGTCCTATTTAAAAAAAAAAAGATACCATACGTGCTTCAGTATCTCTCGGTTGATACGAGTGTTAAGTGGAATGAATATGCAACAAAATTACGTGCACTTCTGCGTACTGTCACACACCGAAAGCTTCGTTTCGACATGTTGAACCGTTCACGAAACTTTTTGCGGTCAGTCGGGGGAAAATTTTACATTATTTCCGTAAGGAGAGCAAGCTTTACGTGATTCGCACTGTGTATTACGCATCTTTTCCTATAGAGCACCTGTATTTTCCTGGCGACACACGAATGTGAACCACATATTCCACTATATACGCTGGTGTGAAAAATGTAAGAAGGAAGCAATTTTCCCATGATGTGTCACTGCTAAGTAACATAGCTCAATAAAACTTGGATCATACATAGAATGCGAATTATTACATTTAAGTCCCTGCAATTCATGATAGTCTCCTATGGTTCGCAACAGGTTGTGATATCACCACGGACAGCAATGAATACTCTGAATGTGGCCGCAAAGCTGGTAAGGAGTTCATGTAGTAAGGTATTTCATGCCTCCACCGGCAAGATTAATAACTGCTGGATTGTCGTTGGTGTATGTGAACGTACTAACACGTCTCCCCAACGCGTCCCACACCTGCTCGGCCGCGCTGAGTGGCCGTGCGGTTAGAGGCGCCATGTCACGGATTACGCGACCCCTCCTGCCGGAACTTCAAGTCCTCCCTCGAGCATGGCTGTGTGTGTTGTTTGAACTGTGCTGCAGCTCACGTTGGTGCTGTTTGCAGGTTTCCGTCCTCTGTTGGAGGCCAGACGGTATCGTTTAGTTGGCGTGGTTGCGGTTGTTTGTCTTCTTCTCGTGTTGTCTAGCGCCACTCGTTTCGCAAGCGTTGCCTGTCCGCTAGCAGCAGCAGCGGCGGTTATCGATATGTAGTAACTGTTGCCGTATCTTTGGGGCGACGTCGTGGTTCTTCCGGGTCGTGTGAGTGGGCAGTTCGGTTGGGGACTCAAAAGGAGCCAGGACAGCGCAGTGCGAGAACACGCTGGGACAGCTGGCGGCGCGCATGGACTGCCGGATGGAAGGTCTGTGCTCACATGGGTGCACGACCTCGTCGTAAACCGGATCCAGCAAGCTTTAAAATGAGTGCATTTAAATCCAAGCAGAGAAACCTCCACCATTGTGATATCTCGCGATTCTCCAGTGACGTGGGTTTATGATGCTGCTCGTAGTGTCGCCGAGGCGAAGAGCAGCGAGTGGAGTGCTTGGGGAAGGCGGATCTGATTAGCTTTTCTCAACTTCTTATTACTATTTACTGCGTTCAGCTTGTTACAATTTGTTAAGTTCAACCAGCGGTATTTTTCCTGCCTGGTGCCCGCTAACGCCCCAGTTACTTGACCTGGGGGTTTTTGTATGTAACGGCAGTGTACGTTTCCACGCCTTGCCGCTGCTGTCCGGCAAAGCGTGTAGTTTTGACAGCTTTCTTGATTGTAGGCCGTTTGTGATTCTTCTACGCTGGTGCTAGTGATTCCTTTCTCGTTCCGGCTGCTCTAAGCACAATATTCTGGGGGCGTAGTGCAGTCCGCCGGTTCTGGCTTTGGCGTACTGTTCCATTCTTGCATTTGGTTTATGAGACGTCAGGTAGCTTCAGCAAGATTAACATTAGTCATTCGTTAGGCTGCCACTAGTCTGAGTTACCATCTTGTGAAGTGAACGCAACTCTTGGCTGCCTATCTCATCGCTCGCGAATGTGTTTGTTGCCGGACCTTCTTAGAGGTCGATTCCTGGAGCACCGTCTGTGACTGGTCCTTGTTTTTTATTATTGTATTATTTATTACCATTCCTTGTAACGCCTACATTAAAGGTTATGTATGTCTACTTAATAATTCAGGTCGCCTTCTGGAATAAATCTAGTAGTGTTAGGGTTGTGTTACAAGGCTACCATCTTGTTGTTTTACCCGTTTGGTTGTCAGTTGCTTGTTTCTTTTAATTAACCTTTGCTTGTATTTGCTGTTTTACAGCAGGTTTCTAAATTTTTTATGTAATTGCCGTTGCTGGCGCGTAAGGCGTTCAGCTATGATTATGGTCATTTGCTTTGAAATTCGATATTTGTATTTTAGCAGTAAGCCTTAAAAACTTATTTACTGCCATTCCTGGCGTCTGGTACCTTATGCTGAGTTTGTGGCCACTTACGTTTTAATATTTCAGTACTTGTAAGTTGTAATTGGAGCGAGTTAATTTCTTAATTTATTGCTATTCTTGGCGTGTAAGGCGTTCAGCTGAGATCACAGTGTCTTTAAATAAAAAAAATAAAAAAAATAAAAAAAAACATTATCTGTATCTATATTTTATAGTGATTTGCTAAATTGTAAACCACTGAAAACACTATTATTTACACAGTTGTTTATTCTTTCGTTAATAACGTGTGGTATTTTTTTTGTTTATCGTTGAGTCTAGAATTACTGGTTTAAAATAAATTGTGCGTAACTGTAAAAAGACAACCAATAGTAACTGATTACGGTCCCGTCCACAATCGTAACCAAATCCTGCATTCCCTTGACCACCAGGTCTCACTGTTCTTAGCATAAATTAGTTTAAGCAGTGTGTAAGTCTAGGAACCGATGACCTCAGCAGGTTGGTCCCTTAGGAATTCACACATATTTGAACATTTTTGAACACCTGCTCGATGAGATTTAAGTCGGGGGAAGGGGTAGACCTGTCCATTCACCGAACATCCGCTCGCACCTGCACTGTTCGATTTGATCGCGCATTGTCATCCATAGAAAAGAAGTAAGGCCGAATGCATCTCTGAGTAGAGAATTATGGGGAAGAAGAGTCTACCGTGGTCAAAGATTTGGAGGTCATTACGCCCTTGCACTGACGTTCACGCCATAGCACCTGGACCACCAAAACGACCGTATCCAACACGGTTTCTGAGTGAACTACGGGTTCTCATCTCTTGCCGTAATAGGGTGCGTCTAGAATCACTATTCAAACTGAATCTCCTCTTGTCCGAGAAAAGAACGCGACTCTATTGCCGGTTGGTCCATTCTCTATGCTCTCAGCACCATCGCAAACGGCGCCGCCGACGTGCGGGTGTCGTTGGGGACAGACATCACCCTGTAACTCACCACTGGCTATCTTACTATTCATTGAGCGACACCCTATGGAGGGTTACTTACTTTCACTAGCAGAAGCTTCTTTTGATTACTATTATTTGTTTATTCTAACCTACTATGATGGCATATCCTGTCCACATTCGCTCTTATTTTTCTTTGGCGACGTAACTTTCTCCGAATAGTTTTGCCCGTTATTTGAAATAGATTTAGACTCATCTAAATTTTAGGAACAATTCCTTCACTGATTGAATTTATTAGGGTCGCAACGGATAACGCAATGGTATTCTATGGGGCAGTCAGAGAAAGCTCCGTACCGTTAGCTAAACCTGAACCAAGCACTTTGGATTTTAGGAGCGTAATCATCAATACTACAAATGTGACACTATTTTGAGATGTATTGAAAATAATTTAACGATCACGGAAATAGCTTCAAATGATAAAATATTTATTTTTGACTAATATTTCGCATGTTAACAGTAATCTTTTTGTATTCAATAGATGGACAAAACATTCCTGGTTCATTTATATAGGATCCTATTGCTTTCTCATACGAGAATAACAATCGACGTTGGCCTTAATCTGTAGAGTCCTGTGGGGTGAGAAAATCTGGGGAGCACGTTGGTGGCTGCATATCTTTGCATGAAGCGCTTGTATTCAAATATATTCATCTTGCCGAATAAACGCTCGGCACAGTTTTACTGATAATTTAAAATGTCCCGCACAAATAAAATAAAATGGCAGACAGTAACTTTTAAGGCTTGGGCTGCGCTTTGAATCTATAGACCGCGTGGTCGCGCCTAACGGAAATCACACTATTACGTCACTGATTAACTGAATCAATAATTGTAACCAGAACGTAAATGGTAATTCAAAAATAGCTAGGAAAAGAAATTGTTGAGACTAACAAATTATTATTAACAGATTCAAATACCTTTTGTCCCTTGTTCGATACAGACGTTCTGGGGGAACGCCTGGTCGCTTACCTGTCTTCAGGACAACTCACCCTGTAACCGTCGCGCGGAGCTGTCTCCGATCAGCCCGAGGTGGTGGGGGAGGCCAATGACCGGCCTCTGCTACGAAAAACGTTTTGCTTTACTCATCTTTGGCCAAGCCCTCCTGTTCCTGCTCTCTGCCTTCCACCGACACCGTTTGGGTTGGTAGAAGATTAAGAAACCCACCACTTCTCTGGTTTATATGGATATAGGGTTTGTTCTTTCGGACATTTCCGAAAGAACAGAAACCATTCATGACGTGCAGCCGTCTAGAACGAAATTAGAAATATATTAATACCGTCAGCTGCGCACGGGCGTTGATATAGTCCTCTTACAGGACTTGGAAGAATGTCTTCCACGAGTAATGAGTGTGTTGGGATGGGATACTACGAATGTAATGTGCAGCCAACTGATTGACAAAGAAAGATGCTGAACGTAGGAAATAATTGAAAGTAGACCATTCGCAGTGGAATGATCTGCTGAAGAGGAGGTGTAATTTATTATTATTATTATTATTATTATTACATGAGGCGTGAGTAACAGACTACTAACTAAGGGAGAAGTGATGGATATGGAAACTAGAGTGTGGATCTGGACTACATTGAAGGAAAAGAATTATATGCTAGTTTGTAAGCAGTGACTTACAAGAAATAAATACACTACTGGCTATTAAAATTGCTACACCAAGAAGAAATGCAGATGATAAACGGGTATTCATTGGACAAATATATTATACGAGAACTGACATGTGATTACATTTTCACGCAGTTTGGGTGCATAGATCCTGAGAAATCAGTACCCAGAACAACCACCTCTGGCCGTAATAACGGCCTTGATACGCCTGGGCATTGAGTCAAACAGAGCTTGGATGGCGTGTACAGGTACAGCTGTCCATGCAGCTTCAACACGATACCACAGTTCATCAAGAGTAGTGACTGGCGTATTGTGACAAGCCAGTTGCTCGGCCACCATTGACCAGACGTTTTCAATTGGTGAGAGGTCTGGAGAATGTGCTGACCAGGGCAGCAGTCGAACATTTTCTGTATCAAGAAAGGTCCGTACAGGACCTGCAACATGCGGTAGTGCATTATGCTGCTCAGATGTAGAGTTTCGCAGGGATCGAATGAAGGGTAGAGCCACGGGTCGTAACACATCTGAAATGTATCGTCCACTGTTCAAAGTGCTGTCAATGCGAACAAGAGGTGACGGAGACGTGTAACCAATGGCACTCCATACCATCACGCCGGGTGATACGCCAGTATGGCGATGACGAATACACGCTTCCATTGTGCGTTCACACGATGTCGCCAAACACGGATGCGACCATCATGATGCTGTAAACAGAACCTGGATTCATCCGAAAAAATGACGTTTTGCCATTCGTGCACCCAGATTCGTCGTTGAGTACACCATCGCAAGCGCTCCTGTCTGTGATACTGCGTAGAGGGTAACCACAGTCATGGTCTCCGAGCTGGTAGTCCATGCTACTGAAAACGTCGTCGAACTGTTCGTGCAGACGGTTGTTGTTTTGCAAACGTCCCCATGTGTTGCCTCAGGGATCGAGACGTGGCTGCACGATCCGTTACAGCCATGCGAATAAGATGCCTGACATGTCGACTACTAGTGATACGAGGCCGTTTGGATCCAGCACGGCGTTCCGTATTACCCTCCTGAAGCCACCGATTCCATATTCTGCTAACAGCCATTGGATCTCGACCAACGCGAGCAGCAATGTCGCGATACGCAATCGCGATAGGCTACAATTCGACCTTTATCAAAGTCGGAAACGTGATGGTACGCATTTCTCCTCCTTACATGAGGTATCACAACAACGTTTCACCAGGCAACGCCTGTCGACTGCTGTTTGTGTATGAGGAATCGGCTGGAAACTTCCCTCATGTCAGCACGTTGTAGGTATCGCCACCGGCGCCAACCTTGCGTGAACGCTGAAAAGCTAATCATGTCCATATCACAGCATCTTCTTCCTGTCGGTTAAATTTCGCGTCTGTAGCACGTCATCTTCGCGGTGTAGTAATTTTAATGGCCAGTAGTGTAAATAGAGTCCTCCCGTTAGTTTAGCTACAGCCCGTTCTACAGATTGATTTAAGGTACAGGCGTCCTGGTGATCCACGCGATCGCGAAGACAGCGGCATCTGAAAGCCGTCAACAAATGCGTTGCGCCGTGACGCAGCCAGCGCGGAGTCCATCAAGCCACTTGACCCCGGCGCTGCAATCGGCGTCTGGCCATCTGCGGGCAGCCGTTTGTTCGTGTCCCTCCAGAGCATTCTCCGCCACCGACGTGGCTATTCTTGGCCACCCACTGTTAACAACAGTGCGCTGCCGCGAATGTGTTGCAGCACGCATTCTCACAAACACACACACACACACACACACACACACACACACACACACACACACAGCGAGTTGGATGGCACAGTGGTTAACACACTGGACTCGCATTCGGAAGGACGGCGGCTCAGATGCACACGATAACCTCTAATCTTCCTTTCTTTTTATGGCAGCACGCAATCCAGCCGAAGAGCACGTCATCTCGGCATGTTATCGCTAGCAGACAGAGGCAAGAGACTGCATCACCTTCACCAACATCTTAGCTCGCTAGTGGCAATGTAGGAGAAGAAGGCAGATAGTTACGTGAACAGCTTTGATATTTATAATATACTTATTAAAATCAAATTCTGATTTTGGAAAGATGCAGATAGTTGTGCCACCCACATAGCCGTAGGAACATAGGCAAGGGAATTCCCCAAGACGTGAAATGCAACACCTGGAAAATGTTCTGAGGAACAATGGGTACTCCACAAATTATATTAGAAGTGTAACAGAGCCAAACACTCGGCGAAGTAAGGAATCAGAAAAAGAAATGGTTCAAATAGTTCAAATGGCTCTGAGCACTATGCGACTTAACTTCTGAGGTCATCAGTCGCCTAGAACTTAGAACTAATTAAACCTAACTAACCTAAGGACATCACACACATCCATGCCTGAGGCAGGATTCGAACCTGCGACCGTAGCGGTCACTCGGTTCCAGACTGTAGCGCCTACAATCGCACGACCACTCCGGCCGGCAGAAATGTCGGGTACGGCCTTTCTACCATACATTCCCAGAGTGACGGACAGAATCGGCTGTATACTGCGCAAACATGGCATAAAGACGATTTTCAAACCGACAAGGAAGATCAAACAGTGTCTCAGATTGGCGAAGGAGAAAAGGGACTCCCTTGCAATATCGGGAATATACCGTATACCATGCACATGCTCAAAAGTTTATGTCGGTATGACTGGACGATCAATCAACACGAGGATCAAAGAACATAAGCGACATTGCCGGTTGGGGCAGGTGGAGAAATCAGCCGTGGCAGAGCACGCATTGAATGAGACCGACCACGTAACAAAATTCGCCGACACGGAAGTTCTGGCTGTAGAGAAGCACTATCACACGCGCTTGTTCAGAGAAGCTGTAGAAATACAAAAACACGCGAACAGTTTCAACAAGAAAGAGGAAAGCCTTAAGGTAAACTGATCCTGGCTTCCCGTACTGCAGCGAACGACCGTCGCGGGTAGCAAGAGGAGATTCGCACCGGAAATGGCCGCGGAGAAGCCCTCGGACGTTGCCACGCCAGGTAGATATAGTCTGCGGCCGCGAGCTCGGCTCCAGCAATGGAGGGTGAAGCTTTGGCAACGCCAGCCACTCGTGCTGGTGAAACGTCAGTGAAATCGTTAGATGAAGGTCTGCCGAAGAACCCGAGACGGAAGCCAATAGGCAGTTTGTCAATAGGTGGCCACGGAAGCCTTAACAATTTTGAATTCCCCAAGGTTCTATCTTAGGTTCATTATTGTTTAACATATATGTTCACGCAATTTTTTTCAGTATACAGCAGACATAATTACACTCCTGGAAATGGAAAAAAGAACACATTGACACCGGTGTGTCAGACCCACCATACTTGCTCCGGACACTGCGAGAGGGCTGTACAAGCAATAATCACACGCACGGCACAGCGGACACACCAGGAACCGCGGTGTTGGCCGTCGAATGGCGCTAGCTGCGCAGCATTTGTGCACCGCCGCCGTCAGTGTCAGCCAGTTTGCCGTGGCATACGGAGCTCCATCGCAGTCTTTAACACTGGTAGCATGCCGCGACAGCGTGGACGTGAACCGTATGTGCAGTTGACGGACTTTGAGCGAGGGCGTATAGTGGGCATGCGGGAGGCCGGGTGGACGTACCGCCGAATTGCTCAACACGTGGGGCGTGAGGTCTCCACAGTACATCGATGTTGTCGTCAGTGGTCGGCGGAAGGTGCACGTGCCCGTCGACCTGGGACCGGACCGCAGCGACGCACGGATGTACGCTAAGACCGTAGGATCCTACACAGTGCCGTAGGGGACCGCACCGCCACTTCCCAGCAAATTAGGGGCACTGTTGCTCCTGGGGTATCGGCGAGGATGGACGAATGGAGACGTGTCGTATTCAGCGATGAGAGTCGCTTCTGCCTTGGTGCCAATGATGGTCGTATGCGTGTTTGGCGCCGTGCAGGTGAGCGCCACAATCAGGACTGCATACGACCGAGGCACACAGGGCCAACACCCGGCATCATGGTGTGGGGAGCGATCTCCTACACTGGCCGTACACCACTGGTGATCGTCGAGGGGACACTGAATAGTGCACGGTACATCCAAACCGTCGTCGAACCCATCGTTCTACCATTCCTAGACCGGCAAGGGAACTTGCTGTTCCAACAGGACAATGCACGTCCGCATGTATCCCGTGCCACCCAATGTGCTCTAGAAGGTGTAAGTCAACTACCCTGGCCAGCAAGATCTCCGGATCTGTCCCCCATTGAGCATGTTTGAGACTGGATGAAGCGTCGTCTCACGCGGTCTGCACGTCCAGCACGAACGCTGGTCCAACTGAGGCGCCAGGTGGAAATGGCATGGCAAGCCGTTCCACAGGACTACATCCAGCATCTCTACGATCGTCTCCATGGGAGAACAGCAGCCTGCATTGCTGCGAAAGGTGGATATACACTGTACTAGTGCCGACATTGTGCATGCTCTGTTGCCTGTGTCTATGTGCCTGTGGTTCTGTCAGTGTGATCATGTGCTGTATCTGACCCCAGGAATGTGTCAATAAAGTTTCCCCTTCCTGGGACAATGAATTCACGGTGTTCTTATTTCAATTTCCAGGAGTGTAGTTCATTCATACAAGTATTGTAATCAACCTACAGTAAACTAAGAAATGATAATACAAGCCGTTAAATGAAGTACTGACTCCTTTCTCCAAATAGCATCTCTCTCAAAAACGGAAAATATCATCATCAGTTTTACACATCGGAGTGTCGAGTTCGAATGATAAATGTAGAACTAAGATACGAAAAAAAAATATTCTGCTGCTTCGTAAAAAACTCATCTCAGATACTATTGTGATTCGTACTTTGGCGTCAGAGACAAGGAAATCGGTAAGTGAACAAAGTTTTCTCATTTCGTTTAATGTCCTTTAGTTACACGACAGTTGGTATTACGAATAGGATTTCTTATGACTGTCTTTTAGAGAAGCATAGTTGCACATCGTGCCTAGTACACGTCCACAGCGGCGTTCGGGGACCACAACACAGTTGCGACACTTGAGGATGGGCTTATGAGAGCCCGAAACAGGTCATGAAAATAAAAGAAATTTACAACTGAAGCGGTATTTTCAACCTCTGGTTTTAGAGAAGTCTTAAGAGATGGGTATTTTACTCATAGTAATGAAGTAAGCCGCGCAGATTGGCCGCGCGGTTTGAGGCATCATGTCACCGACTGCGCGGCCCCTCCAGCCGGAGGTTCGAGCCGTCCTTCGGGCGTGTGTGCGTGTGTTGTTCTTAGCATAGGTTAGTTTAAGTTGGTTTAAGTAGTGTGTAAGTCTAGGGATCGATGACCTAAGCAGTTTGGTCCCTTAGGAATTCACACACATCTGAACATTTGAACAATGAAGTAAATAAGTTCAGGAATTTGCTGTGACCCGGGCCGCAACTCGAAGCAGGAAGATTATGTGTCGCAGGTAGTGCTGTTCCCAACCAAGCACCCAGGCACGAACAACGCATATTCACCTGTGGCAGTTGCTCTCCCTTACTTTCCGCCGGCCGCGGTGGTCTAGCGGTTCTAGGCGCTCAGTCCGGAACCGCGCGACTGCTACGGTCGCAGGTTCGAATCCTGCCTCGGGCATGGATGTGTGTGATGTCCTTATGTTAGTTAGGTTTAAGTAGTTCTAAGTTCTAGGGACTGATGACCACAGTTGTTAAGTCCCATAGTGCTCAGAGCCATTTGAACCATTTGAGTCCGCAGCTCGTGGTCGTGCGGTAGCGTTCTCGCTTCCCACGCCCGTGGTCCCGGGTTCGATTCCCGGCGGGGTCGGGGATTTTCTCTGCCTCGTGATGACTGGGTGTTGTGTGCTGTCCTTACGTTGGTTAGGTTTAAGTAGTTCTAAGTTCTAGGGGACTGATGACCACAGCTGTTAAGTCCCATAGTGCTCAGAGCCATTTGAACCATTTGAACCTTACTTTCCAAACTACATGCTTAGCCCCAGTGTAGGGGACTGTTAGTAAAATAAATCTTTCACTATGCTGTGGAGTGCACTGTTTTGAAACGCACATCCCGCTGGAGAGCGTAATATTCTTCTGCGAAGAAATTCTCATTAAATGTGTTGAAACTAATCCAGTACCCTTCAGAAGGCTACGTGCACAACTGCGTTACCAATACAAACAAGAGTTTTTTGTACATTCATTAAAACTGATGTCATCTCAGAAACGGGTTAACAACGTTGATGTTGAAATCTGAAATCTCTTACCTAAAGATATAAATGGAATGGTAGATATGAAAGGAAGATAAAATAATTTCTACTGGTCAGTCACAGCTTTCCATTACAGACGATACACTTCACCATCCAAGATGCACTACGGGGTAAAAATGAGCCAAAATGTCACGGACTATCATCCTAAAAAAGAATTTCAATAAGAAACTCTGTAAATCTGTTCCAAATTACTCGCAGTTGGTGGTTCGTTTTTTACAGTCGGAGACCCAAGTGCCTTTTGGCATCTAATAAGGGAGGAGATATCATTTACGGAATTTTAAAGACCATCACAGAGTTCTAATACAATAATTTACGAAAATAATGTAAAATTTTCCCCCGACTGACCGCACAAAGGTACGATTCCGTCGTCCCACAACGGAGTTGAGTTATCATACTGCAACATCGCTCCAGATTATATTTTACATACACGGGTCGGTGTACCCGTGAAATTTATATGAAACATTGTACAACCTACTTTTTACATTCTCTTCTGTAAATCTTTTCTGTGGAATTCAGGGGCATTCATTTGGATTTGTTGCGCGTTATGAGCAAATGCTGCATACAGTATCCTTGTGAAAGGAAACCCAGAAAGTGTCTAGAAAAAATTGCGCTTTGGTTGCTTAACAGCTCCAGATTGTCCCCAACCAACAATACCAATTAAATTTAGTTTACATCGTCAACGAAACGTTATCTACAGCTTATGCGAAAACCAGACTGTAGTGGCTCTGAGCACTATAGGACTTAACATCTATGGTCATCAGTCCCCTAGAACTTAGAACTACTTAAACCTAACTAACCTAAGGACATCACACAACACCCAGTCATCACCCAGACTGTAGTCATAACATCTGGATACGGAAGGTAGCAGTGGCTGAGAAGGGTGTGTGATAGGGACGTTACTCAATCTATACAATAAGATAGTAGTAAAGGAAACCAAAGAGGCATTTGGCAAAGGATCTAGAGTTCGAAGAGAAAAAATAAAAACTTTGAGCTTTTCAGACGACAATGTAATTCTGTCAGCGATTGCAACGAATGTGGAAGATCTGTAAATGGAATGGACGGTATCTTGAAAAGTAGTTTAATATGAATACCAACAAAGGTAAACAAGGGTAATGAAGTGGAATCGGATTAAAAAAACATGGTTCAAATGGTTCTGAGTACTATGGGACTCAACTGCTGAGGTCATTAGTCCCCTAGAACTTAGAACTAGTTAAACCTAACTAACCTAAGGACATCACAAACATCCATGCCCGAGGCAGGATTCGAACCTGCGACCGTAGCGGTCTTGCGGTTCCAGGCTGCAGCGCCTTTAACCGCACGGCCACTTCGGCCGGCGGAATCGGATTAAATCAGGCACTGCTGCGAGAATTAAATTAGGAAATGAGACGTTACAAGTATAAGTTGGTCAGCAATATTATTGATCATAGCCAAAGTAAATATGATATAAAATACAAATGCGTTTCTAGAAACGAGAAATACGTGATCATTTACTGTAAATTTCATTTTTAAGAGATGTTTGCTGAAAGTGTTTGTCTGGAGTGTAGGCTTGTAGGGAAGTTAAATGTGGACGATAAGCAGTTCAGACAAGAAGCGAAAAGAGGCTTTTGAAGTGTGACGCTACAGAAGAATTCAGATGATTAGATGATAAGATCGGGTTGCCAATGAAGAGGCTTGATGAGAAACTTGTTTGTATACACCATCAGCTGCTGTATAAACTTTACTGAAACGTTTTATTGGTTTCAGTCTATGTGGAACATTTCTGGCACTCGACAAAAAGTCGTTTTAGCATCTCACTTTCCGTTGTATTAAACATAGTTGCCTTCACATTGACTTAAACAGGCGAACATCACTATAGATTACGTTTGGTTCTTAAATCTGTGTTAAGGTAACTTGAAAAATATTTAATGAAGAGATACTGAACTGATTTGAGTAGAAAAGAGCGACACAGTAGAACTTGACTAAAAGAATGGATCCGTTGACATGACACATCCTGAGGCATCAAGGAACTGACAGCTTGGTAACGGTGGGAAGTCTGTGTAAATCGGTCGGGGGAGGGGGGGGGGTGATAAAAATTTAGAGTGAGTACAAGGCTCGAATACAGTTAACAAGTTCAAAGGGATGTACGCTGAAACAGTTATGCAAAGCTGAAGAGACTTACATAGAATAGACGAGCGTGGAGAGCTGTATAAAACCAGACTCTGGACAGAATACCACTACAACAGCTACTGTCTACCCTCCATGCTTAACTACACAGATCTGCGACATAAAAATTGTTTAAAATTTATTAACTGATTTTTATAGTGTTTTCAACGCTGATTTCGGGAAAAATAGTGAAAAAATTCCATCACGTACCGTTATTTCACAAACTGCTTGTCTAGTTATAGCTTTTTTCGATACTTCAGTACTCTAATGAGTTTGAATTTTGGTTTTTAGGATCTCCATAAACTATTAATTAGCCGTTTTTGTACTAGATATACCTAAAATAGAGTAATTAGGAGAAACCAGCAGTATTTTCATGTCAGTGCGTCCGTCGCGCTCCCCTTTCCCCCGCCATCATCAAGCAGTGAGCTTCTGCCGTTGTCCTTCAGTTTACAGTACCTCTTCACTCTGTGCTGTTCACGTGTTGTTGTTACTAATGCTTTACAGTAGTGACCCTTTCCTTGTGTTGTGAAGTTGTTTTATGGACAATGGACAATGACTGCCAGAGGATGTATAAACTCGCCAGATTGCTTCTTCTACATTTGTGGTAACTATACCGTTAAAAAGCAACAAAGAAACCTTTCCAATTTTGTTGAAAAAGTATATTTCGCCTATTTTGGTATAAAGTTAGGCGATCAGGATTAGCCTCGGGCGCCACACAAAGTTTGTTCAGTGTGTGTTGAAGAACTGACGCAATGGTTTCAACGTAAAAGGAAGTCCTTACGTTTTGGAATACCAATAGTTTGGGTGGAGCCCAAAAATCATAGTGATGGCTATTATTTTTGTTCTTGCAACATACGAGGTTTTGATTTGAAAAACAAAAAGGATATTTCTTATCCTAACATTCAATCAGCCATTCGGCCTGTTCCTCATGGACCTGAAGTACCATTACCCTCTCCTCCATATTCTTTGGATGATATAGATGATCACTAGGCATTGGCTCAGCAAGGTGATAGTGAAAAAGACATTCAAATATTTCAGTATTTTAAACATAGCTGCACAACAGCAACGGCTCCACGTAATAAAATTATAAACAGCCGACCAGTTGCAATGGATAAAGAATTATTTACCAAGGTTTCAACAAATTTAAATTTGTCTTCTTCAGAAGGTGGCAATTTTACATTAGTAAGGACTAATGTACCATCGCCGTTTTTACAAATGTCGGCATAGATCCATTTGTCAAAATTAAAATATAGCCCTAGAAATAGGGTTTGTCACGTAAATATAAATTACTACATGGATCTTGCAGAGTCGGTTGTGAGCTCTGCAAGATCCATGTACTAATTTATAATTACGTGACAAACCCTATTTCTAGGGCTAGAGCTCACAACCGACTCTGCAAGATCCATGTAGTAATTTATATTTACGTGACAAACCCTATTTCTAGGGCTATATTTCAATTTTGACAAATGGCTCTATGCCGACATTTGTAAAAACGGCGATGGTACATTAGTCCTTACTAATGTAAAATTGCCACCTTCTGAAGAAGACAAATTTAAATTTGTTGAAACCTTGGTAAAGAATTCTTTATCCATTGCAATTGGTCGGCTCTTTATAATTTTATTCAAATGTTTTTTATTCCAGTTTTTGATCACAATATCAGTTCCTTTGACGATGACCGGTTTCAGTCAATAATGACCATCTTCTCATCTGTTCTACACCATGTTCTAATGTGATAAGTCTGTAATGGCGTCATCAAAACATATAAATATGTCCGTATCACATTAAAAATGGAGTAGAACAGATCTGAAGATGGTCAATATTGACTGAAACCGGTCATCGTGAAAGGAATTGATATTGTGATCAAAGACTGGAACAAAAAACATTTGACAGTATTGGATCACTGTTCATATTTGTGACTATGTCGCAGCTGGTGAAAGACAGAGACTGCTATGATCCTGGCCCAACCGATCCCATTCCATTCTCACAATCTGAACTGAACGATTTAGTTAGAGACCTAGGCCTTTCTAAAGAATCGTGTTGTGTACATAGTTCCGCGTAGTCAGCGTGTACACAACTTTCCCACCAGAGCGCGCCACACTAAGCACAACAGCGCAGGCGCAGCGGTCGTCCGTCTCTGCACTACGAGGTGGCGCTGTCTTAGAGACGGACCAAACTCTGCTTCCGCCGATCCGCGTATTAATATGTAACGCAGCCAATGAGATTGCTGCTAACGTAGAACCTTTTCTCCTCGCAGATCACACTCGCGCAGTGATACCTGAACGCGCGAGGTATTATAACGAGTGTACAGACCTCTGATTAGTCAGTCTGCATTTGTCTGCACCAGTCTGTGCAAGTCTGCATTAGTCTGTACCAGTCTATAGTCAAGTTTCAGTCTGCGCCTAATAAGATTATCATATTCCTGTACATAGCCATGAAGAAAAATGTATAGACACTTTGTCAAGTAACAGAGATATGTGAGAATAAGATTAACGTACCGAGACCAAAGGAACATCAGATTGTCATTTGTAAATAGCATCCAGAACCAAGTTAAGTTATTTTTATACTTGTTATTATTTTAATAAATGTGTGTGAAAATTAATCAAGTTCTGTTCAAAGTTGGTCACCGTCAATCTGCTACTCTAAGCATGCAAGTGGCATTTCTATCGTCTGACCTAACAGCAGAAGATAAACATGTCACGATAAGACCGCTCGCCTACTTCGTTAGAGCAACAAGTCAACTAATCTGATGGTGTGTGTACCGAAGGTCTTACAGTATGCACACCACAAATCGGCAGAGGTTTTAGGATCTAGATTGAAAGATAAGCATATGTTGGCTCCAGGTACATCCTTTTCTTGGCGTCGATGGAGGGAAAAGGAGTTTGTATCTTTCTTCTCTCAAGAATGTGAGCTGGTGTTTTGCAGTGATGTTCGTGGACTTACGGCACGTTTCAAAATAGAATATGCTTCTGATGAGTGGAGACTTTTTATTGAAAAAGAAGCCTTAAAGCAGTACTTCTACACAATGGCGATAAGTATGCTTTTATAACAGTTGGACACTCGGTTCACTAAAAGAATGTTACGAAAACCTTGAACTGGTTATAAGCAAACTGTGCTATTGAGACGACAAATGGACACTATATGGTGATTTAAAAGTGATTTCAATGCTGCTTGGTCAACAAAGTGGCTATACAAAGTTTCCTTGATTTCTCGGTGAATGGTACAGTAGAGACAGAAAGCAACATTACGTAAAAAAAGCTTGGCCCTTGAGAAAAACCTTACAGGTAGGGGTTAAAAATGTTGAGAGGAAAAGCCTTGTGGATCCCAAAAAGGTGTTACTTCCACCACTTCACATTAAGTTGGGGCTGATGAAACAAATTGTTAAGGCTTTGCCAAAAGAAGGGGAGTGTTTCAGATAGCTTTGTGAACAGTTTCCTGGTTTATCCGAGACAAAGGTAAAGGAAGGAATCTTTGTCGGATCAGACATTAGAAAATTCATGGCAGATCCCAACTTTGTGGACAAAATGGAAATAAAAGAAACGGTAGCCTGGACATCTATTAAATTACTTGTTACCGGTTTCCTAGGAAACAAAAGAGATACAAACTACAAGACAATCGTCGCAGACATGCTCGACAACTTTAAGAAGCTGGGCTGTAACATGAGCATTAAAGTTCGTTTTCTCTACTCACATCTTGACTACTTCCTGCAAACTTTGGTGATGTAAGTGAAGAGCAGGGCGACAGATTCCACCAAGACATCAAAGAAATGGAAAGAAGATATCAAGGAAGATGAAACGTCAACGTGATAGCGGACTACTGCTGGATGATAAAAAGAGATGATCCTCAACGAGTCCACACCCGGAAAAGAAGCTATGACAGAAAGCGAAAGCGTTATTATAAGGACTTACGAGCTTAAAGAGAAATGGAAGTGTACTGGTAATGTAGTTAACAAAATGATTTACAAATAAAATAAAATTTTATAACGTTGGAAAAAATGTGATAAATTGCTTAAATTTTTTATTATACCCAAAAATACTCCCTTTTTTGTGAGAAAATTTGACGTGATAGAAAAAAATGGATTGCATTTTTGAAATCAGCACTGAAAAGTACATAAAAATCAGTTATCAAATTTCAAACAACTTTGAAAAAACATTTGTTTGCAGTACCTCTGCTATCAAAAGTCATTCATTGTCATTACGCTAGGAGGGTTCAATAAGTAAAGCTACACGTATTTTCGCAGTGTTGGCGTGTCAGTCGCCACAGAAATATGAACGAACTTCTACTCCATGATAAAGCAAGACCTCACTTAAGCCTGTGCACCCCAGAGGAGCTCTCAGAACTTCGTTACACTGTTCTTTCTCATCCACCCGACAGGCCGCATCTCGCACCTTCTGACTTCCATGTGTTTGGATGCGCTCCGCAGCAAGCAGTACGTAGATGACGGGGAGGTTACTGATGCAGCAAGACGTTGTCTCCAACGTCGACCAGTAGAATGGTACCCTACCAGTAAGGTGGCGTAAGACCGTCGCATTGAACAGAGATTATGTTGAAAAATAGGGTTGCTTTCAGAAGAAATATGTGTTCCATTACTCGTTGAACGCTCCTCGTAATCCAATAAATCTGATACGTTTTTAACGATATTGTAAGGATATGCCCACATTGCTGTGTCTCGCTCCATAGGTTTACAGTCATAAATCCTGTAGACTTTGTAACTGGACGTGACATTAATCCCGTTCGTTTCCGTCTAGAGAACGGCCGACTTGCTGAAGAAAGCACCGCAGCCGCCGCCGCCGGCTATCACAAGTGGGATGGAGCCCACCGTGAAACGCCCAAGCAGCTTCTCAGGGCTATAAACAACCCAGCGCAGTATCCAGGTACGGTTATAGCTGCTTTTGTGGGTCAAGGAAAACGTCAGATCCGGTGAACACACAGCTGCCGTGCTACATAGGATGGCGCTCCCATTGTCTATTTAATTTAAAAAAAAAAAGGTACTGACCTCCTGACTGTAACAGAAACACTAGATTTTTAGATAAGGGTAATTATTAGCGAATTATTAAGTCTAGTTCTTTTGCAGTAAACATTATATTCCTGTTTTTTTTCCTTAGTAAGATATAGAACAGAGTGATTACCTAAAACAATTAAACTTTTATTGAACTAGTCTGTGCCACTTTAGGACCAGGTTTATCCGAAATTATATTATGAGAGGGAGTTTGGCAGTTAGCTGGAGGTTCTCTGTTCCAAATCATTCCATTTTTTCCAGTGAAATAATCTTTCACGGTGTTGCCATTACTAATTATTACATTACCACGATCGTGTGGCATCGTGTGACATCTGTAAACATCAGCACTCAACTACTCAGTACTAGTTGAGTATTGATGCTGATGGATATCACATTGCACCAAACTTTGTATGAAGACTTTCCTTTTTATGTTCTGATAATGGGCTGTGCCCAAAACGTGCCATTAAATAATAATTTTAAACAGCAAGTAGCCAGTTAACCTAGCAACCTATTCAGCAGTGGCATAAGTCTCAAGTCCACTGATACAGTTGTGAAGGATATCACAAAGACGTTGCATCCCCTTCTACGGTAAAGTGGCCCACAACTGTTGAAACTGGTCTTTAATATCCTTGTTATTAGTAGTGGCACGGAGTTGACGTCCGAGATGGTTCCACACATTTTGTTGGGGCATCATGCTGGCCACAAGAGTACCTCAGCATGAATCAGACAGTTAATAGATGCACGTGCCATGTGTGGGAGACTTTGTCCTGTTGAAAAGTAGCACCACGACACTGTCACATGAGGGGTAACATAAGAGGACACAGAATGTTCATGCTGTACCATTGCGCCTTCAGAATTCACTCAGTCACTACGAGTCGTGACGTGAAGTCTCCCCCGATGATTCCCCACACCACAGTGCGAGGATTAAACACAGTTTTGCCTCTCCAAAACATTGGAAGAATGGAAACTCGTCCTAGGTCGTCACGAAAGTCACCGGTGTTCATACGGGTAGCTGAGGGAAACGTTTCATACACCCCGCCTCTCAGAATGGGCGGCATGCAGTCACCCTTCCAAGGGAATGTTATTTCCGACACATTTCGCGGCGTTAAACGACAATTCCCGATGATTGCGGGTTGCACAGAATGACGTTCTTCACACCCTTTGACACAGCTGACACGCTATGGACGATTAAACACTTCTCTGATCTCGTGGAGCTGCAACCCCAATGAATGTAATCTGACGCCTTAGGTGTGTAGTGTGTTCGAAATTGTTGCTCTGTTATAGAAGGTGGAGCTACTTCGAGCCGTTCAAACCCATTTGACAAAATTTGAACGTGATCCGAAGTAGCAACGGATTGCCTCCCCTCTGGCGTCAGAGAAGTGGCAGAGCGCCATTCAGCTGAATGGTTCATAAATGGGTCCAATGGCTCTAAGCACTATGGGACTTAACTCTGAGGTCAACAGTACCCTAGACTTAGAACTACTTAAACCTAACTAACCTACGGACATCATACACTTCAATGCCCGAGGTTACAGACTGAAGCGCCTAGAACCGCTCGGCCACAGCAGCCGGCTGCTGAACGGTTGTTGAAGTCTCTGTTCACGTACGTTTTTGAAGAGCTCAACAAAGGTGCACGTGTGGCACCAAGAGCGTTGCCGAACTAGACGGTTTTAGAGGGACTCTTTGCCGTTTCATCGCGCATTTGTGAATGTTGCACAACCCCATCCCTCACCCCCATGATCACGCCAGAGATGAGCTCGAAACAGGAGGGATGAAAAAGCAAAAATACCCTGTGATGCCTTTACCAGAGTAAAAATTGCGACTTGACAACACTACAAATGAGTCAGATAACGTTCATTGCGATTTGAGAGCTGCGATTCATCGTTGAACACAATGCAACGCTATTCATCAGCAGTCCATGCGTCTCAGTTACTGCACCACTCCAAACACAATCTCCTGTGTTCTGTTAATGGCAGTCTACACGTGGGTCGGTAAGGCTCTAATCCAATGGTTAATTCTCTTCAACCAATGGCTCAGGAAGACACAGAACGTTGCTTATTGTTATACGGCAGGTGCCAATGTTAAACGGGTAACGATGTGCTTGGTCCACGATATAGCGACGCTCCCTTGTGGTGGTCAAATGTGGTTGACCAGACCTTAAGGATGAGTATACCTGCTCTCGTGACTGCAGTCAGTCCAGCATTGGACCATTGTCACATCTAAATGTCCCACAAATCTGAATGTTACAAATTCGACCAGCCAGACAGATTGAGACCTATAACGAAGCCCCTTTCAGACTCTGACAGATACTGCTAACATTGTCACACACAACTACGCGACATTTCCGTGTCCTTCAGATGAGCATTCAACATCTGATGCTGTTCAAGCCAATTAGTACTTTACCAGCCTGATAACAATGCTAAACACGAACAACACTAATGCATTTTAATGGGAGTTATACTGTCAGAGAGATCAGCAGCTCTAATCGTGTACATACCCGCCGATGATGTGAATGTGTACGAAGTTTCAAGGGACATACAATCATTTCTTCTGCATGTTTCGATTTTTTAGCCGGGCAACATATTAATCACCGCTAAAAAGAGCACACTGGTCACTCTGGAGTTCTGTAGATGGTGAAGAATCGGAACCATGCTTTCATGTCACCCTCCATCGCTCATATAAGTCACGGCAGTAAAGTGATGTGTATGTGAAAGTCGGTTGTGTGGAAGCAGGGCAGTTAGTTAGCCATATCGAGCACTAAGCTGTCCGTTTCGTTGGTGCATCAACGCGAAGGATGATTTACTACTACCAGCCATGCAGCACAGCGTAGGAAAGATGGTCATAAAAAGATCCGAACCAACAAGAACCGGAGACAAATATTATGGCTTGTCGATGACAGTGAATGCACTCCCATTTCAATCAGTTTTCGAGCGAATATTACGGAGGGAAGAGCATGCAGTCGGGATTTAGCGTCGTGTAGCTTGCTAATGGCCACTGGGGCACAGCGTCACATAAAACTGCACCTCTTCACCGTGGGCCAAACAACGCAGAAACTGGACAGTGGCTGAGTGGAGGCGTGCAGTGTGGTCCGACAAGTCGCCTTTCTGTTTGAGACTCGAATGACGCAAGGCGTGGAGTGTACTTACGACCCAACGAGGCGCAATATGTGAAGGGTGTGGAGGCTGTTTTAGTAAGTTTTGGGGGCGTTCTTCGTACCATCAGTTGAGCCTTCTCATTCAAGTTCTGTGAATATGAACCAAGATGTTTAACATTCTCAGTGAAAAACTGTTAACCTCATATCTATATTTACATGAAAGCTCTAGACGAATTCGTCTTCCAAGATGATGAAAGTCGTGTTCACACAACTGCATATGTATGTTCTTGGTTTGACGAACACTCAGGCACTCTATCGGATCTCGACTGGCCCTCTAAATCACCCAGTGTTAACCCCACAGAAATTATTAGGGACTTTTTGGAACAGCGAGTGAAGCTTAGCAATCTGCTTTACAACTTTTTATCAACATCATCACAGTTTTGTAGCTATACTGCTCTAATGCGTCAAGAAATCTACAATTTGGTAATATAAATAAGCGTGAGGAGGGGAGCGGAAGGACAAAAATTATAGAGTGGGACCGAGGCTGGAGTACAGCAAACAGATTCACATGAACGTACGCTGCCGGGAAAAAATGCACCATCTTCGAGGACAAGGTTATTTTATTGATAAGTGAGGTGACAGGTAGTTCACCATTGTAGAAGTAACAGATTCAGACTAAGTGAAACACGCATTTCACTATGCAGAATGTCCAAACAGTCGCATCAATATACAGTGTATCCCCCCCTCTGGTGGCAACGCAGGCGTCTATTCTCGCATGAAAACGATCGTAAGTGTGCCGAATGACGTCCTGCGATAGTCTGTCAGAAGCATCTTACCCCTTTCGTTGCAATTCTACAGTAGTTCGTGGACCTGGAGAGTGAGTTAGTCCCAGTTTCACCATGTCATACGAGTTCAATTGGCGAGAAATTTGGTGATCTTGCTGGACGGGATAGTTGAATACCACGAAGGGCACGTTACGTTGCAGCAGTCATATGTGCACGTGCATCGTCCTGCTGAAAAAACAAATAACCTTTATGTCGAAGAAATGGCAGCAACCTGTGCAGTGTACAATCTATTATGTAGGAATCAACATGGATTCCAGAAACAGCGATCGTGTGAGACCCAACTCGCTTTATTTGTCCATGAGACCCAGAAAATATTAGATACTGGCTCCCAGGTAGATGCTGTTTTCCTTGACTTCCGGAAGGCGTTCGATACAGTTCCGCACTGTCGCCTGATAAACAAAGTAAGAGCCTACGGAATATCAGACCAGCTATGTGGCTGGATTAAAGAGTTTTTAGCAAACAGAACACAGCATGTTGTTATCAATGGAGAGACGCCTACAGACGTTAAAGTAACCTCTGGCGTGCCACAGGGGAGTGTTATGGGACCATTGCTTTTCACAATATATATAAATGACCTAGTAGATAGTGTCGGAAGTTCCATGCGGCTTTTCGCGGATGATGCTGTAGTATACAGAGAAGTTGCAGCATTAGAAAATTGTAGCGAAATGCAGGAAGATCTGCAGCGGATAGGCACTTGTTGCAGGGAGTGGCAACTGACCCTTAACATAGACAAATGTAATGTATTGCGAATACATAGAAAGAAGGATCCTTTCTTGTATGATTATATGATAGCGGAACAAACACTGGTAGCAGTTACTTCTGTAAAATATCTGGGAATATGCGTGCGGAACGATTTGAAGTGGAATTATACTTGAGTATTGCTCATCAGTGTGGGATCCGTACCAGATCGGGTTGACGGAGGAGACAGAGAAGATCCAAAGAAGAGCGGCGCGTTTCGCCACAGGGTTATTTGGTAACTGTGATAGCGTTACGGAGATGTTTAACAAACTCAAGTGGCCGACTCAGCAAGAGAGGCGCTCTGCATCGCGGTGTAGCCTGCTCGCCAGGTTTCGAGAGGGTGCGTTTCTGGATGAGGTATCGAATATATTGCTTCCCCCTACTTATACCTCCCGAGGAGATCACGAATGTAAAATTAGAGAGATTCGAGCGTGCACGGAGGCTTTCAGACAGTCGTTCTTCCCGCGAACCATACGCGACTGGAATAGGAAAGGGAGGTAATGACAGTGGCACGTAAAGTGCCCTCCGCCACACACCGTTGGGTGGCTTGCGGAGTATAAATGTAGATGTAGATACTGTTACTTTACCTTGCAGAAACACCAGATGTGATCGCCAATTGTAGCTGATGATCCAACAAACCGTGAAGCGAGGTATGGGCCCCGTGTATCATGGGCGAATGCCCTCGGGAATAGGCAGCTCACCAGGTTTGCGTAGTACATGTGTACGTTCATAATTCGCATAAAGGCAGAACATACACTCATCACTGTAGACAACAGAACCCCATTCCACTCTTTCGACACCAGAGTCGCTATGATCGGTGCTGACGTGGTGGCAGTGGTAACATGGTCGGGGGCACATGTTATCTTAAGCCTACTGCAAGCAGAGGTGTAACAAGTGTCCTAGTTTCGTCGCTGGATGATGTTCTGTCAGCCACCGCTACTCGCACAATTCGTCGATCTTAATGTTCGTTTGTACTACAGGGGGCGTTTGAAACTTGGTTTATAGGCGTGGGAACGCCACTGATACATTGTACCCAGCAAGGGCAGCAGTCCGTGGATACATCCTTTTAGAGTCCCACAGGCCCACAACGTGACCCTGTTCAAATGGCTGAGGCTGTTCAACTGGAGTACGGACTCGTCGTGGGGCGTGGTTGTTCTCTAGAATGAATGCTGAAAACACTGTGGATCTCTAAGCTCAGAACAGCACTGCCTACAGCTTAAAAAAGGGGCTGCACACGCTTCCTGAACACTCTCTGATCGCTGATGACACTGAGAAGTAGATCACTAACACTACAACCCCTCACTATGTACATATTGCACCTTGGTGATACATTTTTTTCCAACTGTGCAGGTCATAGGCGTTATCTGGAGACGAAGAGACTTGACAGGATGGACTCACGTACAGAGCTGCATCAAATCAGTCTTCGGAGCGAAGATCACAACAGCAACAGTACTATATCAAAACACCTATGAGTGAGTTCGGTTGCATATATGAAGAGACTTTTTCGCTAAACTGAAGCCAATATCAAGGTTCTGAGGCGGTGTTAAACGGCACTAGTGTCGTGTCTGCTGAGAGTGAACAATTCTTTCTTGTATGGAGCACATTTTGCTCATGTGGGAGCGATCTAGATGCTTGTAAAACAATAAACTGGTAGCCAAGATCGCTGGAATTCTTTTTATTCCATGATTCCCGGTTTCAGCGAAACTGAAGCCGCCATCATCGGATCTAGGGAGGACAAAAAACACTATAAAAGTGGGCTTGGATTCCACTTATATAACATTATACATATATATTTAGTTACATACCTTAGGATACATACAGGTTACAACATCAAGGCAAACAATGGTGATATTAATAGTTGCCTGTAACACGCAGGCCTTACAAAATTTTCGTAAGTAGCACATAGGCGTCCAAGAGACATGACATTATTTGTATACACTCTCGGTAGATTTTATATATCACCAGACTGATGTGCTGTGTATAACCCTACAGTTCTCATAGAATATCTATGTATGATCGTATCTTATTACGTATAGGACCAGACATATGTATATTTTTGTAATTCCGCAGTTCTCAGTTTGCTTTTCGATATGTCGTATATGTGGCCAGGCAGATGTGCAATTGTGTAGGTCTGCAGATTTCATAAGTTTTGTATATTTTACGTGATACAGTAACCTCTAGAATTATGTACAAGCCCTAATGACGTAATGGTACCACAGAGGCAGTTATTACGCGAGTTGTGACATTCATTGGCGCCTCTTCTGCTAGCGCCATCTCGCGACGCGGCCTGTAGTGTAAGAACAGAGCTGAAGTTGCGGTAGTACCTAGCTGGCGCTTGTATGTGATGGAGACACTTAACATTTATAATGTCATCTCTCTTGGACGCCTATGTGCTGTATGACAATTTTGTAAGGTGTGCTTGTTATAGGCAACTATTAATATCACCATTGTTTGCCTTGATGTTGTAACCTGTATGTGTCCTAAGGTATGTACCTAAACTTATATGTATACATGTTATATAAGTGGAATCTAAGCCCACTTTGATACTCAAACTCCTCTCTGGCCGGACATCGGGGTTGCACCCCTCTACCATCCTCCACACCTACAAACCCTTAATCCATCCCATCCTCTGTTATGCCAGTCCTGCCTGGATATCTGCCCCCCCCCCCCAAATTCTATAAGTCCCTCCAGATCCTTGAGCATCATGCACTCCGCCTCGCCTTCCGTATACGCCTCCCGTCCCCCACACGGATCCTCTATGACCTCATTCCTTTCCCCCATTCCTTGAACATATCCGCATACTCTACACCTCCCGGCGCCTTGATCCCCCTCACCCTCTGGTTGTTCCTCTCCTCTCCCATTCCCGCCCCCTGCCACGTCATCACTGTTGTGTCCCCTTTACCCTACATCTATACACCCTTCATCTCCTTTCCCAAGGTGACTTTCATCAACTCCCCCTCCCGGATGGTGCACTCTCTCCCTCCATTTATCCCTCCTATCAACTCTGATCCTCACCCCCCCCCCTCCTTTCCTCTGTCCTTTTCCTGGGCTCCCTCTCCCCCCCTTCCATCCTCTTTTTTCCCCACCTCCCCTCTCTCTGCCCCCCTTCTCTCCCCCGAGTCCTTTTGCATTTCCCTCCTCTGCCTTTTCCCATTACCTCTTGCGTCTGCCCTGCCCTCTCTCCCCTTATGAGTCTTCTCCCTCCTTTGGTTCCTCCCCCATTTTCGTTTTTTCGTCTCCTCTTTGTTTTCCCCCTCCTCCAGGTCCCCCCTCCCCCATATGCCCTTGGCTAGGGAGTGTCATCTTTGTGCCGACATTTTCGTGCAGTGTTTTCAAGTGAGTGTTCCGTGTTGTGTGTCTTTCGGGAAGTGTTGCGAACGGCCATCATACTGTCGCTGGGTATGATTTTTTTATGTCTTGCGAACAGAAACCAGGATGTCGCCATGTTTTTTTAATTGTGTGTCTACTATGTTACTTGTCTGATTCCTGTGTATTTTATAACATTGCCAACCCCTTTGCTTTCTGTTTTAACTTTCCACAATTTTCCGCCATTTTACACTTTAAGTCACCGTTTTATCGCCTGTTTTTCTTGTTTCTTTTCTTCTTACGTTTTTAAAAAAGTCTGTAGGCTGTAGAGCAGCGAACTAAACTGCTGCCAGCCCGACCCCTTCAGGGGAATTGAAATTCAATAAAGGAAAAAAAACCGCTTTGATAGTGTTTTCTGTCCTCCCTAGATCCGATGATGGCGGCTTTAGTTTCGCCGAAACCGGTGATCATGGAATAAAAAGAATTCCGGCGATCTTGGCTACCCGTTTATTGAATAATTCTTTGCCCGGTGTGCTATAACAGCGTAGGACTGCTGGTGTATGAAACTGAAAAGTAGTCGCGGAGGGGAGGGGGAGCAGGAGATGAAGGTGGGAGAGACCAGAGGTTTGTTTACATGTGTATGTTAACTCGTGCACGATTGCGTCAAGGTACAGGAGATGTCCAACGAACCTCGTGACCAGTTTTCGCCAGGCAACCATGCTGTGGTCCTTTATGTCGCGCTTGTACTTGACAAGGCGATGGATCACCTGCGCCGTAGTAATAATTTATGCAAACGCGCCACGTTTTGTTTGTGTTTAGCCTGTCCGGCACCACTGTGGTGTCAGCGGGCGACTTCGTTTTCTTCTCGTTGCGATATAGCCCACACAATGGCCTTTGTCAGTGCGCCTTTAAAATGCAGCCCGTCTCGCCTAGACGTGCATTCAGAGTTCAGAGCAGGCGCCATTAACATAATCAGGAAGTCTTATGGGAGCGCCAGCAGTTGCTTGAGACACAAACGCGTGACGCCATCTATCGGCACGTGGAGCCCGTAAAGGCCGGACGGGTAGTGCCGCCTGTATGTCAGGCTGATGGCAGCTGCGCAATCGTCTTGATGGCTTCGCGGCAGCGCAGTATCAAGTCGTACGACTTGCAACAGTCTGGTCGGATGACCGTCATCCACGTTCTCCCGGTTTTTGTAGATTACACTACTGGCCATTAAAATTCCTACACCACGAAGATGACGTGCTACAGACGCGAAATTTAACCGACAGGAAGAAGATGCTGTGATATGCAAATGATTAGCTTTTCGGGGCATTCACACAAGGCTCGCGCCGGTGGCGACACCTACAACGTGCTGACATGAGGAAAAGTTCCAACCGATTTCTCATACACAAACAGTAGTTGACCGGCGTTGCTTGGTGAAACGTTGTTGTGTTGAGAGGAATGTCGTTACACGTATTGCCAAATGCGTACCATCACGTTTCCGGTTTTGATAAAGGTCGGATTGTAGCCTAACCCGATTGCGGTTTATCGTATAGCGACATTGCTGCTCGCGTTGGTCGAGATCCAATGACTGTTAGCAGAATATCGGTGGGTTCAGGAGGGTAATACGGAACGCCGTGCTGGATCCCAACGGCCTCGTATCACTAGCAGTCGAGATGACAGGCATCTTATCCGCATGGCTGTAACGGATTGTGCAGCCATGTCTCAATCCCTGAGTCAACAGATGGGGATGTTTGCAAGACAACAACAATCTGCACGAACAGTTCGGCGACGTTTGCAGCGCACGGAGTATCTGCTCGGAGACCATGGTTGCGGTTACCCTTGACGCTGCATCACAGACAGGAGCGCCTGCGGTGGTATACTCAACGACGAATCTGGGTGCGCGAATGGCAAAACCTCATTTTTCGGGTGAATCCAGGTTCTGTTTACAGCATCACGATGGTCTCATACGAGTTTGCCGACATCGCGGCAAACGCACATTAGAAGCGTGTATTCGTCATCGCCATACTGGCGTATCACCCGGCGTGATGGTACTGGATGCCATCGGTTACACGCCTTGGTCACCTCTTGTTCGCATTGACGGCACTTTGAACAGTGGACGTTGCATTTCAGATGTGTTACGTGCCGTGTTTCTACCCTTAATTCGCTCCCTGCGAAACCCTATATTTCAGCAGGATAATGCACGACCGCATGTTGCAGGTCCTGTACGGGCCTTTCTGGATACAGAAAATGTTCTACTGCTGCCCTGGCCATCACGTACTCCAGATCTCTCACCAACTGAAAACATCTGGTCAATGGTGGCCGAGCAACTGGCTCGTCACAATACGCCAGTCACTACTCTTGATGAACTGTGGTATCGTGTTGAAGCTGCATGGGCAGCTGTACCTGTACACGCCATGGAAGCTCTGTTTGACTCAATGCCCAGGCGTATCAAGGCCGTTATTACTGCCAAAGCTGGTTGTTCTGGGTACTGATTTCTCGGGATCTATGCACCCAAACTGCGTGAAAATGTAATCAGATGTCAGTTCTAGTATAATATATTTGTCCAATGAATACCCGTTTATCATCTGCATTTCTTCTTGGTGTAGCAATTTTAATGGCCAGTAGTGTATTAGCTGCTCTTATCCCTGGCACTAATTAGAAATTCACCAGAGCGTGTCATTCGTCGTATGGAACGACGTGTCAGTTCATGATATTACGACTACTTCCTTGGCAGAAGTGCTTGTTGAAGTACACGGTCCATTCACATTAATGTCAAAAGCCTGAATAACCACCGTTTGCAGATCGGACCGCTGCGAGGCGAGTAGGAAGAGCTGGCTGGTTCAAATGGCTCTGAGCACTATGGGACTTAACATCTATGGTCATCAGTCCCCTAGAACTTAGAACTACTTAAACCTAACTAACCTAAGGACAGCACGCAACACCCAGCCATCACGAGGCGAGAAAATCCCTGACCCCGCCGGGAATCGAATCCGGGAACCCGGGCGTGGGAAGCGAGAACGCTACCGCACGACCACGAGATGCGGGCAGTAGGAAGAGCGTCAGCGATGTTATGGGAGGTACAAATACGGACATTCAGACCCTAGTGCCGTGGTCAGCTGCGATACATTTCTCGGTTGAAAGTCGATAACGCGTACGCCCCTATCGAAATGGTTCCCACAGGGTCTCGACTGGTTTTTAATGCGGGGAATTTTGTGGCCAAAGGAGTACGGTGAACTCATACTGATGCTCTTCGATCAGCGCACGTGTACTGCAAGCCGTGTGACATGCTACATTGTCATACTGGTACACGAAATCGTGCCAAGAAAAACAAACTGCATAACGGTGGACATGGTCTCCCCAGGGACAGATGCATACTTGTGTTCATCCACTGTGTCTTCCAGAATGACGAGATCACACTGGGAACGCCCTCTAGCCTGGAGCCTTCCGACAATTGTTACAGAGTGTTTGCTTTCAGACGTTTCACGCTGTTGTAGTATTGGCGTGCAACTTCCAGTTTCCGTCGTCTATTAACAGCAGTCAACAAGGACCGGAATGAACCGGAAGTCTACTGCAGAGGCCCATGAGACGTGGGACTTAGGGAAAGCAGGAAAGGTGTGGACGGGGCCTAATCAGTTACCGTTGGTTCCACGGAAAACGCATATACTTTATTTTAAAAATATAACTCTCAACATCATTTTAAAAGATTTTACGACACTGACGGCTGAAGAAGAAACTCAAAACTTTTTTGTCGGCTAATGGCCACACGCACCTTCAGACTACTCAACAGCTGAAAAAAATGGTTCAAATGGCTCTGAGCACTATGCGACTTAACTTCTGAGGTCATCAGTCGCGTAGAACTTAGAACTAAATAAACCTAACTAACCTAAGGACATCACACACATCCATGCCCGAGGTAGGATTCGAACCTGCGACCGTAGCGGTCTCTCGGCTCCAGGCTGTAGCGCCTAGAATCGCACGGCCATTCCGGCCGGCCAACAGCAGAAGGCCTGAATTACCAATTGAGGAAGGCAGTTACGCATTAACAAACACTAAGATATTTTCTTCTTAAGCAATCAAAACTGTAAAAAGCTATCATAATAGCTGAAGGCCTTATTGAGAAAGAATTGTAAATTATTTGTCGGCTGAAGGCCACAAGCAATTTCAGAATACACAACGGATGAAGGCCTGAATTACAAATGAGGAAGGCAGTTACACATTAAAATATTAGGGTAAATTTTAAACAGTTATGACAACTTGACCACGTAAGATGGAGTGATGCACCGACAGTGCTCCCTGGATCGACCTGAGGAAGGTGACTACAACTGTGTAAGACATGAGACAGGCAGCCAAGAGTAATGTTCACCTAAGGAGGGCAACTCAAAGTAGAGACGGTTTAAACGCCAATCAATCTTCTTATCAAATCCACCTAACGCCAGATAACCAGACCAACGATGGAGTAGTTCAGGCGAAATCGAAGTGACAGACAGCACTGCGTCTCCAGAATCCCATGTCTGAATCACCAAAAGGCAGAAGGAACCATTATAACCCAGGTAGACAAGGAAAACAATTATCCATACCCTCAATCAGGGAAGCTGTCAACTTACACGCCATGCCGGACAGCACCGGCAAGATGAGGAAAGTATGCTGGCGAAAAATACGCTAACCTCCAGGGCAGGTAACTGGGACGTTAGCGGCCACTAGGCAGTAAGATATTGCTGGTTGCACTTCAGCAATAATAACACTAAATGCAAACTAACATTAAGCAGTAGAGGCAGCTAAGAGCTTACGCCAACCTGACAGACTCCACTTGTTGCAGTTGGTGTCACCGACCCTGGGAGCAGCAACACACAAACAACAGCGAGATCTCAAAGAGTGGAGGTTTCAGTACTGGATGCGGTTCACTCAACTTCAAAAGCCCTGGGTTCGGTCGTCGACTACAGCCCCTCGATGCGACAGTGCCTGCACGCTGCCAGCGGTCCCGGCCTGCCTTCGCGCTGTGGACCCCCTCGCTGCTCCGTCCGAAGCAGAACTACCGACACCAGAACGCAGGCAACGTTTAAGTAACTGGACATTAAAAACAACAAGATACACGCGGATCTGCGAAGACAATTCTACAATGTCTCAAACAATACTAAAACCAGTCACTGTGAAACAATGGACGAATTACTCGTATAAGTCGGCACATACAGAGAAGCCAGAAACAGTCGGAAAACCAAATTCACGCCGTCCGCTGCAACGACCAACCGAACGACCAACCAACGGTCGTCCCTACTCAGGCACGGAAAAGATCCCAGTATAAATTGTCGACTGACAACTTATTGCCGTGAGGGCACTTCGACGGGCGGATGCACACACACAGGTGAAAGTTGTACTACTCAAATGTCACGGTTCATTCAACTAAAACTGGCTGAATCCGGTCCTTGACGTGGTCGTGCACTCTCACGACCACATCCTTCCGTCGGACAGTGCATGTTTTAACATTTTTTAAATGTTCGGATAATAAGATGCCGTCTCTTTATCTAAGAATAGATGATGAATGCAGCTAGCCGCTATCTCTGTGTAATGTCTTGTCTGTATAGACGTGTATCTGTTGCCTTTAAGATACCTCCACCTTCACACATAAATCTATACAGTAAAGTAAGGCCTCTTGGCTGATCTGTGATAAGACAAAATTAGACTAATGGAGGATTATTAGTATTATCTCTATTTTTCATTCGCTCTCTCTCTCTCTTTCTCTCCTTTATCTGTGTACAGTTTTTAATATAATATTTCATTGCGTGAAATCAGCCAAATAGGATCTTTGGTGGAGTCCTTCGTCTTGGTAATCAGCGGCTGCCTTGCTGTAAGAGATCTTTACATTTATTATTACTGTTAAACACTGCAGTCAGTCGGGAGAATCAATCGTTTGGACAATTTGTTCCTTTTACGAAAGATTGCGAATTCCAGATGTGTACGAAGCCTTTTTGGACGATTTAACACAGACTCAGTGATTGCAGGCTCTCTTCGACACGGCTGAAACTTCCCCACTAATTACAGGGTCAACGTGATCATCAAATGATTCAGAAAAGACTCATTCGTTCATTCACTCCGGAACAAAAAAGTTACAAACCTTATTTACGGAGGAAATAGTGTATTAAATCCATCTCCATTACATATCCAGATCTCCGGTGATTCCACGCCTTAATTATTTTCCTTTTACAGTTTCTTTCTCCTCAAACAAACCGCTAGCGGCACAAATGTTAATTGGCTCGCTTTAGCGAGAAGAAAAGCAGAATATGTATCTCTCAGAAACACGTCAATCCCTCAACAGAGCCGGCGGTGTGGCCGAGCGGTTCTAGGCGCTTCAGTCTGGAACCGCGCGACCGCTACGGTCGCAGGTTCGAATCCTGCCTCGGGCATGGATGTGTGTGATGTCCTTAGGTTAGTTAGGTTTAAGTAGTTCTAAGTTCTAGGGGACTGATGACCTCAGATGTTAAGTCCCATAGTGCTCAGAGCCTAAGCCCTCCCTCAACAGATACTCCAGAAGCTGTCCTAGTTACCACTCTAACAACCATGGAGAATGCATATATGCATCTCTGTTATTTCAAAGAATGAACGCACTAGAAAATACTTTGGCGTCGTCGAGCTGTCGCCGCATATATTACGAGAAAATCAGATCAGATAACTTTTCCAAAGTGAATGAATGTGGATGGTTTGATTGAAAGTGATTAATTGGTGCGTGGTAGAGGGTATTTGCTGTGGGGACATTACAATGTGTGTCGCCAGCGGTCGGGCGAGTACTGGCTGTACTGGCTGTCCAGCCCTCACTGTTGCTCCGTCCCAACTCAACGCCCCTCGAGACGCGACGAGCCGGAAATACTAGAGGCCGCTCGAATCAAATGGCTCTGAGCAGTATGCGACTTAACATCTATGGTCATCAGTCCCCTAGAACTTAGAACTATTTAAACCTAACTAACCTAAGGACATCGCACAGCACCCAGTCATTACCCCGCCGGTAATCGAACCCGGGAACCCGGGCGCGGGAAGCGAGAATGCTACGGCACGACCACGAGCTGCGGACAGAGGACGCTTCAAAGATGGTACCACAGTACGTGCTACCGATATACGCTGCTGCTGCCACTCACGGACAGACAAGACGAGCAAACGTACTGGCGCCAGTGAATACACTAACAAGGGAACCTCCCCATCGCACACCCCTCAGATTTAGTTATAACTTGGCACAGGGATAGGCCTTGAAAAACTGAACACAGATCAATCGAGAAAACAGGAAGAAGTTGTGTGGAACTATGAAAAAATAAACAAAATATACAAACTGAGTACTCCATGTGCAAGGTAGGCAATATCAAGGAACGTGTGAGCTTGCGAGCGCCGTGGTCCCGTGGTTAGCGTGAGCAGCTGCGGAACGAGAGGTCCTTGGTTCAAATCTTCTCTCGAGTGAAAAGTTTAATTTTTTATTTTCAGACAATTATCAAAGTTCAGGCACTCACACATAATCAGCTTCGCTCTCCAAAATTCCAGGACATGTTCAGATTTGCTTGGACATATGCAGGATTTGACGGTCTACACACGGAAACATTTGAAAACGTAAAAAACGTATGTTTTGGCAGAGCACAGGGAAAACTGTGCGACTGTGTAACTGTTGCATTCATTTGTTGCAGTTTATGTGACAAACTCTTATGTTTTCGTCACTTTTTTGGGAGTGATTATCGCGTGCAGGTTAGATGGGTCGACAACATATTCCAGTTATGTGACGCACATGCCGTCACCAGTGTCGTATAGAATATATCAGACGTGTGTTCCTGTGGAGGAATCGGTTGACCTATGACCTTACGATCAAATGTTTTCGGTTCCCATTGGAGAGGCACGTCCTTTCGTCTACTAATCGCACGGTTTTGCGGTGCGGTCGCAAAACACAGACACTAAACTTATTACAGTGAACAGAGACGTCAATGAACGAACGGACAGATCGTAACTTTGCGAAAATAAAGAAAGTAAAATTTTCACTCGAGGGAAGACTCGAACCAAGGACCTCACGTTCGGCAGCTGCTCACCCTAACCACGGGGCCACGGCGCTCCTCAGATCACATTGTTCTTTATATTGCCTATCTTGCGCATGGACTACTCAGTTTGTATATTTTGCTTATTTTTTTCATAGTTCCACACAACTTCTTCCTGTTTTGTCGATTGATCTGTGTTCAGTTTTTCAAGGCCTATCCCTGTGCCAACTTACAACTAAATCTGAGGGGGGCGCGATGGGGAGGTTCCCTTGTAAGAGAACGAGACGCCACTATCGCTATTACAAGATGCCAAGCTACGAACGGCATCGACGCGAGCCGCACACGGCTCAGCCCATACGCAGCAGCGTTCGCTGAATGATCATTGAGGAGACATTGTTGGTAATCCCTTGTCTCATCTGGGCGATCAGTTGCTGCACGTCTATTCGCCTTTACACGTCTCCGCAGCTGTCATTCGCTCCTGTCATATATGGCCCCTGGTGCATCACAATAGCCTCGACGCCAGTTTTGGATAGCGCTATTTTGCAATCATTAGTATACTTTAACCACAGAGGCAAACCAACAGTTTTAGAACTTAGCTGTTTCGTAAATGCTTCCACACTTGGCCCGAAAGCTGATGATCATGACCTTTTGGACGTCAGATAAATCGCTACGTTTCAGCATTACGACAACGACAGCACTGTTTTCGGCGTCCGCCCCCCCCCCCCCCTCCCCCACCCGATATACTTCACACAGGGTGTTACAAAAAGGTACGGCCAAACTTTCAGGAAACATTCCTCACACACAAATAAAGAAAAGATGTTATGTGGACATGTGTCCGGAAACGCTTACTTTCCATCTTAGAGCTCATTTTAGTTTGTTCTTCCACCTACGCTCAATGGAGCACGTTATCATGATTTCATACGGGGTACTCTACCTGTGCTGCTAGAACATGTGCCTTTACAAGTACGACACAACATGTTCATGCACGATGGAGCTCCTGCACATTTCAGTCGAAATGTTCGTACGCTTCTCAACAACAGATTCTGTGACCGATGGATTGGTAGAGGCGGACCAATTCCATGGCCTCCACGCTCTCCTGACCTCAACCCTCTTGACTTTCATTTAATGGGGACATTTGAAAGCTCTTGTCTACGCAATCCCGGTACCAAATGTACCAAATGTAGAGACCTTTCGTGTTCGTATTGTGTACGGCTGTGATACAATACGCCATTCTCCAGGGCTGCATGAGCGCATCAGGGATTCCATGCGGCGGAGGGTGGATGCATGTATCCTCGCTAACGGAGGACATTTTGAACATTTCCTGTAACAAAGTGTTTGAAGTCACGCTGTCGCGTTCTGTTGCTGTGTGTTTCCATTCCATGATTAATGTGATTTGAAGACAAGTAATAAAATGAGCTCTAACTTGGAAAGTAAGCGTTTCCGGACACATGTCCACATAACATATTTTCTAACTTTGTGTGTGAGGAATGTTTCCTGAAAGTTTGACCGTGCCTTTTTGTAACACCCTGTATACCCTCCATGGTAGTATTTCCACCTCCTACCGTCAGTGAGTGCTTGCTGCACATTAACGTTGAACATAGGCAGCGGTGACATTAATGTGATTGGACCATTTGACATGATCGCTGCACATTAATGTTGAACATAGGCAGCGGTGACATTAATGTGATTGGACCATTTGACATGATCAAGCTGTATAGTTATGGAATATGTAATATACAGTTTTATTGTGGTAAGTTAATTTGTGATAGTCCGCCCCGATAGCTGGGTGGTCAGCGCGGCGGTCTGTCACACCAAGGGGCCCAGGTTCGATTCCCGGCTGGGTCGGAGATTTTCTCCTCTCAGGGACTGGGTATTGTGTTGCCCTCATTATCATTTCATCATCATCAGTGGAAGGCAACGGGAAACCACCACTGGAATCACTTCCCTAGACGCTCATGCGGTGGACCTCTCTGATGAGGCTTCCCCCGTGACAAGACCTGCCGTATGGTAGAACACAAAAAAATATGATAAATATTGTAAAATACGAAAAATTAAAAAAATAGGCCTATGTAAAATGGGGGAAAATATTAAATAATTTGAGTACTTACATATCTGCGTGGGTGTGGCCTTGGCTTTTGACTTGAATGACGAAATCATGTAGCCATAGCCTAGAACTCACTAGACTTAATAACATTATTTGTTATTAACAAATAGACATAATATACAACCTCTCAGTATGTGTTCAGCTCCACAGTGGACCCCGTATACTCAAGTATCCCAATTGTAACAGATGAAGAGGGGGAAGGAGTGTTTGAACCTCACTGGTCCAAGGAGAAGGGGAGGCAAAGGGTCATCCTGGGTGACCTCGTTGAATTCCTGGTGGTTCCCCGGAGGGGGTGGGTGGTAGGTAGTGGGTGCTGAACGTGAATATAAGATGCCAAAGTATGTAACCTGACACTGCTCGTGTAGCTTGATAGCAGAAGTGATAAGATCGTTATCTGAGCTGAAATGCCCAGTAATAACCTGCTTCCCCTATGATGTACTATTCGGGGATGAAGCTAATTTCTACGTGAACACAGAGAGGTAAATCAGCAGAGCTACAAATGAATGTGAGCGTACAATATTGGTCTCTCACAACTGAACAAATTGACTGATGTCGAAAAGTGTTTCATTCCTTCTGTAATATGGCTTTAAGAGAGTAAGGCTACTCTCTCTCTCTCTCTCTCCCTCTCTCTCTCTCTCTCTCTCTCTCTCTCTCTCTCTCTTCCTCGGTGACACTGAAAGGGTACAGTACCGCCCGACATTGAAAATAGGTACAGCATACTTCATTATTTTTGTCAGAACAACACATTCTTTTGTAAAATAACTCAATTTCAATTAATACAGCGAAGCCGGATACCATTGTGGGAAAGAATGACAATTTATTTACTTAATTGATCACATGTGCACTCCCACAAAATAAATCCCTACATCGAGTTTGGTGAGATCTGTGAAATGAATGAATGTATGGTCGTCTGCTAACCGCAGATAGTGAATGTGAATATATGATCATCTTTGAGACGATCCTTTGGCCACCTTTGGTGGGACCAAAGAGATGAAATGTACCTGAAATGTGGCTGACCAATACAGTAGCAAGGTGCTCCCTAACCTCGACAGAGGTGCGAGATGACCTGAAGAACGGCCATGTTTCAGCACTCTGCCGCTGTATCTTGTGCTGTTAAGACCTGTCTTAGTTGTGCTCCGTAAAGACAAAAGAGTGGAGACATGGTATGCATGTGGAATATTTAAGAGTAGTTTGAAATAATAATTTCTCTATTTCAGGAACTTTTGTGGGGAGAATTAAATGTCAGGCAGGTAATTTTAATGGGATCGTAGCAATCTTCGGAAGTGACCAACGGTCACAATGAAACCACGTGTAGCAATAAGTTGAAATACTTCCGTGTGCTTAAGTTAAGCTGAATTACTAGCGTGTGTAATATAAGTTGAAATATTTAAGAAATAGCGTGTGCAGGACTTGAAATTAGAGGCGAGTACTTCCACGTGGTGAGTACTGTGTGATCCTCAATCTGTGTATGAGACAAAGGATAAAGAGAAGTACTCGTCCATGGTACCAGTTGAGGACTCGTGTGTGCGATGAATATGATCCTAATATTACTCGTCGAGATATGTTTCCGTGTGACGCTTGATTAAAACTATAACACTCTGAGAGAGAAACAAGGTGAGTCAGCCGTCTATCCAGCAACGCCACTTCGCTTGCATTGCACAGGAAGACGTACATATATCTCCAGAGTTCATAGTAGGAAAGTAGAATTACGAAGTGGGGCAGTGTCGTGTGAAACTGGGATAAATATTAATTGAAGTGGGAAAGCGGAAAGTGATAATGTTGTGACTATTCCCTGTCTTGTATTTCATGTTGCAGTGTGGTGTATGTCATGTAATTTAAGTATGTGTGGTTTGCATGGGAGAGTAGCAAGGTAGTTTCATAGGTAATGGGTATGCATGTTCCTTTTGTACCGCTCAGTCTGGAGGAAAGTTTCGTGATGATGGTTGTGAGAGTCGAAGTGTGAGATATAGCAAAAGATCCACCATCCTATCCAGAAAGTGCAGTGTAGCGTTAAATGATTACGAGACCATAAGATAGAGATTCACCAATGTAAAGCCATGCCCACTGGGCGGAATTTCTCACGTGCTATTGTTGTAGGATATGGAATTTGTGTGTTTAGGTTATAGAATTTATCGGAATAAATAAGATAGTGAAAAGAAAAAGATTGGTGGCCTTTTCTTTCGAATTGTATGTACTTACGATATCCAGAATTTATAATGTGTGCGCCACTCATATTCAGTGCGATGGCCACATGCTGATAAAAGCCGTTAAATAAAAAAAAAAGGAAAGAAAATGTGGTAATGCCAGTGCGTAGTGAACAGTTAGAGTTCTGTAAATTACTAATAGTCAGATGTGCGTTTCCGTTGCGTATTATTCATATAGGAGGATAATTTGTAACTTTATTGTGAGTACGAGAGTTCATGTTACTCGATAAATAAGAATGAATCCACTCGCTTGGCAGACCACTCATCTTGCAGGTCTGACCGCTTGATGCCACAGTATGAGCAAGGCATGTGGGTACCTCTCAACACATATCGAATAATATCACTATTGTTTGTAGTTGTGCAAAATCTTTGACTGACATAACAGTGTTACCTCTGAGCTTGATGCTAAGGCGGTGTGTTGCGTCCAGACTTCTGCAATGTTTTCTCTGAGCCTTATGCTGGGGCAGTGTGTCGCACACATGATTAGTGGTCTGTCTTCCGAGGTATAGTTAGACGAGCGCCAGACTACTCAAAGGATGATTAAAAAACCGGAATAAGGTTCAATGTCCATTGACGTGGAAAGAATCTTTCATTTCGACGGTGAGCTGCTCCAGTGAAGCTTGTACGTTAACCTTCGTGCGTCGCCGTACTAAACGTTCGTCCCGAACATCAGTACCAAGTGAAGTAGGAGCGCAGTGGTTAGAAAACTGGATTCGCATTTGCGAGAATGACGGTTCAAATCCACGTCCGCCATCTGATTTACGTTTCCCATGATTTCCTCAAATCACTTAAGGCAGATTCAGGGAAGTTCGTTTGCGAGGGTACCGTCGATTTCCAACCCCGTCATTGAACCACCGATCTTGTGCTCCGTCTCTAATGACCTCGTTGTCGAAGCTACATTAAACACTAATCTACATTTCTTCGAACATCAGAGGAACGTGAAAGCCGGCAGTATCCACGATGGACGTCGCAACAGCGCAAGAACAATAGGTACTTTTTTTAAATTTCTGGACCTCTGACACCAATAACCCTTTATGCTCAGCATCTAATTCATTATGGAAGGATGCTAGCAAATGGTAAGTTACAGTAGGCCTACACAAAATTGAAACCAAACATCTTCCTCATAGACAGATGTCTGCTGATAGTGTGTGTGTGCCGTGATGTAACGACTTGAGATGAGAAATGAATGAACGATATAACACGTACTTTGCACAATATTAAATAACTGTGGTATTCGAAAATTCACTTGAGAAACACCCTGAATTATTCAACATACTAAAATAAAAGTAACAGTACAACAAGAGAACAGCTGTCTGCGCTGAAACCAAATTCACTTATTTCGTCATTTCTTTGAGGAAATTGCGTTTTATAGCGCCGAATGATGAATTTGTGTTGTTTCCTTTATCTTTACGATCACCACTCTGTCCCACGTTAAAAATCATCAAGTTTCGAATGAAACCTAAATTAAACTTCGAAAATTTCACTTTTGCTACAAGTACCGTTTATTTTTAAGTTACAGACAGGAGAATAACTACGTAGAACAAAAATGCTCCATAAGTTACACGGCCCTTTAAATATACCCACCCATTTTCTAGACGGTTTACCGTTTCCAGTTTTTAGGGGAATCTAGTAAGACAATGATCACACACATAAAGAAAGCGACCGTTATGCTGTAACGCCCTATAGGTATGTAACACACTTAATGTTCAGGTAATGTGGGTATTACCTTAACTTATCAAAGTTACCAGGAAAGTTACGATAGTCTACGACTGCTTGTGGTAGTCTACAGTAGCCTACAGTATCTTTCCAATTGTATCCATTTATTGTAACTGGTTGCTTTTAGGCCGGGATACAAAAATTTCCTTGCAAGACTGTATGAGCAAAAACAGAGTCGAAGACTAGGGACAAACCAAAAGATATGCGCTATTGTTAAACTGATTGCCATTAAACTTGGGAGGACAGCGGTTCCATTCATAAACTAGTGATTTTCATTTGGTATTCTGTGGTTTCCCTAAATAACTTCAGGTGAATACCGGGATGGTTTCTATTATAAAGCCGCTGCCAGCTACCTCGTCAACCTAGACCTGTAACTATGAGGGTGAGTCAATAGAGACATAGGAGCCACATGCATCAGCCTGAAATTTATTTTCTTTTTGAAAATACTCGCCTTGTAAACTTAAAGTAATTAAATCATCGCTCGACAGAGCGTTAAAAGTATGCAGCATAGAATTTTTATGGCAGCGTTTGCATCTAACGAGTGACATCTAGAAATATAAAAAGCTAATTTTGTTCCTTACATTACTGCAACACACAACACCGATGTGACCTGGGGGTAGCGAAAGACAAGTATAGGGGGGAAAAAGTGTGCTATTATTCGACAACCAGGGCAGAAAGTACGCTCCTTGTCCTTGTTCCTTTATCGAACAAAAAATTCCATGAAATACAGTTCTAATCTAATACTGGACGGATTTCGCCGTCGACACGCTCTGCGGACAGTCACTCGGCTCACAAAAATAGCGTTGTTCTAGTCAGGTATACACTCTTAGCACACCTGCAGATCATCAATCATTAGCCGCGGATAACTGACTATAAGCTACCTTCCATACGACATGTGCTGCCACCTTCTTGCAATCTACGTCCTCAATTATTTGCTGCATGTATTCCAATCTCTGTCTTCCTCTACTGTTTTTGCCTTCTACAGCTCCCTCTAGTACCATGGAAGTCATTCCCCCATGTCTTAACAGATGTCCTATCATCCAGTCCTTTCTCCTTGTCAGTTGTTTCCACATATTCCTTTCCCTTCCGATTCTGCGCAGAAACTCCTCATCCCTTATCAGCCCACCTTTTCAACATTCGTCTGTAGTACCACATCGCAAATTCTTCTTGCGGTTTTCCATGTTTGACTAACATACAATCCTGTGCTACAAACGTACACTCCTAGAAATTTCTTCGTCAAATTAAGGCCTATATTTGATACTGGTAAACTTCTATTAGCCAGGAATGCCCTTTTTTGCGAGTGCTAGTCTGCTTTTGATTACCTCCTTGCTCTGTACATGATTGTTTATTTTGGCGCCTAGGGAGCAGAATTCCTTAACTTCATCCACTTCGTGACCATCAATCCTGATGTTAAGTTTCTCGCTGTTCTCATTTCTGCTACTTCTCATTACTTTCGCCTTTCTTCGATTTACTGTCAGTCCATATTCTGTACTCATTAGACTGTTCATTCCATTCAGCACATCAAGTAATTCTTCTTCACTTTCACTCAGGACAGAAATGGCATCAGCGATTCGTATCATTGATATCCTTTCATCGTAAATTGTAATTCCACTTCGGAATCTTTCTTTTATTTCCATCATTGCTTCTTCGACGTACAGATTGAAGAGTAGGAATGAAAGACTACGTCCCCGTCTTACACCATTTTGAATCCGGGCACTTCCTTCTTGGTCGTCCACTCTTATTATTCCCTCTTGTCTCTTGTACATATTGTATATTACACCTCCCTTCCTATAGCTTGAGAGGCACCAACATGCCTTGCTCATACTGTGGCATCAAGCAGTCAGGCCTGCAAGATGAGTGGTCTGCCAAGCGAGTGGATTCATTCTTATTTATCGAGTAACATGAACTCTCGTACTCACAATTAAGTTACAAATTATCCTCCTGTATGAATAATACGCAACGGAAACGCACCTCTGACTATCAGTGATTTACAGAACTCAGACTGTTCACTACGCACTGGCAATACCACATTTTCTGTATGTCTTTTATTTAACGGCTTTTATCAACACGTGGCCACCGCACTGAAAATGAGTGGCACACACATTATAAATTCGGGACATCATGACAACATAGAGTTTGAAGGAAAAGTCCACCAATCTTTTTCTTTTCACTAACTTATTTATTCCGATAAATTCTATAACCTAAACACACAAATTCTATAACCTACAACAATAACACATGAGAAATTCCGCCCAGTGGGCATGGCTTTACATTGGTGATTCTCTACCTTTTGGTCTCGTAATTATTTAACGCTACAGTGCACTTTCTGGATAGGATGGTGGATCTTTTCTTATTTCTCACACTCCGACTCTCACAATCATCATCACGAAACTTTCCTCCAGACCGAGCGGTACAGAAGGAACAAGCATAACCCACTAATCTTTTGAAACTACCTCGCTACTCTCCCATGCAAACCACACATACCCAAATTACAAGACATACACCACACTACGACATGGAATACAAACACTAAATAGTCACAACACTATCACTTTCAGCTTTCCCACTTCAATTAATATTTATCCCAGTTTCACACGACACTGCCCCACTTTGTAATTCTACTTTCCTACTATGAACTCTGGAGATATATGCACGTCTTCCTGTGCAATGCAAGCCATGTGGCGTTGATGGATAGACGGCCGACTCACCTTGCTTCTCTCTCAGAGTTCGAATCTAGCATCACACGGAATCATATCACGCAAAGTAATATTAAGAACGTATTCATCACACACGCGAGTCCTCAACTGATACCATGGACGAGTACTTCTCTTTATCCTTTGTCTCATATACAGTTTGGGACTCACACAGTACTCACCACGTGGAAGTACTCGTCTCTAATTTCAAGTCCTGCACACGCCATTTCTTAAATATTTCAACTTATGGTACACACGCTATTTCTTAAATATTTCAACTTATTGTACACACGCTAGTAATTCAGCTTAACTTAAGCACACGGAAGTATTTCAACTTATTGCTACACGTGGTTTCATTGTGACCGTTGGTCACTTCCGAAGATTACTACAATCCCATTAATATTACCTGCCTGACATTTAATTCTCCCCACAAAACTTCCTGAAATAGAGAAATTATTATTTCAAACTACTCTTAAATATTCCACATGCATACCATGTCTCCACTCTTTCGTCATTACGGAGCACAACTAAAACAGGTCTTAACAGCACAAGATCCAGCGGCAGAGTGCCGAAACATGGCCGTTCTCTAGGTCCTCTCGCACCGTTGCTGAAGTGGGGGAGCACCTAGCTACCGTATTGGTCAGCCACATTTCAGGCGCTCAAAGCTCAGGTAAATTTCATCTCTTTGGTCCCACCAAAGGTGGCCAAAGGATCGTCTCAAAGATGATCATACATTCACATTTACTATCTGCAGTTAGCAGACGACCATAAACTCATTCATTTCAAAAGATCTCACCAAACTGGATCTAGGGATTTATTTTGGGGGAGTGCACATATGATAAATTAAATAAATAAATTGTCATTCTTTCCTACACTGGTATCCGGCTTCGCTGTATCAATTGAAATTGAGTTATTTTACAAAAAAAATATGTTGTTCTGACAAAAATAATGAAGTATGTTGTACCTATTTTCAATGTCGGGCGGAACTGTACCCTTTCAAGCTTACCCTCATTTTTCTCAGAATTTGGAATATCTTGCACCATTTTACATTGTCGAACGCTTTTTCCTGGTCGACATATCCAATGAACACCTCTTGATTTTTCTTTAGTCTTGCTTGCTACATACGTATAGGAGCGAAATTTAAAACCACGTGCTATATTCTGGCGTTTGCGACTTATTTGTTGACTCACCCTCGTATGTAAATGCCTCTATGTACTGTTTGACATAAAAAGTGAAGCACTCAGAAGAAATGGCTGGATGTCAGTGTACGTTCTTCCGCGAACACACCCACAGCAGGATATGCAAATCATTATGGGTGCAACTGTCTGTGGCAAGTAGAATGGCGACCAGAGTACAATATTGTTGTCCGTGTTTAGTGGTGTGAACAAAATTAGATGCTCAGTGATCGCTGTGAAGGATACGGAGATGCTGTGTGCTTGTGTGAGAAAGAGTTACCAGTACCTGACAGAGTTTGAAAGCGGCCTGATCGTATGTCTCGGTTTCGTTGGTCGAATGGTGCAATATCAGATTTGTAGGGCATTCGTGCGTGACAGAGGCCTGACGTTGGACTGCATGGGAACCTGACAGAAGGCACACTCCTTGTAAAGGTTCCGATCGAACAGGCCTGATCTCTACGAGGGAGCATCACCGTATTGTGCACCAAGCACGTCGTAGCTCCTTCATGTCTGCGAGAGCAAGTAAGTAGTTGACTGCAACATTCTGTCATCCCACACTAGTGTTCGGAGCTAGCAGCAGGCGGATTAAGGAATTACGATCCTGTGTTTCGGATGCCACTAACACCACAACAGAAGCCGGCCGTTGTGGCCAAGCGGTTAAAGGCGCTACAGTCTGGAACCGCGTGACCGCTACGGTCGCAGGTTCGAATCCTGCCTCGGGCATGGATGTGTGTGATGTCCTTAGGTTAGTTCGGTTTAAGTAGTTCTAAGTTCTAGGGGACTGATGACCTTAGAAGTTAAGTCCCATAGTGCTCAGAGCCATTTGAACCATTTTGAACCACAACAGAAACGGCTCTGTTTGAGTGGTGTCGTGACAGGGAAGCATGGACGGCTGATGAACGACTCGCATTCTAATCTCTTTCGATCTTGCTCTATTCAGGGTGGACCATCTGAAGTTTCCCATGAGATTATCTCGAAAATTATACATCGGGTGAAAATAGTGGGTAAGACAAGTTCAGAAGCTCAAAGCAGGACATCAAATGATACTACACGTGATCCCCAGCCCCCACCCCTTTGGGTGGCGCAATTTTTAAATCTTAAATGGAAACACCCATTTTTTATTGCAGATTCGGATTCTCTATAAAAAAAAAAAGCAATCAAGTTTAGTCTGAAACATTTTTTTAAATCAGCGACAGATGGCTCTGAAATCGAGGAAAATCAAAACTGGGGAAGAACTTCGATTTATTTAGAATGATCCGAGAAGGACGCATCAAATCAATACAAAATGTGCACCAGTTATTTCATTACGCCAATTTAAGCTATTTTTTTTGCAAAATGTATCCTACCCGCCACAGTTTTTGATGGAGGGAGGCGGAATGGTATTAAAATCTGGTTAGGGAACTCTTCACAATTGCATTACTCAAGGCTTTTGACACTGTACCACACAAGCGGCTCGTAGTGAAATTGCGTGCTTATGGAATATCGTCTCAGTTATGTGACTGGATTTGTGATTTCCTGTTAGAGAGGTCACAGTTCGTAGTAACTGGCGGAATATCATCGAGTAAAACGGAAGTGATTTCCGGTGTTCCCCAAGGTAGTGTTATAGGCCCTTTCCTGTACCTTATAAATATAAACGATTGCGTATGCACGCAACCTACGCGCACTAGTAAAATAACGTAGGTCTTCACTCTAAAAGGGAATAACCATAACTACCACTGACACATACAGCTCAGCACATTTCTGTGACCAACGCGAGCAGTATCATATAGCGCCTCGGTTATGGAATCGAATACCTTATCATATTTCGTTTCATGCGCTAGAAAATTGCTATTAAAACAAAATCTCATATTGTGCCACGAATAAAACATGAAAGTGTTAGAAAAAGAGTGGTGTGTGTATATATGCAGGTAGGTGTATGCCAACTAATATACTCACTTGTGTCACATTCCAAAATTTCGGTACATAAATAAAGTTATTATACGCTAATTTATATGCATAGTTCTTGTGACATGTTACCATATACTATATTGCATTGGAATCCATTAGCCTAGTTATTCCTAGCGTAATACAGTCTACCGTGTAACGGTGCTGTGTTCTCGGGTCGTGGGCGGATATCTCCAAACCCCTTATGTATCAGGTGTTAGCTACACGACTGGCCATTAAAATTGCTACACCAAGAAGAAATGCAGATGATAAACGGGTATTCATTGGACAAATATATTATACTAAAACTGACATGTGATTACATTTTCATGCAATTTTGGTGCATAGATACTGAGAGATCAGTACCCAGAACAACCACCTCTGGCCGTAATAACGGCCTTGATACGCCTGGGCATTGAGTTAAACAGAGGTTGGATGGCGTGTACAGGTACAGCTGCCCATGCAGCTTCAACAGGATACCACAGTTCATCAAGAGTAGTGACTGGCGTATTGTGACTAGCCAGTTGCTCGGCCACCACTGACCAGACGTTTTCAGTTGGTGAGAGATCTGGAGAATGTGCTGGCCAGGGCAGCAGTAGAACAATTTCTGTATCCAGAAAAGTCCGTGCATTATCCTGCTGAAATGTAGGTTTACGCAGGAATCGAATGAAGGGTAGAGCCACGGGTCGTAAAACATCTGAAATGTAACGTCGACTGTTGAAAGGGACGTCAATGGGAACAAGAGGTGACCGAGACGTGTAACCAATGGCACCCCATACCATCACGCCAGGTGATACGCCAGTATAGCGATGACGAATACACGCTTCCAATGTGCGTTCACCACGATGTCGCCAAACACGGATGCGACCATCATGATGCTGTAAGGAGAACCTGGACTCATCCATAAAAATGACGTTTGGCCATTCGTGCAGCCGGGTTCGTCGTTGATTATACCATCGCAGGCGCTCCTGTCTGTGATAGAGCGTCAAGGGTAACCGCAGCCAAGGTCTCCGAGCTGATAGTCCACGCTGCTGCAAACGTCGGCGAACTGTTCGTGCAGATGATTGTTGTCTTGCAAACGTCCCCATCTGTTGACTCAGGGATAGAGACGTGGCTGCACGATCCGTTACAGCTATGCGGATAAGATGCCTGTCATCTCGACTGCTAGTGATGCGAGGCCGTCAGGATCCAGCACGGCGTTCCGTATTACCCCCCGGGACCTACTGATTCCATATTCTGCTAACAGTCATTGGATCTTGACCAACGCGAGCAGCAATGTCGCGATACGATAAACCGGCGGCTGCGGTGGCCGTGCGGTTCTAGGCGCTTCAGTCCGGAACCGCGGTACTTCTACGGTCGCAGGTTCGAATCCTGCCTCGGGCATGGATGTGTTAAGTTAGTTAGGTTTAAGTAGTTCTAAGTTCTAGGGGATTGATAACCTGAGATGTTAACTCCCATAGTGCTCAGAGGCATTTTTTTGATACGATAAACCGCAATCGCGATAGGCTACAATCGACCTTTGTCAAAGTCGGCAACGTGATGGTACGCATTTCTCCTCCTCACACGAGGCATCACAACAATGTTTCACCAGGCAACGCCGGTGAACTGCTGTTCGTGTATGAGAAATCAGTTGGCAACTTTCCTCATGTCAGCACGTTGTAGGTGCCCCCACCGGCGCCAGCCTTGAGTGAATGCCCTGAGAAGCTAATCGTTTGCATATCACAGCATCTTCTTCCTGTCGGTTAAATTTCGCGTGTTTAGCACGTCATCTTCGTGGTGTTGCAATTTTAATGGCCAGTAGTGTACTGTGAACGAGGAACTTTAAAAATTAGTCATGAAGAACTGAAACGTATGCTCAGTATCCACTCAGTTTAACGTTGCGCTGCAACCAGTACTCGCACTGGTTTTAGCTTCAGTGTCTAATGTTTCCCCGTTCGGGAGGACGACGGTTCAATCCCGGGTCCGGCCATCCTGATTTAGGTTTTCCGTGATTTCCCTAAATCACTCCAGGCAAATTCTGGGATGGTTCCTCTAAAAGGGCACGGCCGACTTCCTCCCCCATCCTTCCCCAATCTGATGAGACCGATGACCACGCTGTCTGGTCTCCTTCCCCAACCAACCAACCAACCATCTAATGTTTCCCGTCTCCGAACGTCTCAGAACAGAAGAGAAGTCAGATCGCGGTAATATTCGTTTATGGGTCAAAATCATATAAAGAAGGGGAAGTGAAGGAAAACAGTGTGGCGAGTGGAATTTACGGTGGGCGTGACGTGCGCACACCCTGCGGTGTACGGCAAGGCGCGACTGCAGCCCGCGGTGCAGCGGCCGTAGTGTGCCCCGCGCTGGCGCCGGCTGCTGCGTCAGCTGCCCCGCCTCGTGCCGGAGGCGCTGGGCGCCCGCCAGACGCTATAAAGTGCAGCAGCTGCCAGCCGCACGCGCACGCACAAATATCCCTCCTTCCCTCCTCCGATCGCTCCTTTTCCTTTTCTTGTGCCTTTCTTTCTTGGCGCCGCCAGCCCCTCGACGCCGTCTACGTGTGTTCGATGGCCACCTCCTGCTTCATCGCACACAGGCGAGTGACTGGCTAATACCTTCGGATTCTGTTTGTGCTGGTGGTCTACGCGAAACAGTCTTCCTTGTTGTCATACAAGCTGGCAGATATTTTATCTTGTAGATAATAGATTTCAGCTATCAGTCGTCCTTTGGAATTTTTATTGGTAGATCTATATTTCAGCTAGAAACTAGCCATTCTCAATGAGCTATCTTTTTTGGTCAATGCATGTAATGCCTGTTGACCGGGCTTTGTTCACAGTTCATTGAATACGTAGTGCGTTGAGAATGGCTAGTTTCTAGCTGAAATCTAGATCTACCAATCAAAATTCCAACGGACGACTGATAGCTGAAATCTACTATTTACAAATCAAAAGTAACGGTCGCTGCGTGCAACAGTCTCTGATTGTAGGGTAACCTGATAAAGATATGTTATCATTTGTGGTGTTGCCGTATTTGTCCGAAGCATGTACAGTAGTTTCTCTGATGAACACTGAAGCGCCAAAGAAACTGGTATAGGCATGGGTATGCAAATACAGAGCTGTGTAAACAGGCAGAATACGGAGCTGCAGTCAGCAACGCCTATACGAGGCCAATGTCACAAATATCCAGACAATCGATTGCAAATAGAATTTAAAATTCCTCCACTAGTTTTCAACTCCAACTAGGGGGCGCCTTCTTCAGAAGAAACTGTTCTTCTTCAGTAGCGCTACAGCCCTTGGTGAGCCTTGGCTTCTTCAACAATCTTCCTCCACATTTCTCGGTTACTTGCTGCTCTTTTCCACCCCTGGACTCCCATACTGGTGACATCCATTATTACCTCATAGATCCATCTTCTTCTAGGTCTCCCTTTTCACCTAACAGAATGGTTCATACCTTTCATAATTTTCTTTGGAATTCTATCCTTTGCCATTCTCTCAAAGTGTCCTAGCCATCTTATTCGCTGTGATTTCACAAATTTTACTATGTTCCTGTCTTGTATTAACTCTTGTAATTCGGCATTGTAGCGTATTCTCCAGCCTTCTTCCTCCCTTATTAGCCCATAGATTTTGTTTGCGTAGTATTTTCCGCTCAATGGTTCTTAGTGCATTTTTATCGTGTTTTTTCAACGTCCATACCTCTGAGCCGTATGTCATTACTGGGCGGACTAGGCAATTATATATTAGCAGTTTAGTTTTTATTGTAACGAGGCCATTTTTGAAAAGTTTCATATTTGCAAAGTAAGCTCTGTTCCCTGCTTGTATTCTTTCCCTTACAGCCTTTCCAATACTGTTTTTGTTTTAGGGCTCCCAAGTAGTTAAAAGAGGACACTCCATTGGAGCATTTCCCATTGACGTTTAGGTTTTTAAGGGTTCTTCTGTGGCCTCAGATTGTGGCATTACCATATATTTTGTTTTGTTTTCATTTACTATGAGGCCAATTTTTAAGGCTTCTGTTTCCATTGCCCGGTATGTTTCTACGAGTGTATTGGTATTTCTTCCTACTATAGCAAAGTCATCAGCGTATGCACATATCTGGCTAGTTTTCACAAATATGGTGCCTCTTTTCTTGATTTTATTTACTACACTAGGCAGGGCTGTATTGAATAGGACAGTGGAGAGACTATCCCCTTGCTTCACACCTTTCTCAAAGTCAAAGCTTTCACTTGTTCTGCTAAGGACCTTTACTTTTGCTCTTGTCTCTGTCATTGTTATTCTGATTAGTCTTATTAATTTAGCACACATACCAACTTCTTTCAGTATTCTGTATAGTTCTTGACGATTTATGCTGTCAAAGGCTTGTTTGAAGTCAATGAATAGGAAATGCAGAAGAAACTATCACCTTACCTAACAATATCACAGGAAGGTACATTCATATCAGGTAGGCATAAGAACAAACACTTAATTTTTACAAATTAAATTGCATAAAAATACTCACATGTGGTTAAAAGAAAATTTAAGTGACATCGCTCTAGTCAAGACATTAAAACCACAATTAAAACATTTTCCACCTGAATACATAACAGGTATAGTCAAAATATTAAAATAATATATAAATATGCCACTAAGGGCACTACAGTGGTATAGGACACGAGCGAGTAACAGCGACTGCGCGAGCAGGCCGTAGCAAATGACGACGTGAACATGATACAGCTCGCGCCATCTAGTAGCAGAATTTACAAACGTTTAAGAACATCTATACGAGATTAATGTAATAGTGATTGACAAATTAACAGGATGTAAATCATAAAAGCAAGGGAGAGGAAGACAGTATTTAAGGGCCTAACAGGGAAGCGGATAACCAACATTAGGTATCAGACATCTTTAAGTAACGGCTTTAAACCATTGAAAAAAATTTTATTACGCGACTGCAGTTGTTCATTTAATACGAGCTCATCATTCAGAGATATAGGTTTGAAACATCTGCAACTCTTCCAAAATGTTTAGTCTAAAACCTTTTCTTTCACAGTGCAAAATTCCGATGTCATGAATTTCAATTTTTCCCTAAAATATGCTCCTTGTATCTAGCAGAGAAAGCACGACCTGTTTGGCCTATGTAATAGGCTTTAAATGTGTCGCAACTGATTTTATAGATTCCTTAGTTCTGGAGGAGACACCGTTCTGATTTTAATTATGTATAATGTTGTTAGATAAGGCAACAAGTGTCTGGCGCAGTTGTTAGATGCTACAATGGCAGGTTGTCAAGATTTAAGTGAGTCTGGACGTCGTGTTATAGTCGGTTCACGAGCGATGGGACACAGTATCTCCGAGGTAGTGACGAAGTGGCGATTTTCCCGTGCGACCATTTCGCGAGTGTACCGTGAATATCAGCAATCTGGTAAAACATCAAATCTCCGATATCGCTGCTGCCAGAAAAGGTTACTGCAAGAATGGGATCAACAACGACTAAAGAGAATCGTTCAACGCGAAGCAAGTACAACCCTTCCTCAAATTGCTGCAGATTTCAGTGCTGGGCCATCAACAAGTGTCAGCGGGCGAACTATTCAACGAAACATAATCGATATAGGCTTTCCGAGCCGAAGACCCACTCGTGTACCCTTGATGACTGTACAACACAAAGCTTTACGCCTCGCCTGGGTCTCGTCAACACCGACATAGGACTGTTGATTACTGGAAACAAGTTGTCTGGTCGGATGAGTCTCGTTTCAAATTGTATCGAGCGCATTCGTTTCAAATTGCATCGAGTGGATGGGCGTATACGGCTATGGGGATAACCTCATGAATTCATGGATCCTGCATATCAGCACGGGACTCTTCAAGCTGGAGGAGGGTCTGTAATAGCGTGGGGCGTGTGCAGTTGGAGCTATAATGGCCCCTACGTAAGGATCCTGTCTGATCATTTGCATTCATTCATGTCCATTGTACTGGCTCTGTAATGGTGTGGAAACCACTGATAGGGGATACGACTCTGATAGGTGACACGTACGTAAACATCCTGTCTGATCACATGAATCCATTCATGTTCATCATTTATTCCGACGGACTTGGGCAATTCCAGCAGGAAAACGCGTCACCCCTCACGTCCAGAATTGCTACAGAGTGGCTCCAGGAACACTCTTTTGAGTGTAAACACTTCCGCTGACCACCAAACTCCTCAGACATGAACATTACTGAGCATATCTGGGATGCCTTGGAATGTACTGTTCCACCCCCTGGTACGGATTTATGGATAGCCCTGCAGCGTTCATGCCTTCAATTCCCTCCAGCACTATTTCAGACGTTAGTCAAGTTCATGCCACACAATATTAGGCAGGTGTATCAGTTTCTTAGACTCTTCTCCGGCCATTGTACTCTTACGCATTTAAGGGCAGCCTTGCAGGACTCACGGTGTCCACTACTTAGAGCACTATTTCAGACATTACTCGAGTCCTTGACACGTCGTGTTGCGGCACTTCTGCGAGCTCGCCTGGACCCTATTCGATAAAAGGCAGGTGTACCGGTTTCTTCGGCTGTTCAGTGCATGAATAAATCGAAGATTTTTTTTCAGTATGTAACCCTGGCTGGCCAGAGTGCATCGGAGATAAAGCTGTCGTCAGGAGTGGCCCGGGGGCGTGTAGTAGAACCGTTCTTATTCTCTATAGAGAGTGAAACAGAACTTGATCGACAAACTTTCAGAGGTTGTTCACAACGGTGAAACAGCGTGTAATATTCAATAACCAAAACGTACAACACAAATAAATGCAACCACCCTCAGATGCAAAACTATGGAGCAACTGCGTCGCTCTTCCATTGCACACCGGCCAACTCTTCATCAGTAATCTTATCCAGAACAGCGTTGTGTATCACTGTTAACGGACAACAAACACTGTCGGAAAGAAAAACCTTAGACAGAACTATGAATCCAAACTTGAGGACAACGAGTTAAAGAGGACATTACTGTTTCAACAGCAGCAACCATGACCGACTGTAAACAAATCACACGGCGCATTCCGTCGACATTTGCGCTATGTATCCTATTTTCAGACCAATGCAGATATGAAATTAACGAGGGGAGGAAAACAAAAGAAATGCGGTAACACTAAAGGGCCGCTAGAGACCTACGGTCCCTGATTCCAAGGTACTGAGATGGCTTCCCTGAACAACCTCCAAAAGTTTGTCGGTGCAGTTCTGGTTCACCCAGTGTACATGAACGGTCCGACGGACAGGGTGGCCATCAACATGGCACTGTTTGTTCGTGAAGCTGTAGTGTACGGGAATGTGTTGCCTTTTAAGTCGCCATAGGACGAAACAGAATGACTTGGACAAAATATCTGTTTGGTGTGATGAATGACAGCTCGCTCCAAATGTGCAAAGATGTAAATTAGTGCAGATGAGTGGGAAATACAGTCCTGTAGTGTCAGATGGTTCAAATGGCTCTGAGCACTATGCGACTTAACTTCTGAGGCCATCAGTCGCCTAAAACTTAGAACTACTTAAACCTAACTAACCTAAGGACATCACACACATCCATGTCCGAGGCAGGATTCGAACCTGCGACTGTAGCCCTGTAGTGTCAGATTACAGTATTGTTGGTCTGGCGATTGACACAGTCAAGCCTATTAAATATCTAGAAGCAATGTTCCAAAGCAATATGATATAGAACGAGCACGTAAGTTCGGCTGCAGAGAAGGCGAATGGTATAGCGTACAGAAGAATTGTGAAACCCATTCTTGATTACTGTTCCGGAGTCTGGAACTGCCATCAGGTCAGATTAAAGGAAGATATTGAACTAATACTGAGGCATGCTGCTGGATTTGTTGTCAGTAGATACGATCGACAGGTAAATACTATGGGAATACTATGTGAACTCAAACGGAAATGCAGGAAAGACGACGTTCTTTTCGTGATACACTATTAAGAATGTTTAGAGCAGGGGTTTCGAAACTGTTTTCCACGGAGGACAGCTGTTGCGCGGGAAGTGAATAAGTGCTCCGCAAAAATCTATTAATAACATGGCGTTGTTTCTAAAATTTTGACGATACTAATTATTTTTTATATTTTATCATGATTTTTGTGCTATTAATAATTGAAGTAATCATTAAGTGAAACAAGTTTTTTGCAATTTTTTAAAAAAATTATTTACCTTGAAAATAAACATGTCGTTTCATCAAAGTAGCAGCATTCCACCAGAGGACAGATTTGGGAACTCCTGGTTTAGAGAACCGTTACAGTGTTACCAACATACATCTCGCTTAAGAACTGCGAAGATACTACAAATCATGGTAAATATGGAATCATGGAGACAATCGTTTTAGCCTTGCTCCATTTGCTAGTGGAACAGGAAAGGAAATAACTAGCAGTATTACAAGATACTCATCCCCACGCTCCGTGAGTTAGCTTGCGGAGTATAATTCTAGATGTAGATGTAGATGAGATGCAGTTCTCCACGCTAGTCTACCCTGTGCAAACTTCTTCGTATCTGCATGTACGAATCTGTAATGGAGACTAGGTCCCTCTCTGCAACCGTCGCCCACCCTCTTCCACTGCCCTTCTCCCCCCCCCCCCCCCACCCTCAAACACACATACAAAACTTCCCAATTTCTTCTGTTAGAAAATTAACTATTCATTTATACCTTAAAATGTGACCGATAGCTTCTTTTTGAGAAGTTTCACCATATCTTTCCTTTCTGCCTACTTTGATGCAGTACCTCTTAATCAGTTATCCGATGTAATCTTCAACATGTTTCAGCAGCACCAAATTTGAAAAGCTCCTGTTCTCTGTGCGGTGTACGGGGCACTTTTCATATACGGCTTCAAATAAATAGTCTCTCACAAACGACATCCTAACACTTTAATTGAGTATCGATTCTAACAAGTTTATGTTTTTCAGAAACAGTGATTTTCATGCGCAAATAGCTAAACTCATACGTTGCTAACAGTGTCTCGTTTCCTAATATAATTCCGTCAGCATCGCCTCATTTATTCAACTATATTTCATTACTCATGTTTTATTTTTGATGATAATGTCGCGTGACTCCATGGTCAGGTGCAAATCTTTCAAATGCTGACCATTTCGGCGACTTGCGGAACCCGTATCTACCATGCGTAGCCAACCCGAGAAAGAACATCTTAATGTGAAATTCGAATCATGTAACGGTTTTGACAACTGCTAACTTCATTGAGACGTAAATAACAGATCATAGGCGGACCATGGAAATTCTGTCACATTACCTCTACTGTTTACAGGAACACACTTTACCAATAGACCAGCACGAGCCTATTTTTCGTGATATTCACGTTTTAATATGTTAGTGGGTAGCCAATAACTATTAAACCAACATAACGGATTCGTGCCAACATAACGGTACTTCGCTACAACGAAAATCCACTCATATTATATAACTGGATGTACATATGCATGTATGTCCTACATCCCCTCCGAAACCACTGAACCTATTTCAACCAACTTGGTACACACATCACTTACTGTATATAAAGAATCTCTCTGGGGCTAATAAGGACATATCAATGAAAGGAGTGGATGTGTGGGCTAAAAAGCAGCTTGGCTTATGGCGCGCAGGAAGCCAAATTATATTCATTCAGTATTTGAGAATGAGAGCACATAATGACTTGCAACGAACCTCATACATAAGTTCGAACCGCAACGAAATTTTTTCTCATTGACAGGCAGCACTCACAAAGTGATGAAAGGAAAGAAATGTATCGCCCACTACATTTCCGCTTTTCATGCAGTAACACTGCCGCGTCAGCCATGACGTTTTAAGTTATTGCTCCATTACTACTGATTGTATTCCCAACACATTTGGCAGACAGTATGCACATATTCCGCTAAATGTACCTACAAAATTACGCCATTGTACGACTGTATACTTGAAGAGATTGTTGTTGTTGTGGTCTCCAGTCCAGAGACTGGTTTGATGCAGCTCTCCATGCTACTCTATCCTGTGCAAGCTTCTTCATCTTCCAGTACCTACTGCAACCTACATCCTTCTGAATCTGTTTATTTTATTCATCTCTTGGTCTCCCTCTACGATATTTACCCTCCACGCTGCCCTCCAATACTAAATTGGTGATCCCTTAATGCCTCACAATATGTCCTACCAAGCGATCCCTTCTCCTAGTCAAGTTGTGTCACAAATTTCTCTCCTCCCCAATTCTATTCAATACCTCCTCATTAGCTATGTGATCTACCCATCTAATTTTCAGCATTGTTCTGTAGCACCACATTTCCAAAGTTTCTATTCTCTTCTTGTCTAAACTATTTATCGTCCACGTTTCACTTCTATACATGGCTACAATCCATACAAATACTTTCAGAAACGACTTCATGACACTTAAATCTATACTTTCCCTACTAACAGTTCTTTCCCCAGATCAATTTTTTTTTCTTTAATTATTCATTGACCCTCATACATATCAATAAATACATACCTAGATAATTCAGTTAATCAGCTAGTAGTCTGTAAAAAACTGTAACTTAGCATTTTGGGCTTAAATAATCTATAAAGCACTTGTAAATGGTACTACTGTTTAGAAATAAAACCTTTCTCTTCATTGGCAACATCTTAACCGACTTACCTGTAGGGGTATGATCCACGACCCGCCTTCACATCTATACTACCCGCAGTGTGTCTTCTCTTACCATTCAAAGTTCATAGAATCTCTTGTGCATACGTTGCTAGACTGGCACTCCTGGAAAAGAGGATGCGTAGGTCGTGAGAGATTGTTCAGTCGGTAAGATCATTACTAGCGGAAGGAACCGCTCTTTGATCATGTTCGGGAACGGCACACAGTTTTAATCTGCCAGGACTTTTCATCTTTCCTGCGTTTCGTACAATCTGATTGCACAATCCGTAGTTATTTAAAGATTCCCTTCCCTTCCCACTCCACACACTCACACATGCCTCTTCAAAAGCAGGAAACTTAACGCACAGCGCATTTCATCGAAGTTTGCACTGTTGTGCACTATTTTGCATGTAATACAGATTCAAAACTAACTGGGGCAACAAAACAAACTAAATGCAATAAATCTCTAACGAGCCGCCGGAGGCTGAGGGTCTGTTATACCAAAATACTCAGAGAGAATCTCTGAAAAATCTTTAAAAGTTTGCAGTTCTGGTTCAGCCTGTGAGTTAAGAGGGTTAAATATAAAATGCAATTACATGCCTATCTGTGTGCTGTCATTTGCCAAAAACCTCGTTTCCTTTTCTTGAACAGTTCACAAAATAAGAGATGTGTTACATGATACGCCACTCGCCGCATATATTGAAGACATCTGCATCTACATTTATACTCCGCAAGCCACCTAAAAGTGTGTGGCGGAACGCACTTTACGTGCCACTGCCATTACCTCCCTTTCCTGTTCCAGTCGCGTATGGTTCGTGGGAAGAACGACTGCCGGAAAGCCTCCGTGCACACTCAAATCTCTCTAATTTTACATTCGTGATCTCCTCTGGAGGTACAAGTAGGGGGAAGCAATATATTGAATACTTCATCCAGAAACGCACCCTCTCGAAACCTGGACCGCAACCTACACCGCGATGCAGAGCGCCTGTCTTGCAGAGTCTGCCACTTGAGTTTGCTAAACATCTCCGTAACGCTATCACGCTTACCAAATAACCCTGTGACGAAACGCGCCGCTCTTCTTTGGATCTTCTCTATCTCCTCCGTCAACCCGACCTGGTACGGATACCACACTGATGAGCAATACTCAAGTACAGGTCGAACGAGTTTTTTGTAAGCCACCTCCTTTGTTGATGGACTACATTTTCTAAGGACTCTCCCAATGAATCTCAACCTGGTACCCGCCTTACCAACAATTAATTTTATATGATCATTCCACTTCAAATCGTTCCGCACGCATACTCCCAGATATTGTACAGAAGTAACTGCTAACAGCGTTTGTTTCGCTATCATATCCTTCTTTCTATGTATTCGCAATACATTACATTTGTCCATTTTAAAGGTCAGTTGCCACTCCGTGCACCAAGTACCTAACCGTTGCAATTTTGTAATACTGCAACTTCTCTGTATACTACAGCATCATCCGCGAAAAGCCGCATGGAACTTCCGACACTACCTACTAGGTCATTTATATATATTATGAAAAGCAATGGTCCCATAACACTCCCCTGTGGCACGCCGTTTCTCTATTGAGAACAACATGCTGTATTCAGTTTGCTAAAAACTCTTCAATCCAGCCACACAGCTGGTCTGCTATTCCGTAGGCTCGTACTTTGTTTATCAGGCGACAGTGCGGAACTGTATCGAACGCCTTCCGGAAGTCAATGAAAATGGCATCTACCTGGGAGCCTGTATTTAATATTTTCTGGGTCTCATGAACAAATAAAGCGAGTTGGGTCTCACACGATCGCTGTTTCTAAATCTAAATCTACATCTACATCCATACTCCGTAAGCCACCTGACGGTGTGTGGCGGAGGGTACCTTGAGTACCTCTATCGGTTGTGCCTTCTATTCCAGTCTCGTATTGTTCGTGGAAAGAAGGATTGTCGGTATGCTTCTGTGTGGGCTCTAATTTCTCTGATTTTATCCTCATGGTCTCTTCGCGAGATATACGTAGGAGGGACCAATATACTGCTTGACTCTTCGGTGAAGGTATGTTCTCGAAACTTCAACAAAAGCCCGTACCGAGCTACTGAGCGTCTCCCCTGTAGACTCTTCCATTGGAGTTTATCTATCATCTCCGTAACGCTTTCGCGATTACTAAATGATCCTGTAACGAAGCGCGCTGCTCTCCGTTGGATCTTCTCTATCTCTTCTATCAACCCTATCTGGTACGGATCCCACACTGCCGAGCAGTATTCAAGCAGTGGGCGAACAAGCGTACTGTAACCTACTTCCTTTGTTTTCGGATTGCATTTTCTTAGGATTCTTCCAATGAATCTCAGTCTGGCATCTGCTTTACCAACGATCAACTTTATATGATCATTCCATTTTAAATCACTCCTAATGCGTACTCCCAGATAATTTATGGAATTAACTGCTTCCAGTTGCTGACCTGCTATTTTGTAGCTAAATGATAAAGGATCTATCTTTCTATGTATTCGCACCACATTACACTTGTCTACATTGAGATTCAATTGCCATTCCCTGCACCATGCGTCAATTCGCTGCAGATCCTCCTGCATTTCAGTACAATTTTCCATTGTTACAACCTCTCGATACACCACAGCATCATCTGCAAAAAGCCTCAGTGAACTTCCGATGTCATCCACAACGTCATTTATGTATATTGTGAATAGCAACGGTCCTATGACACTCCCCTGAGGCACACCTGAAATCACTCTTACTTCGGAAGACTTCTCTCCATTGAGAATGACATGCTGCGTTCTGTCATCTAGGAACTCTTCAATCCAGTCACACAATTGGTCTGGTAGTCCATATGCTCTTACTTTGTTCATTAAACTACTGTGGGGAACTGTATCGAACGCCTTGCGGAAGTCAAGAAACACGGCATCTACCTGTGAACCCGTGGCTATGGAATCCATGTTGATTCCTACTGAGTAGATTCTGGGTTTCCAGAAATGACATAATACGCGAGCAAAAAACATGTTCTAAAATTCTATAACAGATCGATGTCAGAGATATAGGCCTATAGTTTTGCGCATCTGCTCGACGACCCTTCTTGAAAACTGGAACTACCTGTGCCCTTTTCCAATCATTCGGAACCTTCCGTTCCTCTAGAGACTTGCGGTACACGGCTGTTAGAAGGGTGGCAAGTTCTTTCGCATACTCTGTGTATAATCGAATTGGTATCCCGAATGACAGTTACCTCAACATGGCTTGTAGTTAGATTGTGCAAAGGTCTGTAGACGTCTCTCCATTGAGAACAACATGCTGTGTTGTTCAATCCAGCCACACAGCTGGTCTGATATTCCGTAGGCTCTTACTTTGTTTATCAGGCGACAGTGCGGAACTGAAACGAACGCCTTCCGGAAGTCAAGGAAAATGGCATCTACCTGGGAGCCTGTATCTAATATTTACTGGGTTTCATGAACAAATAAAGCGAGTTGGGTCTCACACGATCGCTGTTTCCGGAATCCATGTTGATTCCTTCAGAGTAGATTCTGGGTTTCCGGAAATGACATGATACGCGAGCAAAAGACATGTTCTAAAATTGTACAACAGATCTACATCTACATGATTACTCTGCAATTCACATTTAAATGCTTGGCAGATGGTTCATCGAGCCACAATCATACTATCTCTCTACCATTCCACTCCCGAACAGCGCGCGGGAAAGGTAAACACCTAAACCTTTCTGTTCGAGCTCTAATTTCTCTTATTTTATTTTGATGATCATTCCTTCCTATGTAGGTTGGGCTCAACAAAATATTTTCGCATTCGGAAGAGAAAGTTGGTGACTGAAATTTCGTAAATAGATCTCGCCGCGACGAAAAACGTCTTTGCTTTAAAGACTTCCACCCCAACTCGCGTATCATATCTGCCACACTCTCTCCCCTATTACGTGATAATACTAAACGAGCTGCCCTTTTTTGCACCCTTTCGATGTCGTCCGTCAATACCACCTGGTAAGGATCCCACACCGCGCAGCAATATTCTAACAGAGGACGAACGAGTGTAGTGTAAGCTGTCTCTTTAGTAGACTTGTTGCATCTTCTAAGTGTCCTGCCAATGAAACGAAACCTTTGGCTTGCCTTCCCCACAATATTATCTATGTGGTCTTTCCAACTGAAGTTGTTCATAATTTTAACACCCAGGTACTTAGTTGAATTGACAGCCTTGAGAATTGTACTATGTATCGAGTAATCGAATCCCAACGGTTTTCTTTCGAACTCATGTGGATCGCCTCACACTTTTCGTTATTTAGCGTCAACTGCCACCTGCCACACCATACAGCAATCTTTTCTAAATCGCTTTGCAACTGATACTGGTCTTCGGATGACCTTACTAGACGGTAAATTACAGCATCATCTGCGAACAACCTAAGAGAACTGCTCAGATTGTCACCCAGGTCATTTATATAGATCAGGAACAGCAGAAGTCCCAGGACGCTTCCCTGGGGAACACCTGATATCACTTCAGTTTTACTCGATGATTTGCAGTCTATTACTATGAATATATGTCAGATATATAGGCCTATAGTCTTGCGCATCTGCTGGACGACCCTTCCGAAAACTGGAACTACCTGTGCCCTTTTCCAATCATTTGGAACCTTCCGTTCCTCTAGAGGTACACCGCTGTTAGAAGGGGGGCAAGTTCTTTCACGTACTCTGTGCAGAATCGAATTGGTATCCCGAAAGACAGTTACCTCAACATGACGTGTAGTTAGCATGTTTAACGTGACAGAGCTTTTGCAGCCGCATTCCAGACGTCTGCGCTGTGAGTGTAAGCGTCTGTGTTGACGACGCTCCAGACGTGTGGTCTCACAGCGCAGGTGGTACGTTAAGAGGACACGGCGCGGCGAAGACGGACCCCCACCCCCCTCTTACCACCACAGCCACCCACGCTTGATTGATAGCGGCGCTAACTCAGTGCGCACGCCGCCGCGTAACTCTCGCCCGGAATGAAATATTATCATTCATGCACTGCCGTCCTCGCTTTTGAATGTATTGCGGCTCATTGTACTCGCACCGTAACTGCGGCGAGTACGAGCCGGTGGGTAACAGGTTACTACCGGCAACAGCCTTGTAGCGCGGCTGAATGGCGCTAATGTAGTCGACGGCGGAAGAATACGAATGCGCTCTGCCTCTGAATGTCAAAGGAGTACAATCGGTGCTGTGTGATGCAAATTCTCGCTCCAAGTACTTTCGCGTAAACTGCAGCGCAATACACTTGCTTTGAAACAAAAGTTTTTACGTAATGTGGGGGCAGGCCTCCAGCGTGGTGTAACGTCAAGAGATTGTCGTCGAACTCAATGTACTGTTTGTGAACTTACACACTATACCACGCACGCCATTATCTCTGCCGTTTTAATGTCTGATACAGGGGTTGGATGAAAATACGGTAACACCACGAGGTAGATATTAGCCAAGCGTCAACATTAGCCACAGCGTCTACAGAAAACCCACGCACACAAACCTGTACCTGCACGCCACCAGCCATCATCATCCAGCACAGAAGCGCACGGTATTACAAACATTGGTGCACCGTGCAAGAGCAATATCAGACGACGATAACCTGCCCCATGAACTGAGACACCTACGCAAGGTTTTCAGGAATAAAGGCTACAGCGCCCATCAAGTGATTTCTGGAAAATATCAGAATAAGACGACCGACAAAGAGCAGGAAAAGAAACTTGCTTTGCTGCCATTCTGTGGCTCTGTGTCGGCCAAGGTAAGCCGCCTGTTGAAAAGACACAAGATCAAATCAATCTTCAGGCCTCCAACGAAAATCCGTCAATTACTGAGACCAGTTAGACGCAGTAGGTCTCAGAACACCTGGAGTCTACGAAATGTGAGTGTGGCCAGAAGTACATCGGACAAAAAGTGCGCACTGTAGAACAACGCAGGAAAGAACATGAGAGGTATTATGGCCTACGCTATCCAGAGAAATCTGCGTTAGCTGAGCATGCGTTAGAAAACAGTCACCACAGAAAATTTGATGATACCTCTGTCGTGGCTCGCACTAACGGCTTGGCTCTGAGCACTATGCGACTTATCTTCTGAGACCATCAGTCGCCTAGAACTTAGAACTAATTAAACCTAACTAACCTAAGGACATCACACACATCCATGCCCGAGGCAGGGTTTGAACCCGCGATCGTAGCGGTCACGCGGTTCCAGACTGAAGCGCCTAGAACCGCACGGCCACACCGGCCGGCGCACTAACGGCTTCTGGTACAGTTTAATAAAGAAAGCTATTGAAATAAAAATTACCGCAAACACCCTGAATAGAGACGGAGGCTTGCATCTCAGCGCTGCGTGGGATCCAGCGATTGCGCGGTTGAAGAGGCCACATCGAACGCCGACTCAAAACATGCCCATATATGGCAATGTCACGGGCACGAGTGACGTCACAGCCGGCAGCTTGCGTATGTAAGGGCGCACCAACAGCCCAGTGGCAGCCGTAATACTTGACAATGGCCAAGGAGTGCTTGGCCGAAAGCTCGTGTAGTTTTAAGCAATTGACGCGGTTGGAAATCCGAGAACATTTTATTCAATGTTATCGCCGCGAGACTCTGCAGTCATACATTAGCCAAGAGGTATCGTTGTCGTATTTAATCACGATCAGCACCTGTCCAATGTACTCAATACCTTGCAAGTCTCACACATGGTCAGAACGGTGATCTGTGTAGTTGTGGATGCATTACGTCACAACTGAGCCGATCGGAAAGAGGTTGCTGCTCTTATGGCTGGTGCTTGCGTAAGCGAGAGAGCAGAAGTTTTTGGTATCTGTAGAGTGTAATGGTACTTGAATTACGTAATCATTACGGCACCTCAACTCAATCGCTCGATACCAGCAATATTCTACTGTGTTTCTGTTAACTACTTAACATATTTCTGAAACAACATTCAGATTTGATTTCATTTTTGATACATCGATATGTTTATATTGAAATGATATTATTCTTATGTGTATTCTTTCTTTTGTCACTATGATCTTTGACATACTTGTAACTCTTGATTTTTGGGCGCGTAAGCGATTATTAGAGTTAGAGAGGCGGACCTTGAGAAAGTAAAGTCTTGGACGTCATGTTGGAAAGACGCATAACGTAGTCAGCTTATAAAATGTGAACTTTAGCAGTGAGGAAGATGTTTTCAAGTATGTTTTGTATTGTGAAGTGATGTTTTGTGTGTTACGCGATATTGCAGCAAAAGTAATAAAAAAGAAATGTAATTTAAATTCGGAGTGCTGATTACTTTTTTACATCACCATTGTCTTGCAAAAGTGTAATCTTCAAGAATGGTTTGTGAAACACATCTATAAAACTTTTGAATATCGCAGAATAAAACCTAGGCCTCTTTGCATCCGAGCTTGGAATCATCACCATCTAGATTTTCGACGATTGAGCCATGATTTTACAACGAGACCAGCGTCGGAAACACGAAAAGATGAGTGCCTAGTTTATTTATTATTACATGAAGTGACTTTATTAACTGTGCTCTAATGACACCTGCCACATAATAACTTTGTTGTTGCCCGAAAATGCAGTGTTTAGCAGCGAGGGTAACACCACAATCATTATTAAATTTTGATCTTTGTTGTGGTAGGGTTGTTAGAACGGACACCGTATTGAAGATTTATACCGCATACAGCAGTTTAATTTTGTCAGACAATGCGGACGTGATGCGAAGCGCGCTGTGGGCGAGTGGTTTACGTTTCGCGGGCGAGTATGATGATTCGTACTCTGCGTATTCCGCAGAGGAGAGGTGATTCCGTGCGGATTAGTGAAAGCCAGAATTTGTGTGTTTTCTTAACCACAAGTTTGCTGCAATAGCACTACACAGTTAACCTCACAAATGGCTGGTCCCCCCGACACTAGGCAGGTCGTAGAATCGCACTGGAAATCTGCCATCAGAATGAACCGACAGATGTTCCACTGCCGCCGATGTCCGAAATACGTTGTGCGGTCTTTCAATAAAAGCTTCGCACCCTCCGACTCTCAGTGGCAATATTAAAAGTTTAGGTTGGTTTGCTAGCAATTAAAGGTCTTTACATGGATAGTCAGGCAGCAGTTAGAGTTGACGGTAATTTGAGTTCATGGTTCAGAGTAGTTTCAGGGGTAAGACAAGGCTGCAACCTGTCTCCACTGTTGTTCATATTATTTATGGATCATATGTTGAAAACAATAGACTGGCTGGGTGAACACAAAATAAGCGGTCTTGCATATGCGGATGACTTAGTTGTGATAGCTGATTCGATTGAAAGTTTGCAAAGTAATATTTCAGAGCTAGATCAGAAATGTAAGGACTATGGTATGAAGATTAGCATCTCCAAAACGAAAGTAATGTCAGTGGGAAAGAAATATAAACGGATTGAGTGCCAAATAGGAGGAACAAAGTTAGAACAGGTGGACGGTTTCAAGTACTTAGGATGCATATTCTCACAGGATGGCAACATAGTGAAAGAACTGGAAGCGAGGTGTAGCAAAGCTAATGCAGTGAGCGCTCAGCTACGATCTACTCTCTTCTGCAAGAAGGAAGTCAGTACCAAGACTAAGTTATCTGTGCACCGTTCAATCTTTCGATCAACTTTGTTGTATGCGAGCGAAAGCTGGGTGGATTCAGGTTACCTTATCAACAAGGTTGAGGTTACGGATATGAAAGTAGCTAGGATGATTGCAGGTACTAGTAGATGGGAACAATGGCAGGAGGGTGTCCACAATGAGGAAATCAAAGAAAAACTGGGAATGAACTCTATAGATGTAGCAGTCAGGGCGAACAGGCTTAGATGGTGGGGTCATGTTACACGCATGGGAGAAGCAAGGTTACCCAAGAGACTCATGGATTCAGCAGTAGAGGGTAGGAGGAGTCGGGGCAGACCGAGGAGAAGGTACCTGGATTCGGTTAAGAATGATTTTGAAGTAATAGGTTTAACATCAGAAGAGGCACCAATGTTAGCACTGAATAGGGGATCATGGAGGAACTGTATAAGGGGGGCTATGCTCCAGACTGAACGCTGAAAGGCATAATCAGTCTTAAATGATGATGATGATGATGATGATGATGATAGGTTGGTTTCGTTGTCTAGGGGCTGGGATACGCAGTTGCCACATTACAGGCCAAATACTGCTGAGTCTGCAGTATACTTGTAATGTATTACTATCTTTGACGTTTCTCATGGAGCCATATACGTTATGTCGCATTTCTAGCTGCTTCTCTCACACAAATAATGATAAAAAAATTCAGAAATTCAGGGTCACCACCAGCCAAAGCCCTTCCTAACCATTTAGAAAAAAACTGATCTGAAAAATTATTAGTTTAATTACTTTAATAATTTAATTACAAGAACGCAAATTTCTTTAAATAGCCAGATAAATAGCACTCCATGTCGTGCGTGAAGCAACTTGATTAATTCAGGATTGGAAATCGGCGTAAGTGGGTATGATCGACACCGCAGAATTTATCTTTCACGTAGATTATTTATTGTATCTAAGTAATTGGTTGAATACCCTAACTACACATATATGATGCCTGGCTAGAAATATTTAAGTAAGAATTACGTGAGAATGTAACAGAGCACAATTTAACTACAGCAAGAAGAAACACAGAAAACGGGGGTGGCAGACGATGATACTATCATCTCCTTTGCATTCATACCATAAAAATTTCTCAGTGAGATTCGCATTACTATTCTACGCAAGCAGTATTCTGGAAAGAGGTTTAACCAATGCACAAGGTTGTGAGATAATTGTTCAACATACTAACTGCACCTGCTGCTTGTAAACGGCAGAACTAGAGGACGTGGTGCACTCCGGATCAAACTGTTGTGCTGCTTTGTAGAAAGCGCACGAAAGAACAGATATTCTTACAGAAATTATAGCTCATTAAACAAGCAAACTGTTAAAATACGGCCTATTGCGGTGCCGTGGTGGACCAGAAGGGTCACTGATTACCATACACGGGGCACAAAATCGACACACAAAGACAAAAGCAGCTTCCACAAAATATAAGATTAAAAATCATTAAAAATCATACCCACTTCGACACAGTATTATACTCAAGTACGGTTGAAGTGATCCTAACCAGCTTTTCCTAATCATATTTACCGTTTGAAATTCTACTTCATCGTTGTTCAAAATGAACAAACTAACTTCCACACTTTTAACTCAAACACCCAAAAATCGCCTATTTAAAGCAATATAGTTATGACACATTCGGAAAAACAACTCTCTTCAGTTAAGGTGAAGTTCCTAAGTATTTCAACAGTTAAACAGAATGAAGTCGTAACTCAACCTGCTTCCTATCACCTGCTACGATCCACACTCACCAAGCGTTCACCGAAGAGTGCCGCTTTCTCTTTCGAGATTAGCTAGCTTCTCGTGCGCCGGAAGCTACCAGAGGGGTAGCCCTCCGTTACCAACCTCACACACAAAAACAGCCTTCGACACAGCCTTCGATAAAGATGGGTAAACCTCTCCGTTCAGGTGTTAGAAACCTAAGTTGGTCATCCTGTGATCTCCTTCGAACGAGAAGCAACATCTTCTGCTCCCAGCAGACGATAACCAACTCAGCGCCTCCCACAAAACAAAACCGAAACCCCACATTAAAACACACATATAACATTCAATAGGCCTTATTTGAGAGCTGAGTCTTTCTTGAAGAGTTCATGAATTGTGCTAAAATCAGGTAGTAAAGTGAACAACTTGTACCGAATTCGACAAGCGTCTTATGAAACGACTTCACAGCCGGCCGGTGTGGCCGTGCGGTTCTAGACGCTTCTAGTCTCGAACCGCGTGACCGCTACGGTCGCAGGTTCGAATCCTGCCTCGGGCATGGATGTGTGTGATGTTCTTAGGTTAGTTAGGTTTAAGTAGTTCTAAGTTCTAGGGGACTGATGACCACAGATGTTAAGTCCCATAGTGCTCAGAGCCATTTGAACCAACCGGGCGTCTCTAGACGCACCTTCGCTGGTCATTGGGACTTAGTTCGAAGCGGGACTCGTCACTGATGGCAATTCTACCCCAGTCAGTGAGATTCTAGGCCGAATGTGCTCGTCACCGATGCAAACGCTCTTGTTGGTGTACAGAGGTCAATGGCTGTCGGCGCCGTGAGCTCTATCGCCTTTCTGTGACCCGTCTCTAAATGGTGCTTATGGTCACTGAAGCACCAGCTACACGTCGGCTCAGTGATAATGATGCTTGTGGCGCTCCGTATGCCTCTCTTGCGATAGCGTGGTCTTCACGTTCTGTCATGTCTCTAGGTCGACCGCTTCCTTCCTGATGCTGTAATCGGCCATGGTCAACATCATCCAGTAGTGGAAAAGCGATTCGCCGTTTACTCCAACCGGATTCGTTGAGCTCAACTACACGCCATCTTCCAAATGCTGGCACTTGCGTATATTGTTCACGCGTCCATCTGCAAGGCGTAATTCTTGTCCAAATGAGTATACGCAATAAAATTCTCAAGCACTTTCTGCCCTGGTATTGACATGTCCCTCGAGGAGGTTAGGAGGGTGGTCTGCCGTGTGTTGACTAGAGCTCGTCCACCCAAGAGTAATGTAACAGCAGCAGGGAGGGCTGCTTTACGCTCTCTCCAAGTTGATCCTGATATTGTTATTTTACCTGCGGACAGGGGCAATGCCACCGTTGTTTTAAATAAACAGGATTATGTACAAAAGATGCAACGTTTACTGACTGATTCAGCGTATTGCAGAATCGATGCTGACCCCACAAAAAATGTTGAGAGAAAGACCAAAGAAAAGTGATTTGTCGCAGGACACTATCAAGAGTCTTAACACCTATAGTGCTGTGCCCCCTAGGTTATATGGCCTTCCGAAGGTTCACAAGGAAGGAGTTCCTTTCCGTCCTATAATGAGTAATACCGGCGCTCCGGCATATCCTTTTCTCTGTTCAGTCCACTAGTAGGTGGGTGTGAACATCATATCAGGAAATCAGGCCGGCCGGTGTGGCCGTGCTGTTCTAAGCGCTTCAGTTTGGAATCGCGTGACCGCTACGGTCGCAGGTTCGAATCCTGCCTTGGGCATGGATGTGTGTGATGTCCTTAGACTAGTTAGGTTTAAGTAGTTCTAAGTTGTAGGGTACTGATGACCTCAGTAGTTAAGTCCCATACTGCTCAGAGCCAGGAAATCAGCTGATTTTTACGTCGTTTGGAGGGACTGCAGTAGAATGACTCTGATATTTTAGTGAGTTTCGATGTAGTCTCTCTCTTCGCTCGTGTTCCTCTGTCTGAATCGTTGTGGTTAATTGAGGCTAGGTTTGGTGCTGAATTAACTAATCTCTTTCGGCATGTGTTGACATCCACTTACGTTTTATTCAATGACCAGTATTACGAGCAGACAGTTGGAGTTGCCAATGGCTGTCTCCTGTGATCGCAAATTTTTCTATGGAAGACTTCGAGGAACGTGCATTGGAGTCGGCGTATTTGAAACCCGCCTGTTTCTTTAGATGTGTTGACGATACCTTTATTGATTGGCCTCATAGTAAGGAGAATTTGAATGCCTTTCTAGAATATCTGGACTCGATCCACCCGAACATTCGTTTTAAGATGGAGGTGGAAGAGGATGGATGCCTTCCCTTTCTTGACGTGTTGGTTAGGAAACGTACTCACAGGAAACGTACTCACACCGACTTGTACTTACAGGCTAATAGTTGTCACCACCCAGCTCAGCGTGAAGGGGTACTTCGTACCTTGGTACACAGAGCACATATCGTTTCCGACTATGAGACTTTGCCAGCTGAGCTGTCCCATCTTGAAGTTACGTTTCGTCAAAATGGTTATACGAGTGATAGACAGACTGTAAATCGGGTGATTGATGATAATTCTGAGTCGACACCTAAGTCTACTGCCTTTTTGCCTTACGTAGGAAACATTTACAACAAGATCGGTCGTATTTTACGTAAATACGATGTGAAATGTGTTTTCCGACCTCCATCTAAAATTAGAGTGCTTTTGAGTTTTGTTAAGGATTATCTTTGTCTGCGTAAGGCGGGTCTATATCGCATTCCTTGTAGCTGCGGCATGGCATATATTGGTCAAACTATTAGGGCCGTGGAGGACCGATGTACTGAGCATAAACGGCACACACGATTACAGCAGCCAAATAGATCTGCTATTGCCGAACATTGTTTGGATACTCATATTATATAATACCTCATATTATATAGTAGCACCGAGATATTGGCATGCACGTCCAGCTATTGGGACAGTGTTATCAAGGAGGCAGTTGAGATTAAATTAGCGAGCAACCTCGTTAACAGGGATGGAGGTATTTGTTTAAACTCTGTTTGGAATCCGGCTCTCTCCCTAGTCAAAAAACAGAGGGACAGGGTCACTGCTACCTCACCTGCGAGTTCGTAGTCTCACTATCGATATCCCTGACTTTGGTCATCTTTGGTGGCACTAGTGTTCAGTGTGTGAGTTATATTTCCGCATCAGTCCGAGAACCGAGGTTTTAAATTTGCATGCACGTCGCCTGTCCGTTGCAGTTTGCCTTGAAAATGGTGGGGTGTTCTCCCGCTGAAAGTTTGACCTGGCTGAATTCCCGGAAGTTATTTGGACGTCCCTCGTTTACCATCCTTGCTAGCTGTGGGGTGAAATCGTGCTGCAGCGCCACACATTCATTCATCGACCGCCAAAGTTTACTTTTTTGCGTTTTCAATCGATCCCTGTGTGAATGTCAGTTTGTGACCAATACTCGTAGGCTTGCCGCTGTCTTCCCTCACACGAAACACAGCGCTAGCTCGTACACATGCGCAGCTCGTAGACACGACCACGTGCTGCAGGATGCAGTTGGCAGACAAATCATAGCAGCGTCCAGCTCTCATTAACCGTTGTGGCTTACCAGTCCAACGAGCTTTCTCCAGGCCGGATAGAAATCCAGATGGATTGCATAAACACAAATGCGAACCAAAATAATTGTAATATTTCTCGCCGTATTGTCGTAATTATAAACCGTTTACCTTCCCTATAACGGGAGCAGGCCTCCGGCAAATACCAGGAAATAATCCTAGTGATGTAGTTGTAATAATCTTTTTAATCTTTCGGATCGTTTTCTCTTGCAGAAGTGACTGTCCACAGGTTCTCCTCTGGTTTTGAGGTTTTTGTCATGTATCCAATAATTGCACTGAATGAAAAACTTTGTGTAATACGCTTACCTCACCCTTAGAGACAAACAAGCGATAACACAGACCAAGTGTGAACAACAAACAACCTGTTACGTAAGTACGCCAAATGGCACATTTGGCCAAGATCACAGCGCGAAACACACGCCATGCCTCTACGTGTATACTGCCCCGTTTTGGCTGGGGCAGGTTGTTTTTGACTAAATACATGTGACTTTATGGTGACGACACGACTCTTAATTTTACTGGCTTTGTGCGGCCCGAATGTCTTTGTGCTACTCGCACTTCCTTCTGAACAACAATCTCATGGCCGTTTATATTCTCTACAACAGAAGTGTTCAAGTATCTAAAAGCTTGCTGGGTAGTCGTGTCATCTAAAGGTATATTCATCATTTACGTTCTACTTCGGATGTTTCCGATAAACGGCCGGCAACAGTCTATCTGTTTCGCGGTGCGAGCGTGTATTCGGAAACTTTCAATTTTATCTCACGGAAGGAAGAATATCAGCAGAATCCAGTTGTAATGCCGTCTTACTATATTAGTAATTAGCTCGGTGCCAGAGAACGTGTTTTGTCTTACTCCTGTCTTTTGCATATTAGAGAGAGATGTTAAAAGCTGCAAGATGCAGAAATGGCTTTGAACCATGTTCTCATAGAGCATAATATCATTTTTAAAGATATTTCTCAGAATGTTTGGCTTCACAAAGAACGAAATAGTAGATCTACATCTACATCTACATTTATACTCCGCAAGCCACTCAACGGTGTGTGGCGGAGGGCACATTACGTGCCACTGTCATTACCTCCCTTTTCTGTTCCAGTCGCGTACGATTCGCGGGAAGAATGACTGTCTGAAAGCCTCCGTGCGCGCTCGAATCTCTCTAATTTTACATTCGTGATCTCCTCGGGAGGTATAAGTAGGGGGAAGCAATATATTCGATACCTCATCCAGAAAAGCACCCAGTCGAAACCTGGATAGCAAGCTACACCGCGATGCAGAGCGCTTCTCTTGCAGAGTCTGCCACTTGAGATTGCTAAACATCTCCGTAATGCTATCACGCTTACCAAATAACCCTGTGACGAAACGCGCCGCTCTTCTTTGGATAGGTCGAACGAGTGTTTTGTAAGCCACTTCCTTTGTTCATGGACTACATTTTCTAAGGACTCTCCCAATGAATCTCAACCTGGTACACGTCTTACCAACAATTAATGTTATATGATCATTCCACTTCAAATCGTTCCACACGCATACTCCCAGATATTTTACAGAAGTACCTGCTACCAGTGTTTGTTCCGCTATCATATAATCATACAATAAAGGATCCTTCTTTCTATGTATTCGCAATACATTACATTTGTCTATGTTAAGGGTCAGTAGCCACTCCCTGCACCAAGTGCCTATCCGCTGCAGATCTTCCTGCATTTCGCTACAATTTTCTAATGCTGCAACTTCTCTGTATACTACAGCATCACCCGCGAAAAGCCGCATGGAACTTCCGACACTATCTACTAGGTCATTTATATATATTGTGAAAAGCAATGGTCCCATAACACTCCCCTGTGGCACGCCAGAGGTTACTTTAACGTCTGTAGACGTCTCTCCATTGATAACAACATGCTGTGTTCTGTTTGCTAAAAACTCTTCAATCCAGCCACATAGCTGGTCTGATATTCCGTAGGCTCTTACTTTGTTTATCAGGCGACAGTGCGGAACTGTATCAAACGCCTTCCGGAAGTCAAGGAAAATAGCATCTACCTGGGAGCCAGTATCTAATATTTTCTGGGTCTCATGAACAAATAAAGCGAGTTGGGTCTCACACGATCGCTGTTTCCGGAATCCATGTTGATTCCTACAGAATAGATTCTGGGCTTCCAAAAACGACATGATACTCGAGCAAAAAACATGTTCTAAAATTCTACAACAGATCGACGTCAGAGATATAGGTCTATAGTTTTGCGCATCTGCTCGACGACCCTTCTTGAAGACTGGGACTACCTGTGCTCTTTTTCCAATCATTTGGAACCTTCCGTTCCTCTAGAGACTTGCGGTACACGGCTGTTAGAAGGGGTGGGGGGGGGAGTTCTTTCGCGTATTCTGTGCAGAATCGAATTGGTATCCCGTCAAGTCCAGTGGACTTTCCTCTGTTGAGTGATTCCAGTTGCTTTTCTATTCCTTGGACACTTATTTCGATGTCATTTTTTCGTTTGTGCGAAGATTTAGAGAAGGAACTGCAGATACTGTTGCATTTAATATCGACAGACAATGATTTCAGTGTTTTACATTAATATAAAAAATTAATTTAACTCATACAATGCTGGCATTAAAAAGCCCAATGATTTTGCTGTACACGATATTCTTGCTGAAAATACCGCAAACAAACAAAAAGTCGTAAGTACTCGTTCTTACACCAGGTGTAGTGGAGTGTGTTATGCCTTGAGTTCTGTGTACCTAGGAGCACATGAAATGTCTTGGTTGGTCCTTCAATCTAGTGACCGACTGTAGAATCAAAGAACAAAATAATAATTGGATCCGTTTACCGACCACCCAATTCAGATGATACAGTTGCTCAAAGGTTCAAAGAAAACTTGAGTTGGATTTCAAACACGTACCCGACTCATACGATTATAGTTGGGGGTGACTTTAATTTACCCTCTATATGTTGGCGAAAATACGCATAAAATATCATCAGAAATTGTGCTAAACGCATTCTCTAAAATTATTACGAGCAGTTAGTTCATGAGCCCACGCGAATAGTAAACGGTTGGGAAAACACACTTGGTCTCTTAGCAACAAATAATCCTGAGTTAATAACGAGCGTCAAAACGGATACAGGGATTAGTGAGCACAGGGTTGTCGTAGCGATATTGAATACTGTAACCCCCAAATCCTCCAAAAAATAAACGAAAAATATACCTATGCAAAAAAGGCGGATTAAAATTCGCTTGACACCTTGCTGAGAGACAAACTCCACTCCTTCCAAATTAATAATATAAGTGTAGACCAGATGTGGCTTGAATACAAAGAAATGTTATTGGTAGCAACTGAGAGATTTATACCAAATAAATCCTCCTTGGTACTCAGAACAGGTCAGAACACTGTTGCAGAAACAACGAAACAAACATGCCAAGTTTAAACAGACCCACAATGCCCAAGATTGGCGATCTTTTACAGAAGCTCGAAATTTAGCGCGGACTTCAATGCGAGATGCTTATAACAGTTCCCACAACGAAACTTTGTCCCGAAACATGGCAGAAAATCCAAAGAGATTCTGGGCGTATGTGCAGTACGTTAGCGGCAAGAAACAATCAATGCCTTCTCTGCACGATAGCAAAGGAGACACTATCGAAGACAGTACTGCCAAAGCAGAGTTACTAAATACAGCCTTCCGAAATGCCTTCACAAAGAAAGACGAAGTAAATATTCCAGCATTCGAATCGAGAACAGCTGCCAACATGGGTAACGTAGAAAAAAATATCCTTGGAGTAGTGAAGCAACGTAAGTCACTTAATAAAAGCAAGTCTTCTGGTCCAGATTCTATAGCAATTAGGTTCCTTTCGGAGTATGCTTATGCATTAGCTCCATACTTAACAATCATATACAGCCGTTCGCTCGACGAAAGATCCGTACCCAAAGACTGGAAAGTTGCACAGGTCACACCAATATTCAAGAAAGGTAGTAGGAGTAATCCACTTAATTAGAGGGCCATATCAATAACGTCGATATGCAGCAGGGTTATGGAACATATATTGTGTCCGAACAGTATGAATTACCACGAACAAAAGGGTCAATTGACACAGAGTCAACATGCGTTCAGAAAACATCGTTCTTGTGAAACAACTAGCTCTTTATTCGAATGAAGTTTTAAGAGCTATTTGTGGTATCAACGTTCGATACCACACTTAGGGGTACTAGTATCGTTGGACCCGCGAGTCGAGACTAGAGCCGCTCCGCGGCTCGCAACAGGTCCTTAGCGTGGGCTCGGCCACTCTTGATCGGGACGTCAAGTAGGAAAGTAGTACAGCCTTCAGCTGATAGGAAGCAACCTCTAACAAGGCGCTTAGTTAAAGTATGGCCTATATGATGCCTGTGTAGCTTTCTGTTAGTAATTATATTCCTCCTGACTATGAAGACTTCTGTACTATCAGTTAAGTACAATATATTTTTTTTCCAACGGCTTCTAATTACTTTAGTCATTGTAGACCCAGACCATGCAGCCAGCTCCTTATCGACTTCACTGACAAACCTGCTGTATATGCAAAGAAGATATTTGTATGTTTCTATTTAGAATTGGCCACCAGTCATTCACATTGGCGACGATTCGTTCGTCATCATCATAACACTACTGACAAGGTATTTCAGATAGATTCCGTATTTCTGAATTTTCGGAAGGCTTTTGAGACTATGGTTCAAATAGCTCTGAGCACTATGGGACTTAACATCGGAGGTCATCAGTCGCCTTGAACTTAGAACTACTTAAACCTAACTAACTTAAGGACATCACACACATCCATGCCTGAGGCAGGATTCGAACTTGCGACCGTAGCGGTCGCGCGGTTCCAGTCTGAAGCGCCTAGAACCGCTCGGCCACTCCAGCCGGCTTTTGACACCGTACCACACTAGCAGCTTGTAGTGAAATTGCGTGCTTATGGAATATCGTCTCAGTTACGTGACTGTGACTTCTTGTCAGAGAGGTCACAGTTCGTAGTAATTGACGGAAAATCATCGAGTAAAACAGAAGTGATTTCTGGCTTTCACCAAAGTAGTGTTTACGCCCTTTGCTTTTCCTTATCTATATATACGATGTGAGAGACAGTCTGAGCAGCCGTCTTAGGGTGTTTGCAGATGACGCTGTCGTTTATCGACGAATAAAGTCATCAGAAGATCAGAACAAACTGCAAAACGATTTAGAAAAAATATCTGAATGATGCGAAAAGTGGCAGTTGACCCTAAGTAACTAAAAGTATGAGGTCATCCACATGAGTGCTAAAAGGAATTCGTTAAACTTCAGTTACACGATAAATCAGTCCAATAAAAATGTCGTAAATTCAAATTACCTAGGAATTACAATTACGAACAACTGAAACTGGAAGGTACACACAGAAAATGTTGTGGGGAAGGATAACCAAAGACTGCGTTTTATTGGCAGGATACTTAGAAAATGTAACAGACCTACTAAGGAGACTGCCTAAACTACGCTTGTCATTCCTGTTTCAGAATACTGCTGCGCGTTGTGGAATCATTACGAGACAGGAGTGACAGAGTACATGGAAAAAGTTCAAAGAATAGCAACACGTTTTGTATAATCGCGAAATATGAGAGAGAATGTCATTGAAATGATACAGCATTTGGGCTGGACATCATTAAAAGAAAGGCGTTTCTCGTTGCGACGAATCTTCTCACGAAATTCCAATCACCAACTTTCTCCGCTTGACACCGACCTACATAGGGAGAAACGATCACTACCATAAAATAAGGGAAATCAGGTCTCGTATAGAAAGATGTAACTGTTTGTTCTTTCCACGCGCTATACGAGATTGGAAAAATAGACAATTGTGGAGGTGGTTCGATGAACCCTCTGCCAGCCACTTAAATGTGATTTGCAGAATATCCATGTAGATGTAGATGTAGAAGTAATGCGCGCTAGAGACCGTCATCAACAGTTTCCGCCATTTTCTACAGTTTTTGTTGTTGTCAAACAAGAGGTTGTTTTTTGCACAGTATTTCTAAATATTTCGTTTCTATGCATTTATGTTCTGTATAATTCATTAAACTTATTTGGAATATATTGTTAATTCCTCAGGTACAGAATTATATGGACAGTGGAATGCAATATGTTTTTGGAACTATTTAGACAACATATGGAAGAGGATTTCAATAAAGATGAAATGGGAGATACGATACTGTGTGAAGAGTTTGAGCACTGAAAGACCTGAGTCGAAGCAAGGCCCCGGGAGTAGTACTACTGACGGCCTTGGGAGAGCTAGTCCTGACAAAACTCTACCATCTGGTGAGTAAGATGTGTGAGACAGGCGAAATACCCTCAGACTTCAAGAAGAATATAATATTTCCAATCCCAAAGAAAGCAGGTGTTCACAGATGCGAAAATTACCGAATTATCAGTTTAATAAGTCACAGCTGCAAAATACTAACGCGAATTCTTTACAGACGAATGGAAAAACTGGTAGAAGCCGATCTCGGGGAAGATCAATTTTGATTTCGTAGAAATGTTGAAACACGTGAGGCAATACTGACCTTACTACTTATCTTAGAAGAAAGATTAAGGAAAGGCAAACCTAATTTCCTAGTACTTGTAGACTTAGAGAAAGCTTTTAACAATGTTGACTGGAATACTCTCTTTCAAATTCTGAATGTGGCAGGGGTAAAATACAGGGAGCGGAAGGCTATTTACAATTTGCACAGAAATCAGATGGCAGTTATAAGAGTCGAGGGACATGAAAGGGAAGCAGTGGTTGGGAAGGGAGTGAGACAGGGTTGTAGCATCTCCCCGATGTTATTCAATCTGTATATTGAGCAAGCAGTAAAGGAAACAAAAGAAAAATTCGGAGTAGGTATTAAAATCCATGGAGAAGAAATAAAAACTTTGAGGTTCGCCGATGACATTGTAATTCTGTCAGAGACAGCAAAGGACTTGGAAGTGCAGTTGAACGGAATGGATGGTGTCTTGAAGGGAGGATATAAGATGAACATCAACAAAAGCAAAACGAGGATAATGGAATGTAGTCGAATTAAGTCTGGTGATGCTGAGGGTGTTAGATTAGGAAACGAGTCACTTAAAGTAGTAAATGGGTTTTGCTATTTTGGGAGCAAAATAACTGATGACGGTCGAAGTAGAGAGGATATAAAATGTAGACTGGCAATGGCAAGGAAAGCATTTCTGATGAAGAGAAATTTGTTAACATCGAGTATAGATTTAAGTGTCAGGGAGTCGTTTCTGAAAGTAATTGTATGGAGTGTAGCCATATATGGAACTGAAACATGGACGATAAATAGTTTAGACAAGAAGAGAATAGAAGCTTTCCAAATGTGGTGCAACAGAATAATTCTGAAGATTAGATGGGTAGATCACATAACTAATGAGGAGGTATTGAACAGAATTGGAGAGAAGAGAAATTTGTGGCACACCTTGACTAGAAGAAGGGATCGGTTGGTAGGGATTATTCTGAGGCATCAAGGGATCACCAATTTAGTATTAGAGGGCAGCGTGGAGGGTAAAAATCGCAGAGGGAGACCAAGAGATGAATACACTAAGCAGATTCAAAAGGATGTAGGTTACAGTAGGTACTGGGAGATGAAGAAGGTTGCACAGTATAGAGTAGCATGGAGAGCTGCATCAAACCAGTCTCAGGTCTGAAGACCACATCAACAACAATAGTCACTTAAGCTATACTTCGTCGGTCGTGCGGCATCTTGCACATTGAAACATAAGGTCTCTTACTATGGAACATGTGGAATTTGAAAATAAATTAAGTTTCTTTAATGTCTTAACAGTTTTATCTGTCTTAAAAATGGAAGTTTGTTAGTTTCAAATAACATCTGCTTCAAAATGGATTTAGCTTGTAATTGAATTTTGATAATGTTTCTAGTCAATTTGATTTCGTTTACCGATTATTGGTGTGTAGATGACTAATAATGTAACAGATAGACGATTAAATACGGTATTGACAAAACTGTCTCGACTGCGATGCTACTGAATTTCAAGACACTCGTAATGTACCAGAGCCGTTCATAAGTAATGCAACAGTTTTTTTTTAATGGAGTTTGGTTTTACTCATAATTGCAATACACCATATTAGTCCCCACTCTTTTGGCTAGAAAATCCTATTTTTCAACGTAATTTCCGTTCAATGAGACGGTCTTGCTGCGTGGGCCTGTATGTCGGAGCCGTCGTCTTGTTGCATCAATAACGTCCCAGCGTCCACGTACTTCTACCCATGGAGTGCATCCTTCATTGGACCAAACTGACGGAAGTGGGAAGGTGCGAGATCCGGATGTGACGTATAATTATATATATATATAATTATATATCTTTTCGGTGCCTACAGTGTCACGTCTTTCAGTGTCACACAAATTTTTATTTTTAAAGGCGATCACTTAAGACTATTTCCGTGGGTTCGCCCCTCAAATTTCTCCCTCATATCACAAAATTGTCGTCTGATGCAGTACAAACTGAAAAAATAAATTCCTTTTAAAGCACAGTTTCGTATATAATTTATATTCAAAACCTTACACCTGTGTCACAGAACAAATCCTACATCGAGAATACTTTACACAAGTTTAAGGGAAGGAATAATTCCGATCATTAATACTGTGTTTAAAGAACATCAAGATATGAACAGGCTGAAATGAACAAACAGTACGTGAGACTATGTTAATCAATTCAACTGTAAAAAGCTAAGGAGCATATTATTAGCAAAATGAGAAATACGCAAAAGTGAAATGCCAAAATGAGCACTTCTCAATTGGGAGTAAATCAAAACAATCAGAGTGGCTGAAAGAGAGCACAATAACATGAGCAATACACGAATAAGAGCTAAGCAAATAAGAGAATAAGTAAAATTGAGATGCCAAGAAAATGAGAGCTGGCCGAACTCCGTCGGCACTTATATACGGTGGCGCTCGTAGCGGCACCCCGCGGCCCGTACGCAACACGCGCGCCTGCGACCGCAATGCACTCTTAGCGCTCGCGGCGGCGTCTAGCGGCCCGTCCGCAAGTTGTGCGATTGCTGTCGCAGGTCGATCCTTAATCTATGATGTTACATAGGCTGCAGGGTGAAGGAGAGAAACCAGTCCAACGAAGGTTTGTGAGCTCCTCTCGGATGCGTTGTCATCGAGAAGGAGAATTACGTTTGCATTTTTGTGGCGGCGAACGGGCCGAAGTTGTTTCTTCAGTTTCCTGAGGTAGCACAATGCACTTCAGAGTTGATAGTTAGCACTATTAGAGAGGATATCAAACAGAATGATCCTTTCAGAGTGGCAGAAGAGCGTCTCCAAGACTTCAGTGGTTGAGAGTGCGACATTGTTCAAAAAATGGTTCAAATGACTCTGAGCACTATGGAACTTAACATCTGAGGTCATAAGTCTCCTAGACTTAGAACTACTTAAACTTAACTAACCTAAGTACATCACACACATCCATGGCCGAGGCATCATTCGAACCTGCGACTGTAGCAGCAGTGCGGTTCTGGGCTGAAGCGCCTAGAACCGCTCGACCACAGCGGCCGGCGCGACTTTGTTCTTCGGAGAAAAGGAACTTTCGCGCCACTCACTGGATTGCCGTTTTTCTTCTGGTTGATGAAGTTTGCTTCATCGCCTGTGACAATGTTCGAAAAAAATTGTCACGATCAGCCTCGTAATGCGCAAGTAGTTCCGCATAGATGATCCTTCGTTGCTCTTTGTGGTCTACTGTTAGAGGGCAAGGAACCTAGCGGACACGCGTCTCTGAATACTCCAACTGGTGGAAGAGCGTATCAGCACTATCAAAAGAGACGTCCAGTTGGACAGTGAGATGTTTGATTTTGATTCGTCGATCAACTCGAATGAAAGTGTCCTCATCTTCCAACGTCGAAGGAGTAACAGCTCCGAGAGCCGGCCAGCTCGCGGGAGATGTGACAGGTTGATGGCAAGGGCCTCGCACAACGACTCTGTTCTTTCTTCCACCGCCAGGTATCAGGGGACGTACTGCAAGCGCCTATAAATACCAGCGATGCTTGGTTCTAGAGAAAAGAAACTCAGTGAGAGTTGTCTACAATACTGGCCATTAAAATTGCTACAGCACGAAGATGACGTGCTAGAGATGCGAAATGTAACCGACAGGAAGAAGATGCTGTGATATCCAAATGATTAGCTTTTCAGAGCATTCACACAAGGTTGGCGCCGGTGGCAACACCTACAACGTGCTGACATGACGAAAGTTTCCAACCGATTTCTCATACACAGACAGCAGTTGACTGCGTTGCCTGGAGAAACGTTGTTGTGATGCCTCGTGTAAGGAGGAGAAATGCGTACCGTGATGGTACTTTGATAAAAGTCGGATTGTAGCCTATCGCAATTGCGCTTTATCGTATCGCGACATTGCTGCTCGCGTTGGTCGAGATCCAATGACTGTTAGCAGAATATGGAATCGGTGGGTTCAGGAGGGTAATACGGAACGCCGTGCTGAATCCCAACGGCCTCGTGTCACTAGCAGTCGAGATGACAGGCGTCTTATCCGCATGGCTGTAACGGATCGTGCAGCCACGTCTCGATCCCTGAATCAACAGATGGGGACGTTTGCAAGACAACAACCATCTGCACGAACAGTTCGACGACGTTTGCAGCAGCATGGACTATCAGCTCGGAGACCACGGCTGCGGTTACCCTTGACGCTGCATCACAGACAGGAGCGCCTGCGATGGTGTAATCAACGACGATCCTGGGTGCACGAATGGCAAGATGTCATTTTTTCGGATGAATCCAGGTTCTGTTTACAGCATCTTGATGGTCACATCCGTGTTTGACGATATCGCGGTGAACGCACATTGGAAGCGTGTGTTCGTTATCGCCATACTGGAGTATCACCCGGCGTGATGGTAATGGGGTGCCATTGGTTACACGTCTCGGTCACCCCTTGTTCTCACTGACGGCACTTTGAACAGTGGACGTTACAATTCAGATGTGTTACGACCCATGGCAGTACCCTTCATTCGATCCCTGCGAAACCCTACCTTTCAGCTGGATGATGCACGACCGCATGTTGCAGGTCCTGTACGGGCCTTTCTGGATACGGAAAATGTTCGACTGCTGCCCTGTCCAGCACATTCTCCAAATCTCTTACCAACTGAAAACGTCTGGTCAATAGTGGCCGAGCAACTGACTCGTCACAATACGCCAGTCACTACTCTTGATGAACTGTGGTATCGTGTTGAAGCTGCGTGGGCAGCTGTACCTGTACACGCCATCCAAGCTCTGTTTGACTCAGTGCTCAGGCGTATTAAGGCCGTTGTTACGGACAGAGGTGGTTGTTCTGTTATAATATATTTGTCCAATGAATACCCTTTTATCATCTGCATTTCTTCCTGGTGTAGCAATTTTAATGACCAGTTGTGCAGTTGGAACAGACCTCTGTTTCAGACGCCATTTTGAAGGCTACGTATAGCACTGTGTTCAGAGGCGATCTCCTCCGTCTGTCGAATTAACAGCACCGGAACGCGGTCCTGGAATACCACCATTCCCGCCTGCGATGTACGTCTCTTTCCTCTAGCCACCCCTCCTCGGAGCATACATCGTCCCCCTCAGCCGTGGACAAAAACAAAATTGAAGAGATAAGGAAGAGCCAGGTAAAAATGTCGCTCGGCCCGCTCTTTGTTTCCGCGCTGGACGGTGTGGGAACAGCGAGATAAATCGAGGAGGCACCCAGGGCGAAGGCGAAACACCGCCTTTCACTTTCGCTTCATCGCAGGCGGTCCTGGGGAGTCCTCGGCCCTGACGCCGCCCTTCCAGCGCCAGGTAGTCGCGTGGCGCCGAGTCTGGGGGAGTCAAGGCATGGCCTGATGCGGCACAAGGATAAAGGGACTGTCTCAAGCTCAATACACTCACACACACCAACAAAAAAATTGCATCACCCCTTTATAGTGAAATTCAGGATACAGAAAACTCAAGTTGACTCTGGGGCACGCGTACAGGGGAACTCGGGGCAGAACGGGATAGCGGGGTACAATGGGAAATTTCTCATTTTTAGACTGGACAGTGTTGCAACCTGTTGTATGGGCATGTAACTGTTTCTCCGAACGGAAGGGAAGTGAGGGCAGCCATTCTGATTTAGTTTGAAGTGCGAGATCTAAGTGAATTGTTGTCCGTCACGTTATCACTTGCGTTGTTCTAACGTTTGGTGAATTTCAACGACAGGTAAGCTGTTAATTGTATACCCTAAAATGACACATTTCCTTAAAGTGCATATGCGTTTAAATACGTCAGTTATTACGCTCCATAAAAGTTGTTAACCTCAAAAGTGCTCTTGGGGCGGAACAGGACGGGGCAGAATGGGATAGTGTCGCGTTCTGCCCCGTCATATTTTGATGCAAGTAGAAAGCAAACTCAGCCTGGATGTTCATGGATGCCAGACTCTCCCAACCAGCTATGTTCGCCGAACAACTCAGCTTTCCAGATATCGCCCGAGGCTGTCATTCCAATCCCACTAATCTGTCAAAATACACGGCGGACTACAAGACGAAAAGGAAAAACCGTCTTATTAACAGATTCTCCTTATAAGAAGGAACTGCAGAATTCTGTCTCACGTAAAGTAGGCCTACAGAAAGGAGGAGGGTGCACAAATATAAACAATGTCGGGACAGAGACGTCAGGTGCAATGCAACTTAAGGCAAAAATATCAAACTGTACACCCAAAAAAAAAAAAATAAACAAAACAGAGGACATCAAAAACCTTAAGAAAAATAAAAGGAAGAAGATAATGGACAAGAGAGAATCAGAGAGAGAGGATGCTGAGTGTCTCTACTGTGGGGACTTCTACTCCGTTTCTAATGAGGGCTGGGTCGCATGCCAGAGTGGGCACACAATTCATGTGCTGGCATAGACAGTGAAGATGAAGAGGAAATACTGATTTGTGACTATTGTCCAAAGGCCTAGTAGTTAGTGGTTTGGTGGTTATTAAGCACTGTACATTTTTCAGAATGACATTAAAATATTTTCTTATTTTGAAGAATGACTTTTTAATTGTTTAAATTACACATTCCTTAGTCTGAATTGCCTGCTATACAACATTTTGTCATAGTTTAATACGATATTCGTAATTGAAATTCAAACTTTATGCAACAATTCAACAAAAAATACCCTTATCCCAGTCTGCTCCGTTGGTGGGGCGGAACGGGAAATATGCAAGACTTTCTTTGAAAAATTGTAAAAAATGCAAAATGTATTGTTTTAAGTGATTTTAAAGTAAGGTACATTAGGTTACACTACAAGGAGTTTTTTTTATCACTTGAAGAAGTGAAACTTCCTGGCAGATTAAAACTGTGTGTCCGACCGAGACTCGAACTCGGGACCTTTGCCTTTCGCGGGCACGTGCTCTACCAACTGAGCTACCGAAGCACGACTCACGCCCGGTACTCACAGCTTTACTTCTGCCGGTATCTCGTCTCCTACCTTCCAAACTTTACGAGACGAGTCTCGGTCGGGCACACAGTTTTAATCTGCCAGGAAGTTTCATATCAGCGCACACTCCGCTGCAGACTGAAAATCTCATTCTGGAGACTTGAAGAAGTGTTTCCTTGTGTTCCCTTATTTTGTAGAAATTGTTAAACATTAAGTATCCCGTTCCGCCCCGAGTTCCCCTACGTAAATTTTCAACGCGTCCAAGTCACCAAACAAATATTTAAAAAAAAGTGTGTAATGACAAAAAACAGTCTATTTACCATGGGGTAGGTGGGGGTGAGGTCTCGCAGCACGCCTGAGCATCGCTAATACTTGTCGGAACGTCCCATTGCTCGGATGCAGACTTGAATCTGTTGCGGCATATCATCGAACAAATCATCAAGCCAGATCAAGTTCAGACTGTACCATTCTTCAGTGATGCTTCTGGGTAAGTCGGACACAGTACGTGGTCATTATCTACGTCCGAAAGTATCTGGTCTCAATCGATTCCTCATGTGTCCGATTGGGTTCATTCCAGGGAACAGGTAGATCAATCTGGTGATTGTATCTTGTTGATGGAACGTGTTCACGAGAACAGCACGGCGATCGTCCACCAAGCTGAAATTGACACCAGACTCTTGGTGATCCAGTCCCACTAAAACTGAACTAATCTCCTCCCGCACAGGCCATGAAGGCCCAAAGCTACCGACTGGCCGTCGTGTCATCCTCAGCCCATAGGCGTGTTTGGATGCGGATATGGAGGGGCGTGTGGTCAGAACACCGCTCTCCAGGCCGTATGTCAGTTTCCGACACCGGAGCCGCTACTTCTCAATCAAGTAGTTCCTCAGTTTGCCTCACAAGGGCTCTGTGCACGCCGCTTGCCAACAGCGCTCGGCAGACCGGATAGTCACCCATCCAAGTGCTAGCCCAGCCCGACAGCGCTTAACTTCGGTGATCTGACGGGAACCGGTGTTACCACTGCGGCAAGGCCGTTGGCTACAGTCCCACTATTAACGACAAAATCTCGCTCCTGTGCCCCAGAGCAATTAGATTGCTCCTCAACAACCATGAAGGTGTCTGTGGCCACCCGATAACATCACTCCACCACCACCTTGTCGCACATGTTGGACACAGTGTTGAAGGTGTTCGAATTATCGGGTTGTCTCCAAACACGTTGTCTGCGATTATCAGGGTACAAACAGGTCTTAGTTTCATCCATAAACACCTGACTCCAATCCTGGGGCGTCCATTCTGCGTGATTCCTTGTCCTTCTGTAACAGTCTGTGGCGTTCTGTTGCATGACAAGGTGCTCACCATGGCCGTCTGGAATGGAGGTTTGCATCATTCAATCGTCTTCTAATAGTTTGATACGATACATGATACCCTGTAGCCTCTTCGAAGGCCGAATTCAATTCTGGAGCAGTGTGCTCACAGTTCCCTTGACTCAAAATTCTCAGAAATCGGCACTATGTGATCAAACGTATCCGGACATCCCCAAAAACATACGTTTCTCATATTAGGTGCATTGTGCTGCCACCTACTTCCAGGTACTCCATATCAGCAATCTCAGTAGTCGTTAGACATCGTGAGAGAACAGAATGGGGCGCTCCGCGGAACTCACTGACTTCGAACGTGGTCAGGTGATTGGGTGTCAGTACAAGCAGCAAGAAGCCTCGTCAGCTCAGTCGGGACAGAACTTTTGTAAAGTGTGTATGTTATTGTCTTATGTGGAATAACAATGCAAAGATGTTGTAAAAGAAGTGTTACTCTGTACTGTGACAAAGTCTTTGGGTGGTCAGCGGAGTTAAGATGGCTATCATGCCAATAAATAGTTGAAGTTCACTTATGCTGTCGTTCATTATTTGTCAACAAGCACATCAACAACACGGGACCTCATCTTTTTACCCCTAGACGAATACATATAGAGCCAACATTATCATCAAGATACAGCAGTGCACCAGCCAGCAGCAGCAGCAACTACTACAATACAACTTAATGGCACCAACCCATTTCGCTACTGTGGTGTCACCGCCAGACACCACACTTGCTAGGTGGTAGCTTTAAATCGGCCGCGGTCCATTAGTACATGTCGGACCCGCGTGTCGCCACTGTCAGTACTTGCAGACCTAGCGCCACCACATGGCAGGTCTAGAAAGACGGACTAGCACTCGCCCCAGTTGTACGACGACTTTGCTAGCGACTACACTGACGAAGCATCGCTCATTAGCCGAGCAGATAGTTAGAATAGCCTTCAGCTAAGTCCATGGCTACGACCTAGCAAGGCGCCATTAGCCTTACATAGCAATTGATAATTATCGTCTAAAGCATGTCTCAACAAGAACGATGTATACCAAAAAGGATGGATTAAAGTTAAGTAAACAGACATTACGTTCTTTTCTTTATAGCATTCATTGAGCGTCCTGTTTCAGACTTCACGATATTCTGGGTGAGCTTATAGCGTGCATATCGGCCCCCTCAAAATAACACTGTGTCGGCACTTCTGTCGACACATCAGCTACGTCAAGTGCTAACAAGCTTCGTGTATTGGAGTGATATAGTGCCAATATAGGAATATCAATGATTGGGCGACCAATATAACACGTAGGGATGGTTTGCTGCGGAGCTCCATGTTCAACAACGTACGATAACCGGTGTGCTGCGAAACACTTGTGCGTGCACCAAGATTATGCTCATTCGGTAGAGATGCCGCAGATCACCTATCTAACCTACTTTACAGAGCAGACAAGTCTCCGAACCACAAGTTCTATGAAGAGTAGTGGACGCCTAACCATTTAGAGCCTAGTGGTAGTTTCATTAACTTCTACCTCTTTCCGTAGATGCTCACGATAGTAACGCTTGAACTTTAGACCAGCCTCGCCGATTTCGAGGTACTCGTTCACCGGCTCTGCTTAATAATAATAATATGCCCTTTGTCAAAGTCGCTTATCTCACTCGATTTCCCCATCTGCAGCTTATATCTTCGCTAGGGTGATCGCCGTCCGTGTCTGCTTAAGCTTTACATACTTTCGTTACCGCACCACGTGCCTGCAACGCCACAAGGCGGCATCCAACGTTGCGGTGGGCAGTGATCGTTATGTTTCGACTTATCAGTGTATCAGGGTGATGAAAAACGTTTTTTGATCTATGTATATTGTGTAATACTGACAAGGGAACCTCCCCAACGCACGCCCATCAGATTTAGTTATAAGTTGGCACAGTCGATAGGCCTTGAAAAACTGAACACAGATCAATCGAGAAAACAGGAAGAAGTTGTGTGGAACTATGAAAAAAATAAGCAAACTATGCAAACTCAGTAGTCCATGCGCAAGATAAGCAACATCAAGGATCGTGCGGGCTCAGGAGCGCCGTGGTCGCGTGGTTAGTGTGAGCAGCTGCGGAACAAGAGGTCCTTGGTTCAAGACTTCCCTCGAGTGAAGAGTTTACTTTTTTTATTTTCGCAATGTTATGATCTCTCCGTTCGTTCATTGACGTCTCTGTTCACTGTAATAAGTTTAGTTCCTGTGTTTTGCGACAGCACCGCAAAACCGTGCGATTAGTAGACGAAAGGACGTGCCTCTCCAATGGGAACCGAAAACATTTGATCGCAAGCTCATAGGTCAACCGATTCCTCCACAGGAAAACACGTGTGATATAGTCTATACGACACTGGTGACGGCATGTGCTTCACGTGATAGGAATATGTTGTCGACCCACGTAACTCGTACACTTGGCGAACGGGTAAAAAGATTCTTGTACCTTGCCCGATTTAGGTTTTCTTGTGGTTGTGATAATCACTCCCAAAAAAGTGATGAAAGCATAAGAGTTCGTCACATAAACTGCAACAAATGAATGCAACAGTTTCACAGTCGCACAGGTTTCCCTGTGCTCTGTCAAAACATATGTTCTTAACGTTTTCAATTTTTCCGTGTCTAGACCGTCAAATCCTGCATATGTCCAAGCAAATCTGAACATGTCCTGGAATTTTGGAGAGCGAAGTTGATTATGTGTGAGTGCCTGAACTTTGATAACTAACACATGATCACGTAAACAATACTGCTCCGTGTACCTGTGCAGCTTCGCAAGTGTCTGAAAATAAAAAATTAAACTTTTCGCTCGAGGGAAGACCTGAACCTAGGACCTCTCGTTCCGCAGCTGGTCACGCTAACCACGGAACCATGGCGCTCCTGAGCTCACACTATCCTTGATGTTGCCTATCTTGCACATGGACTACTCATTTTGTATATTTTGCTTATTTTTTTCATAGTTCCACACAACTTCTTCCTGTTTTCTCGAGTGATCTGTGTTCAGTTTTTCAAGGCCTATCCACTGTGCCAACTTATAACTAAATCTGAGGGGGGTGCAATGGGGAGGTTCCCTTGTGAGTACCGTGCAATATTAATGACAGTCTAAAATTAGTGTTGATGGTTTGCGCAATGTACTGTTGAAGACAGCAGATCTTTAAAAATATTGAAGCTCGCTCACACTGCGGTTCCGGGAGATATTCAGTGCGTTCCGAATAAATTTCAGCAAAGAACTGAAAAAGTAAATGTCGAAAGATCAGGAAATGGGGTGGAGGTTGTATATGAGAGAACGCCGTAGTACTCTGGGCAATGAAATTCCTCACTGATCAGGAGTAATCAGATACCTCGTTGTCCACAATAGCAGAGGAAACAGGATCATGATGTCACAACACTAAGCATAAATGTTTGTTTTACTTCCACACGTTGTCAGAGTTGACAAGACCAGATTAGGTGTCTAGTGAACACATATGTTTATTTCTCTTTCAATAGTTGTCTCTGCACAGATATAAGACCATGCAATCTTTCCATCAGTAATTAGTATGTAATTGTTTTATTTCGTTTGTAAGGTTGTTACAGTTCAGAAATACGTAGAAAGCACACATGTACACGTTAAATTACGCAGCTCACTTGTTTCTGTATCCTTTTACAATCAATTTGCCTGAAGTAATCAGTAATCCTGCCAATATTCAGTTGCAATTAATTGAACTGTAAATATTTCTGCTCTAAAAAAATCTTCTTGCAGAAAAAATCTTTATCATCACTAATTACTTCAGAAGAATTGGTAGACTTCTGTAAAGAAGACTTTTCTGCAAAACTTTCCTACTCTTTCAATTTTTAAGTTATTCCGGTTCAAAATATATTTGTGTAAAGATTGTTTCAAACCTTAATTATTCATAAACAGTACAGCATATCTCAGCAACATGTTTCTAATTTATTGCTACTGTCAACATCTGACCGGATTCTTAATACAAGAAACTGACTAAAACAGACACAATTTTAGAAATCACAATGATTGTACCAGTATTTAGATTAGGTTTTTCTTAATGTTATTTCTTTGTTTAGCGGAAGATGTCATTTATTTTATTAAACGACAACTTCAGAATGTTGCATTTTTTGTTGTAGGATATCTTGAATTAGTGCTTATTGTTATCAAAACTAACAAACTCAGGAAGTGTCAATAGTCAGTGGTCCACCTGTGATCTCTAAATCGTCAGTTTCCCCAATTGCTAAAAACGATGAGCAGCCTTTCTTTGTAACAATGCGAGGTTCTTCCAATGTTGACTACAAATGTAGAAGCTCAGGTGATTTCAGAGTGGTAGTGTACAGAGCAAACAAAGATGGAAACAGTAGGCATGTGTAGTTAACCGGGTGACAAAAATCATAAAGTTGTCTATGAAAGTTGACAAATAATTCTTGTCTTTATGAAGTTAATATTCTGTACTGTGATAATGCATCACTAATGTCCAATAAATAATGTTGCTCAAGAACTGGCGACGTTGCAGTGAAACACTTTTATATTGGTAACAGATGTCCGTATTTCTTCTGCCAAACGGTTGGCATACTGTAACCCTAGCAGTACAGGATCATTAAATCCTTTTCAAATTTACTGTAGAACACAATGCAGGTCGTGGATAACTAGCGGTATTTTTCAAAATAATGTATTATCAAATTACGTTACGAGTATTCTTAATCTTTTCGTGGAGCGTAATGACATAATTTGTAAAATATTTTATATATTCCCCTTGATTGCCAATTGTCATATTTGACAATACATCTACATAACGTAGAAGAAGAGACGGAAGTTAGGATTTGCATTTCCGTCGTGATTAAAACTGGAGTAGAAGCTCGTATTGTAGTAAGGATGGGGGAGGAATTCGGATATCCCCTAATGAAGAACCAATCCCGGCACTCGCGTTAAACGACTTACTGACATAACCCAACACATACACGTTGATAACTGCTGGTGGTCAGAACACGAGTACAATATCCTAACAGTGCACCAGCTCGCTAGTTCTGTAACTTATGGTTTGAAATATAAATACGGACAAAAGTTTTTAGCATTCTGCACAACAAAAAGCTGTTAGAGTCACAACGACTCATCTAAAATATATCACTCAGAGACGGGAGAACATTTTCTAGCACAGCGGTGGCGGAGGGTACTTCATATCAGCAATTGGGACGAAAAATAACTGTGCGTCGGCTCTTTCATAGCGTGTGCTAAAAGGAGACGGGTCTGTCCATATCGATGATGAGCATCTGACTAAATCCAAGTACTATTCGACAGACGCCAATACATTGCGCAACGGTGCAATGTCTCAGTATTTTAGAGATGTTCTGATATGGTTCGCCGACCGATGTGGCCGAGCGGTTGTAGGCGCTTCAATCTGCAACCGCGCGACCGCTACGGTCGCAGGTTCGAATCCTGCCTCGGGAATGGATGTGTGTGATGTCCTTAGGTTAGTTAGGTTTAAGTAGTTCTAAGTTGTAGGGGACTGATGACCTCAGATGTTAAGTCCCATAGTGCTCAGAGCCATTTGAACCATATTGAACGCAAAGGTAACCGTATGCTGAGCTCGTCACTCTACTACGTCGTTAATCAGAAAACGTAATCAGTCACACTGCCAATAGATACACTGCAATCCTTAAGGAAAGGAAAGTAGTACCACCTTTCCTCGGATCGTTGAACGAAATGCATGGAGAGAAGAAACATGTGCTCGAAAAAATCGGTTCAGAAAGCATAACTTTCTCTCTCAAAACTAATACTGCAGGCACTCTCAGTACCAGTACCAATATCATGCACCCTTTCTGTTCAAATGAGTGGCAACAGAGTTATCAGACAACGGCTTGTCTGACACAAAAAAAATTTCCAATAGGCCTCTTTCGGCTCAACACACCAACTCACAATTCCACGGAATTCACACGGAGAGCTACCCAGCGCCGACTAATTCATAATCGCATGCACTGCGTTACATAGCAAGCCCACTTAGGACTGTGCACATCTGATGCCTCAGTACAACTGCTTCCGTACAACTGACTCTTTGCAACTGCCTTCTTGCAGTTGCCTCCTTGTAACTGCTTTCTTGCAACTGCCTCCTTGCAACTGCCTCTTTACAAGTACCTCCCCCTGTTTGCTAAAATACAACGCGCTCACGTGACACCACCACGCCCTAGGCGTGCGTTCATTAGCTGAGAAACTCACTGCAAAGACCGATAGTGAAACCTAAATACGTCCCATGAAGCAGAAGGATATCAAATTCCACCAGCGAGTAGTTTGAAAATATACCAAAGAACTCTTCCGTAATCGATAAGCAAAAATACGTAATCGAAATTAAGGGTAACTGAATCAACAGATGTCTTTCATTCTCTGCGAGACCTAACCTCTCGCAGCTTGTTCTCGTGAACTCTGCAAGAGATATACGATGGTCACAGGAGAACTGGCGCACAATCTTCCACGAAAGCCGGTTCGGTAAATCTACTCTTCAGGCGTTTTCGAAAACAATGTCACATTTCTTCCATAGATTCCCACTCAAATTTCCCGAGCACCTCTGTTAGCTATCAAATGGGATATATCGACCTGTTACATTCCTATTCTTTCCATGTCTGCTGTTGATAAAAACTTCAAATCCGACAGCAATACTCAAGAACTGGTCGCACTATTTTCCTGGATACGTTTCTCTTGACATATCTACTGCACGTCCCAGAACCCTGCCAACAAATCTAACTCTTCCATTTGTCTTCCCTAACACTGGTTTTACGTGATCGTCCTGTTTCAGATAGCTACTCAATGATAACCGAAATATTTAAACGATATGACTTGCTGCAGTTGTTCGTCGCTACTTTTGTAATCAGATTCTTTCTCTTTGATACTTAGTATAGCGTAGTGCCTACGCACTGTTGTGCACTTACTCTTTTTTAAAGGGAGCAGCCATTCATTACACTAAGTGGAAAGTTTATCCTAGTCTTTCTTACTGTAGACAGTAGGACCACCTGCGAACAGTCTGATAGAACTTCTCACCTATCTGATAAACAGTTTATGTGTATTCAGATATTCCTTTGTGTTTATTCTCGATTCGTTTGTTATTACTATAATTTCATAACAGCTGACGGTATGACTATCGAGAAATACATCAACTGTAGGAAATTTGTAACAGATTATCTGCGTACCTGTAGTTGCCTATTCCAGTGTTATAATAGTCCATTTCCTCCTTCTCCCTCTCTCTGTCCATCTGCTTCTCCCTCTCTGTCCATCTGCTCCTTTCCCCTCTGTATATCTCCTCGTCTCCCTCTATCTCCTCCTCGCTCTTTTTGCCCGTGTTCTCCTTTCTCCTCCCTCTCTCCATCTCTTCATCTCTCCTCTACCTGCTTGTCTCCTCCTCTCCCCTCTCTCTCTCTTTTCCTTTTCTCTGTCCATTTCTTCCTCTTCTGTCTCTTCATCTCCTCCTCCCACTCTCTGCCTTTCTCTTCCCTCTCCCTGTCACTTCTCATCTTTCCTTTTTCTGCCCATCTCGCCCTCCTCTCTCTCTCTCTCTCTCCCCTTTCCCCTCTCTCCCTATCCATTTCTCCTCCCTTCTATCTGCGCCCGTCTCCTCCTCCTCACTCGCTGCCTGTCTGTGTCCTCCTCCCCTCCTCTCTATCAGGATTTCCGTGATTTCCCTAAATCGTTCCAGGCAAATGCCAGGATGGTTCCTTTGCAAGGGCACTGCCGATTTCCTTCCCCATCCTTCCTTAATCCGAGCTTGTGCTCCATCTTGAATGATGTCGTTGGCGACGGAACATTAAACACTAACCTCCTATTCCTCCCTTCTCCTCCAGCGAATTTCGCCTGCAGTTTCATTTCCTCCAAGCGCAAAGTTTATGATGCCGTATCTCCTGAACTATGTGCTGTTCAGTAACATTATTTTGCATGTATATCCACTGTCATGTCACTGCGAAATGTGTTGTGAATACAGTTAATATTAAAAAAAGTAATAAGTTATAAATTAAAACGCCACGCTTCATGCACCAGTTTTACTGCATGAACAGCGAAAATGTATTAAGCGATAAACTATTCTCCTTTCCTCATTTTGTGGGGGTCGTCAGCGGAAAGAAATTTCGCAAAGGTTTGAAGCTATGCCCAAAGTTCATTGAAAATTTGTAAGTGCTATCATTCTCAGATACTGAATGAAAAAAGTATCCGGCGGTTGTGGCCGAGCGGTTCTAGGCGCTTCACTCCGGAACCGCGCTGCTGCTACGGTCGCAGGTTCAAATCCTGCCTCGGGCATGGATGTGTGTGATGTCCTTAAGTTATTTCGGTTTAAGTAGTTCTAAGTCTAGGGGACTCATGACCTCAGATGTTAAGTCCCATAGTGCTCAGAGCCATTTGCACCATTTTTTCAAAAAAGTATGGGTATTCGTGCGATGTTAGCTACACTGCTTCTTCTCCCCCACTCTCAACCCTTGGTAAGTTAGGTGAATGTTACCACGACAGCGTTGATTTCCAGACAGTGAGTGATATGTGTACCAAGTTTGGTTAAAATCGATCCTGTTCCTCTCCTTGTAATGCTGTCTCAACATTACTGTACCGACAGCGGACTTCGCGTGCCACGCATCACGTTGTGACACCCGTTTTTCAAATTGAGTTGCATTATCGACCACCCCTTAGAACAACGCAACGCTATAAATTGTGAAATAAATGATGAGACTAATTTCTTTAGCTAGAGATTTTGTCTCCTTCGCAATTGCACTCTCTCTCTCGTCTTCTGTCTTGTGCACGCTGTAATTAGGAGATGCGGTATTCTTTCATGCTTGTACATTTTATGAGAAAATGTACGTTAAAATGAAATGTTGATGTTAACTAAAATATTTGTATTTACCTTAGCCTAACCAATTTCCTTCTGTTTCATAATTTGTAAGACGAGACAACGTGGAAGTTTTGATATGGTGATGCGATTGATGGGCCACCATTATTTACGAAGTGCAGTTGATAACTCTTGAATGAATTTTTATGCACGTCAGCACTAGCGATTCAAACCTTTATTACTGATACACGGTCTGGCATCAGTCTAATAATGACTGCCCGCGAAAACTAGCTACGCCGATCACTTCATTTTCTTTATTCCAAAGTCTCGTCGTTATAACAGTTCTTCTCTTTCTGAGAAAAACGTCGAAAAATATTTTATTGTAAATCAGAGAAGAATTATTATAACGCTAAGATGCACGTAGATGCACGAGGGAGAGGGGTGTTGTGAAGCAGGATTCGTAATAACTACATTACTTAAGTATGAAGATAGTAACTGTTCCCAAAAGAACAGATACCATTGATGACCATGCATCTTCTCTAGAATAAATGATAATTAATTGAAACCTTCAGCTAGCTGCCGACAGGTATTGTTGATATATATACCTCGATGGGGACAGCTGAAAAAGCTGAAAATGTGTACCCCGACCGGCACTCGAACCCGGGATCTCCTGCTTACATGGTAGACGCTCTATCCATCTTTTTTTTTCTTTTCCCTTTTTTTCGTTCGATATAGTTTGTTGCGTTGCAGTTGGTATGGACGGACGTCACAACACATCCGTTCAAGTTGATCGTTGATTCCTTGACTCAGTTCTTTTATTACAGGGAGCACGCAACTCTGACCGAACACGATGTGCTACCGTGCCGCAACCATCTGAGCCACCGAGGACACATGAATAGCGCGACTGCAGGGACTTATCCTTTGCACTCTTCCCGCGATACCCACATTCCCAACTGTCCACAATCTACATACGTAATGTTCCTAATAGATATTTGCCCATCCACTGATTACTCGCACCAACTTAGGTAACGATTACCGTAAGAGTAGATTGTGGACAGTTGGGAATGTGGGTCTCGAGGGAAGCGTGCAAGGGATAAGTCCCTGCAGTCGCTGTGTTCATCCGTGTCCTCGGTGGCTCAGAAGGATTGAGCGTCTGCCATGTAAGCAGGAGATCCCGTTTTCGAGTCCCGGTCGTGGAACACATTTTCAGCTGTCCCCATCGAGGTATATCAACAACACCTGTCGGCAGCTGGGGATTTCAATTAATTATCATTTACATGAGGTAAGCATTCGCTTTGACATCGAAATAAGTGTCCAAAGAACAGAAAAGCAACGGGAATCACTCAACAGAGGAAAGTCAACTGGACCTGACGGGATACCAATTCGATTCTACACAGAATACGAGAAAGAACTTGCCCCCCCTTCTAACAGCCGTGTACCGCAAGTCTCTAGAGGAGCGGAAGGTTCCAAATGATTGGAAAAGAGCACAGGTAGTCCCAGTCTTCACGAAGGGTCGTCGAGCAGATGGGCAAAACTATAGACCTATATCTCTGACGTCGATCTGTTGTAGAATTTTAGAACAAGTTTCTTGCTCGCGTGTCATGTCGTTTCTGGAAACCCAGCATCTACTCTGTAGGAATCAACATGGATTCCCGAAACAGCGATCGTGTGAGACCCAACTCGCTTTATTTGTTCACGAGACCCAGAAAATATTAGATACAGGCTCCCAGGAAGATGCCATTTTCCTTGACTTCCGGAAGGCGTTCGATACAGTTCCGCACTGTCGCCTGATAAAGTAAGAGCCTACGGAATATCAGACCAGCTGTGTGGCTGGATTGAAGAGTTTTTAGCAAACAGAACACAGCATGTTGTTCTCAATGGAGAGACGTCTACAGACGTTAAAGTAACCTCTGGCGTGCCACAGGGGAGTGTTATGGGACCATTGCTTTTCACAATATATATAAATGACCTAGTAGATAGTGTCGGAAGTTCCATGCGGCTTCTTGCGGATGATGCTGTAGTATACAGAGAAGTTGCAGCATTAGAAAATTGTAGCGAAATGGAGGAATATCTGCAGCGGATAGGCACTTGGCGCAGGGAGTGGCAACTGACCCTTAACATAGACAAATTTCGCGTATTGTGAATACATAGAAAGAAGGATCCTTTATTGTATGATTATATCATAGCGGAACGAACACTGGTAGCAGTTACTTCTGTAAAATATCTGGAAATATGCGTGCGGAACGATTTGAAGTGGAATGATCATATAAAATTAATTGTTGGTGAGGCGTGTACCAGGTTGAGATTTATTGGGAGAGTCCCTAGAAAATGTAGTCTATCAACAAAGGAGGTGGCTTACGAAACACTCGTTCAACCTATACTGGAGTATTGCTCATCAGTGTGCGATCCGTACCAGATCGGGTTGACAGAGGAGATAGAGAAGATCCAAAGAGAGCGGCGCGTTTCGTCACAGGGTTGTTTGGTATGCGTGATAGCGTTACGGAGATGTTTAACAGACTCTTCAAGAGAGGCGCTCTGCATCGCGATGTAGCTTGCTGTCCAGGTTTCGAGAGGGTGTGTTTCTGGATGAGGTATCGAATGTATTGCTTCCCCCTACTTACACCTCCCGAGGAGATCACGAATGTAAAATGAGAGAGATAGAGCGCGCACGGAGGCTTTCCGGCAGTCGTTCTTCCCGCGAACCATACGCGACTGGAACAGGAAAGGGAGGTAATGACTGTGGCACGTAAAGTGGCCTCCGCCACACAGCGTTGGGTGGCTTGCGGGGTATAAATGTAGATGTAGATGTAGTGCATGCTATGTATTTTCACTTTTTTTGTTTTGTAAATCTGAAGAGAGCCTTAAACGCCCGAAACCGTTAATAACCACAACTGTGACTGCAATGCCGGCCGTGGTGGCCGAGCGGTTATAGGCGCTACAGTCTGGAACCGCGAGACCGCTACGGTCGCAGGTTCGAATCCTGCCTCGGGCATGGATGTGTGTAATGTCCTTAGGTTAGTTAGGTTTAAGTAGTTCTAAGTTCTAGGGGACTGATGGCCTCAGAAGTTAAGTCCCATAGTGCTCAGAGCCATTTGAACCATTTTTTGTGGCTGCAATAAATTAATCAGTTACTCGTAAACCGATATCTGATGAGTGGACAGTGTTTTTGTTGCTAATTTTCACTCCGCAGAGACTTGGGCGTCGATTAGGCAGCCGGCGGAGCGCTCCCGATGCCCCAGGACCGGCAGGCACGGAGCTGGTGTGAGGTGAGGTGATTTACTCGCGGCTGGGGGTCCGCCCACACTCCTCCAGCTCAGCTGTCGCTGCTTCGCAGGTAGGTCGGCGGGCTTTCTCTGGTCGCAGCGCACACAATCGCTCTTGATCACTTGGCAGCCCGCGGCACCGATTCTATCTGCCGTGACCGCACCGCCCTACCAGGTAGCTCGCCGAACCTCACCCTGTGTTGGCCCTCCAGTCTTCCGCCGGGGCCATTTTTCTCAACACGTAACGCACACACACACGCACACACACACACACACACACACACACACACAAAGATCACCCGAGCACCACCGTTCTGCAGCTCACCTCTGCAATTTTCCGCAAGACTATCTCAGGTATCTGGAGCAACGGACACCTAGAGACTGGAAAAAAAGCGAAGATCATTCCGGTTTTTAAGCAGGTTCGTAGGACAGATGCAAATAATTATGCCTATATCACTGACGTCAGTATGCTGTAGAATTATGGGACACGTTTTACGGTCACGTATTACGACGTTTTCGGAGAACGAAGTCTCCATAAAAGTCAGCATGGATTCCGCAAATACAGATCTTGCTGCTGACACGCTATTGGCGGAAAATGTTGTTCCTGATCGGCATTGGTGGCCAGACTGGCGCACATCGCCGAGCCTGGAGCTGGCGGAACACTAAAGGGACACTCTTGGTTTGATTGTGGGTGGAAACAGGTCGCTGGTTCGAAACATCGTGGTGCTTGGAGGTGTCCGAATTCTGACGAGCGCGATTCTGGTTCTCTACTATGACCACAGTCCTCTGATTACCGCCACAGCAGAGAGTATACAGCAGCCCGGCACACTAGGTGTGAGTTAATGTGTATGAAATGAAAGGAGAGTGTGGCATCGTTGGCCGGGAGGGCCCATCCGGGGAAATTCGGCCGCCAAGTGCAAGTCTCATTTCAGTCGACGCCACATTGGGCGACTTGCGCGCCGGTGATAAGGATGAAATGATGATGAGGACAACACAACACCCAGTCCCCGAATGGAAAAAAATCTCCAACCCGGCCGGGAATCGAACGCGGGCCCTGTTGCACGGGAGGTGATCACGTTACCACCTTTTTTTTAAAAAAAAATCTCATTTTGTTCGTTTTCGTTCGTTGTATCTGCTCTGGGCGGACGTCGAAAGACACCCGTTTCAGTTCGTTGTTGATCCATTAACTCAGTTTTTTTTATTACAGAGGGTAGCTATCCCTCTGACCGAACACGCTTTTTTTAATTTTTTTTTAATGTCATTTTGTTCGGTTTCGTTCGTTGCATCTGCTTGGGGCGGACGTCGTAAGACATCCGTTTATGTTCGTTGTTGATCGATTAACTCAGTTTTTTTTATTACAGAGGGCAGCCAACCCTCTGGCAGAACACGCTGAGCTACCGTGCCGGCACCACTCAGCTAACCAGGCGCACAGTTAATGTGTAGATAGGAAGTGTACAGTTGCCACAGCAGCGTTAAACCCGATTCAAGCCTTAGTACCGCTTGACACTGTATTCAGTCGACCACACGAGATTCTAACTTAACCGTTGGGTTACAATGGATTAATGATTTAATGTGCAGCTGGGATACGGTAGACATTCCGTCGTTGTCCTATCTTGTTAGTTGTCATCAGCAAAGGAACTTAGTACTTTCGTAGAATGTTAATTGGTTAATATAAAAAATAATAGCTTTATGTTTCATTTACATTTTTATTTGAAGGGAAACGTGGTCCCCTTCAATTCACTGATTTATTCTACTGGTTGAATGGGTAGGTATATAGTAGGATTATTACAATTTCATACCTTATGGTTCTATGTTAGGGCATTTCAAGATGGCGATTCCGTTGCGTAATTTAACATGGTGTCTTAAGAGGAGTGTAACGGTGTCCGAATAGGTCCATTACTCTGATAGGTTTCACAGCCTCACAAACCGCGGGATATTACAGTCAAAAGCATCTTTACAGCATAATGACAGCAAAAGAATTTACTCAAAAATTTGTAAACGTCATTAAAACACTATAAAGTCCGTCAAGCTCGAGAATTGTGGTATATGGTCACGCAATGGATTTAATATACATAAATCTATCAGTAAAGCAAAGATGTTCCTTAACAGTAAATGTGTTCGCGATACCACCGGAACCCCTTTTGTTAGCAGTAGAGCACGAAGTTTAACAATTACATGTCTTTGGTGTAGATTTTACACTTAAAGCTTACGTTGAAGATTTCGGAATAGCAGTAAAAGACCAAGAAGATCTGACGAAAGTTTTGAAAATACTCGACACTTACAGCGTAACATCAGAAGCTAAAGTTAATAGTCACAGGACCAAGATTCTTGTATTAGGAAAGGGTATAAGAGTAGCCAACAATCATGGATTTCAAGAGACAGAATACTAGAATGTACACCAACTCCCAAAAAATTGCTGCAAGTGAAACGTCCCCTTAGAACAAATTATACACGACTGTGCTTAACCTGACACACAATATTATTTAGCGCAACGCAATCTGACTTTCAAAAATCCCTACAAAAGAGTGGCCCTGACTAACATTAACCTGTACCTTTCACAAATCACTTACCTCACAAAAATCTTCGTTACTGGAACTACTGCAATACAGCGAGCGCCACTACTGCCAGCTAAATAAAAGATTCAAACTACTGAAGGCACTAACTACTGATAAGGATAGTTAGCAAATGAAAGATTTTAATAGAGAACAAACACTGTATTTACCTTAATATCATCATATATATAGCAGTTCATGACAAATTACAAAACTCCGCCATCTCTCTCCCCACATCCACCACTGCTGGCGGCTCACCTCCAACTGTGCAACGCTACGCACTGTTCACATCCAGCTGCCGCTGCCTAACACTACAATGGCAGACAACAATGCAAACTAGCCACAGGCTGCACACAGCACAGCCAGTGATTTTCATACAGAGCGCTACGTAACGTTGCCAATAAGAAAACGTAAACAGCCTACTTACATAGCCCCCATGCTCCCCACAAAAAATTTACAAAATATTTTTGGGCAGTGGCCAATAATGATTTGAAAAATTTTTTCATAATTACAATAACAAAGATATCAAATGCACACACTTATTTATACAATGTTGGTCAAAAGCTAAAATTTTCTCACAGTCCATAAAGACAGTCCTGATCATTCATCACAGTAACACTGCCGTTTCTTTTATCAAAGTCTGAGCAGTAAAAGACAATGCACACGGAAGTAGTGGATGTCCATGCAGTCTTGAAGAAGTAGTGTTGTCCTTCCAACAGAAAGACAGTGCTGACTCTTGACATGCTGACAGGTAATGGGCCACAACAGAGCAAACCCACAGCAGAGTCAGTCGACGTTTTGAAGAAGATTGGTAGGTAGGTCATCACAGAGTAGACCCACTGTAGTCCTGGTAGAGAATATGGTATTGGTGGGCCACCAGAGGCGCAGACCCACTGCAGTCCTTGTAGAAATAATGGTATTGGTGGGCCATCAAAGATGCAGACCCACTGTAGTCCTTGTAGAGATGGCCAGAAGCCATCTGTTGTGACTGTGCAGGTGCACAATCACCATAACATCACATGGAGTCGCCAATCAATACCATGAAGAGTCTTGCAGATAATATAGCAAGTCCATAACCACCACTTGTGCACTCACAAAGTTTTTGGAATTGTCCTTAGAACCAGCAATGCTGTTATCCAGTCCCTTGCTGAATTATCAACACACGTGCAAACACTAACAGTCCCTACTTCTCACATATTGTCCATATACTATGACCAACGGAAACGTGTGCAGTGAAATGTAACTTACAAGTTACTAATATGATGAACTGGTGTCAATTACCATTTTATAACATGAGAATACAATTACAAAGGTACAAAATACATCATTAAAGAACATAACAATACAGATAACATTTGTAGTACAGGCTTTACAACAGAATAGAAATAAACATATACATCAGTGTTACAGGAATTATGACATAAGTAAATACATAAAAGATCAGAATAACTTTTGAAACATCAACTTTACACATGAGCATTAAAACAAAACAGAATACATAATGTCTAAACATCTTTACAAAGAAAATACCATATTATTAATGCAAAGTATATTTGAGGATAAAGTATTCCTCATCATAGTGAATGTAGCTGAGTATTAGAAAAATTCTACTACATAAGTCTTATCAGATAAACATATAAAAACAGGAAGAACATATTTACACACGGGTACCCAAACACATAGTGGGATAACACAAAAGGAAAGGACAGGGTTTGTTTCATTGCAGTATTTTGCAAACAACACTTTCTTTGCTTCTTGGAGATCTCCCTTCATTCATCATTATTCCCAAAAGTCCTATCTAAGCCTGCCTTCTGTATTCTGTTCACATCCTCTGTCAAAAATAGTTTTTCTCCACTGTACAGTAACCTTTTTTTTTGCCCAAACCATTTTCATATAGCTTCTCAATACATTTCTTCCAAGTCATCATAGTTAGTTTCTTATATAGTCTACCCCTCTTAAGCTAACTTAAATCTACTGAGCTCAGATATATATACCAAGGGACGAGGCAATGCAGCATCACATAAAACAATTAATATAAACAGCAATGAAAAAAAACGCAGATTTGCGAAGCAAGCAGCGTTAAGAAATTAGCAAAGCAATTGTAATATTACAACTAATCTAAGGCAATGTGCAGCAAACAATAAAAATAAATCATTAGTAAAACTGGCTTAACAGAATAATACAAAGTCAAATTCAATAACACTATGCCTGGCAAACAGCAGCAACTTATACCTAAACATGACATAGCTCAAGCAGAAAAAATATTACAGTAAAAACAACAATGCAGAAAAGGAAAATGTATATTCACATCTTAATGTCTATGTAATTAAAGTGGTGCACCATAACAACTTATTGTAAAAAGAAATATTACCATGTACTTGAAAAGAATATTATGTATGCAGTTACTGTTACTAGTCCCTTCTTATTGTTCTTTCCTTTCCAAGTGCTCCTTTTCTGAAGAATGTGGATCACAAAATTATTATTTAATAGATCTGTTGACAGAAAGTGTTCACATTAGCAAATGCATCTAAGTTTATTTTATAAAACTAATGCTGCAACACAGCTGGAAACCAGATATTAAACAAAATGAGCAATCTCTCAACTACAAAGACAATAGATGTAAAATGTTTCTCATCATTTCATTAGGCATTTTAGTAAATATCATAAATTACGAGCTCCACAGTATGCTTTCAACAAGGAAATGTCAATAGCGAGGTTAATGGCCTCTTTTTTTTTTCTACCTGTGCTTCTGCAAAGGCACACCCTAATGGCTTGTTCTCCGGGTGTCTGACACAGCTGTGTGCCGACGACGCACGTGCAGGTGGTCACTTAACTTTCTTACGGAAATATTTACGACAGCAGTTTCCGCTACAGTGACAGTCTCATATCAAAATTTCACAGGTCGAGAATTTACGTTGCAAATGTGTAGAAACAAAATCCTATAAACATAACAGTGTCCAAAAAAATTTTCGCCGGCATTGTGATACATTCACGCATTTACACACATTTCATAACTCTTAAAGTACGATTCTTGGTTTCCAACATCCTTTTCCACAAGTCAAGAGTCCCTAACTTCTATTCATTATTCATATACATATAAACACGTAATCACATTCCTCATATATGGTAGCATCATCTTATTGACATAAACATACCTCAACAGCATAATCCACATCGTCGTCATAAAAATAACATCATAACACCTCAGTCAAATCTCAAAAAAGTCGTAGCTTTCTGCAATCATTTCAAACCATAAAAAATATTCTCTGCTCATTTCAATAGTGTCATCTGCCTCAAACGTACTTTAAAAATCATGATCTCTTACCAAATACATCATTCAAAGCTCTCATAGTATCACAATGGGTCCGAAAAAATATAAACAGTTCACAAAGTACAGACAGAATACAATTTCTAGTGTGAAGTTATCCAACGGTGAAATTACGTAAACATCTGTCACTGCCGTAGTAAAAAAGTGTTTATCTCTCAGTTAAATGATCAGATAGCTGTGTAATTTGTGTTAGAGAAATATGGTACCAATGTGTAAAGTTGTATAAGCAAATACCATATTAGCTAGGGTTCCTTGTGCCTGACAAACACATGGTACACAAAGTAAGCATGTACCCCCCTGAGGATTAATGTAATTATACCCTCAGGTGTTACAGATTACAGCAATGGAATGAAATGTATCATGGAAAACTTTCTTTGTAATTCAAAAATCTTTAAAAATAAATGTTTTAAGTACAAAATTAATCACTCAAATACATGTCCTGTAGCACTACATGTGTGTCCTGCTGTAAGATAATCTCTGTGGGAGTGTCGTAGTTATCGTCCTCCGAAAGCTAAGTTCAGCAGAAGCCAATCTACTTATCTCATGATAAACAAAAGTGAAATGCTTGGCGTAGATATATCTTAGTTATTACGCTTATTGTTGTGATGATGAAAGTACTGTGCTGTAACATATTGTTGTGCTATGGAAAAGGCTGTCTCCTTGTAGCTATACCACAAAAGTTACTACTAAAACATGTTTTGCTTTCCAGAAGGATTCAGAAAAAACTGTGCAGATATAAAACAGATACACCGCAAAAGCAACATTGTAAATAGTCACTCATTAGTAGCGTCGTGATAAAATCGTGTAGCTGTCACATTAACTAACCACTGTGTCATCTGTTCGCAATAACAATGCATTAGTAATTTCTGTTTGAATAAGTTGTCTTGGTTCTTGACTGGATATTTAACTTTAAACATTGTTGCATGGTAACAGTTTCTAAAGCATACTAGTAACGTGAAGTGAAACGTTTTATGGCAAAGACAAAGTTAAAAAGCAGATTATCTTTCAATAAACGGTTTTACATGTGAAATGTGGTGAAAACCTTTCCCTCTTCTCAGTACGCAGAGTTTCAACTTGAATGCAATTATCATGCGGTATTCGTCCGTAAAGAATACGGGAATTTGGTCAAGGTTAGCGTCAATGTTATTTTTCCCTGAGCCAGCCGGCGCACGCGGCTGCCTGCGGTGCGAGTCATTGTCTGTTTCTTTGTTGGCACGTGTCGTTACTGGGATTAGGAGGCCTAACTTCCACGAATTCGCCTTGCCGAGAGGGCCCAGCTCTGTTTAAAGCTCGCCAGTTCTGATGGAATTCAGGTCTGTCGTTTTGTTGGTAGTTCCCATAGTTTCTTTCTTGTCGGTCACGTGGTGGAGAATTTCTCCCTGAGTCGTAACTGCGCGCTGGACCGTTGCGTCTAAAATTATTCTGTCTCCCTTGATAATAATAGTTCTGATTATCATATTGTCTGTTTCTATGGTTACCTCTGTCATAGTCATTACTACGAAAATGCGATCTTTCTCTGTAACTATTATTACTCTGCCAGTGGTTGTCATATGGGTGGTGTCTGTTTTGGTCACGATTTACGTTGTAAGAATAGGCTTGTCGTGGCCATTTATTGTTTCTGTCGTCACGGAATTGTGACGGATGTGACCTGTAGTGATTGTTTTCCTGTTTTCGCATCCCGCGACCATCTGTGTCAATTTCTAATTCTTGTAAGAGTCCCTGAAAAGCTTCAATGTCGTCTTTGCAACGTCCTGCCAAAATAATATGCCGTAAATGTTCAGGTAATTTGATTAAGCAAATGCGGATGAGTTCTGAGGGGCTGTATGGGTTTGACAGGTACTGATTCTTGTGCAACATGTCTTCAAAATATTTGACAAGACTGGAAAATTCAGATTGTTCAAAGTGTTTCATCATCATGATGCTATGTTTTACTCGGTCTTGTGTAGATTGTGACCAATATGCTGAGAGGAAGGCATGGTAAAATTCTCCTTCACTGTGGCAATCGTGAATGACCGATCGCATTCTTACAGCTGGTTCATTCTCTAAGTAGCCACACACAAATTCTAACCTGTGCTCTAATGACCAGTTAGGAGGAAAACAATGAGAGAATTGATGGGGCCACGCTTGTGGATGAATGTCGTTGGCAGAATTCTTAAATGTTTTGAATTTACATGTAGTAATGAACAGCTTATAGTCAAAGTCATCGTGTCGGCGAGTAGCATATCGGTCATTGTTACGTCGTGTCGGCGGTTCCATCTCAAAATTCGGTCCACCTTGCCAATTCCTTTCATAATTACCGAAATGCCCTGTGTTATTATTTTGTGGCTTTTCCGTATTTCTAAGTTCCTCTTCCCGTGTTGGAGCGTGAGTGTCCTCTGAAATATGTAATTCTTGTATTACCTGCGTCAACTGATCTTGTACTTCCCGGATTTCTCTTTTGTACTGTGTATTGATTTGATTTTGTTTTTGTTTGAATTTTCTTATTTGTTCATACTCTTCTGTGTCAGTGAAGGCTACGGGTCTTGTGTCATTCAGATCATCATCTACCTTTGTAGATATGTTAGTGACCTGATCCGAAAGTTCGGCTACTTTCTCCGATAGTGAACACATTTCCTCAGTGTGTTTTTCTGAACCAAGTTTCAGAGTGTCCATTTGTGTTGAAATCGAATCTACTGTGTCCTTTAAGTTTTCCTGAGTGTTTGCAAGTTGCGTAACCGAATCGGTAGATGCAACTGAGTCAATTTTAGCCCACAAGGTCTCATGATTTTCATGAACAATGGTTTGCAGTTCTTTTATCGCTGCTTCGTGATTCTGTAATGCATTTTCATGCCGCGAAAAAATAGGTTGGAAATGCTCACAAATTTGTGTTTTTACGTCATTACAGACTTTTTGACATTTCGATTCAATGTTATGTAACTCAGTAGTTAAATCTTCACGTGTTTGTTCAAGCATGGTGTGAAGATTTTGTTCCATTGCGTCTAACTGTTGGTGTGTTTGTCTCTGGTGTTGTTCCATTGTGTCTAACTTTTGAAGCTTTTGCTGTGTTTGTCTCTGATTTTGTTCCATTGTGTCTAACTTTTGAAGCTTTTGCTGTGTTTGTCTCTGATTTTGTTCCATTGTGTCTAACTTTTGAACATTTTGTCCCATTTGTTGCATTAATTGTAATAACAATGCATTAGTGTCTGGAATCTGTTCCTCTACGCTTTTCGGCAGTGCATTTGCACCAGCAACATTCACATTTTGACAAGCAGAAAATGTGTCTTGACTTATTTGAGAAAACGGTGAGGACGCAAAACCTGAATCTACAGTATTTGCAAGATTGTGTCCTGTCATTTCGGATTCCTGAGGCGAGCTGTTGCCGACCGATCGATCGATAATGCTTCCCTGTTCACTAATTGTTTCACTGTCTACACCATTGTTTGTAGCCCGCTCCATTTCCCTATGTACAATTACCAAATTACTACTTTGAACATTAGTTAATTCATTACTCGGTGGCGCTAACACACTGCTTTCGTCTTCACTGTCATTCCTCAGTTTACTTTGGAGCCTAGTATTACGTTTTTCACACGCCATTATTGTCACAATATTTCACACGACAACACGGAAAAGCACAATTTGAAGAGCAAAAATAAGAGAACGCATTAACATAGAACTGAAAATAATATCTAGTTAATTGCAAGCGCAGCTGCGAAATACTTGGTGCAAATCTACATGCATGCCACAACTGTTTTACTGTGCAACAATGAAAAACCACAACTACCAAGGAAATTCTCTCTATAATTACGCGCTAGCAATAAACAAAAGCTACACTAAATACACAAACTACAAAAAAAAATCAGAAGATTCCAGTGAGGTATCCTAGGCTAAGGGTCGACATATGAAACGTCCCCTTAGAACAAATTATACACGACTGTGCTTAACCTGACACACAATATTATTTAGCGCAACGCAATCTGACTTTCAAAAATCCCTACAAAAGAATGGCCCTGACTAACATTAACCTATACCTTTCACAAATCACTTACCTCACAAAAATCTTCGTTACTGGAACTACTGCAATACAGCGAGCGCCACTACTGCCTGCTAAATAAAAGATTCAAACTACTGAAGGCACTAACTACTGATAGGGATAGTTAGCAAATGAAAGATTTTAATAGAGAACAAACACTGTATTTACCTTAATATCATCATATATATAGCAGTTCATGACAAATTACAAAACTCCGCCATCTCTCTCCCCACATCCACCACTGCTGGCGGCTCACCTCCAACTGTGCAACGCTACGCACTGTTCACATCCAGCTGCCGCTGCCTAACACTACAATGGCAGACAACAATGCAAACTAGCCACAGGCTGCACACAGCACAGCCAGAGATTTTCATACAGAGCGCTACGTAACGTTGCCAATAAGAAAACATAAACAGCCTACTTACACAAGTAGTTGGAGAAAAATGTTAGGAGTAGTTACAGAGAAACGAAAAGAAAACGCCGACTGAGAATTTTTGTTACTCTAAAAAGTAAGGATTGTTAATAATCACATATTGGCTAAAATGATATGTGGTGCAGATAATACCAATATCGAAACTAATCGCAAATAGGATGAAATTTGAAATAGGCTGATTTATTAGGCGGTACAAGGTCTTCCGGGTTAATCAACTGTAGCTTTACAGCAGAGTGAATGAGGGTTGGAACTGTGGGATGTTAAAATGCGATGTGATGTCTTACTTTTGTATGGATCGCGGAGGAAGCAAAAGCTCTGCCAAATGTTTTAACAGCTGCAGTTCTCAAACAGATGCGGCCGCAAAGCCAGAGCCACTGGTGAATATATGTCACATCACTCACATCTTGCACTGTTTTAGGCTATATTACATAGGATAGAGTTACATACTGGGTCAGATAAGGCACCAGAACTCCACAAAAGCTGCGGATGTGTATAAAGAGATTGTCCAGAAAGCAGAAGTGAACAGGACGGAAAGAAAATATACTGCAACAAACTAAACAGCAATACAAGCAAACATATCCAACAAGCATTTAATTCAAGTGCATTCGACATGGTATCGAGTAGTAAATGAAACACTAACAACAGATGAGAAGCTTAACACAAATTTTGTGATACTGTCAATTGTTTTTATTGTGAAGCAAATTTCCGTGCTTCAAATACAAGCAGATATAGCTGTGGATAAAAATTAAACTTTATTTAATGAGTAGAACCGACCAAAGACGTATGAGAGTAACCGAAGTTTTTAATCCAGAGAAGAGACATTATGTTGTTGTTGTGGTCTTCAGTCCTGAGACTGGTTTGATGCAGCTCTCCATGCTACTCTATCCTGTGCAAGCTTCTTCATCTCCCAGTACCTACTGCAACCTACATCCTTCTGAATCTGCTTAGTGTATTCATCTCTTGGTCTCCCCCTACGATTTTTACCCTCCACGCTGCCCTCCAATACTAAATTAGTGATCCCTTGATGCCTCAGAACATGTCCTACCAACCGATCCCTTCTTCTGGTCAAGTTGTGCCACAAACTTCTCTTCTCCCCAATCCTATTCAATACTTCCTCATTAGTTATGTGATCTACCCATCTAATCTTCAGCATTCTTCTGTAGACATTATATGCCAACAAAACAAAATGTGGCTGATGAGAAGGTTTGTCCAATAAGTCATAAGTGAAAAGGACAAAGAATTGGAGATGTTTCTTAATTATCCAAGAATAGGCAGACAGAGAATGGAAGTATTTAAGACTTACAAAGCCACATACCGAAGCTACTTGGAAGCTATTTTACAATCTGCTGGATATTAATTATTTCAAATGTGAAGAACTCATTACTTTTCCTTTACACGTTTTCTTTTATTCATCTGTTTTTCCCTTTAGTCAAGCAGAAGCAATTTACTTTCTTTATGTGGTCAATATTTATAAATAAGTACAATTTTAAACTATAACGTTATGCGAAGAAAAGAATCCGACGATCGTAAGGACAAGAAGGAACTTAGCTATGGTACAAAAGTAAGAACACGGAATTGATTGTCATGAAAGAAGAAGCCAAGGCCGGAGAAAGCATTATTAGCGACTGTTATTAGGAGCTGTAGAGGAGGATGGCTGCCTTAAATTAATAAAAAGTAGAAGAAAAAAGTGCCCAGCTGCACTGACCGACAATTTGTCGGCCTAGGTTCGGTTCGCACTGCTACCTACATTTTTCTCATTTTATTTTATTCTCTGCAATTCTCTTCATTATAAAATTTAAATACGTTTAAACTGTTCAATTTATAAACATAAAATAAATATATTCCGTTTGGTTGCAATTATTACGCCGGCCGCTGTGGCCGAACGGTTCTAGGCGCTTCAGTCCGGAACCACGCGGCTGCTACGGTCGCAGGTTCGAATTCTACCTCGGGCATGGATGTGTGCGATCTTTAGGTTAGTTAGGTTTAAGTAGGTCTAAGTCTAGGGGACTGATGACCTCAGATGTTAAGCCTCATAGTGCTTAGAGACATTTGAGCCATTTTTTGCAATTATTACTGTTTTAAGTCAAAAGGCTATAGGCTACCACATTGTAGCTCAATAGATTTTGCACGAACCGCCACTGATCTTTGCTGCAAGATGTGTTATTGACTTCCCCATGTCCTCTGAATTTTTTTGCAGGCACACTGCACAGCTTTTTCGTTTAGAAGAGCTGCAAAATTACTTGTCTATTGTGAACCAGCCTTAACAGCGAAATCATAGATATGCTCAGATTCAAAAGGAAATTAACTGAATGACCAAACCTCACTGGAACGATTGATCAGTCTGAGTCGTGTATGACGCCTGGATGTTACGGATAGATGCCCTGTATGGCGCGAGTGTAGATACGTTATCCGACTCGTCTACTATAGGCCTATGTGTCGCGAGTTATGTACTTCGACCGTGGAATGTTAACCATACAAGACGCAAGAGTCATTGCATATCGAAGATTACGAGAATTCGGGTCGTCCATCTGCATCTACATGCATGCTCTGCAATCAACTGTGAAGTGCATCGTAGACGGCATTTAGTATAGTACTACTTGTTAGTGTCTTTTTTTTTTCCAGAAACGCGTGCGGACTGCGGCAAGAATGACTGCTTGAATCCCTCTGTGCAGACTGTGATTAAATCTGCTATTCATGATCCCTAAGCTAGCCATGCGTAGGAGCTAAGGAATATCTAAAGATGTTTACTCAACATTGGTTCATGGAGTTTTGCAAGAAGTCTTTCATGGGCTCTTTGGCGTATGTCTTCTAGAGTCTGCCATCTGAGGTTTTCCAATATTTCCGTAACACTTTCCCACGAGTCAAATTTGTGACCATTTCTACTGCTCTTCTTTATGCACGTTCAATATCCTCTGTTAGTCCTGTCTGGTATGGGTCCCGCACACTTAAGCAATATTCTAAGAAGGGACGTAGAGTAATTTGTAAGCAGTTCGTTTTGAAGACTGACTGTATTTTTCGAGTATTCCGCAAATGAACCAATGGTTGGTAATTGCTTCAACTGCGACTGAGCCTATGTTACCATTCCATTCCATATTCCTACGAATTGTTACACCAAAGTACGCTATTTCCCACGGATTCTACGTTGTTATGTTTCACACCGCAATGTTACACGCTACTATTCGGGGCCCTTTCGCTGCAGAGGGCTGCAAATACGTAGACATGAAGAATAAAAATGTAGAATGTAAATAAAGTTTGGTTTATTTAAAAAGGTTAAGAGTTCCAACATAAAAAATTCGGAGGCATTACTTTTCAGCACGTCCTCGTATTTTTATTTCTTGGTAGATTCCAACTGCACGTCGGTGATATTGTAGTCATAGGGTAATGTATAAGTTCTTCCGTTTCGTGTAGTGCACGACATTTCATTTCTGAATACTGAAAGCAAGTTGCCAATCTTTACACTGTTTGAAATAAGATCTAATGATATTTTTGCAGTTTTTCTTCAGATGTTATTCCAATGCATTGCATGTTCTACAAAAAGGCTGAGATCACTTACTATTATTCTTTGCCATAATATTAATGTACAACGTGGACAACAGTGGTGCCAGTATACTCTCCAGGGTCAAGAGCGTCTAGGATGGATGTACACTAGTCGTCATTAAAATTTCTACACGAAGAAGAAATGCAGATGATAAACGGGTATTCATTGGACAAATATATTATACCAGAACTGACATGTGATTACATTTTCACGCAATTTGGGTGCATAGATCCTGAGAAATCAGTACTCAGAACAATCACCTCTGGCCGTAATAACGGCCACGATACGCCTGGGCATTGAGTCAAACAGAGCTTGGATGGCGTGTACAGGGACAGCTGCCCATGCAGCTTCAACACGATACCACAGTTCATCAAGAGTAGTGACTGGCGTATTGTGACGAGCCAATTGCTCGGCCACCATTGACCAGACGTTTTCAATTGGTGAGAGATCTGGATAATGTGCTGGCCAGGGCAGCAGTCAAACATTTTTCGTATCCAGAAAGGCCCGTACAGGACGTGCAACATGCGGTAGGGCATTATTCTGCTGAAATGTAGGGTTTCGCAGGGATCGAATCAAGGATAGAGCCACGGGTCATAACACATCTGAAATGTAACGTCCACTGTTCAAAGTGTCGTCAATGTGAACAAGAGGTGACCGAGACATATAACCAATGGCACCCCATACCATCACGCCGGGTAATAACGCCACTATGGAGATGACGAATACACGCTTCCAATGTGCGTTCACTGCGATGTCGCCAAACACGGATGCGACCATCATGATGCTCTAAACAGAACCTGGATTCATCCGAAAAAACGACGTTTTGCCATTCGTGCACCCAGGCTCGTCGTCGAGTACTCCATCGCAGGAGCTCCTGTCTGTGATGCAGCGTCAAGGCTAACCGCAGCCGTGGTCTCCGAGCTGATAGTCCATGCTGCTGCAAACGTCATCGAACTGTTCGTGCAGATGGTTGTTGTCTTGCAAACGTCCCCATCTGTTGACTCAGGGATCGAGACATGGCTGCACGATCCGTTGCAGCCATGCGGCTAAAGGCCGGTTCCCACTAGGGCTGCCGCGCGTCAAAACCGCGCGTCAGCGGCGTGGTTGCCATGGAAACGGCGTCAGCGGCACGGCGCGGCGGGCTCTGCGTCGCGGTTTGACCATGTCGAACCGCTTCCGCTGCCGCGTGACGCGCCCCAGGTGCGCGCCGCCAATCACAGAACGCGCTGAGCGTGACGTCAGCTACGCAACCCCGGGCCACAAGAACTTTCGCCGAACCGCTGGCGCGGACGCGGCGGCAGCTATGAAATACTTATCATCCGATTCCAAGGAAACTATTCGGTAGAAAAATTTGATTCTTGGGCATGTTACAGCCTGATATCTTCTCTCGATAAGGGCCGAATTTCTTTTCGATATTCGTCGTGATTACTTGCTGTATCGCATTTACGTAAACCTTTACACGAAATTTTAATGAGTGTGCAGAGGTAAAAACGCATTGCGTGGACTTTGCGTACAGTTCATTTTAGGTAATACATTATTGCGTATGAAATTTAGTCAACATATCGAAATTGCTTTTAAAGCTGAGAGCAGAACGATAGCTATCACCGTTCTCGAGATATTGAATGATATGTCGGCGGACGGGCTGTGCGGTGATCGCGCGCAGGTCTCTCGCGACGCGACCGATACTTCGTCCTGCTCGTTGTAAACCATGTGGTTGTATCAACTGCAAATTTCGTAAACGGTTCAAGAAAGTTAAAAGCGTTTTTTTGTAAACGATAACTTGCAAAAAGTCATGTATTTTGTCGCATGATAAATATCCAAAATCTGTTTATCTACCGAGATATGAAAGAAACTACAGTTTTTCAGAAGGGATAGATGATTTTTTTTAAACAGCATTTAATAGCGTGTGGAATGAGAAGTTAAACAGAAACTAATTTGCTGGTATGTCATAAGATTTAATTTGCTAAGTATCTACAGCTATTGATTATTTCCTTTGGTAAGTAACAAACGTTTTTTTTCTTCATCGAGTGTACTTTATTGGTTCAAGACGCGTTTCGCCTTTTACTTTAAGGCATTTTCGGTGGAATCTAGAATGATTCAGTTTTGTTTTAAATGCATAACTGATTACTTACAGTGAATCGAGTTTTTGGCGGACATATACGTTTCCCCTCACCTGGTCACATGCTGCAGGTTGAACTAAAACTTAGATTATGGAACATAAGCACATTTTCATGTTCGCTCTTTTTTCTTCTGTCACTAGCTGTAGACATTTTACCGAAAACACTGATTTGAAGTCGTAACTACAGTGTGTTCACCTCATGCCACTTCCTTTTTGGTTTGTTTATGTACATGTTGCCAACCTAAAGAATTATATGCTGAAATTGTTTGTTTATTTCTGTTCTCCTTATATCTGTATATGTGTGGGGCTAGCCAGTGATAGCTATAGAAAGTTGAAAGTGAATCCAGTAGTTGTCAGACAGTGGTTGAAAGGTTTGGTGTTCAGCTGATTTCAGTTTTGGTTTAAATGTTTTGTGGAGGAGTGCATGGAAGACTAAATTCACTGCTTACATTAACAGATAAAATAGTAGAATAGCATTTGAACAAATTATTATTATCAGAATACTATCACCCAACCCCTTTGTCCTCACTCTTTGACGCCTCATAATATGTCCTGTCAACTTACCCCTCTTGTAGTCAAAGTTGTGCCGTAATTTCCTCTTCCTACTCTATTTAATTCCGTACCTCTTCTTTAGTTACACGATCCTCATATCTAATCTTCAGCATTCTTATTGATCACCACGTTTTGAAAGCGTCCATTGTCTTCACGATAGAACTGTTCATCGCCCACGTTTCACTTACAAGGCTGCACTCCACACAAATACCTTCGTAAAATAGTACCCAATCATTACAATTTATATTCCATGTGAACAAATTTTCTTTTTCAGAACGCTTTTTTTGTTATTCACAGTCTTCATTTTATATCCTCTCTACTTCTGCCTTCTCAATTACTGCTTCCCTTTCAAGTCATTGAAGTCTTAGAAATGCAGTTTGGTTTCTGTACAAGTTGTAGATAATCTTGTGTCCCTGTGTTTTATCGATGACATCTCCAGAGCTTCAAAGAATGTTTTAATTAAGATTGTCAAAACCTTTCTCTAAACATGCAAATGCTATAAACACAGTTTCGCTGTTCTTCAGTGTGTCTACTTAGTTAAGTGGTAGGATCAGAATTGCCTTGCGTGTTCAGACATCTCACAGGAATCTAAAAAAATGGCTCTGAGCACTATGGGACTTAACATCTATGGTCATCAGTCCCCTAGAACTTAGAACTACTTAAACCTAACTAACCTAAGGACAGCACACAACACCCAGCCATCACGAGGCAGAGAAAATCCCTGACCCCGCCGGGAATCGAACCCGGGAACCCGGGCGTGGGAAGCGAGAACGCTACCGCACGACCACGAGATGCGGGCACAGGAATCTAACATTGTACTTATGTTAGTTTGTACAACCCCTCCCCCTCTCCTGTCTACATATTCCTTCCACTACGTAGCCTTCTCTTATTTGCTTAGTTCTGGCTTGCCAAATGAGTTCTTGACAGTTGCTTCTCCTTTGAGCAAAGTTTTCTTTGTTCTTTCTCATTTTCATTCCCTTATGTTTTCCAAGTGCAAAATCACGTTGCAATTTTGGACTTTCTGTCAACGTCATGTTTAGACATTTCTATTTCCAATGGCCTACTTTATTTGCTGCATTTTTATATTTTTCCCTCTTGTCAGATTTAATATTTCACGTTTTATCTAACGATTTCTACTGTACCTTCTTCCCGTTTACATACTCTGCTGGATTCACCACTTCTTCTCTCAAAGATATCCATTGGTATTCTAGCGGATTCCTTCCTCTGTTTCAGTCAGTCGTTGCATTACGCTAACTTTAAGATTATCGAAAAACTGTGGGTCTTAACTTATTCAAGTTCCATTTCCTTAATTTGCTACCGTTTACTGTCTCTTTAGTTGTAAACTGCAGCTCGTAACTAATAAAGTATTGTAGGTTTGCGTCTGCACCGGGAAATGTCTTATAATTTAAAATCTGGTTTCGAAAACTTTGTTCCAAATATGTATTATTCTTTCATGATTCTTAAGCAATGTGCTAGATAGTGAACAATGATGAACGGTAGTCATGAAATCTGTTTATGGTGAAATGAGAAAACATGCATAATGGAATATGTGGAAGAGTACATTGTACAGAAAATGAAAAATTGGTATGTCTTCACCCAACTAGATATAGTTTTTCAAACGCACCGCGCGTTTCAGTGGACCCTGCCCCATACCTCAGTGGCTGTCCGTCATTGGCTACCGCTAACGTCTGCCGCTTCCAGATGGGAACGCCAATTCCGCGAGCCGCCGCGTCAACGCGGAAAACGCTTGCCGCTGCCGTTGCCGCACGCCGCGCTGCCGCGCTCTAGTGGGAACCGGCCTTAAGATGCCTGACATCTCGACTGCTAGTGATGCGAGGCCGTCAGGATCCAGCACGGCGTTCCGTATTACCCTGCTGAACACACCGATTCCATATTCTGCTCACAGACATTGGATCTCGACCAACGCGAGCAGCAATGTCGCGATACGATAAATCGGAATCGTGATAGGCTACAATCCGACCTTTATAAAAGTCGGAAACGTGATGTTATGCATTTCTCCTCCTTACACGAGGCATCACAACAATGTTTCACCAGGCAACGTCGGTCAACTGTTGTTTGTGTATGAGAAATCGGTTGGAAACTTTCGTCATGTCAGCACGTTGTAGGTGTCGCCACCGGAGCCAACCTTGTGTGAATGCTCTGAAAAGCTAATCATTTGCATATCACAGCATCTTCTTCCTATCGTTTAAATTTCGCGTCTGCAGCACTTCATCTTCGTAGTGTAGCAATTTTAATGGCTAGTAGTGTGTAATTTGTGCCAGAGGAATGGAATGAAAGTAGCAAACAGCTGGTTTATGAAGAGAGAAAGTCATGTTATCACCAGATACAGTTGGGACGGAAGAACGAAGAGTGTAATTAATTATATTCTAGTAGATAGGGAATGGGGAGAGAAAGTAACAAATGTGAAGGTAATTCCAAGTGTGAGTGCAGATGGAGACTGTAGATTACTGGTGGAACAATGGAAAATAAATCAGTGTGTGAAAAATAGAAAACAGAAGAAAGTGATGAGGATACGGGATTGGAAATTGAAGGAGAGTGAATGTGCTGAGAAGTACAGGGAATTAATAACACAAAAATTTCCAAAAGAAGTTTTCTGCAATGTAGAAAAAGAATGGAGTTTATTCAAACACACTTTAGTCGAAGCAGCACAAAAAGTATGTGGCAGAACATCTGGAAAGGAAAAAATAAGACAGACAAGTTGGTGGGATGATACCACAATCCAAGCAGTTAGAAGAAAAAATGGAGCATGGAGAAAATGGTGGAAAACTAAAAATGATGAAGACCATAAAAGATATATAGAGGAAAAGAAGAAGTGCAAAGAAATAGTGGAAACAGCAAAGAAAAAGGCATGGGAAGAGTTTACAAAAAAACTTGAAGAAGATGTGAAGAGCAATAAGAAAATGTTCTACAAAATGATGAAAAATAAAAGGAAGGCTTCCGAAGTACCAGTAAAGATGGAAACAGAGGAGGGTACCATTATTGAAGATTCAGGGAATATAAAAGATCTCTGGAAAGAACATTTTAAGAAGCTGTTAAATGCTGAGGAGCAGGTACATGAGGAAACAACAAATAATGAAGAAATTGAGAGAAGTTGGGAAGCAGAATTAGGACAAATTACACGGGAAGAAATGGAGAAAGCTGTGAAGAAGATGAATGGGAGGAAAGCCCCAGGACCTGATGAAGTATCAGTGGACATGATAAGAGCAGCAGGTCCAGTGGGAATGCAGTGGCTGTATAGAGTACTATCAAGCGTGTGGAGAAATAGTAAAATACCTAACGACTGGAGAACAGGAGACATTGTTCCCATCTTCAAGAAAGGCAATAAAAGACTTTGTAAAAACTACAGAGGAATAACCCTCATGAGTCATACAGCCAAGATTTTTGAAACAATTTTACTAATTCGAATAAGTGAAAAGATAGAAAAGGGGCTGAGTGAAGAACAGCATGGGTTTAGGAAAGGAAGGAGCATGATCGACCTGATATTTTCTATCCGTCAACTGATGGAAAAAAGTTGAGAGTATAACAAAAGGGTGATAATGGTTTTTATAGACATAGAAAAGGCATATGACTCAGTTGACAGGGAAAGACTCTGGGAAGAACTGAAGAAGATAGATATAGAAGATAGATACATTAATGTTACAAAGACAATGTACAGAGGCCACAATTGTAGAATTAGAACACCATTGGGGAACTCTGAATACTTCGAAATAAGACAAGGACTTAAGCAAGGAAGTATTCTATCTCCTGCGCTTTTTAATGTTGTGATGGAGGGAATGAATAGGGCAGTTAAAGATATAGTAAGAGAAAACAACAAAAAGATGATTTTTGCAGATGATATGGTAATATGGGGTGATAAAGAGGTAGATGTACAGTTACAGCTTGATGCGTGGAAGGAAATAATGAAAAGGTATGGATTAAAAATAAATAAAGATAAGAGTGAAGTAATGGTATTTGGAAGGGAGAAAGGAATCAACGGAAATTTTACCTTGAATGGAGAACCCCTCAAAGTGGTACAAAGTTTCACTTATTTAGGGAGTGAAATATCTAGGGATGGAAGAATAACTAACGAAATTAATAGGAGGTTACAGAAGGGAGGCAATTTCTACCAAACAATAAAACATCTGATTTGGAACAATGAAGTTTCAGAAAGAGCAAAACTCCTTATGTATAAGAATTATTACATCCCTATTGTCACCTACGGTGGAGAAACATGGACAATGACAGAAAGGGTCTGGAGCAGACTGCAAGCAGGGGAAATGAAATTTCTCAGAGCAATTAAGGGAAAAACAAGAATGGACAGAGTAAGAAATGTGGAGATTAGAAAGAACCTCAAACAAAAAAGTATGAGAGAAGAAATTGAAAGAAAGAGATCAAGATGGTATGGGCATGTTAAGAGGATGCATGGGCGGAGACTCCCCAAAATTATGGAACAACTAAAGATGGATGGAAAAAGACCTAGAGGGTGCCCAAGAACACGGTGAAAAATGGGAGTGAGAATATCTGTTGAAAGGAGAGGTGTGACCTGGCAGCGAGTGGAGGAAGAAAAGTGGTGGGAGGACCGAGCCAAATAGAGAGGACTCGTCAGCACCCAGAGCCGGCAGTAGCTGGAGCGGGATTCGGATATAGATAGATAGACTTTCAGTAGTGTATAATATGGCAAAGACAATGAAACGTCCCCTTTGAACGATTGTACATGACTGTGCTTAAACTAACACACAATATTTTTAGCGCAACGCCATCTGACTTTCAAAAATCCCTACAAAAGAATGGCCCTGACTAACATTAACCTATGCGTTTCACAAATCGCTTACCTCACAAAAATCTTGGTTACTCGAACTACTGCAATACAGCGAGCGCCACTACTGCCAGCTAAATAAAAGATTCAAACTACTGAAGGCACTAACTACTGATAGGCATAGTTAGCAAATGAAAGATTTTGATAGAGAACAAACAATGTATTTACCTTAATAGTGTTGAAAAATCATAATATACATAGCAATTCATAATATCCAGTATTACAAATTTCAAAACTCCGCCATCTCTCTCCCCACATCCACCACTGCTGGCGGCTCACCTCCAACTGCGCAACGCTACGCGCTGTTAACATCCAGCTGCCCAACACTACAATGACAGACAACAATGCAAACTAGCCACAGACTGCACACAGCACAGCCAGTGATTTTCATACAGAGCGCTACGTAACGTTGCCAATAAGAAAACATAAACAGCCTACTTACAACAATGCTTCCGCAAGCGTAAACCGCTACACAGGGTGACATCCATTATACAGTATCTAATCACATTAATGTGACCACCTGTCAGAAGCAAGGAAGTCAACTTCTGGCATCGCGGACCGCTGCAACATGTGGAGGACAGGAATCACTGAGGTTCTGCTACCGACGGGGATGTGGAACCACGCCCACTCCAGTACCGTGGCCAGCTGTGCGAAGTTTCTCGGGTAAGGATCCAACCCGATCTAGGTCATCCCACAGATTCTCTACTGGGCTTAAGTCTGGGGAGCTTCCTGGACAGGGGAGTCGGGTAAACTTGCCCTGGTGCTCTTTGAACCGCTTACGTACACAGGGAGCTTTGTGACATGTTGCATTGTACTGCTGGTAGATGTCGTATTGTCGAGAAAAAACAAACTGCCAGGTGCTCAAGGATAGACGTATAATTCTTTTGATCCACTGTGCCTTCCAGAATGATTCATTTGAAGAGGCCACCTGTCGCCGTTCAGTGAACATCCGTTTAAGGTAGTGGCGTGTAAATTCCTGCCTCGGTCGCCGATGAACACTAGTCACCACGGATGCATAAACGAGACGCCTGTTGCTGAGGTGTACACTCACCAGCGTACACTGAACAGTTGTAAGGTGGCTACAATTTCGCACCTTACAAGCACTCATCCACATACTTTGCCATGAACTACAACCACAATTAGCTATCATTTGATAAGCTGTACATCGTATATATGAATATTTAAAGGAGATTGACATTGTCACGTACACCTAGTAAATAATTGTGAACGCTTATTGCGTGAAAGGTGATGGATTGTCTCTATTATAAAAACGGCGTAATGAATTATTGCGTATACTAGTAGAGGTTGGAACGCCAGTGAAAATGAAATGGCAGGCGGAACTCAAGCCATGGGTGGAATGCCCGAACAGGTGTGTTAGTCCTGCTTAAACACAGGAAGTAGCAATATGGACGTCGTAGTATCTAAACGCAGGAGCACAATAGAGTCGCGACCGGCCGCTATTGTAGCCGGAAAGGAAGGATTATACTTTGGAAACTACGAAAATCTTGGATGCAGCTGAGAAGAACGATGAAGCGTCGCCCGGAATCCACGCAGGCTGGGTTATTTCCAAGGATTTTTTCTCAGAAGCGCACCATTGTACGACTATAGCTTTTTCCTCGCAAACTTTCTGCGCTGGACGACAAAAGACTAAAATATGGTTGGTCGGCGTTCGGAAGAATCTGTAGAGATGGAGAATATTTCGTGGTTTCGGGAATATGATTCGTTTTCGGAATTACGTGGGTGGGGAGCCAAGCCTTACTGGGAAGCCAGCGCTGGAGAGACGAGGTCTTCCATTGTGAGCGCCCGTGTGTGACAGTCGTCCAGTATCAGCTTTGTTGGTACACGCAGACTTTCTATCTTTGCTCTCAGGAGAGTTTAGAACAGTTATGCACTGTACTGTTGCGAAGCTATACGATTCTGGACTTACCTCTGGGCTGGAAGTCGTCGTTGAGTACGCAGCGTTCAGTAATTGAGAGCACTTCCTCTGCCTATACTTACATTGAGACGTTATCTGAACTCCGTCCTTGTAGCTGGGAGTTCGCGTTTCTCGTCTGTAGAACACAGAGAGGAGAAGACACTATTAGAGTATATTAGTCAGAGGACCGCCTTCTGCCGTCCTAGAGTTTGAAAGAGTTTATTTGTAGCTTGAGTTCTTCCATCGTCGGAGACGAGTACAAGAACCATCACTTCAACGCAACATACGGTGATATCGCAAATTGCTTCGGCTTATTAGGGCTATTAAAGCTAAACAGCTGTGATCACGTTAGTTTATTTCCACTGAGGTTCCAGACCACTGTAGATGATCTTTGAAAGTAGTGTCTTCTAGTGTTTGGTACGTAGATGATGTGAGTAATTTCGCGTTATTGATATTAGACCACGCAGTCATAATAAGGGGCAGAGTTGGGGCATTGATTAATAATTTTACTTAGTTAATTTAAACTTTGAATTATAAAAGTTTTTTTTATTCTACAACATATACACTCCTGGAAATGGAAAAAAGAACACATTGACACCGGTGTGTCAGACCCACCATACTTGCTCCGGACACTGCGAGAGGGCTGTACAAGCAATGATCACACGCACGGCACAGCGGACACACCAGGAACCGCGGTGTTGGCCGTCGAATGGCGCTAGCTGCGCAGCATATGTGCACCGCCGCCGTCAGTGTCAGCCAGTTTGCCGTGGCATACGGAGCTCCATCGCAGTCTTTAACACTGGTAGCATGCCGCGACAGCGTGGACGTGAACCGTATGTGCAGTTGACGGACTTTGAGCGAGGGCGTATAGTGGGCATGCGGGAGGCCGGGTGGACGTACCGCCGAATTGCTCAACACGTGGGGCGTGAGGTCTCCACAGTACATCGATGTTGTCGCCAGTGGTCGGCGGAAGGTGCACGTGCCCGTCGACCGGGGACCGGACCGCAGCGACGCACGGATGCACGCCAAGACCGTAGGATCCTACGCAGTGCCGTAGGGGACCGCACCGCCACTTCCCAGCAAATTAGGGACACTGTTGCTCCTGGGGTATCGGCGAGGGCCATTCGCAACCGTCTCCATGAAGCTGGGCTACGGTCCCGCACACCGTTAGGCCGTCTTCCGCTCACGCCCCAACATCGTGCAGCCCGCCTCCAGTGGTGTCGCGACAGGCGTGAATGGAGGGACGAATGGAGACGTGTCGTCTTCAGCGATGAGAGTCGCTTCTGCCTTGGTGCCAATGATGGTCGTATGCGTGTTTGGCGCCGTGCAGGTGAGCGCCACAATCAGGACTGCATACGACCGAGGCAAACAGGGCCAACACCCGGCATCATGGTGTGGGGAGCGATCTCCTACACTGGCCGTACACCACTGGTGATCGTCGAGGGGACACTGAATAGTGCACGGTACATCCAAACCGTCATCGAACCCATCGTTCTACCATTCCTAGACCGGCAAGGAAACTTGCTGTTCCAACAGGACAATGCACGTCCGCATGTATCCCGTGCCACCCAACGTGCTCTAGAAGGTGTAAGTCAACTACCCTGGCCAGCAAGATCTCCGAATCTGTCCCCCATTGAGCATGTTTGGGACTGGATGAAGCGTCGTCTCACGCGGTCTGCACGTCCAGCACGAACGCTGGTCCAACTGAGGCGCCAGGTGGAAATGGCATGGCAAGCCGTTCCACAGGACTACATCCAGCATCTCTACGATCGTCTCCATGGGAGAATAGCAGCCTGCATTGCTGCGAAAGGTGGATATACACTGTACTAGTGCCGACATTGTGCATGCTCTGTTGCCTGTGTCTATGTGCCTGTGGTTCTGTCAGTGTGATCATGTGATGTATCTGACCCCAGGAATGTGTCAATAAAGTTTCCCCTTCCTGGGACAATGAATTCACGGTGTTCTTATTTCAATTTCCAGGAGTGTAGTTGAATTTAAAGTTACATATTATCCCCAAGCTAACGATATCCGCTAAAGCTAAGTCTTTGTAGGGACTTCAACAATTTCATGAGCAGGGATGCTCCTGCATGATGAAGTTGATTCTTAATAGACGCCGCTCCCTGTGAACGTAATGTCACAGAGCGTTCATATCATAACTGCTACAAAATATACAGTAGATTGTCCATGAAAGTAGTACCACATTAGTCTGTCGACTATTGTGTTAGCCGGCCGGTGTGGCCGTGCGGTTAAAGGCGCTTCAGTCTGGAACCGCGTGACCGCTACGGTCGCAGGTTCGAATCCTGCCTCGGGCATGGATGTGTGTGATGTCCTTAGGTTAGTTAGGTTTAAGTAGTTCTAAGTTCTAGGGGACGGATGACCACTGATGTTAAGTGCCATAGTGCTCAGAGCCATTTGAACCATTTTTTGACTATTGTGTTAGGTAGCCGAAGTCCTAAACAGCACTCAAAGCGAGCGGTGTCTGTAGCTGTTTGGACAACCGTGAACATGGCAGCACGAGATTCTGCGATAGGTACAGTCAGCTTCCGGGCCACATTCCTCTAGGCACCATATTTTATCAGTGTTCCTGAAGGTGGATGCCTCAGAAGTTTAGGCAACGCTGCCAATTTACAAGGAGCAAACTGTTTAAACGTCTTGTTACTCTTATATAGCGCAACTTTGTTGATAGATATTACGATGATTGCACGGAAGAAGGGGCGCAACCGAACCTTGGAGTGGTACTTGGCGTCACTCAAGTTCTATTGTTTCCTAGCAGCGTTTGACAGACAGCTATCCAAATAACTTTGTACTCTCCCCACCTGCCCTTAATTACTGTTAACTGCTTAATCATAATCATAGGGATTAAGCTAGAGGTCACAGATCAATACATGTGCCAGTATGATAATATCTGATGCATTTGTCATGGTCAGCACAGGAAGCTGTAACACGGATGCGCGTTTTAGCAGAGCAGAATGCCGTGGCACCCTAGATATCAGGCGCCAGCGGCACCATACGTAACTCATTCGTCCTGTGGGTTGCAGTGAGCTCAGCCCCTACAGTGCAGACGACATGGACTTTGTAACCCTGGAGCTCCACGGCCAGACAGAGGGCTTCAACAGCACTCGGGCCAGGTCATCAGCTGGTGTACGCAGCGACGGTATAGATCGTTGGCAAACTGCACCTCCTAATGCACTCGCCGTGTCACGTGCCAATAGTAGGACCGCATGTATCCATCTGTGAGGTGGCAATCTAGGCCGGCGTACGAGCTCCGGAGAGCAGTTCCACAGCAGCCAGCAGCCTGAAGATCTTCACTATGCCTCACAAAGGACAGGGTCGTCGACTTCTTTACAGCATGCCGCCTCCTCCCGGCCCGGACTGAGGTCTGGGGACCTGGGAGGCCGAGCATGGCGAAAGTGGCGGCTGAGCACACGGTCATCACCAAACGACGCACGCAAGAGATCTTTCACGCGTCTAGCAATATGGGGTGGAGCGCCTGGTTTTAATAAAACCCCATGTCATTCCAAACATGTGTGTTAATTTTTACCTCTCTATTTACATTATTCTGTGGCTTATTAAGTTTTCAAATTTGTACTGACTTTTTGATCACCCGGTACATGGGAGTTCTGGTTGAGACTCTGTGTCGATGTAGAACGTTTGGTACCGACTTGAGTGTCTTAAATCTAGAGCTCTGGGAGTGAGTGCAGTTTAAGGACCCTGACGCACCTCTTTCATCTGAGGAAGTAAACTTTTTCAATATTCGTTCTAGAAGTCCGGGAATTTGATCATAATGCAATGTAAAGATAAATTAAAATTACTAACCTGATGTTTTCAATTAGCTGTATTGTTTCATTTTTTTCGAAACGCCGTTATGTCCAAGTCAGTGATTCCACTCAGATTACCCGGTTTTATTTTTATGCAGGGGAGATTTCACATTCCAGAGGCACACCTGTTCTACATGACCCGTAACGAACTTGACCGTCCGCTTCTCTCTCCAACGGGCTGTATTACCGATCCACAAGGCACAGATGACTGAAAAGAGAGAGCGGAACGAAAGCAGACTTCTAATGAACTCAGCTAATAACAGGCTGGTCACATAACGCCTTCTGTGGAGCTGAGGCCTACTTGCGAGTCGACGTGGCCACGCTCATTACAGACGTGGAGGGGCGTGTGACGGCGCCGAAGCACCTGCCCGTGTGGAGGGCAAGGCCGCGGCCCACACGCGGGGCGTGAATATTCATCCCGCCCGGCCGCCGGACGTGTGGGCGTGGCCCCCCGTCCTGCCCTGGAGTCAGCCGTGGACTTCCTGGCGCCCGCTCCCCGGGGGTCCTCGACGCGCTCTTTAATGGCCCTCCGCCGCAGCTTGAGCGCGCTCCGGGCGACCACGTTCTGACAGCCTTCACCACGGTACCACCTCCTAAGTGAAATACAGGGTTATTACAAATGATTGAAGCGATTTCACAGCTCTACAATAACTTTATTACTTGAGATATTTTTACAATGCTTTGCACACACATACAAAAACTCAAAAAGTTTTTTTAGGCATTCACAAATGTTCGATATGTGCCCCTTTAGTGATTCGGCAGACATCAAGCCGATAATAAAGTTCCTCCCACACTCGGCGCAGCATGTCCCCATCAATGAGTTCGAAAGCATCGTTGATGCGAGCTCGCAGTTCTGGCACGTTTCTTGGTAGAGGAGGTTTAAACACTGAATCTTTTACATAACCCCACAGAAAGAAATCGCATGGGGTTAAGTCGGGAGAGCGTGGAGGCCATGACATGAATTGCTGATCATGATCTCCACCACGACCGATCCATCGGTTTTTCCAATCTCCTGTTTAAGAAATGCCGAACATCATGATGTAAGTGCGGTGGAGCACCATCCTGTTGAAAGATGAAGTCGGCGCTGTCGGTCTCCAGTTGTGGCATGAGCCAATTTTCCGCGGGCTACGCGTGAAACTTGCCCGCACGCGTTCAACCGTTTCTTCGCTCACTGCAGGCCGACCCGTTGAGTTCCCCTTACAGAGGCATCCAGAAGCTTTAAACTGCGGATACCGTCGCCGAATGGAGTTAGCAGTTGGTGGATCTTTGTTGAACTTCGTCCTGAAGTGTCGTTGCACTGTTATGACTGACTGATGTGAGTGCATTTCAAGCACGACATACGCTTTCTCGGCTCCTGTCGCCATTTTGTCTCACTGCGCTCTCGAGCGCTCTGGCGGCAGAAACCTGAAGTGCGGCTTCAGCCGAACAAAACTTTATGAGTTTTTCTACGTATCTGTAGTGTCTCGTGACCATATGTCAATGAATGGAGCTACAGTGAATTTATGAAATCGCTTCAATCATTTGTAATAGCCCTGTACATTTACTCCCACAAAAATCTGACACTACGTCGTCATCTCCACAACTGGTACTACCGGCTGTTGGCTTTAACTGCTTCGGAATGAAGGTGACGAGTGGTAGAAAACCAGCTTTTGTACACCTGCAGTTGAAAGGTGGCTTTCATTTGTGACATTCATTTCGCAGATTATTCTGCATATTTGGAGTAAATAAACCCATATAATGGTTAATTAGTCTTATTACGTGGATTAGAAAGAGAGATACGTGATGATTAGACACATGTCTGAAATAATACAGGCTTTGGTAATGATAATTTTTAGTTGCATGCTGTAGGTGTAAGCAAAGTGGATTTGCCAGTGGAGGCTGGAAGGCGAAGGCCGGTGAGTGCCGGAAGAGCATTGTGCAGGGGCCGGGGGTCCCAGGGGATGCGGCCACTGACCTGCAAGCATCAAAAGGAACGCCGCCGGGTGCCAGGTGAGAGAGAGAAGGGAAATGTCGAGCAGACAGAGAGCGTCCAACGTACGCGCTGGCGCCGCCCGGGCGCACGCTGTTTTAGCGGCAAATGGGCTGAGCTCGGGTTGGCCAGTTCATAAGAAAGTGCGGGAAACGCTGAGGGTCAACGCCCACTGTTTGGACAGAGAAATTTTTGGATAGGTGGAGAAATTGTATCACTCCGCGAGGGAGATGTGGGAGGCCTTTGCAGCGTCGGGATTTGCTGATTAGAGTTTGGCGGGAAGATTGTCGCAAGAGCATCGTGCAGAGAGCGACAGGTGGAGAGCGTCTTGTGCCGTGAAAGCGGACAGTCGCAAAGTTCGGTAGCTCTGAGATAGGGACTTCGATTCTGAATACTGTGCTGTGTATGATCTAGAGTCTGCAGCTACAGTAGGACATCAGCGTCCACGACAGGCATTGCATTGACTACTAGTATAATTGCAGTTGATTCCGCCTTATAGGCTGGCTGTCACCATTGAACGTAGTCAGCCAGTGCACAGAGCTATCGTACTGGTATTGCACGTTAGTACAAGACACACTGGGCTGCACCTTAAAGGTAGTTGAGCCAGTCTTGAAAGCGTTGTATACCATTTAGAGGAAATATAGGGCTTGTGATATTAGCAGTTTCTGAGTAGTTTATTCTGCTCAAGATATTCGAGAGACTTATCTTAATTCAGCGACTTCACAGCTGCAGTCGTCGCCCCAGCAGTATCGAGGGAGCCAGCACGCTGGTAGACGGTATTGTAAAACTTGAAGCAGCGGCAGTAAAGTTCAGAAATAGTTCTTGGATCGTGTTCTTGCCATCCACTGAGCATCCGTGCAGTTTTGCTTACGATTCGTTATTGGTTATTTGTCTTTTTGCATGTTGTTGGGTTTGTTTCTTGGTGGTGGTGTCCGAAGTGCGTAGTATTTCAGACACAAAAGAGATTATAGGAACGCCGTCAGATCGCATTTACCATTTGCTTATCCAGGAGCATAATTAAATCTAACTTCGCATCGACTTAACATTGAGATTATAGAAACGCAGTCAGATCGCATTTACCATTTGATTATCCAGGGGCATAATTAAATCTAACTTCGCATCAACTTAACATTAAGAGCTGAGAGCCAATCTTACCAGTGTAGTATATCTAAGAACAGTGTACAATTTGTTTAATTTGTTTTCATTCATGATTTGTTCAATATAATCTAATTTCTATCGTGAGATAATTTACAATAAATACAAGTCATTTACAATATCGCTTTTGATTCAGTAATCAGTGGCAGTTAGCCGTTACTGTCACAAAATATATTTTATTCATGTTTAGTATCGGCCACTACCCCAATATGAACTATTACACAGTCTGTAGACGTGTATCACCCCATTTGTACCTTTTGGGGCAAGCGTTTCTAACAGTAATTATCCGATGCATTTTAAATGAGACAGGCATTTTATACGGAGTCGACAAAAGTATTGCCAGGACAATGTGAAGCTAATCGACTGTAGACTGATGAAGCATATTGTATCCGCACAGTCCTGAGAGAAATGGGCTCCTGACGCTACCAACAGCATATCCTCAATGACTGTTCAGCGTATGTTGGTGCCTGTACGCCTCAGAAGCAGGCGTCTGGTTTATGCATCCATGGTGAATAGTGTTCATCGGCGACGAAGGCAGGAATTTACACGCCATTGCCTTAAATGGACGTTCATTGAGTGGCGACAGGGGCCCTCTTCAGATGAATCATTCTGGAAGGCAAAGTGGATCAGCACAATTATACGTCTGTCCTTGGGCACCACGCAGTTTGTTTTTTCTCGACAATACGACATCTACCAGCAGTACAATGCAACATGTCGCAATGCTCCCTGTGTACGTAAGCGGTTCAAAGAGCACCAGGACAATTTTACCCGACTCCCCTGTCCAGGAAACTCCTCGGACTTAAACCCAGTAGAGAATCTGTGGAATCACCTAGATCGGGTCGCTCTCGCCATGGATCCTTAACCGAAAAACGGTTCAAACGGCTCTGAGAACTATGGAACTTAACATCTGAGGTCATCAGTCCCCTAGACTTAGAACTACTTAAACCTAACTAACCTAAGGGCATCACCCACATCCATGCCCGAGGCTGGATTCGAAACTGCCACCGCAGCAGCAGCGCAGTTCTGGTCAGAAGCGCCTAGAACCGCTCGGCCACAGCAGCCGGCTTCACAACTGGTACTACAGGCTGCTGGCCTTAACTGCTTCAGAATGAAGGTGAGGAGTGGTAGAAAACCAGCTTTTGTACACTTGCAAGCGATCAGTGTGTATCACCCCATTTGCGAACCTGTTGGGCCAATCGTTTGGAACAGTAATTATCCGATGCACATTTTAAATGAGACAGGCATTTTACGCGGAATCGACAAAAGTATTGCCAGGACACTGTGAGGCTAATCGACTGTTGACTGATGAAGCATATGTGGCGCGTTTGTATCCGTACAGTCCTGAGAGAAATGGGCTCCTGACGCTACTAACAGTGCATCCTCAATGACTGTCCAAGATGCTACTCCAGGCGGGTGTAAAATGAATGTGCGCAATGGAGAATAATAAACGCTAAAATGAAGATTTGGCCCTGTCTGACACCCCCTGAAGCGGATCTTACGATCTCTTAATTCTACAAATTACAATCTAAACATAAATGAATGATGAAGGCAACTAATCCTACTGAATGATAAACGCAGTTCCTGTTTATATATTTATTGTACTCCGTATTCAGGCCACGAGCGGCCTACCAGAACCACCCGACCGCCGTGTCATCCTCATGGGAGGATGTGGATAGGAGGGGCGTGGGGTCAGCACACCGCTCTCCCGGTCGTTATGATGATATCCTTGACCGAAGCCGCTACTATTCAGTCGAGTAGCTCCTCAATTGGCATCACGAGGCTGAGTGCACCCCGAAAAATGGTAACAGCGCATGGCGGCCTGGATGGTCACCCATCCAAGTGCCGACCACGCCTCACAGCGCTTAACTTCGGTGATCTCACGGGAACCCGTGGATCCACTGCGGCAAGGCCGTTGCCTATATATACACTCCTGGAAATTGAAATAAGAACACCGTGAATTCATTGTCCCAGGAAGGGGAAACTTTATTGACACATTCCTGGGGTCAGATACATCACATGATCACACTGACGGAACCACAGGCACATAGACACAGGCAACAGAGCATGCACAATGTCGGCACTAGTACAGTGTATATCCACCTTTCGCAGCAATGCAGGCTGCTATTCTCCCATGGAGACGATCGTAGAGATGCTGGATGTAGTCCTGTGGAACGGCTTGCCATGCCATTTCCACCTGGCGCCTCAGTTGGACCAGCGTTCGTGCTGGACGTGCAGACCGCGTGAGACGACGCTTCATCCAGTCCCAAACATGCTCAATGGGGGACAGATTCGGAGATCTTGCTGGCCAGGGTAGTTGACTTACACCTTCTAGAGCACGTTGGGTGGCACGGGATACATGCGGACGTGCATTGTCCTGTTGGAACAGCAAGTTTCCTTGCCGGTCTAGGAATGGTAGAACGATGGGTTCGATGACGGTTTGGATGTACCGTGCACTATTCAGTGTCCCCTCGACGATCACCAGTGGTGTACGGCCAGTGTAGGAGATCGCTCCCCACACCATGATGCCGGGTGTTGGCCCTGTGTGCCTCGGTCGTATGCAGTCCTGATTGTGGCGCTCACCTGCACGGCGCCAAACACGCATACGACCATCATTGGCACCAAGGCAGAAGCGACTCTCATCGCTGAAGACGACACGTCTCCATTCGTCCCTCCATTCACGCCTGTCGCGACACCACTGGAGGCGGGCTGCACGATGTTGGGGCGTGAGCGGAAGACGGCCTAACGGTGTGCGGGACCGTAGCCCAGCTTCATGGAGACGGTTGCGAATGGCCCTCGCCGATACCCCAGGAGCAACAGTGTCCCTAATTTGCTGGGAAGTGGCGGTGCGGTCCCCTACGGCACTGCGTAGGATCCTACGGTCTTGGCGTGCATCCGTGCGTCGCTGCGGTCCGGTCCCAGGTCGACGGGCACATGCACCTTCCGCCGACCACTGGCGACAACATCGATGTACTGTGGAGACCTCACGCCCCACGTGTTGAGCAATTCGGCGGTACGTCCACCCGGCCTCCCGCATGCCCACATACGCCCTCGCTCAAAGTCCGTCAACTGCACATACGGTTCACGTCCACGCTATCGCGGCATGCTACCAGTGTTAAAGACTGCGATGGAGCTCCGTATGCCACGGCAAACTGGCTGACACTGACGGCGGCGGTGCACATATGCTGCGCAGCTAGCGCCATTCGACGGCCAACACCGCGGTTCCTGGTGTGTCCGCTGTGCCGTGCGTGTGATCATTGCTTGTACAGCCCTCTCGCAGTGTCCGGAGCAAGTATGGTGGGTCTGACACACCGGTGTCAATGTGTTCTTTTTCCATTTCCAGGAGTGTAGATGACGTGTTGGGAAAATTCGGGAAAACTATTTCAGTAACTATGTGTTGTAATTATCTGTTTTTCTCGTTACCCTCGCTTCAGACTTAAAACTTATACGTAAATTTTCCCACCCGTTACCGAGATTTATGAATTAATTAGTACATTAAGGTGCTGCATTTTCTATAACCGAATTAGTTCTTAACTTTACTGCCATCCCTCGAGGGTGTAGCTTCATATATTTAGTACGATTTATAAAAAGGCTGGTTCAATATATGGTAAAACACCGGTAATACGCTTCACAAGAGATCGTAAGGTACACAGAAATTAGACAATAAAACGAGAAGCATAGAAACCTATCAAAACATAGATTACTTTATTTGCATGAAGTACGTGTGATATAAGATCGAACTGCACAAATTTCACTATATAACTAAATCCTAAACTAACTGAAAGCCCTAATTATGGTCATGATCAAACAACGAAAACCCTAAAGACAGAATCTGCTGTAAACTCAGATTTTCTTCCTGCAGTCTCTCGTACGGGCTGTTATTTTTGTAAAATCTTCTTGAAAACATCTTCGCAAGCTGTTTCCAGCCGCTTTTTAAGAATCTTCCGCACATTCATTTCGCTGCGGAAGAAACACAGCTTCAACATTGGCACTTTCAAGACAAATAGTATTCATGTCACTTTAACCTCCGGCCGTTTGCTGATAATTTTGGAAATAGTTTATGTACGTTTCTGTGACGTTTTTAGTAAAATGTTTTTCGGGAGTGGGATTCGTAACCCCCTCTCCCTTTGAATCTGCTCCTGTGAAGAATGATGGGCTGCCACATCCTTGGTTCAAAAAAGAACGTGCAAATAGAGACAGGCAAAAGGTAGCAGAACCCTGTAAAACGATCGATATGAGAAGTGCACTACTTCTACTGTTATACCTCAGCGACATATGTTTCTGAGAGCGCGCGAAACTTCTGATCATACGTAAAGTCACTAAGTGGGTCGAAAGCTTCTATCCAATCACTCGTACACCTGTCTGGGGTGGCAATAAAAGACACCAAAAGAAAGCTGAAGTTACAAATTTCACGTTTAAGAAATCATTCACGCAAGAGGATCTATAAACATACCGTCGTTTGACTGTCGTACAGATTCTCACATGGAAGAAACAGAAAGTAGCATCCGTGACAGAGAAGCAGTTCAAATATTTCAACAACAACAACAAAAAAAGTTACCAAGTCCAGATGGAATCCCAGTTCGAATGTATAGAAACTACTCTGCGACAATGACCCCTTACTTGTCCTACATTTATCCCGAATCTCTCGAACAGTGCAAATCCCCGAGTTACTCGAAAATAGGAGAGAATGGTAAAAGAACGGACCCTCATAAATACAGACCAATATCAGTAACATCAATTTGCTGCAGAATTCTTGAACGTACGAGGGTGAGTCAAATGAAAACCTTAAATTTGTAATAACAAATCGAAATTTCACGCCGTTATCAAGTAGGTTGGTAAGCGTGCTACAAACAGCGTACAGAATGGCCTATAGGTGGCAACATAGTGCAGATGCACACATACCGTCGCAGTATCAGTATACACATGGCCACCCCACTTGCGACTTGCACCAGGGAAGAACAGCGTTCTGTTATTCGGTTTTTGCGTAGTGAAGGTGTGAAGCATATTAAAATTCATCGACGAATGAAGGTTCAGTACGGTGATACATGTTTGTCACAGCAGCAAGTCTACGAATGGAGTAGGAAGTTCGCAAATGGTGTGACTTCAGTGGAAGACGCTCCTTGTCCAGGTCTGCCACAACGAGTTGTAACTCCACAGAACATTGCAGCAGTTGAAGCCATAGTGAAGGAAAACCGCCGAGTGACACCGAATGACATTGCAGCATGTTTACAGATTAGTCATGGGGCAACACACCACATTGTGCATGATGTGCTCCAGTTTCACAAAGTGTCTGCAAGGTGGATGCCACGGCAGCTGACTCCTGAAATGAGAGAACGACGTGTTGATGCCTGTGAAGAACTTCTTCGGCGCTTTGAACGAGAAGGTGATGGCTTCCTTGTAAGAATCTTTACTGGGGACGAAACCTGGGTTCACTTCCACCAACCAGAAACGAAGAGAGCGATCAAGGAATGGCGTCATTCCTCATCACCAAAACCAAAGAAGTTTCGAACAGAACCACCAGCAGGTAAGGTTATTCTGAATCTCTTTTGGAACGAAAAAGGCGTCATTTTGGAGCATTATATGTCTAGAGGCACCACTGTCACCAGTGCATCATACGCAGATCTCCTAAAAAGTCATCTGCGGCCTGCAATCAAATCAAAGCGACGTGGATTGCTGTCAGCAGGTGTCCTTTTGCAACATGAGAATGCAAGGCCCCACACTGCCGTACAACAGTTGAAGCAATCACAGACCTGCATTTTGAGTGTCTTCCTCATTCACCATACTCACCAGACCTTGCCCCAAGTGATTTCCATATGTTCGGACCACTCAGAGACGCAATGAGAGGAAAGAAGTTCCGTCCTGATGAATAGGTACGCCACGCTGTGCACGAGTGGCTGCGCGGACTACCAAAAGAAATTTTTTCTAAGGGAATTTATGCACTTTGTAAGCACTGGAGGACTTGCATTGAGCGTGGGGGAGATTATGTTGAAAAGCGATACAGCTTTGTACCACTTCTGCACAATAAATAATATTTTAAAAAATATTTAAGGTTTTCATTTGACTCATCCTCATATTTTGAGTTGGAAAGTAATAGATTTCCTTGAGCAGGAGAAGCTTCTGTCCATAAACCTGCACGAATTTAGAAATTATCGCTTGAACGAGACTCAGATTACACTTTTTTCAGGTGATGTCCTTCAAATCATGGAATAAGACAACAGGCGGATTCCATATTCCTAGATTTCCGGAAGCCTTTGACACGATGCCCCACTCCAGACAACGAATGTCCGACCACACGAATTAAGCTCCCAGATATATAAGTGGCTGGAAGACTTTTTAAGTAATAGAACCCAGCATGTTGTCCTCTATGGCGAAGGTTCATGAGTGATGAGGGTATCGCCAGGAAAGTGTGACAGGAGCACTCTTATACTCTGCATACGTAAATGATCTGACAGACAGTGTGAGCAGCAATCTGAAACTGTCTGCTGAAGAGGCAGTGGTGCACGGGAAAGTGACGTCGTTTAGTGACTGTAAGAGGATACAAGACGACTCAAAATTTCTAATTAGTTTGATAAATGATATCCTTCTCTAAATATATAAAAATGTAAATTAATGGATATGAATAGAGAAAACAATCCATTAATGTTAGAAAATAACATTGGCAGAGTGCTGCTTGACACAGTCACGTTGATGAAACATCTAGGCGTAACTCTGCCATGTGACATGAAATAGAACGAGTACGTGAGTCTACTAGAGGTAAAGGCGGTTGGTCGACTTCCTTTTATTGGTAGAATTTTAGGGACGTGTAGCTCGTCTATCAAAGAGAACGTGTATAGAACACTAGTAGGATCCAGTCTTGAGCAGTGCTCTAGTATTTGGGATTCCCACCAGGTCGGATTCAAGAAAGACATCGAAGCAGTTCGGAGCCGATCCAGTCTATTTGTTTCCGGTTGGTAACAATAGGTGAATACTACGGAAATGCTTCGGAAAACAAAATGGGAATTCGTGGAGAGAAAATATGTTCCTATCGCAAAACACTAATCGGAAAATTTAGAAAACTGGAATTTTCAGCTGGTTTCAGAACGATTCTACTGCCACCAATGTCCAGTTTATGTAAGGACTACGAAGATTCGTCGGAGACATACAGACAGTGGTTTTTTCCTAGCTGTGTTTGCGAGTGAAACAGGAAAGGAAACGGCTGATAGGGATGCAAAGTGCCCTCCGCCAAGCACCGTACGGTTGCGTGAGGAGTATGTACGTAGACGTATATGTAGAAAGTGGCTTTTTCTGTAGTCTGACATACAGAAGGATTCCCCCTTGGTACACGTTATCACTCTTCGGCACATACTCGAAGGTGTCAGCAAGTCTCGAGCAGAACTATGGACAGAAACTGTCAAAAGCACATTTGGTAAACCTCCTATTGCACTACCTACATTCCTGCAAATTATCCGCCACTAATTTTGCCGTTGTTTCTGGGCCACGTATCTTGTTTAGGTGTAGCATTAGCCTGTCGCCGTTACCTCATTCCGAACTTTTACGCTCAGGCTGCACTCACAGTTACCGAAATAAATGTATACGATAGCTCTTTGGCGATTGTGACAAAATCGTATTGCTTGTATGTGCAATGGAGCCACTGAGCGCAGAGCGGAGAGCGGGTGTGCGAGGTACGTCGCGAGATGAGATTGCGTTCGCTGTTGCACCAGACAGCAGCTCATTACACGCGCCTGCAGCCGCTGCAGTAGGCTGCCCGCCATACACGGGCCGCGCCTAATGAGACGGAGTCGCGCTGTGGCTGCGATGCGGCGCACAGATAGGCACGGCCAGCCGCTGCAGCCACTCACAAATATCGCTGCTGTCGCCCAAGTACCGCCCGGCTTCATTAGGACTACGTACGCGAGGGAAGCAGAAAACTGAACAACTATTGGACGAAAATATCTTTAAATTCAAACATATTAGACGAAACCCAATAGGGTCTGTAACGAATTGCAATGAAAACGCACAAATAGCCACAACCAGTCACTTTGACTCATCTGGAAAGTTGAGTGAAATGCATACATGCTGATGCACGGTCGCTGACTGGGTTGCCATTTTATAGGCGCAGCTTCAGAGGAGTGCATTTCCGAACCAGGGTTGCCAACCGCCCATTATTGTAACGCATTTCCCTATTTGAGGGTTAAAAAAATGAACTATGTATGAGCCCTCTACGGGACGCTAAAATTCTGTATTTATTTTTCTCCTGCTAATTTCTCTTACATGTATATCTCATTGGTGGAAATTACATCAATGTTTGGCCTGTATGCCATTAATCAGTATATTGAAGCATTAATTTGTCTTGTAACACTATTGTTGGGATATGGTACGAAACATCGCATTACTTGTATGTTATTAGACAATGCATTTCAGTTTGAATTTGCCTTATTTAAGTAGTAACTTAACTTAACAGTCTTCGTACTAGCAAATAATACTTTGAAGTATTAAAATTAAAGCAATAATAGCTAAATCACTATCTAAGCGAGTTAAACAGCTGTTTATTTATTTAGAAAGATGAGAAAATTAATGCAGTGTTTTACTATAACTGATTGACATACATTTTATGGCTAGTGTAAGGGACAGTCAAATGAAAACGAGACAGATGGAAAAAATGAAAGTAAAGTGTTTCTAAAATAATTGTCATAACTTGAAACGCGTACGCAGCGATGGTGAGGCATAACAATCTTTGACCAGAGAGTAATAGCGAGCCGCGAGAGTAAGCAGTTTGTTGCGAGATGCCGTAGTAGTCAGTAGCGAGCCGCGAGAGGAGGCAGTTTGTTGCGAGATGCAGTAGTAGTGAGTAGCGAGCCGCGAGAGGAGGCAGTCGGTTGAGAGTTTGCAGTGCAGCTGCATGTAGGCGGTCTGTCGGTAGTAGCAGCCCAGTGCAGTTGTGTGTGTGAGGAGTCGGCGGGCGTCGACATGGCATTCTGGTCAAGATTCAGGACAAGGTATATTTTTAAATAACACAATAAGCAGCTTTGCCCTCAGCTAATAATGTATTGTAATTGATCTCAAATGTGTTTAATCTGTTCACAAAAATCGCCCCAATAATAATTTGATTTCAAACCAAGCATTTTTAACAAACAATCCTTTTTTGCAATAATATTTCCCTTGCATTTCCTTAAAGAAAAGTTTTTACTTAAGTTCAAAGAATTTTTACGAAGCATTTCCTCCAAGCTATGGAAAACAATAAGAGCAGATGCAGTTTTACTGAGGTAAGAATTTGAATCTAATCAGGGCCTAAAGATCGACATTTCGGTCTATTTGTGTTTGCATTGTCACTGAGATTTTATTCATTTCTTATTGAGTTGACTTTCATTTTGTGGGAGGTTATACAGGGGTCAGATTGCTAGTTCTAACATTTAATTATTGTCTTTCAAAATTCTGTGGGAAGGTTATACTATTATCTTTCTTCTCTTACATTATTGTGGGAGGTTACACTTGGCTCCATTTATATTAAATAATTGTCTTACGAAATTTTCTGTGGGAAAGTTACACTTGGCGACATCCGGTCCAGGATCGTATTTCGTTGAGAATCTTCTGAAAAGTAGTCAGAAATCTGCTCTTATTTGCTTTAGTATAATTAACATTTGGCGCAACGCTTTTACTAATTTGTGACTTTCTTTCCTCAGATCATCGGCAATTCGTTGCTCTGTTGTATTTGTGTGTTGCTTTTGCATTGTGCTTATTTGTTTTGTGAATAATTGTGACTATTGTAAAAATGCCGCGAAAGACTGTGAATAGTGTATCGCGAGGTATTGTGAATGAAATTACCGACTTAAACAACGTGACCGATAGTAATTGTGACACGCAATGTAATGATGACAATCCTGCGTTCACTAACAATCAGTGCATTCCATCCACCCATAATGATTTTTGTCTTAATGATGAACAAACGAACTCGGTCATGTCCTCTGTTGACTTGACGACAATCGATGACGCGGGGCGCCCTATTGTAATGAGCGCTGCCCAGCTTAACACACCCGGTTTGGAAAATTCAAGTAACGTTCAGACGAATTCTTCTAATGAAAATGAACAGGATACACAAAGTACGACGGATCCATTTGATTCCGAAATAGTGACCGACCGTGTACATTCGACTGGCAAACCTTTTTGTAAGTCTCAGAATAACCAAATGATTACAGAAAGCGAGACAATTCCAGATCCACCATTAAACAGCACAGAGAATAGAGCCGGTAATATTGACTTGGAACAAATTATGGCAAGATTGCTACAACAACAATTTAGTGAACAGAACAAAAAATTTAATGAAATTAATGAAAATTCCAAACAACTTAGTGAACAGGTCAGACAACAGAGTGAAGATTTCAGACAACTTAGAGAACAGAACAGACAAGATAATGAAAATCTCAAACAACACTTTAATGAAAAATTAGACAACAATTCCAGACAGTTAAATGAAAAATTAGACAACAATTCCAGACAGCTTAGCGAGCAGATTGCAGCCGTTGCCGCGCAGTGTCATGACACTAAGGAACAGTTACGCGAGGAAATTGAGGCTTGTTCAAGAAAAAGTAGTGAAGAAATTAGGTCTGTTGCTCAGGAATTGAGGGAAATGCAGACTGCTGCAACAGAAACACTCAGAGAGGAAATTAGCGGAGTCGCTAAACAATGCTCTGAAAAAGCTACACAATTACGCGATGAGTTTAAAGCAATGACAACAGAACTTTCGCGCACAATGGATGAAAAGATAGACGCGAAATTCAACCAACAGAACACTCAAATTGACGAGCGTTTTAATCACCACATAGAAAACAGTAATACGCGTTTCCGCAAATTTATTCAGGATCAAAATAAAGTAAAACGTCAGGTAATGGAAACAATCACTGCACAGAGACAGGAAGACAAACGTAAATTGTTCGCGAAAGCGAAGACATACGTAGACAACAATATTACTACAGTGTCCGACGAAATTAATACCATCAAACAGTCAAACACAGAATTACGTGACGAAATTTCGGATCTTAAATCGAAAACAGACACATACACAACAGATTTTCAAACAGTGACCGACAGACTGGAACAATTAGAACTAACACAGGATTCCGATGTCGTGAAAGCTGACGTTAAAAAACTGAACGAAACTACACGTAAGTTACAAAAACAGATTAATGCTTATGACAGTAAAAACGATGATCAGGCAAAAATACTGACTGAAAAATATGATGAATTGGCCAGTCGTATTGACGCTATTGAATGTAATAATGACAGCAAATCAGACGATACTGCACCGGTTTCATTTAATCAAACACCTGAATTTCAAAATTTACAGCAGACAATTAATGAGATCGATTCGTCTAACAACACATTGCGTAGAAACTTGTCGAGTTTACAGCAAGAGGTAACAGAGATAAAAAATATTTCAGTTAATAATACAGCACAGCAGACGCCACTTTGCGAACATTTTTCCGACTCACGCAGCGCGTACAATTTGGGTAATCTACAGAGAGTACGGGACTTAGATTCCGAACCGACACAGACAAATAGATTCACTTACAATCATGAACCTGTTCCAACATATAGAGACGATAATTTTGATTACAAACATTTTCTGTCAGTGAGGAAGTTTAAAGTGTTTAGGAATGACAGAACACAAATCCACCCACTGGATTGGATTCAACAATTTAGCTTTGCTTTTCCACCGACTTGGCCCTTCACGCATAAACTTGAATTTATTTGCAGTTTTTTGGAAGGCGAACCGGCAACTCGTATGAGACCGATCGCGAGACAATGTTATTCAGTAGAGGAATTTCAGAATGCTTTTTTGTCAGCGTATTGGTCGAAGACGACACAGCGCGGAATTAAAGATCAACTAATTAGCTTACCGAATTATGAGAACTCAAACTTTCCCAGTGTCACTCAGTTTTTTGAGCACATGGTGCAACAAAACCAGTATTTAAGTGAACCTTATAGTGAATCTGCACTCATACAATTATGCATTTCTAAATTACCACGGTCATTAAGAGTGTCACTTCTAACAGGTCAGCAAAAAGAAAACATTTCTGCATTCAGGGATCTGCTGCAGCTTTTAGAAGTGCAGCAATCAGATTATTCTTTCGTAAACAAAAGTTTTTCGTATAACAACCAAGGCCAACAAACGTACAGCAATTATGATCAGACACGTATTTTCAATAGTAAAAGTAACAGACGCTTTAGGAATGACAACCACGAAAACTTTAATAACAGACAAGATTCTAATTATCAACATCGTCAGAATTTTCAGCAACAGGAGACACATTTTAGTAACAATAGAGGTTTTTCACAACAACTGCAACAAAACCAGCCGGCTAGAATACCTAACCAACAATGGAATGCACAAGGTCAACCAGGCTTTAATGTTTCGCCGCGTGCGCGTATAGTCCCTGATACAACAAATAGTAGCGCACGGCAGCAAGGAAATAACTATGTACAGAGAAGACAGTATTACAATTCCTATCGCAATGCACCGTATAGGAATGACTATCACGACAGACATAAATACGATGAGTGCAATTTTCAGCGCACATCTAACAGTCGGTCATATCAGCAGCAAAATTATCCACAAGAACATATTCTCATGAATGAAACCGACAGTAGATTTCACCCAGAGCGTAATACGTCTGGAAGAAGTAATAGAACAGTTCAAATAGTAGAAATGCCACAGAATCGTCCTGACAATAATAACACGTCAGATAGAATCTGACTAGACACTGTACAGGCCACATCTTCCCGTAACACAAGCACTACTTTAGAAACGCAGAATATTGTTCACGAAAATGTAATTACTTTTGACGACATCAGAGACACTCTTTTACAGGAAAAACCAGTTGTTCAGAAAACCATTTCACACCCTGTCATCGAAATTAAAATTGGTTCATCGAAATTTTCAGCAGTAATCGATTCTGGCTCACCTAAGTCAGTTATTAATGAAGAAACTTTCAACAAGTGTAATAAAGAGAATACGTATCCTACATTACCACTAGGCAAAACGAAAGTAAAAGGAGCAGTATCGAGTAAAGGAGTAGACGTTAAATTACAGACACATTTATCATTTAGTATTGCAGGTCACACATTTCACTCTAATTTTTGGATTGTTCCTTTATTGACAACAGACGTTATTTTAGGTACTATTTTTCTCGTACAACACGACGCAGTGGTTGATTTTCAAAATTCATATTTAATGCTAAAGGATGAAGATGTACAATTGGCTTTAGAATTTCAGCACTCTTTATCTGCGGAAGAACAGACAATTAATTGCACAGGTCATTTCCGTAACGCGTAACATAGACAGTAATCCCACATTGTTCACAGATACGTACGTACACAACTATAATACTCCAGACGAAGCTGACTATGATGTAATGCAGATGATTTCTGATAAGGTTAAACAGAGTTGTGCAAATACAGACGACGAACGCACGCAACTACACAAAATTCTTTTACAGCAAGCTCCAGTTTTCGACAACATTCCTGGTACTATGTCCGGTTTTATGTATGAATTTCAAGTCAAACCGCACGATACATTTAAAGCCAAATATTATCCCATTCCATATGTACACAGAGAACAGGTTAAAAAAGAGTTGCAGGATATGCTTGACCAAGGAATTATTGAACCAGCAGTTAGTCCGTACATAAACCCGCTACATATTGTTAAGAAAAAAGATGGCTCACTTCGCCTTGTACTTGATTCACGTCACATTAATGACATAATTATTAATGAAACAGATCGACCACAGACACTGGAAGAACTTTTACAGAAATTTCACGGTACTGCTATTTATTCTACATTAGATTTGAAATCGGGGTTTTGGCAAATTCAGCTTCATCCGAATTGCAGAAAGTATACAGCTTTTCTCTGTTTTGGCGACTGCTATCAATTTTGCAAATTACCATTCGGCTTAACTATTTCTTCTGCAGCTTTTATTTGCGGTTTGAACACAATACTTCCGACAGAACTTAAAGACAGAATTACGACGTACGTAAATGACATTCTTATCGCAGAAGCTAACTGGACTGAACACAATATGATTTTAGAACGACTGTTGCAAACTTTTCATGCGCAAGGACTCACAGTTAACCTAAGTAAATCGCACTTTGGCAAAACTTCTATAAAATTTCTTGGACACGTAATTTCAGCAGAAGGCATTGCGCCTGATCCGGAAAAACTTCAAGCTCTACGTGACATTACGGTTCCTACGACAAAGAAACAATTACGCAGCTTTTTGGGCTTAATTAACTTTTTTCGTAAATTTATTCATCACTCTGCTTTAGACACACCTAGATTATGTCAACTGACAGGTAAAAACAGTATTTGGTCTTGGGATAAGCAAGCACATTCTGAATTTGTGAACATGAGAGAAGCCTTGTTGAATGCTCCACTTTTATCGCACCCAGATCTTACCAGAAATTTTTCCATTGCCACTGACAGTTCCAACACAGCTTTAGGCGTACATATTTTTCAGGAAATTGAAGAAGATGGCTCTACAGTAATCAAAAACATCGCATTTGCAAGCCGCATTTTGTCACCTGCTGAACGAAATTATTCCGTTACTGAACTTGAAACATTATGTGTTGTTTGGGCTTTTACGAGATTTAGGCACTTTCTTTATGGCAGACATACCACCGTTTACACAGACCACAGAGCTATACAATTTTTACTTTCAGCTAAATTCACTCACGACAGGTTAAGCAGATGGAAGCTTTATTTACAGGAATTTAATTTTACAATAGTTCATATTCCCGGCACACAAAATGTTGTAGCAGACGCATTATCTCGTTCTCTCAGCAACAATCAGCAAGACGTCGCAACCAACTTCTGCAAAGCAAATTTCAGCGTAATGTACATCCAACAAGTTGCATTTGAAAATTTTATTTCGTCGTCATTACAGGACATAGCAAAAGAGCAAAGTAAAGACAATGTGTGGAAAGAAATTAAACAGCTTTGGCAAGATAAGAATAATGTTACGATTAGAAATCACTACACTGTACGCAATAACATTCTATTTCGCCGCTCTCAGCCTGACAGCAACAACTGGTTATTATGCATCCCTGACGAACTTGTTAACAAATTAATCTGGTACACTCATTTAAGTTACGCACATTACGGAGCAAGAAAATGTTTTCTTATATTGAGACAGAACTGTTATTTTAACAACATGGAGAAACGTATACGACGAGTTTTAGCGTCATGTAAAATTTGCCAGAAAGCTAAGTCAGACACAACTTCACATATTCCTCCATTATATCCGATTGTTCCTGTTAAATTGAGACATATGGCCGCAGTAGACATTTTTGGTCCGATTCCTAGAACTAATAGAGGTTTTTGCTACATTTTTGTCGCTGTTGAACTCACTTCAAAATTTGTTACCTTCACTCCGTTACGCAAAGCTACTGCTAAAACTGTTTCAAAAGCATTTGTAAAACATTTTCTATTTCATGTAGGGCATGTGATGAAAGTAATTTCCGACAATGGACCACAGTTTCGATCTGCAATATGGACACGTATGTTACGAGCTAGAAACATTTCTCCGATCTATATATCCAAGTACCATGCTTCTTCGAACCCTTGTGAACGATTAATGAAAGAAATTGGTAAACTGTGTAGAATATACTGCCACAAAAGACATATTGATTGGGATACACACATACTCTCATTCCAAGATGTAATTAATTCCATTCCAAATGAATCCACTATGTTATGTCCGTCTATTATACTGAAAAACGTTGAACCACCAAACAAAATTAAAGAATTAGTCAACTTCCCTACCTGTCGTCGACTAAGACACCACGAAATAATTGACATTGCACTGAACAACATCAAACGTGCCGCAGAGCGCCGGAGAAGACAGCAAAAACAGGTTTGTACACGCCGAGACTTTCACGTTGGACAGAAGATATTAGTACGTACACACCATTTATCCAGCAGAATAAAAGGTAAGTGCAGTAAATTCGAACTTCTATACGCAGGTCCATATCGGATTCGCAGCATTCCTCACCCCAATGTTGTACACGTCGAAACTTTGAGAACGAAAAAAAGTAAAGGCAATCACCACGTCTCCAACATGAAACCCTTTATTCAATAAACATACTTTATGATTTATCGCACAGTAATGCCATTTCCTAATTTTTTTATGATTACGTATGCAATTATACTCACATGAACACTTACTGACGATTATCGTATTTTGTCTTGGCAAGTGCCTGGCAAGGTAAGGTTAGCAGGTCGCTCTTCTTGTCGATTACACATCAGACCGTGCATATTTTTCCAGTTGAACTTATACATTTTTATGACCACTTATGCAATTATATGATTACCTACTGATGACTGTCGTATTTTTCTTGTCAAGTGCCTGGCAAGGTCAGGTTAGCAGGTCGCTCCTCGTGTCGATTACACATCAGACCGTGCATATTTTTTCCAGACGAACTTACACATTTTATGACCACTTATGCAATTATATTTATATGATTACCTACTGATGACTGTCGTATTTTTCTTGGCAAGTGCTCGGCAAGATAAGGTTAGCAGGTCGCTTTTCTTGTCGTTACACGTCAGACCGTGCACATTTTCCATTTTTTTATGTATATATGATTATTTTCCTGTTTTGTTTGTATGCACTATGAATTAGCTAAGACATAGCAAACACCAGTTGACTTTGACATTTTTGCTTTAAGATATCTCAACATCGTGACTATTTTTACATTTTTTGCTGCTGCATTGTGATATTCCGTGTACATTTTGCCTTTGAACACTGTATATGCTTTTGACATATTACGTTTTCTGTCATGTTATGCTGTATGCTTGATTCTGTTACCGTTAATCAGTAATTATTTAGTGGGTATATGATTTGAATGCAAGACATTAATCTTTGTTCATCATTTTCAGAAAGAAATAACGTGTAAAGAAAATAAATTAAACAGAAATGGGAATTTCACCTACGGAATAAACGAAAGAAGATGCAAAAAAAAAAACTTTATGAGGAAGAGTAAATGGATCAGAATTAACAAGCATTAACAAGAATATACAATACACATCGCAGAATAGCAGTCTTAACTAATTTTTTCTTTCAGAATACGAAGCAATTGATGCAGGCTGTCAGACAGAACTACACATTTTAGTTTTAGTGATGAAATATGTTAGAGATAAGAAATAATTGTGTAATGAATAATGAAGTGATATTTTTTGCAGATGATAATGAATGCTGATGAATAATGTTGAAGAGTGTGATACTATGAATAATGAAGTTTTTCTTTACAGGTGATGATAATGATGGAGTTATGAATAATGAAGTGATGAATAATGAAGTTTTTTCTTTACAGATGAGGATGATGTTGAAGTTTATGTATTTATACTATGTAGTTATTTAAGTATTTGTTGCAGTTTGCTTTGACAGCAGGTGTTATATTGCATAGTAGGATGACTGAAGGTTTTGGAAAGGACAGCTATGGAACATATTTTTTTATATACACATTTCACTACCTGTTAATTCGAAGTTCACTACTTTTCAGCATAGTATGCGCTTCTTCTTTCAGTTCAATAATCCATTTTGTATTTTTTCCAGCAGAAGCTTTTCATGATACTTACTAAACCTGTTACTTATTATACCTGTACTAGCACTTACATTTTTTTACCCATTTGTGTCTATCATTTATAAATGTGATCACATTGCCTTGTTTCATAACCTTGCTACAGCTGACTCATGACAAATGACGTTACACATTTTTGATTTACAGGAACAACCCAGTACCAATTTTTTTTCCTTTTTTCTCTTCTTGCTTTCTCTTATAATTACCTTCCGAATAATGACTTACGAGATTTCTGAGTATTACTGATTATTAATGCTATGACTGTAATTAACTGATTTTTAATAATGACTTAAGAGATTTCTGAGTAATACTGATTATTAATGCTATGACTGTAATTAACTATTTTTTATAATGAATTAAGAGATTTCTGAATAATACTGAATGATAAAAAAATGTTGTACTATTTAATACTTGCTGGCCACTGAGTGCCAATAATTAGTGTAATGTTTTGTACTATTCAATATTTGCTGGCCACTGAGTGCCAATAATTAGTGTAATGTTTTGTACTATTCAATATTTGCAGGCCACTGAGTGCCAATAATTAGTGTAATGTTTTGTACTATTCAATATTTGCTGGCCACTGAGTGCCAATAATTAGTATACCTCAATGAATTATGTTAATGCTATGACAATAATTGACTCTCCTTTTCAATGAAGAGTTCGGATGAACATTATTCTGTCATACTAAATATGCTTTGTAACTGGCCAAGGACTGCCACTGTTTATTGTAATACGATTACCCATGATGCCAATAATTTAATTTTGTGAACATTTTTCTGTAATAATACATTCATGGTACAGAAATGTTCAATAGTGGGCTATGAATGCCGCAAACTACTAAGGTAATTACTTGTATGTGTCCTAATGTCCTTCACTTTCTGAGCTAAACACCCTGAATTACTGTAATATCCATTTGCCCTGTCCATCCTCATGATCATGGAGCACTATATTTGGTTTTGCACTACTTGTACGTTGGTGTGCCTTGTAAAAGCGTGGTGTTGACACGACATGCTGTCCACCACCATGAGCGGTGAAGACGTTATTATGGTCCCACTGTTTGGTGTACCTGATATACTGCCAAAATGAAAACTGGGAATATTACTACGACATTTCAGTGTCTTGGATACGCTGATAAATACTTCTGGGAAAAGAACAGCAAATGGTCTCACTTGGTGTTGTATTTCTGTGGAAAGATATGGACTTTCAGTGCAGCTGCGTGCAACCTAAGTGCTACAACCATGACGCAATCCTTCCTATTCCTTCCCTAATTATTGTAAAATGAAAAGGTCATATACAGTGCGTGTGCACTTCTTTTCTTTTGTTAATGAGATCAGTTATCCTGAAATTACTAAAGACTTCTATAGTGCATGTGCACTTTATTACACTTCTTGATTTGTTTGTTTGTTGTAGGAAAACATCTTCTGTACTACAGTGTGTGTGCACTTTTACCATTTATTAATACATTTTGTGATTTGATGATATGTTTTAAACTGCAGTGCATTTGCACTTGTCAACATGATTTTTTGCCATTGTTTATTTGTTGTGAAAATGCTAAAGAATTTTTCAGTGCGTGTGCACATTGTTATCTATCAAATAATTTGTATATACATTTTCCTGATATGTTTTGTACCTATGTTTTGTCTTTGTCTGAAATGTTTTGTACACGGTGCATGTGCACCACATTTAATTCATGTACTACATCTGAATATTCTGTAAATTGTAAAGCTAATTAGTTAGAAAAATTTTGCCGCGATTGGCAAGTCCAAATGACTCACCATCGCTGCCAAATTTTTGCCCCCCCCAGTGGAGGGTTATGAAACGCGTACGCAGCGATGGTGAGGCATAACAATCTTTGACCAGAGAGTAATAGCGAGCCGCGAGAGTAAGCAGTTTGTTGCGAGATGCCGTAGTAGTCAGTAGCGAGCCGCGAGAGGAGGCAGTTTGTTGCGAGATGCAGTAGTAGTGAGTAGCGAGCCGCGAGAGGAGGCAGTCGGTTGAGAGTTTGCAGTGCAGCTGCATGTAGGCGGTCTGTCGGTAGTAGCAGCCCAGTGCAGTTGTGTGTGTGAGGAGTCGGCGGGCGTCGACATGGCATTCTGGTCAAGATTCAGGACAAGGTATATTTTTAAATAACACAATAAGCAGTTTTGCCCTCAGCTAATAATGTATTGTAATTGATCTCAAATGTGTTTAATCTGTTCACAAAAATCGCCCCAATAATAATTTGATTTCAAACCAAGCATTTTTAACAAACAATCCTTTTTTGCAATAATATTTCCCTTGCATTTCCTTAAAGAAAAGTTTTTACTTAAGTTCAAAGAATTTTTACGAAGCATTTCCTCCAAGCTATGGAAAACAATAAGAGCAGATGCAGTTTTACTGAGGTAAGAATTTGAGTCTAATCAGGGCCTAAAGATCGACATTTCGGTCTATTTGTGTTTGCATTGTCACTGAGATTTTATTCATTTCTTATTGAGTTGACTTTCATTTTGTGGGAGGTTATACAGGGGTCAGATTGCTAGTTCTAACATTTAATTATTGTCTTTCAAAATTCTGTGGGAAGGTTATACTATTATCTTTCTTCTCTTACATTATTGTGGGAGGTTACACTTGGCTCCATTTATATTAAATAATTGTCTTACGAAATTTTCTGTGGGAAAGTTACAAACTGTTGATGCATTTAACGCACTGTGAGAGAAGACGATCAGTGCCACCATGGAAAAATGTTTGCTGTGGCCTACGGAACCATGATTGTACTCATCGTCCGAGGCAAATCGACGACTGCGAATGTCTTTCTTCAGGGCTCCAAAAATATGGAAATCGCATGGGTAGATATCGAGACTGTATGGAGGATGTGTAAGGCTTCCCAACAACACTTTTGCAGCGTCAGTAGAAACACCCTTGGCAACACTTGGTGGGGGGAGCAGGGAGGGGTGCACTTTCCTACAACGGGATGGTGCCATCTGTCGACATTCCTGGGCGTTTGGACTTGATAGTGCGCTTCAGTTTTTGCAAAATCTCGAGGAATGTGGACGGACGGCTTCATTTGGTTACAAGATAATGCCTGCGCACATATTGCCGAGGCTGTTTGGACTACCCTGCAGAAGTTTCACTGGGAGCCCTTACACATATTCTACACAGTCGCTATCTCTTCCCATGTGATTTCCATATTTTTGGAGCCATGGAGAAAGACATTTGTGGCCCTCGATTTGCTTCGTACGAAGATGTGCAAGCTTAGGGACAATCATAATTCCGTAGACAACCGCAAACATTTTTCCACGAAGGCATTGACTGTTTTGTCTCACAGAGGAGTAAATTTCCTTATTACCAGGTTGTTATGTCAAGAACGTATAATATATCCTTCGATCGCGAAACAACCAGAAGACTCGATCGGTGAGTAGGAAAGCTATGTGCAGGAAAACTTATTTATATGGGTCTGTGGAATTGTTCCTGAATAGATCCAGAGCATCTGGAGTAGTTTCAATCAAACTTGATACGCACATAATTACTACGTGGTAAAAACGCAGTGCGAGTGAGACAGCCCCAGCACAGAAGATGACAACACCAGAAGAGCTGTAGTAATTTCGACAAAACGTTGTATACATGTAGCTTTCTATCTGAAAAATGAATATGAGTGTAACCTTTTCACTCCGAGAACATTTATGAGAAGGAACTGAAAAGCAAAAACAAGCTAACTCCCTAAGGCCTGGAGCAATTACATCCAAGATTGGAAAAAAACTGCCGTGGTCGTAAGGTAGCTCTAGATCATCCAAGCGTAGGGTGAAAGGGGGCGGAGGGGTGGGGGGAGGGGAGATGATATGTTATAATTATCGGAAACGAGGATTCTTATCATCGAAGCCTTACTTTTAGGAGTCGCTTAACTTTTAGTGATCGCCGTGATGATATTTAATTTTTAATTCTGTAGGAATTTTTAGAAATTACAGAAACATTTTTCCTCTCCTTAATGTTCCGAAAAATCATTTTTCCTGCTTCTGAGTTACAGAATATATTATTGGCTGTGATCCAGAAACCGTATGCTATTTAACTACAGGACGTATATACAGCCACTTCGGTTGCACAAAATTTTGTCAATTGGCCACGGTTTCGATTGCACTAGGGCATTCATTCATCAGAATAAAAAGTTATATGGAATAAATGTAATCACTCAGCCATGGTGTGATTACATGCATTTTATGTAACATTTTATTGTGATGAAGATTACCCTAGTGCAATCAAAACCGTGGTCAGTTGACAAAATTTTGTGCAACCGAAATGGCTGTTATACGTCCTGTAATTATATGTACAAACTATTTTGTGATGATGATGTCATTTACCGTCTTGTAAAGTCATCAGATGATCAAAACGACTTGCAAAATGATTTACATAAGAAATCTGTATAGTGCGAAAAGTGGCAGTTGACCATGAATAAAGAAAGTGTGAAGTTATTCACATGAGTACTAAAAGAAATCAGCCAAATTTCGATTACGCGATAAGTCACACAAATCTGAAGGCTGTAAATTAAACTAAATATTTAGGAATTACAATTACAAATAACCTAAATTGGAACGATCACATAGATAATATTGTGGGTAGAGCAAACCAAAGACTGCGATTCATTGGCAGAACACTTAGAAGGTGCAACAGGTCTACTAAAGAGACTGCTTACACCACGCTTGTCCGCCCTATTCTCGAGTATTGCTGTGCGGTGTGGGATCCGCATCAGGTGGGACTGACGGATGACATCGAAAAAGTACAAAGAAGGACAGCTCCCTTTGTATTATCGCGAAATAGGGGAGATAGTGTCACAGACATGATACGTGAATTGGAGTGGTAATTATTAAAACAAAGGCATTTTTCGTTGCGACGGGATCTTCTCATGACATTTCAATCACCAGTTTTCTCCTCCGATTGCGAAAACATTCTTTTGGCACCCACCTACATGAGGAGAAATGATAATCACGATAAAATAAGAGAAATCAGGGCTCGCACAGAAAAATTTAATTGCTCGTTTTTCCGCGTGCCGTTCGAGAGTGGAACGCTAGAGAGACAGCTTGAAAGTGGTTCATTGAACCCTCTGCCAGGCACTTTATCGTGAAGAGCAGAGTAATCACGTAGATGTAGATGTTGGAGGTGTCTGGTGAACGTGGAGATTACAATCAGATAGAGCAGTTAGTTGCTCTGTTGTATCAGGGGAGTTCAATAAGTAATGCAACACACTTTTTGTTCCTGAAAGCTGGTCGGTTTGATTCAGAATTCCAATACATCTTCTTATTCCCCACTCTTTTGGCTAAAAAACCTTGTTTTTCAATATAATCTCCGTTCAATGCTATGGGCTTACGTCATCGTACTGAGAGGGCCTATATGCTCACGTGGTACAGCTCTACTGGTCGATGTCTTCACCAGCGTCTTATTGTATCAATAACCTCCCATCACCCACCTACTGCTTTCTGCGGTATGCATCCTTCATTGGGCGAAACAGATGGATGTGAAGGTGCGAGATCCACGATGTAGGGTGGATGAGAAGAAGAGTCCAATGAAGTTTTGTGAGCTCCTCTCAGGTGAGTCGACTTGTGTGAGACCTTGCTTTGTAACAGAGAAACAAAAGTCCGTATGCTTGCTTGTGTTGACGAATCCGCTGAAGTTGTTTCTTCGGTTTGACGTGAGTAGCACAACACACTTCAGATTTGATCGTCATACCACGAGGGACGACATCAAACAGAATAACTCCTTCAGAGTTCCAGAAAATCGCCGCCATCACTTTACCGGCAGAGGGTGCGGCTTCAAGTTTTTCATCGGAGGAGAGGTGGTGTCGCACCACTCCATGGATTAACATTTTGTTTTGGCGAAGCTATGAACCTATGTACCATAGCCTTGTCACATCTTCCTCATAGCGCGCAAGTAATTTCGCACAAATGGTCCGCCATTATTCTTTATGCGTCTGCACGCCCATCCCCCTTACGCCGTCTCAACACTATCCACCATCGTGGCATCCGTTTGGCCACTGGCGCCTTTTACACCAACCCGGCTGCGAGTCTGTATGCTGAAGCTGCTGAACTAACACTGTCCTACCGCCGTGACTTTCTCCTCAGCTGGTATGCATGCCGTTTCTCTGCCATGCATGGCAGCCCATCCTGTGCCTCCTTCTTTGATAATTCCTGTGATCGTCAGTATGGTGCTCGTCCCTCTTCTCTGTTATCTCCTGGAGTCCGCTTTCGCCACTTACTAGGGCGGCTTAACTTCACTCTACCTGCAACTTTCCCAGTGGGTGTGAACCCTTCAGCACCTTGGCTTCGTGAAGCGGCCCATGTTAACCTTCGCCCTCATTCGCTTCCTAAGGACATTACTCCAGCCTCGGTCTATCGCCTCCAGTTTCACGATCTTCTCATGGAACTTCGCGATAGTACCTTTGTATACACTGATGGCTCTCGCACTGACCGTGGAGTCAGGTGTGCCTTCGTCATTGGCAACCGTGTCTTTCGATACCGGCTTACGACACACTCCTCAGTATTTACAGCCGAGCTCTTTGCCTTGGCCGGCCGCGGTGGCCGAGCAGTTCTAGGTGCTTCAGTCCGGAACCGCGCGGCTGCTCTAGTCGCAGGTTCGAATCCTGACTCGGGCATGGATGTGCGTGATGTTATCAGGTAACATAGGATTAAATAGTTCTAAGTTCTAGGGGACTGATGACCTCAGATGTTAAGTTGTTGCCCGCATCTCGTGGTCGTGCGGTAGCGTTCTCGCTTCCCACGCCCGGGTTCCCGGGTTCGATTCCCGGTGGGGTCAGGGATTTTCTCTGCCTCGTGATGGCTGGGTGTTGTGTGCTGTCCTTAGGTTATTTAGGTTTAAGTAGTTCTAAGTTCTAGGGGACTGATGACCATAGATGTTAAGTCCCATAGTGCTCAGAGCCACTTGAACCATTTGTTAAGTTGTTGTTTGGTTGTTTTTTGGGGGGAGGAGACCAGACAGCGAGGTCATCGGTCTCATCGGATTAGGGAAGGACGGGAAAGGAAGTCGGCCGCGCCCTTTCAAAGGAACCATCCCGGCATTGGCCTGGAGCGATTTAGGGAAATCACGGAAAACCTAAATCAGGATGGCCGAACCTGAGATTGAACCGTCGTCCTCCAGAATGCGAGTCCAGTGTGCTAACCACTGCGCCATCTCGCTCGGTAGATGTTAAGTCTCATGCACACAGTCACACAGACCCACACAAACACACACACATACGCACACACATACATACATACATTTTATAGCATATGTGGATACATGTTTAACACATAATTAATGACATAGAATTAGATAGAAGTGGAATATTGATATGTTGTTGTTGTTGTGGTCTTCAGTCCTGAGACTGGTTTGATGCAGCTCTCCATGCTACTCTATCCTGTGCAAGATTCTTCACCTCTCAGTACCAACTGCAACCTACATACTTCTGAATCTGCTTAGTGTATTCATCTCTTGGTCTCCCTCTACGATTTTTACCCTCCACGCTGCCCTCCAGTTCCAAATTGGTGATGCTTTGATGCCTCAGAACATGTCCTACCAACCGATCCCTTCTTCTAGTCAAGTTGTGTCACGAACTTCTCTTCTCACCAATTCTATTCAATACCTCCTCATTAGTTATGTAATCTACCCATCTAATCTTCAGCATTCTTCTGTAGCACCACATTTCGAAAGCTTCTATTCTCTTCTTGTCTAAATTATTTATCGTCCATGTTTCACTTCCCTAACATGGCTACACTCCATACATATACTTTCAGAAACGACTTCCTGACACTTAAATCTATACTCAATGTTAACAAATTTCTCTTCTTCAGAAACGCTTTCCTTGCCATTGCCAGTCGACATTTTATATCCTCTCTACTTCGACCATCATCAGTTACTTTGCTCCCCAAATAGCAAAACTCCTTGACTACTTTAAGTGTCTCATTTCCTAATCTAATTCCCTCAGCATCACCCGACTTAATTCGACTACATTCCATTATCCTCGTTTTGTTTTTGTTGATGTTCATCTTATACCCTCCTTTCAAGGCACTGTCCATTCCCTTCAACTGCTCTTCCATGTCCTTTGCTGTCCCTGACAGAATTGCAACGTCATCGGCAAACCTCAAAGTTTTTATTTCTTCTCCATGGATTTTAATACCTACTCCGAACTTTTCTTTTGTTTCCTTTACTGCGTGCTCAATATACAGATTGAATACCATCGGGGAGAGGCTACAACCCTGTCTCACTCCCTTCCCAACCACTGCTTCCCTTTCATGTCCCTCGACTCTTATAACTGCCTTCTGGTTTCTGTACAAACTGTAAATAGCCTTTCGCTCCCTGTATTTTACCCCTGCCACCTTCAGAATTTGAAAGAGAGTATTCCAGTCAACATTGTTAAAATCTTTCTCTAAGTCTACAAATGCTAGAAACGTAGGTTTGCCTTTCCTTAATCTTTCTTCTAAGATAAGTCGTAGGGTCAGTATTGCCTCACGTGTTCCAACATTTTTATTGGATATGTGGTCGAAAAATAATATGGTTTGGAAAGAAAGACAAGTCAAAAGCGTTTAGTATTCAATTAAAGGAAGTCGTTGGACAATGAATTATAAAAAGTAGTGACTGACACAGTAAACATTTTCATTTAATTCAACTAATGTTATGTGGTCTTTAACAGATGAATGTGTAACCGTGTACGCCATAACGTAAAGCTTGTCAACAGAGATCGACAGCCGTTCGTGAAAAACGCTTGAATTTAAGGAGGGGCAAGGTGTAGAATGGGATAGGGCCCCGTGTTTGTCGGTGTGGGGGTGGGGACTGGCTTATTGTTTCCGGATATCTGGACTGAGATCTCATCATCCCCCGGCGCGGCGCTGTCAGCGGCGGGGTTTCGGCCTCCCTGGGGTTCCCACGGGCGCCTCTCGCATTCCTGCTGGAAAACACGGGACCCTGCGGCGAGACCCGCAGCGGGCAACGCCCTCCCCAACACGCCGCTCTGGGCTTTGGGCGCCCTCCTACACAAACACTTCAGCATAATATATTTACTACCTAAAGTCACGCCAGTATTTATAGTAGCCACAACACTGGTTCCGGCTCATGACGGCGAATTGCTAGCGTCGGAAAACTGTTTGGAAAAGGAATGAGACTTTACTAGTCGTTGTGTTTGCTTTCGCACTAGAATAAGCCACATCGAATCATAGAATTAATGTTACATTCAAACTGTTCAGCTTTGGATGAACTTTGAGCCATACATTAAATGTTGTCATTTTGCACAGTAGGAGAGGGGGGCATTGCTATTACATTAACTAGATGGTTACTAATGTGCTAATTCATTACTGCTCAGCGTAACATTAATGGTACACGGGACAGGACTAGGGGTTGTTCGGGGAAGAGACCAAACAGCTAGGTCATCGGTCTCATTGGATTAGGGAAGGACTGGCGAGGAAGTCGGTCGTGCCCTTTCAAAGGAACCATCCCGGCATTTGCCTGGAGCGATTTAGGGAAATCACGGAAAACCTAAATCAGGATGGCCGGACGCGGGATTGAACCGTCGTCCTCCTGAATGCGAGTCCAGTGTACAGGACTAGGCTTTCACTGGTCTCTCAATATTAGTAAGTGTAACCTACTGGGTATAACAAGGCGAAAATCCCCATTAATGTACGAGTACAAAATAGATTCCCAGTCTTTGGAAGCGGTAACATCCGTCAAGTATCTGGGCGTGACTATTCGAAATGATCTCAGATGGAATGATCAGATTACACAAGTAACGGGCAAGGCGAAATCTAGATTGCGATTTATTGGTAGAATCCTGGAGCGATGCAGTCCTTCAGCAAATGGAATTGCTTACAATACGTTAGTTCGTCCAGTCTTCGAGTATTGTTCGTCTGTATGGGATCCTTACCAGTTGGGTATGATTCAAGAGACTGTGAAGGTCCAAAGAAGAGCAGCAAGATTCGTGACTGGCACATTTAGCCATCGCGAGAGCGTTACAATTCTCATAGAAAGTTTGAAGTGGGACACACTTCCAGATAGACGGCGCGCTAAATGGAAGGGGCTGCTCACTAGATTCCGAAATCCGATCTTCGCCGAGGATGTAGAGCATGTATTATTACCACCAACTTTAAAATCGCGCATGGATGTATGTGATGTCCTTAGGGTGGCTAGGTTTAAGTAGTTCTAAGTTCTAGGGGACTGATGACCTCAGATGTTAAGTCCCATAGTGCTCAGAGCCATTTGAACCATTTTAAAATCGTGCAATGATCACCATTCAAAGATAAGGGAAATTAGAGCTCGTACTAAGACGTTCAGACAGTCGTTTTTCCCTCACGCGATCCGCGAGTGGAATAGAGGGCGGGAATTGTGCCCTTCGCCACACACCGCTTGGTGGCTAGCGGACTATATATGTAGATGTAGGTTTTTTACACAGCAAAGAACTGATACCTTGTTATGATTATTTAAGCCTTATTGAACATCCGTCCTTCCTTTCATGTTTTAGTAGCTGTGAGTAGCAGTGCACACTACAGAGCTCGTGGCAGCTGAATTTAAACATTTCTTCTACATTCAAAATCTTATCATGCCCGATTTAGAATAACAATTAAAATATTTAAGCAGTTAGTCTCAAAATTTGTAAATACGGGAGGCGTTTTATAAAAGCAATACAACACATTTTTGTTCTAAAAGCAGGTTTGTGTTACTTAAGATTCCAATATGTACACCCTTTTGGCTACAAATCTCTATTTCTGAACATAATATCCTTTCAATGCAACGACCTTACGCCGCTTCACTGGTAGGGCCCGTGTACCCGCGTGGTACCGCTCTGCTCGACGACATCGGAGTTGAAGTGTTGCTGCATCAATAACTTCCCCGTCATCCACGTCGCCATGACTTTAACGGTTGAGAGTATGGCTTTGAATTTTTTCTTCGGAGGAGAGGTGCCACTCCATAGGTAGCCGTTTTGTTTCCAGTCCGAAGTGATGAATCCATGTTTCATTGCCTGTGACGATGTTCCACAAAAAAATGTAACAAAATATTTCGTAACAAGTTCCGTACAGATGGTCTTTCGTTGCTCTTTATGGTCTTCTATTAGGCGTCAATGGCCCCGGCGGACGCACATCTTTGGACAACCTAATAGGTGGATGAGTGTGTCAGCACTGCCAACAGAGACGTCCAGTTGAGCAGCAAGGTGTTTTATTGTTATTCTTTGATCCCTCGAATGAGAGTCTTCGGCATTCCAACAATGAAGGAGTCACAACTGTGTGCAGCCGGCCGGTGCGCTGGAAATCGAATAGGTTTGCGCGACCTTGTTGCGATGACGAAAGATGTCTCGCCCAACGACTCTACGTGCTTTTGGTCACTGTCAGGTATCTGTAGACATTCACCAAGCCCCTATGAATACCTGTGATGGTCCGATTTTCTGCCAAAGGTACTCAGTGACAGCTCTCTGCTTGGAACGCACCTCTGTTACAGACGCCATCTTCAAGGCTGCGTATCTCGCCGCCACCTATCGGAACTTCATGAAACTATAATGGCTGAAGTAGAAACTTTCTACTACAAATTCTACAATTTTTAAACCGAAATTGGCGAAGAAAAAAAAGAGGTGTTACATTACTTACAGAACATCCCTCGCTGTTCCGTAACAAACCAACACTCTCAAGTCACTTACTGAAATTTATGCAACGTTACTTGTATCCAACAGACACACGACTTTTCACCATTACCTAAAAGCAACACTAATCACTAATCAGGACATTTTAATTATTTTTTACTTCCGTTTTGACATCTTGTTTACAAGTTTCAATTTGTTAATGTTTCTTAGAGAATGAGGTTTTGAGGGCACTGGGACTGTGAGTGGAAATCGTATCTCTCAAAATTACGCCTTGCATAGACGAAAGGAAATAGAGAGAGAGATGAAAGAGGTACTATTTATTCTGGCAAAAAAGGTCTGTTTCTGTATAAATGGCATGACACCTCCGTTTTTTTTTTTTTTTCAAAAGCATCAAATACAACTGGTGTGAATCCAATCACTAATGATGATAGATAGTCTCATGGGTCAAATATACACATCGAACGCCCTGTACCCTCCACCTGACAGAACATGACAAGAAAATAGGTGGAGCTGATCGAATGGATCAATATGTTAATTGTAACAGGATAAATAACCATAACAGTAAATGGTACTGGTCTCTTTTCAGTTGGTTATTGGATGTCACAGTATACATTGCATAGATACTCTACTACAAAAATGGAAATACAGAACCTCATCTAAATTTTCGAAGAGGAAATATGCAGATGAACTTAAGGAGATATTCGACGCCAATGGAAGGACCTGTATGAACCCTACACTCCAGTACTGTAGCACGTGAGCTCCAGTTTAATGCAATGAACCATCTGATTGTGAAAATACAGCAACTCAACAGAAGACGATGTGTTGGAATAAACTATATGACATTAGCACCTACTCTGTGCAAATGTGTATTTTGCTGCTTATCATATCAAATAATGTCTTGTTTTTGTTCTTGATTTACAACTATGTGTAACCTCTTCATTTAAATGTGTGATTTAATATCAGTACTGCTTAGCATTACATGTTTGCTACTTTACAGTATACCAAAACTAGGATGATAAAAATTGCTTTCAGGTTTCATATGCTTCTTCATCACACAACAAACAACGTGAGAATAATAAATACAAAAAAATAACAAAAAAATTAATTCGGGCAGTAATGGTTTAACCAACGTAACCAAACTGAGTTAAATTCTTCATTTGTGTCTATATTGCATGTAGCTGCTTTACAATTATTGAATGTCTTTTAAATCTGTCTGTGCAACTACGAAAAACTGCGTATTTTTGTAAGGAAACGTGTTTCGTTTTATTGATATACGAGTACGGTATCAACAGTAGTGGTATTTCGTGTCTGATTTTCGATCTCATCAGAAAACGTCGTCCATCTGCTTGCACATTTCTGAAGTAGTTTCTCGTTTGGTACTGCTGTTTATATGTGAAAACGAACAGTAGTGGTAATACATCGTGTCGTGTTTCACACCAGGAAACGTATAGTGCAGCAAAGTAATGTGGGGTTATACCAAAAACAGCAATATCAAAGGAGGGACTACCTCAAAAATGTCTAAGAAGGCGACACTTTCTGATGTCGGCGAAAATCTGGCGTAAAATACCACTGCTGATTATGTAATATAAATAAAATGAAACGTATTTGATGACAAAAATACTCAGTCTCTTATAGTTACATAGACGGATTTAAAATACCTTCAATACTTTGAGTTAACATCTTTCTCGTTGAGAGGTGGCATGAGCCCCCTCTCATATTTTTATCTTACGATTTTCCTCTCTAATTGCATGCAGTGAAAAGTCGCTATTCCTTCACACGCGGACTTCCCACGCAGCGTCTCTCGTCACCCAGGTGGTCTGGTGACAGGCGGGCTCTTCTGATCTGGAAAGGGTTAAGCCGACGGGTGTGAGGAAGTCGAGTGAATGCTTTGCAGACGCCGACATTGTCAAAAGACACGCCGGGAGGGGTCTGAAGTAGCGGCTGGGCTAGAGGTTCCGTTACTTCGCAGAAACTTAGCGAAAACACTTTCTGGCGGGCTACCAGCGAGGCGTGGGAATGACTTGTGTACCCAGGCAGTTGTGGCGGGAAAATTCCCGCGCTTTCTGCAAAATAGTAACTGTGATTGGCTTGCTCAGGGCATAGCTCCGTGACGTAGCAAAATCAGCGCAGAAATTGGCGCCAAGAATCTCCATTGGTGGAATGGTAGTGCTCCGGCAATGGAGTGGAATTTTCCGCCGGTTTTCGAATTGCTGATTGGAACGTTTAACCACAGCCACTGTCGTGGGGGCGGGAATGTGGTGTGTTCGGCCTATACGGGTGCTCTAGGTAGTCGGCTCTCGCCTTTCGGTCGAGGATGTCGAAGCAACCAGCCATCGCCTCCGGTACGCCAGATCGTGTTCTGGCAGTTAAGAAGACAGTTTGGTAATGTATGTCCGCAGCACCGGCAGATAGGGATTTTCCTAGGTGATAATCAGAGCTCAGCAGAGCGCACCTGTTCGTCTTTGTCTAACTTTGTTCTGTCTTGAGTAGCAGCAATTAATGTTGGGTTAGCTGTGTGTCTCTCTTAAGATTTGAGTGGCAAGGAATTGGCTCCACATACCACTTCGTATTAAACCTCACAATCTAGTTTAGGTACAACTTCACCTTCATAGCATTTGTTTGAGTATCCCATTTGAGCCAATTTGGTGTATTATAAATGTTTCATGTGTTTTTGTTTATTATTTTGTGTTTAGTCTTAATAAATCATATTGTTATTTTGGACCGAACTTTCATTCTGTTAATCGGTAGAGCAACCCATCATTTCTCACTACGTTAATGAAACCTCCCTTTATTTAACTTATTTATCAAATTAAATTATTGCAGGTGCCAAACTCTTTTCTACTCCACTTGCAGGGTTGATTGCAGTCAGTTCGCGTATATTTTTTAATCCATGTGCAACAGCAAAAGTCGGAGTTAGAATAGGGGGGGGCTTAGAGCATCATTTACATATGGAGATTCTAGAAGAATTTAGTGTTAAATACACTGCTTGCCCCAGCACCTCGCATCGTAAGAGGCGTGAGAGACTAGAATACATCACTTCACGTCTCATTTGCCATAGCACTGAACAGATACGTTGGCGGACACTAGTTTCTATACGAAATGATATCAATTCAGGACCCACGACAAGTCCTGAGAGCGAAATGGGAAGTTAGAAAAGCCTCGCATGTAGGCGTCTAGTTCATCTGATCTGGCTGCTGGAATTTGCCTACACCCACTCGTTGTCAACACGGATGCCTTACTTTGCAACAAAAAAAACAAAAAAACCATAAAAAGGCAAAGCTTAACCCAAAGGTTGGTTCGAACACCGTGGTGCTCCACTCGGAAGGATTATATTTGAGGTTGTGTACTGTTGCCTTACTCCGACATTCCAACTTCCTAACCGATCCCGTACGGGTCGAATTTAGGTGGGCTCTCTGAACTATGATAGAACAGGGCATTTTTGACACTGACAAAACATTAGCAAACATGAAAGAAGAGATAAGGGACAGCAACAGTGGTAGGATGTACTGAGGTTTGAATACTCGCTTCGGAAACTGCAGTATAACACCGACCCATTTAGCCACCGAGTAAATGATTCCTTTTGAGTAGTACAGTGTTCAGACACGTTGGGTGGAAACGGTTCATTGAGAAGTGATGTTCTTTCGGTTATCTTCGTAATCAGTCTAAACGTTAATGCACGTAAGTTCTGTCGCTCGCCAGCTACCAGTTTCGATTCAGCGTAATCTTTCGTTCATTGACTCACTGCAGGGTAAGTCTTTCCTTAAGAGGGTTATCTGGTCCAGAAGTTTCAAAAAAACGTTTTTTATTGCATATTTCGATATCTTACATTACAGAAAACATGTGGACGAAACCGATTTGCGCGTAAACTATCGAATGTAGTCGAAATACACGACAGTCGTACCGGCAGTGGGCAGTCGTCAAGCGCCGAAGGACGGCTCTCGGAGGCAGTCAGACCGACCTGTATACGAGGACCTACCGAGTGATAATTTACTTGAGAGATATGTTGGCGCGATCACTCAAAACGTACGAGTCGATAAATTCACTGATTTGGACGCTTTCCCCAAAACATACATATTCCGGTAAAGAAGTAGTCGAAGTTGCAAACAATTTGGCTTACAGTTATCTTCAACGACGGGCTCATGGTACTCGCACAGACAGTGAATGTCGTGCGCGTTCATCTTGGTAACACGGCGTTCGAATTTTGCAGAAGACGCAACGCGGACCGTCTTGTAAGCTCAGAGCACCGCGCTTCTACGGCCAGTAAAGAAGCCACATCTGAGGCCCAGGAGGAAGCGCTGCACGCGAACGAGATTTACGAGATCGAGGAAGGCGTATTGTCAGCTCTAGGCACCGCACATTAATAGTAAGTCTCAAAAAATGGAAAAAAACTATTTCCAAAACCTTAAACGCGGCTTCCTAAAAGTCGCTTTCTTTTGCTGTGTGTTTGGATTGCCAAAAAACTACTTGGCCGATTTTGAGTGGTTTAGCTACTTTTGTAGAGAATTGATGTGGCTATGGTCGGTACCTCTAAAGGTCAAACAAGCTTAAAAATATCGATTTTTATGCACGTTTGAATGCCCAAAAAAGTCGATTTCTTATTTTATTTTTTCAAATAGCCGTCATTTTGTGAAAAAACGATATCTTTTCACGTTTCAGAGGTTCTGACCATAGCTACGATCATATTTTAATAATTTTTTGGTCTAGTCTGTTTCAGATGACGCAGTCACCTGAACCAGTTCCACCTGCCTATCGGTGTGCGACGTGCAATACGATCTTCAGCGCCACTTTGTTTAATAACTCCTTCACGTTTTTGGCCAAAAATTTTTTATGCAGGTAAAAGATAGCTGAATGAAAACATATAAGCATTGTTATACTTATCTCTTGATTTCGCCAAAAAAAAAGAAAATAATTGAAAATGAGGTAAAAATCGGACCTCTAGACCTGACAACCCCCTTAATCAACTAGACCACTTGATCAATAGTCTCCTGTAACATCTCATTTTAAGTGCCTCTAATTGTTTCATCTGCATCCTCACGCCGGCCGCTGTGAGCGAGTGGTTCTAGGCGCTTCAGTCCGGAAACCGCGCTGCTGCTACAGTCGCAGGTTCGAATCCTGCCTCGGGCATGGATGTGTGTGATGTCCTTAGGTTGGTTAGGTTTAAGTTGTTCTAAGTTCTAGGGGACTGATGACCTCAGAAGTTAAGTCCCATAGTGCTCAGAGCCATTTTCTAAATACTGTAAATATTCAGACAATGAAGTGTCAAGTAAACTGGTGTAGGCACGCGTATTCAAATACAGAGAATACGGCGCTGCGGTCGTCAACGGCTGTGTAAGAAAACAAGTGTCTGGCACAGTTGTTAGGTTACTGCTGCCTCAATGGCGGGTTATAAGGATTTAAGTGAGTTTGAACGCGGTGTCAGTCGGCGCACGATCGATAGGACACAGTATCTGTGAGGTAACGTTGAAGTGGGGATTTTCCCGTAAGATCATTTCACGAGTGTACCGTGAGTAACAGAAATCCGGCAAAACATCAAATATCCGACATTGCTGCGACCGTAAAAAGATCCTGCAAGAACGGAACCATCGACGACTGACGAGAATAGTTCAACCTGACAGAAGTGCATCCCTTCCGCAAATTGCTGCAGATTTCAATGCTGGGCAATCAACAAGTGTCAGCGAGCGAACCATTCAACGAAACATCATCGATATGGGCTTTCGGGGCCGAAGGCTCACTCGTGTACCCTTGATGACTGCACGACACAAAGCTTTACGCCTCGCCTGGGCTCGTCAACAGCGACACGTTCGTTAGGCTCCTGTCTGATCACCTGTATCCATTCATGCCCATTGCGCATTCAGACGGACTTCGGCAATTCCAGCAGGACAGCGCGACGCCTCATACGTCCATAATTGTTACAGAGTGGCTCCGTGAACACTCTTCTGAGTTTATACGCTCCCGCTTGAGCATATTTTGGATACATTGCAACGTGCTGTTCAGAAGAGATCTCCATCCTCTCGCAATCTACGGATTTATGGACAGCTCTGCAGGATTTATGATGTCCGTTCCCTCCAACACTACTTCAGACATTAGTCGAGTCCATGCCGGGTCGTGTTGTGCCACTTTTGCGTGCTCTCGGGAGCTCTACACGGTATTAGGCACGTGCACTAGTTTCTTTGGCTCTTCAGTGTATTTTCCAGCTGTTCCATGCCACATTGTGCAATGTGGTAATACATAGTGATAAATATTCTTTAAACAGTGGGATGGGGAGAGTAACTGTTCCTATGAAATGGTGTTCTAAGACAGCGGTTCTAGAATGAAGTATCTATTCAGAAGAAATAAATATTCTTTTCGCCTTCCAATATACAGGGTGGTCCATTGATTGTGACCGGGCCAAATATCTCACGGAATAAGCATCAAACGAAAAAACTACAAAGAAAGAAACTTGTCTATCTTGAAGGGGGAAACCAGATAGCGCTATGGTTGGATCGCTAGATGGCGCTGCCGTAGGTCAAACGGATATCAACTGTGGTTTTTTTTTTAAATAGGAACCCCGATTTTATTACATATTCGTGTAGTACGTTAAAGAAATATGAATGTTTCTTTGTGATTGATGGCGCTGTAATAGTCGCAAACATATAGCTCACCATTTTAGACGGACAGTTGGTAACAGGTAGGTTTTTTTTTAAATTAAAATACAGAACGTAGATACGTTTGAACATTTTATCTTGGTTGTTCCAATGTGTTAAATGTACCTTTGTGAACTTATCATTTCTGAGAACGAATGATATTACAGCGAGATTACTTGTAAATACCAAATTAATGCAATAAATGCTCAAAATGATGTCCGTCAATCTCAATGCATTTGGCAATACGTGTAACGACATTCCTCTCAACAGCGAGTAGTTCGCCTTCCGTAATGTTCGTACATGCATTGACAATGTGCTGACGCATATTGTCAGGCGTTGTCGGTGGGTCATGATAGCAAATATCCTTCAACTTTCCCCACAGAAAGAAATCCGGGGACGTCAGATCTGGTGAACGTGCGGGCCATGGTATCGTGTTTCGACGACCAATCCACCTGTCGTGAAATATGCTATTCAACACCACTCCAACCGTACGCGAGCTATGTGCGCGGACATCCATCATGTTGGAAGTACATCGCTATTCTGTCATGTAGTGAAACATCTTGTAGTAACATCGGTAGAACATTACGTAGGAAATCAGCATACATTGCACCATTTAGATTGCCAACGATAAATTGGGGGCCAGTTATCCTTCCTCCCATTATGCCGCACCATACATTAACCCGCCAAGGTCGCTGATGTTCCGCTTGTCGCAGCCATCGTGGATTTTCCGTTGCCCAGTTGTGCATATTATGCCGGTTTACGTCACTGCTGTTAGTGAATGATGCTTCGTCGCTAAGTAGAACGCTTGCAAAAAATCTGTCATCGTCCCGTAATTGCCAGCCGGAGTGGCCGTGCGGTTCTAGGCGCTACAGTCTGGAACCGAGCAACCGCTACGGTCGCAGGTTCGAATCCTGCCTCGGGAATGGATGTGTGGGATGTCCTTAGGTTAGTTAGGTTTAATTAGTTCTAAGTTCTAGGCGACTGATGACCTCAGAAGTTAAGTCGCATAGTGCTCAGAGCCATTTTTTTCGTCCCGTAATTTCCCAGTGGCAGAACTGTACACGACGTTCAAAGCCGTTCCATGCGATTCCTGGTGCATAGAAATATGGTACGGGTGCAGTCGATGTTGATGTAGCATTCTCAACACCGACGTTTTTCAGATTCCCGATTTTCGCGCAGTTTGTCTGCAACTGATGTGCGGATTAGCTGCGACAGCAGCTAAAACACCTACTTGGGCATCATCATTTGTTGCAGGTCGTGGTTGACGTTTCACATGTGGCTGAACACTTCCTGCTTCCTTAAATAACGTAACTATCTGGCGAACGGTCCGGACACTTGGATGATGTCGTCCAGAATACAGAGCAGCATACATAGCACACACCCGTTGGGCATTTTGATCACTATAGCCACACGTCAACACGATATCGACCTTTTCCGCAATTGGTAAACGGTCCATTTTAACACGGGTAATGGTTCACGAAGCAAATACCGTCCGCCCTGGAGGAATGTTACTTGATACCATGTACTTATACGTTTGTGGCTATTACAGCGCCATCTATCACAAAGCGACAAAAGTGGTCCAATTAAAACATTCATATTGCGTTACATCTGGTTTCCCCCTTGAAGCTACACAAGTTTCGTTCTTTGTATTTTTCGTTTGATGCTTATTTCGTGAGATATTTGGCCCAGTCACTATCAATGGACCATCCTGTATACATCATTTTTTTTTCTTTATTGAATTTCAATTCCCCCCGACGGGGGCGGGCTGGCAGCAGCTTAGTATGCCGCTCTTCAGCCTACAGACTTTGGGAGAAAGATGAAGAGAATAAGTAATAAAAACAGGCGATAAAATCGGAGACTTAAAGAGTAACATGGCGAAAAGAAATCGCGGAACTTAAAACAAAGAAGAGAGGAATGATGATGCTAATAAAATACATACGAAGCAGACAGGTAAAACAATAGACAGACAATTAAAAAACACGGCGACAGTGTGGATTCTGTTCGCAAAAGACATAAAATTCACACCTAGCGACAGCATGGTTTCTGTTTGCAACACGAGAAAGACGAACAACACGGAATAGTCACTGGAACACTGCACTAAAAAGTTGGCAAATGTGACATACCACAGCCGAGAGCAGTTGGGGGAAACTGGACAGATGATGGGAAAACAAAAAAGGGGGGAAAGGAGAGTAAAAGCGAAGGGGGGAACCGGGAAAGGAGCTGATGGAGGATGAGGACCCATAAGAGGGGTGGGGGGCAGACGCGATAGGGAGTGGGGTAGGCAGAGGAGGGGAATACAAAAGGACTTGGGGGGGGGGCAGAAGGGAGGTAGGGAGAGGTTTAGTGGGGAGAAAACAGGACGGAAGGGGGGAAGAGGGAGCCCAGGGAAAGGACAGAGGAAAGGAGGGGGAGTGAGGATCAGAGTTGATAGGAGGGATAAATGGAGGGAGAGAGGGTATCGTCCGGGAGGGGGAGTTGATGGAAGCCACCTTGGGAAAGGAGATGTAGGGTGTAGAGATGGAGGGTAGGGGGGACACAACGGTGAAGACGTGGCAGGGGGCGGGGATGGGAGAGGAGAGGAGCAACCAGGGGGTGAGGGGGTTCAAGACGGCGGGAGGTGTAGAGGATGCGGATATGTTCGAGGAATAGGAGCAGATGAGGGAAAGGAATGAGATCATAGAGGATCCGCGTGGGGGACGGGAGGCGTATTCGGAAGGCGAGGCGGAGTGCATGACGCCCAAGGATCTGGAGGGACTTACAGAATTTGGGGGGGCAGATATCCAGGCAGGACTGGCATAACAGAGGATGGGACGGATTAAGGATTTGTAGGTGTGGAGGATGGTAGAGGGGTGCAACCCCCACGTCCGGCCAGAGAGGAGTTTGAGGAGTCGGAGGCGGTTGTGGGCTTTGGATTGGATGGAGCGGAGATGAGGGATCCAGGTGAGGTGACGGTCAACATCATATTCATCCTTGCTGTCCTTTACAATAAATCTTTCTTCATGTAACAAATACATTCACAAGTGAACACAGCACTATTGAATCCGTCCCACCCAACTTCAACTAAGACTGCACAGTGGCAAAGATTGTGCCACAGCAAGACCAAAGACTGTTTAACAGTAACATAATTAGCTCTCTCTCTGACGTGCACATCGATAACTTACAAAAATCAAAATGACATGCTCACCGTCAAGTCATATTCCTACGACATATCGAACGGCGGACTATTCGATGTCCCACCGTGCCTGTGTAGCGAACTACGACGTATCATGATAGGCAGTACACTGCGACCGGAGTTCACGTATAGTGCAGACGTAGAACAGACAGCGGCTCTAAACATTACAATACTTGCGCCGTGTTTATTGGCTGCACACTTACCTATGATTCGGGGAACAGACGTGCAAGTAGACGATGAATGTTGCAACCACAGAAGAAAAAATTGAAATGATCCTGATATATGGAGAAAGTAGAAGATATGTTGAGGCTGCTGTTGCTTTGTATGCGCAGCGTTTTCCAGAGGAAGCTCGCTCTCGATCGTTCTTTTACTAGGTTAAGAACGCCTTTATGTCTGATAGCAGCGTACAGACCGGGAAAAGGAAACGAAGCAGGAGAAGCTACTGAAATAGCTGTAGTAGTGGCAGTGCACCACAACCCACGGATAAGTGCCCGGCAATTACACCGCGATTCCGGTCTGTCCGTAGGTAGTACTGTCACAATACTGCATCGTCGTAAGTATCATCCATACCACGTGTCACTGCATCAAGAACTTCGTTGCAGCGATTTCCGTAACCTGGTAGTGTTTTGTGAATGAGCGCGTCAACAAATGCAAACGACCTCCACGCTGTTTGCCGGCGGGCCGCTGTGGGGGAGCGGTTCTAGGCGCATCAGTCCGGAACCGTTGCTGCTGCTGCGGTCGCAGGTTCGAATCCTGCCTCAGGCATGGATGTGTGTGATGTCCTTAGGTTAGTTAGGTTTAAGTAGTTCTAAGTTCTAGGGGACTGATGACCTCAGATGTTAAGTCCCATAGTGCTTAGAGCCATTTGAACCATTTGAACCAAACTGTTTGTCGAGGTCCTAATTTCCGACGAGTCTACATTCACAAACCATGGCAGCGTTAACCGGCGTAACATATTTTACTGGAATGTAGACAATCCCCACTGTTTGCGGCAAGTTGACCATCAATGTTCTCGCAGCGCGGAGTGTCCGAGCTGTTTGATGCCTCATGTCACGGACTGCGCGGCTCCTCCCACCGGTGGTTCGAGTCCACCCTCGGGCATGGTTGCATGTATTATTCTTAGGATAAGTTAGTTTAAGTAGCGTGTAAGTCTAGGTACCGATGACGTAGGCAGTTTGGTCCCTTAGAGATTCACAGACATTTGAACATTTGAACAACGTTCTCGGTAGGTTTACGTATTGTGTGGCATCATGGGGAACAAACCCATTGGTCTGTATTTTATCGACGGCATGGTGAATGGACGCAAATATCGAACGCTTTTGGAACAGGAACTTCCGGTGCTACTGCAGGACGTTACCCTGGACGTTCGACGACGTTTGTGGTTTCAGTATAACGGTTGCCCAGCGCATTACGCATTTAAACACAGGAGATATTAAACCGTGTTTACTGAGGCCGGTGGATCGGCAGAGGTGGCCCTGTTAATTGTCCCGCTAGGTCGTCGGCTTTGACGTTGCCGGATTTCTTTCTGTGGGAATATTAAAAAGATAAGGTGTACCAGCAAGTACCAACAGGCCGTGAAAACATGGTGAACGCATCAGAAACGCCTGTGCTGACATTCCTGCCGATATGCTTCTGCCCTATGTATGGCCATTTGAAAAGCCGATCAGTTAGTGTATTGAAGCTGGCGATACTACATTTGAATACTTACTCTAATTGGAAAAGTAGAGTTGTGTTCGCCTCGAGCCACGGCCATAGTGGTATATTGAGTAGTTCCCTGCTCGTTGTATCGAAGGAGTGCAACGTTGCAAATGGGGTTTCCAATAAGAAGGTATGAAATACTGGCCTGTCCTACCTGCGGAATATGGAGGTGTGGTCCCACGTGCCATTGGATATTCAAGGGCCTTTGAGTAGCACCTCGTAAATTAATTTTGTGTACCCATTTCTATTCCTCCCCCCACAGTGCCATCTCTGGGGAAGCAAAGAAAATGCTTCAGACAAAATGTGTGCATTTTTTTACGCATGATTTTAAACTGCAATTAAAGAAACAGGGGTTCCTATTGAGGATTTCAAAGTTGCCCACCCATCACCCTCGCCGGGGATCGAGTGTGGCATCATTGGATGTCCCCCTCCGAGACAAACAAATTGGAGTTATAGCTTTATTTGATCCGATGTGTAGTTTTCGAGATATTTCACTGGCTTCAGTTAAAATGAACGCCCTACAGTGTACAGCGTGCTTTATCACTCCAAATGACTCGTTTCCAGTCACCTATGGTCCAGTGGCGTAGTTCTTTGCACCATATCAAGCGTCGGTTAGCATGGACAACAGAATTGTGTAGATTATGATGAGCTCGTCGATTATTGTACCCCATTCTCTTTAACTGCCTACGTATAGTCATTATGCTAGTTGGTCTACTGGTAGCATTTTGGAACTCACGAATGACTCCTTCGGCGGATTTGATGCTCGACGGTCCCTATCCGCCAGTACACGAGGTCTGTCTGGTCGTGGTTTAGCTATTATTGCTCCTCGGCGTTTCTGCTTCAAAATCACAACAGTCTGTACCTGGGCAGCTTTAGTGGGTATGAAATGTCCCTCAGGTGACGTCCAATCATTACTTCACAATTGGAGTGAGTGAGCTCTCCCGAGCGGTCCATTCTGCTGTCACCGCTTCTCTCCTGACAACACGGTACTCCTTGCCTCCTTTTATACTGTCCTGACAACTAGGAAATTTACACGGGTGTCGAGACACTTTTGATCAGAATACCAATCATTTAGATTTCCTGAGTGAACAGACCCAACCGATCTCAAAATTTTTGTTTTCAGTATCATTGTTCACTCCTGTAGAGAATATCCTCGTTGTCCAGACAGATCTTAACAAGTGATTGTTAAAGATGTTCCATGACTCTAAAACATCATTTCAGGTGCCTGGCCTCGTTGAAGATTCCATTCCTGCGAAGAGTATCCGACAACTGGCCTATTCGTCTTTATGAAAAGTCCTAGGAATGGAGTTATTCACCGTCACTGTCTAGTCGGAATAACGTTAATAAAACTGTAGCGCAAAACTGTGCAGTCTAAAAATACTGTGAGTAAACCTCTAAATGAGTTCAGGTGGGCGTGACGAAACCTAACCTAGCGTCACAGATGCACCGCTCAATATCAGTCTAAACCACTGACACCTGTACGTCACGAAGACAGGTGCTAGTCAAGGGAAAATACGAGTGCATCAGAATTCTGTTCTCAGACCTGCGGACTTACTGCCTAATAAGGTATGCTCGACGTGTTTTACGCGGCGACTCTGTCCAGCAGAGGAGCGCGCCCCGATCACGACGGGGGTGATGATTCACCGCTGCGGGGTCCCTGCCCACTCCTTTATAGCCCGTAACTTAACGATAGGAAACGCGGCGCGATGAGCGATATGAGGCGGCCAATGAGCGAGGCGCATCCGGACGAGTTATTAAAATCAGGTATAAAAGCCGTGTTTTATGCGTTCCGGTACGCTCGTCTCGAATGTTCGTGGAGAGCTGACGGCACGACCTCGGTAACAGTCAGCCCCGGAGACGCGCTGCTCGCTATTCTTCGAGATCACATCAGAGTCTCACTGTGTAAACCACAGCGCACGTTCACAAAATTTTATATTCTGCAAAATTAAAAGGTTCATATACGGGAAGAAAACCTACTCATCAATGTTGAAAATGTACAGGACGAGGCTAGACCAGTGAAAGACGTGCACTTCATTCACCATCCAGTGCTCGTATTTCATATTTCTAATCCCAGCATTCTGGTACTCGGTAAAATAATAATTCAGGCAATTTCTATGGGTTGGCTGATTTATTTGACGATTTTTACAGCTTGTCTCACACTGATCTGTGAGAGGAGCTTGGCGCTAGAAATTTTCTTTATTTACGGGCGAGGGCAGCAGTCTTCCTAGCAGTCACGATGGCTTCCCGTTTCCCATCCCTTTTCCGATCGCCAGGGTAGCACGTGGTGTCGTTTGAACATCCAGTAGTGGCGAAAGTTTCTCCTGTTCTCAGTTCCCCAACCTGCCTTACCAACCTTGTAACCGCTATTTCTGCTCGATTTTAACGTCGCGAGGTCGCCTCCCTGTGAAATTCCGGCCTTGTGACTAGCCAGCGCAGGTGCGCGCCCGTTTTTCGCGGGCGGGCGCCAACCGCCCTCCGCGGATGCGTGGTGGACAAAGGAGAGTAGTTCAGTTCTAGTGTGACCGTGCCGGAGAACGGAACAGTTCGGTAAGAATGAACGCCGACGTGCACTGCAGATTCGCGCCCTGCGGCCCAGAGGGAACCTGATAGGTCATTGTGAATAGTTTCGCGGCTTGCGGGTTTTGTTGCTTTAGTAAGGGAGGCTACCGAGCGATTCACGCTCAGTAGTATCTTCTTACAAGGGAACCTCCCCATCGCACCCCCCTCAGATTTAGTTATAAGTTGGCATAGTGTGAGTGCCTGAACTTTGAGAATTGTCTGAACATAAAAAATTAAACTTTTCACTCGAGGGAAGACTTGAACCAAGGACCTCGCGTACCGCAGCTGCTCACGCTAACCACGTGACCACGGCGCTCCTGGGCTCATATGCTGCTGTGATGTTGCCTTGAAAAACTGAACACAGATCAGTCGAGGAAACAGGAAGAAGTTGTGTGGAACTATGAAAAAAATAAGCAAAATATACAAACTTAGTAGTCCATGCGTAACATAGGCAACATCACAGCAGCCTCTGACCCCAGGAGCGCCGTGGTCACGTGGTTAGCGTGAGCAGCTGGGGTACTCGAGGTCCTTGGTTCAAGTCTTCCCTCGAGTGAAAAGTTTAATTTTTTATTTTCAGACAATTCTCAAAGTTCAGGCACTCACACATAATCAACTTCGCTCTCCAAAATTCCAGGACATGTTCAGATTTGCTTGGACATATGCAGGATTTGACGGTCTACGCACGGAAAAATTTGAAAACGTTAAAAACATATGTTTTGACAGAGCACAGGGAAAACTGTGCGGGTGTGAAACTGTTGCATTCATTTGTTGCAGTTTATGTGACAAACTCTTATATTTTCATCACTTTTTTGGGAGTGATTATCACATCCACAAGAGAACCTAAATCGGGCAAGGTACAAGAATCTTTTTACCCATTCGCCAAGTGTACAAATTAGGTGGGTCGACAACATATTCCTGTCATGTGACGTACATGCCGTCACCAGTGTCGTATAGCATATATCAGACGTGTTTTCCCGTGGAGGAATCGGTTGACCTATGACCTCGCGATCAAATGTTTTCGGTTCCCATTGGAGAGGCACGTCATTTCGTCTAGTAATCGCACGGTTTTGCGGTGCGGTCGCAAAACACAGACACTAAACTTATTACAGTGAACAGAGACGACAATGAACGAACGGACAGATCATAACTTTGCGAAAATAAAGATAGAAAAATTTTTCACTCAGGGGAAGAATTGAACCAAGGACCTCTCGCTCGACAGCTGCTCACGCTAACCAGGGGACCACGGCACTTGTTGCCCTAGAAGCTCCTGTGATGTTGCCTATGTTCGCATGGACTACTCAGATTGTATATTTTGCTTACTTTTTTCATAGTTCCACACAACTTCTTCCTGTTTTCTCGATTGATCTGTGTTCAGTTTTTCAAGGCCTATCCACTGTGCCAACTTATAACTAAATCTGAGGGGGGTGCGATGGGGAGGTTCCCTTGTTAGTCTTTGGCTGTTACATGGTGGTGGTCGTTGCACGCCTGCAACCCCTTCCTTTACTAAATCCGATTCTAATTGATAATATGGCGGTCGTTACCAAAATTCCTTTCCTCCTGCTACCGTGGCTGGTTATGAACGTACGTTGGGGCAGGCTGCTGAACTCGAATCTTTCTTCCCCTCCACCCCCATTTGGTTGTATTATTGTTCGATTCTCAACTGTTTAATAAATGAGTCTCTTAATCTTACATTGTCTCTCTTTTCTTACTTGAAATCACTTCTAGTGTAACAGCATAATGCAGAACTATAACGGTTGCTATAAGGTCGTGCAGATTTCGCGCCACTAACGATAGTATAAAGATTCAATATCACGCACCTGGCGTGACCATTGCACGCATGGTACCGATAACAGCAGTAATCATGTTCAACTATTCCCCATTGATAAATTGGGAATTTTTCACGGCTCAGTGTGAGTACGTGAGCACTAAATCCACTTGATGAGGTGGAAGTAGTGACCTCTGTTTTACCTTGCTGGTTTAGACAAAGAAAATATCAAAAATCACAACCTCTACAGCAAGGAATAATAACCTGTAAAATAAAACGAGCCACTGCTTTTACCAGGCCCACCAAAATTCATCCGGAATAAAAGAATATGTCGAGTAGCGGTTCTTGCTAAGGTACAGTATCTGAACAAAAGTACACGTTCACACCTGTGTGATGCGTACTTGGCCAATAAATGTGACGAGAGACGGACTTGCGAATATAAATGGAGGCGGGGAATATAGTGATGTCAGTCGAGAAGCAATGGCAGTAGGATGGGTCTACAGGGGAGCTCAGCCACCTCGAATCAGGATTTGTCATTGGACGCCGACTAAGCACCAGGTCCATCAAGGACATTTTAAATCCTTTAAATATGCCCCAGTCGAATGCCTGGAGAGCGTTAACTGCCATCATGTGTAGTGCAAAGGGTGAAGTACGGTCGTGTTACGACGTGGAGGTGTCATTCGTGGTTAGGGTGTGTTTCCAAATTACGCTTCATAAAATGCTGAATGCGGTAGTATGTCAACACATTTTACAGCACTATATACTGCATAGAGGAACAGTTCCCAGGCAACGATTGTTTGTACCACCATGAAAACGCACACTGTCACAAGGCAGCGTCTGTGAGGCAAAGGTTTGCTGGCAATAACGTATCTGAAATGGATTGATTTGCTCGAAGTACCAATCTGAACCGAATATAACACCTTTGGGATGAGTTACAACAACGGCGTGGCTCCTATCCCAGTGTATTTCGTCCTACCGTCTCTGCTTTGAGCTCTTGAGGAAGAATGGGCTGTCATTCCTCCATAGACAACTCTTCGAAAGTGTCCCCTGCAGCTTTTAATGGTCATAACGGCGAATGATTGACACACTCCATATTAATGCCCACTAATAGATATGGTCGACGTAGAGAGAGTATAAAATGTAGACTGGCAATGACAAGGAAAGCGTTTCTGAAGAAGAGAAATTTTTTAACATCGGATGTAGATTTAAGTGTCAGAAAGTCGTTTCTGAAAGTATTTGTATGGAATGTAGCCATGTATGGAAGTGAAACATGGACGATAAATAGTTTAGACAAGAAGAGAATAGAAGCTTTCGAAATGTGGTGCTACAGAAGAATGGTGAAGATTAGATGGGTAGATCACATAACTAATGAGGAAGTATTGAATATGATTGGGGAGAAGAGGAGTTTGTAGCACAACTTGGCTAGAAGAAGGGATCGGTTGGTAGGACATGTTATGAGGCATCAAGGGATCACCAATTTAGTTCAAATGATTCAAATGGCGCTGAGCACTGTGGGACTTAACATCAGAGGTCATCAGTCCCCTAGAACTTAGAATTACTTATACCTAACTAACCTAAGGACATCACACACATCCATGCCCCAGGCAGGATTCGAACCTGCGACCGTAGCGGTCGCGCGGTTCCAGACTGTAGCGCCTAGAACCGCTCGGCCATCCCAGCCGGCACCAAATTAGTATTGGAGGGCAGCGTGGAGGGTAAAAATCGTAAAGGGAGATGAATACTTTAAGCAGATTCAGTAGGATGTAGGTTGCAGTAGGTACTGGGAGATGAAGAAGCTTGCACAGGATAGAGTAGCATGGAGAGCTGCATCAAACCAGTCTCAGGACTGAAGACCACAACAAAAAAATGGTTCAAATGGCTCTGAGCACTATGGGACTTAACATCTATGGTCATCAGTCCCCTAGAACTTAGAACTACTTAAACCTAACTAACCTAAGGACAGCACACAACACCCAGCCATCACGAGGCAGAGAAAATCCCTGACCCCGCCGGGAAACGAACCCGGGAACCCGGGCGTGGGAAGCGAGAACGCTACCGCACGACCACGAGATGCGGGCGGAAGACCACAACAACAACAACAACAATATGCCGGGTGATTAAAAAGTCAGTATAAATTTGAAAACTTAATAAGCCACGGAATAATGTAAATAGAGAGGTAAAAATTAACACACGTGCTTGGAATGACATGGGGTTTTATTAGAACCAAAAAAACCAAAAACAGAGTATTGCTAGACGGGTGAAAGGTTTCTTGCGTGCGTCGTTTGGTGATGATCGTGTGCTCAGCCGCCACTTTCGTCATGCTTGGCCTCCCAGGTCCCCAAACCTCAGTCCGTGAAATTATTGGCTTTGGCGTTACCTTAAGTCGCAACTGTATCGTGATCGACTGACATCTCCAGGGATGCTGAAAGACAACATCCGACGCCAATGCCTCACCATAACTCCGGACATGCTTTACAGTGCTGTTCACAACATTATTCCTCGACTACAGCTATTGTTGAGGAATGATGGTGGACATATTGAGCATTTCCTGTAAAAAAAATCATCTTTGCTTTGTCTTACTTTGTTATGCTAATTATTGCTATTCTGATCAGATGAAACGCCATCTTTCGGATATTTTTTGAACGTTTGTATTTTTTTGGTTCTAATAAAACCCCATGTCATTCCAAGCATGTGTGTCAATTTGTACCTCTCTATCTACATTATTTCGTGATTTTTCTAATTTATACTGACTTTGGATCTGGTAGCATATAGCAAATTATGTACCATACTTTCTGAGGTGCGCAGATAATTTTTTATCACTCATAGCTGCCGAATTACGACTTTTATTTCTTTTTAATGGAGCTACGTACTTTTTTGTGACACTGGACATGAGATCTTGGAAGAGGATTTAAGTGACATAAAATGTGTGGAACTTGATGCAGTAATAACAAAGTAACAACGCCACACTAAACCGTGTTATTTTGTGCCTGAAAACACCGATTCCGAAACAAGAAGATTAGAAATGGGAAACATGTACAGATTATCGTCATATATGTGAATAATCTCTAATGCAGCTTAGTAACGATAAAACTGTAATTGATATTACTAGCACAGAGTATATGAAGACTCAGCTGGACCCCGGTATTCACGCCTTATTTTGTTGGATAGAAACTGGATACATAATAATACGGTCACGAGTGATCAAAGTAGGAATCACAAAAGACGAAGCAACGCTATAGTACTCCACTCCAAACGACAACACTAGACAGGTAGTCCGCGTTCAGCGTAAGAATATTATGTCCATAAAAATTCTACTGTAATCGTTTTTTAAATTTGCGATGTTGTTATTTTAAAATAACAACACTTCAAGTAATTACTAAAATGTATTTTATCAGTATTCAATATCGCAAATAATTATTTGTAAATTTTTACGAAATTCGCGGTAAAAGTAAATAAACAAATTCTGATTAGACGCTTTTCATATGTCTTCTTTTTCTCTTAAATTCTCCAATTTCCAGATAGGGTGTTAAGAAACAGAACCCTATCGAACGTAACCATCCGTAAGAAGCTTCTATACTGCAGTTAGAACAAAACTATATTCTGGTAACTAAATCAGATAAAAAAAATACCAGTAGGCAGCTACACAAACTGAAGTCTGTCTACGCCGTTCTTCTTACAGAGACGATGCCGACGATTACTACGATACAGCGGTGTCGTCGTATGGTGAGCGAGGCAATGTTCGACCAGATTTGTCATAAACGGTTCGTTTAAGATCATCTCAAATACTGTGACCGTGCCCTCCGCTACCACAGAGCGCCTCCAATATCAATATGTGACAAATGACACATCTTATGTCATGGAAGGTGGAGCGACGGGAAAGAGAAGGGACAAGGATAGGAACTAATGATCTCAGCTGCATCGGGACTTCGTGTGGAATCAGCGGTGCGACGAGAGAAAATGTGTTCCCGACCGGGACTCGAATCTGGGCTCTCATGCTTACTATGTACTTGCGTTAACCTCTGCACCATCCGACCACAGTGTTTATCATAACTGCGCGAACTACCTCGGCACGCACACCGAACGTGTCACATTCTCACCTTGCGCCACATGTCCACAGTCCTCGGCCATGTCCTTGATGCTCGCTAATTTTAGATTACCGCTAGGGGTCGAACGAAATGAGCACTGAATGATGTGGGTTCATTGCCCACTGAAGCGAATCAGTTATATGAATGCGTTCTGCCTGTTCTTTTCGACATGCATGAAAGAACAGGCACCTCGCGTAACATATAATCTACATATCACATTTTAACAAGAGCGGCGCGCCTAGCGTGTGCTCGCGACCTCCAAGCGGTTATCGACTGCACTCAACAGATGCCCAGAATCTAATCCATTTAAGTTTGGATTTCTTGTGTCCACAGACTGATCATTCCCCGCGCAGCTGATCTGTAGTTATACTCTACTCCTAACAGCTATAGTGTACAAAGTTTCCGACAGCTCACAGCGATGTTATTTACAGATAAATTTACCTGCTTTCAACGAACATGACGAAATATAATACATACAATAATTTCGAAGTCTTTTTGAAAATATTATTCTGAAAAATATTATAATATGTGCTATTATCTTTAGCCAGGCAAGTAATCACATAAAATTAAATGTGATACAAGTTATGTAGCATTACAAACTGAAATTTTCATTATCTGTGTATCTTATCGACAGTGAAAGGTGATCAAGATCCTACGGATCAAAAGAAAATATATTAATTCACGCTCTTAGAGAACTCAATAGTGACATCATTGAAAAAGTTGTATTTCGCATTAACTATAAGAAAAAGTACTACACCGAAGAGCCAAAGAAACAGGTACACCTGCCTAATATCGTGCAGAGCCCCGGCGAGCACGTAGAAGTGCCGCAACACGACGTGGCATGGACTCGACTAACGTCTGAAGTAGCGCTGGAGGGAACTGTCACCATGAATCCTGCAGTGTCTCCACCAGCTTCAACGGTCCTCTGCTCACATGCAGGGTCCATGGATGCATGAGGTTGTTTCCATACCTGCACTTGTCCATCTGCTCGATACAATTCGTCCGACCAGGCAACATGTTTCCAGTCATTAACAGTCCAATGTCGGTGTTGACGGGCCTAGGCGAGGCGTAGAGCTTTGTGTCGTGCAGTCATCAAGGGTACACGAGTGGGCCTTGGACTGCGAAAGCTCATATCGATGATGTTCCGTTGAATGGTTCGCACGCTGACACTTGTTGATGGCCCAGCACTGAAATATGCAGCAATTTGCGGAAGGGTTGCACTTCCGTCACAGTGAAAGAATCTCTTCAGTTGTTGATGGTCCAGTTCTTGCAGGATCTTTTTCCAGTAGCAGCGATGCCGGAGATCTGATGTTTTACCGGATTCCTGATATTCACAGTACGCTCGTGAAATGGTCGTACGGGAAAATCCCCACTCCACCGCTACCTCGGAGATGCTGTGTCTCATTTCTCGTTCGCCGATTATAACATCACGTTCAAACTAACTTAAATCTTGATAAGCTGCCATTGTCGCAACAGTAACCGAACTAACAACTGCGCCAGACACTTTATCTCTTATATAGATGTTGCCGACCGCAGGGCCGTATTCTGCCTGTTACATTTCTCTGTATCTGAATACTCATGTCTATACCCTTTCTTTTATTTCCATTCTCCTTATTACTTCGGTGTTCCTTATCTTGAAGAATATATGACGTAATGGATAGGAAGAAATTACAGTGGTACGGGCATGTACGACGAATGGAGGAAGCCAGAATACCAAAATTGATACTGGAGTGAGAACCGGAGTGGAGAAGAAGAAGAGGACGTCCTGTGACCACCTGGCTCCGAAATGTACAGCACACAATGAGGAGAATGGGCGCAGAGGAAGAGGACACGCAAGATCGAAACACCTGGAGAAATATTTTGAGAGTATAGTTTAAGAACGTTTATTGTTTGTATTGTAATTTCCAAGTAAATTATTATGTTGGAGATAAGCCTCTGTACTGAGGAAAAGCTCAAAATAATAATAAAATATGTCTATACCAGTTTCTTTGACGCGTCAGTGCAAATATTTCGACCAACAAGCTCCCTGGCGTCAATGGCAATAAACTTGTATCGCTAGAATCCTTACGTATACGCTGCGGGAAAGAAAGGTAATATAGGATATATGCGAGAATCTAGAGGAAACGATAAAATAATGGAATAGCAAGAGATTAGTATTCACATTAAAAATAGCGCTAGGCACGGATATCTAAGACGCAATGACAGAGACAAAACGATGTTCAGAAGTGGGATATAAATTCATGATGGAAGGATGTTAATGATAAGATTCGCTGACTACGTCGCTATCGTTACTAAAAGGGAGGAAGAAATGCGAGACCTGGTAAGAGGAATAAAAAATCTACTGAACACAGAATATGCTCTGAGAGTAGACCAAGAAAGATGATAATATTGAGGAGAAACAGGAAGTAAAGTTGATTAACAACAAACTTAACAGTAAAATGGGGGATTACTGAGAACGAGTAATACGTTGCGAACGATGTAAGGAGGACATAAGAAACAGAGTAGCACACACAGATTCCTCTAACAGGATCAAACACAATAATTTACATGTAAATGTCCGTCTTGATCAAATATATTGTACAATTCACAATTACCGGTTTCGGCAATTGCCGTCTTCAGATCTATTACAAATATAAAAGCAGTGGCGCAACAAACTAAGTTCAATTAGCTGAAGCAAAACGTGCAACAGATCTAGTGGTATACAAGGAACATAAAAAATTCTTAACATGATTAACGACCATGTATACCTGGCGAAAAAAATATTCTGAATTATCAGCATCAATATCTGCACAAATAGGTACACAATAAGTGCTGGTGATGGGCTGGCTGCGTCCAGTAATTACTCCAATAATTCAGGCCAGCAGAGGGGACTAATGCTGTGGTACGTGAGTAACCAGTGTAGTAAATTCAACAGTTAAAATGCAGTATGTGCAATCATTAATTAAAATTATTTCATATGCCAAAATGAGCGTTTGACAAAACACATGAATTGATATACAATGTGTGGAAATAAAATCGACATTAAACTTGTAAGGAGCCATAATATAAAGCTCCTAGCCTGGCAAAGTAAGTAACAGTTGTATAAAAGCCAGAATAAAAGATTAAAGCTAACATCACATCTATAAACATAAAGCTTTCAGCATGGCAAAACAATTAAACGTAAATATAAGCGTAAGATAATTAACAAGATAATGGCTGTTAATCAGAATCTTGATAGTCGATGACACTTTCGGAATAGAATCTAAGTGGCGCCGCCTCGTGGCCTCTCCGTAAAACGTTTTTGTTTTCCCGTGGCGGAGCTTTCAGAAGAGTTTCAAGTGTCCTTGCCGCTGGTCTGTGATCAAGACGGACCTTTAAAATAAAGTGCCGTAACACGATTGGGGGCTTATTTATGGATTCACGTTTTCGATTGATGTAAAACATAAGTTTTAATTTGAAGAAGGAATTTCTGAGACTGTTCGCCTGGAGTAGAGAAATGCATAGAAGTGATTCATGGACTGTGAGAAAACCAGGAAATAATATAATGGAAGCTTTAGAGAACTGAAGTTACAAGAGGATGCATAACATTAAGTGGACTGATGAACCAAAGTGGAGGAGAAGAATGGAATGTATGGAAAGAACTGACTAGTGGCAATGAAGGAATGTGAGACAGAATGTCAAGGCATCTGGAAAACTTCCAAGGTTCTAGACGGAGCAGAAGAGGGTGCAATATTGTAGGCACAATATTGTAGGGGGACGAAAATGTAAGTCACCTACAGGAAACTTCACGCCAACGCCGCGCATCAGCACCTATGGCATCCACAATGGTCTCAGTTCATCGAGAAATAGATTCCTCAAGTTTCTTCAGCACTTCTAACTGAAGCCACTCATTGATGATTACATACTGTAGAGCAAGGTTGGGCAACAGACGGCCCGCGAGCTGCATCTGGACCTCTATTAACTTCAATCCAGCCTGCGGAAGAAATTCTGGGTGAACCTGAAATGAACGTCCCTCAAAAACACGTTTGTTGAGGCGCGTCGGGAAAGGAGTGTCATACAATACAGTGGGTTACTCCATAGATATTTAAGTCACTGACGCTATAGTTTTGACTTTATGCACTAGGAGCGTTGCTGTCGCAGTGTGAGGAGTGGCTCGCTAACAATGTGACTCAGGCCCGCAGGTCACCAAAGATTGCCCATGCCTGCTGTAGAGCTACCAAATCGTGGGGATGTTGACGGATACGTTTCATTCACTGTTTCAAATACCCCAGACATTTTCTGTAGGATAAATATCGAGTGAGAGGCCCAGTCGAAGTGCCATAGAGTGTCTGGGTGTTCGTCGAACCAGAAACACATGCGCAGCCCCGTCCATAAGGCTGTTGTCATCTTGCGAGACGGTTGTCCACAGAATACTCATCGTGAATGTGTAGAAGAACAGGCAACCCTTGCTCATCGATAATGTTAAACATTATGTGGCTCATGTTCACGGTATGTTTAATAAGTGGGCAAAGCCATGGTACATAAAAAAATATCACAAATCATCATGGAACTACCTTATTCCTGAACTGTGCCTGCCACACACCGCGGGTAAACGCTTTATTGTTCCATCGATGTACCCGAAACCTTGCATCAAATGAAAAGAGCCAAATCACGACTTGTCGGACAACACTGCATGCTTCCAGTTTGATACTGTCTTCTTTCACCCTCTGACACTCCACTCCCTTTCACATTCGTCAGACATCAGCGAAAACACCCTGTGAGTGCGTTAGCGTCTATAGAGTAAATTACTGGGGTTAGGAGTGGACCCTTATTCTATGACAGCGCACATCGGTGTCTAGCTGTACACAATTTTTTTAGTTTCAGAATTATTGTCAAAGAAATACACGAATTTACATAGATTGTGACATGACACTTACAGGACAGTTGGCAATATAACGCATTACATCCTGTTTAGTAGAAATAAGCCTGAAAATAACGATATCAAATTTAAATAGAAGGTTCTCTACAAGATTATTCTTACTACTGCGCCATGAAGTTGGCCAATATTACGGAAAATCATCCGATTCCGGTTCGGTACTATTTAGGATGACAGTCAAGTCTATGGAGGATGCTTAGTTTCTGTCACAAGATGAGCAAAAGATTACTCAAGGTTGCTCTAGTTCACAGAGGATGCAAGCTGTTGAACCACAAGTTTACGCATCTACCAGTGGCAATTACCTTTCAGCTGCGACATGCTGTCAGTTGCATGGCTGCTCGTTCCCTCTGAAAATTCTATAAAAAGCTAATCAAAACCTTTACTGATCAGCTGAAACTGTCCTATGTTTCTCGTTAGGTGAGAAAACATCCACTCATCCCTAGTCTGGAAAATATGGCGATATACATGTGCATAAGTGGTACAGCATGTATACTTCAATGCCTTGTGAGTTCTCGCATGAACAATTAACCATGTGGCTGTTTCATTTCTCCGCCATCTGAGCTCAACGATTCTTCAGCTAATTTGCAGATGAATGTCAGCAAAAGTGAACGCAGTGTTCACGCAGAATTCCTCCTCTGGCGTCGTACAGAGCGTGATGCGACCTGTTTTACACTTGACGCCCATTAAGAGGAGAGTCCCCGAAGTTTTCGGTGTTGTGTCTTTTCTAGCAAACTGTCCCCCAGCTATGTCCTTTCGTGCTTGACATCATGGCTTTTTCAGACCAATTGGAGCGTTCCTTTCATCTTGTGGAAACTACCTATGCCAATTGCAAAGGGCCTACCTTTAAACTGCGTCGAGATATCGCCCCTTTCTACTCCTTCCAAGTTTATTTCAGCCAATCGGAAATTTTGTGCCCACTCCTGACGCCTAAAAGTTACACACATACATCACGAGCATACCACGGGTCTTTCACGTGATCAGCTGCATCACCAGTCTGTTTGTATCCATCTGTAAATTCCACAATACAGTTTTCTAAAGAATTTCTCTGTAACAAGCAGCACTGCACCACTATCTGCTCCCCTCAATGTACCACCTAGCATGTTAATTGTCCCTCTCACCATGGGTCACCAACCCTTTGTTTGGAAGCGTTCCATTATACTCGGACCATGACAGTGCAACTCGCGTCTGCCCCCTAGCTAAAACGTTTCCTCCAGCAGCTTTTTTCACCTTTTGCTCATTGACATGCAGGATTTGGGTTCAGTGTGTTAATACCGTAGAATTGAGTGTCATCCCTTTGCATTACATACTGTACATTTTGACAGGAAAATCTGCTCATTATCTCCGAAGTATGTCAGATGACGCATTCATCTACTTGTTACGATGTATAGTCTCTCATGTAAGGTGCGAAATTGATATTCGTTCAAGCTGCCATCTTACAACCCTACTAAAGACGTGCAGCCTTATGTGTCGCTGTGAGCGATAAGCAGCCTTTAGAGAGATTTCCGATTCCAAATGTCTACTGCATGCATTTCCCTCCCCAATGTTTGCTCGGAAGCCACTTGAGATGGACTTAAAAACACTTATTTACAATTAGAAATTCTTCCAGTCCATATGTGGCATAACAGCAAACCATTGCTTAACAGTATTGGTTAAAAACAGTCTTGGTTGCAATTTTAATTTTTTTTTCAACAAAGCGTTTCGCCTTATTTAGGCATCTTCAGGTTATCTAAATAGAAAACAGAGAACAAACACATCTATTTAACAATCGCGATCGCGTTGTGCAGACTTGGATAACCTATTAGCATGTATAAGCAGATCACCTATTGAAAATATAAACAGATGACCTATTGAAAGAGCAAATATCTTAATTTGGTATTTCTTAAGAATCCTTTAGTCAGTGTAGCCAAAGGGCATCGTTGAATATATCAGGCCATCATTGCCTTCGTTAAACTCGGTACATAAGTACATATGTACTGCATCTGTGTGTTGTATTTTACACCTTGTTTTCTCATTTTAAATTTACTGCCTTCATTTATATATTACTTCGTCAATATTTTAGGATAAGTTAAGCACAGGTATTGCCCCTAGTAATTCCTTCTTACCAATGTTTTATGTGCATTACATTTATAAAGTTTTAGTGGGTATGTATATCCAGTTTACGATCTCATTTTTAATTACTGCTGCGTCGCAGCGCCACCTCTTGAGGTGATTCTTCAGTACTTCAGTACTAGCACACGACGCTGTGGTTCATTATGCTTAGTACCTGAGCCGCCATGTTACTGTTACTCTCTCCTGTGAACGGGAACGCGTTATGCAGATCTTGGTGCCTCTCGTGTCCATCTAGAAAAGGTAATGATTTTACTATTTTATATTTCTAGTTTTTACCGAAGGCAATGTTGGCCTGATATATTCGACAATGCCCTTTGGCTACATTGACTAAAGGATTCTTAAGAAATACCAAATTAAGATATTTTCTCTTTCAATAGGTGATCTGTTTATATTTTCAATAGGTGATCTGTTTATACATGCTTATAGGTTATCCAAGTCTGCACAACGCGATCGCGATTGTTAAATAGATGTATTTGTTCTCTGTTTTCTATTTAAATAACCTGAAGATGCCTAAATAAGGCGAAACTCTAGTTGAAAAATAAAAAAAAAACTAAAATTGCAACCAAGACTGTTTTTAACCAATACTTATTTACAATTGCAGTTTTTGTTATAAATGAAATCGATTGTCATTGTCAAAGTGTGATACCCTTTCTTGTTCCTGTCAATCACCATCATTTTGTGACCACTGTAGCACTATACTTACGTTGTATTACGTGACTGCAAGTGCTACACCATTCTTTGTAGACACATTGGACGGTCTACATTGTTGCATTAACAACTGTGCAATTTCTTCGTGGTGTCATCATGTTGTTGTTGTGGTGGTCTTCAGTCCTGAGACTGGTTTGATGCAGCTCTCCATGCTACTCTATCCTGTGCAAGCTTCTTCATCTCCCAGTACCTACTGCAACCTACATCCTTCTGAATCTGCTTAGTGTATTCATCTCTTGGTCTCCCCCTATGATTTTTACCCTCCACGCTGCCCTCCAATACTAAATTGGTGATCCCTTGATGCCTCAGAACATGTCCTACCAACCGATCCCTTCTTCTGGTCAAGTTGTGCTACAAACTTCTCTTCTTCCCAATCCTATTCAATACCTCCTCATTAGTTACGTGATCTACCCATCTAATCTTCAGCATTCTTCTGTAGCACCACATTTCAAAAGCTTCTATTCTCTTCTTGTCCAAACTATTTACCGTCCATGTTTCACTTCCATACATGGCTACACTCCATACAAATACTTTCAGAAATGACTTCCTGACACTTAAATCTACACTCGATGTTAACAAATTTCTCTTCCTCAGAAACGCTTTCCTTGCCATTGCCAGTCTACATTTTATATCCTCTGTACTTCGACCATCATCAGTTATTTTGCTCCCCAAATAGCAAAACTCCTTTACTACTTTAAGTGTCTCATTTCCTAATCTAATACCCTCAACATCACCCGACGTAATTCGACTACATTCCATTATCCTCGTTTTGCTTTTGTTGATGTTCATCTTATATCCTCCTTTCAAGACACCATCCATTCCGTTTAACTGCTCTTCCAAGTCCTTTGCTGTCTCTGACAGAATTACAATGTCATCGGCGAACCTCAAAATTTTTATTTCTTCTCCATGGATTTTAATTCCTACTCCAAATTTTTCTTTTGTTTCCTTCACTGCTTGCTCAATATACAGATTGAATAACATCGGGGATAGGCTACAACCCTGTCTCACTCCCTTCCCAACCACTGCTTCCTTTTCATGCCCCTCGACTCTTATAACTGCCATCTGGTTTCTGTACAAATTGTAAATAGCCTTTCGCTCCCTGTATTTTACCCCTGCCACCTTTAGAATTTGAAAGAGAGTATTCCAGTCAACATTGTCAAAAGCTTTTTCTAAGTCTACAAATGCTAGAAACGTAGGTTTGCCTTTCCTTAATCTTTCTTCTAAGATAAGTCGTAAGGTCAGTATTGCCTCACGTGTTCCAGTATTTCTACGGAATCCAAACTGATCTTCCCCGAGGTCGGCTTCTACTAGTTTTTCGATTCGTCTGTAAAGAATTCGTGTCAGTACTTTGCAGCTGTGGCTTATTAAACTGATTGTTCGGTAATTTTCACATCTGTCAACACCTGCTTTCTTTGGGATTGGAATTATTATATTCTTCTTGAAGTCTGAGGGTATTTCGCCTGTTTCATACATCTTGCTCACCAGATGGTAGAGTTTTGTCAGGACTGGCTCTCCCAAGGCCGTCAGTAGTTCCAATGGAATGTTGTCTACTCCGGGGGCCTTGTTTCGACTCAGGTCTTTCAGTGCTCTGTCAAACTCTTCACGCAGTATCGTATCTCCCATTTCATCTTCATCTACATCCTCTTCCATTTCCATAATACTGTCCTCAAGTGCATCGCCCTTGTATAGACCCTCTACATACTCCTTCCACCTTTCTGCTTTCCCTTCTTTGCTTAGAACTGGGTTTCCATCTGAGCTCTTGATGTTCATACAAGTGGTTCTCTTATCTCCAAAGGTCTCTTTAATTTTCCTGTAGGCAGTATCTATCTTACCCCTAGTGAGATAAGCCTCTACATCTTTACATTTGTCCTCTAGCCATCCCTGCTTAGCCATTTTGCACTTCCTGTCGATCTCATTTTTGAGACGTTTGTATTCCTTTTTGCCTGCTTCATTTACTGCATTTTTATATTTTCTCCTTTCATCAATTAAATTCAATATTTCTTCTGTTACCCAAGGATTTCTACTAGCCCTCGTCTTTTTACCTATTTGATCCTCTGCTGCCTTCACTACTTCATCCCTCAAAGCTACCCATTCTTCTTCTACTGTATTTCTTTCCCCCATTCCTGTCAATTGTTCCCTTATGCTCTACCTGAAACTCTGTACAACCTCTGGTTTAGTCAGTTTATCCAGGTCCCATCTCCTTAAATTCTCACCTTTTTGCAGTTTCTTCAGTTTTAATCTACAGGTCATAACCAATAGATTGTGGTCAGAGTCCATATCTGCCCCTGGAAATGTCTTACAATTTATAACCTGGTTCCTAAATCTCTGTCTTACCATTATATAATCTATCTGATACCTTTTAGTATCTCCAGGGTTCTTCCATGTATACAACCTTCTATCATGATTCTTAAACCAAGTGTTAGCTATGATTAAGTTGTGCTCTGTGCAAAATTCTACCAGGTGGCTTCCTCTTTCATTTCTTAGCCCCAATCCATATTCACCTACTACGTTTCCTTCTCTCCCTTTTCCTACACTCGAATTCCAGTCACCCATGACTATTAAATTTTCATCTCCCTTCACTATCTGAATAATTTCTTTTATTTCATCATACATTTCTTCAATTTCTTCGTCATCTGCAGAGCTAGTTGGCATATAAACTTGTACTACTGTAGTAGATGTGGGCTTCGTATCTATCTTGGCCACAATAATGCGTTCACTATGCTGTTTGTAGTAGCTTACCCGCATTCCTATTTTCCTATTCATTATTAAACCTACTCCTGCATTACCCCTATTTGACTTTGTATTTATAACCCTGTATTCGCCTGACCAAAAGTCTTGTTCCTCCTGCCACCGAACTTCACTAATTCCCACTATATCTAACTTTAACCTATCCATTTCCCTTTTTAAATTTTCTAACCTATCTGCCCGATTAAGGGCACATTGAAACAAGATAGCTCCCTTTTGTCACGACTTCTCGTCATTCCTTACTATTGCTCTGATTTCTTACAACCAACTGATGCGTACACACCAACTTCATTGTCATGGCAGTGGTAGATTGTGATACCATCGCGTCGTACCAGTTTTAGATATCAACAACGCCTCAAAGAGAGCAGTATGCTGTTTTAAAGAGGTTACTGTAATATTGCCTATGAGCTTGTACAGGGTGCTTCAGGAAATAGTGGACAAATTGAAAGAGCTGATAAAGCAGTCGAGGTACAATAACTTTGGAATAGGAAATACCGGTCTTGAATGTGATGCACAGACAGGCATACTTTTAGAATATCAGGAACATCAAGGACAATCAATGCACACTCGCCTTACATTTAGGAAAAAAAATGTACTAGTTACTCAGCAATGTTATACATTACAGACGGTGCTCAAAATGAAGACCAACACATTCGATACAGGCGTAACATCTTCGTAGAAAACTGTGACACACTCTGCCAATTATATTCAGCCTCCATAGTTGAGTGGTTATTGCAGATGACAGTCATGTTGAGGACCCGGATTCAATTACTGATGTCGCTAGGAATTTTCTGGTGGTGGGAGACCTACAATAGAGACCACTTAGCCTCTTGACGCCAGTTGAGCAGTTACTTCATCTACATCTACATCTACATCTACATCTACATGGATACTCTGCCAATCACATTTAAATGCGTGGCACAGGGTTCATCGAACCACCTTCACACTTCTCTATTATTCCAATCTCGTATAGAGCGCGGAAAGAGTGAACACCTACATCTTTCTGTACGAGCTCTGATTTCACTTATTTTATCGTGGTGATCGTTCCGCCCTATGTAGGTCGGTGTCAACAAAATATTTTTGCATTCGGAGGAGAAAGTTGGTGATTGGAATTTCGTGAGAAGATTCCGTCGTAACGGAAAACTCCTTTCTTTTAATGATTTCCAGCCCAAATCCTGTATCATTTCTGTGACACTCTCTCAAATATTTCGCGGTAATACATAACGTGCTGCCTTTCTTTGACCTTTTCCGATGTACTCCTTCAGTTCTACCGGGTAAGGATCCCACACCGCGCAGCAGTATTCTAAAAGAGGACGGACAAGCGTAGTGTAGGCTGTCTCTTTAGTAGGTCTGTTGCATTTTCTAAGTGTCCTGCCAATAAAACGCAGTCTTTGGTTAGCCTTCCACACAACATTTTCTATGTGTTCTTTCCAATTTAAGTCGTTCGTAATTGTAATACCTAGGTATTTAGTTGAATTTACGGCTTTTAGATTAGACTGATTTATCGTGTAACCGAAGTCTAACGAGTTCCTTTTAGTACTCATGTGGATGATCTCACACTTTTCGTTATTTAGGGTAAACTGCCCCTTTTCGCATCATTGAGATATTTTTTTCTAAATCGTTTTGCAGTTTGTTTTGATCTTCTGATGACTTTATTAGTCAAATGGTTCAAATGGCTCTGAGCACCATGGGACTTAACATCTATGGTCATCAGTCCCCTAGAATTTAGAACTACTTAAACCTAACTAACCTAAGGACAGCACACAACACCCAGCCATCACGAGGCAGACTTTATTAGTCGACAGCGTCATCTGCAAACAACCCAAGACGGCTGCTCAGATTGTCTCCCAAATTGTTTATATAGATAAAGAACAGCAAAGGGCCTATGACACTACCTTGGGGAACGCCTGAAATCACTTCCGTTTTACTCGATGACTTTCCGTCAATTACTACGAACTGTGACCTCTCTGACAGGAAATCGCAAATCCAGTCACATAACTGAGACGATATTCCACAAGCACGCAATTTTACTACGAGTCGCTTGTGTGGTACAATGTGAACAGCCTTCCGGAAATCCAGGAATACGGAATCGATCTGAAATCCCTTGTCAATAGCAGTTAGCACTTCACGTGAATAAAGAGCTAGTTGTGTTTCACAGGAAAGATGTTTTCTAAACCGATGTTGACTGTGTGTCAATAGACCGTTTCCTTCGAGGTAATTCATAATGTTCGAACACAATATATATTCTAAAATCCTGCTGCATATCGACGTTAACGATATGGGCCTGTAATTTAGTGGATTTCTCCTACTACCTTTCTTGAATATTGGTATGACCTGTGCAACTTTGCAGTCTTTGGGTACGGATCTTTCTTCGGGCGAACGGTTGCATATGATTGTTAAGTATGGAGCTAATGCTTCAGTATAGTCCGAAAGGAACCTAACTGGCATACAGTCTGGGCCAGAAGACTTGCTTTTATTAAGTGATTTGAGTTGCTTTTCCACTACGAGGATATTTACTTCTACGTTACTCATGTTGACAGATGTTCTCGATTCGAATTCTGGGGTATTTACTTCATCTTCTTTTGTGAAGGCATTTTGGAAGGCTGTGTTTAGTAAATCTGCTTCGGCAGCACTGTCTTCGATAGTATCTCCATTGTTATCGCGCAGAGAAGGCATTGATTGTTTCTTGCCGCTAACATACTTCACATTCGACCAGAATCTCTTTGGGTTTTCTGCCAGGTTTCGAGAAAATGTTTCGTTGTGGAAACTGTTACTGGTGTCTCGCATTGAAATCCGCGCAAAGTTTCGAGCTTCTGTAAAGGATCACCAGTCATGGAGATCTTGCGTCTGTTTAGATGTGGCATGTTTGTTTCGTTTTTCAAAGAGAAATAAGGGCTCCAAGATCTACAAAGCCGACAGGGGCTGATAAAACGGTTTGGTACAACCATCACCCACCCCCTCCTCCAATACAGCATTCAGCTGACGCCACTGGCTGTGGATGACACGGTGGTTGTTCAGTCCTGATTGTCTCGTCTGTAGCCACACCGACCGTGCTAGCAGGTACACTAGGAAACACAAGAACGTTATCAGACTTTGCTGCAAGTACCCTGGCTACAAGCATTTCTTCGCCGAGAGCAGGTGTCGCGTACATGATGCTTTTGATATACCCAAGGCAAAAAAAATCAAGATGCATCAGATCAGGGGCACTTACTTTTCAATCCAACCTAGGGATATGAGGCATGAGTGTTGTCTCTAGATGCATCCGACCCTACGTACACAGAAATAGACTATTCTTTTTTTCTGAACTTAAGCTGCGTGGACATTCTGTTTGTTGTTCCTCACACTCCATATCTTTCACTGGCTCAGGGTTAGTTCCAACACCATAAATTCCTATGACAATGTTTTGTTTTTCGACTCCTCTAACAGCTCCTTAAATTTGTGCGCAACATTTGGAATCGTGCTGTATAGACAATAATTTAGGTCGTTGGTTATATGCTCCACTCTGAGATGATGAGATTGGCGCAGTAGAAGGAATCCTGGCGGCAACTTCAACCAGCCTCAAGACTGATGGGAAAAAAGCACCTTGCCGATAATCTGTTAAAAGGCCGAAAGCACCAATTAAAAACGAAAGTGTACACTTTGTAACGTTTAATAAGGTGGATTACACAAGGGGAGGACCTCTCCCTAGAAGAAACACAGGCGTAAATGGCCACCGGGGCGACTACTATCAAGCTGTTCGACACGACGACACTTGTGCGCGGTGACAGCTTACTTCCAGATGAAGCCTCGGCTTGCAGGTGAGGGCCTCACGCAGCGCTGGCCGGCGCTCCTTATTAAAATTAATGCGGGCCCTGAATAAACAAGGGCCGCGATACGGTGCAGGAAGCGCGTCACAGCCCGGCCCGATACGATACGTTATGTTAATGGCGGGCGGTCGCAGCCTCCCATTGTTATGGCGTGGCGCGCATTTCATTTGGCTGGCGGCGCTGCCTCTGCAGGAACGCCCTGTCTTATTGCCCGGACACCGTAGGATATCCGGCCACGGCCTTTAGTGCTCTCTCGAGGGTTGGCATAAAGTCTCTCTACTAATTTACTTCATTCAACTATTATACACAGGGTGGTCCATTGATAGTGACCTGGCCAAATATCTCACGAAAAAGCCTCAAACGAAAGAACTACAAAGAACGAAACTCGTCTAGCTTGAAGAGGAAAACCAGATGGCGCTATGGTTGGCCCGATAGATGGCGCTGCCATAGGTCAAACGGATATCAGCTGCGTTTTTTAAATAGTAACCCCCATTTTTTTATTACATATTCGTGTAGTACGTAAGGAAATATGAATGTTTTAGTTGGACCACTTTTTTCCCTTTGTGATGGATGGCGCTGTAATAGTCACAAACGTATAAGTACGTGGTATCACGTAACATTCCGCCAGTACGGACGGATTTGCTTCGTGATACATTACCCGTGTGAAAATGGACCGTTTACCAATTGCGGAAAAGATCGATATCGTGTTGATGTATTGCTATTGTGATCAAAATACCCAACGGGCGTGTGCTATGTATGCTGCTCGGTATCCCGGACGACATCATCCAAGTGTTCGGACCGTTCGCCGGATAGTTACCTTATTTAAGGAAACAGGAAGTGTTCAGCCACATGTGAAATGTTAACCACGACCTGCAACAATTGATGATGCCCAAGTAGGTGTTACAGCTGCTGTCGCGGCTATTCCGCACATCAGTAGCAGACAAATTGCGCGAGAGTCGGGAATCTCAAAAATGTCGGTGTTGAGAATGCTACATCAACATCGATTGCACACGCACCATATTTCTATGCACCAGGAATTGCATGGCGACGACTTTGAAAGTCGTGTACAGTTCTACCACTGGGTACAAGAGAAATTACGGGACGATGACAGATTCTTTGCAAGCTTTCTATTTAGCGACGAAGCGTCATTCACCAGCAGCGGTAACGTAAACCGGCATAATATGCACTATTGGGCAACAGAAAATCCACGATGGCTGGGCCAAGTGGAACATCAGCGACCTTGGAGGGTTAATGTATGGTGCGGCATTATGGGAGGAAGGATAATTGGCCCCATTTTATCGATGGCAATTTAAATGATGCAATGTATGCTGATTTCCTACGAAATGTTCTACCGATGTTACTACAAGATGTTTCACTGCATGACAGAATGGTGATGTGCTTCCAACATGATGGATGTCCGGCACATAGCTCGCGTGCGGTTGAAGCGGTATTGAATACCATATTTCATGACAAGTGGATTGGTCGTCGAAGCACCATACCATGGCCCGCACGTTCACCGGATCTGACGTCCCCGGATTTCTTTCTGTGGGGAAAGTTGAAGAATATTTGCTATCGTGATCCACCGACAACGCCTGATAACATGCATCAGCGCATTGTCAATGCATGTGCGAACATTTCGGAAGGCGAATTACTCGCTGTTGAGATATCACATTGGAACAACCGAAATAAAATGTTCAAACATACCTACGTTCTGTATTTTAATTTAAAAAACCTACCTGTTACCAACTGTTCGTCTAAAATTGTGAGCCATATGTTTGTGAATATTAGAGCGCCATCTATCACAAAGCGAAAACCGTGGTCCAACTAAAACATTCATATTTCTTTACGTACTAGACGAATATGTAATAAAAATGGGAGTTCCTATTTAAAAAAACGCAGTTGATATCCGTTTGACGTATGGCAGCGCCATCTAGCCGGCCAACCATAGCGCCATCTGGTTTCCCTCTTCAAGCTAGACAAGTCCGTTCTTTGTAGTTTTTTCGTTTGACGCTTATTTCGTGAGATATTTGGCCCGGTCACGATCAATGGACCATCCTGTACAGTGTCTCCCATCTATCGTGATCATCCCAAATAACCTTTCGTCCAGAACCAAATTTAAAAAATGTAACAAGCAGATGTTGTTTAGCTATGACTGGAACAATAACAAACATGATTGTCTATTTGCAGCGTTGCGTCGAACAGCTGTACATCTTTCTTAACACTTAGCATGCGGCTGACGTAATATTACGGCTTTTGTGGGAAATGGGGACGTGCGACGTCGTAGTACAGGGTGATTCTAAAGTCACTGTGCATTTCAGTGATATAGTAACCGAATATTTGTTTCTTGCAGGTACCACGACAGAAAGCTAACCAAAGAAGAACGAATCGCTGTTGTTTCTGCTCGTCTTCGTGGAATGACGTATGAACAGGTGCGGACAGACTTTGCCCGTCGATTCCGGAAAACAGGTCACACCAGGCTTGCTATCAAGACCCTCGTCAATAAATTCCAGCGTACTGGTAGTGTTGCAGATGAAGAACGTCCAGGGAGGCCGGCCATAACGCCAGACACCGTGCAAAGTGTGCAGGGTGCGATCACACGTAGCCCTTCCGCATCTGGGACTTAGTAGGGAGCTTGGTATTCCTCAAACCACTGTATCGAGAGTTCTTGGTTACAAGCAGCAGAAACGTGCGTACCATATCCAGGTCGTACATAAGCTTGAAGCGGAGGACTGCGCAGCCAGACAAGCTATGTGTCATGACCTGCTACAAGCAGTGGAAAATGATAATTTGATGCAAAATGTGTTGTTCAGTGACGAAGCTGCATTTCATACCTGTGGACATGTAAACAGACACAAGTGCAGGATCTGGGCAGACGAACAACCAAGTGGGCTGCAGGAGTGGCAACGGAACACAGCAAAAGTGAACGTGTGGTTAGGGATAACGAGGTCAACAGCGTACGGGCCCTTCTTCTTCGCAGAACAAACCGTTACTGGAACCACATACCTAGATATGTTGGAACAGTTTTTTGAGCCCCAGTTGATATCTGATGGGATTATGGATACTGTTGTTTTTCAACAGGATGGTGCACCACCCTATTATGCCTTTTTTGTTCGGGATTATCTGAATCAAGCATTTCCCGGCAGATGGATTGGTGTTGCCTCTCCACGGATGTGGGCACCCCACTCTCCTGACTTGACACCCTTAGACTTATTTTGTATGAGGGTTTATCAAGTCTCAGGTATACCAGGTGAAGATTTGCAGCACTGAAAACTTAGCGTATTCGAGACGCAGCTGCCGAGAATACGCCAGATATGCTTGGGAAGGTTATTCGGTCTACAGTGGAGTGCTGGGGGGTGTGCCTAGACATGCAAGGTGGTCACATTGAAATGTACTGAAATTATGTCCTATTGTAACATAAGTTGCAGTGACATTACATATTGGTTAATGAAATTTGTTTAAGTACAAAATGTATAGTGACTTTAGAATCACCCTGTATTACCTCAAGTAGTACATGTTACTGCGTAAAGTCAAGCGCCGGCACGCCAGTCGGGAACGACAGAACAGAGAGGGCTGTGAAGAAGACGTCAGCCAAATGCACGGTGACCGACAACTCTCCAGGACGACAACGCGACAACAGCGGCCTCTATGCGAAGAGGACATCAGCGTCGCGCGCGACTGGTTGCGGCCCCAGCTGTACAGGAGCATCCTGTATAGAAGCGTCAACACCAGTTATTTTGCCCGTAGATTCTATGTAGCTCCAACTTCAAATTGTTACACTGAAGAAACTTATTTATTTCGTAGGTCGCCCTTTGTTTGCGACACATCTGTGTAAATACAAAGTTAAGTATTGTAATCTTTTTTGTAATAAAATTCATTAATACGATTTGTTTCAATGTTGTCTACCGATCTGAGGAAACAGGTTTCCTAGACACTTCATATTCGACGACTAGGCAGGATTCAACAGGATATTAACTCAAGCTAGTTATCACGATTTTCCGCGCTCTCATATGTACATTTACAGCTCCCGCAAATGTCTGACAGGTCTGCAGGCCTTGTAGTTTTTGCTAGATGATAATAGAGGTACCATTGGAAAAATTCGTCGTTTTTGAAACCTTTGTTATCATCTCTTGTTTCGCAGGCGTTAGGTAACATTCAAGGTCTCAATGTTTTTGGTAGCAAATGATTCACAAAGTTCTTGACGAGTCTGCAGATGATGAGAACGAAATATTCGATAACAATTTACATTACACGTTTATAGTACTATATTCGCAGATTGTCGTATGAAGGATTTCCTGCAGGTAAATCAGGAAATCAGTACGAGTATGGTTCAAATGGCTCTAAGCACTATGGGAGTTAACATCTGAGATCATCAGTCCCCTAGACTTAGAACTACTTAAACCTAACTAACCTAAGGACAACACACACATCCATGCCCGAAGCAGCATTCGAACCTGCGACCGTAGCAGCAGCGCGGTTCCGGACTGAAGCGCCTAGAACCGCTCGGTCACAGCGGCCGGCTAGTACGAGTATGAATCACACAAAACAAATACAAAGCAAAATTGACCGAACCTAGTGGAGTATAGTAATTTAGAAATTGAAACGTAGACGAAGATTACACTCACTGGAAAGTGTAATGTTCGCCTATGTTTCAATTTGTATCTTGCTATACCATGCGCAGAAAAGCTTGCTTTGTATTTGTGTTTTGTATGATTATTTAGATTTGAATGGGCTGTAAAATAAATTTGAACAGAAGGATCATTTGTTTGCTTACCAGGGTATGCTTCTGAATACTATAGTTCCGTTTAAAAAACAAAGTTGCTTTCTGCAATAATTGCTATTAAATTAAAGTTTCATCTGTGAATTCAGATTTAACACTAGCAATACATTAATATGTATCTTTAAAGTATATAGTCCAATAAACCACAAAAGCTTTTGAAATTTCAACTACGTATTTGTACACATGAGCTTTAACTTCCAACAAACCACATCCTTCAGCCAATCACAGGTAATGGCAGCTACATACAAAACGAGCACCTTAAGCGGTAAGTAGCACGCTATCTATAGTTCCGATTATCACACAACCCGGAACCCTGAACCGTGAACCCGATACCAGTTGCAGGATAACTACGTAATGCCTCCCAGGGGGCAACAAAAATTGATTTTCAATTTTTCACGTAATTATTGACCGAATTTAAAAATTTATAATGTACATTAAAAGGTACAATCCTCAGTTAAGAGTTTAACTCGATAACATAAGTATTACAGTTAGAAACTGTTTTTCCTTGAGGCTGCATATCTCTTGGCGCACGAACATCCATACTCTATCCATTCTCTATTTAAGAATGAGAGCACTTAGTGACTTCCAAAAAACTTTGCACATAATTTCTATCCTTTACGAAACTTTTTATTGCTTACTCCCCTCACAAAACGATGAAACGGAAAAAGATTATCAGTTGCTACATTTTCACTGTTCATCTTCAGAAACAGACACGGCGTTTTTATTTATTACTTCTTTTCTACCAACTTTATTCGAAGCGCACTTAGCAGACAGTTTCAGCACGAACCACTGAATGTAGGTGCAAAATTATGTCATTGTACGACACATAATTCAGACGTATAAAGTCGTAGATATACTGAAGCGCCAAAGAAACTGTTATAGGCATGCGTATTCAAATACAAAGATATGTAAACAGACAGAACATGGCGTAGCAGTCGGCAACGCTTAATAAGACAAAAAGTGTCTAGCACAGTTCGTAGATCGCTTACAGCTGCTACAATGGTAGATTATCAAGATTTAAGTGAGTTTGAACGTGGTGTTATAGTCGGCGCACGAGTGATAGGACACAGCATCTCCGAGGTACATCTACATCTACATTTATACTTCGCAAGCCACTCAACGGTGTGTGGCGGAGGGCACTCCACGTGCCACTGTCATTACCTCCCTTTCCTGTTCCAGTCGCGTATGGTTCGCGGGAAGAACGACTGCCAGAAAGCCTGCGTGCGCGCTCGAATCTCTCTAATTTTACATTCGTGATCTCCACGGGAGGTATAAGTAGGGGGAAGCAATACATTCGATACCTCACACAGAAACGCACCCTCTCGAAACCTGGACAGCAAGCTACACCGCGATGCAGAGCGCCTCTCTTGCAGAGTCTGCCACTTGAGTTTGCTAAACATCTCCGTAAAGCTATCACGCTTACCAAATAACCCTGCGACAAACCCGCCGCTCTTCTTTGGATCTTCTCTATCCCCTCCGTCAACCCGACCTGGTTGTGATCCCACACTGATGAGCAATACTCAAGTATAGGTCGAACGAGTCTTTTGTAACCCACCTCCTTTGTTGATGGACTACATTTTTTAAGGACTCTCCCAATGAATCTCAACCTGGTACCCGCCTTACCAAGAATTAGTTTTATATGATCATTCCACTTCCAATCGTTCCGTACGCGTACTCCCAGATACTTTACACAAGTAACTGCTACCAGTGTTTGTTCCGCTATCATAGAATCATACAGTAAAGGATCCTTCTTTCTATGTATTCGCAATACGCGACAATTGTCTATGTTAAGGGTCAGTTGCCACTCCCTGCACCAAGTGCGTATCCGCTGCAGATCTTTCTGCATTTCGCTACAATTTTCTAATGCTGCAACTTCTCTGTATACTACAGCATCATCCGCGAAAAGCCGCATGGAACTTCCGACACTATCTACTAGGTCATTTATATATATTGTGAAAAGCAATGGTCCCATAACACTCCCCTGTGGCACTCTAGAGGTTACTTTAACGTCTGTAGGCGTCTCTCCATTGAGAACAACATGCTGTGTTCTGTTTGCTAAAAACTCTTCAATCCAGCCACACAGCTGGTCTGATATTCCGTAGGCTCTTACTTTGTTTACAGGCGACAGTGCGGAACTGTATCGAACGCCTTCCGGAAGTTAAGGAAAATGGCATCTACCTGGGAGCCTGTATCTAATATTTTCTGGGTCTCATGAACAAATAAAGCGAGTTGGGTCTCACACGATCGCTGGTAGCGATGAAGTGGGGATTTTCCCGTACGACCATTTCACGAGCGTACAGTGAATATCAGGAAACCAGTAAAACATCAGATCTTCGGCATCGCTGCGGCCGGAAAAAAATCCTGCAAGAACGATAGAAACGTCGACTGAAGAGAACCGTTCAATATGACGGAAGTGCAACCCTTCCGCAAATTGTTGCAAATTTCGATGCTGGGCCATCAACAAGTGTCAGCGTGCGAACCATTCAACGAGGCATCATCGATACGGCCTTTCGGAGTTTCGGAGCCGAAGGCCTACTCGTGTGCCCTTGGTAACTGCGCGACACAAAGCCTTACACCTCGTCTGGGCCCGTCAACAACGACATTGGACTGTTGATGACTGTAAACATGTTGCCTGGTCGGACGAGTCTCGTTTAAAATTGAATCGTGCGGTTGGTCGTGTACGGGTATCGAGACAGCCTTTTGAATCCATGGACCCTGCATGTCAACAGGGGACTGTTGAAGCTGGTGGAGGCACTGTAATGGTATTGAGCGTGTGCAGGTGGAATGATATGGGATCCCTGAAACGTCTAGATGCGACTCTAACAGGTAACACGTACGGAAGCACCCTGTCTCATCACCTACATCCATTAATGTCCATGGTGCATTCCGACGGACTTGGGCAATTCCAGCAGGACAATGCGACACCACACATGACCACAATTGCTAGAGAGTGGCTCGAGAAACACTCGTCTGAGTTTGAACACATTCGCTGGCAATCACACTCCCCAGACATGAACATTATTGAGCATATTCGGTATGCCTTGTAACGCGCTGCTCAGAAGAGATCTCCACCCCCTCTTACGGATTCATGAACAGCCCTGTAGGGTTGATGGTGTCAATTCCCTCCAACACAGCTACAGACATTTAGTCGAGTCCATGCCACGTCGTGTTGCGGCACTTCTGCGTGTTCGCGGGGGCCCCACACGATATTAGGCGGGTGTACCAATTTCTTTGGCTTTTCAGTGTATACAGATGCGTGATAAACTAGATTCTGCATAAAAAGGCGAGCAGTAAAACTTTAATATCAAGCATGAGTCTCTAATTTATTACTTGAGTATTATACCAAGTACAGTCGCAACGCACCTTGCAGACAATATCTACATGTATCACTGAATGTATCTCAAAATTACAATTGCACGACGCCTAGTTCCGGAGACATTACCTCATAAACCTTGAGAAGCGTGAAAAACTCTCTGTTGCCTATGCCAGTTTTACGTAATGAGAGCACTTAGCGAATTCTAATAAGCTTCAAGCAAAATTTACAATTTATTCTAAATTTTTGCTCCCTTACCTACATCATGTCCAACATTTATCAAATTAACTCATTTGTAAAGTAATCAGACGTTTGAAGCTGTTTTATTATGCATGGGAGCTCGATTCTTTAAAAAATAAGAGTACACTGGTACTTTTATGAGAAAATCCACTGCCTTTCCTCAAGATCAGTATAAAAATATATCTCAGTGTACTATGCAAGTAAATTTTGCGGCTAAGGTAACTCGTGTACTTGGACTGACTTTAAACAAAAGAAAACAAGTAAAACGGACACCGGTCTTTCGGTCAGCTGTCGCCAGTTGAAGATTTGTGAAAGTGCAGTTTACAACAAGAGAATCTGTAAATGCGGCTGATCTACGAATAAAATTAGTAAGGATTAACGGTTGAGGTGGTAGAATGCGATGTACACCAGTTTTAGGAATGCCAGTTTCCCGTTCAAGCTGCTTGTACTCACTTGTGGATTCAATGCGACACAAACGGAAACCGTAACCTCGGTGTCTCCGTCTGTGTGAATTCTGCGACGATTGCGTTCCCTTGATCTGAAACTTCGTGTTTCCTGAAGTGTCACAACAAGGCGAGGAAACAAACGTCGGGAAGGTGGGCCTTTGTTGGCATTTGCTGTTCGGCAGGGTTCGCCTGCCGCAGTAGCATTACTTCTCACTTCAATCATAATAAAAGAAACGCAATAATGAAACAGTTTTTAATCAAGGACTGCCTTCACCGTACACAGCACATCTTTTAAAAGTACTACAGTACGGTAACGAAAAAATGGCTGACATCGAAATAAGTGTCCAAGGAATAGAAAAGCAACTGGAATCACTCAACACAGGGAAGTCCACTGGGCCTGACGGTTTACCAATTCGATTCTACACAGAGTACGCGAAAGAACTTGCCCCCCTTCTAACAGCCGTGTACCGCAAGTCTCTAGAGGAACGGAAGGTTCCAAATGATTGGAAAAGATATACTTGAAAAAAGAGACAGCATTGGTCGTATATTTTTTACTATCGCAAAATCGATTTTCTGTCACTGAGTGACCATCTTCAGTGCTATATTGTATAACTTAAATTAGGATGCACTGTTGTCACTAAGCTTACGGCAATCACATAGACTTGGAAAAGAGCACAGGTAGTCCCAGTCTTCAAGAAGGGTCGTCGAGCAGATGCGCAAAACTATAGACCTATATCTCTGACGTCGATCTGTTGTAGAATTTTAGAACATGTTTTTTGCTCGCGTATCATGTCGTTTTTGGAAACCCAGAATCTACTCTGTAGGAATCAACATGGATTCAGGAAACAGCGATCGTGTGAGACCCAACTCGCTTTATTTGTTGATGAGACCCAGAAAATATTAGATACAGGCTCCCAGGTAGATGCCATTTTCCTTGACTGCCGGAAGTCGTTCGATACAGTTCCGCACTGTCGCCTGATAAACAAAGTAAGAGCCTACGGAATATCAGACCAGCTGTGTGGCTGGATTAAAGACTTTTTAGCAAACAGAACACAGCATGTTGCAGGGAGTGGCAACTGACCCTTAACATAGATAAATGTAATGTATTGCGAATACATAGAAAGAAGGATCCTTTATTGTATGATTATATGATAGCGGAACAAACACTGGTAGCAGTTACTTCTGTAAAATATCTGGGAGTATGCATGCGGAACGATTTGAAGTGGAATGATCACCTAAAATTAATTGTTGGTAAGGTGGGTACCAGGTTGAGATTCATTGGGAGAGTCCTTAGAAAATGTAGTCCATCAACAATGGAGGTGGCTTACAAAACACTCGTTCGACCTATACTTGAGTATTGCTCATCAGTGTGGGATCCGTACCAGATCGGGTTGACGGGGAGATAGAAAAGATCCAAAGAAGAGCGGCGCGTTTCGTCACAGGGTTATTTGGTAAGCGTGATAGCGTTACGGAGATGTATAGCAAACTCAAGTGACAGACTCTGCAAGAGAGGCGCTCTGCATCGCGGTGTAGCTTGCTGTCCAGGTTTCGAGAGGGTGCGTTTCTGGATGAGGTATCGAATATATTGCTTCCCCCTACTTATACCTCCCACGATCACGAATGTAAAATTAGAGAGATTCGAGCGCGCACGGAGGCTTTCAGACAGTCTTGCTCCCCGCGAACCGTACGCGACTGGAACAGAAAGGGAGGTAATGACAGTGGCACGTAAAGTTCCCTCCGCCACACACCGTTGGGTGGCTTGCGGAATATAAATGTAGATGTAGATGTAGATGTACTAATTATCCTTATACTGTAAATTAGAAAACATTCTTTTGCAATTACTGTTCTGCTAACTTACTTTCTCCATAGACGAGTAGTATTTCTACCTGCGCTTCGTTGGTGTACACTGCACTCACACAAACTTTCAACTGAAAGCGACTGGCTGTATGACCGTTGTGCACTTTTCTTGTGTTTCCAATTGTTTACTGGCAGTCCAGCAAGTGGACGAGTGACGTGACGCTTAGTTAGAACAGGTCCTGAGGAGAGGATAAGGCTGCTTTTAAAAAAAGACGTACTGCTTTTGACATCCTCGCAACGAACAGATACAACTAAGGCAGTCATAATGGTTAATGTTCCGCTGGTAGCTAAACAACGTTTGTTTGACACACACACATACACACACATACACACACACACACATACACATACACTCATGTTCAGAAAAACAGAACACTTTGAACGAGTAGAGATAGGAAGTTCATATTCACTGAATATGTACATTAGTACGTTCTGCAGAAATGATAATCATTTCTGTCATCTCGGTTCACCATGTGTCCTGCTGCCTAGTAGACACAGGATCCGCCATGGGCCCTGGCAACTTGTTCCATGCGGGATGGCATCTATGGGTATGAGGTGCTAATGGCATCCCGTGGTATAGCCATCCGTGCTGCATTCACCTGGTTCCTAAGTTCATCTGTGGTGGTTGGCAATGGGTCACAGCACTGCACCCATCGTTTCACCATGTCCCACACATTTTCGACTGGCAACAAGACTGGTGATCTGGCAGGCCTGGACAAAAGTCTGACATCCTATGAAACCAAGAAGGAACGTGTTCGTGTGGCAACATGTGGTCCCGCATTGCCTTGCAGAAAAATTGCGTCAGGGGTGTTGTGCAGAAAGGACATGGCTACGGGTCGCAGAATTTAATTCATGCAGGTGACACTGGTCACAGTGCCCTGAACACAGATATGATTTGTAGTTGTACCCACTAGCATCGCACACTAAAAGGCCTTGAGCTGGCGCTGAATGTCTTGTGCAAATGTGGCCACTGTGATGCCACTCCACCTGTCTGCGGCGATCCAAAATGCGCTATCATTTTCAAACAAACAGAACGCGGATTCGTCCAAAAACAATATCTGATGCCATTCATGCCCCCAGTGATGTCGTTCTATACACCACTGCTGTCTAACATGATTCCACACATTCGTCAAAGGTAGGTGGAGAAGTGGACGACGCGCAGCGATAATCGGCGGCGGACTGTCACCGCTGACAGAGTACGATGTGTTACACTATTCCACTGCTACGCCAGAACCGCGGAGGACGCAGATCTATCCTGCAGTGCCATTCGGATGATGTGTCGATCTGCTCGGGGAGGCGTCTGGGTGGTGCGACCTGACCCATCTCGTACTGTTCTACAGCTTTCCGTGAACCATTCTGCATACACACGTTTCATTACCAAAGCTTTTTGTTCCACAAGAGCTGCAGTTTCCCGGACGGGTGCATCACATTTTCTTATGCCAATAATACGCCCTCTTTCAAACTTACTAATTTGACGATACCGTTCGAGCATACCTCTGCGAGGCATTTTGAATGTCTGCTTAAGCCACTCCGATCCTTTACCTTCCGTTTATAGCTACAACGAGAGCTGCAGGCACATGTTGCCCAGCGATACTGATGTTGACCTTGAACCCGTGGGCCGACATGGTTCAAATACTAATCATTTTTGCAGAACATACACTACTGGCCATTAAAATTGCTACAACTCGAAGATGACGTGCTACAGACGCGAAATTTAACCGACAGGAAGAAGATGCTACGATATGCAAATGATTAGCTTTTCAGAGCATTCACACAAAGCTGGCGCCGGTGGCGACACCTACAACGTACTGACATGAGGAAAGTTTCCAACCGATTCCTCATACACAAACAGCAGTTGACCGGCGTTGCCTGGTGAAACGTTGTTGTGATGCCTCGTCTAAGGAGGAGAAATGCCTACCATCACGTTTCCGACTTTGGTAAAGGTCGGATTGCAGACTATCGCGATTGCGGTTTATCGTATCGCGACATTGCTGCTCGCGTTGGTCGAGATCCAATGACTGTTAGCAGAATATGGAATCGGTGGGTTCAGGTTGGGTCACACGGAACGCCGTGCTGGATCCCAACGGCCTCGTATCACTAGCAGTCAAGATGACAGGCATCTTATCCGCATGGCTGTAACGGACCTTGCAGCCACGTCTCGATCCCTGAGTCAACAGATGGGGATGTTTGCAAGACAGTAACTACATGCGCGAACGGTTCGACGACGTTTGCAGCAGCATGGACTATCATCAACTCGAAGGCCATGGCTGCGGTTACCCTTGACGCAGCATCATAGACAGGAGCGCCTGCGATGGTGTACTCAACGACAAACCTGGGTGCACGAATGGCAAAACGTCATTTTTTCGGATGAACCCAGGTTCACTTTACAGCATCATGATGGTCGCATCCGTGTGTGGCGACATCGCGGTGAACGCACATTGGAAGCGTGTATTCGTCATCGCCATACTGGCGTATCATCCAGCGTGATGGTATGGGGTGCCATTCGTTACACGTCTCGGCACTTTGAACAGTGGTCATTACATTTCAGATGTGTTATGACCCGTGGCTCTACCCTTCATTCGATCCCTGCGAAACCCTACATTTCAGCACGATAATGCACGACCGCATGTTGCAGGTCCTGTACGGGCCTATCTGGATGCAGTAAATGTTCGACTGCTGCCCTGGCCTGCTCATTCTCCAGATCTCTCACTAATTGAAAACGTCTGGTCAATGGTGGCCGAGCAACTGGCTCGTCACAGTACGGCAGGCACTCTTGATGAACTGTGGTATCGTGTTGAAGCTGTATAGGCCAAACTCTGTTTGACTCAATGCCCAGGCGTATCAAGGCCGTTATTACTGATTTCTCAGGATCTATGCACCCAAATTGCGAGAAAATGTAATCACATGTCAGTTCTAGTATAATATATTTGTCCAATGAAAACCCGTTTATCATCTGCATTTCTTCTTGGTGTAGCAATTTTAATGGCCAGTAGTGTACTAATGTACATGTCCTGTGAATATGGAAATTCTGTCTTTAATCGTGAACATGAGTATGTTGTTTTAATTTTCCTTCCGGACATAAGATCATTTTCGAGGGATACTATAAATGGTACATCCTGTTGACAAGTAACAAGCTAGAGTGGACGTCCCACAAGGACATACCACGCCCTAATACCCACCAATTCCGATAACCTTCGGCATGCTAGCCAGGTATCACTCGGAAGTACCTTCTGCTCAAGTGGTCAGGTCAACAGGCTTCAGTTTTCGAAAATTAGTGATGTTCCCGTCTGCCAAAGTGCAAGAGTGGCAAAGCTGGCTTGAATGCAGTAGTAATCTGATAATTAAAACATTTCCATAACAAACGTACATCGAACATACGTCAGTTGCACAAGAGAAACAATTGTTTATGGTGGCTCGTGGTTTGTAAGTCTCATCGTAACTTTTAGTAAATCGGCACACAAACAGTAAGTAAAGAATAATAATTAGAATGTATTGCTCTGTCTGTGCAGTAGACTATCGTAACAACGGCAAAGATAATAAACTTAATAATTGCATCAGCTAGTTCGTAAATGGAATCTTTTATTTATTTTCTAATTTTTTTAATATTAGGATATGCCACTATTCCAGTCCGAAATGTCCGACAGCAAAACAAGGCTTTATCATTTTTACCTTTTTCCGGCATATATACCTCTCGTAGAGAAAGAAATATTTTTTTTTCCTTTTTTCTTAGCAGATAGTTACTTCTTACTTGTTCCCATTTCCACCGAGTGGTCAAAACTCGGTCCTTTTGCACTAACTCAGGTCACTCTGTTTCTACATGGATTGCAGCAGGTGGAAGATATAGCTCTCTTCGTCTTCTGCTCAGTTCCGATTTAAACTGGAACAATCACATACGTAAAGCTGCAGAAATGGCAGCGCTTGCAAGCGGTATAGGGATACCTAAAATTTTACTGTAGCAGATGGGTTCGAGAAAGGTGATTCGTTTCGAGATAGGAGAGCGCCAGAAATATGTTTCACCTCTGGCAGTAATCATTAAAGGATTTCTGCATTGGATACAACGCAGGTATGTGGTTGAATGGAACGACTTGATTGCAAGTCATAGTCATCATTTGTACCGGCAAGTGTAGCACTAGATATCTGAAAAGCTAGTGTACATTTCTTACGACCTCAATCAACACACCATCTACTGTTAGTGATTCTTCCCAATCAACCATCGCCTGTAACTCAGCGGATATATCACCGAACCTCTGACATGGCATCGAGACAGAATGCATTACAAATGCTGGAGAAATACCTAGCGGCGGCATGTGGGACTTGCAAATATCGGTTTCATACCACTTTCCTTAGACGAATCACTTTCTAAATTCGGTAATTTTATTACGAGGTTGCACTTTCGGCAATGTGTAACCGCACTGTTGGTCTGATAATATACATGCTGGCAATCACCGTCTATACTCAGTGTCGCGGTATTTGTCTGGAAAAACTACTTCATTCGGAGGTAATGCGATACCTCAATTTATAAAGCCGGTATAGCTTTTAACATGGATACATGTGTACACCTGTAGAACCAAGACCGCTTGTGACAGTAACATACAGTAGTTGTTGCGATTGTGTTTTTTTAATGTCTGGCAGTTTGTAAGACGATTACATCTCTCTTTCTAAGACACAGTGGTACCACTCGCAAGAAAAATTTATGAGACATGTCCATCCCTCGCAGATTTTCGGTTCGTATCATTTCGTGTCACCAGCAATCAGTTATTGGCGGAATTATTATACTTCGTAGCAGGGGATGCGTGATAGGTTCGCCCTGAGCATCAAGCTTATAAAGTATGTGTTTGTGTGTTCTGACATGTGCAAAGGCAATGACTACGTCCAGTCGTAAGGAAGGTATGGATTTGAACTGGAATACTGTGACAGCAAAGGGAAAAGTATGTCAAGTCATTAGAATGGTACAGATATTTCTCCTTCCAGGGCCACAGCCATCAGCAGGGTGTATTTCCAATACTTCACTCATTGTCGAATGTCGTCCAATTGAGACTGCAATCGTAATATTTAATTGTAATTCCAGTGATAAAATATATATGTAGCCGGTTTCGTATGACGATTCTGTCTGGGCCGGTGGTCTGTGGCGGGAATGATTCATGTTTCCATCTAACGGCAGGAGCTGTGCGAATGAAGAGACATGTTGGGATGCAGGAATGTGACTGCCTTAACCGTGTCGTCCTCTAGGCAGCCGAAAGGATAACTAATACCTAGTATGTGTTGGATAGCTTTCGTGATTGCGTGGAAATTTGACAAGATTCAAGATGGACGTGTGTGTGCGCTGGATCATTATTCCCTTCCATGTAAATTATCCGACTGACTGCTTCTGCACATTTCCCACCTTTATTTGGTTGAGAGAACATCGATTGCGGTGTGTGCCTCTAGCAGGTGAAAGATGTGTGGAAGACATTTGCTGGTTCCCTAGACATGAGAAAGACCTTCGTTGAATTTGTAAATTATAAGGATGCTACAGAATCTGGTACATCAGCGACAGCAGTATTCGTGAATGGAAATATGTTTCCTCTATTTTTCCGAGGTTGCACGTAAAGGTCTTCGCAAACGGGATAGGTCACTCAGTGGTTTACAGCACGCTCCACCCCGCTAAAGATTCGAGTTTCTAGGGAAATAATATAGAGTCCTTAGCTTCGGAATTATGTTGTGCGAGCGATATTGCTATGCAAGCGATGTTGCTATGTGCTTCATATCGAAAAGTATCGCGTAAATGGTATGATATTCTGGTAAACCATGTGAAAATGCATGTGTTCTTATAATCCCAGATTCTGGAGGTAGGTGTAGAAAGCAAGCAAGCAAGCAGGTCGGGGCCAGAAACAGTAACGCCTTTGTGCCGAGGGGATACGAGTCCGGCCAACAGTTTGGAGACTGACTTCAGTCCGCTGAGGGCGCTCTGGTCTCGTGTTGGGAGTGGATGACTTGTGACCGTCGGCTGCATTGGATGACTGCCCGACATTGCAGGAAATATCTAGTGCTGGGAGGAGTATACTGACATTGCATGTGCTTATGCTGTTTGTCTTCATGGTGAATGTACGAGTGTCTGGTGGTCGATAGCTATATGCATGATGCAAAAGGTGCGACTTTGTATGGATCAGGATACGAATTGTGTGTTTAGCACATCGATATGTTACTTGGAGATCAGTTTCACGTTGTAACATTCAAGCTTCCGTCGTCTGTGGCAGAGCAGCATAATTGAGGAAGTATCTTTCCATATTTGACGGTCTGTAGGCCAGTTTTGCAGGGTGTAACTGTCAGTGCAATATGGCGATCTATACAAAATAGTTTTGCTGCTGAAAGTCTCGTCTGCAGAAAGAAAAATGTGGACAGTGTCTTCACATTGGAAGCATCAGTAATTTGGTGGGTAAATTCAGTAAAAGCTGATCAGAGTGCTCCATTCACTGGCAAGACATCCTTTGTGCTGGGACATAGGAGCCTCTACATAGTGGGGAGAACATTTTCATTTCAGAGATATTTGTTGAAAGCAGGACTTAACGATTTCCAGGAAGGGTAACACGTGATGGACAGGGTGCCACTTTAGGACCATCAGGAGGAATGCATTCGGCATTATTCGGGCTATTTTCGTAAATCGGTTATGTTAGGACAATAATTTCCATGCAGACAAGCTGAGACATCACGAAAGCTCTTACAACAGCGTCCGTTAACTATTTCTACAGCACTTTACGATTTCTTAGCTGTTGACTTCGCTGATATTTACATAGACATGAGACATCAGTACAACACTGAGAACCTCTTAACTGTGCCTGAACATTTTTCAGCTGTGTGTGCACGGCTGGAGGCACCTCACATGTCCCGTTAGGATCGCTAGACAGAATGCACTCTGTCCTATTCTGGCAAGCACTGCAACAGATTTCTATTGCATATTCAGAGGAGAGACTTGCCTCTTATTTACGTAGACCTGTGACATCAGTATAACATTGAGAACCTTTTAGCTGCGTCTGAAAGGGTGAGTCGCTCGGCAATTAGGACTTCGCTGGACCACAAGTAGGGACACACCACGCAACCAACGGTAAACATATGCGCATGCAGAGGGTGACTTAGCTCTTATTTACATAGACATGTGACAGTATAATACTCGAATAATTCAAAGTGTACACCCGAAAATAGATGCGAGTTTCAGCTGCTGGCTGTAGGAGACAGTGGCCTGAAATTAATGGCTCGCACCTCGGTGCTCATCTCTCTGGCACTGGCTTGCATCCGGCTAGCCCTGCAAAGCGCCTGTGTGGTGTCGACGGCGTCGGCATGTGTGCGTGTTGGAGGCTGTGATACGTCGCAGTTGACAGTAGTTAAAAAGCGTTTTTTATGTGCAATGAGTGTCTGTGCACTGCAATATTTTTGGCTGTAAGTGTTGGGGCATGTTTGCAGAGCCTTTTACAAGCATTATTTTTTGACAATTTACGAGTTATTTGCATGTCTGTAGATCAGTGTACTGCATTATTTCGATGAATTACGAGTAGTTTTCAGCTCTGTAGGCTATGCACTGCATTATTTCGAAGGTTTACAATTAGTGAGCGCGTCTGCAGAGCGGTTTACATGCATTATTTTGACAATTTACGAGTTGTTTTCGTGTCTGCAGGTCAGTGTACTGCATTATTTCGGTGATTTACGAGTAGTTTGCAGGTCTGTAGACTATTTACTGTGACCCAAAGCACGTCAGGGTGAGTGTTTTGTAGTGGTGTAATAAATAAACTATGTGAAATTCATCCCTAAATAAATTGTTCTGAAATAAATAAAGTATACTCCTTCCTCTCTCCAGCAGCCCAGAACAGGCTGGTTCCTCTTCCCGCTATTTCCCCCCAGACCGCCATCTCAGATTATGTCACGGAAGAGAGGACAGCGCCCTCTGGTTGCGGTACCGTGTACTAGTTCAGTAGGGCACTGGACCTCATGGTGAATACACTGGATGGAGCTACTGCCTCAGATTGTTTAAGTAAAGACTGCCTGCAAAATAAAGACTTATGTCTATCCTATCCAGCCCAGGCTGAGTCCTTTCCCCATCAATTCCAAGGAAGAGGTGTTGGTCAGATGACTCAGGTTAGTGAAGGTAGCCCAAGTGACCTTTTTTCATGCCATTTTGTTAGGATAATAGAAGAAGCCAAAGTGACCTTTTTTCCACCATGACGTCATTGTGACATTGCCATATCTATCACTGCCATCTTGGATCCGCCATCTTGAATAAATTTGGCAACAGTGGAGAGTGATGTGACGCTCTCTTTGTCCTACTACTCACGGGCTGTGTCTCAATGCATTAGCAACTAACATTAGAAGTTACTTGCACACATGTGATATTTATCTACATTATTTGCTATTACTTTGCGTAAACCATAGCTCACTAGATTTTCTTTTTCTGTATATGATTGAAGTGGCCTGTGTCATATGCTCTACGATTTGCACAGCTACATATGTCAATATATGCACACATTGTAAACCTAAGAAATTTTCTCCGATGTATCACTTCACAATTGGAGGTGCCTCAATGGCTGTGTCATACAGTCCGTTAGAAAGTAAGGGGACTTAATTATTTAAATAATAATATTTACAATCAGAGGTTTATAGAGAAGATAAAATTACGAATCCAATGTCTGAACAGCGTGATTGCTTGAATATTTAACAAGTCAGAAAAGGACAGAGGCTGAAACAATGGATTGAAAGTTGTGGTACAGTGTGGACTTGAAGCAGGTCTTCTGCTTACTATGCAGATGTGCTGACCATTACACAACCATAGCATTACAGATACCATAGCTGTACAGACTACTTTCGTCTAGTGCCCTCCCTAACAAAAACTTCAGTTCACACCTTAAGCCCATTATCCCCTTTTTAAACCGTCAGTCAAACATTTGAATTGTACAGTAGCTTTGTATGTAATGGGAACACCATGCCTGTACTTCAGCTGTCGGTGATATGTTGATGTGTTGGAACTGCATTTTCCTGGAGGCATATGAGTCTCAACTCTATCATGAATAAGGGTAGATGCTGAAACACAAATTTTAATTAATTGATTCAGCTTCTATCCTTACTGAAGATAGAGTTGTGATTCATATGTCACCAAGAAAATGTAACTGCATCAGAGCAACAAGTAGGAAAACTATGTAAGTTTCAGTTGCATCATCAATTTCTATCGACTTTCTGGACTAATATGTGTTGTCTAGATCCAGGACCATCAGGTGGTCGGAGAAAATTAAGTTTAATATCAGTTAAACAAATAGTTTGAGAAAATCACAAGACGGCGTGAAGTAAAGAGCCTTTGCATTCAAACAGTCAATGCTGACATGTCAGCGTGGAAGGAGAGTGGGATCACCTTTCTGGTGCTACTGCAGAATGAGCAGCCCAAGTGTCACGGAATCCTGCCTCTCTGGTCATAAGTCTGGAATGTTCAACGGTACTCAACTCTCCACCGACATGCCCACCACCCCCTCCATCCGCAGTAAGACTGGCTACAGGAACTATTTTTTTTCCAGAATGGTCACTCCACTGTGTTTCCTCCGTAACAATAAAACCACAGAGATCCACTCTCAACCCATTATCTTGCATATTTCAGGTGGAAAACATTCGAGCGCAGATTCACGAGTGTATTATTAAATCGTTAGTGTGGAACTAGCCACCATCTTTAGTTAACAGTAACTGAGTTCCACTACTCTGAACACAGTTGTCAGCAGCTCGTGGTCGTGCGGTAGCGTTGTCGCTTCCCACGCCCGGGTTGCCGGGTTCGATTCCCGGCGAGGTCAGGGATTTTCTCTGCCTCGTGATGACTGGGTGTTGTGTGATGTCCTTAGGTTAGTTAGGTTTAAGTAGTTCTAAGTTCTAGGGGACTGATGACCATAAATGTTAAGTCCCATACTGCTCAGAGCCATTGGAACCATTTTGAACTCATTTGCGTGTGAAATCACATTGATAGACATACGCACGCGCTGTGTTCGCTTATCTCGACCGGTGTAATTACGCACACTCTAATCTTGCTGTGCAGGCTGCCCACACACAAATATTCGATGTTGATGAGGTAAGAGATGCCATTCTCTCGTCTCTTATGAACAGCAACGTTCCTCAGATGGTTTACCACATTTCACACATTAGGACTCTCTAAGCGTGATGCACGTTTATTACCTGCTCGATTGCATTTCTCCTGTAACTTTTAATTCCTGCGGAGGACACGCTATCCGATGAGTAGTCCAGAATTGTATATTTATGCCACATTCCATATAAAGACCACTGCGCAATCAGACTTATTTTAAACAGTCAGTAATCGATTGTACCATTGATTTACTGCTTATCCATTTGTGGCCTTCCTCATGTTCTTTATATGTAGCATCTTCTATCGGATACAGCTGATGTATGGTCGACCGCCATTGCTGCTACTGTCTGTGTACAGAAGATCCGTAGGTAAGATATCTTTTATCTGTTGACAGGTGTAAGTAGACTGTTTACGTTTTCTTATTGGCAACGTTACGTAGCACTCTGAAAATCACTGTCTGTGCTGTGTGCAGTCTGTGGCTAGTTTGCATTGTTGTCTGCCATTGTAGTGTTGGGCAGCTGGATGTTAACAGCGCGTAGCGTTGCGCAGTTGGAGGTGAGCCGCCAGCAGTGGTGGATGTGGGGAAGTGAGATGGCGGATTTTTGAGAGCAGATGATCTGGACGTGTGTCCATCAGAAACAGTACAGTTGTAAGAATGGATGTCATGAACTGCTATATATATTATGACCTTTGAACACTATTAAGGTAAATACATTGTTTGTTCTCTATCAAAATCTTTCATTTGCTAACTATCCCTATCAGTAGTTAGTGCCTTTCGTAGTTTGAATCTTTTATTTAGCTGGCAGTAGTGGCGCTCGCTGTATTGCAGTAGTTCGAGTAATGAAGATTTTTGTGAGGTAAGTGATTTGTGAAAGGTATAGGTTAATGTTAGTCAGGGCCATTATTTTGTAGGGATTTTTGAAAGTCAGATTGCGTTGCGCTAAAAATATTGTGTGTCAGCATAAGCACAGTCTTGTATAATTTTTCAAAGGGGACGTTTCATAGGGAAGAGGTAAAAAGTAGCACAGACATTTCTATGTAATGCGTCTCCTCTTCAAACTCATAAATTTCTTGCACGCTGCAACATACACTGCTTGACAAAAATGTGAAACACCCGGAAGAGGAGGAATACAAATGAAATTTAATGGGTTGAGAGGACGTGTGATTTTATTTCAGAAGATTACAAAATCCAGTCGAATTTAGAAGAAACTTAACCGTATGAGGCCACTGATCAGTAGGACGTCGCTAATGGGTAGGTGTAATAGTACTGTGGATAACCGGAGCGAGCAAAACAGTAGGTAACTCCCAGTCACTCGCCAACTAACTGCACCCGATGACCATTCCTACTGCCGAAGTTATTGCGCTCAATTGGTGGTCCAAATGCGCCTATGGGATAGTCGAAGCACGTCACGAGGAATCTTGAAGTTCACAGAGGATTCTGTAGCAACCATAATCACGATTTCTATACAGTAATACAAGTACCTCTGAAAAGCAGCGCCCTGCTATGATGGGATATTGTAGCTTTCTACTGCTTCCGTTTTATTGAGAGGCCACGCCGTGGATCTCTCATGCATTTATATCGTCAGAAGATCGAGGCCGTTGCAGTAATTGGTGGTGCGGCTTTCCCTTTCGCGCAGGTGCAGAAAGATGGGTGGAGCGGTAGGAAGATGCTTCTCAGGTGGGCCAGGGAAAGTTCCTCGGCATCCGACAGACGCAGCTCCGAGGCGCTCCCCTCTTTGGCCTTGCTCGCCATGTACCACGTGGCGACGTATGTGGGCGGTGGCCGACAGAATGCCTCGCGGGCCGTTCTATCCACCAGGCGTTCAAGTAGAGCTTGCTCTGGTGCGAGTTGTTTCTACGACGACAATGAATACAGAGCAACATGATTCATGTGGAAAATCGTATCCCTTGCAGTTGTTTACGGGAGCAACAGATGTTCCCGTCGCTATGCCCAAAAGTAACTGTGCAAGAAAGAGATCGAAGTGACGCAGCATTACCGGCAGTTATTGCATAAAGTCTGTGTCTCACTGAGTTGCAGTCTGCTGCTCCTTCAGTTTATTCTTCCACTTCGATCTGCGTCTTTTTACAAAATGGATGTCCAGGCTTTCAGTTCGTCAGAAATTGGGAATAGCAAACGCAAAAGGAAACTGATTTTATAAGTAATTCTCTACCACTTAGTCTTATTTACACCATAACCGTAGATTTACAAAAGATAGTTGCTGCCTCCAGACTCACAGCAGTGTTTACTACATTCGTCTGTTGGTCTGTTCTTACAACCTAAGCATCCAGGCGGCAGGCAGTATCATAATTAATGGCGTAAACGCATACAGTTGAAAGCACACGATACTAGAAGCAAAAAAGTCTCAGTAAACATAGCGTCGAAAATGCATACTTTAAAAGCTACGAGCAATTTTTCATCTTCGATACTGCTAAACAAATCTCTTCTACTGTAAGTTCTTTGCTTTCCACATTTTGGGAAGTGGTAGTATGGACGAAAATAAGGAAAAAATGTCCAGCTAACATGTGCTCTAAAACGCATACCTTAAAAGTTACGAGCACTTCATCATTAGAAGAGAAAATATTGAAAGCAAAGACGTTGCATCAGTATCGAAGATGAAAAATTGCTCGTAGCTCTTAAGGTATGCATTTTCGACCCTGTGTTTACTGCGACTTTTTTGCTTCTAGTATCGTGTGCTTTCAACTGTATGCGTTTACCCCATTAATTATGATGTGTGTGTGTGTGTGTGTGTGGCGTTTTAGAGTCCTATGCGTAGTAGTTTTCGCACCTTTCAAATGTAATGTGTGTCTATAGAGTGGCAGCTGTACAGCTGTATAAGTTAAATACATGATGCTATTGTTTTCACATTAATGTCTTCGTTATCGGTATCTTAGGGGCATGGAACACAAGTTTGTTACGTCTGCACGCAGGTTCTCTGCCTAGGATCGTGCTTATGCTCTGATCGAGAAACGTTCCGAACTTCAGAAAGTGGAAGACCTGAAAAATTTCACTTCTACTGCTAGGGCATCTCGATCCTACAGTCATCACACTGCACGACAAAGGTTCTTCGATTTTGGTAGTGTTCCACAAAAATAATAGAGTCTCCTTGATTGCGGAATACAAAAGAAGATCCCAGAGTTGATCATATAAAGAAAATTTACACTGGCCTCCTACAGCGCGAGAAGCAATTTATTCTGCTAGGAGAAGTCACTGTCTATTATGTGAGATCAGCAGAATTTTCGTGCTTGCCTTCTGTAGCGTCCTTGAGTGAAACAAAGAAAGAGAACATCTTTGCAATGCTTGAATTTTATAATGGTATTTCAAGTGCGAACTTAGATCATATACTGCAACTCAGGATGAACATAGGTCATTTCTTTGAGAAATTGTAAAAAATCCTTTGAACCTAGTTTTCTCAAAACTTTTGCTTTACCTGCACGCGTTCTTTATTCCCAACAACTAACGAAAGGAAAAATAAAGAACTACCATACAATTTTTCACTCTCCTCGAAAAAATATTTGTGGTACTTCCATGAGTTAGTTTTTAGGCTCTGCAAATGACCACTAAATGCTGCTATCGAGATGTGACGTTATTAATGGTTTAAAATTTGTCGTTCGCTGTTATTAAAATAATGATAGTTCACAAATTGAACACGATTTCGTTTACAGCGAGCATTTATAGAAATAGTGTTGTGGAAAATATGAAAATTTAATTTGAAAGCTGATTGGTCAGATGAAGCAGAGAGATGGCAAGCGGCTCATAAAGACAATAGATCCCTCAGTCAGAAGTCGTCAGCTGGGATTATGGTTAGAGTGAAACTGAGAAGCACAATAACGGACGCCATTCAATCACAGACAGAGCTGTGAAAAGTATAGAGTCCTACAGGCAGCGCCTGTTCTTGTGAATCTCGAACAGTGTTCACTCACGGATACTACTGTGGACATGAACCGTTATCATAGACCGTAGTCTGAGCAGACAATCTATTGTGAAAGTACATAGTTTAATAGAAATACAACAGCATAAGATGATAGGAAGAATTAATAGAAAGACAAAAACCAACATAACTTTTCAACAAGCGTTCCTGTCTCTTGCGTGGCTGAAGCAGTTGGGATAGGGAAAAAACTGCCTGAAGTTTGGTGTCGGGGCTAAATCGAGATGGAGTTCTTGTTTGGTCTTCAGTCCAAAGACTGGTTTGATGTATCTCTCAGTGCTAGTCTATCCTGCACAATCCTTTTAGTCTGTGGAAAAGTACAGCGAATTACATCCATTTGAACCCGCTTTCTGTATTCAGGTCTTCGTCTTCCTGTAAAATTTTTCACCCTCTCTCCGCCCCCCCCCCTTCCCCGTGCCACCTCCAGCCGCCACCCACCCACACAACCACACACACACACACACACACACACACACACACACACACACACACACTTCCTTCCATTACCAAACAGATAGTTCCTTGATGCTTCAGGATGCCTTCCATCAACCGATCCTTCTTTTAGCAAGCCATGCCATACTTTTTTTTTTTCCTCGATTCGATTTAGTAACATCTTATTTGTTATTCGGTCTCCTATACCACCACCATCAAGAAGCTTCTATACTCTTCTCGTCTGTTTACTGTCCACGTTTCACTCCTGTACAGCCGGCCGGGGTGCCCGAGCGGTTCTAGGCGCAACAGTTTGGAACCGCGCGACCGCTACGGTCGCAGGTTCGAATCCTGCCTCGGGCATGGATGCGTGTGATGTCCTTAGGTTAGTTAGGTTTACGTAGTTCTAAGTTCTAAGGGACTGATGACCTCAGAAGTTAAGTCCCATAGTGCTCAGAGCCATTTGAACCATTTGAACTCCTGTACAAGGCTAAACTCCAAATAAACCCTGAAATTAATATTAGCTGTTAAGAAATTCTTCTTTTTCAGAAATGCATTCCTTGCTGTTACCAGTCTGTATTTTGTATGTCCTCTACTTCGGTCGTCATCATTTATTTTACTGCCCAAATAGGAGAACTCACCTACCACCATTAGCGCCTCAATTGCTAACTTAATTTCTTCGACAGCACCTTATTTAATTCTAATACACTCCTTTACCATTGTTTTACTTTTGTTGATATTGATCTTAAAATATATGTTAAATATTGTACCCATCTCTTTCAACAGTTCTTACAAATTCTTTGCCATCCCTGACAGAATCACATTGTCATAAACAATCCTTAAGTTTTTTTTATTTCTTCCCCCTGTACTTTGATTCTCTTTCCAAATATCTCCTCGGTTTCCTTTATTGTTTACTCAATGTACGAGAGACATTCAATAAGTAACGCAACACATTTTTGTTCTGAAAGCATTTTGGTTTCATGCACGATTCCAGTACACGATATGATTATGTATTCTTTTGGATACGAAACCCTCTTTTTCAACATAATCTTCGCGGCCTTACGTTACCTTACAGGGAGGGCCTGTATGCTGGCAGTAACCCAACTGGTGGACGAGTGTGTGAGCACTACCAACGGAGACGCCCATTTGATGGGTTCCACTGTGCTCCATCGAGCACCTAGAATGAGAGTGTCCGCACGTTACAACATTGAAGGAGGCACACCTGTGTGCGACAGTTTGGCACGACGGAGTTCCGACAGGTTTGCGCTACCTTGTTGTGATGATGACGGACACCTCGCCCAACGACTTACCCTGCTTTTGTTCACTGCGAGATCTCGTAAACATTCTACAAGGCAATGGCGATTCAGAAGTTTGTGGTAAAAATGTAAAATGCATGACAAGTGAAAAAAATGTGGCGATACAAAAACGCGGTGCGAGAGTAGAATATACGACACATACAGGAGAAATACATCCATGTCGAAAAACAGGCCCTAACTGCAAGTGCAGAAGAAAACATTGTGATTTGTTTACTTAAGAAGAAAAGTCAGCTATTTTACGTAATTTTAATGATTTATCTGTGAAAAACAAGCAAGATGTTCACCTCTGTGTGCTGAAGCCTCCCACGGTTGTTTCTCGTCGAAGGTGCTGCACAGATAACCGTTCCTAGAAAAACTTTACGTGAAATATAAGAAAGTAAAATATTTGTGCTTTTTTGTATTTACGTCTATGATCAAACATGGTTCTCTGTTTCTAAATTTCTGAACTCTTATATAAGAAAGTCATGATAATTCCTCTCTCTCTCCCTCTTTTTGCCTCTCTGTATTCTTCCTCACCCCAACGTCTCTCTTGCTCTTTCTCGATCTGCAGTATTCTTAGCCAGACTTTTTTTCTGTAAAATTAATCATTATTAGCCATATAATACTATATATTGTTTTAGGTAACCATTGCAAAACTAGTCGTCTTGTACGCCGCATGGCATTCTGCAGTCTTCATGGTATTGGAGAAGGGAAAGTGAAATGCCTGGCAACACTAACTCCAATGGGATAATTTTCTACTGACAAAACAGGTGTACGTACTAAGAGACCCCACAGAAAATCTTCAGAAACCATAAGTAAGGTAACATGTCTGTCTTCTTCAGATTTAATTTTTATGATTTCATCATATAGTTATAGCAGATCTGCGTGTAGTAATTTTTTCCCTTTATCAAATCTAACAATTTGATGAACACACATGATTTCCTTATAAAGCGAGCCACTATGGGAGGAATAAAAGTAAGAAGTGGTATTTCTCATCAGATCTTAGTATTACGAAAATTTACACTCTCTATCTGGAGAAACATGAGCCCGGAAAATTACTTAAAAATCAAAAGCGGTACTTCACCCTAAAAAGTCAGTGCAGAAGTGAAATACCGATGGTTTGACACAATTCACACAATTTTAATTGTGGGTCTGGTTGTCATGCTACAGACGTACGTTATTCATGTGCAGAGTTAGAGAACAAGCTGAAATTTTGCGCAACTGATGGATTAAAGAGACAGATGACACTAAAATTAGCAATTCACAAACAAAAAGCTTCTGTCTTCTACGACATCATGAAAAAGTTCACAAATCTTGATAGGGAAAAGGGTAATGTGGATATTCTCTGTTTTTATTTCCAGCAAACTCTGCCATGCCCTTTACTTATCGTAAATGAAATATTCTAACTCAGTCAGATTTGGGAATCTAACTTTTGTATTCACATTATAAAAATAACAAAAAGTACAATGTTGATATGGGAAGAAACACTGGGTCATAAGGGTGTTAATGAAGTTGTTTCGTGCCTAAACAGCTACATTACAAGTACCTTATCACCACAAGTTGACACAGTTTACTTGTTCTCCGATGGGCGCATTGGTCAGAATAGAAAATATGGCAATGGTTCACTATCTAACAGCTTTAGTTGCTTCTGGAAGGTTCAAGTACATCAGTCATTGCTTTCCCATGTAAGCCCATAGATTTCTTCCATGTGACGCCAACTTTGCAAAAACAGAAAAAGTTAAAAGAAAGAAAGAAAAGCTAGAAACTCCTAGAGATTGGGAAGATGCCGTCAAGAATGAGGCAAATGTCGACGTAGTACAGATGACAGCTGGTGTTTTCCAGAAACACAAACAATATTTAAGTCAGTATTACAAAATGTCAGTAAGAATCTGAGCTCAGAAATTAGCGTAAAATATTCAAATATACACATAAATATTCGGAAAAAAGCTGTAGCTGCAAAACCAATGAGAGGAACAGATTTCATAATATTTTCCCTTGAGGAAAGATCCTTCCCAGCAGATCACTTTCAGCACTCTGCTATTGTACACCAATACACTGCCCATAAAATCACCAAAGCTGGAAAATCTGAGACGTCTGGTAAAGAACTTATCACCAAAGGGTGCAGGTTTTTTATTCATCACTCACAGGATATTCCCAACCCGAAGTAACAGCGATGGAATCAGGAGAAGAAGAAGAAACAATATAGTGAAAGAAAAATAAGTTATTTGTCAGTGTAGAAAAAATTGTATTTAACATATATTTTTATTTCCAAAGGTTATGATGGTTTATTAATATACTCAATGCCATAAACTAAGTTAAGACGTGAAGAAATATAATTAAAATAATTTTTTTTCAGCAATGTAAATTTTTTTTACCAAGCACTGAAAAACATCCCGGTTCCATGACTAATCATTTGCTCTTAAAGTACGCACTCCACGTACGTGAAACTTGCAGGGAATATAAAAGTGAGCGATTCATAAGACATGACTAAAAATTACATTGTTACAGCAAAACCATCTCTAGGTATAACGTTTTTTGCCTCCCCTCAAATATTTTGTTCAATGGAGTGAGGATGTTTTTCCAATCAAATCTTCAATTGTCAAACGTCAGACGGCCGACTCAAGACCAATCAATTCACCCTTGTCACGCACGATACGTCCAAGACGATATGCAGTTCAACTATCGGTACAGCTGGATACGGCCACAGGCCCACAGGCTCTTACTCCACCACAAGATGCAGATCACTAGCCTCACCCATTAGTTCTCCACAAGGGGAGGACCAGGAAACGAAGATCAAAGAATCACCACTGCTCTCCACCGAGCCTCGGTACAGGGGCCGTATCAGCAAAACGAAACCGCCCTCACATTACACAAAACAATCGAACTATCCTCTACGCACTGAATCTCCTCTGCTGACTGTTCTTGTTGGCCTGGTAGCCAATCCAGACACAGAACTGGGGTTCCCATGCTGGGGAAGCAAGCCTCCACTTTGAGGAGAGGAGCCAATAAGAGGCTCCATAATCTCTCTTGTCCGAAAAAAGAAGATTTAGACTAGGGAGGTATCGTTCTCACGGTAAGCATGGCCTTTTGTTGACAAAAAAGTGTAGCTAGATGGACCACCATCCCTGATTTACGGTGTGGTCTAATCATTCTATACTGACCATTTCCAGTTCCTGATAGAAGGCTGTTAAGCTTCCCAGACAGTTGTGCCCATGAAATATATGTTTTTTGTCGCTCACTAAAAGAGCCTGGCGACTTCCTGGCGTCATGAGGAGCTTACAGTCCCACCTCCTCTAGACATGTATGCCAACCGCTCTGTGCGTATCGTCCCACCTTATAACACGAGAGTGTGGCAGTTTTATGACCTTCCTATCATTTGCACAAAAGCTCAGTTTACAGCAGTCGCTCTTAAATGGTTTCCTCCACCCACTTTCAATCATCCGGCAGTTCTCAGTGATGGACTGCCACCTGGCCAGAGTAAAATGTATTGGGAACTGTTGCCCTTCTGTGTGACCCTAAGCAGAAGGACAAGAAGCTTTCAGCCAGAAGTCCCTCTGCAGGACAGAGCCACTGAACAATGCTTCCCAGAATCACTTGCAAGGTCAGGTCGCCGAGCACAGCATTTATGGTTTACGGCCCCCAATTCATCTCGTTCTCAGTCCCCTCCGCTACAGTCCAACCCTTCCCCCCTCCCCCCTTGGGTACAAGCTCTCTACGAGTTATAAATTCAGTTACAAGAACATTCTACCCAAAACTTCCACATGTAAAGCATTATGGGACTTAACATCTGAGGCAATCAGTCTCCTAGACTTAGAACTACTTAAACCTAACTAACCTAAGGACATCACGCACATCTATGCCCGATGCAGGATTCGAACCTGCGATCGCAGCAGCAGCGCGGTTCCGGACTGAAGCGCTTAGAACCGCTCGGCCACAGCGCCGGCTTTCTTATGTAGAAGAAGTCATTAACCACACATAGAAAATGTAGTGCTGGGGTATACTGTGATCATGATCTAAATATGAATGTTAATTTGACTGACAGTGTAGCTAAAGGTAGAGAGAAGCGTGCCGCCTCTCAATCCTTCCACCTGTTGTTTCCAGTAGAGGAATCCTGATAATTCTGCTGCTTCTTTGCTCAAGCAGCTCCTCATCTGACCTCACGAGGCTGAGTGGACCCTTTCCACACCTCCCTACCACAGAAAAATGCGACGACGTACCGGAATTGGAACCTCGGCCCTTCTGCACCGAAGACAGCTAGGCTACACATTCAACTGAGGTGGCGTCCCTGTTCCCCATTTCCATTTCAAATAACACGTATGATTACTCCTTGGGAGACTCGTGGAGTTGCAATAATTGGCGGAGGTAATTTACACTATTATTTCGCCTGGTCATACAGACTGCGTCGGTGCCATGAGTATTAATTAGAGTCAGGCGTAGACCGACAGACTGGTATTACCACACGTTTCTCAGACGTTCTGACACGACTCCATGGCAATAGATTGGTGTATTGTCTTGATGAAATTACAGGAAGGCTGCAGGGTGTTGTACGAGACCAAATGAATGCATGTAAAGGGACAGTCCCCCCATGAACCATAGACCTTGCCGTTGGTGGGGAGGCTTGCGTGCCGCAGCGATACAGATAGCCGTACCGTAGGTGCAACCACTACGGAGGGGTATCTGTTGAGAGGCCAGACAAACGGGTGGTTCCTGAAGAGGGGCAGCAGCCTTTTCAGTAGTTGCAGGGGCAACAGTCTGGATGATTGACTGATCTGGCCTTGTAACACTAACCAAAACGGCCTTGCTGTGCTGGTACTGCGAACGGCTGAAAGCAAGGGGAAACTACGGCCGTAATTTTTCCCGAGGGCATGCAGCATTACTGTATGGATAAATGATGATGGCGTCCTCTTGAGTAAAATATTCCGGAGGTAAAATAGTCCCCCATTCGGTTCTCCGGGCGGGGACTACTCAGGAGGACGTTGTTATCAGGAAAAAGAAAACTAGCGTGCTACGGATCGGAGCGTGGAATGTCAGATCCCTTAATCGGGCAGGTAGGTTAGAAAATTTAAAAAGGGAAATGGATAGGTTAAAGTTGGATATAGTGGGAATTAGTAAAGTTCGGTGGCAGGAGGAACAACACTTTTGGTCAGGTGAATACAGGGTTATAAATACAAAATCAAATAGGGGTAATGCAGGAGTAGGTTTAATAATGAATAAAACAATAGGAATGCGGGTAAGCTACTACAAACAACATAGTGAACGCATTATTGTGGCCAAGATAGATACGAAGCCCACGCCTACGACAGTAGTGCAAGTCTATATCCCAACTAGCTCTGCAGATGACGAAGAAATTGAAGAAATGTATGATGAGATAAAAGAAATTATACAGATAGTGGAGGAAGACGAAAATTTAATAGTCATAGGTGACTGGAATTCCATATTAGGAAAAGGGAGAGAAGGAAACGTCGAAGGTGAATATGGATTGGGAGTAAGAAATAAAAGAGGAAGCCGCCTGGTAGAATTTTGCGCAGAGCATAACTTAATCACAGCTAACATTTGGTTCAAGAATAATAAAAGAAGGTTGTATACATGGAAGAAGCCTGGAGATACTGACAGGTTTCAGATAGATTATATAATGGTAAGACAGAGATTTAGGAACCTGGTTTTAAATTGTAAGACATTTCCAGGTGCAGATGTGGACTCTGACCACAGTCTATTGGTTATGAACTGTAGATTAAAACTGAAGAAACTGCAAAAAGGTGGGAATTTAAGGAGATGGGACCTGGATAAACTGACTAAACCAGAGGTTGTACAGAGTTTCAGGGAGAGCATAAGGGAACAATTGACAAGAATGGGGGAAAGAAATACAGTAGAAGAAGAATGGGTAGCTTTGAGGGATGAAGTAGTGAAGGCAGCAGAGGATCAAGTAGATAAAAAGACGAGGGCTAATAGAAATCCTTGGGTGACAGAAGAAATATTGAATTTAATTGACGTAAGGAGAAAATATAGTGAAGTCAGCAGAGGATCAAGTAGATAAAAAGACGAGGGCTAATAGAAATCCTTGGGTGACAGAAGAAATATTGAATTTAATTGACGTAAGGAGAAAATATAAAAATGCAGTAAATGAAGCAGGTAAAAAGGAATACAAACGTCTCAAAAATGAGATCGACAGGAAGTGCAAAATGGCTAAGCAGGGATGGCTAGAGGACAAATGTAAGGATATAGAGGCATATCTCACTAGAGGTAAGATAGATACTGCCTACATGAAAATTAAAGAGACCTTTGGAGAAAAGAGAATGACTTGTATGAATACCAAGAGCTCAGATGGAAACCCAGTTCTAAGCAAAGAAGGGAAAGCAGAAAGGTGGAAAGAGTATATAGAGGGTCTATACAAGGGCGATGTACTTGAGGACAATATTATGAAAACGGAAGAGGATGTAGATGAAGATTAAATGGGAGATATGATACTGCGTGAAGAGTTTGACAGAGCACTGAAAGACCTGAGTCGAAACAAGGCCCCTGGAGTAGACAACATTCCATTAGAACTACTGACAGCCTTGGGAGAGCCAGTCCTGACAAAACTCTAGCATCTGGTGAGCAAAATGTATGAGACAGGAGAAATACCCTCAGACTTCAAGAAGAATATAATAATTCCAATCCCAAAGAAAGCAGGCGTTGACAGATGTGAAAATTACCGAACTATCAGTTTAATAAGTCACGGCTGCAAAATACTAACGCGAATTCTTTACAGACAAATGGAAAAACTGGTAGAAGCCGACCTTGGGGAAGATCAGTTTGGATTCCGTAGAAATATGGGGACACGTGAAGCAATACTGACCCTACGACTTATTTTAGAAGCTAGATTAAGAAAAGGCAAACCTACGTTTCTAGCATTTGTAGACTTAGATAAAGCTTTTGACAATGTTGACTGGAATACTCTCTTTCAAATTCTGAAGGTGGCAGGAGTAAAATACAGGGAGCGAAAGGCTATTTACAATTTGTACAGAAACCAGAAGGCAGTTATTAGAGTCGAGGGTCATGAAAGGGAAGCAGTGGTTGGGAAGGGAGTGAGACAGGGTTGTAGCCTCTTCCCGATGCTATTCAATCTGTATATTGAGCAAGCAGTAAAGGAAACAAAAGAAAAATTCGGAGTAGGTATTAAAATCCATGGAGAAGAAATAAAAACTTTGAGGTTCGCCGATGACATTGTAATTCTGTCAGAGACAGCAAAGGACTTGGAAGAGCAGTTGAACGGAATGGACAGTGTCTTGAAAGGAGGATATAAGATGAACATCAACAAAAGAAAAACGAGGATAATGGAATGTAGTCGAATTAAGTCGGGTGATGCTGAGGGAATTAGATCAGGAAATGAGACACTTAAAGCAGTAAAGGACTTTTGCTACTTGGGGAGCAAAATAACTTATGATGGTCGAAGTAGAGAGGATATAAAATGTAAACTGGCAATGGCAAGGAAAGCATTTCTGAAAAAGAGAAATTTGGTAACATCGAGTATAGATTTAAGTGTCAGGAAGTCGTTTCTGAAAGTATTTGTATGGAGTGTAGCCATGTATGGAAGTGAAACATGGACGATACCTAGTTTGGACAAGAAGAGAATAGAAGCTTTCGAAATGTGGTGCTACAGAAGAATGCTGAATATTAGATGGGTAGATCACATAACTAATGAGGAGGTACTGAGTAGGATTGGGGAGAAGAGGAGTTTGTGGCACAACTTGACTAGAAGAAGGGATCGGTTGGTAGGACATGTTCTGAGGCATCAAGGGATCACCAATTTAGTATTGAAGGGCAGCGTGGAGGGTAAAAATCGTAGAGGGAGACCAAGAGATGAATACACTAAGCAGATTCAGAAGGATGTAGGTTGCAGTAGGCACTAACTTACATGAAACGAAACAAGTTCACGGAAAAGACACCAAGCACTTAGCGAAAGTCGGAATGTTGATAAAAAGATACCACAGTCAATATAATAATAGTATAAAATACAGTTTTTCAGCAACAAGCAGGGATTTGTGTAGGAAGATACGTTCAGAGTAGTAGCAGCACTACTGATCGGTCTAGTGATGGGTCACTTCGGAGGCGGACGCACTGAAGCCGTCGCTCAGCTCTCAGTCGATACAGACGCCTGCATCGAGGTCTACGTCTACATCTACATCTACATCTACATAATTACTCTGCACTTCACAATTATGTGTCTGGAAGAGGCTTCAACGACCCACCTTTAAGCTATTTAGCTACCCTTCCACACTCTTAACAGCGTACGATAAAAACGAACAATTAAATCCCTCCATGCGAGCTCTGATTTCAGTTAATTTATTATGATGACCATTTCTCCTTATGTAGGCGGGCGCAACAAAGTATTTTCACATTCTGAGGAGATATTTGGTGATTGGAATTTCCTGAGAAGATCCTGCCGCAAGGAAGAACGCCTCTGTTTTAATGACTGCCACCCGAATTCAGGTATCATATCGAAGTCACTATATCCCCTATCTCGCAGTAATACAAAACGAGCTGCCCTTCTTTGAACTTTTTCTATGTCCTGCATCAATGCTGTCCGATGTGGATCCCACACACCGCAGCAGTTCTCCAGAAGAGGACGGAGAAGCGTAGCGTAGCCAGTTTGTCTATTAGATCTGTTCCATTTCTTAAGATTTCTGCCTATAAACCGCAGTCTTTGCTTTGCGTTCCGCACAGCATTATCTATGAGATCGCTCCAATTTAATTCGTAATTGCAATCCCTAAGTGTTTAGAGGAATTTGCAGCCTTTAGATATGTGTGACATTGTGTAACCGAAATTTAGTGATATTTCTTTTTTTTTTTTGTATTCATATGCATGAATTCAGACATTTCATTATTTAGAGTGAACTGCCACTTTTCGCACCATATAGATACGTTGTCTAAATAATGTTGCGATAGGTTTTCCTCTGATTACTTTACAACATGGTAAATGACAACATCATCTGCAAAATATCTAGTGGGGCTGCTCAGACTGTCTCCTAAGTAGATTAAGTGGATCAGGGACAACAGAGGCCTGAAACACTTCCTTGAGGGATGCGAGGTATTACTTCTTTTGTAGTCGATGGATTTCCGTCTGTTACTAGGAGTCATGATCTTCCTGACAGGAAATCATGAATCCAGTCATGCAACTGAGATTATACAACTGTACAACGTAGCAACATCAGCGGAACGCGGCAAAAGGTATTTTCTCTGCATAAAAATATAAACTGCCACACATTTTCATCTATCATCCAGTAAAGGACAGTTACTATGTTGTCATTAAGAGACATTGTGTTCAGGAATAATAGTGTAAGTTGGGCTACATATCTCCAGTACGGCAGTGATTTATGTAGTTGCAGTACCACTTAGGTTGTGCTTGGCATTACCTGCCAATAGTTACCAGGGAATAGTCAGATACTGTCTCAAAACTAGGTACTTTTCAGCTTATAGTACCCGTACATTACCATAGGCGCCTACCAAAGCCTTACGCTACTCGAAGTCCAGGAGACCCGCACAGAAGAGACAAAGAAACTGGTAAACCTGTCTAATATAGTGTAGCGCCCCTGCAAGTAGGCAGAAGTGCCGCAACACGACGTGGCATGGACTCGACTAATGTCTGAAGTAGTGCTGGAGAGAACTGACATCACGAATCCTGCAGGGATGTTCATAAATACGCAAGAGTACAAGAGAGCGGAGATCTCTCCCGAAAAACACGCTGCAAAGCATCCCAGATATGTTCAGTAACGTTCATGTCTGGGGAGTTTGGTGACCAGCTGAAGTGTTTAACCTCAGAAGACCTCAGAAGAGTGTTCCTGAAACCAATCTGTAGCAATTCTGGGAGTGAGGGATTTGCTGGAATTGTCCAAGTCCGTCGAAATGCACCATTGACATTAATCGATGCAAGTGAGCAGACAGGATGGTTACGTACGTGGAACCTGTCAGGGTCTTATCTAGACGTATCAGGGGTGCCATATCACTCCAGCTGCACGTGCCGCACACCATTACAGAGCCTTCACCAGCTTGAACAGTCCTCTGCTGAGGTGCAGGGTTGTCTCCATACCCGTACATTTCCGTCCGCTCGACACGATTTGAAATGAGACTTGTCTGGCCAGGCAACATGTTTCCAGTCATCAACAGTCCAATGTCGGTGTTGGCGGGCCCAGGCGAGGCGTAAAGCCTTGTGTCGTGCAGTCATCAAGGGTACACAAGTGGGCCTTCGGCTCCGAAAGTCCATATCGACGATGTTTCATTGAACGGTTCGCACGCTGACATTTTTTGATGGCCCAGCATTGAAATCTGCAGCAACTTATGTCACGTCCAACGATTGTCTTCAGTCATCGTTAATCCTGTTCTTGCAGGATTTATTTCCGGCCTCAGATTTCATGTTTCATCGGATTCCTGCTATTCAGGGTACATTCGTGAAATGGTCGTACGAGAAAATCCCCACTTCATCCTAACACGGAGATGCTATGTGACATCGCTCGTGCGCCAACTGTAACACCACGTTCAAACTCACTTAATCTTGATAACCCGCCATTGTAGCAGCAGTAAGCGATCCAACAACTGCACCAGACACTTGTTGTGTTATAGGAGTTGGCAACCGCAGGGCCTTATTCTGCCTGTTTGCATATCTCTGTATTTGAATACGCATGCCTGTACCAGTTTATTTGGCGCTTCAGTGTATTTTCCATGCTTCGAGCATCTAGTAGCGGCCGTCGTACAAAAACCGTAACCTCTGCGCTAGAGATAGGAATTTGACTTGCTAGAGTTTCGATGAAAACGCCAAAGTTTCGATAACTTCATAAATCATGTTGAACTATGCTCCACGCTCTTGACTGAATATGCTAATCATCGTAATTTTACTGTAAGAGCGGTTGCTTTAAAAGGCTGTAATTTTGGTTGATCTACCTGAACATCTGTTCTAAGCTTACAAGAAAATAACAGTTTAGGCACACGAAAAAATAACATGCAACTGAAGCGAATTTGAATGGAACTAAGTTATTGTTTTCTATTGACTAAAAATGTATTTGCTCTTCCACTGACTTTGTCTACCATCTGTAAAAGAACGTAGGCATTCTGCAACACAAAGAAAATGAAGATGAATCAAACAGTTCTAGGATAGCGAGGGAATATTTTTTTGTTCCATTTCCTCATTGCGTGACCTTAATTGCAGTGCATTGAGTAATCCGAAACAAAATGCGTGCCAAGGTCAGTATTAGGATTTCCTTTTCTTCGCAGTGCCCATTCACATGTATCATCGAACACAAAATCTCATCGTGTTATATGCCTGGGAAAAACTCCATAAAAAGAAACCACCGTCTGAAGAGGCCTTGAAGGCCCAACGGTACCGACCGGTCGCCGTGTCATCCTCAGCCCTTGGGCGTCACCGGAAGCAGAAATGGGGAGGGGTGGGGGGGCAGTAGTGTGGTCAGCGCAGTGCCCTCTTGGCTGTTGTCAGTTTTCGTGGCCGGTGCCACTACTTCTCAATCAAGCAGCTCCTCAATTCGTCTCACAAGGCCTGAGTGAACCAGCTCGCCAACAGCACTCGGCAGACCTGGACAGTGACCCACATAAACCCCATCACCCTTCGTGTATGCTAAACGCCCAGTAATTGCTCATTCTTCCTGAATTTGAGAAAAAAGACAGTGATAACCACGACAATGATGATGATAACACGGCCTGTCAGCAGTGATTGGCTAATTTGTCGGCTGGTTTGCGTGAGAATGGAATGTGGAAGTTGTTTGCTGGTTATGGCAGGCATCGTAATGTTGTTTTAATTTATGTTCAGTTTGTTATAGCACATTGGTAGAAAAGGAGAAACCGATCAAATGGAGAATTCTTAAAATGAGAAACAAAGTGTAATTGTGTAGATCATGCAAACTATAAAACTTGAAAACGTGATGACTCGTTTCAGTTGACTAAGCGACCATCTTCAGACCACTCTTGATAAAATATATGTAAGCATGTAGAGTACTGAAACCCCTGCATCGTTTATGCAGCTTGGAGCGTGTCCGTATGAGTAACACTTTCAATAACAAATTGAATTCTTAGTAATATATATTTATATGGATATGATGTCTGTTCTTTCGGACATGTCCCAAAGAACAGAAACCATTGATGACCTGCAGCCGTCTTGAAACAGACACCATATCCATATATGTATATAGTTCTGGCAATACCGGCCATGACCTTCCTCTTCTGTGCGGATGCACACATATTACACGAACTCTTACGGGACTTGGTAATAATGTCTTCCACGAGTAATGAGTGTGATGGGTGGGGACACTACGAATGTAGTGTGTGGACATATTAGGTGACAATGTGGGTCTCGCGAGAGGCGTGCGCGAGATAGTCCCTGCAGTCGCCCTATCCTCCGTGCCCTCGGTGACTCAGATGGACGTCGGACCTCGACGTCGCCTGGCGACGTTTCCTAATATCTATGGCTATGTGTCCTATCTCACGCCGTGTACTGAAGGAGGCAGTGGGACAGCTATTCTTTTAAAGGAAGGCATTGAGGTAGACGACGTGATTTACCTACCATCGGCTAGGGGTCCTGCTGTGACTTTCCACGGTGTCCGAGTCATCAATGTTCACGCTCCCTCGGGCACGGCCATGCGACGGGAACGGTCGCGATTCTATTCAGAACAGGCCGCTCCTTTGTTTATAGGCCGCTACGACCATATTATTCTTGACGGCGACTTCAATTGTGTGTTATCCCAGTAGTACCAACGTCCCCATTTCACCACATGCCAGGAACTCAAGCTGCTCGTGCATGAATTGAACCTCACCGATACTTGAGACCGCCTGGATATACGTACGTCACCAGCCATTCAGCAAGTCGTCTTGACCGTGTTTACGTTTCCCAAAGACTCGTAACTGCCACGCTCGACGCTGAGTTATGGCCTACATCGTTTTCCGACCATATCGCCTACATTTGCACTGTTTCGCTCCAGAGGCAGAAAGTGTGGCGCGGTCGAGGCCTGTGGAAGCTGAACGTCGCCCATCTCAAGGATCTCGAATGCAGGCAGGTCATAGAAACGACGTGGAATACCTGTGTGAGACGCCTTCCAGCCGGCCGGAGTGGCCGAGCGGTTCTAGGCGCTGCAGTCTGCAACCGCACGACCGATACGGTCGCAGGTTCGAATCCTGCCTCGGGCTTGGATGTGTGTGATGTTTTTAGGTTAGTTAGGTTTCACTAGTTCTAAGTTCTAGGGGACTGATAACCTCAGAAGTTAAGTCCCATAGTGCTCAGAGCCATTTGAACCATTTTGAACGGCTTCCAGCGTATCCTTCAACACTCGGGTGGTGGCTCGACTGCACCAAGCCTGCTTTACGTCGTTCGATGATGATTTACTGTTGCGACAAAATGCTGTGGCAACGACATACCATGGAATACTATTTCACAATTTTCCGGGAACTCGCAAACCATGCCCCCTCTGTTCAACGACAGGTTAAAATTCAACGTATTAAGGCGAAGATAGTTTCTCTTATGCGTCACCGCCTTGAAGGCACAATGGTACGCGCAAGATGTCATGATTGCGTGCCAAGAGAGCCCCCGTCCATGTACCATATTATCCGAGAGAAGCAGCGGTGTCGGAGAAAGCTGGTCAACGCCCTAGACATGCCATATGGTCGTCGATTGACGTCCCGGAATGACGTCGTAAAAGCCTTTGTGGATCACCAGTTCTATGCAACAGAGGACCATAACTTAGCGGTAACTACTAATGTCCCCAGTTCCTTGACGGGTACCCTGGATGGGGCTGCTGCGGAGATCCTCACAGCGAAAATTATGTCTGATGACGTCGCCGATGCTCTTCATAAGGGTGCGGCGAATAAAGCCCCAGTACCAGATGGGTTCCCGCTGGAGTTTTACCGCACATTCCACGAGATCATGGGCTCACGCTGGACTGCGATGTATGAAGAACTGATGAATCCTGACCTTCCCCTCCCACCGAATTCGTAGAAGGCTTGCTTATCCCGGTCCCCAAGCCATCGGGAGGTCGGGGAGTTGGGTATTATCGGCCGTTAACCATGCTAAATTGTGACTTTACCCGGATTCTTGCCGCTCGTCTTCGGTGCGTCATTCCTCTAGTCATCTCTCTGGATCAAACGTGCTTTGGTGGCGACAGTAACATTCAGACGGCACTCAGCGACTACCGTGACGTCATAGCACTGGCCACGACCTGCCGCCTTCGCGGTGCCTTAGTGGCAGTGGACTTCGACCACACCTTTGGTAGAGTGAGTCATGCCTTTCTAGAATACGTATTCGGACGGATGGCCTTTCCCTACAGGTTTATACGCATCGACTTGCGGCTCCTCCGAGGTGCCACGTCGCGAGTGTTGGTCAATGGCCGTGTGGCGGGCCCTGTTAATGTCATGCGGTCGGTCCGTCAAGGCTGTCCGCTGTCGATGCTGTTTTCGCCATTGCCCTTGAGCCACTGTTACACGTTTTGAGGATCCGGCTCACAGGGATAACAATTATGGGGAATGCTTTCATCTGCCTCGCCTATTCAGATGACGTGGTGTTCTTGGTTCTATCGGAGGATGAAGTGAGAGAGGTACTGGCACGGATTAACCAGTACGGGACTGCTGCGGGCATCCGTGTGAATCTGACGAAATCTAGTGCTATGTCCGTCGGTAGAGGTCTTCCAGCAGAGTGTGGCTCCATTGGGCTCCATTGCCATTAGTGGACAAGCTCAAACTGCAAGTAGGCTGTTTAGGTTTTTATGTTGGTAACGCCACGTAGCGCTCTGTATGAAAATCACTGACTAAGCTGTGTGCAGTCTGTGGCTGGTTAGAATTGTTGGAATATTCGCTATTGTAGTGTTGGGCAGTTGGATGATGTGAACAGAGCGTAGCGCTGCGCAGTTGGAGGTGAGCCGCCAGCAGTGGTGGATGTGGGGAGAGAGATGGCAGAATTTTAAGAGCGAATGATCTGGACGTGTGTCCGCCAGAAAGAGTAAATTTGTAATACTGGATATCATGAACACACACACACACACACACACATATATATATATATATATATATATATATATATATATATATATATATATAATGACTTCTGAACATTATTAAGGTAAATAGATTGTTCGTTCCCTATCAAAATCTTTCATTTGCTGACTATACCTATCAGTAGTTAGTGCCTTCAATAGTTAGAATCTTTTATGTTTATCTTTAGTGGCACTCGCTTGAGAGTTGGCAGTACTCTTATAGGATTTAAAGGTTGGCTACACCGCGCACACACAAGCTCTGGAATCTAAGATATTGTTGTCGCGCTTCGCAGCGTACGGATTAATTTAGTGGCTGTTTGGAAGCCAGTGTAGGAGCCCGCCTGCTGTGGTGCGCACGTATGTTGGGCGAGGGGTCGTCGCCGAGCTGCCGTACTGCCGTGTCCGCCAGCAGCGACACAGGATTTGGTATTGAGTTGATATTTTTTATAATTTGTAGCGCGCTTATTAATTTAAAGAAAAGGTTTTGTGTATGTGCGTAGCAGCAGACGGTAATTTTGATAATGATAGGAGTTTAATTCTTAAGGGAAACCATTGTTAGGCGAATAGACTAAGTATTGATGTTTGTCATTGATTTCCTTTGTAATTGTCAGGGAATTGTTTCACTGTGTGTTTAATTGAGAAGTATTTCAGTCTGTCTCAAGAGTTTGATTAATTTGTAATATTGCTTTAATTCCACTGGAGGCAGCGATTGTTCAAAGAGCTTCTAGCGTTTTGTTAATTGAATGAGAAAGAATCGCTTTCATAATATAGTTTTTGAAAAAAGGAATTACTTGTTTGCGTTATCATTTATCGAATTTAGATTTGACCAAACCCTTTCTATTGAATTATATGTAGTTGCAGTAAGTAGCAGCAGCCGCAGCAACAGCAGGAGACGCCATACAGAACATGCATTGCACTCAGCATGAATAATAGTTTTTTTTATGTTTTTGTCAAATAATGGAATGCAGCAGATCAAGCAGTGTCAACAGAAAGACCAAGTAAGTTATTTGTTGCGCACAGGACCAATTAAAAAAATAATAAACTTTAGGCGATGTCTGTAATAGTAAAGTTAACAAGAGTACAAGCACGAGATTTTCAGTAGAAAACACGAGATAAGAAGATAGAGCTTTCGACCTTCACGTTGTATTGCAGTAGTTCGAGTAACGAAGATTTTTGTGAGGTAAGTGATTCATGAAAGGTATAGGTTATTGTTAGTCAGGGCCATTCTTTTGTGGGGATTATTGGAAGTCAGATTGCGTTGCGCTAAAAATACTGTGTGTCAGTTTAGTGATGATCAGAATAAGTAAAGAGAGTAATGTCTGAGTACGTTCAGTTTTGCTCAGCTGTTTGAAAATAAAATAACGTAGAGGTTTATCAGCCCAGTAATTCATTAAATTTTCAAAGGGGATGTTTCAAAGTGTTTGGGGATCACCTTCACACTTGATATATACCACACGATCTCATTTAACTATTTTTTTTTCCTTTATTGTGATTTCATTCCCCTGCCCCATATGGGCAGGGGAGGGCTGTCAGCGGCAGAATCCACCGCTCTTCAGCCGAGTGACACGACAACTAAAACAAGAATAAAATTATACATACATAAGGAGATAAAAAAGGGGAACATAAAACAGAGTAAGGGGAGAAAATGGAGGTAAAAATACACTGTCATTTAACTATAAACGCCTGCCTGCTTCAAGCTATCCGCGCGAACGTTCGTGGCAACCTCCTGAGAGCATTGGACACGTTACAAAGGGTGGATTTTGTTAACACTCATCTAGTCTCGCGAATGCCCCATTTAGCACAGATTTTACCGATGCCAAAACCAATGGCACACAGACTTCAGACGGCGTTCGGCTACTTTGTAAGCGCGGGTCTTATCCTCAAAGTCCGCTACGACACGCTGACACTTCCTCCTCGAGATGGCGGCCTCGGCCTTGTCAACGTCCAAGCGAGAGCAGCTGCCCTTTATGTAAGTACGGTGGTTAAGTCGTGGACCCGCCGCCGAACCGGATTATCGGGAAGCCTGATTGACGAACTGGACCCTCCCTATTGAGTGCCACCTGTTGCAGTAGCCCATATTTCTTCCTCGCTCTCACATGTCAGGACCTTTTTCATCGAATACAGTTATGTCCATACCGACTTGCCTAGTACCAGAAACCCTACCGCACGTGATGTTTACGGCCCAATGATGAGAAATCATACTAGGAAAGTTGTGAAAAACCGACATCCTACAATCGCATGGTCCGTGGTTTCGCGTTCTGTGCACCATATCCTCCTCCACACGATCGCTCGTCCGACCTGGCATCTGGTCGTTAATGGAAAATACATGATACAACTTCCTCTACTGCCATAAAAATTACAGATTCGCCGCTGTGTTCTCGTTGTCACACGCTTGATTCGGACGAACATCGAATGATGTGCGGATCTTCTGCAGAGGTGTGGTAGCAGATTCAGAAGATGCTTCCCTTTATTCTACGTACGGTTTCCCATGCCATTACACCGCAATCTCTTCTGTTCCCAGATGAGACATACTTCCCACGTACGAAGACCAACGCTGTGATCTGAATAAAAGGCCTCTCGATGTCTTATTTGTTCCATGAAGGTGATAATAGTGTTCTTGATTTTTGGCCGTTCCTGCAAGATCACTTTACTTTTCTCGTGTACCATCCGCGTCAGTACTATGCCAACTTTTTGGGTAGTGCCTTCCTCGATCCCCCCTGCAGCTGGGTTGTCCCAGGTATGAGAAGGTGATTGCAGTGAGATTGTGTAACACCAGGACTCGATCCAATATATCGGCAAATGCAATATTCTTCGTGAAGACGTGCCTGGAACATGCCTGACTGCCTTGGAATTCAGTGTGCGTCTACCCACAAGTTGGCGGGATGCGGATGTCATTTTGTCTGTTCTGCCAGGAGGGCGTTTTCTTTAAATACTATAATTCCCTTTTTATTTTGTTATTGATGGTAGTTACACATAATTGTTTTTCGCCTGGAGGGCGTCCTATGTGATCTCAACAAATATATAAAAATAAGTAAATAAATAAATTAGTATGTTAAAAAAGATGGATAGAGCGTCTGACATGTAAGCAGGGGATCCTGGGTTCTAGTCCCAGTCGGGGCACACATTTTCACCTGTCCCCGTTGATATATATCAACGCCCGTCAGCAGCTAAAGGTATTACTATATAGTTCTTAGTAAGGATGGTTTAGAAACAGTTGGTTTTACATTGCTGTTTATTCAGTTTGTTAATGAAAGTTTTATTCCCGGCTATATAGACGATGCAGGATTCTCTGTGCGGTTATTGCTGGCATATACACTCCTGGAAATAGAAAAAAGAACACATTGACACCGGTGTGTCAGACCCACCATACTTGCTCCGTACACTGCGAGAGGGCTGTACAAGCAATAATCACACGCACGGCACAGCGGACACACCAGGAACCGCGGTGTTGGCCGTCGAATGGCGCTAGCTGCGCAGCATTTGTGCACCGCCGCCGTCAGTGTCAGCCAGTTTGCCGTGGCATACGGAGCTCCATCGCAGTCTTTAACACTGGTAGCATGCCGCGACAGCGTGGACGTGAACCGTATGTGCAGATGACGGACTGTGAGCGAGGGCGTATAGTGGGCATGCGGGAGGCCGGGTGGACGTACCGCCGAATTGCTCAACACGTGGGGCGTGAGGTCTCCACAGTACATCGATGTTGTCGCCAGTGGTCGGCGGAAGGTGCACGTGCCCGTCGACCTGGAACCGGACCGCAGCGACGCACGGATGCACGCCAAGACCGTAGGATCCTACGCAGTGCCGTAGGGGACCGCACCGCCACTTCCCAGCAAATTAGGGACACTGTTGCTCCTGGGGTATCGGCGAGGACCATTCGCAACCGTCTCCATGAATCTGGGCTACGGTCCCGCACACCGTTAGGCCGTCTTCCGCTCACGCCCCAACATCGTGCAGCCCGCCTCCAGTGCTGTCGCGACAGGCGTGAATGGAGGGACGAATGGAGACGTGTCGTCTTCAGCGATGAGAGTCGCTTCTGCCTTGGTGCCAATGATGGTCGTATGCGTGTTTGGCGCCGTGCAGGTGAGCGCCACAATCAGGACTGCATACGACCGAGGCACACAGGGCCAACACCCGGCATCATGGTGTGGGGAGCGATCTCCTACACTGGCCGTACACCACTGGTGATCGTCGAGGGGACACTGAATAGTGCACGGTACATCCAAACCGTCATCGAACCCATCGTTCTATCATTCCTAGACCGGCAAGGGAACTTGCTGTTCCAACAGGACAATGCACGTCCGCATGTATCCCGTGCCACCCAACGTGCTCTAGAAGGTGTAAGTCAACTACCCTGGCCAGCAAGATCTCCGGATCTGTCCCCCATTGAGCATGTTTGTGACTGGATGAAGCGTCGTCTCACGCGGTCTGCACGTCCAGCACGAACGCTGGTCCAACTGAGGCGCCAGGTGGAAATGGCATGGCAAGCCGTTCCACCGGACTACATCCAGCATCTCTACGATCGTCTCCATGGGAGAATAGCAGCCTGCATTGCTGCGAAAGGTGGATATACACTGTACTAGTGCCGACATTGTGCATGCTCTGTTGCCTGTGTCTATGTGCCTGTGGTTCTGTCAGTGTGATCATGTGATGTATCTGACCCCAGGAATGTGTCAATAAAGTTTCCCCTTCCTGGGACAATGAATTCACGGTGTTCTTATTTCAATTTCCAGGAGTGTATTTTACCACGAGTGACATCAAGATCGGTGTTTAGTCAAGTGAAACTAGTCGTCAGATTTTAATGTTTTAATAGTGCACGCGATCTAGGCAATTACAAAAACAATTCAATTTTTCTAAAAATTTTAATAATTATGTTAAAAAAGGAGAACAATGTGTAGCCTTTCACTTGACATTGAAACCGTTTCAAAAAACCCACTTCAGTTTGTTTAATATACAAACAAGGCACGTAGATAGCGGAAACAAAGGTCATTGTCATTTTTTATTACAGTGTTTGTCCTCTCAGAGCATTTGCGCCGTCACTATTGATTTAAACTGACGTAACGTTAAACTGCACTGAAGCGCCAAAGAAACTAGTACAGGCATGCATATTGAAATACGGAGATATGTAAACAGGCAGAATATGGCGCTTCGGTTGGAAACGCCTATATAACCCAACAAGTGTCTAGCGCAGTTGTAAGATCCGTTACTGCTGCTACAATGGCGGGTTATGAAGATTTAAGTGAGTTTGAACGTGGTGTTATAGTCGGCGCACGAGCGATGAAACACAGTGTCTCCAAGGTAGCAATGAAGTAGGGATTTGCCCGTACGACCATTTCACGAGTGTACCATAAATATCAGGAATCTGGTAAAACATGAAATCTCCGACATCGCAGCGGCCGGAAAAAGATACTGCAAGAAAGGGACCAACGATGACTGAAGAGAATTATTCAGCGTGACAGAAGTGTAACCCTTCCGCAAGTTGCCGCAGATTTCAGTGCTGGGAGCGTGCGAACCATTCAACGAAACATCATCGAAATGGGCTTTCGGAGCCGAAGGCCCACTCTTATACCATTGATGAGTGCACGACACAAAGCTTTACGCCTCGCCTGGGCCCGTCAACATCGACGTTGGACTGCTGCTGCCGGCCGGAGTGGCCGAGCGGTTCTAGGCGCTACGATCTGGAACCGCGCGACCGCTCCGGTCGCAGGTTCGAATCCTGCCTCGGGAATGGATGTGTGTGATGTCCTTAGGTTAGTTAGGTTTAAGTAGTTCTAAGTTCTAGGGGACTGATGACCTTAGGAGTTAAGTCCCATAGTGCTCAGAGCAATTTGAACTATTTTTTGGACTGTTGATGACTGGAAATACGTTGACTGGGCGCACGAGCCTCGTTTCAAATTGTATAGACAGGATGGAAGTGTACGGGTATGAAGACCTCATGCACCCATGGACCATGCATGTCCGCAGGGGACAGTTGAAGCTGATGGAGGCTCTGTAATGGTGTGGGTCGTGTGCACTTGGAGTGATATGGAACCCCTGATACGTCTAGATACGACTCTGACAGGTGACACGTACGTAATAAGCATCCTGTCTGATCACCTGCAGCCATTCATGTGCATGGTGCATTCCGACGGACTTGGACAATTCCAGAAGAGCCATGCGACACCCCTCACGTCTAGAACGGCTATAAGGTGGCTTCTGGTTGACTTTAAACACTTCCGCCGGCCACCAAATTCCCAAGAGATGAACATTACTTAGCATATCTGGGATGCCTTGCAATTCGCTGTTCAGAAGTTACCTCCACTCTTACGGATTTATGGACAGCCCTGCAGGATTCATGGTGTCAATTCCCTCCAGCACTACTTCAGACATTAGTCGAGTCCATACCACGTTGTGTTGTGGCACATCTGCGTTCTCGCGGAGGCTCTATACGATATCAAGCAGGTGTACCAGTTTCTTTCGCTCTTAGTATGTAATCGTCTTTTCTGCTCTGTAGTCACGCAGGCTTCTCGTTATCTCCTGCCAGTGCCGCTGATACTGCAGAAAAACTGAAGAGTTGCTGTAGGTTAGTATATGCGCACCGGCGTTTGGCCAACAAGGATCTAGGTGCTGTTGAGCACCAACGCCTCACCATTTTTGGGATGAGCTACGAGAGGGGCCAGCTGATGACGTGCCTCTGTTATCTGGCGCAGACAATGGACAGAAACCGAGAATTAACGCTCCCGGCACGACTCGCCTCTGAGCGAAGAGTTCCGCCTCTCGTCGCTACAACGCATGGAGCGAACGGGAAGGGCGGCCGCCGTTTATCTGCCATCGGTCTGGACCGCTCCGACCTTTCAGGCCGGCGCGAAATCGGCGCGCGGCGCGTCCGTCGCTTTCCAGCGGTGAAACTCAGTGAGTCACGACGCGCCGGGCTACGAAGCCCGGACCTGTGTCTGGCCGGCAAACTCTCTACAGGCTGGAACAGGGCGTAGCGGTCACAGTGTCGTACTAAGTGTCGCTGTAAACAGGCTTTTCTTTCTTCAACGCAGGTGCTTTTCGCGAACATTTATTAATTTATTATACGAGGTGCATTCAAGTTCTAAGGCCTCCGATTTTTTTTCTAATTAACTACTCACCCGAAATCGATGAAACTGGCGTTACTTCTCGGCGTAATCGCCCTGCAGACGTACACATTTTTCACAACGCTGACACCATGATTCCATGGCAGTGGCGAAGGCTTCTTTAGGAGTCTGTTTTGACCACTGGAAAATCGCTGAGGCAATAGCAGCACGGCTGGTGAATGTGTGGCCACGGAGAGTGTCTTTCATTGTTGGAAAAAGCCAAAATCACTAGGAGCCAGGTCAGGTGAGTAGGGAGCATGAGGAATCACTTCAAAGTTGTTATCACGAAGAAACTGTTGCGTAACGTTAGCTCGATGTGCGGGTGCATTGTCTTGGTGAAACAGCACACGTGCAGCCCTTCCCAGACGATTTTGTTGCAGTGCAGGAAGGAATTTGTTCTTCAAAACATTTTCGTAGGATGCACCTGTTACCGTAGTGCCCTTTAGAACGAAATGGGTAAGGATTACGCCCTCGCTGTCCCAGAACATGGACACCATCATTTTTTCAGCACTGGCGGTTACCCGAAATTTTTTTGGTGGCGGTGAATCTGTGTGCTTCCATTGAACTGACTGGCGCTTTGCTTCTGGATTGAAAATTGGCATCCACGTCTCATCCATTGTCACAACCGACGAAAAGAAAGTCCCATTCATGCTGTCAACATTGCTTGGCAACATGCCACACGGGCAGCCATGTGGTCGTCCGTCAGCATTCGTGGCACCCACCTTGATGACACTTCTCGCATTTTCAGGTCGTCATGCAGGATTGTGTGCATAGAACCCACAGAAATGCCAACTCTGGAGGCGATCTGTTCAACAGTCATTCGGCGATCCCCCAAAACAATTCTCTCCACTTTCTCGATCATGTCGTCAGACCGGCTTGTGCGAGCCCGAGGTTGTTTCGGTTTGTTGTCACACGATGTTCTGCCTTCATTAAACTGTCGCACCCACGAACGCGCTTTCGACACATCCATAACTACATAACCACTTGTCTCCTTCAACTGTCGATGAATTTCAATTGGTTTCACACCACGCAAATTCAGAAAACGAATGATTGCATGCTGTTCAAGTAAGTAAAACGTCGCTATTTTAAGTATTTAAAACAGGTCTCATTCTCGCTGCTGGCGGTAAAATTCCATCTGCCGTACGTTGCTGCCATCTCTGGGACGTATTGACAATGAATGCGGCCTCATTTTAAAACAATGCGCATGTTTCTATCTCTTTCCAGTCCGGAGAATAAAAAATCAGAGGCTTGAATGCACCTCGTACGTAGGCCCTTCGAAGCGTAATGCAACACATTTTTTTTCTGAAAGCTACTTGGTTTTATTTAGAGTTCTAACACACTATACAGGGTGTTTATAAATGAATATAGTTGTTTTAACGCTTTATGATATTTATTATATTAAACTTACAGTTATAAATGATACATCAAATGAAAGAGCAACTCAGTTTTACCAAGAACCTTATAAATGTTCAATGTGAGCACCATTGATCATACGGCACACATCAAGTCTATAGCCAAGTCTTTCCCAAACGTTGATAAGTGTCAAATGTCAGGATGATTCCTTTGAAAGGGCACGGCCGATTTCGTTCCCCATCCTTCCCTCACCCGAGCTTGCGCTCCGTCCCTAATGACCTCGTTGTCGATGGGACGTTAAACACTAATCTCCTCCTCCGTTGATAAGCGTGTCCTCAGTGATTGTAGCAATGGCTGGTTCAATCCGGTTTCTTAATTCAGGGAGGTCTGCTGGTAGCGGAGGCACGTACACACGATCCTTGATGAAGCCCCAAATGAAAAAATCACATGGCGTTAGGTTGGGTGATGGTGGAGACCGAGACGTGTAACCAATGGCACCCCATACCATCAAGCGGGGTGATACGCCAGTATGGGGATGACGAATACACACTTGCAATGTGCGTTCACCGCGATGTCGCCAAACACGGATGCGACCATCATGATGCTGTAAACAGAGCCTGGATTCATCCGAATAAATAACGTTTTGCCATTCGTGCAACCAGGTTCGTCGCTGAGTACACCATCGCTGGCGCTCCTGTCTGTAATGCATCGTCAAGGGTAACTGCAGCCGTGGTCTCCATGCTACTGCAACCGTCGTCGAACTGTTTGTGCAGATGGTTGTTGTCTTGCAAACGTCTCCATCTGTTGACACAGGGATCGAGACGTGGCTGCACGATCCGTTACAGCCATGCGGATAAGATGCCTGTCATCTCGACTGCTAGTGATACAAGGCCGTTGGGATCCAGCACGGCGTCCCGTATTACCCTCCTGAACCCACCGATTCCATATTCTGCTAAAAGTCACTGGATCTCGGCCAACACGAGCGGCAATGTCGCGATACGATAAACCGCAATCGCGATAGGCTACAACTCGACCTTTATCAAAGTCTGAAACGTGAATGTACGCATTTCTCCTCCTTAGACGAGGCATCACAACAACGTTTCACCAGGCAACGCCTGTCAACTGCTGTTTGTGTATGAGAAATCGGTTGGAAACTTTGCTCATGTCAGCACGTTGTAGGTGTCGCCACCGGCGCCAACCTTGTGTGAATGCCATGAAAAGCTAATCATTTGCATATCACAGCATGTTCTTCCTGTCGGTTAAATTTCGCGTCTGTAGCACGTCATCTTTGTGGTGTAGCAATTTTAGTGGCCAGTAGTGTAGTTCTAAGTCTAGGGGACTTATGACCTCAGATGTTAAGTTACATAGTGCTTAGAGCCATTTGAAGCAATCTTCCAGTTCCCACGAGACTCCCACTGGTATTCGTTACATAGACAGCTATTACACAATTTTGTTCTTTGGGACACATTTGCACTAAATTTGTAGTGCGTAAACTTTTTGCTAGCCCCACGATGGAAGAACTGTTTTGTGTGGAGATCAGTTTGTTGGTGCCGCCCTGGATGCTTGAGAAAGTAATTTTCGGGCTGTCCATAAAGTCCTGCTATCATTGCAAAAAACCATAACACCGAAATTGTTAGAGACAGGACACCGTGGTTTGTTGTAAAAAAAGTTTAGCAGCTCTCAAAATTTTTCTTTTATGCCAAAATTTCAGTGTGTGTCCCACTAGTCGCTACTAGAACACCAAGGCGATATTCGAGTATACCTACGATTCGAGCGCGAAGAGTATCAATGTACGAGGTGCATTCAAGTTCTAAGGCCTCCGATTTTTTTTCTCCGGACTGGAAAGAGATAGAAACATGCGCATTGTTTTAAAATGAGGCCGCGTTCATTGTCAATACGTCCCAGAGATGGCAGCACCGTACGGCAGATGGAATTTTACCGCCAGCGGCGAGAATGAGAACTGTTTTAAATACTTAAAATGGCGACGTTTTCCTTACTTGAACAGCGTGCAATCATTCGTTTCCTGAACTTGCGTGGTGTGAAACCAACTGAAATTCATCGACAGTTGAAGGAGACATATGGTGATGGAGTTATGGATGTGTCGAAAGTGTATTCGTGGGTGTGACAGTTTAATGAATGCAGAACATCATGTGACAACAAACCGAAACAACCTCGGGCTCGCACAAGCCGGTCTGACGACATGATCGAGAAAGTGGAGAGAATTATTTTGGGGGATCGCCGAATGACTGTTGAACTGATTGCCTCCAGAGTTGGCATTTCTGTGGGTTCTGTGCACACAATCCTGCATGACGACCTGAAAATGCGAAAAGTGTCATCCAGGTGGGTGCTACAAATACTGACGGACGACCACACGGCTGCCCCTGTGGCATGTTGCCAAGCAATGTTGACTTTCTTTTCGTCGGTTGTGACAATGGATGAGACGTGGATGCCATTTTTCAATCCAGAAACAAAGCGCCAGTCAGCTCAGTGTAAGCACACAGATTCACCGCCACCAAAAAAATTTTGGGTAACCGCCAGTGCTGAAAAAATGATGGTGTCCATTTTCTGGGACAGCGAGGGCGTAATCCTTACCCATTGCGTTCCAAAGGGCACTACGGTAACAGGTGCATCCTACGAAAATGTTTTGAAGAACAAATTCCTTCGTGCACTGCAACAAACACGTCCGGGAAGGGCTGCGCGTGTGCTGTTTCACCGAGACAACGCACCCGCACATCGAGCTAACGTTACGCAACAGTTTCTTCGTGATAACAACTTTGAAGTGATTCCTCATGCTCCCTACTCACCTGACCTGGCTCCTAGTGATTTTGGCTTTTTCCAACAATGAAAGACACACTCCGTGGCCGCACATTCACCAGCCGTGCTGCTATTGCCTCAGCGATTTTCCCGTGGTCAAAACAGACTCCTAAAGAAGCCTTCGCCGCTGCCAGGGAATCATGGCGTCAGCGTTGTGAAAAATGTGTACGTCTGCAGGGCGATTACGTCGAGAAGTAACGCCAGTTTCATCGATTTCGGGTGAGTAGTTAATTAGAAAAAAACGTCGGAGGCCTTAGAACTTGAATGCACCTCGTAAATTCGTCAGACTGATCCATCCTACGGCTGCAAGTTGCTAACAGGTGTGAGAGAACTCGCAGAGGACTCGCCGCCGCGCAGTGACGCTTTCTCGTGCCGCACGTGGGACGGTCTGCTTCTCAGTCGGTCGTTCAACCTCGGCCGTGCGCAGCTCCGCACCAGACAGGTCTGCCGCCGCCACCGCGCTAGCTTCCCACCGGTTTCTACCGCACGTGAGTCGCTTGCAGAAATGCACGACCACTTTAGATCGTGAGGTTTCCCCTTCCGATTGAGGCGTTAAAGAATCTCAGCAAGTCGAGGAGAGAGTACTTCGTGTTACTTCTTACATTTATCTGAAACAGTCAGTTGTATGGGCGGAGCCGGCCGCTGTGGCCGAGCCGTTCTAGGCGCTTCAGTCCGGAACAGCGCTGCTGCTACGGTCGCAGGTTCGAATCCTGCCTCGGACTTAGATGTGTGTGATGTCCTTAGGTTAGTTAGGTTCAAATGGCTCTGAGCACTATGCGACTTAACATCTGAGGTCATCAGTCCCATTGGAATTAGAACTACTTAAACCTAACTAACCTAAGGACATCATACACATCCATGCTCGAGGAAGGATTCGAACCGACGACCGTAGCGGTCTCGCGGTTCTAGACTGAAGCGGCTAGAACGTCTCGGCCACACCGGCCGGCAGGTTAGTTAGGTTTAAGTGGTTCTGAGTCTAGGGGACTTATGACTTCTGACGATAAGTTCCATAGTGCTTAGAGCCATTTGAACCGTGGCCGTGCGGTTCTAGGTGCTACAGACTGGAGCCGGGCGACCGCTACGGTCGCAGGTTCGAATCCTGCCTCGGGCGTGGATGTGTGTGTTGTCCTTAGGTTAGTTAGGTTTCAGTAGTTCTAAGTTCTAGGCGACTGATGACCTCAGAAGTTAAGTCGCATAGTGCTCAGAGCCATTTGAACCATTTGTATTTGCAAACGAAGTATTACAGACTTTCCTTCTCTCTTTTTTTCTTTTGCTACTGCCTTTAACCCGCATTGTGCGCAGGGTAGGCAGGGTTAAGTACGGATTTGGCATGGTTAAGTTTAAGGAGTGGCTGGATGCCCTTCCTGCCGCCACCCCATATCCCCCCCCCCCCCTGCGACGGAAGTAGTGTAAAATGTCTGCGAGTCGTTTAACTGAGGCGGGACGTGGAGACCAGCACGGTATTCACCTAGGAGGATGTGGAAAACCGCCTAAAAACCACATCCAGGCTGGCCAGCACACCGGCCGTCGTCGTTAATCCGCCGGGTGTATTCGATCCGGGGCCGGCGCACCTACCCGAATCCAGGAAGCAGCGCGTTAGCGCTCTCGGCTACCCTGGCGGGTAAACGAAGTATTACAGACTGTTTGATCAAAAATATCCGTACATCTGTTTGTGGACATTAATATGGTTGTGTCCACCCTTCGCCTTTATGGCAGCCTGAAAGCTGCTGGATAGCAGGAAAAATTTCCTCACGGTGCTAAGGGCCTGTAAAACAATGGTTCAAAATGGCTCTGAGCACTATGGGACTCAACATCTTAGGTCATAAGTCCCCTAGAACTTAGAACTACTTAAACCTAACTAACCTAAGGACATCACACACACCCATGCCCGAGGCAGGATTCGAACCTGCGACCGTACCAGTCCCGCGGTTCCGGACTGCAGCGCCAGAACCGCTAGACCACCGCGGCCGGCTGTAAAACAATGTCCTCGCCAAACACACATGTATACCATACCGTTACTTGGACACCAATAAAAGGCTCATTCAGAATCGATATCAAACAAGGACCCATCGAATACGCATGAAGGTTTGACTCTTAGAGATGGGTGTGGCTGGTTATAATATTTTACTCCAAGGTTGTAGAAGATCTTACTTCATCTAAATCTACATGGATACTCTGCAAATCACATTTAAATGCCTGGCAGAGAATTCATCGAACCACCTTCACAATTCTCTATTATTCCAATCTCGTACAGCACGCGGAAAGAATGAACACCTATATCTTTCTGTACGAGCTCTGATTTCCCTTATTTTATCTTGGTGATCGTTCCTCCCTATGTAGGTCGGTGTCAACAAAATATTTTCGCATTCGGAGGAGAAAGTCGGTGATTGGAATTTATTGAGAAGATTCCGTCGCAACGAAAAACGCCTTTCTTTTAATGATGTCCAGCCCAAATCCTGTGTCATTTCTGTGACACTCTCTCAAATATTTCGCGATAATACAGAACGTGCTGCCTTTCTTTGAACTTTTTCGATGTACTCAGTCAGTCCTATCTGGTAAGGATCCCACACCGCGTGGCAGTATTTTAAAAGAGGACGGACAAGCGTAGTGTAGGCAGTAGGTCTGTTACATTTTCTAAGTGTCCTGCCAATAAAACGCAGTCTTTGGTTAGCCTTCCTCACAACATTTTCTGTGTGTTCCTTCCAATTTAAGTTGTACGTAATTGTAATACCTAGGTATTTAGTTGAATTTACGTCTTTTAGATTAGACTCATTTACCGTGTAACCGAAGTTTAACGAGTTCCTTTTAGCACTCATGTGGATGACCTCATACTTTTCGTTATTCAGGGTCAACTGCCACTTTTTGCACCATTCAGATATCTTTTCTAAATCGTTTTGCAGTTTGTTTTGATCTTCTGATGACTTTATTAGTCAAAAATGTGTGTACAAATTTTTGTGAAACCTTATGGGACTTAATTGCGAAGGTCTTCAGTCCCTAAGCTTACACACTACTTAACCTAAATTATCCTAAGGACAAACACACGGACCCATGCCCGAGGGAGGACTCGAACCTCCGCTGGGACCAGCCGCACAGTCCATGACTGCAGCGCCTGAGACCGCTCGGCTAATCCCGCGCGGCCTTTATTAGTCGATAAACGACAGCGTCATCTGCAAACAACCGAAGACAGCTGCTCAGATTGTCTCCAAAATCGTTTATATAGATAAGGAACAACAAAGGGCCTATAACACTACCTTGGGGAACGCCAGAAATCACTTCTGTTTTACTCGATGATTTTCCGTCAATTACTACGAACTATGACCTCTCTGACAGGAAATCACAAATCCAGTCACATGACTGAGACGATATTCCATAAGCATGCAATTTCACAAAGAGCCGCATGTGCGGCACAGTGTCAAAAGCCTTCCGCAAATCCAGAAACACGGAATCGATCTGAAATCCCTTGTCAATAGTACTCAACACTTCATGTGAATAAAGAGCTAGTTGTGTTTCACGGGAACGATGTTTTCCAAACCCATGTTGACAGTGTGCATGGGTTTCGAAAAAGACGGTCATGTGAAACCCAGCTCGCGCTATTCGTCCACGAGACTCAGAGGGCCATAGACACGGGTTCACAGGTAGATGCCGTGTTTCTTGACTTCCGCAAGGCGTTCGATACAGTTCCCCACAGTCGTTTATTGAACAAAGTAAGAGCATATGGACTATCAGACCAATTGTGTGATTGGATTGAGGAGTTCCTAGATAACAGGACGCAGCATGTTATTCTCAATGGAGAGAAGTCTTCCGAAGTAAGAGTAATTTCAGGTGTGCCGCAGGGGAGTGTCATAGGACCGTTGCTGTTCGCAATATACATAAATGACCTGGTGGATGACATCGGAGGTTCACTGAGGCTTTTTGCAGATGATGCTGTGGTGTATCGAGAGGTTGTAACAATGGAAAATTGTACTGAAATGCAGGAGGATCTGCAGCGAATTGACGCATGGTGCAGGGAATGGCAACTGAATCTCAATGTAGACAAGTGTAATGTGCTGCGAATACACAGAAAGATAGATCCTTTATCATTTAGCTACAAAATAGCAGGTCAGCAACTGGAAGCAGTTAATACCATAAATTATCTGGGAGTACGCATTAGGAGTGATTTAAAATGGAATGATCATATAATGTTGATTGTCGGTAAAGCAGATGCCAGACTGAGATTCATTGGAAGAATTCTAAGGAAATGCAATCCGAAAACAAAGGAAGTAGGTTACAGTACGCTTGTTCGCCCACTGCTCGAATACTGCTCAGCAGTGTGGGATCCGTACCAGATAGGGTTGATACAAGACATAGAGAAGATCCAACGGAGAGCAGCGCGCTTCGTTACAGGATCATTTAGTAATCGCGAAAGCGTTACGGAGATGATAGATAAACTCCAGTGGAAGACTCTGCAGGAGAGACGCTCAGTAGCTCGGTACGGGCTTTTGTCAAAGTTTCGAGAACATACCTTCACCGAAGAGTCAAGCAGTATATTGCTCCCTCCTACGTATATCTCGCGAAGAGACCATGAGGATAAAATCAGAGAGATTAGAGCCCACACAGAGGCATACCGACAATCCTTCTTTCCACGAACAATACGAGACTGGAATAGAAGGGAGAACCGATAGAGGTACTGAAGGTACCCTCCGCCACACACCGTCAGGTGGCTTGCGGAGTATGGATGTAGATGTAGATGTAGATGTGTCAATAGACCGTTTTCTTCGAGGTAATTTCATAATGTTCGAACACAATACATGTTCTAAAATCCTGCTGCACCATTGACAAAAAGTATTGGACTGCAGAATTTACGTTTCACTTTAATTCTCTTTTTAAACATGTAATCTGTGTTTCAAAAGCGTGATAAGTGTGGTTGTTGCCGTAGGATAATGAAATGGGGAGTGGTATGTATAGACTGTGGGTTGAAACTTCATTGGTGTGGCCGTAGTGGGAAATCAATGGGGGACTCAACGAGGCTCACCTACGGAAGCGTAGACTTTGCAGAAAAGACGAGAGAATCGCTGATCACGAGCCAAAGGTCTGCGCCCTTCAGGCTGAAGCAGATCACGCGAAATCTCAGCTAGTTCGGTTGAAGGGGGAAAAAGATCTTGGAAACTACGTAAAGATAACAAGCAATGGGTGAAAGGGGAACAGTTCTTCAACTTCATCTAAGTGTGAGCTGACGGTACCGAATAAATTTGACTTGTTATCTGAAGTAGGAGGGAAGAACCTCATCCAGCTGTAAGTAACAGTAGGGAGCAAAGACTTGTAGCAAAGAAATGCAATTCAGCTCGGTTAAGAACAGGACGTCTTGCTGCTAGATGATAACCATGAGATGGGTGTCGACCAGATGGTACAGGACGAATTAGGAACAGGTTACCAGGTCACAAGTATTGTGAAGCCAAGTATTAGCACAAAGGCAATTCCTGCAAAAGTTTTGGAAGGAGGATCAAGTTATTGTAGCAGATGGAGGAGGGAATTTGTTCTCACATAATAAGCCCAGCCTTATCTGAAATATGCAATGCATCACTAACTCAAGACATTTTTCCAAAGAGAGTCATTTTTAAACCCCTCTTTAAGAAAGGTAGTAAAAGAGATGTCAATAACACCGACCTGTTTCACAGCTGAAATTATTTTCCCAAATTTTTGAGAAGATGGTGTATTCTAGAATAGTATCTGACCTTAGCAACAATAATATCCTCTGCAATTCACAGTTTTGAGTTCCAGAAGGGTTGCGCTAGTCAGAATACCATTTATATGTTCACTCATCATGTTTTACAAGCAAATAATAATGAAATAGCGCCAGTTGGCATTTTCTGCGGTCTTCCGTTGGAGGTTCGAGTCCTCTCCCAGGCATTGGGGTGTGTGTGTTGTCTTTAGCCTAAGTTAGATTAAGTAGTGCTTAGGGACCGATGACCTCAGCAATTTGGTCCCATAAGACCTTACCACAAATTTCCAAAATTTCTGCGATCTTATCTGTGTGAATCACGGTATTCTCCTAGATAAATCCTGCGCCGTCTGCAACTCATACAAAACAAAGTACTCAAAATCATAAGCAATGCTCCACGATACACACGCAGCGCGGACCTTCACCGGGAACACCGACTTGAGACTCTCACGGAGGTAATCCACAAACTCACCACAGAAACTCCAGACATTCGCAGAACCCGTTTATTCTGAATCTGGGGAACTATGACCACAACCATAGATGGAAACATAAAAGACCAAAAGACATACTTGTAAGGACCTAACATCTATGGCCAAGCATACGCAAACATAACGGTACAGGCGAGCCCCTGTTAATCAGACGCCATTACTGGATATCCAGCTGGAATACACTGCCGAATAACTGGCACCACGCAGGGAAGCTGTACCGTACACTGCATGCAGACAAGCTCCACACATCCTCCACACAGTGAGATGATCTATGGCCGATCTCCCACTACTGTATAACGATCTTGATTGTTCCATGAATGTAGCAGCTGCAGCAACTGGGACACATCGCCATCGCTTGTCACGGGAATGATGCATGATACCTATAGTAACAAATCCAACCTTGCATGAGCTATCGCAGCTAGTAAGCCACTACTGCTCTTACTACCCATCCCACAGTCGCAGAGGTTTTTTTCCCACGGCACGAGCCATGGCACTTTTTTCCCTCTGCTCTTCAAATCACTACCCTCACTCGCGTTTCGTCCACTATCTATCACCTGATGGACCGTGCTAATGCGTAGCCTTACCCAGACGCACGGACATCATCACAGCGCAGCATCCTGTGATCCACTTACTAGATAACTAACATGTTTACGGAGGTGACAGTAGAACTTTTGGTTTGATCACCACGTTGGTGCGGGCGTGGAGGGGCCCCATCTCTATAAATCCTAGATAAATCGAAGCTTTATGGGACTGATGGTGTAGCCAATCAATGGATAATGTCATATCTAACCAAACGAATGCAAAAAGTCGTTGTTCGTAATTCAACCAGTATAGTCTGGGGACATAATTCTGACTGGGGAGAACAAGGCTCAGTCTTGGATCCACTATCGTTCCTCATATATGTAAACAATCTTCTGTCTAATAAACAATAATCAGAATTAGTTCTTTTTGCTGACGACACTAGTACTCAGTTCTTAAAAGTATCAGTGACTGGTTTTCTGCAAATGGTCTCTCCCTCAGTTTTAAAAAGGCACAACATACTCATTTCAATACAACTAGGGGTAGTATACCAATGATAAGCGTAACCTATGGCGAGGAAATAATAAATAGCATGGAAACTTAAAAATTCTTAGGTATCCATATTGATAGCAATTTAAATTAGAAATAATACATTTTGGAATAACGCTTGCGCTTGCAATCACTGCAAATCTTGGTGAGAAAAATCATTAACATGACATAATTTGCATATTTCTTTCAATAATGTCGTATGGAAGAATGTTCTGGCGTAACTCATCTTTAAGAAAGGTGGTCTTCATTGCGCAAAAACGTGCTCACCCACGCTCATCTCATAGCCACCCTTGTAAGGAGTTGGCATTCTGACTGCTGCTTCAGATTATATTTATTCCCTCACGAAGTTGTAAATAAATGTTCAGAAAGAACAATGTTGCACAAAAAAAGGTTCAAATGGCTCTGAGTACTGTGGGACTTAACTTCTGAGGTCATCAGTCCCCTAGAACTTAGAACTACTTAAACCTAACTAACCTAAGGACATCACACACATCCATGCCCGAGGCAGGATTCGAACCTGCGACCGTAGCGGTCTCGCGGTTCCAGACTGTAGCGCCTAGAACCGCTCGACCACTCCGGCCGGCAATGTTGTACATAATTACAATACCAGAAGGAAAAAAGTAAATTCATTACTCAACATTACGGTTGTCTTTAGCACAAAAAGGAATGCACAATGCTGCGACAAAAATTTTTGATCGCTTACCTAGCGGTATAAAATGTCTAACAGACAGAAAACTAAAATTTGAAAACTAATTGTCGAAGTTTCTCCTTGACAACTTCTTCTACCCTGTAGAAGAATTTTTATTACTGTAATGTGTAAAAGGAGGTGTCTAGAACTTATAGACTCACAACATCTGTATATCTTTTTCTTTTGAAAAATAACATAAAAGAATTAGAAATGTTCAGAATGTATCCATATTCAAAAAATTAATTTCGATGTGAAAGTAAAATGACTTGTTCCACATCATTACGATTTATCGTACAAAATTAAATTGGTGGTTCATTCAACACTCTACCAGACACTTTAATGTGAATTGCAGAGTAATCACATAGGAACATGTAACCAACTAGCTAACACTTTATGGGCAGTTGATCTAGCTCGCTGCAGTTCGCGCGATGGATGACGAACTGTCTTCTGGGAGGATGCGCTAAAATGGACTGCGTTGAAATGCAGTTTGCACTCTGTCAAGACGTGCTTGAAACATAGGGAGACTGACTGCCTCTTTTAAAGTTTTTGCCCCACGTTATTATGTTTGTTTTTGCCGGTGATGCCCTCCCCTAGTGGCGTCACAGATTTGGATTGTCGGTACCTGCTCCTTTTCCTGCCGTCACTCTTTTCATGCAGTCCAAGTCAAATCAGCAACATATGACAAAGGAAAATGATAGAGATAAGATAGAGAATCGTGGTTTCTTGTAAAACATTTAGTAACTCTCAATCTCCAATACAGTTCAAGTTACAATTTTTTTGAAATTTTAATGGGACGTCCCGGACACCCTATACATTAAAGACATTTATTAATTACAAACAATTGTACTCGAGGGCAGCATTTGCAATAAGTAACAAGATAAAAGAATTGGACGTCCCGTCTGTAAACTTTAATTAAAGTACATTGTGATTGCATTTATTTCCACAAAATATATTAGTTTTGGATCTCATTTAGATTCAATGCAGGTGTCCTTTACACAATATATAAGAAAATCACTGGCATACTTCTACCACATACAAAGGTTACAAAGAAAATAAGCACTGAGCTATTGTGATTTGTGTGACAGTGTACCCAGGCAGTGGCTGCTGTGGCGGATGTTTGAACAGGGTAGGTATCCACCAGAAATCACTGACTGACAGTCATTACTGTCTCGCAGTGCGGTCGAAGTGCCTCGCATCAGTCCTAATGGCATAATGTCTCAACTAGAACATCTCTCTCACATAGTCTGTGAAGTGGTGGCAGAAGAGCCAACACTGTGTTGCTATAGGAGGCCGAAATGCACGCTATAAGCTCACGCAGGATGGCGTGAGGTCTGGAACAGTTAAAGGAGATGAGTCTACTAAATAAAGTAAGTAGTTGATATAATACTTAACTTTAATCCACAATTGGTGTACATCGCTCTTGACGGTTCATGTTATAATCTCAATATCAAATGCTATGGCGCCTTGCTAGGTCGTAGCAAATGACGTAGCTGAAGGCTATGCTAACTATCGTCTCGGCAATTGAGAGCGTAGTTGTCAGTGATCCATTTCTGGCTAAGTCGGCTGTACAACTGGGGCGAGTGCTAGGAAGTCTCACTAGACCTGCCGTGTGGCGGCGCTCGGTCTGCAATCACTGACAGTGGCGACACGCGGGTCCATCGTATACTAGCGGACCGCGGCCGATTTAAAAGCTACCACCTAGCAAGTGTGGTGTCTGGCGGTGACACTACAGTCTGCGTCTGCCTTATAACTGATACGGCTGCTCCGATGGCCAGTCAACTTACAGCGATAAGTCAAACCATTACCACCAGTGACCACCGGAAGACTGGATGCCGCCCTGTGGCATTGGGGCAGGTGACGCGATAAGAAAGCGTATAAGCCGAGCAGCGACGAATGGGGTATCATTCTAGCGACTATGCGCCGCAAACGGAGAAATCCACTCTTATAAGCTACTTTGACAAAGGGCAGATTGTTATCGCTCGGCGCCGAGAAGTGAATATCTCTGAATCGGCCAAGTTTGTCGCCTGTTCGCTTGCTATTCTTGTGAACATCCATGCAAAGTGACTGAAGAACGGTGAAACCCTGATCAGGCGGCAAGTGTTAGACGCCCACGCCTCATCACAGAATATGGACGACGGAGGCTTCCCTGCTCTGTAAAGCAGGAGAAATGGCGATCTGTATCAGATCTGACGACACAGTACATTGCTGGTGCAGGCATGAATAGCACGCCGCCCAGTGTACATTGTTGTTAATGAGACCCCATAGCAGACGACCTCTCCCTATTCCCATGGTGACCCAACGACACCATCAATTGCGACTGTAGTGCCCACCAAATCACCAAGTCTTAGATGTGCGCCAGTGGAAACGTATTGCCTGTTAACATTATTCAGACCTTTCTGTTAGATCAGGTCGACGGAAGTGTGCGCATATGGGGTCACCTAGGCGAACGATTGCTCTAAACATGCACTGACCACGGCAACAGGCCACCTACACTCCGGGCTTGATATCTTCTCCAACGGCGATGGCGTCTTGGTAGTTTATTGTACAAGGCCAAAATCATGCTGCAGTGGTTCAAGGAACACGATCGTGGACTGAATTTAATATCTTGGCCACCAAATCCGCATGATCTGAAACCGATGGAACACATCTAGGACGCTGTTATGCGCCATCTCCGCACCCACGAAGCAACAACTCGTAATGTACGGGAATATTGTGACCAGTGCGTAGACGTCTGGAGCCGCACCCCTCTGGAAACACACTAAGGATTTGTAGAATCCATGCCAAGCAGCAGAGTCGCTGCTGTACTGCGTTCCAAAGGCGAACCAAGACGCTGAAAATGAAATGAAATGTCGTGTGACGAGGGCCTCCCGTCGGGTAGACCGTTCGCCTGGTGCAAGTCTTTCGATTTGACGCCACTTCGGCGACTTGCGTGTCGATGGGGATGAAATGATGATGATTAGGACAACACAACACCCAGTCCCTGAACAGAGAAAATCTCCGACCTAGCCGGGAATCGAACCCGAGCCCTTTGGATTGACAGTCTGTCGCGCTGACCACTCAGCTACCGGGGGCGGACAACCAAGACGCTCTTCAGCAGACAGTCATATGTTTTTGCTCAACAGTGTAATCGTGCAAATTTTATTCCAGTCGGATGATACCTTCCTTTTTCATGCAAAATGAAACACACATTTGTAAAAATGTTACTTTCTAAGAACATTCAATGCTGGACTAATTCTTAGTGTAGTGATAGCTGCCTGTTTAGTTATACGTCTTGCCACCTCCTTTCCACTTTCTTGTTCCCTGAACTATTATCGCCTTGACCTAATGAGAAAACAAGCCGGTTGTGACCCTTTAACGTCTGTGGACATCGGAATAGTGCTTTTCTTCATCTAGATTGTCATTGTCTGGAAAAATGCTGATTTCTCCTGTCTCCAGACTTGCCTCTTGCAGCTACACTATGTGGTCAAAAGTATCCGGACACCCCCAAAAACATACGCTTCTAGTATTAGGTGTATTGTGATGCCACCTAATGCCAGGTACTCAGTATCAGCGACCTCAGTACTCATTAGACACCGTGAGAGAACAGAATGGGGCACTGCGCGGAACTCACAGACTTCGAAAAATTAGAAATTTGTGGTAAGGTCTTATGGGACCAAACTGCTGAGGTCATCAGTCCCTAAGCTTATGCACTACTTAATCTAACTTAAACTAACTTACGCTAAGGGCAACACGCACACACACACACCCATGTCCGAGGGAGGACTCGAACCTCCGACGGAGGGAGCTACGCGGACCGTGACAAAATGCCTAGACCGGGTGGCTTCCCCGCAAGGCACAGACTTCGAACGTGGTCAGGTGGTTGGGTGTCACTTGTATCATACGTCTGTACGCGAGATTTCCACACTGCTGAACATGCCTTGATCCACTGTTTCCGATGTGATAGTGAAGCGAAAACGTGAAGGAACACGTACAGCACAAAAGCGTACAGGCCGAGCTCGTCTGTTAACTGACAGAGATCGCCGACAGTTGAAGAGGGTCGTAATGTGTAATAGGGAGACATCTATTTAGACCATCACACAGGAATTCCAAACTGCATCAGCATCCACTGCAACTACTATGATAGTTAGGCGGGAGGTGAGGATACTTGGATTTCATGGTTGAGCGGCTGCTCATAGGCCACACATCATGCCCGTAAATGCCAAACGACGCCTCGCTTGGTGTAAGGAGCCTAAAAATTGGACGATTTAACAGTGGAAAAACGTTGAGTGGAGTGACGAATCACGGTAGACAATGTGGCGAACCGATGGCAGAGTGTGAGTATTGCGAATGCCCGGTGAACGTCATCTGCCAGCGTGTGCAGTGCCAACAGTAACATTCGGAGGCGGTGGTGTTATGGTGTGGTCGTGTTTTTCATGAAGGGGGCTTGCACCCCTTGTTGTTTTTCGTGGCACCATCACTGCACAGGCCTACATTGATGTTTTAAGCACCTTCTTGATTCCCGCTGTTGAAAAGCAATTCGGGGATGGCGATTGCATCTTTCAACAACATCGAGCACCTGCTCATAATGCACGACCTGTGGCTGAGTGGTTACATGACAATAACATCCCTGTAATGGACTGGCCTGCACAGAGTCCTAACCTGAAACCAATAGAATACCCTTGGGATGTTTTGGAACGCCGACTTCTTGCCAGGCCTCACCGACCAACAACCTTACCTCTCGTCAGTGCAGCACTCCTTGAAGAATAGGCCTCAAGTAATTTTCCAGCACGTGATTAAACGTATACATGCGAGAGCGGAAGCTGTCATCAGGGCTAATGGTGGACCAATATCATACTGAATTCCAGCATTACTAAAGAAGGGCGCCACGAACTTGTAAGTCGTTTTCAGCCAGGTGTACGGATACTTTTGATCACATAGTGTGTATCTGAAGCCAGATTTTATTTCTGGTGTTTCTGAGATCAGACACACACACACAAAATTTGGATGTTTGTTTGCGATAATCGACGACACTGTCCGAAAAACAGATGTAAAAAGTGTCCAATCATCTGGTCCTGACAACGGTTTTTTTTAAGGTTTCCCTTGATAGTAAGGCAAATGCCATAACTTGTAATTCCCTTCCATTTATTCCCAACTCAGAACCTCTCTGTTCCACACAAGCTAGTCTGACTAATAAAAACCTTGATTTGGTAATGGTCCATTCCGCAAACAGACCGGTCTGTTACTTGAAGTAGAGAATGAGAAGTAAATAGAAAGGACTAGTCGTCACAGAGCATGATGGACAGCTTGTAGTAAATCATGGAACATACATAACAATTATTTTTTGCTTATTTGATTTTGGATCACACAACTACAAATAGTTACCATATATCCCTCATGTAAAGATGATTTAATTGAGTGCAACTTGAGAAGCGTGTAAGATATTACAAATATTTCATTTACTAAAGGCGGTAACAACACACTTAGGTGTAAAAAGACAATAGTAATAGAAGAAACAACTGAATTATGGCGCCAAATTCCACATTGTTTGCTCATATGTGTTTTATTAGATATTGAAAACATTACTAGAATTAAAATGGAACGCTGTGTCGATGAGCTTGATAAACGGTTCTGCCAATCTTCCAACTGGTAGGACGCAGGCGGCCGATCTGTCTTAAGCTCGTTGGTCTGCAGTTATTTCCATGCCAATGTATATGCATCTTCTGTTGCTAGTGAATTATGTGCTTCATTAACGGCACGAGCAAGGGAGGCCCTCATTACAAGCCGGCCGGGATGGCCGAGCGGTTCTAGGCGCTACAGTCTGGGACCGCGCGACCGCTACGGTCGCAGGTTCGAATCCTGCCTCGGGCATTGATGTGTGTGATGTCCTTAGGTTAGTTACGTTTCAGTAGTTTCTAAGTTCAGGGGACTGATGACCTCAGATGTTAAGTCCCATAGTGCTTATAGCCATTTGAACCATTTTTGAGTTAAGTCCCATAGTGCTCAGAACCATTGTGAACCTCATTACAAAATATGAAGAATATTCACAATGCGACGCTCGAAGATGGCTCTGCCAATACCAGTTGCGTTTTATAAGTCTAAACCGCTCACAAAAGTTAGATAGAATGAATAGCTACAATGTTACTATTATGTGCTCTTTTCAGCCAAGCATTTTAAAAACCATTAAAAACGATGTCAAACATTTTGAATCAAAGTGAAGAAGATGGTGCTTTTGTGCTTTTGCGGTTTACACACTATTCAAGTGATAGATCGAAATGATTGTGGATGTTAACTTTGTAAGTAGAATCTGTATCAAAGATAAGAGAGTTTGCAAAAAAGGAAATATCAGATTTTTAAATAATACGTACGAGTATGTAATTGTAGGAAGCCGCAGTGGAGTACGTGACTGTGATATTGTGTTAAAGCAAAACTCAACGCAATATATTTCACACAATACAATATGAAGATAGTTGCTCCAAAGAGGGAATCCAAGTCACGCTAGGCTGGTCTAAATCTATCAAATAACTTATTCCTAATAGTGTCTGTTGCTATGTACTGTCAACAGTAACAACTATGAGAAATGAACTAATACCTGGCGATCAGTGCCAAGCACAATACTAACAGTGTGCAGTAGCCTATAAGACATTTGTAGTGGACTGACAAGACAGCCAGTCCACAGTGACGGGTAACCGAAAGGCACGCGTACACACACGCCGACTGGCGTGAAGTCTGGGACAGGATACGTTATTAATGCACTAAAGAAAAGTACGTAGCGTCTGTTTACTTAACTTTAATTCATCCTTGTGGTACATCGCTCTTGGTTCTACAAGTGAGACTCTCTCCAGATATGGTTAATGGCGCCTTGCTAGGTCGTAGCCATGGACTTAGCTGAAGGCTATTCTAACTGTCTCTCGGCAAAAGAGAGAAAGGCTTCGTCAGTGTAGTCGCTAGCAAAGTCGTCGTACAACTGGGGCGAGTGCTAGTACGTCTTTCTAAACCTGCCATGTGCTGGCGCTAGGTCTGCAATTACTGACAGTGGCGACACGCAGGTCCGACATGTACTAATGGACCGCGGCCGATTTAAAGCTACCACCTAGCAAGTGTGGTGTCTGGCGGTGACACCACAACATTCATACTGTGTAACGATGTAGCGTTAAATGTTCCTGACGAAAGTGAAAGATTGCGTCCTATCCATACAGAAAGGGGAATGATGGCAACAGTGTCAAGCTGGAACATTTCTGGAGTGCAGAAGACGAAGAGGAGTGCGCAGCCATTATATTTAGCAACACTTGCGTATACGTTTCTATTTTGAAACTAGTCGAAGCTACATGGTGTTCCTGTGCTACGGTATTCTCTCGAGCAATAACAGGACGTCTCACAGATGTCCAGCAGAAACTGGTAAGATTCCAAAATCCCCCATTAACACTTCTGAAGCTCTAGCACGCAAATATTACCTGTGAACTGGGGAACACTTGTGATTACACAGTCGAAGCGCATTCCATACCGTCGGCAACGGGTCCTTAACAGAATGCGTGATTGTGAATGCATAATGGGTGCGTGACGGCTGGGGAATTGCGTGCACGCATGGGGGCGATTGCTGTACGCACCGCCCCTAGCGTGCTCGGTATAGCTTACGCGAGGGCAATGAACACGTCATAATCGCCCACTCATCGCGATGAGAGAAACACCTGCACCCTCGATTGAAGTGAAAGAGAATACAAAATGTGAAGTTATGTCTTACAATTGCTCTCCTTATTTGCATCTTAACAGAGAATTGTATCTACCTTAGCTCCATACACTGTTCACGTCTGCGGTTAAACTTACCAGGTGGATAATTCTGTTTAATTTGTGTCTGAAGTGTAACTGATACTTTTCGGTTTTCAGTCCGCATTACTTAAATATATCAGCACCTTTAGCGGGTTGCACAATGGAAGAAAACGTATGGCGAAGAAATTGCATAGCCCTAGCCCAGGGAACTGTTTCCAGAACGAATTTTCTCTCTGCAGCGGAGTGTGCGCTGGTTAGAAACTTTCTTCCAGGAGTGCTAGTCCCGCATAGTAAGCAGTAGATCTTTAGCGAAGTTTGGGTACTTGGAGAGAGGTACTGATGGTTTACTAGATGATTGCTTGTGAAAACTTCATCTTTGCACGAAGACATATGGCAAAAACTAATGTGACTGTCAGTAAGATGCCATTTAGCAGTGACATTCACTGTAACTGAAATTCGCCCTTCAAACTGGACTGATTGACTGTGTTTTTACATAGAAATTTGAAGTTTTCGAAGCAGCCACTTAGTAAATTGATGCTAACACGTGGTATTCTGTATACTGAAACGCAACACGTTATTAGTAATTACGATATGTAATTAACAGAAAAAAAGGAATTAAAGACACCTTAATCAAGCCACTGAAGGTTCCATCCCCACCTCGCAAGTGAGTACCTGAAAAAAAAATGGAAAATTTTGGGCTCACTAAAAGCTAGAAGGTTCCAAATTAAGAAGCAATGATGAAATAAACTGCTTTAAAAATGGCATGCTACGATGTTACTCCTGGAAAACAAAAAAGCATGAAACTAACATGAAGAGCTGAAGCTAATTATGTGGGACTTTGATTGACGACGTTAGGAATACTGAAAGAAGAACAATATCTCGCGTTTTCACCTGAACACAGAAACAACTCAATCAACACCGCATCAAAGAGCTTACCAGAGTATGGACGGTGCAATATGAAACTAATGCCTTAAGTTACTTGCGAAAACAGACACTTAAATCTTCAACCCGCACAGTCAGCCACGGGACGAAAGCCAGGAAGCGTATGACAGGAAATGAAAGATCTCTGTTCTCAGCCAAAACTCTGCTTGTAGCTAACCTGATGAACGTGAAAAACCTTGGAAGCTTGAAATGAAGAGAAATGCCACAGAAATTTCCCTGACATGATCTACAAATGCACACAAACGATTTATTAGGATCGCTCCAAGTCTATACCTTCTTTTACTATTCGTTGACGTAGCAGAGACAGTTTCTAGCAGAAGAGGCAATACATAGGATTGGCCAAACTGAAATTCTGTGGAGGTAGTACGAAATTTCTCAAGTTTTATGGGAAACGAAAAGGTGAAGCTCTAATTGACAAGCATGCTTGACAAATACTTCTCACATCTCTAGTGTCTATTTGGTAACTCAGGAACCCGTGCGGCTGAACGTAAGGGACTAGCGTTCTGAAACCGCCCAAAACATGGCGAGAAGGCTCTGCGATCTACCCAAATTGCCACCTAAGTATTGAACAAAGATTTTCTACTGAAGCTCGAAAGTAAACACGGGTTGTCATGGAATCTACTTCTGACATAAAAACCTTTCAACCACCTACTAACAGTATGACTGCTCACTTTTTTAATGAAGTAAATGTAACTGTACTGATACAGAACTGTGAATTGATGTGCACCACTCATTTGCATCACTTCCTCATTTCTTAAAAAAAATGGTGCTAATCTCTTGATTAGAGCGTTGCCTAAAAATTCACCGGTGCTACAATGATATGAGGAACAGTATATTTCTGGTCCTACGCGAAACTTATATCGGTGAGACATGTCATAGCTTAAGTGATATTTACAATAACATAAAAGAAAAGAGAGTTTCTCTATGCCATATCTTGTGCCAAAGCAAATGACATAAAACTGAAAACGAAATCCGAGTTACTTTCTTGCCTTATTTGACAGTGTGGGCTTGCTATACATCTACATCTACATTATACTCCGTAAGCCACCTAATGGTGTGTGGCGGAGGGTACTTTCGGTACCACTATCTTATCCCTCCAACCCTGCTCCACTCGCGAATAGTAGTTGGGAAGAACGTTTGTCGGTAAGCCTCTGTATTGGCTCTAATTTTTCGAATTTTCTCCTCGTGGTCAATACGCGAGATTGGGGGGGGGGGGGGGGGGGGAGTAATATGTTGTCCGACTCCTCCTGAAAAATTTCTGTTCCGAAATTTCAATAGTAAATCTCCCCTTGATGCACAACTCCTCTCTTGTAATGTCTGCCAGTGGAGTTTATTTAGCATCTCCGTAACGGTCTCTCGCCAGCTAAACGATCCCGTGACGAAACGCGCCGCTCTTTGTTGGATCTTCTCTATCAGTCCAGGGATCCCAGATAGATGAACAATACTCAAAAATCGGGTGAACAAATGCCTATAAGCCACTTCTTTCGTGGATGAGTTACATTTCCTTAAGATTCTTCCGATGAATCTGAGTCTGGTGTCTGCTTTTCTCACTATCTGTTTTATATGGTCAATCCACTTAAGGTCGGTCTGGATAGTTACGCCTAGATATTTTACGGCAGACACTGTCTCCAGCTGTTTGTCATCAGTATTACTCGCGCAAACAAAGTTGACACTCGGCGCGGTGGCTGATGGGAGCGACTGTAAATGGGAAATGCCATTACAGTCGCTCCCATCAGCCACCGCGCCGAGTGTCAACTTTGTTCGCGCGTGTAATAGTGTAGCTGTACAGTAGTGGGTTTCTTTTCCTATGTATGCGCAATATGTTACATTTATTTACGTTCAAGGTCAATTGCCAGTCTCTGCACCATTCATCAATTCTCTGCAGGTCGTTCTTCAAATTCTTACTATATTCTGGCGTTGCTACCTTGGTATAAACAGCTGCATCATCTACGAATAGCCTTAAAAAGCATCCGACGCTTTCGGCTAGATCCAGCAACGGTCCTGTCACACTTCCCTGTGGTGTTCCGGATATTACATTTATATTTGTCAATTTAATTCGGTTAAGAGCGACAATTTGAGTTCTATCTGCAAGAAAGTCTTGAATTCAATCGCAAGTCTGTTCCGATACTCCCTAAGCTCGTATTTTTTTCATTAAACGGGAATGCAGGACGGTGTCAAATGCCTTACTGAAACCAGGGAACACGGAATCAACCTGAGCGCCTTTGTCCACTGCGCTGTGGATCTAATGTAGGAACAGAGCGAACTGAGTTTCGCAGGATCTCTATTTGCGGAATCCATGTCGAGTTTTATACAGGAGATGTTCATTTGATAGTGTCTAATGGTGGAGGCAAGTACAGGATTAGCCGGACAGAAATTATGTTGAGACGGTACGAAATTTCTTGCATTTCATGGAAAACGCAAAAGTTGCCATTCTTGTCGATGTCCTTGCTGAATATATACTTGCTATATCTCAAGTGGGCTCTTGGGGGCTAATGGACCATTGCGGTTTTGTGTAAGGGATTAACGCTCGGAAACCACTAGTTCAGAGTAAGACGGGCAGGCTGCAGGCTCTGTGCGTCTCCCCAGACTGCCATCCAAATCTTGACTACAGCTTTGTTGCCCCAACTCGACAGCAAACACCGGCTGCCCCGGAATCCACATGCTTATGTTAGAGTCTTTCAGCCACCACTCAACAATTTATACTGCCCGCTTTTATTTATGAAAGAAATGTAATTGTACTGATAAAGGATTATGAGTAGATCTGTATCACTCATATTACAAGAATCATATATGTTAGAGTGCACAGAATGGAGCAACATGCTCTTCAACGTTATCCAGAACCAGATTTTGATTTGAAGACACTCGCGGAACAACGGGCTAACCTTCAAATGTAAAAACTTTGAGATAAGTGTGCCATCTGTTGCTGGATACGGGAACTATCAAAATTGACGTTGGTCTCACCCTTAAATATTTTAATGCGATATTTCGTTTTTCTGCGCATGTCTTCATTTAACGGATGTGCATAGACTTTCACTTTTGAACAGATCGTTTAATTTGGTTAATTTCGTTTTTATATCACTGTAAGATTACTATATGTTTAGTTCATTCTTTCTTTTCTTGCTTTTCGTCGATATACAAGTGGTACATAACCTTTTTCGGGACATTTTATATCAAGAGATTGAAAAAAATAACAGAAACAATTAGGACAAGGTGACATGTTTTTGGGACATTTATACAGAATGAACGATAATAGGTAAAAAAAAATCTACCAGTGTGTACTACTAGGCAAATCTCTTTTCGCGATGTAAAAAAAGTTTAGAAGTACAAAACATAAAAGAAAAACGAACAGCACAATGAAATATTTTAACCAAGAGCGTAGTTTCGGCAAATGATTGTCAAGTGGTCTCTAGAAAATAAAAGGAGGCGTTGGAAGAAGATGGAAGAACATCTGAAGAAATATTAATTGTGAAACTTTCTTTCTTTCTTCCTCTATCATGCCAAAATCTCGGCCACAAGGCATGTACGAATGCCCCTACAATACAAATTTCAAATTAACGTTGTCAGCCATTCTGTTTACAACTGCTTAGAAAAAATGGTTCAAATGGCTCTCAGCCCTGGGGGACTTAACATCTGAGGTCATCAGTCCCCTAGAACTTGGAACTACTTAAACCTAACTAAACTAAGGACATCACACACATCCATGCCCGAGGCAGGATTCGAATCTGCGACCGTAGTGGTCGCGTGGTTCCAGACTGAAGCGCCTAGAACCGCACGGCCAGATCGGCCGGCTAACTGCGTACATTAAAGCCTTTAAAAGCATCCGATTTTTGTTTTGGCTGGTGCAATTGTCGCACCACTCAGTCAGAGTCGGGGTTAGCGACAGATATTTGTCTTCTGCTCAATGCAGGATCGTCGATATTACGCAGCCTTCTTTATTTTGTCTGCACTATGCTGATTAAACAAAAAAGAGAATTACCTCAACTTATCCAATTTTGGTTCCAAAACTCCTAGTGCGGCTTCTGTTCGTCATTATCCTCAAAACTAAGGCAGTTGCCTTTGCACTTACAAGTAGCCTGCACAAAGAAAGTATACAAATTGGTAAGGTCATAGTAAAACATAAAACCACTGAAGATAATAAAGCAAATTTCACTGCAGACGGTAAATATGAATCGCCAGTTTGTATGTAACAGGTTCCCGAGGCATTTTGTCATACCAACAACTCCTAGTAACATCAATGCCCAATCAGTAACAAAGTAATGAACGGTTGGCGTGTTGACTTACTCCGACAGCCATGCCAGTTCACGTGATGTTACTACAAGCGTCACCTTTCATTGTGTGTAAGCACGTAATCCCTCCAAACTTCGACATTTTACAACTTCTATGCCACTGGCGACATGTCGTACTACCTTTTGAATAAAAAAGTCTGAAAAATAATTTATTCTGACTTACTACCGTTGCAAGACGCGTATATTTCTATTGTCCATTGTCAAATCACAATTTATGAAAGATGTTTATATTTTATTAATAGGATTAAGTAGGAATAATTAATATTTGTCATGATGGAAATAATTGTGGTAGCAGGGAATGTCTGCACCAAATTATTGTTGATATAACTTTAAAAAGGGCGGGAGAAACCACGTATGGATACATTTTAAAAAAAGGGCGGGAAAGACCGCGCATTGACACATTTTGTAATGGCAGCAGGGATTGTCTTCACCAGAAAGAATTGTTGGCAGGAGAGACTGCACTTTAGCGTTCGTAGGAAGTCAGTAGTAAGCGAGATGTGAAGCGAATTTTGTAATGGCAGCAGGGATTGTCTTCACCAGAAAGAATTGTTGGCAGGAGAGACTGCACTTTAGCGTTCGTAGGAAGTCAGTAGTAAGCGAGATGTGAAGCGAATTTTGTAATGGCAGCAGGGATTGTCTTCACCAGAAAGAATTGTTGGCAGGAGAGACTGCACTTTAGCGTTCGTAGGAAGTCAGTAGTAAGCGAGATGTGAAGCGAATTTTGTAATGGCAGCAGGGATTGTCTTCACCAGAAAGAATTGTTGGCAGGAGAGACTGCACTTTAGCGTTCGTAGGAAGTCAGTAGTAAGCGAGATGTGAAGCGAATTTTGTAATGGCAGCAGGGATTGTCTTCACCAGAAAGAATTGTTGGCAGGAGAGACTGCACTTTAGCGTTCGTAGGAAGTCAGTAGTAAGCGAGATGTGAAGCGAGTTGGTAGCAGGTCTGAAGCGAGAGGTTGAGAGGAGCGGTGTGCCTGCCAGCCACCAGCTATGATTTACAAGAGATTATAAACGGATGTACAGATACATCAGCTAACTATTATAATAAGAGGAACTAACACTATTGAATTAATATTTTTGAGAAAGTCAAGACTACTGAAGGTATGTTTGCGCATTGCTAGTTGTAAGATTATTGCAAAAAGTAAGTCCCCTTTGAACGTTTGTGAAATCATTTCATTACCAACAGTAAATATTTGAAGCGTATTCAGAATATAATTAATTTTTGCCAGAAATGTTGCATTACTGTTTATAATCCATCCCAAAAACTATCAACATAAAACTCTGCAAAAATTTTATTGTTGCCAAGAAAAAGTGTAACTATGAATTACGTAACTTCAGTCAAATTAATTAAAGAATAACGTCAGCTTTGCTAATAAAGAATAACGACAGATTTGGTAATAAATACAGCCACTTATTATGACAGCCCACCAGCAGTTAATAGAGTACAGTAAACCAGACCAAGTATATTCATCTGGCAGTTCGAAGTAGCAGTAAGATGGCGATCCAGTAACAGTAAAAAAGGGTAAGGAACAGTTTTGGGTTATTGCAGGTAATGACCGAGGGCCACGACGACGACACATTCTGTTTCGTCGAAATAATCCGAAAATCACTTTTAATAAGCAGCAATTAAATTTGTATGCGAAGATTGAGAAAGAGAATAAATTTCAAAGGACAGATTTCATTTGTTGTTATTAAGTAATAGAGATAGAAATCCTAAGGGAAGGTTACATAGGATATTGTAAAAGGGAAGGTTGCGTAACAAGAGAGATATAGAGGAGACGGTTATTGCGTAATAACAAAAGAGGTACAGAGGAGACGGGAAGGTTTCACTTGGCGACATCCAATCGGTAAGACTCTTTAGTGAATCTACTGTGAAAATGAATATACTTACTCTGGTTTACTATACTCTATTAACTGCTGGCGGGCTGTCATAATAAGTGGCTGTATTTATTACCAAAGCTGTCGTTATTCTTTATTAGCAAAGCTGACGTTATTCTTTAATTAATTTGACTGAAGTTACGTAACTCATAGTTACACTTTTTCTTGACAACAATAAAATTTTTGCAAAGTTTTATGTTGATGGTTTTTGGGATGGATTATAAACAGTAATGCAACATTTCTGGCAAAAATTAATTATATTCTGAAAACGCTTCAAATATTTACTGTTGGTAATGAAATGATTTCACAAACGTTCAAAGGGGACTTACTTTTTGCAATAATCTTACAACTAACAATGCGCAAACATACCTTCAGTAGTCTTGAGTTTCTAAAAACAATTAATTCAATAGTGTTAGTTCCTCTTATTATAATAGTTAGCTGATGTCCCTGTACATCGGTTTATAATCTCTTGTAAATCATAGCTGGTGGCTGGCAGGCACACTACTCCTCTCAACCTCTCGCTTCAGACCTGCTACCAACTCGCTTCACATCTCGCTTACTACTGACTTCTTACGAACGCTAAAGTGCAGTCTCTCCTGCCAACAATGCTTTCTGGTGCAGACAATCCCTGCTGCCATTAAGAAATGTATCAATGCGCGGTCTTTCCCGCTCTTTTCTTAAAATGTATCCATACGCGGTTTCTCCCGCCCTTTTTAAAGTTATATCAAAAATAATTTGGTGCAGACATTCCCTGCTACCACAATTATTTCCATCATGACAAATATTAATTATTCCTACTTAATCCTATTAATAAAATACAAACATCATTCATAAATTGTGATTTGACAATAGACAATAGATATATAGACGTCTTACACCGTTTTCATGTCAATGCCTCAATCAACTCACAAAATGTTTAAAATGATCTATCTTACAGACGCAGCATGTGCACTGGGCCTGCTTGGCTCACGTATATAATTTAAACATTTTTTTCGCAAAGATACTGAAAATACCACCATCAAAAGAACACTGATCGTAAGTTGGTGCGTCATTTGCTGCTCCGAAGATCTGTACGCTGATTTACCTTCTGCAACCAGGAAGTATCGTATAAAAACTATTGGTAGTAAAAAGTTAAGGGCCCTTCTGAAAATCGTGGGCCACCGTCAGCTCGCACAGGTGCTGAGAAACCAAATAGTTAAGTAAATGTAAAAACGGCTATCATTGCTTCATGTAAATAATTCAGAAGTGGGATTAAAGAGTGCACCTGTGCTTACAGAGGTCCTTTCAGACCGGGCAGCATACGAAACCAGGCAGAGAGAGAGAGACAGTACGTCGAACACATTTGGTAGCACCAAGACTAATAATATTTTTAATTTGTTAACTCCCTGAAGTAGGAGTAAGTAAGAGAGACTAGCAACTTTTAAGACATTTATTACCGACCAGCACTAACAAGAATTTTTAGTCAGCCAATCAAAAGTACGCAACGCCGAAAAAAACAAACCCCAAAGTTTTTCTTTTCGGAAGCACTCTGTGGAAAGTTGTTTCTACACATACTGGCTCCTCGATGGACAGACTTCACTTCTAGATCACTTTTCCAGGCTCGTCTTGGACAAGAAGCTCTCATTCCGCAGAGCTGAACTTCAGTTGCAGACAGTGAGGTGTTGTTGGTACAGAGCCAATCACAGATTTTGCAATCACCACTGTAGATTATGAGTATGGCGAGATCCAGCCAAAGAGTTGAAGTTAACTGTCTGAAGACTTGTTCGTCATTAGAGATTCAACATACTTTCAACTCCAGCAATACGTGCAGACGCATATCCTTCTGTAGTCTTTTCTATCTTTATGCGCTAACCTTCAACAATCACTGTACGACTTCCGTGAATGTAAATGTTTTGTCCAGATATGTGTTCACTTGAGTCACGTCCGAGATCCCTTGCCCAGATTTTCCAAGGTATTAGCTATTAATTGTGAACTTAATTACATGTATATGTAATAATCTGAGTTCATTGATATTCGTTTTTAATTTCGCAGTCAGATAAATTCCTTTATCATTGATTTGATAGGTGAAGATTTACTTATGTCAGGTACACAGAACCAGTTTGAGATATTTAATTAAAGATGACAATCAAAACACTCTACCGGCCGAGCGGTTCTAGGCACTACAGTTTGGAACCGCGAGACCGCTACGGTCGCAGGTTCGAATCCTGCCTCGGGCGTGATTGTGTATGATGTCCTTAGGTTAGTTAGGTTTAAGTAGTTCTAAGTCCTAGGGGACTGATGACCTCAACAGTTAAGTCCCATAGTGCTCAGAGCCATTTGAGCCAAAACACTCCACCCATAAGCTACATGATAAGGGTAACCTTACAACTGAAGTCTGTGAAAACAGTTCTCACTGAATAAATAGTCTTGCTAAAGTCAAATGGTAGTACTATAATCCTCGCTACTGTATAATTTATAAGTTCATGGCTTGTTGCAAAGAATCATTTTATTCATCCTCTCAGTTTGTTAATGGGCAGGAACTTGAATAAATAAATGCAGAGAGATTGTGTATAAATTATTGATTACTGCAATGCAACAACGTAGCTGGTATTACATGGAAGGACATACACTGAATAGCCAAAAAAAAAAAAAAATGGTACACCCCCGCGAACCCGCAGAAGTGCCGCAACACGACGTGGCATGTACTCGACTAATGTCTGAAGTAGTGCTGGAGAGAATTGACACCAAGAATCCTGCAGGGCTGTCCATAAATCCGTAAGATTGCGAGGGGGGTGGAGATGTCTTCTGAACAGCACGTTGCAAGGCATCCCAAATAGGAAAGTTAGGAAGCTACTGCGAAAGCAAAGAGAGCTTCACTGTAAGTTTAAATGCAGCCAAAACTTCTCATACAAACAGAAGCTAAACGATGTCAAAGTTAGCGTAAGGAGGGCTATGCGTGAAGCGTTCAGTGAATTCGAAAGTAAAATTCTATGTACCGGGTTGATAGAAAATCCTAGGAAGTTCTGGTCTTACGTTAAATCAGTAAGTGGCTCGAAACAGCATATCCAGACACTCTGGGATGATGATGGCATTGAAACAGAGGATGACACGCGTAAAGCTGAAATACTAAACACCTTTTTCCAAAGCTGTTTCACAGAGGAAGACCGGACTGCAGTTCCTTCTCTAAATCCTCGCACAAACGAAAAAAGGCTGACATCGAAATAAGTGTCCAAGGAATAGAAAAGCAACTGAAATAACTCAACAGAGGAAAGTCCACTGGACCTGACGGGATACCAATTCGATTCTACACTGAGTACGCGAAAGAACTTTCCCCCCTTCTAACAGCCGTGTACCGCAAGTCTCTAGAGGAACGGAAGGTTCCAAATGACTGGAAAAGAGCACAGGTAGTCCCAGTCTTCAAGAAGGGTCGTCGAGCAGATGCGCAAAACTATAGACCTATATCTCTGACATCGATCTGTTGTAGAATTTTATAACATGTTTTTCGTTCGCGTGTCATGTCATTTCTGGAAACCCAGAATCTACTCTGTAGGAATCAACATGGATTCCGAAAACAGCGATCGTGTGAGACCCAACTCGCTTTATTTGTTCATGAGACCCAGAAAATACTAGATACAGGCTCCCAGGTAGATGCCATTTTCATTGACTTCCGGAAGGCGTTCGATACAGTTCCGCACTGATGGCTCTGAGCACTATGGGACTTAACAGCTATGGTCATCAGTCCCCTAGAACTTAGAACTACTTAAACCTAACTAACCTAAGGACAGCACACAACACCCAGCCATCACGAGGCAGAGATAATCCCTGACCCCGCCGGGAATCGAACCCGGGAACCCGGGCGTGGGAAGCGAGAACGCTACCGCACGACCACGAGATGTGGGCCAGTTCCGCACTGTCGCCTGGTAAACAAAGTAAGAGCCTACGGAATATCAGACCAGCTATGTGGCTGGATTGAAGAGTTTTTAGCAAACGGTACACTGCATGTTGTTCTCAATGGAGAGACGCCTACACACGTTAAAGTAACCTCTGGCGTGCCACAGGGGAGTGTTATGGGACCATTGCTTTTCGCTATATATATAAATGACCTAGTAGATAGTGTCGGAAGTTCCATGCGGCTTTTCGCGGATGATGATGTAGTATACAAAGAAGTTGCAGCATTAGAAAATTGCAGTGAAATGCAGGAAGATCTGAAGCGGATAGGCACTTGGTGCAGGGAGTGGCAACTGACCCTTATCATAGACAAATGTCGCGTATTGCGAATACATAGAAAGAAGGATCCTTTATTGCACGATTATATCATAGCGGAACAAGCACTAGTAGCAGTTACTTCTGTAAAATATCTGGGAGTATGCGTGCGGAACGATTTGAAGTGGAATGATCATATAAAATTAATTGTTGGTAAGGCGGATGCCAGGTTGAGATTGATTGGGAGAGTCCTTAGAAAATGTAGCCCATCAACAAAGGAGGTGGCTCACAAAACACTCGTTCGACCTATACTTGAGTATTGCTCATCAGTGTGGGATTCGTACCAGGTCGGTTTGACAGAGGAGATAGAGAAGATCCAAAGAAGAGCGGCGCCTTTCGTCACAGGGTTATTTGGTAAGCGTGATAGCGTTACGGAGATGTTTAGCAAACTCAAGTGACAGACTCTGCAAGAGAGGCGCTCTGCATCGCGGTGTAGCTTGCTGTCCAGGTTTCGAGAGGGTGCGTTTCTGGATGAGGTATCGAATATATTGCTTCCCTCTATTTATACCTCCCGAGGAGACCACGAATGTAAAATTAGAGAGATTCGAGCGCGCACGGAGGCTTTCCGGCAGTCGTTCTTCCCGCGAACCATACGTGACTGGAACAGGAAAGGGAGGTAATGACAGTGGCACGTAAAGTGCCCTCCGCCACACACTGTTGGGTGGCTTGCGGAGTATAAATGTAGATGTAGATGTATGCTCAATAATGTCCTTGTCTGAGGAGTTTGGTGGCCAGCGGAAGTTTTTAAACTCAAAAGAATGTTCCTGGAGCCGCTCTGTAGCAATTCAGGACGTGAGTGGTGTCGCGTTGTCCTGCTGGAATGCACAATAGACATGAATGGATGCAGGTGATCAGACAGTATGTTTACGTACGTGTCACTTGTCAGCGTGGTATCTAGACGTATCAGGGATCCCACACCATTACAGAGCCTCCACCAGTTTGAACAGTCCGCTGCTGACACTTAGGGTCCATGGATTCATGAGGTTGTCTCCATACCCGTACACGTCCATCCGCTCGATACAATTTGAAACGAGACTCGTCCGACCAGACAACATGTTCCCAGTCATCAACAGTCTAATGTCAGTGATGAAGGGCTTAGGCGAGACGTAAAACTTTGTGCCATGAAGTCATCAAGGGTACACGAGTGGGACTTCGACTCCGAAAGCCCTTATCGATGAAGTTTCGTTTAACGGTTCGCACGCTGGTACTTGCTGATGGCCCAGCATTGAAACCTGCTGCAATCTGCGGAAAGGTTGCATTTCTGTCACGTTGAACGATTCTCTTCAGTCGTCGTTGGTCCATATCTTACAGGATCTTTTTCCGGCCTCAGCGGTGTCAGAGATTTCATGTTTTACTGGATTCCTGATGTTCACGGTACACTCGTGAAATGGTCGTTCGGGAAAGTTTCCACATCATGGCTACCTCGGAGACGCTGTCTCCCTTCGCTCGTGCGCCGACTATTGAAAGGTCTCTGTTGGATTCCTTTCATGTTTAATTTCTTAAATCTGTTGCCATTTATGGAATAAATTCCTCTTCTAAATGTACTGTGGCGTTTCTGACTATCTGGGAGGAGACTGAGCAGTGGAACGTGTTACTTTTACACATAAACAAGAACGATCTGTCACACTACTACACTTTAAAGCACAGTTTATATGTAATTCTTATATGTAATTCATGTCACACAGTCTCATACGGAACCTACATCCGCTTTCTTTTATATACTGTATATGATAAGATACTGTCATCCCCCTTCCCTTTTGTGTGAGAGGATGAATGAGCATATGTATTTCTAGTTGCATGCTTGAGGGTAGCAGACAGGGCTGTCTGCTAGAGAACAGTAGGACCAACGTCGGAACAGGCAGCTACGCTTCCTAAAAGCAAAGAGGTTTCTATCCTTAGTATGGTCCTGTCCGTCCGTTGTCATGTTGGTATAGGAAGCTGCCCCTCTGGCCACTTCCGTTGGTCTTTGTGAGCCACCCCTCAGGAAGCACACTCTAGAGTAGGGCAGTTGCTGTGTGGCCGTGGCGAGCGTCTGAAGTGGTAAGATCTCCGGCTAAGCACGTGTCTGTTAAGTCCGTAGGACAATGGATTTCTTAAGTTCAGCCTAACTGAAAATTTAATCACCTTTATTTCGGGTTTAGGTCTAAAATATCCGATGTTATCTTAAATTGCAGCGCAGTATTATTCTCGTGTGAAGTTCAGATTAGTTTCCGGTAGTTGCTTTGTTACTACTTTGTGAGTAAAGTGGAACTACGTGTTGATCAGTAACTGTAACTAAGATCAATCTTAAATGCGAATGCTTGTGTGATTATAACGTCTCGTCTTGACTATATTTTCAATATAGCAACTTTTCTTTATGTTCAGCCCACGTGGGGTGTACTTTGCGAGACCACTACCACGTGCTTATATAACTGTTTGACCCATCAGGTTAATAGTAAGACGTTAGTAACCAGTTCAAGGTTTTTCTTTTGTCAATTTCTTTTCGATCTAATGTATTTTAATTATCAAAATTATTGTGGAGTTGTACGCTTTGTGTAAACCAAGTTGACCACGTGGAGCATGTGGTGTAATCATCAAAGTAGCCCTCAGCTATTCTTTTTGCGAAGACTTCACAAAGAGTTAATATGAATTTAGTATACCAGTGTGTGGTAATTACATGACGGACAGGATTGTGGTATGAACGTAATTTCTTTGGGTAAAAAACTGAATCTGTTGGTTGTGGTTAATTTCTTCTTGCTTATGTTTCAATGTTCTTCGTGTGTTATTTTATGAATGCAGTGTGGTATGCAGCCTCCCAATCTTGGCTCCATATTTTATGTGTTCCGTAAGATTACAATCTCACATTTTTTCAATCGTAAATAAGGCACCGGCTCAGTTATAACTCACGTATAATATGCTGAAATTTCAATGAACAATCTTAAAATAAATTTCCAAATATAAACTGATTTCTTTCCTTTTATTTAAATTCTCCTTTTTATATATGTATATATTACCGGTTTTGTCTGCTTGGTAAACCTAGACTAAATATCTGATGAAACAGTTGCCCAGTAATCCACGGTTAACGTCCCCAGACAGATCACGGCTTTTAACCCAGCTTTTATTGTCTATTAGCACCGATCTCAGTATACCAAAATTAAAGTAACAATATTACAATTCAGCATATCAAATTAGAGTAACAATATTACACATGGCGACCCTGTTCTGTGATTCCGCTAGACTCTGGAATCTCTGAAATGTTAGATTGCGAGCGTGTTATAATCTTAATTTTTTTTCCCTACAGCGCTCAAACAACTTCTGCGTTGTTTCCGAGCAGACTTTCAAAAGATTCACGGCGTTGTTGATCGGCGTTGCGTTGTTTGTCTTGTTGTGTTTTTTATATTTGTGTGTTTTATATGTCTGTGTGCTTTTTTTTCTCGCTTGTAAATTCCACTGTTTCGATCAAAGATAAAAATTTGTTTTGCGTGTGAAAAAGTGTGTACTAGGTTGGGTATCTTTCGTGTGACTGTCGTAATTTTTGGGGGACACATTTATTGTGATTAGTGTGTTGCGTACTGAGTATAAATTGCACTAATGCAAACACGTAACCAAGCTAAAAGTAAGCGGTCCAACAACTTAAGCAACATGGACCAAGGGGATAATTTGATTTCCAATATTAACGCGTCGGGCGGTTCCGAAAATGCAATGGGGAATACTTCAGACGAAATGCAAAACAGCACGAACGGGCTCACATCAGAGCCAGAAATTAATTTGCCTCTAACTAACCAAATTGATGTAGCAGAACTCATGAAAGCCTTATTGCAACAAAATAAAGAAAACGCAGAGAAATCCGAGAAATCGATCCGCGAGCTAGGCGAACAAATGACGCAGAAATCAGAAAAATCGTGCCGAGAACAAAAAGAATCATCCGAAAAATCGATCCGCGAGCTAGGCGAACAAATAGACGAAAAACTAATCCAGCAGACAAATAAAGTCGACAAGTCGATGCAGAGAGTGTCCGATGATATCTCACAAAGAATAAACAATCTGGCAAGTGAGATAAAAAGTGATATTATGAAAGAATTAGGCCATACATTTGAACAAATCGATGATCGTCTGCAAGCTTTAGAACAGAGCAAGCGGAGGGGCGATACCGAATCTAAAGAAAGCGAAGAACGGCTGCTTAGGAATTTCCAAGAGCTGAGGGAAGAATGCCAAAGGGAACACCAGCAGATAATCTCGAGAGTCCAAGAGGCGGAAACGCATTGTCCCACGTCCGTTAGCAACACAATAGCGGACAACAGTTTAGCGATCCACGCGTTGGAACAGCAAATAGAACAATTAAAGCAGACTGGGGCGGAGGACAAGAGACAAATTGATGATAAGATTGCGGCATTAGCGGACATTGTAGGCACGATGAAGCTGACGGAAAGCGAGAACAATACTACACCGGTAGCGGCCGCAGAGACCGAAGAAGTGCGTTCTCTTCTGAGATTTCAGAAGGGACAGTTCGAAGTGAACAGGCAAAAGAGAGCTGTAACAGGCGAATTGCAAGAACGCGTGGCGCATCTGGAAAACCGCATGGCGTGTGATTCCGAACTCGCCAATAGCACTAAAAATAGCCGTACGAACAGTGCAGAGAGGGACTCCGGCCACGAGGGAGATTTTGACTACAGGGAAGAATGTAATTTAAGGGGCAGACATGAGAGAAACAGAAACATTCAAGGGCCTCGCCAGGAGGAAATGCGGGGATTTGATTTCAAACATTTCCTTACGGTAAGAAAGTTTGAGATATTCCGAAATTCGCAAAAAGGAATACATCCACGTGCATGGCTCGAGCAATTTGAGTTTTGTCTTCCCCCCGACTGGGCAAGTTCACATAAGATAGAATATATGTGTGGCTATTTGGAAGGCGAACCGGCGATTCGCATGAGGTCGGCAGCGCGTCACTGCAACTCCACTCGGGAGTTTCGACAAGCCTTTCTGTCCGCCTATTGGTCGGAAGCGGCACAAGATAGGGTCAAACGTGGCATAATTATGCTGCCAAATTTGAACCAGTCTGGTTTCGGCAGCCCTGCACGCCTATTCGACCACATGCTGCAGGCAAATCAATTTTTATACGACCCATACGGGCCTGCGGAACTAATTAGGATATGCATCACCAAATTGCCGATGCACTTGCGGCACGTCATTCTGGCGGGACGATGCAAAGAGGACGTGGAAACGTTCAAGACGCTTCTCCAAGAGTTGGAATACAATACAGGAGAATGCCCGCCTAATCAGGCACAAAGTTATTACGGGGCACAGCAGCGCGACCGCAATCGTGGCCGTATTACTAATCAACGGCGTGACTGGTCGTCGCGACGCGAACGGAACAATAATCGGGACAGGCCGTATAGAAACTGGGGTGACAGTCGCGAACACAGGTGGAACAACAGAAATGATCGAGGACGTAGACAGGATCGTGAACGCTACAGGTACGGCAACCAGAATCGACACTATGATGAATACGGTGGGAATAGGACTGTAGGCGGAGCACCTCATGATGTTGAAATTCGGCCGGCTAACCCTAGACATAATCCAGCAAATGGAAATGAACGAAACCGGCAATGACAAACGATCAGCGCAGAAGGCGCCCAATCGGAACAAATGAGCGACATGGCAAATGAGTAGAAAGGACAGTGAGAAGTAGAGAGGACGGTGAGGAGAAATAATTGATTAGTTTAAATTTGTGACGTATGCATTTTGAATAATATGTTAGTAAAAATAATGATAAAGCTGTATCTATGTGATGGATTGAAGTGGTGTTTTAATTTTTTTCTCCTTGTGCAATTAGGATTTAGTTTGATTCAAACGTGAAGATAAAAGGTTTCTTTGTGAACGAGTAAAATGCTGTTTATGTTTTTTTTGTGTGTAAATCGAAAAGAGCCGCTCATGAGAGAAGCAATATCTGCGTTGAATTAATGCAAAACTCAGGGGAATATCCGATCTGTGGGTATTATGGGTCTGGCAAACCCAGGTCCCCAGCTGTTAGTAGCCGTGTTTCCGATTTTCTGTTTTCAGTGCTACTATCTATCTATTACTATTCTATATCTGTCAGTGTAAATGAGGATCTCTTACTATAGTATGCGTGCTGTGTGAATATTTTAAGATAGGAAAACTCAGGGGAATATCCGATCTGTGGGTATTATGGGTCTGGCAAACCCAGGTCCCCAGCTGTTAGTAGCCGTGTTTCCGATTTTCTGTTTTCAGTGCTACTATCTATCTATTACTATTCTATATCTGTCAGTGTAAATGAGGATCTCTTACTATAGTATGCGTGCTGTGTGAATATTTTAAGATAGGAAAACTCAGGGGAATATCCGATCTGTGGGTATTATGGGTCTGGCAAACCCAGGTCCCCAGCTGTTAGTAGCCTTGTTTCCGATTTTCTGCTTTCAGTGCTACTATCTATCTATTACTATTCTATATCTGTCAGTGTAAATGAGGATCTCTTACTATAGTATGCGTGCTGTATGAATATTTTAAGATAGGAAAACTCAGGGGAATATCCGATCTGTGGGTATTATGGGTCTGGCAAACCCAGGTCCCCAGCTGTTAGTAGCCTTGTTTCCGATTTTCTGCTTTCAGTGCTACTATCTATCTATTACTATTCTATATCTGTCAGTATAAATGAGGATCTCTTACTATAGTATGCGTGCTGTATGAATATTTTAAGATAGGAGAACTCTGAGAAAGGAATGAGTAAGTTTGGAATCTTGAAAACAGGATGCGATAATACGATTGTTGAACCATTGGCTTCCAATATGCGATGATATGTTAATATTGATGATATATGTCTTTTTTTGTTCTTTATAGCCGAGTACGTAAAGTGCTGTCTGTGGATTTCGTAAGTATATTGATTCCCTTCAAGGTGAAAGAAGAATTGTGGTTTGTGTAATTTACGTGGCTCTGAAACATTATTGTGGTAGTCAAATACGAGCAGCTTTTCAGCAAATGGAGAATGGACCGGAAATATGGATCCTTTTTGTAGTCTTGATTGATGTTGAGCCAAAGCCTAAAAAATTATTCTGCGTTAATACTTGTCCTAGAAAAGCGACGTTTATGTGTTTTGCTGATGCTGTGAGCATTACAGCTTACTGTTTTCGCTGGTGCGGGATGCACTGCAGCCTATATGATTTGTACTGAGGAAATTTCCCTCTTGAAGGTAGAGGATGATTAAATAATTTTGATTATGGGAACGAAGGAAAGCTTGGTTTAAGGTAATAAGGATAAAGCAAAACATTTGTCATTTAAACTACAGGAGGATTCGGATCTTTTGTGTCTGTTGTAAGTTCAATATGTTAAGATGATACTGTTTTACAGAATAGAGGTGACCACAATTTTGCCATTCATGAGAAATGAATCCAGGATAACCACCACAGGCGAAATAACTGATTTGGAAGCGAAAGGTAACGTAAAGAAGGAACGAAATCGCAGCAAAATGGGTAAGAAAATGTAATATAACCTGTATAATGCAAACATTTTTAACCTTCTCAGAGTCATCTGCGTGATTAATTGTTGTGATAACGTAATTTTAGGTGAAATTTTCTTACTGTTTTATGTGTGAATATATGAGTATGATAAATGTATAATTGCGAGTCTCTTTTCAGGTGTGCGAACTGGTATAAATGTTTTGGCGTGTAAATAACCATTGTTCTTTTTAATGTGTATGTTTAAGGAAAGTTCTCCATATTTATCATGTGACAAGACGTATGCCGCGAGCGTCAAGAAGAATGTTGTAGTGGTATATACACGGTGTTGAAATAGCATTGAAGTAGCTTATTGGGTTAACTAGTAGTGGATAGAAGTAGAATATTGAGTAATGCATGTTTATGGGTAGTTAGTTTGTAGAATAGACAACAGGTGTGCATGTATGTGTGTGTAAATAACATGTGAACCCTATGCTGTCCTGACCTATACTTGCACAAGGCATAATCCTATTCATTTTAGTGAATTAATAAATAGCATTTGATTTATTAAAACGTAAGTGAACCACATTAGTGATGTGGATTTAAATATTATATTGTCAGTTCATTTAAATTTTTATTTTTATACTGTCAAGGCATTTCACTTTTATTTTTTTTACATTGTCAAGTCATTTAAATTTTATTTTATATTGTCGATTCATCTAATTTTTTTATTTAAAAAAAATATTAAGTCTCACTTTGTTCTTAAAAATTGTGAAAGACAATACTAAGTGGTATTATGTATGACCTTGTGTAATCACATACGGATGATGAAAAATTTCTGTGAATGCAGTTGAGAACCTGAAAGCGAACCGGCAAAACTCTTAAGAGACAGCGGGAGCAGCCGGACTAGTTGTAAACTGGCGGGTTTCCCAGCGGGACACGCTGTCATCCGGGCCACTTTGGGAGCGCGGCCGACAACAAAAGGAGAGTAAGCGGCAAACACTTTCCCTTGTACCTGGAGCTAATGGGCGGCCGCCCCGGGCGACCTTTCCTCGAGGCGATGACCTGAGATGGGCGAGCGGTCCACCGCGCGGAAATCCATCTGCTGGCAACGCACCACACGCACGCGACCGTGACGAGACGGCCGCGGTGAAACAAGACAAGGGGCGTGGAGCCTTTTGACAGGTACTGCCCAGAGAAACTTGCAGACGTCAACGACGCCTATCGACATTTCCTGATGGATGCCTACTGTCAAGCGACAGTAAATCTTGGTTCGATGTTCTCTGGTCGCTAAGGGTGGCACAAAAGAAGAGCCATTAAGTGTCATCCTTGCCCGAGAATATCAACCTGGCGTATCAAACGAGGATACCGCACGAATTTGACAATACAAACATGGAACCAAATCGAGATGTACGTGACACGAGAGAAACTTCATGAGAGGGCAGAGACGGCGGGATCGCACGCAACAGATGGACAAAAATCCCTACTGACAGCTGCGGCGACGAACCCCCCCCCCCTTTCCCTTATATTGTGCCTCGGAACAGTGGAACTACTGAGTGTGTCAGTGAACAGTGATTATACGGTTCTTAGTCCAGTGCATATACGTGTGTTTCTGTCAGAGAAACTCTGACTCGTGTGTTTTGCAGGAGTTCGATTTATTGGTGTTTATTAGACTGACTCTTGTATTTTGCAGGTGTTCTATTTATCTTTTTTTTAGTCTTTGACTCTTGTTTTTTGCAGGTGTTTCATTTATAGGTGTTTTTATTTTGTTTTAGATGTTGACTATTGTACTGTTTTATTTATCAATGTTTGTTTTTGTGTGATGTATTAGATTTGTGATATTTTGTTTCGTAAATTCATTGCTGTGGCATTGCTTCGTTTATCAGTCAGATAGCTTTTTATTCTCATTGAACTGTGCTCGATTAGCCTTTGCATGGGGCATATTTACTGTGAGGAGCCCCTTAAGGGTAATAATCACATAACTATTGTAGTTTCAGTATAATGACACAGTGCTCATTGTTTGCTAGCTAATTGAAATATAGTAGAGTGATTAAATGAGTGCCACATAGTTATTTTAATTCTACAAATTATTAGTTTTATACGATATAGATTTTTTTTGCGATAACTACTTTGTAAAACATGTTTTTTCTCTTATCATTTTGTTGCTTTTGCAGATTGTGCATTGTTATGTTCTGCTTTTTAATACCGATGTTATTTGATGTTCTTTTATTAATTGCTGTGGCACCTTTGCTATTTTCATAAATTTTGCTTGTTAATAAACAGTCATAAATTTTCCTGTGATCAGTTGGCTCTTGCAATGAGCAAATACTGGTGAACTCCATAAGGGTAACAACCAGAAATTGTTTTCATATTAATGACACAGGAACCATTGTTTTTACTTGCTGACCGAATTAGGTCTACACTACCTTTTAAATAGGTGTCACAGATTGTGTTCTTTTTTTTCTGTTTGAAATTGGTAGATTCTAAAGATGTGTTGAAATTATTGTGTTTTAGCAAGTAGCTGGTGTCCTTTTGCCTTTTCTTATACACTTTTGGTTTAAGTAGGGTGTGAGAAGCCTGCTTGGGAATGTCCTAGCATGGCTAGAAAATTCCCTGCACAGTCTTTTCCCGGAGCGTTGGGGTTATGAAAGGTCTCTGTTGGATTCCTTTCATGTTTAATTTCTTAAATCTGTCGCCATTTATGGAATAAATTCCTCTTCTAAATGTACTGTGGCGTTTCTGACTATCTGGGAGGAGACTGAGCAGTGGAACGTGTTACTTTTACACATAAACAAGAACGATCTGTCACACTACTACACTTTAAAGCACAGTTTATATGTAATTCTTATATGTAATTCATGTCACACAGTCTCATACGGAACCTACATCCGCTTTCTTTTATATACTGTATATGATAAGATACTGTCATCCCCCTTCCCTTTTGTGTGAGAGGATGAATGAGCATATGTATTTCTAGTTGCATGCTTGAGGGTAGCAGACAGGGCTGTCTGCTAGAGAACAGTAGGACCAACGTCGGAACAGGCAGCTACGCTTCCTAAAAGCAAAGAGGTTTCTATCCTTAGTATGGTCCTGTCCGTCCGTTGTCATGTTGGTATAGGAAGCTGCCCCTCTGGCCACTTCCGTTGGTCTTTGTGAGCCACCCCTCAGGAAGCACACTCTAGAGTAGGGCAGTTGCTGTGTGGCCGTGGCGAGCGTCTGAAGTGGTAAGATCTCCGGCTAAGCACGTGTCTGTTAAGTCCGTAGGACAATGGATTTCTTAAGTTCAGCCTAACTGAAAATTTAATCACCTTTATTTCGGGTTTAGGTCTAAAATATCCGATGTTATCTTAAATTGCAGCGCAGTATTATTCTCGTGTGAAGTTCAGATTAGTTTCCGGTAGTTGCTTTGTTACTACTTTGTGAGTAAAGTGGAACTACGTGTTGATCAGTAACTGTAACTAAGATCAATCTTAAATGCGAATGCTTGTGTGATTATAACGTCTCGTCTTGACTATATTTTCAATATAGCAACTTTTCTTTATGTTCAGCCCACGTGGGGTGTACTTTTCGAGACCACTACCACGTGCTTATATAACTGTTTGACCCATCAGGTTAATAGTAAGACGTTAGTAACCAGTTCAAGGTTTTTCTTTTGTCAATTTCTTTTCGATCTAATGTATTTTAATTATCAAAATTATTGTGGAGTTGTACGCTTTGTGTAAACCAAGTTGACCACGTGGAGCATGTGGTGTAATCATCAAAGTAGCCCTCAGCTATTCTTTTTGCGAAGACTTCACAAAGAGTTAATATGAATTTAGTATACCAGTGTGTGGTAATTACATGACGGACAGGATTGTGGTATGAACGTAATTTCTTTGGGTAAAAAACTGAATCTGTTGGTTGTGGTTAATTTCTTCTTGCTTATGTTTCAATGTTCTTCGTGTGTTATTTTATGAATGCAGTGTGGTATGCAGCCTCCCAATCTTGGCTCCATATTTTATGTGTTCCGTAAGATTACAATCTCACATTTTTTCAATCGTAAATAAGGCACCGGCTCAGTTATAACTCACGTATAATATGCTGAAATTTCAATGAACAATCTTAAAATAAATTTCCAAATATAAACTGATTTCTTTCCTTTTATTTAAATTCTCCTTTTTATATATGTATATATTACCGGTTTTGTCTGCTTGGTAAACCTAGACTAAATATCTGATGAAACAGTTGCCCAGTAATCCACGGTTAACGTCCCCAGACAGATCACGGCTTTTAACCCAGCTTTTATTGTCTATTAGCACCGATCTCAGTATACCAAAATTAAAGTAACAATATTACACATCAGCATAAGAAAATTAGAGTAACAATATTACACTATTACACCACGTTCAGACTCACTTAAGTCCTGATAACGTGCCATTGTAGCCGCAGTCACCGATCTAACAGCTGCGCCAGAGGCTGGTTGTCTTATGTAGGCGTTGCCGACAGCAACGCCGTATTCTGCCAGCTTACATATCTCTGTATTTGAATACGCATGCCTATACCAGTTTCTCTGGCACTCCACTGTAGTTAAAGTTGTATTAAACGCATGGCACACATATCACTGAACAACAAAGACTTCACTCACAAAATACTCGCGAAACTAACGAAACTACAAGGAATCATAAATCAAACAGATTTGTACATATGATCTGTGATTAATTCTGGTCTTCACAGTACCACTCATAATAGCTCGGAACAGACGTGAATACTTTGCACGCAACAGCACGCCAAGCTGTGCTTTGCAATATGTTCCCTTATTACTCGTCACTCGTGACCGCAGAATGCAGTACATAATTCTCATTGTAAGTTTTCACATATGAACTCAAGCAACAAGCACCGGTCAGCATGTCTCTCTCTCTCTCTCTCTCTCTCTCTCTCTCTCTCTCCTACATAATTTACATCAGTGAGCCACAGTTCTCTACATTACTTAGAACACACCAATGGACAGAGGAGGACACAGTCTTTGTTTCCAATTCAAACACTGGTCATGCTGCTCCGGACTGGCTGCGTAGATTTTCTCTTAGTCGAGCCTTTTCGGTTATGAAAGATACCGTAAAGACATGGAAATGCAGGTTGACTAATGTTACAGGCAACTTTCAAGTTATTGCCGCAGACAGGATGTTTTACTATCAAGATTATACAATTTCGTTAATGTGGAGTAGGAGGTGCATTATATAATTCCAGGTGACGAAGTTCGACGCAACAGACGTTACACGGCATCGACGTAATCAAGAAGAGGATCACATAATTGGTGAGATAAGAAATGCAACACCTGCGCCACCAAAATAGTTAAACAGTGGCCACATACACTACCTCCACCTCCTACTATTCTGATATGTACCTACAGAAAACGGCCTGTCTGCTTTATAATTTTTGAATCGTCCATTCATCTCGTAATTTTTTATTTAATTGTCTTTATCAATGTCTTTTCTTGCACAGAATTACCGATTTCGGCTATGGAATAGCTATCTTCAGCATCCATAGTAAAAGTAAAATAAAATACATTATTAGCTACTTTCTTCATAGATTGAAAACGAAGCACAGAAATTATAGTATAAACAAGATTCACGTCTGGTCTGTTGCACTGCAAGAAGTCAAACACATGTAAAAATGAGTCGAAATTGCCAAGCATGCTTCGTCCAGTTATGTAGATCCTATACGATGCAAAGCTATCCTAGAAATCGCTGATGCATGCATGACATATAGACAATTATGCAAAGTAATTAAAAGGACGCCCATATAAAAGCATTGTTGTGTAAAATATTTGTATTCCGAGTGGAGCAAGCAGAAACTTTTTTTTTTATTTAACTGTCTGAAAACAGTTTAAGCCTGATTACAATTTAACAAAGTGTTCACGAAGTATAAACTGATTACAGAAGTCATTCTAAAACTGAATACATTGTAATGACTCTAGACTTAGTGTTGTAAAGGAACGACCTCTGTGATAGCTTTGTAACCTATATACAGCAGACTGAAGCATGCACGGCAATTTTGACTTGGGTTATTTATACATGGCTGTTACTTGTTGCAGCGAAGGAGAATGAGATGTGCACTCATGCTCATAGATTAAGGATAATGTTGATACATGGTGAAACAACGATCTGGTGGGCGGTTTGCGGGTTTAAATCAGCTTAGACTGTGACCATGCGGTGCTTTTGACCTGCAGTCGTCGCACGGTGGCGCTGGCAGCAGTCCACATCACATGCAGAGGTGTGTTGGTGCATGTCAGAGTACGGTGCAGCGAGTAAGTGCGCAGACGTTTTCAGACGTGTTAATGGTGATTGTGTGTTGAAAATGACTCAAAGAACACACACTGATGGCGTTATGAGGGGTAGAATACTAGGGCGACTGGAGGCCGGTCAAACACAGCAGGTCGGAGCACGGGCCCTCCGTGTGCCACAAAGTGTGATCTCAAGATTATGCCAACGATTCCAGCAGACAGGAAACGTGTCCAGGCGCTACAGTACGGGACGTCCACAGCGTAAGAAGACCCATATCTCACCATCATTGCCCGCAAATGGCCACGGAGTACTGCAGATAGCCTTTCTCGTGACCTTACTGCAGCCACTGGAACTGTTGTCGCCAGACACACAGTCTACAGACGACTGAACAGACATGGTTTATTCTCCCGAAGAGCTACAAAGTGTATTCCACTGACCCCTGGTCACAGGAGAGCCCGTAAAGCCTGGTGTCAAGAACACAGTACAAGGTCATTGGAACAGTGGTCCCAGGATATGTTCACTGACGAGTCCAGGTATAGTCTGAACAGTGATTCTCGCCGGGTTTTCACCCTTGCATGTCTTTGACAGAGAAACTGTAACAGATCAGGTGTGTCGGGACGTCATTTTGCACCAGTATGTCCGCCTTTTCAGGGGTGCAGTGGGTCCCATGTTCCTCCTGATGGATGATAACGCACGGCCCCACCGAATTGCCATCGTGGAGGAGTACCTTGAAACAGAAAATATCGGGCGAATGGAGTGGGCTGCCTGTTCTCCAGACCTAAGCACCATCGAGCACGTCTGGGATGCTCTCGGTCGACGTATCGCTGCACGTCTTCAAACCCCTGCGACACTTCAGGAGTTCCGACAGGCACTGGTGCAAGAATGGGAGGCTATACCCCAGCAGCTGCTCGACCACCTGATCCAGAGTCTGCCAACCCGTTGTGCGGCCTGTGCACGTGTGCATGGTGATCATATCCCATACTGATGTCGGAGTACATGCGCCCCTGTTTGTAGCACATGTGTTTCGGGACGGTTTTCTCAACTTATCACCAATACCGTGGACTTACAGATCTGTGTCATGTGTGTTCCCTATGTGCCTATGCTATTAGCGCCAGTTTTGTGTAGTGCCACGTTGTTTGGCACCACATTCTGCAATCATCCTTAATTTATGAGCATGAGTGTACATCACGTGTATATTCTAATTCCTGTCCATTGCTTTTAATGTATTCTGGTAATAACTAGTGATGTATTGTTTTTTTACTTCTGTTGTAGATTCTGAAGATGGTTATCGCACAGCCGAAACCGGTCATTCTGTTAAAAAAGCTTTGTGAGCACGACAACTAAATAAAAAACTACGTACATCACATAATCTTTGTCCAGATTGTCTCGTTATATCAATTCCTGTGAGTCGCCCTTAGCACCCGAGACCTTGTATTGTGTGACTACGAAGTTCAGCAAATTTTAAAGGATTTCCAGAGCGGAAAGCAGGGCGAGCGCACGCAAATGCAAGCAAAGCAGCTGCCAGGAAGCCGGCGCCAAGAAAGAAGGGGCCCCGCCGGCCTGGAGTAATCCGCTTATCTGCGGCCTGGAGCGGAGAGGGGGGGAGGGGCGTCCCGCGCTGCCCTTTATGGTTCCTCACCGGCAATAAACGCTTTCCGGCAAGGGAGCCAGTCGCTTCTGATCGATCCCATCCGCCCTTCGCTGCACCTGACGCCACATCACGGACCCTACTAGTCCCATCACGATTTGTATATAGTCAACAAAACGGCGACACAACACTGTAGTCTGATTTAAATTAGCTGGCGTTTCACTTTTAATCTCCAAAGTCGCGACAAGTAAGCACTGCGGAAAAAACGTTCGTCAGACTCAGGAAATATGACACTAATGTCGGGTACCACCGCCACATTAGCCTCGATAACGGCTGCAGTTCGGCAAGGAACAGAGCCCGCAGGTTTCTTCAGGTAATATACAGAGGATAGGCGAAATAATGTACTTACTTGAGAATCGTTTATTAGTAAGGAAATTGGAAAATTTGTTGTAAATTTCTATGGGACCAAACTGCTGAGGCTATCGGTCCCTAAGCTTATATACTACTTAATCTGACTTAAACTAACTTACGCTAAGGACAACACACACACCCATGCCCGAGGGAGGAGTCGAACCTCCGACGGGGTGAGCCGCGCGAACCGTGACAAGACGCCCTAGACAGCGCGGCTACTCCGCGCGGCTATTAATTAGGGGTTTGGACCCTCGTTTGTTTGTCCGTAATACAGCTGCGATTCTTACTTGAATACTGGCACATAATGATTGTATAGTATTCAGTGGGATGTCATGCTACTCTTCAATCAAAACCTCTTCTAACTCCTGTAGTGACGAGGGAGGCGGAAATCTGCTCCGGAGTCTACGCTCCAATACCGCCCACGAGGTTTCGATAATGTTCAAGTCCGGGGACTGTGCCGGCCAGGGAAGATGCTGCAGTTCATTTACCCCATCATACCACGATTTTAGTGTCCTTTCTCTGTGAATGGATGCATTATCGTCCTCACATCATTGTTGGGGAACAACAGTTGAATCATGGGGTACACCTGATCACTTAAAATGTCCACATAATCGTTGGCTGTAACACGGCCTTTGAGAGTAATAATGGGACCAGCAGACTACCATGGTATGGCTGCCCACACCATCACACTTCTACCACACTTCCACCTCCACCTCTGTTGGAATCAAGCAATCAGGTGTGTAGGCTTCTTTCGGTGTTCTCCAGACGCAAACCCGGTCCATTGTTGGAAATAACGAAAACGTTGACTCGTCGGTCCGTATGACGTGTTTCCACTTACCATCCGTCCAGGATTTATGCTCCTGACACCATGTTTTATGCTTCTTTCGTTGGTTGTCGTCAATAATGGTTTCGGTATAGCAGCTCGTCCATGAATATTCACCTTATGGACTACTCGGCAGACAATGTCGATAGACACAGGATCTCGAAGATGGTTATTGAGCTCTGCAGTCACTTTAGCCGTCGTAGTTTTGTGTTGTTTCGACACAGCTCCTGTTGGCGTACGACGATCTCTGTCATTTAGTTTTGATTTGCGCCCACTATTACGTTTACATGATGATTTCTTTCCATGTTTTGTGTAGGCTGTCATGACTATTGAAACAGCTGCTCTTGGAAAATTCAATAAGTGGGCTGTCTTGGTTACTGATGCTCCAGCTAATCGGGTCCCCACAATCTGCTCTCTTTGGAACTCTGTTAGGTCTTTCATTGCACGTCGACCTCTGCCTCTGAATGCAAATACTAAGCGTGGCACTACTGGTAAACAACCTGCACTGACGCCTAGTCGGTACTGAACACGCTCAGTCCAGCGCGACACAAGCCTTACCAGCGTTGTTGACCGTCAAACACAACCATCCCATTACTACCACTGTTCACATTATTTTGCCTATCCCCTGTATATCTCTCCTTAACCTTAACGCTCTTCTCTGAACAACAAGGGAGAAACACCCGCTCACATCAGAGCAAAATCGCTTCTGTCCAACTCCATCGTTCAGACACCTTCTCGAAGTCCTTCTCAGTAACAAGAACCCGACTCTGGAATAAACTCCCGCATTATCTTAGAGAACAGTTAAGGACGTATCTGTTCAAGTAACAGTAAGGATTACAACTGTCCCTTCACTCATTCGTTAATTTTTTACATCCTTCTTTCGAACCAGATCTCCGTCCTTCCCCAATATTCTTACATGACACAGTTTCCTTAAATTTTCTACCTTTAGAATTCGCTATATTAGAAAATGTCTATTTTGAACACCTATAAATTCCTTTTATACCTGCCACTATGATTATTATTATTATTATTATTATTATTTCTTTCTACTCTCAGACGTTATGTCTGGTCAAAAATGGACAGTGACGCGGACCTTGATCAAGCGTGACTTCCTTTTAACTGTATGTTACATTGCATTTAGGAACTTTCGGGTCATTGAACATGTATCAATAATTACAGATTTTTGTAGTTGTATATATATGTTTGGATGTAGCTGTATTGCATTGATGTACTGGTGGATATTGTGAGGTATTACTCCTGTAGTTGATAGTATAATTGGTATAATGTCGACTTTATCCTGATGCCACATGTCCTTGACTTCCTCAGCCAGTTGGATGTATTTTTCAATTTTTTCTCCTGTTTTCTTCTGTATATTTGTTGTGTTGGGTATGGATATTTCAATTAGTTGTGTTAATTATTATTATTATTATTATTATTATTATTATTATTATTATTATTATTATTATTACAGCTGTTGCTATTAGTGACAGCAGCTGCTGTAGCACAAGTATTGCTATTAGTGACAGCTGCTGCTGTAGCACAAGTATTGCTGGCACCAACTTTATTAGTTCGTAGGTAGTATTATTTTCTATCGATGCCACTTCGACACTCAAGTCGTTTTAATACTATTTGTCATATTAAAATTTTTATCTCTTAGGCCACTATAATGTGAAAGATGTACTGTAAGCGTGAAACGCTGGTCCGATGTAAGACCAGGTTAAATAAATAAATAAATACAATATCATCATCAGTTTCCTGCTATATTAGCAGGTCCTTTGCCTCTACTTTCTGCACTCCATTGCTTCCGTCCTAACGCTGCTGTATGTTGTTCCGTCCATCACGTTATCCAGCATCTGAAATCTCTTCCTTCCTCGCTTCCTTTTCCCTTCTACATGACCTTCTAAAACGGTTTTTATCAGTCCGTCATTCTTTCTTTATATATGCCCAATCCAATTTCTTTTTCTGCTTTTTATTACATCTAGTAACTGTCTTTTCTCTCCCTCTCTTCTTAGTACCTCTTCATTTTTTATTCTGTCCATCCAACTTATTCTTTCCATCCTTCGCCATGTCCACATCTCAAAAGCCTCCAGCCTTTCTCTGTCTTTCTTCCTCAAAGTCCACGTTTCAGCGCCATACAGAAGAACACAAAATACAATATATCCGGCTCAAAACTCATTGATGAATATATCCTGTACAGCTGCCAAACTGTCGGGATGTTGATTATCACATTTCATTGGCTGTTGCAAATAGTACTAGAAACTTTCCATTGTGATTAAAATCGGCTGATGTAGTGGGCCACTCGAGGCGCTGTTAGTCAGACCAGGAACGTAAGCGTGCAGCCCTGTGAGTACGCCTGTAGCCACAGCGAACTCGTCATAATAAAGGGGACTGTCCTATTTGCCATGATGATTTTCGGGTAGTTTTGGCTATAAATGTGAGTAAAGGCGCGAATTTGATAAATTTATTCGACCTTTGTAATACACTGCTGTCCAAAATTAATGCAACAAACGGAAATTTCGCAAGGATGCGTCTATAATGCCACAAGACAGTACAAATAGGTGATAGTAAAGTACAAGCAATGTAAAAAATAAAGAACGTAAACAACTACAACATGCACAACGGCTGACAAATACACTCCTGGAAATTGAAGTAAGAACACCGTGAATTCATTGTCCCAGGAAGGGGAAACTTTATTGACACATTCTTGGGGTCAGATACATCACATGATCACACTGACAGAACCACAGGCACATAGACACAGGCAACACAGCATGCACAATGTCGGCACTAGTACAGTGTATATCCACCTTTCGCAGCAATGCAGGCTGCTATTCTCCCATGGAGACGATCGTAGAGATGCTGGATGTAGTCCTGTGGAACGGCTTGCCATGCCATTTCCACCTGGCGCCTCAGTTGGACCAGCGTTCGTGCTGGACGTGCAGACCGCGTGAGACGACGCTTCATCCAGTCCCAAACATGCTCAATGGGGGACAGATCCGGAGATCTTGCTGGCCAGGGTAGTTGACTTACACCTTCTAGAGCACGTTGGGTGGCACGGGATACATGCGGACGTGCATTGTCCTGTTGGAACAGCAAGTTCCCTTGCCGGTCTAGGAATGGTAGAACGATGGGTTCGATGACGGTTTGGATGTACCGTGCACTATTCAGTGTCCCCTCGACGATCACCAGTGGTGTACGGCCAGTGTAGGAGATCGCTCCCCACACCATGATGCCCGGTGTTGGCACTGTGTGCCTCGATCGTATGCAGTCCTGATTGGGGCGCTCACCTGCACGGCGCCAAACACGCATACGACCATCATTGGCACCAAGGCAGAAGCGACTCTCATCGCTGAAGACGACACGTCTCCATTCGTCCCTCCATTCACGCCTGTCGCGACACCACTGGAGGCGGGCTGCACGATGTTGGGGCGTGAGCGGAAGACGGCCTAACGGTGTGCGGGACCGTAGCCCAGCTTCATGGAGACGGTTGCGAATGGTCCTCGCCGATACCCCAGGAGCAACAGTGTCCCTAATTTGCTGGGAAGTGGCAGTGCGGTCCCCTACGGCACTGCGTAGGATCCTACGGTCTTGGCGTGCATCCGTGCGTCGCTGCGGTCCGGTCCCAGGTCGACGGGTACGTGCACCTTCCGCCGACCATTGGCGACAACATCGATGTACTGTGGAGACCTCACGCCCCACGTGTTGAGCAATTCGGCGGTACGTCCACCCGGCCTCCCGCATGCCCACTACACGCCCTCGCTCAAAGTCCGTCAACTGCACATACGGTTCACGTCCACGCTGTCGCGGCATGCTACCAGTGTTAAAGACTGCGATGGAGCTCCGTATGCCACGGCAAACTGGCTGACACTGACGGCGGCGGTGCACAAATGCTGCGCAGCTAGCGCCATTCGACGGCCAACACCGCGGTTCCTGGTGTGTCCGCTGAGCCGTGCGTGTGATCATTGCTTGTACAGCCCTCTCGCAGTGTCCGGAGCAAGTATGGTGGGTCTGACACACCGGTGTCAATGTGTTCTTTTTTCCATTTCCAGGAGTGTATGTCCTTGGTTTTTTCCAACTTAACAGATTTGCACACACATTCTGACAACCTGGTTAATGTGCTCAGTATGGGGTGTGACCTCCTCTGGCAGCAATACAGACCTGACGACGACGAGGCATGCTGTGAATGACGTCATCAGTCTCATGTTGGGCCAATAACGCCCATTCTTCCTGCAGAGCTGCTCACAAGTCTTGGTGAGTGGTTGGTGGCTGCTGACGTGATGCAACGCGTCGCCATAGTGCATCCCGGAAATGCTCTATGGGATTGAAATCGGGAAAGCGAGCAGGCGACGCCATGTGTCCAATACATTCTGTTTCCAAGAAAACAACAAGCACTCGTGCTCTGTGAGGTCGAGCATTATCAGCAATCAGTACGAAGTCTAGGTCCGCAGCAGCTCGTAACGACCGCACATGAGCACCAAGGTCTCATGAAGATATCTGACAGCAGTTAAGCCCTGCCGACAGTCCTGTACAGTTTCATGAGGAGCCGTACGAGTGGTCAACATAATCAAACAATAGTTAATAAACAGTTACATTTGTGCTTCTATTTACCTTCTTTGGAGAGGATATTGTCTGTTGAACATGTAACCTGCTTTAGGTTAGGATAAAATACTCGTATTTTTTTGTTGCAATACGCACCCTTTAGCGTCTTAACTAGGGATCTTCCTCGATATCGGTTTCCTTCCACAATGTTTGGATCCCGAAATTGTGTTCCACGTTCCCCCCAGTAGTAAATCCATCGAGAATCACTCTCTAGTGCAAATCGGGACTCATCTGTGAAAAGAACATTGCTCCACTCTTGGACCAACGACCCTTATATCGTTTGCAGATGATGCTGTAATTTTGCGTCCAGTAAAATCGTCAGACGATCAGTTACAATTACAAAATGACCTAGAGAGAATTTCTGTAAGGTGGAAAAGTAGCAATTCGCACTAAACCAAGAAAAGTGCGAGGTCATCCCCGTGGGTACTAAAGGCAATCCGATAAATTTTGGGTATACGATAAATCGCACAAATCTAAGGGCTGTCAATTCGACTAAATACCTAGGAATCACAATTACGAGCAACTTACATTGGAAAGACCACATAGATAGTATTGTGGGGAAGGCGAAACAAAAACTGCGCTTTATTGGCAGAACATTTAGAAGAATCGCCAAACCCACTAGAGAGACAGCCTACATTACACTTGTCCGTCCTCTGCTGGAATATTGCTGCGCGGTATGGGATCCTTACCAGGCAGGATTGACGGAGGACATAGAGGAAGTGCAGGGCAGCTCGTTTCGTGTTATCACGCAATGGGGGTGAGTGTGTCTCTGATATGATACGCGAGTTGGGGTGGCAGTCACTGAAACGAAGGCGGTTTTCTTTGCGGCGGGATCTATTTACGAAATTTCGATCACCAACTTTGTCTTCCGAATGCGAAAATATTTTTGTTGACAGCCGCCTACTAGGGAGAAATTATCATCATAATAAAATAAGAGAAATCAGAGCTCGAACGGAAAGATTTAGGTGTTCCTTTTTCCCACGCGCCATTCGAGAGTGGAATGGTAGAGAAGTAGTATAAAAATGGTTCGATTAACCCTCTGCAAGGCACGTAAGTGTGAATTGCAGAGTAACCATGTAGATGTAGATGTAGATGTAGACCGTCCAGGTGGCACGTTGACCTCTCCACTCTAGAGTCACTCTTCTGTGAAGACGCGTTATAGGTAGACATACAGCAAGTCTCTGACAATAAAGTCCACTATGCTGAAGCCTTCTCTACAGCGTTTGCCTCGATACAACACGTCCAGTGGATGCTGAGAGGTCATATGCCAATTGCCGAGCAGTACTAATGCGGTACCCTTGTGGCCTTACATCTAAATAACGGTCCTTTGTTTCTGATGTCACACGTGGTCGGAACTGTCCTGGTCTTTCAGATACAGTTTCGATCCTTATAAACTGTCGCCACATCCAAATAACAACAGAACGATTCATATTAAGCCATGAGGCCACATCAGTTTACGGCTGTCCTGCTTCCATTCTTCCTATGGCCCCCCACCCCAGAGAGTGCTAGGCGTCTTCTCTATGGCCTACTGCACCATTTGCGACTGTGCACACAGCGATTCTGGATGTGGGGGCATCCGGAAACACTGCCCCATTTGATAGATACCATGACGTCAGCGTTGGCACCCCATCTTCCATGCAGAACGGACATCTGTTGACGGTTTATATGACTATATTCTGAATTAGACAAAGGACCGTGAAATAGGAGTTTGTTGCTTTAATTTTGGTCACTAATGTATTATATACTTTAGTCAGAGGGGTTACTTCTTTTGAAGAGAATAGCAGCGTGTGTTCGACAGTCTGGCTATGTACTCGTACTTGGTTTGGAAAGGATGGAAGCTGTCCTGCTGTGTAGTGGGGCAGCATTATTTAAAAAGGATTTTGTGTTACGATGTTTTGAGGAGACCAACGGTCTTTCCGTAGTAGTAACACCGGTTCCCGTCAGATCACCGAACTTAAGCGCTGTCGGGCTGGGCTAGCACTTGGATGGGTGACCATCTGGTATGTCGAGCGCTGTAAACAAGCGGGATACACTCAGCCCTTGTGAGGCAAACTGAGGAGCCACTTGATTGAGAAGTAGCGGCTCCGGTCTCGTAAACTGAAATACGGTCGGGAGAGCGGTGTGCTGACCACATGCCCCTCCATATCCGCATCCAGTGACGCCATGTGCTGAGGATGACACGCCGGCCGATCGGTACCGTTGGGTCTTCAAGGCTTGCTCGGACGGAGTTTATGTTTTGAGAAATGAAAATAAGATTATATTAATGGGGATTTCTGGTCCAGAAGATTAAAACATCGATTTTTTAATTGCGTATTTCGATACCTTACATTATGGAAAAGATGTGGACGAAACCGATTTGGGCGGAAACTATTGCATGCAGTCGAAATACACGACCATCGGACCGGCAGTCCCGCGTCGTCGAGTGCCTACGGACGGTGCTCGGAGGCAGTCAGACCGACAAATTCACTGATTTGGGCGCTTTCCCCAAAATATACACTCCTGGAAATGGAAAAAAGAACACATTGACACCGGTGTGTCAGACCCACCATACTTGCTCCGGACACTGCGAGAGGGCTGTACAAGCAATGATCACACGCACGGCTCAGCGGACACACCAGGAACCGCGGTGTTGGCCGTCGAATGGCGCTAGCTGCGCAGCATTTGTGCACCGCCGCCGTCAGTGTCAGCCAGTTTGCCGTGGCATACGGAGCTCCATCGCAGTCTTTAACACTGGTAGCATGCCGCGACAGCGTGGACGTGAACCGTATGTGCAGTTGACGGACTTTGAGCGAGGGCGTATAGTGGGCATGCGGGAGGCCGGGTGGACGTACCGCCGAATTGCTCAACACGTGGGGCGTGAGGTCTCCACAGTACATCGATGTTGTCGCCAGTGGTCGGCGGAAGGTGCACGTGCCCGTCGACCTGGGACCGGACCGCAGCGACGCACGGATGCACGCCAAGACCGTAGGATCCTACGCAGTGCCGTAGGGGACCGCACTGCCACTTCCCAGCAAATTAGGGACACTGTTGCTCCTGGGGTATCGGCGAGGACCATTCGCAACCGTCTCCATGAAGCTGGGCTACGGTCCCGCACACCGTTAGGCCGTCTTCCGCTCACGCCCCAACATCGTGCAGCCCGCCTCCAGTGGTGTCGCGACAGGCGTGAATGGAGGGACGAATGGAGACGTGTCGTCTTCAGCGATGAGAGTCGCTTCTGCCTTGGTGCCAATGATGGTCGTATGCGTGTTTGGCGCCGTGCAGGTGAGCGCCCCAATCAGGACTGCATACGATCGAGGCACACAGTGCCAACACCGGGCATCATGGTGTGGGGAGCGATCTCCTACACTGGCCGTACACCACTGGTGATCGTCGAGGGGACACTGAATAGTGCACGGTACATCCAAACCGTCATCGAACCCATCGTTCTACCATTCCTAGACCGGCAAGGGAACTTGCTGTTCCAACAGGACAATGCACGTCCGCATGTATCCCGTGCCACCCAACGTGCTCTAGAAGGTGTAAGTCAACTACCCTGGCCAGCAAGATCTCCGGATCTGTCCCCCATTGAGCATGTTTGGGACTGGATGAAGCGTCGTCTCACGCGGTCTGCACGTCCAGCACGAACGCTGGTCCAACTGAGGCGCCAGGTGGAAATGGCATGGCAAGCCGTTCCACAGGACTACATCCAGCATCTCTACGATCGTCTCCATGGGAGAATAGCAGCCTGCATTGCTGCGAAAGGTGGATATACACTGTACTAGTGCCGACATTGTGCATGCTCTGTTGCCTGTGTCTATGTGCCTGTGGTTCTGTCAGTGTGATCATGTGATGTATCTGACCCCAGGAATGTGTCAATAAAGTTTCCCCTTCCTGGGACAATGAATTCACGGTGTTCTTATTTCAATTTCCAGGAGTGTATATACTCCGGTAAAGAAGTAGTTGAAGTTGCAAACAATTTGGCTACAGTTACCTTCAACGGCTGCTTCATGGGATTCGCACAGACAATGAATGTGACGAGCATTCAACTTTGTAACACGGTGTTCGAATTTCGAATAAGGCGCAACCGGGACCGCTTCGTATGCTCACAGCACCGCGCGCCATATCTGCGACCCGGGAGGAAGCGGTGCACGCAGACAAGATTTATGAGATCGACGAAGGCTCCAGGAATCGCAGACTGATGATAAGCCCGAAAAAACTGACGAAAATCCTTTCCAAAACTTTAAACGCGACTTCCTAAAAGTCACACTTTTTTGCTGCGTGTTTGGACTGCCGAAAAACTACTTGGCTGATTTTGATGCCGCTTAACTATTCTTGTAGAGAATTGACGTGGCTACGTTCGGAATCTCTGAAGGTTAAAAAAATTTCAAAATATCGATTTTTTCTGTACGTTTGAATTCCCAAAAAAGGCTCCCGTATTCTGTGTTCTCGCATCCACGATTCTTTCGCCTCGTGTTCTGCTACTAGTAAGCTGACAGGTCTCCATGTTTCTCCTATGTAGGTAGCTCCGCACTCACAACGTAGTTCGTACACACCTGCAGTGTTAAGATTGTTCAAATGGCTCTGAGCACTATGGGACTTAACTTCTGTGGTCATCAGTCCCCTAGAACTTAGAACTACTTAAACCTAACTAACCTAAGGACTTCACACACATCCATGCCCGAGGCAGGATTCGAACCTGCGACCGTAGCAGTCGCGCGGTTCCGGACTGAGCGCCTTAACCGCGAGACCACCGCGGCCTGCGTTAAGATTGTTGACTACATCCTTGGTGGAACCTATCATTTCGTAGATCCTGTGACTGCTTCGAAAAATCGGTTTAAAACCTCGTCGGTGGAGGAGACCTGTCAGCTTACGAGTAGCAGAACATGAACGCTATGTACGATTACAACAACATAATAAATCGGCGATAGCGGAACACCACCGTGACTGTGGACAACCTATCAGGTTCCAGGAAGCCCGATTACTGGATGCGAGAAATCAGAATACGGGAGGCGATCGAAATTATTAAGCAGCCTGACAACATCAACAGAGAAGATGGCTACAAACTCCCGGCGTCCTGGCTGCCGGCCATCCCAGTCCAACGGGCCGCGAGCGGTCGCGGAACAGTAACTACACGGGACACGGACGTATCTGCACAAACAGCTGTAGAGCAACTGTCAGTCCACTTCCGCGCACACCAGGAGGGAAACTCGCTAACCAGAAGCCGATCGCTGAGTGGCGGACAGCTACCAATCGCTGACGACATGGACATCCACGAATAGCCTCTTTCCCTCCATCTTCCCTTACGTCATGACTAACCAATCATATTATAGGGCCAATTAAAAGTTTTGCAACAGTGACGTCACACATCGATGGTCTGTAATAAATAGAAGCCCCTATCCCCATGCAAAACCAGTCGTGTTCTGAGGAAGGCCGTTGCAATTCGGCCGAAACGTCGCTTTTAGTTTATTATTGTTGTTAGTTTTTAGCGATGACGCGGCATAATACCCAGAAGAATTTTAATCACTATTTCATGACTCTGTTTGCACACTCGCATTCCGTACACTGTGTTGTGTACTGAGAAGGGTTTTCCTGAAAATTGGTAAGTACCGTCTTGCATTGCAAATCGCAAGTACGGCAAATGAAATTTGTTTTTGGACAGTAGTATCAATAGTCCTAACAGTAACAGGTTGCACAGAAGAAGAGCCGCAGGTAAGCCAAAAAATTTAATTATCATCGAAGTTCATGTCCATTGTTAGGCATAGTGATTGTCAGAATGTTTTTGTGAAAATTTCAGTATCATTTCTGAAGATTAATGCCAATACAAGATTTCAGTTAAGTGCTATCTTATGAATTTTCAACCAGTTTTATCAGATGCGTTAATTTTTTGTGTTCATTTCCTGTATAATTACAATAACAGTTCTGGTACAGTAATTGTTTGCTAGTCTAAAGATAAAGAGTAGCTTTATTCAGGGCCTAAATTTTTAATCTTGAGTCTTAAGTTATGCAGTGAGACAGCATAAGTAAATTTCATTGAAAACAGATAGCTTATTCGTAGGCGAATTGTCTGATGTACCAGCTAGACTGGATTTTACATCGTGTAGCGTGAGCCTCTAGCGTTAAAAGGTTTTTTGGCTTGTCACATTTAACCAAATATAACATTGATGTTGATAATTCATGGCAATGTTTGCCGACAAGATAAAGAATGCAACCTTTTAACACTAGATTGCGTACTCACGGCAGTTCTCCTTGGCCGTTTCTTGGTACGACTTGGAAAAAGAGAAAAATTAATGAATGATCGATGATGCGTCGGTTCTCGATTGTGTTTAGGAGACGTACGGATTGATTGCGTGAAAATAGTTTCTCAAATGACCTCTTAACCCGGATTGCTTTCACGCAATCAGACTCTTCAATGAAATTACCTAAGGGACCTATTTGAATAATAAAAAAAAGTTGGAAATGAATGCAAAACAGTGAAATTTTGTAAAAAAAGTTGTCAGATCGTAAATTGAACACGTTAATGGTCTCCCAAATACAATCGACACACCGCGATAAAGAGCGAACCTGTAACAAAGTTCATTTAAACATAAACATTATTTGTGGCTAATTTAAAGAAAAGAATAAGCATAGATTTTCTGTACAGTGGAGGAAAAGTATATTCTCAAAGAAGAAAGGCGTTAAACTATAAACATTACCAAATTTACAATGAATACAAAACTTACATTTTTATGTTTTTCTCATACATGGAGCAGTCCAACAATCGCTGCTTTTGTATGTGTGATATTTTGTAAAAATTAAATGTCCTGGCGTCCGCGTAAGTATTTTTTATCGTCACTAGGTTTACAAAAGCGTTTTCTTTCTTGATGATAACGTGGTTTTTCACACTAAACTTGTAGCGGTGCTACACAACACGTCTTAACAAGTCGGCAACCAAACATCAAAGGTAATGAAGTACATGTTAACATATCGGCGACCAGAAGTACAACTCACTATAAGGACTCTAGAATTTTCTTAACAAATGATAAATTGTTCTTTCTTCTGTTTCGCAGCTTCTTGGTATCAAGCGCTGCGGCAATGATTTTAAATATCTGCGCCCAGCGAGTCATAGTGTTTAAAAGTACCTTTTAAACGCTGGCCGCGCGTCTTGGTATAGGCGCACGTTATAAACAGATTTCGTTTCTTTACTCTCGCGTTGTCATGCTTAGTATCATTACAAACTACAGCTCGATGGCTGTCCTTTTCTCATATGCAAAACGTCTGAAATCCAATAATATCACATTGCTTCCCGCGTGAGGAGCGATGACTCCGTCAGGATCATCGCGACTCACGTGTAGTCGTGATATTATTGTTTTCGTGAAACAAGTTAGTATTACTTGCAAAAATTCTTTACAATAGATTTTACACACTACATCAGGCAAAGTGGTTAACATACAGAGTATCAGGTAAGTATATTCGTACGACTGAAATTGATAGTGATTTGTCCATAGGGTAACTACATGACAATTGAACTGTGCTCTTTCTAATGTATTGTACAAGGATAACAAATGTTCATTTCTCGGTAAAAGATAATGAAATTAAGATAAAGAGACACATACATAGATACATTATACATGGCATAATAAATATAAAAAAAACAAAGAAATAAATTACTTGACTTCGCAGGAAGTCTGGGTGCTGTGTGCACTCGTGGAAAAAATATGTTACAAAAAATTGACATTCTTGTTTTACAGTGACATACTACAGGAATATTTTTGTCGTCGTTTCGTCGAAGATTTCTTGCAGTAAATACGCAGCACTTTACTTATTTGTGGCTTTTATGACCTGCAAAAAAAAAATGTTTCACTACACTTGGGTAGGTATGAGCTGCACTGGGAGTGGTAGAACTTCGGGTATAAATGATAGCACTGCACTTGAGTGGGGAAATTGATTACACTTTCACAGTGGAGGAAAAGTAGGGCATCACTTTCACTGTGGAAGTTGGAGTAGTTGTCGGGGTGTGATGTTGCGTTGGAAATACGTCGTGGGTCAGGAACTGGAAGACTGGTTCTGCAACATGTTGAGCCGTATGGTGGCGGTCTCTATTTCACTTGACACATGTCCGTGCTTCCATTTATGTTTTCGTACATGAAAAATACAGAAAAAATATCGGTATTAGAATGTGCTTACTTACTAATAACTTAGTCTAAAAGAAAATTGGATTAGGTAAGGATAACAATTGTGTATGTACATAAGGTCTCATTCTCTTAGGAATGCTTAGTTCTCATATTTATCTATTTTTTTTTGTTTTATTTGGTTCGACACGCTTTCGTCATTACTCGGCCTGGTCAGTAAATTCGGTAGCAATTGTCAAAATCGAGCTTAAGACTCTTCCGATTAGTGTCTTTATAATTTCACAAGGTACATGAGTGCTTAATTCATTGCTTTATCATATATTATTTTGAATGAATTTCAAACACATTTGGCATCCGCGCTCGTTGTGCAAAGAAAAATTGATTGTTGAGCGCTCAGCGTACACAGTGTTACGTCCGTTGGTCACAATCACGTGATAATAACTTGACAGTTCCACAACGCTAGCAGCAGTATTCTGCGAGGAGCAGAGCGTTTGGTGTCTACTAGCCGTGGTATGAATTTTTACACAGTTTTTCATCGACTCTGGATTACGGAAGCAGCGCCAGTTGCGGCGACTCCCGCAGCTGTTTCGAAGAATGTGTCCGTGGAAAGGCGTACAGTACCGTTTGTGGTAAGTACAACACTTACACACTTTCACTCTTCGGCTTTCTACATCGTGGTTTCGTGGTACAAGTACTTATAACATTACTTCACACGCGGTATTTCACACGTGTCCTTGGGGTTATCACCTTTTCAGTTCACACGTTATTGTTAATTCGTGTTCACATTTATTTGGTCGTCATGTTAAGATTCACACGCACCACTTTTATACGTGTCCATTAATTACTTGTCTATAGTCGGTTCACACGCAGCAGCATATACGTGTCCATTTATTGCTGACTGCATTATTACTACAAAGTACAGTTAACATTTAGTATACGTATCATGTCTAAAAATTATTTACAAAGAAATATTTAGTCTCTGTGACTACAAGGCCTGACGAAAAGCGTGTCTCTTGTTCGTAGTTTGTGCTTCCAAGGCACTTTAGGTTTACACTTTGTTCGAAATCTTATTCTTTTCTTTTTACAATAGTTACTCTTTTCGCAAGTTCAGCTCTTTTATTTTCTCTCTATTACGTCGTTAGTTTGAAGACATAGTCAATGTGGCTTCGTTTACGTGATGAACAGTTCGTGTTCAAACTATCATTAGGGAAATTGGGAAGCTTGGTGTTCCCTGTCGTGCAATTGCACATAACAAATCTTAATTGAACTCGCAATTTGCGGAGAATAAGCATAGCCCGTCGACAACCAATGTGTCACGACTATCCATTCGTATAGCCTGTATGTACCAATCATGCAACCAGCCCGTAAAATTCACTTCTCTACTGGATAAGGTAGGATGGTAAGGATACTGGTTAGAGGAAAACACAAACGACTTTTATGGAGTGAAGAAATTTAAAGACACAGTGTTAATGACGTATGATATGATGAGCTTAACATAAATTATCACCTTAGTTTTTCATGACAAATAGCATAATTAAATCGATACAGTAGTTTCAGTGTCGTCTGATCCAGCTCTCTAAACAATTTTCTATGCATATCTAAAATTACTTAAACCATGCATTAGCAGTGAACTGTGTCTGTTAAGTATCTTCTGTTCCATGTATCATAAAATTGGTTTCCTAAAAAAAAAAATCATCGTATCTCGAGGACCTGAAATAGATATTTCAAGTACTAAACTAATTTATTTATAAATGATCTTTGTATTTCAGCTGCACTGTGCCGTAAAATTTTTATGAGCGTATACGGTTTTCTCCGTATTATAATAAAATAATTGAGTTGCGCACTTCTTTCCTGCTACCTGGATCGGTATTGACTTACTTGATTCTTATATGCTAAGCTGCTGCTTTTTGCCTGCTGCGTTTCATAGGTGGTCTCATAAAATTTGTTGTCACACACTCCTTATGCATAACATAACATTTACCTCATTAGAGTAAGCGACCTTGATAATTTTTATTTATTTATTTATTTATTTATTTTTTTACCTACGAGCAATCATTCTGGTCTGAATGATCATTTTAATTTATTTCATTCAAGAGGAGAGAGCTTTGCTATACTTAAAACTAGTGGTAGCAGGTGGCACTTAGCACGTCCCTACTATAATATATGTCAGCTCTTTCGGCTGTGGCCGTTCATGGCTCAATTAACTTAAAACTAACTTACATCTAAGGCAAATCTTGCTCTCCTACAATAAATGTGTTTTACTTAAGGTGCTCATATAAATTACTTATCTTGTTGTGGCAGGTCGACAGGGTGTTAGTCCTGTGCACTACTCTTACATACGTTGGTACTTCACACATAGTATGACAACTTATAGTGTGTGTATATTTTATTTTAGCAGCTTAACTTAACAGATATTTTCAATGGTTGACTCGGTATTTCTTCAAGTCTGCGTGATGAAACAATCCTTTTATTCGTCCAGATACAGGGTCAGCTAATAGATAGCAACCAATGTGCGGCTTTCTTAAGATAATATATGGTCCTCCATACAAGTGCTGCCACTTGCGATTCTTATGATGAATCAAAGATGGTTTGAAGTGGGTCTTTAATAGCACTCGTTCATTTATACGATACGATAAGGCTTTGCTAATGTGTTTGTCATGCGCCTTTTTTTCTTAGGTTAGCATGAGTTGTTAAAGATATGAGAGCTTATTGGTCCCGCAGCTTCCCCGTGGAGGCCTAAAGAAGCTGCTAATGGTTTTCCGACTGGGGTGGAGCTGAAATGTCAGTTATTTTTATTTGACTAGTATTTTGCGACCTACCAGGTCGAAAATTTGCATTCGTATCCCATACGACTTGTGCATCTGTTGATTGCGTGTTATTTGACATCGCGTTTGGTGCTTGGTTCGCCTGTGTGTAAAAAATAGTCGGATTTCCTTGGCTATTATAACCGGCGGTGTCAGGAAAAGCATCCGACAAATTGTCCTGACTATTGTTCCTGAACTGTTGATTGGGTTGGTGAGAAAATGTCGCATTTTTCGGCTGTGAAAAATTTATTTGCTGAGAGGGAGTGAAGTGACTCGGCTGACTGTACTGTTGTGGTCTGTTATAATTGTTCCATTTCTTTCCCTTGTGACGATTTCCATTATTCGTCTTGTTGTTCTGGTACTGGTAATTACCGTTGTGATTTATCGGTGAATTACCGTATTGTTGCTGTGTGTTTTGATAAATCGGATTGTACCTATTCTGGTGTGGATGTTTGTTATATTGTTTTCCATTACGGCGGTTGACACTGTTATGATTGCCGTAAGGCTGAGCGTTTGGTTGTCCCGTGTTATGTTGGTACGACATTCCATTGACGCAATTTGTTATGTGCTGCTGCGGAGCGGGCGGTCCATTATTATAATTATTCCGCGCGCTCGCACGCTCATCCTCATAGATCATATCCAAATTGTCAAGAACAGAAAGAAAGGCTTCTAGGTCTTCTTCACTCACATTAACTAGTTTTTCTCTTATTGACACAGGAAGTTTTGACTTTAAGATCATGATTACATCTTTGGTTGAAATGGGCGTGTCCCAATACTGAATTTTACGTAGATATTTTTCAAAATAACGTCTCAAACCTCCTCCTTTGGTGTTGAAAGGTTCGGCGTTGTAAACCTCTTTTCGGAGTCTTTGTTGTATACCTGAACTCCAGAATTTATTCAAAAAATGCTTTTCAAAATCTGCATAGGTGTGACATTTGTTTATTATTTCTGTACCCCAAATTGATCCTTCACCGTGTACATAGCCTAAGATGAACTGTATCCGCTGCCTGTCGTTCCATGATTCTGGAAAAGCGCCTGTGAATGATTTTAGAAATACCATTGGATGTATATTTCGTTTTTCAGGTATAAAAGTCTGAAAAGCTCTGTGTTTTAGCACACTCTCGTCTCGCATTAGTTCAACGAGTGTTAGTTGATCGGCATGACTACGTGACGTAGAAGTTTCGCCACGCGTATTATTTACTGTTGGTGAGAATTGTACCTGACACTCGGGATATTGACGATTATCGTGTTCTGGCGGTAGTGAATACTCACTTTGATTGTCACCTTGCAATTCCGTAACTTGTCGTTTTAGTTGATCTATATCATTGCTTAGCTGACGTTTCCATTCCGGAAGATCGTGGCTAAATGCTCGTCTGATTTCACCTAATTCACTGGTTAAAGTGTCACCAGAAGTACCGGGAGCGGTTAAGATTTCTGCTGTAGCAGATTTAACCGTACCCTTTAGTTCAGCGTGTACCTTGCTGACAATGTACTGTTCTTTGGATTGCATCCACTCTTCAAATTCCCTATTAAGTGTATTGCTTATACCGGTGTTGACATCTGCGATCTTTTTGTCAATATTGACATCGGATATTTGCTGAGCAAGGTCTTCGACTCGCTCGCCAACGTGGTTGACACTTTCTGTCAATTGGCTTACTCTCTTTGAAACATCACTGCAATGTTTCAAAGAGTCACTCGCAGTTGATTTACACACATCTATTTGGGCCTGCATATCTATGAACTTGCTACCAATATTGGTCTCGGCGGATTCCACCATCGAAAGAACACTATCAATTTTTGCATGTACGCTTGCGTTTAGCTCGCTTGCGTAAGCAGTGGTAATGGCTTTAATTTTTTCCTCCATGGTGTCATTCGAATTTTTTATTTGTGCTTGGATGTCCTCTATCCTTGATTCTAAACTGCTGAACCTGCTGTCACTTTGATTTGCTAACTGACTGATTTGCGTTCCAAGATTGTCACTTTGGTTTGTTAACTGACTGATTTGCGTTCCAAGATTGTCACTTTGGTTTGTTAACTGACTGATTTGCGTTTCAATATTGTCACTTTGGTTTGTTAACTGACTGATTTGCGTTTCAATATTGTCACTTTGGTTTGTTAACTGTGCCATGTTTGCTTCAAAACTGGTTTTCATATCAGCAAACAATTTTAGTATATCTGACAGCGAGCATTCATGTGACTGCGACGCGGTCTGTGGCGCCGACAGCTCACGTGTCGCTTCGTCGTCTGTTGTTCCCTCACTACGAGATTCAGGTTTGTTTACACCCGCGCGCGGTCTAAGTTGCCTTGGTTGCTCATCAGCCATCGTAAATTTAAAGTAGTTACACTGCACGAGCTAGAAAAAATAATTTTTTTTAAAAATTATGATTTTCACTTGTCAGGTGCGCCAAGGATTTCGCGTCCTGATTTCTCAGATATTGCTTGCGCGTTATAAACAATTGAAACTCTGACACACGAAAATGCCAATATGGCAACGAGAGAGATAAAATAAATGAAAAACACTTATAGAGCACTGAAACTGGCACAGATAGCGGCCATTGTGATTCACTTAAATGCACAACAATGGAAATTCTTGCTAACTATTTATAACTATTGTAAGCGAAATGATGAAATAGAGGCGGATCTAATAGCAAAAGGAAACAGAAATTTGGAAATTAAATTGCTTGAGGAAAAGGAAAAAAAAAACGTAGAGAGTGAATGTCACGAGCCGACTGAATGCTCGGTAAGCAAAGCTTCAAACGTAATGAAAAATCGTACTCACATTAGTTGTCTTGCACGCTGCTATTTATTGCTGTTGTGGATTCTTACTGCGATTTTCTGCATATACGTCCTTTTTTTATCACTGTTTTAGGCTTCCAATTTTCTCCAGATGGTAGCATGAAAATAAAAAGAACAAATTAGTTTTTTAGTCGAGTCCCTGTTCGGGCGCCACATCTAGCGTTAAAAGGTTTTTTGTTTGTTTGCTTTTCACATTTAACCGAATATAACATTGATGTTGATAATTCATGGCAATGTTTGCCGACAAGATAAAGAATGCAACCTTTTAACACTAGATTGCGTACTCACGGCAGTTCTCCTTGGCCGTTTCTTGGTACGACTTGGAAAAAGAGAAAAATTAATGAATGATCGATGATGCGTCGGTTCTCGATTGTGTTTAGGAGACGTACGGATTGATTGCGTGAAAATAGTTTCTCAAATGACCTCTTAACCCGGATTGCTTTCACGCAATCAGACTCTTCAATGAAATTACCTAAGGGACCTATTTGAATAATAAAAAAAAAAAAATTGGAAATGAATGCAAAACAGTAAAATTTTGTAAAAAAAGTTGTCAGATCGTAAATTGAGCACGTTAATGGTCTCCCAAATACAATCGACACACCGCGATAAAGAGCAAACCTGTAACAAAGTTCATTTAAACATAAACATTATTTGTGGTTAATTTAAAGAAAAGAATAAGCATAGATTTTCTGTACAGTGGAGGAAAAGTATATTCTCAAAAAAGAAAGGCGTTAAACTATAAACATTACCAAATTTACAATGAATACAAAACTTACATTTTTATGTTTTTCTCATACATGGAGCAGTCCAACAATCGCTGCTTCTGTATGTGTGATATTTTGTAAAAATTAAATGTCCTGGCGTCCGCGTAAGAATTTCTTATCGTCACAAAGTTTACAAAAGCGTTTTTGTTTTCTTGGTGATAACGTGGTTTTTCACACCAAATGAAATATAACTTGTGTCGGTGCTACACAACACGTCTTAACAAGTCGGCAACCAAACATCAAAGGTAATGAAGTACATGTTAACATATCGGCGACCAGAAGTACAACTCACTATAAAGACTCTAGAATTTTCTTAACAAATGATAAATTGTTCTTTCTTCTGTTTCGCAGCTTCTTGGTATCAAGCGCTGCGGCAATGATTTTAAATATCTGCGCCCAGCGAGTCATAGTGTTTAAAAGTACCTTTTAAACGCTGGCCGCGCGTCTTGGTATAGGCGCACGTTATAAACAGATTTCGTTTCTTTACTCTCGCGTTGTCATGCTTAGTATCATTACAAACTACAGCTCGATGGCTGTCCTTTTCTCATATGCAAAACGTCTGAAATCCAATAATATCACAAGCCCCACATATTTCCGTTCATAATGAAGTTTTTACATAATTCTGTTACCCTGGACTGAGATTTAAGTATTTCGATATCAAAATAAATTTTAAACATTTCTTAGATACCAACTTGACACTTACAAACGCGAGTTTAAGCTTCACACATTACTTTTACGTGAAGATACGGAAGACAGGAGAATTTCCTCGAACAGAATGATGACACAAACATCTTGGTTCGTATTGACGATAACGTGAATGACTGTTCCGAAGTCATGGCACGAAAAAAATCACCAAAACATGAGAGACTCATTTTCGGGCTGAGGTACACCCTTCACACATTGCGGATTACAAGGGACATCGGGCATCTGGTGCACTCGACGCGTTGCATAATCTGAAAAGAGGCGAAGTTGCGACAGATCGGACAACAGGACACGTGCCCAAGCAGCTACTGTCCGGTTTACGTGTAGTCTCGCGCACTGATTACGTGTAGCTTCACGTGCCGCTGTGAGCAACAGGCTTTGCAAGGTTTGCTCGGAAAATGGTTGAGATGGACCTGTATTCACTGACAACAGCAACTACCGTCGGATTTTATGCCGATTTTCATTGATAAGGGGCAGTTCTCGTCTTCAGTCAGTGTAGGTTATGTTCTCCTTTATGACCATTGCGCTTTATTACAAGGTTGCAAGTGGTGCAGCGCTGCTTGTAGCCATGTTGGACAGTTTCTGTTTCACATCTTAACTTTGTTCATCATAACACATTTTGATGCCTCCTTAAAATGATACAATTTTTCTATAGTTAGGTCCAAGAATTTCTCTCTATTGCTCAATAGTATCCATATCTCATTAAATGATGCGACATTCACGTCGAAGACGGTTGTATTTCTTGACGCTGCCATCGTCACGAGACAGCTTCTCACCGCTCAGTACGTGATCAACATACAGCATACCGTCTCAGCTTTCTTCGACTTTCACGAAGCCCTCTAGCTGCCACTGCCTTAATTAACCGGTAGTTGCAATTAAGAATCCACTCTAGTGGCACAAAGGGAGGGAAAACTCAACGATCGTTAGTGGCTGGTTGTCACAAAACCTCAAGAAGATAGCACCGTCTAGTACGTCTGTTGGTTTTTTAACTGCTAATGTCAAACGGGATTTCCTTGTTGTGTATGATCTGTCACTGCGACTGAGTGAAGGAAGTACATGTTTGCCATTTGCGTTCCGTTTCTTCTCATCTGTAGTTATCTACAATATACGACTCGATTTTAATATGTACAGTGTGTCTCAGCTGTTTACATAAATTTACGATCTGACGATAAAATACCACCTGATGTATGCTCTATTTCGAATAGTTAATCTGATATACAAGTTTGCACATTTTTATTACACTGAAGAGCCAAAGAAAATGGTACACCTGCCTAATATCGTGCAGGACACCCGCGAGCACGCAGAAGCGCAGCAACACGAAGTGGCGTGGACTCGACTAATGTCTAAAGTAGTGCTGGAGTGAATTGACACGATGAATCCTGCAGGGCTGGTCATAAATCCGTAAGAGTACGAGGGGGTAGAGATCTCTTCTGAAGAGCACGTTGCAAGGCATCCCAGATATGCTCAATAATGTTCATCTCTCGGGAGTTTGGTGGCCAGCGGAAGTGTTTAAACTCAGAAGAGTGTTCCTGGAACCGCTCTGTAGCAATTCTGGTCGTGTGTGGTGTCACATTGTCCTGCTGGAATTGTCAAACTCCGTCGGAATGCACAATGGACATGAATGGATGCAGGTGATCAGACAGGATGTAAACGTGCGTCTCACCTGTTAGAGTCGTATCTAGACGTTTCAGGGGTTCTAAATTACTCCAACTGCACACGCCGCACACCATTACAGAGGCTCCACCAGGTTGAACAGTGCCCTGCTGACGTGCAGGGTCCATGGATTCATGAGGTTGTCTCCATACTCGTACACGTCCATCCACTAGATACAAATTGAAACGAGACTCCTCCGACCAGGCAACATGTTTCCAGTCATCAACAGTCCAGTGTCGGTGTTGACGGGCCCAGGTGAGGCAGTCATCAAGGGTACAACGATGTTTCGTTGAATAGTTCGCCCGCTGATACTTGTTGATGGCCCAACATTGAAATCTGCTGCAATATGCGGAAGGGTTGCACTTCCGTTACACTGAACGATTTTCTTCAGTCATCGTTGGTCCCGTTCTTGCAGGATCTTTTTCCAACCGCAGCGATGTCGAAGATTTGGTGTTATACCGGATTCCTGATACTCACGGCACATCCGTGAAATGGTCGTATGGGGAAATCCCCAATTCTTCGCTACCTCTGAGATGCTTTGTCCCATCGCTCTTGCACCAAGTATAACATCACGTTCAAACTAACCTAAATCACGGTAACCTGCCATTGTAGCAGCAGTAACCGAGGTAACAACTGCGCCAGACTCTTGTTTTCCCACACACATCAAAAAAAGTTTTGCATCATCCCGGTTCCCAGAACTCCTGAAGACAGAACTTGACTATGGATATTGTCTCACAGACACAGTCCCTTTGGTGTTCAGATATGTCGCTAAACCTGCCCAAAGATGTAAACAATCATGCACGAACAATGCCTGTTAGATGGAGGGGGCCCGACAGCCGATCAGTTCCAGTCATTCCACCAGGAAGGAGCTACACAGCCTATGTTGTCTGTAGTTCAACCATGCCTAGACGGTCAATACCGCGGTTCGTTCGTGCCCACATTGTTACTTTCTGCCAGCAAGGGCTCTTAACAAGGGCATGCTTACTGATGTTTCCATGTTACTTTGTGCCAGGAAGGGCTCTCAACAACGAAAGTGTCCAGGCGTCTCCAAGTGAACAAAAGCGATGTTGATCGGACATGGAGGAGACACAGAGAGACAGGAACTGTCGATGACATGCCTCGCTCAGTCCGGCAAAGGGCTAACACTGCAGTGGATGACCTTTACCTATGCACTACGCATTATGGCTCAGAGGAACCCTGACAGCAAGGCTACCATGTTGAATAATGCTTTTCGTGTAGCCACAGGACGTCGTGTTACGACTCAAACTGTGTGCAATAAGCTGCATGATGCGCCACTTCACTCCCGACGTCCATGGCGAGGTCCATCTTTGCAACCACGACACCATGGAGCGCGATACAGATGGGCGCAACAACACGCTGAATGGACCGCTCAGGATTGACATCACGTTCTCTTCACCGATGAGTGTGGCATATGCCTTCAACCAGACAATCGTTGGAGACGTGTTTGGAGGCAACCCGGTCAGGCTGAACGCCTTAGACACACTGTCCAGTGAGTTCAGCAAGGTGGAGGTTCCCCGCTGTTTTGGGGGTGGCATTATGTGGGGGCGATGTACGCCGCTGGTGGTCATGGAAGGCGCCGCAACGGCTGTGCGATACGTGAATACCATCCTGCGACCGATAGTGCAACCATATCTGCAGCATATTGGCGAGGCGTTCGTCTTCATGGACGACAATTAGCGCCCCCATTGTGCACATCTTGTGAATCACTTCCTTCAGGATAACGACATCGCTCGACTAGAGTGGCCAGCAGGTTCTCCAGACATGAACCCTATCGAACATGCCTGGAACAGATTGAAATCTGAGGAATCTACACCGAATCACCGTTGAGGAGTGGGACAATCTGGACCAAAAGTGCCTTGTTGAACTTGTGGACAGTATGTCACGACGAATACAGGCATGCATCACAGCAAGAGGACGTGCTACTGGGTATTAGAGGTACTGGTGTGTAGAGCGATGTGGACCACCGCCTCTGAAGGTCTCGCTGTATTGTGGTACAACATCCAATGTGTTTTTTATGAGCAATAATAAGGGCGGAAATGATGTTTATGTTGCTCTGTATTTCAATTTTCTGTGTAGTTTCCGGAACGCTCGGAACCGAGGAGATACAAAATTTTTTTGTGTGTGTTTGTGTTTCTCTTCTCTCCTACTCTCTCTTTATTAGTAAATCAATCTACCAAACTAATCTTCGTCATTCTCCTTAAACGTCACATATGAAAATCCGCTCTTTTCTTACTTGTAACGTTTATCGTCTACATTTCACTCCCGTATAAGGCTGCACTCCAGAAAAAATTGTTTTAGGAGGACTTTCTCATCTATAAATTTGTATTACATATCAATTTAATTCCCTTTTTGAGAAAAACGTTTTTTGATGTTGCCAGTTTGCCTCTCTATTTCGGCTGAGTCGCAAAACTCGACTATTGCTACATCACAACCATCAATGGTAATATGCAGCACGATTTTTACTTTATTTTATATGACGTCAGAGTACAAACATTTTCATTGAGGCTGCTGTAAATACAGTGATTTTGTGAAACCTGAAGGTGATGAGGTGATGGAAACGAGTAGTTAATAAGGACTTCTTGTCAACAGCTCTCAGCAACTGTAAGAATATTACTTTTTTTTCCAAATACTAGGGAGCTATGGGATATCACCTGCATCAATAGTTTGAAAACGTGAAGCTTTCTGTCAGAATTTCATATCATCCGTAACGTCAGATGGCACGAATCTGATGACTGGTTTTCGCCTGATGAGGCTTAGTTCCAAGGTCATGCTTAGGTAAACTCACACTTATAAATCTCGTATCATCTCCACGAGACCCCTCTGCATGCACGCAGTGTTGCCGTTCGGTGTATAACATCACAGACCAGAATCATCACTGTACTCTTCCCTGGCACAGTGACCAGTGGCTGCCACTTACAGATGATACAACAGTTTGTAGGCATATTACACGTGGTTTCAGCAGGGCAATGCAACCATGCAATAAAGCGCAATGGTCGTAAAGAAGATCATAACCTACAGGAAGTGAAGACGAGAATTGCTCCTTATCAGTGACAATAAGCATAAAATCCGACGGCAATTGCTGTTATGTAGGTCCATCTCAACCATTTTCCGAGCGAACCTCTCAAAGCTTATTGCTCATAGCGGCACATGAAGTTACACGTAATCAGAGGCTCATACAACCAGGAACACCATAAGTTTTGTGCATCAGAGGTTTCATGAACAAGCGATTCACAAGCTATTGTCGCCTCCTCGGTCCCTGATTTATTCCCTCCCGACTTTTTTTGTGGAAATAGCACAAGGACGCTGCATGAAAAACTCCCCTCCCACTATTACCGAACAGCAGAAAGAAATCGAAAGGTGTGCTGCTGCAATTCCTCGACAAAAGTTACGACCTGTGTTTAAGAATACGAACTATTTTATTAAACTGTGGAAACAGTCATTGCCCTATAACATTAGGTCACTTTTCGAGCACACAGTATTTAGTGTTATAGTTTTCTTATATGTCTTGCGCACCTTGCCGGCAGAGTAAAATGATGATGTTCATATTGTATTGGCCCCCTGACAACATGGCCATCAGTACAGTTACTACACATCAACATTTACATCTCTTGATTTGAATAACGTCTGTCCTCACAAGTGAAACTGCTACGACTATTAGCCAGGAACACATATTAGCGGTTTTCTTCAGAATGTCCAACTATGTCGATACAAAATATATGGGGCATCTCACTGATAAAATAAAGTTGTCCGTTACGCTATCATGTACGAAAGCCTATGACTCGTTTGGAAAAATGTCCTTATGAAAATTGTGTATTAGATGTGGATGGTTGCCCACTTAATATACTGTGAGCAAGACTTAACACATTGACTGCCATGTTGAAATTTGGACGATGCGTTGCTATACCACATTGAAATCACGAATATTACTTCTGAATCCAAACTGATTTTTTGCATCAGATGTCTACTTTTGAACTTGTAGAATAGTTACTAGATAAAATGTCAATTTATGACTGATCTGGACCGATAACAGGCGTGGCCCGACAACATCATTTTAACACAGTTATAATCTGTGGACACATGAGCCACATGTGGCTCACACAATTTAAAACCACATAGGTATAAAAAATCCTGTTTCAAAAAATTATTCAAACACTTAGGATATTTGATTATATTAGCTACATACAATATTATTTACAATTAATTTACTTGGTCTGACAATGTTCATAAATAAAGATCTTGAATATTCCACTTCTTCAATACAGCATTGTGAATGTCGCTAAAACACTCGTCGCACGTAAAACTCTCACATTTGTTGCATTTAGTGCACACCCTCTTCACTTTCTTAGCAGAATCCTTTCTTTCTTCTGTTCTTCGCAGGCGTTTATAACAGCCCGAACATCATTTTTGAGTGCTCTGCTTTGGTCCCTCTACTGTCTCAAGGAGATGGCTGTTATCTTCGTGGGACAGCAGTAGCGTTGCTTGTGGTTGTGGATCTTTGGCATTCAATAGCAGTAGAGTCAAGCACCCCCTGAAAGGAATTATCTGTATCCTTTGTTTGCCAAGTTTACAAACATATTCCACAAAGGATTTAAAAAACGATCTTTCTGTACCACTTAACCGTACGCCGAAGTTAGGAATCACCATGGCTAGCAACTGTAAAAATATTAAGTGCTAACAACATGAGAGTGTGTAATGTCCCCACAGCAAATACCCACTACCACGCACCAATTAATCATTTTCAATCAAACCATCCACATTCATTCACTTTGGAAAAGATAACTGATCTGGTTTTCTCGTAATATATGCTGCGACAGCTCGTCGACGCCAAAGTATTTTCTAGTGCGTTTATTCTTTGAAATAACAGACATGCATATATGCATTCTCCATGGTTGTTAAGAGTGGTAACTAGGACAGCTTCTGGAGTGCTGTTGAGGGATTGACGTGTTTCTGAGAGATACATATTCTGCTTTTCTTCTCGCTAAAGCGAGCCAATTAACATTTGTGCCGCTAGCGGTGTGTTTTGAAGAGAAAGAGATTGTAAAAGGAAAATAATTAAGGCGTGGAATCACCGGAGATCTGGACATGTAATGGAGATGGATTTAATACACAATTTCCTCCATAAATAAGATTTGTGACTTTTTTGTTCTGGAGTGAATGAACGAATGAGTTCTTCTGAATCATTTGATGATCACGTTGGCCCTGTAATTAGTGGGGAAGTTACAGCTGTGTCGAAGAGAGCCTGCAATCGCTGAGTCTGTGTTAAATCGTCCAAAAAGGCTTCGTACACATCTGGAATTCGCAATCTTTCGTAAAAGGAACAAATTGTCCAAACGATTGATTCTCCCGACTGACTGCAGTGTTTAACAATAATAATAAATGTAAAGATCTCTTACAGCAAGCCAGCCGCTGATTACCAAGACGAAGGACTCCACCAAAGACTCTATTTGGCTGAATTTTTTACCTCTATACACGTAATGAAATCTTATATTAAAAACTATACATAGATAAAGGAGAGAAAGAGAGAGAGCGAATGAAAGTAGAGATAATACTAATAATTCTCCATTAGTCTAATTTTTCGCCTGTCATATCACGGATCAGCCAAGAACTGGGAGGGCCTTACTTTACTGTATAGACTTAAGTGTGAAGGTAGAAATAACTGCTACAGTACAGTGCAGTATCGGACAATACATAAGATAAGTGAATGAAGTACGCGTTTACATAAAGAGTAAGACACCTTTATTCAAAGACACTGAAGTCACCGTGGTTCATGATGGTCCCTAGACATTAAAACGACGGGACATGGTTCTTAAAACTTGGCAAACTTAAGTCTTGGCAAACTGACCATTAAAATTGCTACACCAAGAAGAAATGCAGATGATAAACGGGTATTCATTAGACAAATATATAATACTAGAACTGACATGTGATTACATTTTCACGCAATATGGGTGCATAGATCCTGACAAATCAGTACCTAGAACAACCACCTCTGGCCGTAATAACGGCCTTGATACGCCTGGGCATTGAGTCAAACAGAGCTTGGATGGCGTGTGCTGGTACAGCTGCCCATGCAGCTTCAACACGATACCACAGTTCATCAAGAGTAGTGACTGGCATATTGTGACGAGCCAGTTGCTCGGCCACCATTGACCAGACGTTTTCAGTTGGTGAGAGATCTGGAGAATGTGCTGGGCAGGGCAGAAGTCGAACATTTTCTGTATCCAGAAAGGCCCGCACTGGACCTGCAACATGCTGTCGTGCATTATCCTGCTGAAAAGTAGGGTTTCGCAGGGATCGAATGAAGGGTAGACCCACGGGTCGTAACACATCTGAAATGTAACGTCCACTGTTCAAAGTGCCGTCAGTGTGAACGAGAGGTGACCGAGACGTGTAACCAATGGCACCCCATACCATCACGCCGGGTGTACGCCAGTATGGCGATGACGAATACACGCTTCCAGTGTGCGTTCACGGCGATGTTGCCAAATACAGATGCGAGCATCATGATGCTGTAAACAGAACCTGGATTCATCTGAAAAAATGACGTTTTGCCATTCTTGCACCCAGGTTCGTCGTTGAGTACACCATCGCAGGCGCTCCTGTCTGTGATGCAGCGTCAAGAGTAACCGTCGCCATGGTCTCCGAGTTGATAGTCCATGCTGCTGCAAACGTCGTCGAAATGTTCGAGCAGATGGTTGTTGTCTTTCAAACGTCCCCATCTGTTGACTCAGGGATCGAGACGTGGCTGCACGATCCGTTACAGCCATGCGGATAAGATGCCGGTCATCTCGACTGCTAGTGATACGAGGCCGTTGGGATCCAGCACGGCGTTCCGTATTACCCTCCTGAACCCACCGACTCCATATTCTGCTAACAGTCATTGGATCTCGACCAACGCGAGCAGCAATGTCGCGATACGATAAACCGCAATCGCGATAGGCTACAATCTGACCTTTATCAAAGTCGGATACGTGATAGTACGCATTTCTCCTCCTTACACGAGGCATCACAACAACGTTTCACCAGGTAACGCCGGTCAACTGCTGTTTGTGTATGAGAAATCGGTTGGAAACTTTCCTCATGTCAGCACGTTGTAGGTGTCGCCACCGGCACCAACCTTGTGTGAATGCTGTGAAAAAGTAATCATTTGCATATCACAGCAGCTTCTTCTTGTCGGTTAAATTTCGCGTCTGTAGCACGTCATCTTCATGGTGTAGCAATTTTAATGGCCAGTTGTGTAGTTCTGGCAAAACCGGCCATGACCTTCTTCTGTGCGGATACACACATATTCCTCGAACTCTTACGTGACTTGGTAAGAATGTCTTCCACGAGTAATGAGTGTGCTGGAGTGGGACACTACGAATGTAGTGTTTGGAAATACAAGGTGAGAATGTGGGTCTCGCGGGATGCGTGCGCGAGATAGTCCGTGCAGTCGCCCTATCCTCTGTGCCCTCGGTGGCTCCGATGGATAGAACGTCTGCCATGTAAGCAGGAGATCCCGGGTTCGAGTCCCGGTCGGGGGACACATTTTCACCTGTACCCGTTGATATATATCAACGCCCGTTAGCAGCTGAAGGTATTAATATAAATCTAATTCGGTTCTTAAGAGGTTGTGTGATCACCAGGAACGGTAATGCATGCTCTTCAAGTACTCCTAACGCTAGTCACATGGTTGGTACGGAGTTCTTGTAGTAGAGCGTTCCGTTCCTCCACAACTGCAGGATGCTCGTTGGTGGATGTGGATGTCGAAATGCTGCAGAACGTCTCTCCAACGCATCCCACACTGCACTAAGTCCGGCGAACGGGCGGGCCAGTCCATTCGCCAAATAAATATTCGTTCCAAGTGGTCCTCCAGCCGCGCCGTTCGATGAGGTAGCTCAATGTCACCGATAAAAAATAAGTCAGGGCGGAACGCACCCCTGGAAAGATGCAATTGGGGAAGGAGTACATCGCGATAGCTGATGAGTGTGACGTGCCCAAAGATTTGGAAGTCAGTATGCCCATGCATTATGCCTCCCCCTTGACCATCAGAATGACCACGTTTGACAATGCTGGGCGTATTCTTGGATAACAAGAGATGGGAACACTTAATGCACGCATTGTCGAAAATGTACGTTCCGATGGTCCAGGTGTTATGGCGTGGGGAGGCATAATGTTGCATGGGTGTACTGCCTTCCAAATCTTTGGCACAGTACACTCACCAGTTAACCTTATTGTGACACTGTGCTCCTTACAATGTTACTTATAATCTGTCTCGATTGCAAAAATGTTTATTCACATGACCGGTTTTGATTCCTCTAGAACCATCTTCAGGTCTGAAATGACCATGATACTAATTTACTATTCCACAAATGCAAACCTATTTCATCCTATCCGATCAAATCAAATGTACCAGAACGCACCAGCAATTCCGGTTACAGGAGTAACCCGTCCACACACAGCAACCTTCACATGCTGCGCCACATTAAATTGGTTGGCATAATGTACATCATTTATATTAATTATAAAACTCTTACCGACAGGTGGCGTCTGGTACATTTTTTACATTACCTATGCACATACTGTATTAAGTAGATTTTTCTAATTTGCTTTTATCTCTAAAAATACTTAGTTAATATCTGTAGTTGTCAAGGTTAAAATCTGTACTTGTCAAAATTAAAAACACAATAAAATTATCAATTTTGTATGATCGAAAACAAAGGGCGATTTCAATATCCATGGCGCTGGTGTAGACTTGTTTTCCTCCATGGTCTGCTTCCGTGGTTCCCGCTATTTTTGTGTTGTGCTGCGAGCCGTTCAGTCGTCTGGAGTCCATCGCCGTGGGTAAGAGTGCCCTGCAGGAGGGCCCCGTCAACGTCGTTAGGCGCTGCACGCATCTTCCAGCTGTTTCACCGTGCACCATCTCTCATCCTTCGTCTTGGACTTCTATAAGCAACAGTGATCATTTCAGTAAGTCATCATAAATACTAAAATAGGCGTTATGATCGAACTCGCTTTGCTCGTTGAGGATTAAATGCTGGTCTTTCTTTTTGTGGGTGTATATTTCAACTTCTTCTAAAGTGTTAAGAAACCGTCCCTTATGAGCTCTATGTAGGATTTCTAAGTTTTGTTCAATGTTCGTGATTGAGTGCTTTAAGGCAGCCACATGCGCCCCAAACGCTGTTTTGTTTTGAGAGTAGGTGCGCCCCCTAAATCTGGTATATTTGATGTTGATCGGATAGGATGAAATAGGTTTGCATTCGCGAAATAGTAAATTAGTATCATTGTCATTTCAGATCTGAAGATGGTTCTAGAGGAACCGAAACCTGTCAAGTGAATAAAAAATTTTACAATCAAGATGGATTATACGTAACATTGTATAAACAGAGATTGCGGTATGCCATCAGACATTATGTCTGTTTTTGTAAAACTGTACTCCTTCCCCATGGGCTTGACCACATCGAACAGCGTAGGTGGTTGGTTGGTTGGTTGGTTTGGGGAAGGAGACCAGACAGCGTGGTCATCGGTCTCATCGGATTAGGGAAGGATGGGGAAGGAAGTCGGCCGTGCCCGTTCAGAGGAACCATCCCGGCATTTGCCTGGAGTGATTTAGGGTAATCACGGAAAACCTAAATCAGGATGGCCGGACGTGGGATTGAACCGTCGTCCTCCCGAATGCGAGTCCAGCGTAGGTGGGGGAACTCTTCAAAAGGGAGGATATTCGGCGAATAGAGTGGCCTGCTCAGACACCAGACTGAAATCCAATCTAGGACGTGTGGGATGCGTTGGAGAGATGTTTTCAGCACGTCCACATGTGCCAACGAATATCCCAAAGTTGTCAAAGCGTTGCTCGAGAAATGGAACGTCCTACCTCACGAACTCCTTATCAACCTTATGGCCAGCATGGGAGCTCGTTTCAGGGCGTGCAGTCCCGTCCGTGATCACGCATTCTGTTAACAACCATATCCCGCGTTTTGTGATGTTCAGCGAACCACATAATAACTTGTGGCGACTTCAGTTTGTAAGGCACCCCTTATCTGCAGATAAGAGCGCCTTTTACTGTATTTCAAGTTTTGCTATTTCACATACATGAAATGAATGAGTCAGCGATGGAGTACGCACGGAGTAATGACTAGCGGTAGGTTCCCACGCTAGCTAACAGAGGTGGTTGATCACCTGGCAGTTTCAGGGTCAGTGGGACGAAGTGCCGATGCAGAAATCACTCGTGACGTCAGCACAGAGACACGTAGTGAATGTACATTTGTTCTGGCGTGAATTGTTATTAAAAAATATTTGCTAACAAATGTTGCCTTTGCCACTCAGACGTTAGGGGAAGTCTACAGGTCATAAATACTATCTTTCAGCAATTTTACAATACCAGGAAACGTTCATATCAATAAATAAATTAATAACTTTGGCATCACGGAAGATGTACGATGTTATACGAATCATACCGATTGTACACTCAAATTACAGATTGTTGGCCATAGTCGGCAGTCGCTGATAGGATGTCTTTCCATCTAGTCATGTTGTACACCACACTCTCGTAACGTTAATAGTTACCTTACAATCAGTGTGAACAAGTTCATTTTGTAGTGTTCCTTAAGTGAACGCATAATAATGGCATCCCGTGTAAAAATTATCTGCGCAAAAATATTTCTCGCTTCATTATGTAAAACATACACTATGTGATCGACAGTATCCGAACACACCCAACAACATACGATTTTCATATTAGGTGCATTCTGCTGCCACCTAAAGCAAGGTACTCCATATCAGCGACCTCAGTAGTCACTACACATCGTGAGAGAGCAGAATGCGGCGTTCTGCCGTCCGTACTCACGGACCTCGAACGTGGTGAGGTAATTGGGTATCACTTGTGTCATACGTCTGTACACGACATTTCCACACTCCTAAACATCCCTAGGACCACTGTTTCCGATGTGATACTGAAGCGGAAACGTGAAGAGACACGTACAGCACAAAAGCGTACAAGCCGACCTAGCTGACAGAGACCGCTGACAGTTGAAGAAGGGTCGTAAGGTGTAATAGGTAGACATCTATCCAGACCATCATACAGGAATTTCAAACTGCATCGGAATCCACTGCAAGTACTGTCACAGTTAAGCGGGAGGTGAAAAAACTTGGATTTCATAGTCGAGTGGGTGCTCATTAGCCACACATCAAGCTAGTGAATGCCAAACGACGCCGCGCTTGGAAGATTGAACAGTGGAAAAACGTTGTGTGGAGTGACAAATCACGGTACATAATGTGGCGACCCGATGGCACAGTGTGCGTATGGCCAATGCCCGGTGAACGTCATCTGGCGTGTGTGTAGTGCCAACATTAAAATTCTGAGGCGGCTGTGTTATGGTGGTCGTGTTTTTCATGGAGGGTGCTTGCACCCCCTTGTTTTGCCTGGCACTATCACAGCGCAATCCTACATTGATGTTTGAAGCACCTTCTTGCTTGCCAATGTTGAAGAGTAATTCGTGGACGGCGATTGCATCTTTCAGCAAGATCGAACAACTGTTCATAATGCACGGCGTGTGACGGAGTGGTTACAAGACATTAACATCCCTCTAATGGACTGGCCTGCACAGAGTTCTGACCTGAATCCTATATAACACCTTTGGGATGTTTTGGATCGCCACCGAGCGAGGTGGCGCAGTGGTTAGCACACTGGACTCGCATTCGGGAGGACGACGGTTCAGTCCCGTCTCCGGCCATCCTGATTTAGGTTTTCCGTGATTTCCCTAAATCACTTCAGGCAAATGCCGGGATGGTTCCTTTGAAAGGGCACGGCCGATTTCCTTCCCCATCCTTCCCTCACCCGAGCTTGCGCTCCGTCTCTAATGACCTCGTTGTCGACGGGACGTTAAACACTAATCTCCTCCTCCTCCTCCTTTTGGATCGCCGACTTCGTGCCAGGCCTCACCGACCGATGTCGATACCTCTCCTCAGTGCAGCACTCCATGAGGAATGGGCTCCCATTCCCCATGAAACCTTCAGGCACCTGACTGAACGTATACCTGTGAGATTGGAAGCTGTCATCAAGGCTAAGGGTAGGAGAACACCATATTGAATTCCAGCATGACCGATGGAGGGCACCACGAACTTGTAAGTCATTTTCAGTCATGTGTCCGAATACTCTTGATCACATAGTGTAGGTAGCAGTATTGCACTTTCCGAAACCGATGGCGCTGCTACGTCTCTGCAAGGGGACATAAATCTACGAGAGCATCTCCATGTAACAGATACGAAGAATTGTTACGCGGCAGCTTACTAAGTTAGTGTCCGCCTAAGTAGCTGAGAGGTAACGTGTTTTCCTACAATGCAACGAGTCCGGGTTCGATTCCCGGCCGGCTTGGAGATTTTCTCAGCCCATGGACTGGGTATTGTGTTGCTTTCATCTCATTATCAACGACGCGCAAGTCGCCCAATGTGGCTTCATCTTAAATAAGACTTGCGAGCCGGCAGCCGAAATTGCCCCGTTAGGGCCTCCCAGCCAACGATGCGACAAGATCATTTCAAAACTAAGTGGGTTCAAGGAAAGACTGCCTTAATTACCGCAAAACTCTGGTGGGAAATCGTGGCCAGTTATGCTGTAAGCTGCTTATACCACCATCTACGGACTCATCGGATAAAATGAGACATTTCTGCAGGTTTAGTACCAGTGGTTGGTTCTTGCAAATGCAGTTATTGTCTTTGAAAAAAAGTATAATTTCTGTTCGTCGCATGGCGTACTTCTTTGAGTTAACTTCTCCAAAATACTGTGGCAGTGAGATATCATGCAAAAGTTAATTTCATACGACCAGCGTAATTAACAAAATAAAAAAAGCAACACGGGCGGAGAAAACCGCACCGAGCCCAAGAATCAGCCTAAGCAGCACGCTGTAAGTCGTGAGCAGGCCACAGTTACTGAACAACACGCCCGCCTCGTCAGCACTCAGCAGGAGTGAAGTTCCTGCAAACCCGTGCGGCAGGCAGCTATTCACGGCTGCAGATTCCTAGGAAATGGCAGGAGAGTCTGAGCGGCGGCTTTCCCTCGGCAGGCCGCGTAAGTCTTAAAATACCGGCACGACGTGAAGGGAAACTGTTAGCGCCAGGAGTAGCTGTCCAAGCGTTGGGGAATCGAGGGTGAGAAGTGGGAGCACTTCCACGGACTCGGCGACATAGTGCGAAAGTGGTCACAGTATTCGTAGTACAATCCTACACATTAAAACTAACCTGCTTTAGTGCCTGGTTTGAGCTCTGAAATAAAAACGTGAGAGCGCTCTCATCTAGTCATCACAATTCACAGCTTTCTATATTGTACAACATTGCACTCGCAATGATTAAAAAGCTTCTGTATGTTGTATCGCGTCATTGTATAAAATACTTTAATTATAAACTTAAAATAGTTGCGTTAAGTTTCGAGTGTGCAGCCGCAATAATTCTCCTGCTTTTTCAAATATTTCGTCTGTATAACGTTCAGCCATCTACAGAGTGAGCCGCAAGACTGCCTCTCCAGTGTTTTTTTTTCCTTTATTGTTATTTAACACCTTACGAGGTGCATTCAAGTTCTAAGGCCTCCGATTTTTTTTCTAATTAACTACTCACCCGAAATCGATGAAACTGGCGTTACTTCTCGACGTAATCGCCCTGCAAACGTACACATTTTTCACAACGCTGACGCCATTATTCCATGGCAACGGCGAAGGCTTCTTTAGGAGTCTGTTTTGACCACTGGGAAATCGCTGAGGCAATAGCAGCACGGCTGGTGAATGTGCGGCCACGGAGAGTGTCTTTCATTGTTGGAAAAAGCCAAAAGTCACTAGGAGCCAGGTCAGGTGAGTAGGGAGCATGAGGAATCACTTCAAAGGTGTTATCACGAAGAAACTGTTGCGTAACGTTAGCTCGATGTGCGGGTGCGTAGTCTTGGTGAAACAGCACATGCGCAGCTCTTCCCGGACGTTTTTGTTGCAGTGCAGGAAGGAATTTGTTCTTCAAAACATTTTCGTAGGATGCACCTGTTACCGTAATGGCCTTTGGAACGCAATGGGTAAGGATTACGCCCTCGCTGTCCCAGAACATGGACACCATCATGTTTTCAGCACTGGCAGTTACCCGAAATTTTTTTGGTGGCGGTGAATCTGTGTGCTTCCATTGAGCTGACTGGAGCTTTGTTTCTGGATTGAAAAATGGCATCCACGTCCCATCCATTGTCACAACCGACGAAAAGAAAGTCCCATTCGTGCTGTCGTTGCGCGTCAACATTGCTGGGCAACGTGCCGCCCGGGCAGCCGTGTGGTCGTCCGTCAGCATTCGTGGCACCCACCTGGATGACGCTTTTCGCATTTTCAGCTCGTCATGCAGGATTGTGTGCACAGAACCCACAGAAATGCCAACTCTGGAGGCGATCTGTTCAACAGTCATTCGGCGATCCCCCAAAACAATTCTCTCCACTTTCTCGATCATGTCGTCAGACCGGCTTGTGCGAGCCCGAGGTTGTTTCGGTTTGTTGTCACACGATGTTCTGCCTTCATTAAACTGTCGCACCCACGAACGCACTTTCGACACATCCATAACTCCATCACCACATGTCTCCTTCAACTGTCGATGAATTTCAATTGGTTTCACACCACGCAAATTCAGAAAACGAATGTTTGCACGCTGTTCAAGTAAGGAAAACGTCGCCATTTTTATTTAAAACAGTTCTCATTCTCGCCGCTGGCGGTAAAATTCCATCTGCCGTACGGTGCTGCCATCTCTGGGACGTATTGACAGTGAACGCGGCCTCATTTTAAAAGAATGCGCATGTTTCTATCTCTTTCCATCTAGAGAAAAAAAATTGGAGGCCTTAGTTCTTGAATGCACCTCGTACATAAGGTGGGCTGGCAGCAGCGCAGTACGCTGCTCTTCAGCCACAGGTTTTACAAAAGAAAAAAACAATGGAGACACAGAAGATACAGAACATAGTGGGGGACAAAAAACAGTAGACACAGTAACGAAAAAACACGAAGCCGTTCACACGCGAAGAAAAGCAAAGAAACTGTTAGCACTGAACACGGACACTGATGATGGAGACGACACGTGAACGATGGAGAGCCCGGGGGAGGAGAGGGGAGGAAAGGAGGAGGGAGGGAAGGGAGAAGGGAGAGAGGGTGCCTTGAGGAAAAAACACAGGAAGTGGTAGGGGAGGATCAAAGTTGATAGGAAGGGTAGATGGAGGGGAGGAGGGCATCATCAGGGAGGGGAAGCTGGCGGAAGCCACCTTGGGCGAGGGTATGGAGAGTGGAAAGATGGAGAGCAGGTGGGACGTGGGAATACAGGCGCGGCAGAGGACAGGAGTGGGAGAGGATGTGAGAGACAAGCAGGTGAGGAGGATCTAGTTTACAGGAGGTGTAGAGGATCTGTATCCGTTCGAGGAAAAGGAGAAGGTGGGGGAACGGAATAAGGTCGTACAGCATCCGTGTGGGGGAGGGGAGACGGATGCAATAGGCAAGGCGAAGAGCATGGCGTTCGAGGATTTGAAGGGATTTGTAAAAGGTAGGAGGGGTGGAGATCCAGGCAGGGCGGGTGTAGCACAGGATAGGGCAGATGAGGGATTTATATGTGTGGAGGATGGTGGAGGGGTCCAGACCCCATGTACGGCCAGAAAGGAGCTTGAGCAGTCGGAGTCGGGAGCATGCCTCGGCTTGGATTGTCCTGAAATGGGGGTCCAGGAGAGGCGACGGTCAAGGGTGACGCCAAGGTAATCGAGGCTGGGGGTGAGGGTGATAGGATAGTCGAGGAGGCGGAAAGAAGGGTTGGTTTTGCCTACAATGATCGCCTGGCCGTTCCAGTGCTCGCTTCGTCCCTTTATACTCGTGTGCCGCCCAACTGCGCATGCGGCCACAGATACAAATGCGCCAGAGGCGTTGGTCGGCGGCAGAGACGTACACAGTGCGCCAGTTACATCTTTGACACCGCAGTCGGTCTGTGTTGGCATGTCGATATATCATTGTGAGCTGCACTGCGACGACGTCTTTGTGAGTTTATTACACCAAGTGCCGGATTCCATGATTTATCAAGGTTGAAACCACTATCTTTATTAATTGGTCGTCAAGCGAATCTCAATTGCCTCCTTCACTATCGAGTCCCAAAAAGATGATGCAGTTGCCAAAACTTTGACGTTGTCATACAACATACTGTGACCAGTGTCAATACAGTGCTCAGTCACTGCCGACTTGTTAGGTTGTAAAAGTCGTGTGTACCTCCGGTGTTCTGTACATCTTTCTTGGACAGTACGAGTTATTTGTCCAATGTAATAAAGGCCATATTCACATGGAATTTTGTAAACTCCAGATTTTCGGAGCAGTAAATCATCTCTGACGGAGCCCACGAGTGCAGCTGCCTTGGGTGGAGGACGAAAAATCACTTTGTGTCTGCTGAGAATCCGTCCTATTTTTGATGATAGGCTACCCACATATGGCAGGAAGGCCATCGATTTAAAGGTTTCTTCGTCTTCTTCTGCTTTCTTTGTGGCCTCTTTCTGTTTCATTTTCAGTGCCTTCTGTATTCGCTGTGGGGAGTACCCATTGTGTTCAAACACTCTTTGTAAGTGGGAAAGTTCATCTTGCAGACTGCTTTCGTCAGAATTTAAAACAGTTTCGACCGTATTTCAACGGCCTTCCTCAGGGCAAGACTGGCTTTCGTGGGAGAGAGGTGGCTCTATTTATTGCAGATGTTCAGTGTCAATACGTTATATTTCTGAAACGTTCTTGGCACTGGAACGTAATAGTCTGGTCATGGCGAAAGGGGGAGGATAGGAAAGAAGCCATTGGTTGGCTAGCCGGTTTTTCAGTGACTGGCGACATTCTGCAAATCAGCGCTTGGCTTCTGGCGGGCACGTTTTCTTTCTGATGTGAGCAGAACTATACTGACAGTGCCCCCTAGCTGTTTGCTTAGGCTGTCGTTTCAGTGCGTGAGGCTTCTGCCCCGCGACTGTTCACGGCCCGTTGGACATGGATAGCCGGCATCCACAGAAAACGTGCCCTCCAGAAGCCAAGCGCTGATTTGCAGAATGTCACCAGTCACTGAAAAACCGGCTAGCCAACCAATAGCTTCTTTACTACCCTCCCCCTTCCGTCATGATCAGATTATTACGTTCCGGTACCAATAATGCTTCTAAAATGTGAGCTACTGACACCGATCGTCTGCAATAAGTAAAGCCACCGTTCCTCCACGAAAACCAGTCTTGCCCCCAGGAAGGCCGTTGTAATACGGTGGAAACGTTGCTTTTAAGTTTGTAATTAAAGCATTTTATACAATGACGCGTTACAATATCCAGAAGAATTTTAAGCACCATGACACCGGGCGCGGAAGCCCACGTATTTATTTCACTTATAATATGGTACCTGTGCGAAATTGAAACACCATTATATCGAAACAAAACTTATTGTATTCTATATTTCTTAGATAAGGGCCTCTTAAACCTGGAATAAAATGTAGGAAGTAGGATTCGGAAATGGAAGTCGATTTTACAATTGCATAAAAAAATGAAAAGATCGTATGGCATTGTTAACCGAGAGTTCCCTTGGGGGTGGGGGGGTCAGTTCGGCCGCCAAGTGCAAGTCTTATTGCAGTCGACGCCACATTAGGCGACATTCGTGCCGGTGAGGAGTATGAAATGATGATGAGAACAAGACAACACCCAGTCCACGAGCGGAGAAAATCTCCAACCCAACCCGGCATCGAACCCGGGCCCACTTGCATGAGACGCATGCACGTTATCACCCACCTAAGCAGGCGGACTACAACTGCATAACTTTCATTCGAATACCAAAACCAGCGGTGAATCTTACTGCAATCTTAGCCTTGGAAATCTAAAACGCAGAAAACTAACATGAAAATGTGAAGCTAATAATGTGGGAGCTCGACTGACATCTTTAAGAAGCCTGAAAGAAGAATAAAATCAGAATTCCTTACCTGGCTAGCTCGAATGTTCAGATAAAAGAAATACCCCGATGAACACCGCATCGAACATGCACTAAGAACCAGTTGAATGCGAGCACGGCCTCTGATATATGAAACTAATACCTCATGCTATTAGCAAAAAGCGACTCTTCAAACTTCAAAGTTCTTAGCATAGGAGGATATCCAGGGCGAGAACAAATAAGATTTCCAAGTTGTCTGTTCACAGCCCAAACGCTGTTTGAGGGGTGACAGCACGTTTGTAGCGAATGTGCCGAAAGTGAAATTTCTCGAAGCTTCCAGTGTAGGAGAATGCTGCCAACGTTTCCTGGACAAATAGGGAGTATCATGCCGAATACAGGGATTAGCGATCACAAGGCAGTTGCTGCTAGGCTGAATACCGTAACACCCACAACTATCAAAAGGAAACACAAAGTACATCTACTTGAAAAATTTGATAAAAATGCTCTTAATGCCCTTTTAAGAGACAGTCTCCACTCCTTCCGATCTGATCATATAAGCGTAGAAAAGATGTAGAATGATTCCATCGGTATCGACGGTAACTCAGAGATATATACCACATAGATTAATAAGTGACGGTACTGATCCCCCATGGTACACAAAAAGGGGTCAGATCGCTGTTGAGAAAGCAACGAAAAATAACGCCAAATTTAAAAGAACGCAAAATCTCCAAGATTGTCAGAGTTTTGCAGAAGTTCTAAATATAGCGCGCTTCAATGCGAGATGCTTTTAATAATTTCCACAACGAAACTCTGTCTCGGAGTCTGGCCTGTACCTCCCTGAACAGTCGACAGTGTGACACCTTGTCAAACGCTGTCGGAAATCTGGGAATATGGAATCCGCCTGTTGCCCTTCATTCATGTTCACGAATCGCATGTGAGAAAAGGGCAAGCTGAGTAGTTTCACATTTCCTCATCCGATTAGAAACTCCGCCTTCGACCCGTCATGTAAAGATGTTTTGATGTGTGACGTCACATCCGCGAAAACAGAACAGAACCCTGAAAAATATATATTTGGTCTCTACAATATTTTCTGACATGTTATTTCTGGTATCATACTACCCTTTGACATAGCCCGAAATCCAGTTTAGGATAAGTGGTGACATTTTGGTTATCAGTTGGCGAAGTGAACGTTCACAGCCCTACAATAAGCGAAGATTCTCTTAAAGAAAAGCTATTAATCTTTAAAAGACTCCAGTGTTTTATTTTACTTCAAGATTATTGATTTCCTTCACCTGTTGGTATTCAGATTGTCTCTATCGAAATCAAATGGTACGTGTAAACGGAAAGTTGCTGAAGAGCATCAATAAATAAAAGTATCTGCTTCGTATGTAGTAACGTTGCTTAGTGTAAAGCTGTTAGTTGATTACATCCCAAGTACACGGTGGTCAGAGTGTTTTAGGGATACTGTTCAAATGGTTCAAATGACTCTGAGCACTATGGGACTTAACATTTAAGGTCATCAGCCCCCTAGAACTTAGAACTACTTAAACCTAACCAATCTAAGGACATCACACACATCCATGCCCGAGGCAGGATTCGAACCTGCGACCGTAGCGGTCGCGCGGTTTCAGACTGAAGCGCCTAGAACGGCTCGGCCACAGGGATACTGTTCTTTTCCCGCGAGAATGTAAATAAAATTGCGACTATCGCGATTTATGAATACCAGAGGACAGAAAAATGCGGTGCTGTCTGCGCAGTGTTGAGTCCGACACGTTGTCCTTCTGTCACGGCGAATAAACACTCTCTGTGTGGGGAATATATCTACACCGGTCAACAACGGCGTACCTTGATTGAAAAATCCATAATCCCGTGTATCATGAACAGGACATCAGGCGTATTCGATAAGGCAGGCGAATCAGAAGCATTCTGCCGAAAACGACAAGTGTATAAAGTAGCTTATTACTATGCTTGTGTCGGCATTGTCACAATCAATATGGAGCGATGATTGTTCCACTGCCTCTCGGTATTAGTCGATACTTCGCAGGTTTCTTGTTCCGATGAAAATGTGGACAAGGGAAAATGACATGCCGCTTGTGTAAACCCGCTGCGGAAGTGACAGGGGTTACTTTTGGTTGCTATAATTGAACAAGTGCGCACGCTCTCCACGCAGGACAGTTTAACGAGGAATGTATGAATATTATCAAATGACCGTAAGTTTCAATGTGTATTTCTGCTGTCGTGGTTGCGCTGGCTTGACTAGCAGACTGATAAAGCAAAACCAATGCCGTACCGATTGCTGAAATTTGGATAGAAAGGAGTATTCATCAGTCACAACAGGCACTTTTTAGAATTTACAGTCCTCCCAATGACAGAGTTTGAATACACGTCGTGTGTATGTGACATCAGTCTCAAAACTTAATTAGAAGAATGGTTCAATCAGCTAGTTTCATCAATCACACTGCGATGCATGCTGTACACATTGAACATCCCCTTTCTTAACCGAGAAACGTTAAACCAGTGTATTTAGAGGTTAGGGAAATTGATGGAGAATTTCCAATCGTGGCTGGTGACCTGCTCCAGATGCCGCCTACGAAGACTTCTGTCTCAATATTCGCCAAACACGGAAGCGCAGCTTTGAATCAAATAAAACAAAGGAACACACAGATTTTCAGCCAAGAAAAGTATTAAGTACTTAGGGCTGGAAATGGACCACAAATTGGCATTGAGGGCCGTATCGGAGGGTTACGGCTATTACCTATAGAGTTGACCAGAGTGTAACACCATACATCTACCGAGCAATTGCCTGTCTCCGCCAGGACTATTCATTTGTCTGCTGTGGCTTTGCAAGCACGTGGATCTTCTTAAAACTGGACTGAATAAACTATAAATCTCTGCGGATCTGTATCATGGCGATAAAAAAGACGCCAAGAAATTCACCGCTACAGGGAACGTTAGAAGTACAACTACACCTCCGAGGTCGGTACCTGGCGTCGAAGTCCATCCTGATACTCAGACAATACGCAATATCTTCAGGCACGCAGAAGATCCGCACGGCTGCAGTCGACGATACTAGATCAGCAAACAGGTGTCAATACAGACTGAGTCACCTAACGTTACCGCTGGATATATTTCGTAAACCACATCAAATACTGACGAATCGATTCCACAGACCGAACGTGAGGAGAGGGGCTAGTGTAATTGTTTAATACAAACCATACAAAAATGCACGGAAGTACGTTTTTTAACACAAACCTACGTTTTTTTTTTAAGTGGAACCACGTTAGTTTTGTTAGCACATCTGAGCATATAAACAAATACGTAATCAGTGCCGTTTGTTGCATTGTAAAATGTTAATTACATCCGGAGATATTGTAACCTAAAGTTGACGCTTGAGTACCACTCCTCCGCAGTTCGATCGTGTGTATCGGAGAGCACCGAATTACGTAGGGGTCCAAAGGGAACGGTGATGGACCTTAGGTACAGAAGAGACTGGAACAGCACATTACGTCCACATGCTAACACCTTTTTATTGGTCTTTTTCACTGACGCACATGTACATTACCATAGGACGTGGAGGACGCATCAATTGGCCAGCCCGTTCTCCTCATCTTACACCTCTGGACTTCTTTCTGTGGGGTACGTCAAAGGAGAATGTGTACCGTGATGTGCCTACAACCCCAGAGGATATGAAACAACGTATTGTGGCAGCCTGCGGCGACATTACACCAGATGTACTGCGGCGTGTACGTCATTCATTACGCCAGAGATTGCAATTATGTGTAGCAAATGATGGCCACCACATTGAACATCTATTGGCCTGACATGTCGGGACACACTCTATTCCACTCCGTAATTGAAAACGGAAACCAAGTGTGTACGTGTACCTCACCCCTCATGGCAATGTACATGTGCGTCAGTGAAAAAGACCAATAAAAAGGTGTTAGCATGTGGACGTAATGTGCTGTTCCAGTCTCTTCTGTACCTAACGTCCATCACCGTTCCCTTTGGATCCCTACGTACTTCGGTGTTCTCCGATACACACGATCGAACTGCGGAGGAGTGGTACTCAAGCGTCAACTTTAGGTTACAATATCTCCGGATGTAATTAACATTTTACAATGCAACAAACGGCACTGATTACGTATTTGTTTATATGTTCAGATGTGCTAGCAAAACTAACGGGGTTCCATTTAAAAAAACGTAGTTTTGTGTTAAAAAACATACTTCCGTGCATTTTTGTATGGTTTGTATTAACCAGTTACACTAGCCCATCTGCTCACATCCGGTCTGTGGAATCGATTCGTCAGTATTTGATGTGGTTTACGAAATACATCCAGCGGTAATGTTAGGTGACTCACCCTGTATACTTCCTAGACTACTTTCCAACAGAACTTCAACATATGATGATGCACGTTACAGATCTAACATGTTGCGACAGTTTGTAAGATACATCCCTCGGTTAATTCATCCAGTTTCAAGACACTAGAAACTTGCGATAAATTTTACTTATGCATAGGTCTACAACATCTTTATGAGGTTTATAATTTATATAAAAAACAGCTACCAGCCACATGTATGGTTTAAAAAGGTTTATTATCTTCAGACCATGACCGGTTTCGGATTTATCTTTACAAATCCATCTTCAGATGGCAGATTACAAGCGTTCTTAGTTGGACCTAGTTTCGTTTATGTTATTCATTTGCTGCACTGGGAAAGAAAAGAAATATTTTTGTTGTCATATCGGTAATGGTATTTTTACGAAAGATTTACTTCTTTTACAAGATCTAATTGCTCATAGAAGGTTTTTATAAACATTAGTAAACTTGCAGGTTAGTTTACTTACGAGCTGTGTAGTTCTGCCTGACGAAATATTCGTGCGTTTATGTTTCCGAACGCAAGCTTGATACACTTTTCAATATGCACTATGTGAGTGCTATTCCAGTCTATGGATGTCACTTTTAACCTCATCATCTTAATTACACACGCAGCACACACCAATAACGTTTAAAAAACGTGGCCCAGCTTCACATTACAAACGAGTACAATATTTGAAAAGAGCTTACAGTCATAACGATGTTAACTTACAGATGCTGTGTAGTCGATATGGGTACAGTAAAATATCTCTTTGCTATTGTACGAAATTAATCTAAAACGGAATAAATAAAATTACATACAAATAAGATTGCAAACATTATATGTAGTACAGAGTTACTGTGTGTTACTAATTAGTTGTTACAATAGTAGGGGATAAATTCTAATGTATGACATAATATACAGTGCACATGTTTTCATTATGCAATTTTTCAATGACATATAAACAGTTTTTGAGGCCTGTATACTGAATGTGTTTGATGGGATATTGGGCTTAAGTTATTTTAAAAAAGTAAAAGTTTCTTCAAAGTTATTTAAGAAGGGGGTGTTAACTGACTCCGTCTGTTCATTTAAAATGAGATCAGGGAACCTGTTTTTATGTGTATGAATCTCAGTCTCCTCTAGGAGATTCAATGTGAAACCTTTGTCTTTGAGGTGTAATATCTGCAGGTTGTTTTCTATATTCTCAACCGTATGATTGTTTTCTGCAAGATGGGTGGCAAAAGCAGATTTGCTTAGGTTTTTCAGATGTAGGGCATCAAGGTGTTCCTTGAATCTTGTTTCAAAAGCTCTACCTGTTTGGCCTATGTAGAATTTAGGACAGTTTTTACACTTCAGTTTATAAATTCCAGGTCTTTTATGGGGTATGCTACTGTGTGGGAGTGAGTGTATGACTCTTTGTTGGAGTTTGTTATTGGTAGAGAAACTAATTTTGACATTCTTCTTCTTGAATAAGTTGGAAATTTTATATGAAAGTGGGCCTATATATGGTAGGGCTACATATTTTACTGATTTTTTGTCTTTCATAGTTATTGTGGCTGTTGCTTGTTGCAAGGACTTATTGCTAGCAATTTTTACTTTAGTTTTTTGAGAGAGTGTGTCCATTATTGAAGCATCATAACCATTATTTTGGGCAATTGATTTGATTGTGCTGATTTCTTTGTGCTGTTCAGTGGGGGTGAGGGGGACTTTATGCATACAATGTAGCATTGACCGGAAATTAGCCATCTTATGTTGATTCGGGTGGCAGGATGTGTTACCGATGGTAACATCTGTGGTTGTTGGCTTTCGAAAGATACCAAAATGGTGTTTGTTATTTATGTTTGATATTTTGAGATCCAGAAAATTGATGCTATTATTTATTTCATGCTCCACTGTAAATTTGATGTTGTTGTGTAATTTGCTCAGATCTTCAGCTAAGGCATCAATTACACTGCTGTTATCATCAAAAAGTAATAGAGTGTCATCTACGTATCTCTTGTAGTAAATTATTTTATTGTTCATTTGGCTATTGGATGAGAAGAACTTTTGCTCAAGATGGTTAATGTAAATATCGGCTAATAATCCAGCAAGACTGCTACCCATTGCAAGGCCATCATTTCGTTTATAGACTTTATTATTGAAGGTGAAGTAATTATTAGACAAAATGAGTGTGAGGATCTCTATTAACTCATATATTTCTGGTAGATTGATCTTTTTGTGTTTTCAAAGGTTACTTTTATTACATTAATTGTTTCATCTATTGGGATGTTAGTGTATAGGTTTACAATATCTAGTGAGGCAAATCTAGCTGTTGGTGGTATGTGGATGTCTTTGATATGTTCTACAAGGTCCATTGTGTTTTTAACTGTATAACTATGTTCGAACATGTAGTAAGTGGTAAGGAGATCCTTCAATTTTCTGCTTATGTAGTATGCTGGGCTGTTTCTTGAGTTCACAACAGGGCGTATGGGGGAATTTTCTTTGTGGATCTTTAGGCTGTGACCAAAGTTTCGGTGCAGTTGGATTCATGGTAATGCAGTCCCGAATTTCATATTTATTTAAAAGGGATTCAAAACTGTTGAGTAATTTACGAAGTTTAGCTTGAAATTTTGCTGTGGGGTCTGATTCTAGTTCTGTGAAGTTATTGGACTGAAAAAATTCAAGAGTTTTTTCAATGTATTCTGATTCATACAAAACAACAACTGAATTTCCTTTATCAGCCTTTACCATGAGAGCTTTGTTAACAGTAAGTTTATCATTGATATCTTTAAGAATTTTTTGTTCATTATTAATCATATTATTTTTTGAAAGCATGTGTTTAGTGATGAGTTTGTTGGCTTTATATGCCAACGCATTTTTCTCATTAGACTTAAGTTTGGCAGTGTCACATGCCAGTTTTGTAGCTGCTATTAGGTCTTTTATGTTCTTATTAGTTAATCTTGGGGCAATATTATGCTTGAAGCCTTTATCTAAGAGGTTAAGTTCATTGGGATTGAAAGAAATATCTGTTGTGTTTACCACTCTGTTATAAAATATGTGCTTCTGCTGTTCACCAATGTTAAGTGGTTCCTTTAGTTTGAGTTGAATGAGGGATTTTAACTTCTTCTTGTGCCTAGAGGAGATTTGTTGTTGTTCTCTGCTAAGAGCATGATTAATATGGTGTGTTACATTTATGAACTGTAGAGGTGTGAGACTATTTCCTAATTGTAAATGCAGCTTGTACATAGATTTATTCAGCTTATCTTTCTTCTTATATTGTAATTTGATTTCTGTTTTTATCCAAATAGTTCACATTTTACTTTAGCAAGCTTGGCAGCTTTTGTTTGACTATTGACCTTAACTTTAACATAATTTGGGGTCACTTTTTCTAACAGACATCTTTTGTTGAATTTTATGTTGTAAATTGTTTTCATCACATCAATCTTACATTTTTTGAACGCATGTAACATTCTCATTACCTGGCTAGGTAAGCTTACGTTATTCGTGTGTGCTGCGTGTGTAATTAAGATGATGAGGTTAAAAGTGACATCCATAGACTGGAATAGCAATCACATAGTGCATATTGAAAAGTGTATCAAGCTTGCGTTCGAAAACATAAACGCACGAATATTCCGTCAGGCAGAACTACACAGCTCGTAAGTACACTAACCTGCAAGTTTACTAATGTTTATAAAAACCATCTATGAGCAATTAGATCTTGTAAAAGAAGTAAATCTTTCGTAAAAATACCATTACCGATATGACAACAAAAATATTTCTTTTATTTCCCAGTGCAGCAAATGAATAACATAAACAAAACTTGGTCCAACTAAGAACGCTTGTAATTTGCCATCTGAAGATGGATTTGTAGAGATAAGTCCGAAACCGGTCATGGTCTGAAGATAATAAACCTTTTTAAACCATACATGTGGCTGGTAGCTGTTTTTTATATAAATTATAAACCTTAAGTACAACAGCCACGTTTCTTAACATGTCGACTTTCGACAAAATAGCGTATCTTTATTAGGGTTGGAACTTTAATAGCAGCAACTATTTATATACAGCTCGTACAAAATAGATACGTGTTTCAAAGTTTTACTGACGTTCAAAGTAGTCACCAGCATTGTGTATAACCCGTTGACAGCGATGTGGAAGTCGTAGGATACTGTTAGCAGGACTAGTTGTGTTGACAGTTTGACGGCGCGGTCTATTGCCCGACGAATTTGTAGCAGTTCTGAAGCGAATGCCGTGAAGTGTTTCCTTCAGTTTAGAAATCGAGTTGAACTCACGAGGCATTAAGTCAGGGGAGTGCAGTAGGTGGTATAGCACTTAGCAGCCCCAATCAGTCAAAAAAATCAGTAACAGTTCTCACTGTACGTGCTTGAGCATTGTCCTGTAAAATGATGGCCAGGTCCTGCAGAAGGTCTCATCACTTCTGTCTCTATGCTATTCATTTTTGGAACTCAACCTACGACCAACTGTCAACACAACTGGCACTGTTAAGAGTATCCCACGACTTCCACATCGCTGGCAATAGGTTATACACAATGCTGGTGACTACTTTGAAGGTTAGTAAAACTTTGAAACACGTATCTCTGTTGTACGAGCTGTAAATAAATAGTTGCCACTGTTAAAGTTCCAACCCTCGTATAATAAATGTGAATGACACATAGCAGCTCTTAGCGTCCCTGTAAGAAACCAAAGTACAGTTTAATTCATCCAGTGTCACAAGACTCTAGAAACTTGCGATAAATTTTACTTATGCATAGGTCTACAAAATTTTTATTTTCAAAACAACCACCCGATTTTACCAGAATATATCGTTTACATGCAAGTACCGGGTGACCAAAATGTCAGTATAAATTTGAAAACTTAATAAACCACGGAATAATGTAGATAGAGAGGTAAAAATTGACACACATGCTTGGAATGACATGAGGTTTTATTAGAACCGAAAAAAACAACAAAGTATTGCTAGACACGTGAAAGATCTCTTGCGCGCGTCGTTTGGTGATGATCGTGTGCTCAGCCACAAATTTCGTCATGCTTGGCCTCCCAGGTCCCCAGACCTTAGTCCGTGCGGTTATTGGCTTTGGCGTTACCTGAAGTCGCAAGTGTATCGTGACCGACCGACATCTCTAGGGATGTTGAAAGACAACATCCGACGCCAATGCCTCACCGTAACTCCGGACATGCTTTACAGTGCTGTTCACAACATTATTCCTCGAGTACAGTTATTGTTGAGGAATGATGGTGGACATATTGAGCATTTCCTGTAAAGAACATCATCTTTGCTTTGTCTTATTTTGTTATGCTAATTATTGCTATTCTGATCAGATGAGGCGCCATCTGTCGGACATTTTGTGAACTTTTGTATTTTTATGGTTCTAGTAAAACCCCACGTCATTCCAAGCATGTGTGTAAATTTGTACCTCTCTATCTACATTATTCCGTGATTTATTCAGTTTTCAAATTTATACTGACATTTTGATCAGCCGGTATATGCAACCTTGTCGTACATTTTATCATTACTTTTAGGATCAAAGTTTTCATTTACCTTCCAACTTCAGCAAATATTCAATGTGGTCTCAACCGGACTAACATCCAGACTATATATAAACTTTTCCCATACTTCTGCGATCAGAGGTCCGGTCACCTCCACGGCCAGACCGCCACTGAAACAGCTCATTGTTACGATATGCAGTAGGCTGCTGGTGGCCGAGCGGTTCTAGGCGCTTCAGTCCGGAGCCGCGCGACCGCAACGATCGCAAGTTCGAATCCTGCCTCGGGCATGGATGTGTGTGATGTCCTTAGGTTGGTTAGGTTTAAGTAGTTCTAAGTTCTAGGGGACTGATGACTTCAGATTTAGGGAAATCACGGAAAACCTAAATCAGGATGGCCCGAGGCGGGATTGAACCGTCGTCCTCCCGAATGCGAGTCTAGTGTGATGATTTTTTCCAGAAAACAATTCTATGTGTGTTTTATTTGAATCAAGTGGCGGGAGGCATTCATGCATCAGGTATGTTAACTGGGGGGCCTAGAAACGACGGAGAGGCTCCGTCCCCGCCGCAGCCTCAGTGGTCCACAACCCCACGACGACTACCGCAGTCCACTTCTCTCCTCCACCGCCCCACACCGAACCACTCTTTCAAGGTTATTGTGTGGTTCGGTCCCCGGTGGTACCCACTCCTTCCCCCCCCCCCCCCCCCCCCCTACAGGGAACGTCTCAGAGCAGACGAGTGTAACCCCGATGTTTGCGTGGTAGACTAATGCTGGTGTACTCGTACGTGGAGAACTTCAGACATAGCTAGACTATGTCGAATAAGGGGAACCAGCCCGCATTCGCCGAGGCAGATGGAAAACTGCCTAAAAACCATCCAAAGACTGGCCGGCTCACCGGACCTCGACACAAGTCCGCCGGGCGGATTCGTGCCGGGGACCAAGCGCTCCTTCCCAATCCGGAAAGCACGCATCAGTTACTTTTTCTTGGGAATAAAGATGTGTAGGACAAACTTTGCATATTCTGGAGAATGTCTTGAACACATGGTTTAGAGACGTTGCCCCATAGCTATTTATGGCACAATCTTAACATACTACGGCCGCACGTCCACCAGGTTAATACTGCCTGCTCACAAGTGATTGATTTTATTAGTGTGCCGTTTAATTGTACCATTAAAGGTTTCATTTTTCTTCACGTAATATAGCAGAAAACGCGAAAAGACCGTACAGTCGTATTTTCTGTTTACGTTCTGCTGCAGCAAATCTATAGAATTTTGTTTAGTTGTTCCTTGCTCTCTCCAGCAATTTAACTTAGCGTACCTCTTCATTATTTAACTAGCATTTCCGGAAAGTAGCGTAAAGTTTAAGTTGTTGTTTCAGAAACTTTGCACTTTTGTTTTTGTTTACACACAGTTGCGTATAGGCCAAATTTGTTTAACCATATTTTCGTGTATATCTGTAATTTAACTGACTTATTCTTAATAATCTATTACGTTTATCGTGAGTGAAAAGTGCTTGACTTGCCGTAGAATTGTTAGGTCGGAGCTTTGGTGTGATGGGTGCTGTAGTTTTTTCATGTGGGTGACTGTAGTGGCGTGGGAATAGGGGAAGTAAATGAGACTCATCAGTGGTTCTGTAGGATTTGTAGTAGAGATAGGAAGATACTAGAACAGGAGGGGAAAATTGCCGCCCTTCAGGTTGAGTTAGACAAGGCCAGGGGAGATCTTGACAGGTTAAGGAGGGAGAAGGGTAAAGAGAGGTGGGAAGTGGCAACAGGCAACAGGAGGAACAGGCCTAGAACTTTGTCTGACAGCTTTATGGTGAATGTGGAAAATAGATTTGACCTGTTGCTTCAGTTAGAAGCTGGTGAGCCTCAAGGAGTTGCAGGTGTAGACAGGGCACAACAAACTTTCAGCAGCAAATTGAAAAGTAAGAATGTAGGGAAATCAGTAATGAGAAAGAAAGTGTTGTTGTTAGGTAGTTCCCATGGAAGAAGTGTTGGCCAACTTTTGCAGGATGAACTAGGATCAGAATACCAAGTCACCAATCTTTTAAACCTAGTGCTGGTCTGGAGCAGGTGACAGAGGATTTAGGATCACTTTGCAAAGACTTCACTAAGGAAGACACCGTGGTTATAGTGGGTGGGGCAGGTAACAGTATTGACAGAGATCCTGGGTACAGTATAGAGTGTGACCTGGCGAAGATTGCATCAACATCGAAGCATACTAGTGTTGAGTTTGTATCTGTTCTTGGGCGCCATGACCGACCTCATTTGAATTCTTCTGTCAAGAGAGTTAATTTGGAGCTGGAACGGCTGCTCATGTCGGGTGCGGGGTCACACATTGGTGTGGTTCATGTTGATTCTCTCAGTAGGTGGGATTATACTAGGCATGGCCTTCACCTCAACAGGAAGGGGAAGGGTAAATTGGCTGGGGAAATAGCAGGAAAGTTAAAGGGGGGAGGCACTGTCATGAGTGGTAAAATTCCAGTGGTTATAGGATTCAGAAAAGACCCTTTTTTAGGGTAGGGAGGACAGAAAGAAAGCAAATTTTAAGAGAGGTTAGAACTGAGACAAACCTTCAGTTTGAGAAAGAAATCAAAAAACATAATTCCAGCTTATTACATCAGCATAAACAGCCATTGGTTAAGAATTTTCAACTGTCAGCAGATATTTTAACTCCATCCAATTTTAACTCAGTCAATGTGAAATGTCAGCTACCTTTATTGCATCAAAATATTCGAGGACTGAGAAATAAAATTAATGAATTAACTATCTGCATAGATGAATTAGAGTCTTCAAACCCAGCTGACATAATCTGCCTCTCTGAACATCATGTGACCACTGGTATAGAACTTTTAAGTGTTACAGGATTTAGGTTAGCATCTCACTTTTGTAGATCAGAAATGGAGAAAGGAGGAGTTGCCACATTCATCAGGAACTGTCATAAATTTAAGAACATAGACATTCATAAATTTTGCCTAGAACAGCATATGGAAGCATGTGCAACAGAATTAGAATTTCACAAAAAATCCTTCATAATATTAAGTGTATATCGAGCACCTGCAGGTAACTTTAATCTGTTTGTAAACCACCTTGAAGCTGTACTGGCCCATTTAAGAACCAAAAACAAAGAAATAGTGGTTGCTGGTGATTACAATGTAGATTTCCTTAAAGACTCTCCCAATAAGAACTTATTTGAGTTAGTAACACTATTATTCAACTTAATTCCCACTGTAAAGTTCCCCACTACGATAGCCACTTGCTCACAAACAGCCATTGATAATATCTTTATAGAAAAGTCCAATGAACAAAATTATATTACAAAACCAATAGTCAATGGCCTCTCAGACCATGACATGCAGTTCCTTCTGTTAAATGTTAATACTGAACAGGATATAATATCTGTTAAATCTGAGCTCAAGAGGGTAATCAGTAAGCCAAAAATTGATTATTTTAGGACACTGCTCTGAGACATTCATTGGACTGATGTTTACAGTGCTCATGGCACGAATGAAAAATATAACATTTTTGCTAATAAAGTGCTTACCTTATTCGAACACTGCTAAGTACCAAGGTTAGAGCAAAGTCTACAAAGAAGCCATGGATTACTCGAGGAATAGGGGTATCTTGTAAAACAAAAAGAAAACTGTATCTGTCAATCCGAAACATTTCCAATGTTGATGCTATAGCACATTATAAGAAATACTGCAAAATATTAAAGACTGTAATACGGATGTCAAAGCAAATATATTACAAGGAAAAGATAGTCATATCACATAACAAAATAAAGACAATATGGGATATAGTGAAGGAGGAGACCGGTAGAACCAGACATGAAGAGGAACAAATAGCATTAAGAGTAAATGATACATTGGTGACAGATGTGTATAGTGTTGCAGAACTTTTTAACAAACACTTTATAACTGTTACTGAAAAGATGGGGTTGTCAGGTTCGGTAGATGCTGCTATGGATTACCTTAGACCAGACATTTCAAGTAACTTCCATAATATGAATTTGACCCTCACTACCCCAACAGAAATAATGTCCATCATAAAATCTTTAAAATAAAAAACATCTAGTGGGTATGATGAAATATCAACGAAGTTAATTAAAGAATGTGATTCTGAGCTAAGTAACATATTAAGCTATCTGTGTAACCAGTCGTTTATCAGTGGAATATTTCCTGAATGGCTGAAATATGCTGAAGTTAAGCCACTGTTTAAGAAGGGAGATAAAGAAATAGCATCAAATTTCCGTCCAATTTCACTGTTGCCAGCATTCTCAAAAATTTTCGAAAAAGTAATGTACAGTCGTCTTTATAACCATCCTATCTCAAAAAACATACTGTCAAAGTCACAGTTTGGATTTCTAAAAGGTTCTGATATTGAGAAGGCTATCTACACTTACAGTGAAAATGTGCTTAATTCATTAGACAAAAAATTGCAGTCAACTGGTATATTTTGTGATCTGTCAAAGGCATTTGACTGTGTAAATCACAATATCCTTTTGAGTAAACTAGAATATTATAGTGTAACAGGAAATGCTGCAAAATGATTCAAATCTTATATCTCCGGCAGGAAACAAAGGGTGTTATTAGGAAAGAGACATGTATCAAGCTATCAGGCATCATCCAACTGGGAACTAATTACATGTGGGGTCCCACAAGGTTCCATTTTGGGGCCCTTACTTTTTCTTGTCTACACTCCTGGAAATTGAAATAAGAACACCGTGAATTCATTGTCCCAGGAAGGGGAAACTTTATTGACACATTCCTGGGGTCAGATACATCACATGATCACACCGACAGAACCACAGGCACATAGACACAGGCAACAGAGCATGCACAATGTCGGCACTAGTACAGTGTATATCCACCTTTCGCAGCAATGCAGGCTGCTATTCTCCCATGGAGACGATCGTAGAGATGCTGGATGTAGTCCTGTGGAACGGCTTGCCATGCCATTTCCACCTGGCGACTCAGTTGGACCAGCGTTCGTGCTGGACGTGCAGACCGCGTGAGACGACGCTTCATCCAGTCCCAAACATGCTCAATGGGGGACAGATCCGGAGATCTTGCTGGCCAGGGTAGTTGACTTACACCTTCTAGAGCACGTTGGGTGGCACAGGATACATGCGGACGTGCATTGTCCTGTTGGAACAGCACGTTCCCTTGCCGGTCTAGGAATGGTAGAACGATGGGTTCGATGACAGTTTGGATGTACCGTGCACTATTCAGTGTCCCCTCGACGATCACCAGTGGTGTATGGCCAGTGTAGGAGATCGCTCCCCACACCATGATGCCGGGTGTTGGCCCTGTGTGCCTCGGTCGTATGCAGTCCTGATTGTGGCGCTCACCTGCACGGCGCCAAACACGCATACGACCATCATTGGCACCAAGGCAGAAGCGACTCTCATCGCTGAAGACGACACGTCTCCATTCGTCCCTCCATTCACGCCTGTCGCGACACCACTGGAGGCGGGCTGCACGATGTTGGGGCGTGAGCGGAAGACGGCCTAACGGTGTGCGGGACCGTAGCCCAGCTTCATGGAGACGGTTGCGAATGGTCCTCGCCGATACCCCAGGAGCAACAGTGTCCCTAATTTGCTGGGAAGTGGCGGTGCGGTCCCCTACGGCACTGCGTAGGATCCTACGGTCTTGGCGTGCATTTGTGCGTCGCTGCGGTCCGGTCCCAGGTCGACGGGCACGTGCACCTTCCGCCGACCACTGGCGACAACATCGATGTACTGTGGAGGCCTCACGCCCCACGTGTTGAGCAATTCGGCGGTACGTCCACCTGGCCTCCCGCATGCCCACTATACGCCCTCGCTCAAAGTCCGTCAACTGCACATACGGTTCACGTCCACGCTGTCGCGGCATGCTACCAGTGTTAAAGACTGCGATGGAGCTCCGTATGCCACGGCAAACTGGCTGACACTGACGGCGGCGGTGCACAAATGCTGCGCAGCTAGCGCCATTCGACGGCCAACACCGCGGTTCCTGGTGTGTCCGCTGTGCCGTGCGTGTGATCATTGCTTGTACAGCCCTCTCGCAGTGTCCGGAGCAAGTATGGTGGGTCTGACACACCGGTGTCAATGTGTTCTTTTTTCCATTTCCAGGAGTGTATATCAATGACCTTTCATCAGTAACATTACCAGATGCCAAGTTTGTTTTGTTTGCCAATGATACAAACATTGCAATAAATAGCAAATCAAGTGTAGTCTTAGAAAGATCAGCCAATAAAATATTTGTGGACATTAATCACTGGTCCCTAGCCAATTCTTTGTCACTAAACTTTGAAAAAACACACTACATGCAGTTCAGAACTTGTAAGGGGTGTATCAGGAGTATATGTCTAACATACGATGACAAGAAGATAGAAGAAGTGGACAGTGTTAAATTCTTGGGATTACAGCTTGATAATAAATTCAACTGGGAGGAGCACACCACAGAACTGCTGAAGCGTCTTAACAAATCTCTGTTTGCAATGCGAATTTTGTCAGACATAGGGGATATAAAAATGAAAAAGCTGGCATACTATGATTACTTTCATTCCATAATGTCATATGGGATTATTTTTTGGGGTAATTCATCAAGCCAAGCTAAAGTTTTCTGGGCACAAAAACGTGCAGTAAGAGTTATATGTGGTGTGAACTCAAGAACATCCTGCAGAAGCCTGTTTAGGGAACTAGGGATACTAACTACTGCTTCCCAATATATTTATTCCTTAATGAAATTTGTCATTAAAAATATATCACTTTTTCAAACCACAGCTCAATTAATGGAATCAATACTAGAAATAAGAATAATCTTCACAAGTATTTAAAGTCACTTAGTCTTGTACAAAAAGGTGTGCATTATTCAGGAACACACATTTTCAATAACTTGCCAGCAGCCATAAAAAGCTTAACAACCAATGAAATTCAGTTTAAGAGAAGCCTAAAGGATTTATTGGTAGCCAACTCCTTCTACTCCATTGATGAATTTCTTAGTAAAACCAACTGATTTGTATATAAGTACAACATAACTTCTGCACAATTTCAGTGCAGTAATGTGTTCATTGAAAATTTGTGTGTCTGTGTGTGTGTGTGTGTGTGTGTGTGTGTGTGTGTGTGTGTGTGTGTGTGTGTGTAAGTATAAGCTAACTTCTGCACCATTTCAGTGCAGTAATGTGTTCATTGTAAATAAGTATTACAGTAGTTGTATTACATGTTTATTACCTTATAAATAAATAAAAAACTTTTTTTATTTTAAATTCAGTGCATTAGTATTTGTAAAATGACTCTTAGTGTTCATTAAAAAATGACGATCATTCCACTCGGGACCTGTGGAATGGTACATTAGCTTATTTGTTTTAGTTGTAAATATTTGTCATGTATTGTTGTTTTTCTAACATGTTCCACATGCTGGAGGACCTCCTCACTACAGATCAATTGGAATGAAAGTAAATCTAATCTAATCTAATCTAGTTCGGTAATTTTCACATCTGTCGACACCTGCTTTCTTTGGGATTGGGATTATTATATTCTTCTTGAAGTCTGAAGGTATTTCGCCTGTCTCATACATCTTGCTCACCAGATGGTAGAGTTTTGTCAGGACTGGCTCCCCCAAGGCTGTCAGTAGTTCTAATGGAATGTTGTCTACTCCGGGGCCTTGTTTTGACTCAAAAATTAATAAAATAAAACAGCCTCTGGATACAACCACGATGCTCTGACCAGACTAACCCTTATAACACCGAGTATTTTTTGTTACGTTGAGTACCATTGGGGTCTTTAGTGACCCCAACAGAATTTATTTTTTACTAAGGCTAGTTTTAATAATGGTAGAATGTAATCACATTCCTTATTTTTTTCCACAATCGAAAACATGATGCCAGTGACATTACATTAAATTAAAATGCGTATTTTTTTTAAATTTTTATTTCCGTGAAATTTACAAACGATTCGCATGAAACTACAAACATTTTTTATTAAATTCCGAATTGACGTTTATGATGCATTACACTTACAGCAATAAATTGCAGAGTGGTTTTTACACACAGAACATCCACATTTTGAACATTTATCGGTGAATTTTCTCTCCTCAGACCTTTTACAAAACGGACACTTTCCTCTTTTTTTTTTGTCTGTACTGTTGATGGAAGTACTGGGGAAATAATCTTGTCTGGCTTTCTTCCGACGAGCTGCTTTCTTAATTCTATGAGAAATGCCCTCTCTTGTAGTCGGACCTTTCTGCCCAGTCTGGTGTAAGATGCAGCCATATGATAAATGCATTCAGTGCACTGATATCAATCATGTTGTAAAATAATACCATTGGCCACTTTCTGCTCATCCTCTTTGTAGTGTACGTTCTAACCAGCTTTTCCATGGTATCTACTCCCGATTTTGTTTTATTATAATCCAGAATCATTACTGGCTTGCATTCTTCACAATCCTCCACTTCCTTCCTTGAATGCATTGTACTGAGCAAAGTTACAACTTTTCCCTTTTTCGGACAATATGAAACAATTGAAGCATGCTCTTGGAATCCAAAAATAGATGAATATTTGACTTGACCTTTGGTCTGAGTGAAAGCTTGTGGTAGTTCTCCTTTATTTTTTATAATTGTTCCTAAGAGTGTGAGATTGACTTTCACGCCGAACTAAGGTTAGTGAAAAAATTGTCAGTTGTTACATTTCGGCCACTGTTTTATAAGCGTTTCACCATATCTAAAGCAACTCTCTTGCCTTGGCCAACTTCACGAGATTCATTTTCTTGTCGACCAGTGTAAACTTGGAGATTGAGAAGGTAAGGCCATGCACTATCACATACAGCCCATAAATTCAACCCATATTTTCCTGGTTTTGAAGGAATATATTGCCAAAATGGACATCTACCACGAAATGCCACAAGTTGTTCATCAATTGTTACATTGCTGTGAGGAACATATGCTTCTTGAGATGTGTGTACTCACATTTCAAATATTTCTCTAATGAGAGCCGGCTTGTCAGGAGTACGGTTGTGACATCTCACATCTGCGTCATCAAATCGGATGCAGCTTGAAATTTGCGTAAAGCGATTTCTAGCCATTGCTTCACTAAAAATGGGTCTACCATCCTCTTTGTTCCACAGATGTGTAACTGCTTCATTATGGGCCTTGTAAGCACCTGCTAGGATCAAGACACCGATAAAGCACTTCAGTTCAGTGGCATCTACTGGTTTCCATTTACTACCGTAAACAAGACTACCCTCTTTGTAAGTCCACTTTAGAATTACGTCAACAATGTTTCTTCTAAGACACAACTGAAAAGCTGATTCTATGGAGTCTACATTTTTCACTGCAAGTTTTGTTGGACCTGGCTTTACTCGCATTATGTTCCATCTCTCTTCTCTTCCACAAGTTCTTCTCAACTTGTGTTTGTGCCACAATTCTTCTTTATTTTTAGACATACACAAAATTAAAAAAATTAAAAATACAAAGGGTATATTTTGGCGCTAGACCCTAACGCACATTTACAAAAATTCAATGTTTACTTACATATAACTGTCAGAAATATGCGTTACTTCCTCTTCAGGCTGGACATCTGCGCTGTCCAAATCTTCTTCTGAACTTCCGTCTGATTGAGGAATATTCTCTTCTAAGAGGTCAATTTCACCATCGCTGCATGAGCATCAGAAACTATAACGCTGATATCACTATTTGACTCTTCAGATAGAGGATTATCCTGCAGTAATATTTCAAGCACTTCGTCTTCGGAAAGGTAACGAGACATTTTCCACTAAATGCAACACACACAGTAGTAGTCTCCACATGTATGGAACAAATAACTGTCGGCTTATAAAGTATTGACAACAATCACACGTTACAACAATATTTACAAGAATAAAACATAGGAAATACAGTAACAGTTACGGATTCAATGCAGCATTATTGGGTAATAATACCGCAACAGAGAAATGGGGTCGCATTTAACCCCAATGGTATTCAGTAGTTCTCTCTTGATTTTCTGCGAAACTAAATATTTTCGAAAAGGTATATTCATATATTACGAACCCATTACTTAATTCAGGAAAAGTCCGAATTTTTCATAATTTTTAGTAATAGGAAATAAGGTATATTTTACAGAAAATTACGGCCTGGGGTCATTATAGACCCCACGATATTAGGAGGGCTAATGAAGCATACACTTATCGGAAAGAGAACGAAACGAGTATCGTACAAAAACGTCTGCAAATGATGTAGACACAACGTTATAGCCCAACAATATGCACTATAAAAAGAGGAAAGAATGCTTACCATAAAGAAATCGAAGCTATAGTAACAAAATAAACGTTAGATATATGTCTTAAGGGGAGAGTACTACACGTATTAGGAATAAATCGAAACTGTTTTTGCAGTATTACATATTCTCTCAAGAGAATAAGAAGTGTCACCGGCTTTCTAATCTACTCAAATAGTCGCAGAATAGTGAAACGTACTCCCTGGCACGACGATGAACAATTCACTCTATCTTCAAAAATATCAGCAGATTTAAATGCATTACTCACACCTGCTTGTATATTTCGCAATAAAAACGACTGGCAATTGGGAAATCATAGAATTACCGCCAAAACAGAAAGTATAGCATTTGTCTGATACATAGCAGAAATTAGAAATAATTTATTTCGAACTCAGCGAAAATATTAAACAAATAACGCTAAAGCGAAATACATTTCAAAATACGCACCAAGAAGTGACGTCACAACAGCCACTACCATTACGTCACTAGTCAAAACCGAAAGCTAATATCGTAAATGCATCTTGAGCCAATTTGTAAATGTGACTGAACTAAGAACAAATTTGTCTGTGAACCTACCTTACCGTCAGGATCACCCTCTCGACCAAGCCTTTCGCAGCTTATTTCAATATCCTTGCATTCAGGCAACTCCTTTTGCAGTTTCTTTCGGCGTCGCCTCGTTTCTGAACAGCAGTTTAAGTAGCAACTTTTTGTACGAGTTGCTTGCGAAAGTAACACATATCGCGAAATTATGGCGACACACTTCCTGTTCCCATGAAGTCTAAGTGTATCGTACGTTTAACTTGAACCCTCACACGGCAAGAGTGTATCCATAGTAAAGCCTCTTACCAAAGATGTCCATCCTTGGCGAGAGTGGATGTTTAAATCATGCTCCCTGGCAGCGAGCACATGGACCACTATTTCCGTGGCAACGTCAACATGAAAAATCCATTGTTGGGAATGGATGAGTCAAGAACAGTCACGTAGAAATCTTTGTACAGCAACGGACAGACAGAAACTGCTCCTACGAGCGCGTGCTGAAAAGTAATGTCTGAATTTTTTATGTGAAAACTCTTAAATCATTTTATATAAAACAAACATTGTTAACGTCCTATACAGGGCTATTACAAATGATTGAAGCGATTTCATAAATTCACTGTAGCTTCATTCATTGACATATGGTCACGACACACTACAGATAGGTAGAAAAAATCATAAAGTTTTGTTCGGCTGAAGCCGCACTTCAGGTTTCTGCTGCCAGAGCTCTCGAGAGCGCAGTGAGACAAAATGGCGACAGGAGCCGAGAAAGCGTATGTCGTGCTTGAAATGCACTCACATCAGTCAGTCCTAACATTGCAACGACACTTCAGGACGAAGTTCAACAAAGATCCATCAACTGCTAACTCCATTCGGCGATGGTATGCGCAGTTTAAAGCTTCTGGATGCCTCTGTAAGGGGAAATCAACGAGTCGGCCTGCAGTGAGCGAAGAAACGGTTGAACGCGTGCGGGCGAGTTTGATGCGTAGCCCGCGGAAGTCGACGAATAAAGCAAGCAGGGAGCTAAACGTTCCACAGCCGACGGTTTGGAAAATCTTACGGAAAAGGCTAAAGCAGAAGCCTTACCGTTTACAATTGCTACAAGCCCTGACACCCGATGACAAAGTCAAACGCTTTGAATTTTCGGCGCGGTTGCAACAGCTCATGGAAGAGGATGCGTTCAGTTCGAAACTAGTTTTCAGTGATGAAGCAATATTTTTTGTTAATGGTGAAGTGAACAGACACAATGTGCGAATCTGGGCGGTAGACGATCCTCACGCATTCGTGCAGCAAATTCGCAATTCACCAAAAGTTAACGTGTTTTGTGCAATCTCACGGTTTAAAGTTTACGGCGCCTTTTTCTTCTACGAAATAAAACGTTACAGGACACGTGTATCTGGACATGCTGGAAAATTGGCTCATGCCACAACTGGAGACCGACAGCGCCGACTTCATCTTTCAACAGGATGGTGCTCCACCGCACTTCCATTATGATGTTCAGCATTTCTTAAACAGGAGATTGGAAAACCGATGGATCGGTCGTGGTGGAGATCATGATCAGCAATTCATGTCATGGCCTCCACGCTCTCCCGACTTAACCCCATGCGATTTCTTTCTGTGGGGTTACGTGAAAGATTCAGTGTTTAAACCTCCTCTACCAAGAAACGTGCCAGAACTGCGAGCTCGCATCAACAATGCTTTCGAACTCATTGATGGGGACATGCTGCGCCGAGTGTGGGAGGAACTTTGTTATCGGCTTGATGTCTGCCGAATCACTAAAGGAGCACATATCGAACATTTGTGAATGCCTAAAACAATCTTTTTGAGTTTTTGTATGTGTGTGCAAAGCATTGTGAAAATATCTCAAATAATAAAGTTATTGTAGAGCTGTGAAATCGCTTCAATCATTTGTAATAACCCTGTACTTCGTTCTTCATGTATAATTATTTGTAGCCCTCTGACTCTAGAGAGCTCCGAAGCGTGAAACATACGATGTGTAAGGTAAGTAAGTCGGTGCATCAGGAATAGCGTGCTGTAATCGAGTTTCGAATTCGAAAGTTCGTCCACACCCTCTCCTTCAACACGCCAATCCGAAACAACACACGAGCGCAACGTTGCGACGCCTGCAACAATCTGGTGCCCCTGGTTTACTGTCACCGATGAATCTCCTTACATTTGCGACTGGGCCCCATACGATATGCACATGTTTCCAAACCTTAAAGAACACTTAGAGAACTTCACCTTGATAGTGATTAAGTGGTGCAAGCAGAATTGAGGATATGGCACTGTCAGGAAACTCAAGCTTTGTACAGTGACGGTATCAACAAACTGTTCTTTCTTTGGGAGAAATATTTTTGCCGCCAGGGTGTCTATCCTGAGAAAACACACATTCGCAGATATGAAACACGCTCGAGCTCAGCTCTACGTATTTAGCATTCATGGCAATAGAAACTAGCCGAGTGAGAACTCTGCTTTTAAAGGAGAGCAGGCAGTCGAACGTGTTTTTCTCTCCAGGCTGCTATGCCAATGACAATGACAGACGGCTCTAATCAAAAGCGTAGAAAAAGGAATATTTCGTTCCCTAATTATGGTAGAAGATAAGACTGCTCCAAAAATATGTTATATAATTATTCGGCGAATCTTTCTGAAAGGCGAAAACTTGGCGAGACTGATGTCCGCATCGGGATTTTGCTTTCGCTAGTTATTCTATTTAAGAAATATTTGACTCATGAAGCAATCACTTCGTCTTGGCTAAGAAATTTCCGGCTGTGTCGTGGGAAGTGTTCCATACTATGAATGAGTGCAGCTTAAAGTCCGGCAAGATCCGAAAAGTACTGAAGCTTCATGTCAGTCGATGATGCGGGCCAGGAAGTCTGGCATCTCAGAGCATTGTCTGCGAACAGCACTCGTTTGACGCGTATGCTAGTTTTCACCTGTCCTATACGTCAACTTCGTCTGTTCGTTGGTGAAAATAGAGGTGCACAAGATAATTGCCGTTCCAATATTAAACCTGTTCGATACGAGTGACTTTTTAGTGAAAACCAACCACTTTTGGTAAGCGTGTGTCACATACCAACGCGTAAAATCAGTCTGCAAATATGTCGGGAGTGGGTCAGTGACAGAAGTAGCTAACTGCTTGTACCACCTGCTGAGACTATTTCGTGTCTTCACAAACCGTTACGTCCAAGTATTGCATGAGTCGACTGATCCCACTTGTGGTTCAAATGGTTCAAATGGCTCTGAGCGCTATGGGACTTAACTTCTAAGGTCAACAGTCCCCTAGAACTTAGAACTACTTAAACCTAACTAACCTAAGGACATCACACACACCCATGCCCGAGGCAGGATTCGAACCTGCGACCGTAGCGGTCGCGCGGTTCCACTGTAGCGCCTAGAACCGCTCGGCCACCACGGCCGGCTGATCCCACTTATGACTCACTGAGTACCAAGTTTCTCGTTTTCTGAAGTGTGCAGATTTACATGTCTGAACATTTAAAGCAAGTATATTAAATGTATTCGCAACTGCGAATATGGGCAACCATCAGCTGTAGAATGGAGTGACGACAGTGAAAATTTGTGCCGTACCGGGATTCGAACGTGGATTTCCCGCTTATTGAGAGCGGTCGCCTTCCCTTTTGACTATTCGTGCACGACTCGCGGCAAACTTCCATATGTCGTCAACCACGTGTCTACAAAGTGAACTCAAACATCCGTTACCTATATTCCCACACAGGCGAGATATTTTACTGGAAAGTCGCTTGCCCAGTTCGGCGGATAAATACGATACTGCAGTACCTGTCGTATTTCGAGTTACGATGCTAAGTTCCTTTGGACATGCATGCATGTGAGCCATGTGGTCTCAATGTATGCGTTGGTTTAAACCTTGATTCCTATTCTGTGTTTGGTTTCCCACAGTTATTGCAATTATGCCGTTGTTGGCTCTCTCCGTGAGAGGCAGCAGCGGTGTGTATTAATATTCACACCTTGTATTATCTTCGGTCTGGCGCTTATAGTTTCCGGCTGTGCTGTGTGCGAGCAGTCGGTCGGTTGGTGTGGAGCAGCGAGGAAATCTCCGTGGGGATAGTTTGGCCGGGCCCGCTGGCGGTCTCTACGCAGTGTCCGAGTGTGTGGGGCTGTTCCCATTGCTACGAGGTTCGTGGCTCACCGACCTGGACACGAAAGTTGAGTTTGGATTTAATTTACCAGCATGTCAAGACTGTTCACATTGTGTCGTTTAGTTCTCGTTGCTGGCTGTCGGTACATTCCCGCAAGCAACAACGTGTGTGTTCGAGTTGGCGAAGGTTTAGCCACCGTCTGGTGGAGTCTAACTGTATTTAGTTATTTGCAATTGATGTGCACCAGCGGAATTTCCTGCCTTGTGGCTGTTACGTTCCGGTTACCTGCCATGGCCATTGACGCAAATTTAAGCACTGTCCTTTCTTCACCGTGTTGTCACTGTCCAGTATGGTGTGTAGTTCGACAGCTTAATGTATGCTTGGTTGTGGGCGTCCATGCCTTTTACGTTCGCATTGAACTCTCGGTTGTGTGCTGGTAGAGTGGAGCGCATGTTACCTTTTCGGAGGGTCCGTTGACTGCCTGTTGGTTGGGTTGTCGTCGGATCGAGAATAGTTGAGCCCACTGCCTGTCTCACCTAAGTGAACCTTAGTATTTCAAGTGCTGGCCGACCCCCTTAACATTTGGGCGCCGTTAGCTGCACTGCCTTTTCTTATTTTCTGTTGTGTGTATTTGTATGGCTCACAGCTGATGGTCTTGAATTAAAGTTGAATTGTTTTTAGTGGTGTTTCAGGTCATGGGCCTTCAGTCGCTTTAAAATTAAAGTTCCTTGATTTTCAAGTGTTAGATTGTTTGGCCCTTCAGCCTAGTGAAAATATTGTTTAAAGATAAAGCCTTGGGCCTTCTGCCTCCTAAAAATTATTTTAGTTGTGTTTTGAGTCATGGGTCTTCAGCCGTTTTAAAATTAAAGTTCCTTGCTTGTCAAGTGTTAGGTTGTTTGGGGGCTTCAGTCTAATTTAAGATAGGGCTCTGTTGTTTAAATTTATTTTACTTTCAGTTTTAAATTAAGGATCTTTGTCTTTCGAGCATCAGACTGTTTGGGGTCTTCAGCCTAATTGAAGATAAGGCCTTCTGCCTTGTGTTTTTTATTTAATTTTACCTTGAGCCTTAACTCATCGGCCTTCAGCCGTCTTTAAATTAAGGTTGTTGCTTTTCAAGTGTTAGAGTTTTGGACCTTCAGCCAAATTAACGTGTGGCCTTCTGACTTCTAAATATTCTTTTTGGCGCCTGAATTTTGAGTTAATGGTTTTTACTAGTTTTTTTTTAATTAAAGTGGTTGTGCCCTTAAGGCATTAGATAGTATGCCGTATTCAGCTGAAACTAACTTCAAGAATTTGTAATGTATTGTTTGGTCAAATAAATAAAGTTATATGTGCTCGAGTGTAACTGACAGCCGCTCATGATGGCTCCTTTCCACAATTCCAACTACCTGTCCTGTCCTGCGGGTTTAGCAGGACGTTTCAGCATACATGTCGAAAGGAACATTTTATCGTAATTCGGAATAACATGGGCACCGCAATATCGTATTTAAAGCAAGCGACCATTGCGCAGTTTTCTTCAGAGACTAGTTCATTATAGATAACTGCATCACCTGTGAACAATGTGAGATTACTCCAGAATGAGAATTTCCACTCTGCAGCGGAGTGTGCGCTGATATGAAACTTCCTGGCAGATTAAAACTGTGTGCCGGACCGAGACTCGAACTCGGGACCTTTGCCTTTCGCCGACAAGTGCTATACCAACTGAGCTACCCAAGCACGCCTCACGCCCCGTCCTCACGGCTTTACTTCTGCCAGTATCTCGTCTCCTACCTTCCCAACTTTACAGAAGCTCTCCCGCGAACAGTTTTAATCTGCCAGGAAGTTTCAAATTGAGATTACTATTAATATTGACTACCACGTCGATCGTAAACACATACACACACACTCACAAAGATCAAACAAAGCAACCACAAGGGAAGAAGCAAACGAAATCATACTTAACGGGTTGAGAGGCTACGTGGTGTTTGTATTGTGTATTAAACTGTGGACCTACAAACGAAGGGGAGGCTTCGTCCCGCCGTAGTCTTCAGTGGTTCACAGCAGTCCACCCACCCCACCGCAGCCCACACCGAACCCAGGGTTATTGTGCCGTACGGCCCCCAGTGGACCCCCCGGGAACGTCTCATACCAGACGAACGTAACCCCAAATGTTTGCGTGGTAGAGTAATTATGGTGTAAGCGTACTTGGAGACAATGTTTGCGCAGCAATCGGCGACATAGTGTAACTGAGGCGACCTCGACACTAATCCACCTGGCGAATGCCTGCCGGGGACCGGCACGCTTTCCCACCCGGGAAGCAGCGCATCAGACCAGGTTAGCCGAGAGCGCTTATGCGGTGCTTCCTGGACTCGGGCAGGCGCGCCGGCCCCAGATCTAATCCGCCCGCCGGATTAATGACTAGGGCCAGCCAGCCTGGATGTGGCTTTTAGACGGTTTTCCACATCCCTTTAGGTGAATACCGGGCTGGTCCCCACATCCCGCCTCAGTTACATGACTCACAGATATCTGAAAGACATCTGCCCTTTTCCATGATTTACTGTAGACGCAGATAGGTAGGGTACTCTGATTCCATCCCGGGGGTACGGGGTGGCGGCAGGAAGGGCATCCGGCCGCACCTTCCAATTAACATGCCAAATCCGATTTAACCAGGCCAATCCCGCGCAAAATGCGGGACAAAGGCGCAAGCGATAGCGAAGCAGCGCATTAGACTAGCCGGTTGGTGTACGTAATGCTAGTTCAGTGGTTATGAAGTCGAGTCAAATTTACAAAGAACTTAGGTGTATGAGCCCACTTATCAGTATCAATTTGCACCGCCTCTGGTCTGGATGCAGGCACTGAGGGTTGGGAAGGATGTTATGAAGTTTTTGTATCCTCCCCTGAGGCAAACTAGCTCACAACTGTCGTAACTGGTCCTTGATATCTTGGTTAATGTCACTGGGAGCGAGTTACCGTCCTACGTGGCCCCACACTTAGTCTATCGGCGACGGATCTACCGATCTTACTGACCACGGGAGTACCTCAATAAAATACTTCAGAGAGACACGTGCCATGGGGCGACGAGCATATTATCCTGTTGAAAATGCCACCACGATTTTGTCACATAAGAGGTGACGCATCAGGACACAGGACGTCCGTGACATACCTTGTGCCGTCAAAGTTCTCTCAATCAGTACCAGTCGTGACCTGAACTCACACCCTATGGCTCCCATAACACGACTCCAGGAGTAACATCGATGCACCGCTCCTAAACACTGGAAATATGGGTCCTCTTCCCAGGTCGCCACCATACTCGTCGACGATGATCATCCGGAGTAGTGCAGAACCGAAACTCATCGATAAACACAGTGCGATGCCATTCATCAACACTCCATTTTTGCTGATCGTGGGAGCATTGAAAAAGCAGCCGTTCGTGTTATTGCGTGAACGGTAGCCTACGAATGGGACAGTTATTCCCTAGTCCGCCATCGTGGCACTGTCACATCAGAAGGCCCCACGAACAACACTAAACACGAACAACATAAATGTCATTTGATGGCTGTTGTATATCTCACAGAAAAAATGTGTTGGCAGATTTCGCGAGAGATCGTTGCTAAACGAACATTCTGTCATTCTGTGCCGCGCGGGATTAGCCGAGTGGTCTCAGGCGCTGCAGTCCTGGACTGTGCGACAAGGTCCAGGCGGAGGTTCGAGGCCTCCCTCGGGCATGGGTGTGTGTGTTTGTCCTTAGGTTAAATTAGGTTAAGTAGTGTGTAAGCTTAGGGACTGATGACCTTAGCAGTTAAGTCCCATAAGATTTCACACACATTTGACCATTTTGTCAATCTGTAATTGTTCTGTTCTTCAGACCTTACGTGTGAAATCTTACAGTGTTTCATGTTTGTAATACTTAACCTTCTTTCTCTTATCAGCTGGAAGTAATGGTTGTGTACGGATAACTGGATGCGATACGGTGCTATATAAGTGATGACGCTTGGTTATAATCTCTTTGGTCCCACATTGTGACACAAAATACTCCTCACGATTAAAAACTGAAGTTTTCTGGTAATCTGTATACATATTTTCGAGAACTACCACTCTTAGTTAAGTGAATAAATATGGCAGTCCTACATTTCCAGCAAGATGGAACTATGCGCCATACATCTCATCGGGCGCTGTTTCGTATTCACGAAGCCTTCACACACTATCCAGTGACATAAATGTGACCACATGTCGAAAGCCTGAATATGGTACCTAACGAGAGATGCATACTAATGATGATCCATTGTGCCTTCCAGAATGACAATATCAGCAAGGGAATGCCACAAAAACATTCCCCAGAGCATAACGCTCCCTCCTCCAGCCTGGACCTTTCTGGCCATTGTTGAAGGGTGTTTTCAGACGTTCCACGCCGTACAGACAACCGGCGTCTGACCGATCGAGCACAAAATGTGACTCATTTGAAAAGATTATCTGTTCACTCTCAGTGGACGTCCAGTTGCGGTAAGGGTGTGCAGATTCCAACCTTCGTCACCGATGAACAGCAGTCAGCGTGGATATCTGAACCAGATTCCCGCTGCAGAGGCCCATACGCAGCAACATTCGCTGCACCGTCGTTTAAGAGACAATGTGGTAGCCCCTTGGTTCATCTGGGCGACCAGTTGCTCAACATTTGCACGTCCATTCGCAACTACACATCTCCGCAGCCGTCGTTTACCCCTGCCATCTATGGCTGATGGTGCATCACACTTGCCTTGGCACCGGTTTTGGGTAGCGCCACTTTGCCTTGCACGTTATACACTACTGGCCATTAAAATTGCAACACCAAGAAGAAATGCAGATGAAACGCGGGTATTCATTGGACAAATATATTATACTAGAACTGACATGTGATTACATTTTCATGCAATTTGGGTGCATAGATCCTGAGAAATCAGTACCCAGAACAACCACCTCCGGCCGTAATAACGGCCTTGATACGCCTGGGCATTGGGTCAAACAGAGCTTGGATGACGTGTACAGGTACAGCTGCCCATGCAGCTTCAACACGATACCACAGTTCATCAAGAGTAGTGACTGGCGTATTGTAACGAGCCAGTTGCTCAGCCACCATTGACCAGACGTTTTCAGTTGGTGAGAGATCTGGAGAATGTGCTGGCCAGGGCAGCAGTCGAACATTTTCTGTGTCCAGAGAGGCCCGCACAGGACCTCCAAATTGCGGTCGTGCATTATCCTGCTGAAATATAGGGTTTCGCAGGGATCGAATGATTGGTAGATCCACGGGTCGTAACACATCTGAAATGTAGCGTCCACTGTTCAAAGTGCCGTCAGTGCGAACAAGAGGTGACCGAGACGTGTAACCAATGATACGGCAGTATGGCGACGACGAATACACGCTTCCAATGTGCGTTCACCGCGATGTCGCCGAACACGGATGCGACCATCATGATGCTGTAAACAGAACCTGGATTCGTCCGAAAATATTACGTTTTGCCATTCGCGCAGCCAGGTTCGTCGTTGAGTACACCATCGCAGGCGCTCCTGTCTGTGATGCAGCGTCAAGGGTAACCGCAGCCACGGTCTCCGAGCTGATAGTCGATGCTGGTGCAAACGGCGTCGAACTGTTCGTGCAGATGGTTGTTGTCTTTCAAACGTCCCCATCTGTTGACTCAAGGATCGAGACGTGGCTGCACGATCCGTTACAGCCATGCGGATAAGATGCGTGTCATCTCGACTGCTAGTGATACGAGGCCGTTGGTATCCAGCACGGCGTTCCGTATTACCCTCCTGAACCCACCGATTCCATATTCTGCTACCAGTCATTGGATCTCTACCAACGCGAGCAGCAATGTCGCGATACGATAAACCGCAATCGCGATAGGTTACAATCCGATCTTTATCAAAGTCGGAAACGTGATGGTACGCATTTCTCCTCCTTACACGAGGCATCACAACAACATTTCACCAGGCAACACCGGTCAACTGCTGTTTGTGTATGAGAAATCGGTTGGAAACTTTCCTCATGTGCCGGCCGAGGTGGCCGAGCGGTTCGCCTAGGCGCTACAGTCTAGAACCGCGCGACCGCCATGGTCGCAGGTTCGAATCCTGCCTCGGGCATGGATGTGTGACGTCCTTAGGTTAGTTAGGTTTAAGTAGTTCTAAGTTCTAGGGGACTTATGACCTCAGCAGTTAAGTCCCATAGTGCTCAGAGCCGTTTGAATCATTTTTTCCTCATGTCAGCACATCGTAGGTGTCGCCACCGGCGCCAACCTTGTGTGAATGCTCTGAAAAACTAATCATTTGCATATCACAGCATCTTCTTCCTGTCGGTTAAATTTCGCGTCTGTAGCACGTCATCTTCGTGGTGTAGCAATTTTAATGGCCAGTAGAGTATTTGCAGCATAAAGTGACGTAAATGCACCTGTGAATGTTGACTGGAGCAAAATAGTTTAGGCGCGAATATGATCTTGAAAGATTGATCTGATTGGCTGCTCATATGAGTCTTTCCCGCGCTCCATCAAATAGTATATGCGCTGTGATCAGTGGCATTAGGGGAGTTGTGGTCTCGCTGTCGGACGCGCAGGTCATGTTGAATGTGTCCGAAAAAGTTACATGTAAAATGAAGAAGGTACTGTTATTTCGCGTTCGGTTTCCATAGCTGTGAAAGCAGATGCATTTACGGAATGATTACGAAAATTTGAGCTTTGTGAAGGAATTAGCTGGGAACTCATGGCCTTTGTGTAGTGAAATAATGCGTGGCATGTTCAGTATTCAAATACGGAACATTTTTTGGGAGAGCAACTTCTTTTAAAGAATCCACTGAAAAGTACCGAAAGTAAACTCACGTATTGTAGCAGACCATAGACTGTGAAATCGTGTAACAATTCGGTTAGAACGGGAGTACGTTTCTGGCAATCTTGCGTGAGTACGAAACTGTATGAACTGTGAGCTGAGGATCAGTGATGTTAGCCAGTAGTGTAAATGTGGGTAGACGGTACCTGTTTAGTTTTGCTTCTCAAGGCAATAAAGAAATTTTGCCACCTTTTGACATTTTTCTAAAAAGATGAAGCAATCGCCCTCCACCTGAAATTTTGTTATAAGATATTACAGGATATATAGCTACCGAGTTTTTGCAGACTCTACAAATGCAAGTACGGACGATGGTTTTCTTCAATGCTGCTTTTAACATCGTCTGGATAGTACCTACGAATGCAGAGCAACAGATGGTGAACGAGCGCTGTACTGAGTTAGGTGTACATTAATTTGCAGCTTGCTTCACTCCGTGATAGCGAATTTTTTAACACCGCAACGCAACAAATATATGTTATAATCTTTAATTTGTTACAATTTTAAAATATATTTATTGATTTATGAGCTTCACGCATGTCTTCCGATGTAAGAAGTGAGCTACTTCTACTGTACCCACCGTTCTAGAGGAGAAGCAGTTTAAGGTCTTACGGAAGTTATCAAGTCGTAAATGGAGCCGACTTGCAGTTTAAACACAGAGGAGACGTGTGTGGTACAAACTCGCGACAGCTTAGCCTCGATGCTACGCACACTGTAGGTGACGCTGCACCCGCTTCGCGCCCCCTGATAAGATAAGCCGCCTGCTGCATGTTTGCAGTCGCCTGTACTGCTTCTTTGCGACACCGTATTTAATTTACGCCGTAACACGGTGTATGCCTTATTTCAGGCTCCGTACGCGCCGACGTTACTGCTGGATCAGCTCTCGTTGCTGATGTAACACCACGTGAGAGCTTCGTTGAGCTCACGAGAGCTGTCGACGCACTGCCTATTAACGGAGCTGCTACGTGTGTAACATATCCACTCTTAAACCAATGTTTCCTGTACATCTGCCCCACTAAAGTTTTGTCATTCCCTCAAATACCTAATTGCCATTGACTCCCCTATCCCTCCTTCACCCGTTTATCATCCTCCAAATGGATCCTTTACCATTTCATCAAATTCCCACACTTTCTCGCTAGCACTGACCAACTCTGTACATCAAAACACTGTCCGCAAACTTTTCAACAACCCCACTGTCCCTATTATGATTCCCAATTCTGGCAGTCTAGCACACTAATACCGACACATCGCACTAAGATGACACACACACACACACACACACACACACACACACACACACACACACACACACACTCAGCCAGTGAAATTGCTAACGGATACTGCGGTGTCACCGCAAGGCACCACACTGGCTAGGTGGTAGGCTTCAAATCGGCCGCGGTCCGTCAGTACACATCGGATCCGCGAGTCGCCACTGTCGACGCTAGCAGACCGAGCGCCGCCACTCGGCTGGTCTTACGAGACAAGCTAGCGCACTGGCCAGTTCTGCAGCCGACTTTAATAGGAATGGTTCACTCGTTATAGCTTCAGAGATCTCATGTGCAGAGACTCTAGTTAGGATAGCCTTCAGCTAAGTCAGTAGCAATTACCTAGCCAGGCGCCACATACAGTTTATACATTGACAATTGATCTATATATGTGAAGCAATCAGAATTGTAAAGAAGTATTCGCAGTTCAGTCTATAACTGCACTTTTAAATATTATTGTACAATGTCAAGATCGACGTTCGCCGCTGATGCTGAATTAAAGCTAAGTATTTAATTGTATTCCTGTCTACCACCTTTCTAATCACCTAAAATGTTGCAGATACATCCCATCAAGTATAGTTCATTGATCCTCACGTCAGCCTACGTGATCAATGCGTGCAATTAATGGCCACACCTCGTGATCAGACTAAGAGTCAAATTGCGTGACTCAGCCGGGTCACCCTTTTTCCATGAGGCCCATAGTTCCGCCTCATACATAACAGATACCTCTCCCAGACAACGAAATCGGCACCGATCTTTATCCACTACCTGCCATCTCCAACTCTTCCCTTCGCATCCTACTCCATATCAGGGCCCCAAGTACGCCTCCCTCTTCTCTGTTCCACTCGTCCGCCTTCTTAGCTGGGTGGTAACGTACTTACCTCTTTTTGTATCCCGCCTGGAAGGCGGCGAGTGGGTAGGAACGGGAAAAGGTAATACAAGTCGGTACTGCTAGAACGTGGTTTACTGGTGCAAAAACGAGGTGATAAACTATTATATAACTTGGTACGCAGGTGAGATGCTGAAGCGAAGTGTCCTGGCTAGCTGTACCTGATCAAATGGGGTGAAGCAGTCGCGGATCTCGTAGACCTCGACAGCACCGGCTAGAGGGCGCTCTCGTCGGTGTCTCTCGTAGTGCCAACTTGAGAAACTATTCCGTGGCATCGTTGCTACCGATACCACACCTCTCATGCAAGCGTGCCGGGGCTAGATTCCCGGGCGGGTTGAAGATTTTCTCCGTTCGGGGACTGGGTGTTGTGTTGTCGTCATCATCCTTTCATCCTCATCACCGGCCGGCCGCGGTGGTCTCGCGGTTCTAGGCGCGCAGTCCGGAACCGCGCGACTGCTACGGTCGCAGGTTCGAATCCTGCCTCGGGCATGGATGTGTGTGATGTCCTTAGGTTAGTTAGGTTTAAGTAGTTCTAAGTTCTAGGGGACTGATGACCACCGCTGTTAAGTCCCATAGTGATCAGAGCCATTTTTGAACCTCATCACCGGCGAGCATGTCGCCCAATGTGGCGTCGAATGATATAAGACTTGCACTTGGCGCCCGAACTTCCCCGATTGGGGCCTCCCGGCCGACGATGCCATACGCTCATTTCCATTTCTGTTCCACTCCTCTTCATACTAAGTCCTGGATCACATCTCAGTCCCTCCTGTCTCCTATTATCCCCCCCCCCCCAAGAAAAAATTGCCAAACGTCGTCTAAACATTACAAGCAACCTGATTTCTTTCTTTCCGTTAATACCATACGATCCTGTAGAACTAAATCGGGGGGCCGGGCAAATCAGCCCATTCGCAGAATATCTGTCTTTCTATGAACTCCTCCACCTGGGCTTTTAGATGCGCTCGCGCTTTGTCAGCCATAAAAATGAAATTAGGGTCGAATGCACCCCTGAAAAAGGCCAACGTGAGGAATCAGTACAGTGTTACAACAACGCTGACCAATGAGTGTATAGCGTTCAAAGACTTGGAGGTCAGTTCACCCATACAAGAGTATGGCCCCTCACACTTTAACACCCATACCACCACTGCACGATTTCTCCATATCCGTTTGAAGTGCGCGGTCAATTTTATGGATGACAATACGCAACCACATCGAAGCGCGCAGGTAGACCAGCTCGCGGAACGAGAGCATACTTTGCGAATGGACTGGCTTACCCGTTCCCCTCACTGGAATTCCAACAAGCACGTATGGGATGTGTTGGAGAGATGTATTGTAGCACACCGCATACGCCAACGACCATCTAGCACTTGTAAATCACGCTGGTTGAAGAATGCAACAGCCTACCATAAGAACTCGTAACTAATATTGTAGCAAGCGTGGGGGCACGCTGCAGGGCGTGGTGATCACAGACGCTTCTAAGAACCATGACCAACCTTTTGTTGTAATGTAAAGGGAACATCATGAATCGCCTTGCCACCATGTAATCATTGTCTTTACACAAAAGTGTCATTTCTGTTCCTTTCATTGCGCATTTCGATCTGTTACCTTCTGTGCTATGTTACAGCAACTCTTTCTGTGTATGGTTCTAGTTTCTTTGAACTACGTATATTAGTTGGTAGTGACACACACGAAAGCTACTTTTGCACACCAACGTAAATTCGGTTCTGTCACTCTATTTTCTTCTCTGACACTCCACTGTTCCCACTTTGTGAAAAGAGGTGAATAGTTTTTCACGTGGTGACACAGGGTAGATTCGGGACAGGGCTGGGATAGAGCTCGAAGGTGGATTCACCACGCGTTATGGCCGGGGTAGAGTTCAGAGGGGGGTCCGCCACGCGTAATGGCCCAGACAGGATTTGAAGGTGAATCCACCCACAATATGTCCAGTGCGGTTGTAGGTTTGATGTAGCATCTGGGGACCCACCACGTGAAACTGAAACCCACACACACACACACACACACACACACACAGAGGAAGAGAGAGAGAGAGAGAAATAGTACAGTTGCGCTAGGTGTTGACAACTGTACTATATTTACAAGCAATTTTAGAATACGTAGCCAGAAGCGAAGTCGTGATCAGATAAGCAGAAGTGACATGAAATCGGTAAAATTACGAAAATTGATGGAAGATACGTATAAATTGAGGGAAAATACGTGAATATGTGGGAAAATTGGGGAGAATGAGGGACTACTTACGTGTTATCTTGGCGCAGGAAAATTCTTGTACATGGGAACGAGTGTGTGACAGCAAGAGGATTACGAAAAAAAAACCGGTATAGATGCACTAGGAACCAGAAGAACAGTAAATTTTCGTGGACCACGATATGACGACTGGAAGAGATTGTTCAACGTGAATGACAACCAAATGTAGAGTAATGATTTTATATATGTGGGATCAGAAGCTCAGGCGTTACCCCAAAGTTATCAGCAACCAACTTATAGATTTTTATAAAGTGTCTGGATACGTGTGTACTATAAACTTTACGTCCTCCTTAGCTAAAAACAGTGTATTACCAGCTTGGGAACTGCAGTATACAATTGCAGAATGGATCACTTTTTTGACCCTGTGGAAGACTGTTTATGTGTTTTAAACTCTAAAAAGCCGTATTTACAGTGTCCGGACATGTGACTGCGATAAACTTTACGTCCTCCTTAGCTAAAGAGCGTTGTCCTACCAGCTTTGGGTCTGCAATACACAACTATCGAATAGATCGTGTGTTTGATTATGTGAAAGACTGTTTAAGCGTTTTAAACTCTAACAAACTGTATTTAGAATGTGATTGTCGGTACTCCCTGCTAGTCACAACCACACAGTGTCAGTTAACAAATACCTTACAGAACAGTTGCAGTATGGCTTTTAACAACATTCTGCTGTATGTCTGCTGCGGTAATAGGAATACGTGCAAGTAGATCGTTGTCTTGGATGTTTTCCTAGAAAAGAGAACCATTTGCCTTTAAATTGGTATAGATCTGCGTTAAAGGATGATAAAAAGCAGATGAAATAATTATTTGACAGGGATTGTTTCTTTATCTACACAGTTGTTGTGGGTGGGATTTAGAGACCTATCTGCATCCATTGGTTAACAGAAAACCTCCCCGTAGCACATTCAGAAGACGACTTTCAAGGCATTTATGATGAATTATGTCCACCGAAAGGATGAAAAACCTATTTCGGCACTCTCCTTTGGATTAAAGAAGATGTATGCAAAGTACTCCATTTCCCTGACACATTCTGGACAAACCCCGGATTCAGTTTCATAAATGCAGTGATTCTACGCCACTGACATGGATTTGTGAGACACTGCAAACCGTGAGTACACATTTGGTTGACAGATGTGTGTGGAAGAGACTGTGCCCTGTTCATGGAGTCTGTGCAGCATGGTGTGTTATTTCACATGTCAAACACCGCTGCTATGCATTTCGCTATTTTCTCATAAGCTGTCGTTGTTTCAAGCATTTTCCGTTCCTGATGACCATTTTATTGATGTGACCATAGCATAATTTCTGAACTCTAAGCGGATGTGCACAGTGGGTGCTACACTCCTCTGGAAAGCTATGTAGTGTATGTATCAGAAAGAATCTATGTCTTTTGTTTCCTTTGGTGTTCAAGGTAATACTTTCATCATGTTAAAGGTTCTCACGAAAGTGAATGAGATAGAAAACACCCAGTGTGAATGTATGTCAGATCATAGAATTTTTTTATTTCCTGTACTGTAATATTAACAGCGTTCCATTCCACGGAATGAATGCATCGATAACCACACTGTATGTTTAAATGCAGAACTGTGCAGCCGTAGGAGGGCGTGTTTAAGTTCTACGATCATTTTGCTCTGTCGAGTACCTTCTTGGTATGGAATCCAAACACTGAAACAATACAGAACTGATAGCACAAGTGGTTAACTCTTTCCGACTGGAGCTCCACGATGCATGAACCATTTGTTTCTTCTTCTTCTTCTTCTTCTTCTTCTTCTTCTTGTTCTTGATCATCACCAAAACACTCTCAAACGGTTCACACTCGTATCTAATGTACACCAATCAGGAGTGCAAACCCCTCATCATGCAAACATGCGTCTAGAGAGAGCGTAAGTGATCGGATTGGCGACATGTATAAGATTGGTACGGAACAGTCAGTTACGTTATTGGAATGAGAATACCAGTCTGTATCACTAGCGTCGTTCGATTGTACAAGTTTGGAACAAGTGTCATATTCTATCCAAAAGCAAAATATTGAAGAGTATTGATTACGTGAAACTCAGCTCGTCCTGTCGTGTAGTGAGTATAATACTTCCTACTTCTGATCAGTTCCATATTAAATTGGAGACAATATTACTGGGAGGGTTGAGTAAAGACAGAGGAAGAGTTACGAGATGCATAGAGAAAGACCATCTAGAGTTAAGCAGTGTAACAAAGTTGGTGATATGTCCACATATTTATAGCATTCGCAAAGTAATGGAGGGGGCAGGGGCTTACCAGTGATACATAAATTGAGAATCATGCTAGAATGTCAGTGGCTGACGGCATCATGAGTTCGATACAATGACACGTTTTGTTGATATGACAATTATTCATGAGTAGTGGTTTGGAACTCGAGTAATTAGGAATAATGCGTTTAAATTACAGAAAGCCTGGTAAAATTATGAAAATTTATGTAGAAAACGTAAAACTGAGGTAAATATTACAAAAATGTGGATGAACGAGGGTACTTACATGCTCGCCTGAGTTTATGAAAATCATTCAATTGCTCCACAGGAGCGACTGACAGCTGATGGTGCATATTGTCCGTGCTCTATGGGTTTAAGTCCTGCAGAATACCCCCTTGTTCCACACATGGTTACTCTTTGTAAGCCATAAGAACGAAAGACGCAGTGCCCAAAGATTTGGAGGTCATCATAACCACCAGCGAGGACACTGAAACAGTGATCGTTTACCTGAGTGCAATATGCACAGCTTGTATGAGGAATCAGTGCTCTTGGTCTCTTCGAAAACGGATCACTGTGACATCTGATAATCTGTTACTGTGGAACATGAGTCTAAATGTAGAGGTCATCACCTTCGGGGAGTTGTTTGGAAACGCTCCGCAATGGTACAAACTCTTCCAGTTCCCATATAATGCGATGTCTTACATATTTTTGTCAATAAGAAACACCATCTCTCTGGCCGGAGTGGCCGAGCGGCTCTAGGCGCTACAGTCTGGCACCGCACGACCGCTCTGGTCGCAGGTTCGAATCCTGGCTCGGACATGGATGTGTGTGATGTCCTTAGGTTAGTTAGGTTTAAGTAGTTCTAAGTTCTAGGGGACTGATGATCTCAGAAGTTAAGTCCCATAGTGCTCAGAGCCATTTGAACCAAACACCACCTATGTCTTCTACTTCAACCATCCTGCGTGTTGTGAGAGCAGCTTAACTTACATATTGAACTGTCTGGCTTTCTATGAGAGCCGATGGATCGCAATGTGTTAATGTCGGTTTAGCGCCTGACACAGGCCGCAAAGCCGGCCGCTGTGGCCGAGCGGTTCTAGGCGCTTCAGTCCGGAACCACGCGGCTGCTACGGTCGCAGGTTCGAATCCTGCCTCGGGCATGGATGTGTGTGATGTTCTTAGGTCAGTTAGGTTTAAGTAGTTATAAGTCTAGGGGGCTGATGATCTCAGATGTTAAGTCCCATAGTCCTTAGAGCCATTTTTTTGAACAGGCCTCAAAGTCGTGGTAGAGAAACAAAATGTATCAAACTGCTTATGAAAAGATACACAAGAACTCTCTCTTGTGATTGGTAGCCTATGGGATATGTGATCTTCCTACAGTACAGGCTAGAAAAATTTACACAAGTCTTTGGAAGCCACCTACAGCAAAGTACCAATACGTGCATATTTAGTGGGGTCACTACATGTGCTCGATGTCAACACGCAAGTGGTATTTGTTTTCGGCATATCGGAGGGGAGAGAGAAACTAAAATCTTACCGAGTTCCCTACCGGGTGACATTAGCGATGTTTATATAGTTCGTAGTTTTGCTCCGTTGGATGATACAAAAATAACGCTGAGAGAGAGAGAGAGAGAGAGAGAGAGAGAGAGAGACAGACAGACAGATAGACAGACAGAGACTGTTGGCAACGAAGGCTCTAACGCCATCAAATTGTCGTAGAATCATAGGAATACGACAAAGGAGACCATAAAATATACAGGCCGATATTTATAACTGTCACTCGATGTCGGCGAATTGTAGGTGTTATGCTTCTGAAACTCTTTGTGCAGTCCGTGTATACTCTGCATGGTTGTGAATTTCCTCTTGTACGTCAGTGTGCTATTTTTCTCGTTGTGATCGATCTCTATATAGTCAGTAACGGGTGGAGGACTAGCCAGCCCTCTAGCTAACCGAGCAGTGCTGTGGGAACGTGATGGAATTTCGAGAGATCTGCAGGGATTTGTGACTTGGCGAGGGCCATGTCTTATTCGTCGAAAAGAGGCGGATTCAAACGCTGTATATCGAAGACTGGAAGATCCGCGAGAATGTGGCAGGTAAGAGATACTCTGGCGAAAAAGGGGGTTGATAGGTGAGGTACATCCGCTTCGGCTAAGTGTTGTGGACAAAGATTATACAATCTCTCAAGTCTCGCGAAGTGACTGCAATGAGAAAATTAGAGTATAATACGAAGATTTCTCCCGACAGACAAATTACAGCAGAAGCTCCTCTCAATAAACGAGAGACAAGGTTATTCCGTGGGTTTTGTGTGCCTATAAATTGATGAACTGATATCTTACTAGTGAAACCTTCCCGTCTCCTCTATATCTCTTTTGTTACGCAACCTTCCCTTCTACAATAACCTATGAAACCTTCCCTCAGGATTTCTATCTCTTGCTTAATAATATCAAATGAAATCTTCCCTTTGAAATTTATTCTCTTTCTCAGTCTTCGCATACAAATTTAATTGCTGCTTATTAAAAGTGATTTTCTGATTATTTCGACGAAACATAGAATGTGTCGTCGTCGTGGCCCTCAGTCGTTATCTGCAATAACCCAAAACTGTTCCTTACCTTTTTTACTGTTACTGGATCGCCATCTGACTGCTACATCCAACTGCGACATGAATATACTTACTCTGTTTTACTATACTTTATTAGCTGCTGGTGGGCTGTCATAATAAGTGGCTGTATTTACGTTATTCTTTAATAGCAAAGCTGACGCTATTCTTTAATTAATTTGACTGACGTTACGTAATTCATAGTTAAATTTTTTCTTGACAACAATAAAATTTTGCAAAGTTTTACGTTGATGGTTTTTGTAATGGACTATAATCAGTAATGCAATATTGCTGGCATAAATTAATTATATTCTGAATGAAATGATTTTACAAACATTCAAATGAGACTTACTTTTTACAATAATCTTACAACTAGCATTGCGCAAACATACCTTCAGTAGTCTTGAGTTCCTCAAAAAAATAATTCAATAATATTAGTTCTCAAAAAATAATTCAATAATATTAGTTCCTCTTATGATAATAGTTGGCTGATGTCTCTGTACATCCGTTTATAATCTCTTGTAAATCATAGCTGGTGGCTGGCAGGCACACCGCTCCTCTCAATCTGTTAGCTCAGACCTGCTACCGACTCGCTTCACATCTCACTTACGACTGACTTCCTACGAACGCTAAAGTGCGGTCTCTCCCGCCAACAATGCTTTCTGGTGCATACAATCCCTGCTACCATTACAAAATATATCAATGCGCGGTCTTTCCCGCTCTTTTCTTAAAATGTATCCATACGCGGTCTCTCCCGCCCTTTTTAAAATTATATCAATGTGCGGTCTCTCCTGCCAACAATACTTTGGTGCAGACATTCCCTGCTACTACAATTATTTCCAACACGACAAATATTAATTATTCCTACTTAATCCTATTAATAAAATAAAAACATCGTTCACAAATTGTGGTTTGAGAATAGACAATAGAAATGTACATGTCTTACAATAGGTACGCTAAATCTACATTTAGATAGGGATGCTTACTTCGCAAGCCGTCGTACGGTGTGGGGCGGAGGGTACTCTGTACCACTACCACGCATTTCCTTTCCTAATCCACTCGCAAATAGAGCGAGGGAGAAAGACTGCCTACATGTCTCCATATGAACGCTAGATTTTCGTATTTTATGTTGATGATCCTTATGCGAAATGTATGTTAACAGCAGTAGAAACCTTCTGCGATCAGTCCAAATGTCAGTTCTCTAAATTTTCTGAATAGTTGAAAACTGGCTACACTGAGTCACAGCGCCAGAGATTGCGCCAAAGAGTATTATTCCGCCGCCTGCACTGGCGCAGTAGTTGTTCAGAGAATGTCAATGGCAGTTTTAGTTCAGAGGTTGCAGTGGGCAGTGCTTGTTGAGAGGATGTCGAGAGCAGTACTAGTTGAGAGCATGTCGTGTGCAGTTGTTGTTCTGTTGGGCGAGACAGCAGATGCTGTTCGGTTGGTGTAATGTATAGATGGAAGATGTTGCAATGATCACAGTGTATTTTTCGTCAATATATATGAAGGTAACAAAAAAAATTTTATTTCAAATTTCCTAAATAACAATGCCTCTTGGTCACAGGTTCAGTCAACAAAGCATCTGGCTCGTGTTCATGTATTAGACTGTAATTCTGGTTTCTATGTGCAATTATAATATTTCTGGTTTTTTAATAACTTCATTGTAAATGGTGTTTAAAATATCTTGTCGTATTGAGGAAGAACCGTGCCAGATACATGTACGTTGAATCACACTTCCACACACAGAACATTAACACTTGTGCTTTGTTGTTTCGTAGCTTTTATAGTTGCAGGGGACTTAATTAATCAATTGTGTTAACGGAAATTTCCTTTCATTCTTTATTGTTATTTTATGCAGTCAGATTGCGTACTAATACTAGTCAGGGCCAACCGGTTACGAGACTTCGTAACCGGACACACAGCTACCAAAATTACTTTTATTGTATTTCTTTAATTAAGCCCCCATGCATAGTGTTCCTCGAAAAGAACATGGTCTTCCCTCCAGGGACTCCCATTTCAGCTACCTGCCGAATGTAATCCGACCACAGAAAAAAAAATTACTCACCGTGCAAACTGACTGTCACGATCAATTTAATTAATTAGTCATTCCATTTGATATCAATGTCGTGCCGCCTGGCGGGTGGAAGTGTGGGCGAGGCTATCACGGACACAATTCGCCAATTGGAGTAGCAATCAGGTATTTTTTCGTTGCGGCGAAATCTTTTAACGAAATTTCAGTGTCCCAACTACTCATGACCAACGGACTTGCCGCAGTGATAACACCGGTTCCCGTCAGATCACCGAAGTTAAGTACTGTCGCGCTGGGCTAGCACTTGGATGGGTGACCATCCGGTCCGCCGAGCGCTGTTGGCAAGCGGGGTGCACTCAGCCCTTGTGAGGCAAACTGAAGAGCTACTTGATTGAGCAGTAGCAGCTCCGGTCTCGTAAACTGACATACGGCCGAGAGAGCGGTGTGCTGACCACATGGCCCTCCATATCCGCATCCAGTGACACCTGTGGGCTGAGGATGATGTGGCGGCGGGTCGGTGCCGTTGGCCTTTCCAAGGCCTGTTCCGACGGAGTTTTAACTACACAGGGACAAATGACCATCGTAATAAAATCAGCTACATTTATAAAGTGATACAGAGTATATACCTGATATTTACAACTCCTAAGTGCCGCTGCGTTGCAAGTCTCCCTAGGTGATGAAGCAAATGGTTACTGTATGAGAGTTCGAAAGTGAGGGAGCATCCTGCGACAGAGGTAGAACATGGTCTTAGCATTCCATCACACACCAAAAATGAGTTTAATATTTCAGTCCTGTGATGCAGGACGTAGCACATATTAAGCTGGTAAGAACTTTCTACCTTATAAGAGAATAATTAGAAGAAATATACCCTATGCCGCAGGGTTGTACAGGATTTTCGTAACAGGTAGAGATACTTAAGCGATATGAAATTGCCTGTATGCTCCGATTTCTTCCGTCCTCGAAAACTCGTATAAAAAGGAGGAATCTACATTTTGCGTGAGAAATTCGAATTGGATGGACAAAAAGATTCCTGTCTCGGACTGGGTAAACAGGGGTAGTCTATGTTAGGGGTGAAACTGCAGTTACTATATGTCCAAGCTGAAGCTGTTAGCCTCGCTGCTAAGAATCAAAAAACCGACAAACGGGGACATTTGAACGTAACGAAAGCTGTAGCCGGGACACCGAGGCTTTAAATTCAAAAATCGGACAATCCAGGTTACTTGGAACACCTGGAAACCCTAGAAAAATGTAAACCGATCAGCACTTCATAACGCAGTCTGCGATCTACTACAATTCCGCATACTGCGCTAAGTAAGCAGCTTGTAAACCGGTGGTGACGGTAATTATTGTGGAATGTCTAAAGAGAAGCCAGTGTACAGCTACTTAGACGGAACCCTTACAGCAAATTACCCACGAGAATGCCTACACGCCTGCCATCGCTGTTGTCGTGCACCAGAACATCTGCTCCCCCCGTGTGCCTTCCTATCGTTTCTCAGGCTGTGGCCTGTCATTTGCTGTGTTCGCCGCCGCGCCTTCAAAAAGCCGCTCTGGGAACAACGATAATCAGGAGTGGCCTTAGTAGTCACAACGAGCCGTAATTGTCGTATTCCGGAGACGCAGGCAGCGAAACGACAAACTCACGGAATTTATGTGTTTTTCAAGTTTCATATTTAATTTCTCGTTCGCTTACCGAATCCTTCCCATTATTTCGGATGAGGGAGTTGTCTCGCATTAACATTTGCTCAGTACCTTTGGAATTGATGTCAAATGTTTCACAAGTTTCTTTTTCCTGAGATAATTTCGGACACAATGAAAACCAATAATTCGTTGTAACTCTCACGTCACTACAAATTTCGAGTACAGAATTTCTATTTAACAATTTTTCATCGTTGTCTTGAAGCTGAATGTCAGACGCTTCTGTCACATGATACAAAACAACAATAAAAAACTTATTAAATGAAAGTGGCTTAGTCTTGTGTTTTTGTTTGGCGATTCACTAAATAACAACAAAAGATCCGTATCTCCCAGCACTTTTTACAACTAACACGCAGTACAAAAAATGCTTTTTTACGGATTTTAGCAGGCCGCTGTGACCGAGCGGTTCTAGGCGCGTCAGTCCGGAACCGCGTTGCTGCTACGGTCGCCATGGATGTATGTGATGTCTTAGGTTAGTTAGGTTTAAGTAGTTCTAAGTGTAGGCGACTGATGACCGCAGAGGCCAAGTCCCATAGTGCTTAGAGCCATTTGAACCATTTGGACGGATTTTAATGACAACAGTTACACCTACTATTTCAGTTAATAACGTGAAGTTTGGTGTACATCGTAATTAGTATGACAAGATCTTTGGCATTTCTGCTTTATTTGAAGCTGTTCGTTTTACGACATTACAGTGCAATGTCAATTATAACGCCTGTGTTTATTACGGTAGCTACTAGTGGTTCTAAAAACTGCCCATAAACATTTTTTTTTATATTTGCTGTGAGTTTTTAATTAAGAAATGTCTGAGGAACATTACAGATTTTGTACATAAATTACAGTTTCCATACCTGATGTGTTAGAGATGGTGACGTACATTTGTGCACCTCTCTTTCTCTTTTTGTCATCTGTCTGCTGACTAGTTTGATGCGGCCCGCTAACATTTCCCCTCCTGTGCCAACCTCCTCACCTCACCGCAGCATTTACATACAACTTCCTCGGTTATTTCTTCCGTATATTCCAGTGTCAGCCTTTTCCTACAGTTACTTCCTGGTACCATGCACGTGGTTATCTAATATTTCAGCAACTGTCTTCTAATGCTGTCACAACTTCCAGTCATATTTTTCCATATATTTCTTCCCTCGCCAATTCTACAGGAACCTAGTGCTGTCACTCGTATCAGTCCACTTACTTTTCACAGACTGGATTGGTAGTTAAGGGCTCGTACTGTTAGACTGTCAACTGATTGTAATAATTATTAGAAAGTGTGCAAACATACACATTTTTAAATGGTTCAAATGGCTCTGAGCACTATGGCACTTAACATCTATGGTCATCAGTCCCCTATAACTTAGAACTACTTAAACCTAACTAACCTAAGGACATCACACAACACCCAGTCATCACGAGGCAGAGAAAATCCCTGACCCCGCCGGGAATCGAACGCGGGAACTCTGGCGTGGGAAGCGAGAACGCTACCGCACGACCACGAGCTGCGGACGTCATTTTTAAATGGAAAAATGCCTATTGATATAAACAAACTATAAGTAGGGTAAATTACAATGTCAGTGGTGTTCGTTGCGGCATTCTATTGCGAGTCGTTTTCGAGGTATCGTATTTTAGAAAGTGTTAGGCTTTCACCCTGTATATAAATCATTTAATCTTATTATTGTACATTACTCGCGGTAGTACACACTAAAGAATAATACAAATGCATACACTAGTTATGTGGATTTTGACCAGTAACGAGACAACTGACTATCACAGATTGTATTCAAAACGACCACAAGTAGCGGCAATACAGGCTTCCAGTCTGGTATGGAATGACTGCTGCACACGTGCTAGCATTTCAGCGATGATATTCGAGCAGGCTGCAGTAATATGTCATTGCATATCATCGGGTGTAGGTGGTGTGTCCTCGTAGGCAGCTTCTTTCAGCTTTTCCCACAGAAAAAAAAATCTACAGGCGTCGAATCCAGGGAACGAGCCAGCCAAGGTACAGGTCTCTGCGTCCAATCCATTGATTTGGAAACAATTCGTGAAGAATTTCTGTAATACTTTCTACACTATGGGCTGGACAGCCATCATGCTGGTATCACAATATCCTCCTAGTCTGCAGAGGAACATCTTCAGCATCCGTGAAAGATGGTCTGTTAGGAAGCTGCGATACTTAAGCGCGTTCCGTGTTCCGTCTATGAAAAATAGGCCTATGAACAGCTGGTCCACTATCCCACACCATACGTTTACATTCCATGGAAGCTAATATTCCACCTGACGAAGCCAACGGGTATTTTCAATAGACCTATACTCATGTCTCCTCGGTTTACCTGGCCATACTGGTAAATGTGGCTTCATAATTAAACAAGATACACGATGCATCTGCAGTATCCTGTCGTAATGCCCGTATAGAGAAGTTAACACGATCCTCATAAATCTTTCCATCCATTACTTGATGTAGAGAGATATTTATGTTGATGGAGAATGCGTAAGACACTTGTCTGACTCATGTCAGTTCCTTGCGTGATTTCACGGGAGTTAACGTGCGGATCAACTGCAACAGCATCCAGAACATTAATTTTCCCGTCCTCTGTCACTTGTTCCCTTCTGTTACACTACTTACTACTGAAAGTGTTGTTACACTACACTTTCTCGTAACTGCTTGAAGAGGATGATAAATATTTGCTGAGATTAGTGACGTCTATTAGAATATCTTGCCGATTACACCGTAGAATAACGAACTGCATTCTTCGTACGCTCTCCATACGCCACGAGCATGTCGGCTTTTTCTGCATTTGTACATCTCATCATCTACTCACGACCTACTGCTTCGACTGTCACACGCTAACATGACGCAGTGCACACAAGAAACACACAAAAATCACTGTAAGCAAACATAACGTTGTACCTAGGAATTACACAGACTGGATGGCACGAACAAGTGTCGGTGTGGAAAAGTTTCAAAATATGATATCTCGTAAATGACTTGCACTGTAATCTGCAACAAACACCACTGAAATGATAGTTTATCTTATTTTTAGCTTGTTAATGTCAATACACAATTTGTACAGAAACCAGATGGCAGTTATAAGAGCCGAGGGGCATGAAAGGGAAGCAGTGGTTGGGAAGGGAGTGAGACAGGGTTGTAGCCTCTCCCCGATGCTATTCAATCTGTATATTGAGCAAGCAGTAAGGGAAATGAAAGAAAAGGTCGGTATAGGTATTAAAATCCATGGAGAAGAAATAAAAACTTTGAGGTTCGCAGATGACATTGTAATTCTGTCAGAGACAGCAAAGGACTTGGAAGAGCAGTTGAACGGAATGGACAGTTTCTTGAAAGGAGGGTATAAGATGAACATCAACAAAAGCAAAACGAGGATAATGGAATGTAGTCGAATTAAGTCGGGTGATGCTCAGGGAATTAGATTAGGAAATGAGGCACTTAAAGTTGTAAAGGAGTTTTGCTATTTGGTGAGCAAAATAACTGATGATGGTCGAAGTAGAGAGGATGTAAAATGTAGACTGGCAATGATAAGGAAAGTGTTTCTGAAGAAGAGAAATTTGTTAATATCGAGTATTGATTTAAGTGTCAGGAAGTCGTTTCTGAAAGTATTTGTATGGAAGTGAAACATGGACGATAAATAGTTTAGACAGGAAAAGAATAGAAGCTTTCGAAATGTGGTGCTACAGAAGAATTCTGAAGATTAGATGGGTAGATCACATAACTAATGAAGAGATATTGAATAGAATTGGGGAGAAGAGGAGTTTGTGGCACAACTTGACTAGAAGTAGGGATCGGTTGGTAGGACATGTTCTGAGGCATCAAGGGATCACCAATTTAGTACTGGAGAGCAGCATGGAGGGTAAAAATCGTAGAGGGAGACCAAGAGATGAATACACTAAGCAGATTCAGAAGGATGTAGGCTGCAGCAGGTACTGGGAGATGAAGAGGCTTGCACAGGATAGAGTAGCATGGATAGCTGCACAAACCAGTCTCAGAACTGAACACCACAACAACAAGAACAATGTCAATAGGCAATGATCCATTTAAAAAGTGCATGTTTGCACAAAAAACACACTTTCTAAGTATTATTACAATCTGTTTATTGGCTAATAACTCATTCTGTGAAAACTGCACATCCATTTCTGCAATATTTGCGGTGTAAGATTTAGCTGATTCACGCTTTATACGTACGTGCAATTAGTGTAAGGTATTTTCACGTACGTTTACGCAGTTTTCAGTTAATGAAACTATTGAAATTATGGAACTTAATTTACATGTAGGTCGTAAAATGTGTGAAATCGAAACAGAAGAATTTATAGTGTCAGTGTAGAGGCAGCAATCTGTTATTTTGGTGAATGTTAAGTTTCTGTAAAATCTTTAGTAACCAAGTTCGCATATAGAAAAATAGATAACCAGTTTCGACCGTTTTCATCATCTTCAGATCTTAAAGATATTAAAACGAAGGGTTAAAAGACAAGAACTGCATTCAACGTTAAATGTATTTTTAGCCCTCCATTTCAATATGGAGGGTTAAAAGACAATAATTGCATTCATTATTAATGGTAGTTTTAGCCCTCCATTTCAATATCCTTCAGATCTGAAGATGATCGGAAGCAGTTTACTCTAGTTATCCATTTTCCTACATGCGAAAATTAGTTATCGATTTTCCTACATGCGATCTTGATTAATAAAGATTTTACAAACAAAAAAATCGTCACTGGTTGATAGAAGAATATATTACATTATTAAAATTAACACTCGCCATAACCATTTTATTTGAACGCCCAACTATATATACAAGAACATGATTTAGGTGCGTCTTACACTCGAAATTAATATAAAGATTTCCAGTGTTTGATTTAAAATTCCCGCCAGTCTTAATAGTGGCCGAGCGGTTCTAGACGTTTCAGTCTGGAACCGCGAGACCGCTACGGTCGCAGGTTCGAAATCTGCCTCGGGCATGGATGTGTGTGATGTCCTTAGGTTAGTTAGGTTTAAGAAGTTCTAGGGGACTGATGACCTCAGACGTTAAGTCCCATAGTGCTCAGAGCCACTTGAACCAATTTTTTTCTTAATCGTGGCCATATATTCGATGCCGCGGGAAACCTTTCTCTGTCAGGCAACATTGGATTCAAATGGCAGCTGCAGTTCACTGATGCGACGAACATTGAATTGAGGGAATTCAAAAGCTTGCTAACACTGTCTTATTCCCACCCCACCATCACAAACGCAAAACAATGTCTCGCATGTGATGGGTCAATGCAGTCTACGGTGCCAGCGAACTTGAATTTAAAGTGATTTTTGCTATCGGACAGTACAATATTTTTCTTCGTAGCTAGAAAAGAAGAAGAAAGTTCAGATAACGATTTTCAGGGATTTTAAAGGAGAGTTCCGTTTTATAAATTAAGAATTTTTGCTTTAGTCTGAATTTGCAATCTAATAATAAAAATTGTAAAAACGTTATTTTAAAAAAACGCTTGAAAATTTAGACATGTCTTACAGTCCGTAATGTCTTATTGTCCATAAAATATGGCGGCTTATTCTCTGGCCTTTGCTAGCCGAAGTCTGTAATATATGGTTCTAGAGCTGAAAGGTAAATGTCATCTAAAATGGTGGCTCGCGTTTTCTTTGCACTTTTACACCTATTCTGAAGAGTTCTCCTCGTCTTTCACTATGTGAGTGACAACTACAATATTTTCTTACACAGCCTTTAACAATCATTACTTGCTTTATTACACTGATTGACAATTGTTACGGAAGAGAGACATTGTTGGACAAAAATAACCACCGGCAATGATGGACGACACGCAGCACAGTAATAGAGGTGGAGCGGTATATTTGTAACGAAAAATGGTATAGATTACGTCACATGGAAAAACAGGACAGCAGGCATAAATAATGTTCATGTTCGATACAGGTCAGACTCCCAAGGTAAAGGTCGATATCAGACTCGCAGTAAGGAATATGCCCTCCTCGAGCACTAAAGTGCGTATAGCACCTATTGTTCATGCTCGCTACCAAACTGTTGATGAAACCTTGAGGAATATTATCCCACTCGTCTCAAGTCGATTTTCTATTCTTACACAGTTCGGGGAGGGGGTATTCGTTGAGAAGCACATCTGCCAAGAGTATCCCAGGCATGCTCTGCAGGTTTTATGTCCTGAGAGTACGCAGGTTTTTCCAAGCGCCCAGTATCATTACTTTCCAGTGTGTCTGACACTTCAGTGATCCTGTGTGGGTGGGCATTGTCGTCCATAAACCAAACGTCGAGAGTTACTGCATCTCTAAACAGACAGAGGTGATCGAGAATAACTTCCGTGCAATACTGCTGTGCTGTAGCGGTACCTCGCCAAACGTATGCAGCGGTGTTCGGCCATTGTGTTTAATGCCTGTCCGCACCATATCGCCTATTGATGATGTTTATGGACATTCTATGCTGTGTAACGTGTTCCCCTATCTTTCCACATCGGCTACTGGCACGAATCACTTGGCGTAGTGAAGAGGCATTCGATGGAGAACATCACTCTTTACCACTGTTGCTGACCCAAACCAGTATGTTACCTATACCAACTGATGTGTTATTCCTTTCGACACATCGTAATTAAACACATAACCAGTTTGTAGTTGCCATATACTTCTTTATTACAAACACATTCTCTTAATGAAATTAACAGTAACAACGATTACAATAAAAGGCACCTACCGTACCGAACCACCAGCAGGACTCAGATTAAAACATTAATGCATTTAAGTCCGATAGACGCAGATCCTTCAAAATTTACTCAACTAATTTTCACTAATTAAAACAATGTTTATAAAACCATCATTAATCAAATTTAACTTACACAACTGAATCACACAAAAGTTTTAAACACGTTTCATGACTTACATAGAAACTGGCTTTCACATAACTCATATCACATTCTAAAACTACTTCCAACAACTAAGACATCTTCCCTGGACTGTTCTTAAGCAATGCTAACAAATTAAAAGTACTATCAGATTAATACACTCAACTAGGCTCCTCTTTAGTATTACTTACAGGTACGAGGTTCATATACATTTCATCCCCAGAATATAGTAATAGCATATTAAATAGTCTTAAAATGGGGCCGTTTTAATTTTACGTTGAAAATTAGTGATGGACGCGAGCAGGCCGAATGGTTCTAACAGATACAGGAGATTCACGGACCAGAAGGTGAAGTAGAACTATACTCAACTTTGAGCAACAATTAAGCTTCTGGAAAACCACAACACTCCACCGGAAAGAGGAAATTGCAGGATACTAACAATGTAACCATAGACACCGATCCAGGTCCTTAAATTTCCCTCTTCCACCGTGATACCCCGATCGGAGTTTGCTCGCGTCGACCACTGCCAGTTATCTGAAACATAAACGCATCAGCGGCAGACAACATTCGACATTCTGGTGCATCAGATACACAAAACATATCTGCCCAACTGGTTATAAGTAAACCTTTAATTATACACGGCACCAAATGAACCCAAGCAGAGCTAACCTACGCGACCACTTGCCCAGTAACGGCTCTTAAAATTTGATTAGCCAATTCTCTAGAACAAACAAGTAAAATAATAGCATAGAAAAAGGAAATAGGGAAAATTATTTCGGCCCGTTCTCGAACGCCAGGCACAGACTTACACACTACTTGGTATGACCTCTAGGTGCGCATTAAGCACGGCTTCATGCCTGTTTGTTGTGCGTAGCTAGCACTCCCGTAAATGCCGTCAACATATCAGGCGGCCAGACGAAATACAGTGACAAGTAACTGAAACAATCAAGATAGTTTTCAGTGCACTCGGGTATTCAATTAACATGAACAGAACCCACCAAGGAACAATTAGACGCCCGCATCTCGTGGTCGTGCGGTAGCGTTCTCGCTTCTCACGCCCGGGTTCCCGGGTTCGATTCCCGGCGGGGTCAGGGATTTTCTCTGCCTCGTGATGGCTGGGTGTTGTGTGCTGTCCTTAGGGTAGTTAGGTTTAAGTAGTTCTAAGTTCTTGGGGACTGATGACCGTAGCAGTTAAGTCCCATAGTGCTCAGAGCCAACAATTAGACGACTCCAGTCCATTCACTTTGAGTAACATGTAACAGACGCGAAAGAAATCTGTTCTTCAAATCTCAAGGAAATCCCAATCACCGTCGGCAGCGGATCTACCTTCAAATGGCTGAACACGCCGCAGCAGCTGCCCATGCTCCTTCGTCGTACCGACTCGGCCACTCGCCACACGCCACTGTCGCTCACAGAGCTGATATCTAAAGCCCACGGCAGAGCTTTTTTTTTCCTTTATTGGGTTTCGATTCTCCCTTAAAGGGGGCGGGCTGGCAGCTGCTGATTACGCCGCTCTTCAGCCTACAGGATTTGTTTTAAAAAAATGAAGATAATAAAAAATAATAACAGTTGGCGATAAAATCGGTGACTTAAAGGTAGAAATGGCAGAAAATTCTGGAGCGTAAAACATAAAACACAGGGTGGATGAAGCTAATAAAACACACAGGAAGCAGAAAAACAATAGACAGACAATTAAAAGAAACACGGCGACAGTCTGGGTTCTGTTCGCAAGAGATATAAAAAGCACACCCAGCGACAGCATGATTTCTGTTCGCAACACTGTGGAAGGACGCACAACACCGAACACTCACTTAAACACTGCGCTAAAATAATGGCACAAATACGACATACCACACCCGAGAGCAGGTGGGGGGAAACTGGTCAGATGACGGGAAAAAGGGGGGGGGGGAAGGAGAGGAAAAGTGAAGGGGGAGGGGGGAAAGGAGCTAATGGAAGAGGAGGATCCATAAGAGGGGTGGGGGTGCTGAGCAGATGGGCCAGGGATTGGGGAAGGCAGAGGAGGGGAGTACAAAAGGACTCAGGGGGGGGGGGAAGAGAAAGGAGATGATAGGCGGGGAGAAAGCACAGGATGGAAGGGAGGAGGAAGAGGGAGCCCAGGGAAAGGATGGAGGAAAGGAGGGGGGGTTGAGGATCAGAGTTGATAGGAAGGATAAATGGAGGGAGAGAGGGCATCATCCGGGAGGGGAGCTGATGGAAGCCACCTTGGGAAAGGAGATGTAGGGTGTAGAGATGGAGGGTAGGGGGGACACAACGGTGAAGACGTGGCAGGGGGCGGGGATGGGAGAGGAGAGGAGCAACTAGGGGGTGAGGGGGTTCAAGATGGCGGGAGGTGTAGAGGATGCGGATATGTTCGAGGAATAAGAGCAGATGGGGGAAACCCGGCAGAGCGTGCGCGCTGCAGTTAAATAGCCATCCGCCAAAGATGCGAAGAAGACAAGCAGGTATCGAAAATCGACTCACAACGATCGGGATGACAATCGATGGAGACTGGCGCCAGCAGCGCATCAGCTCACCAACGAATTCTTTATCGACGATGGCGTCGTTGAAGATAAGTATTTAACAAGTATCCGAGCATACAAACCAGCCTGATTCAGTCGCTTTGAGATAGTCCTGACAGAGACAGGTAAACCGGTAGCAGCTGCAAGCTCTGCAGCGATCTGCCTAGGAGTGAGGTGCATGATCCTTTTCTCTATACAAGGGCTAGGAATCGATCCTCATGCACTGTGGTGGTCAGTCTAGACCGCTGGTATGATTTTGCACAACATTTCTACCTCCGGTGGTCTTTTTCAATCGTGAGGTTACACTCTCGGACCTGCCCATTGCTGTGACCACAGTAGTGACTCTTTTACCGACTTCGAGGCGTTCATGCAATATCGGTTCCACAACAAACAACGTGCTGCATGAACTGCCGAATGCAAAAGCTTCGCTGGAATTAACATGTCCCTCTACAGTTTCTTTTACTATCACTGCTCGGGTGTTTCATAGTATTTGTCTGTTCTTCCGTGGCAAGTGGCAGTCGCTCCTTAGCAGTTATCAAGCAATGTACTAGCTTTAGAAGTACGGGTTGGCACTGTATGTTACTAGAAGCCTCATTTGTGCCACCGAAGGAATGGAGGTAACTTGGTTCTTGTCAGGTATTCCTAAAAGAAGAGTCAGATTTCTTTCTTGTGCTCTGTTACCATCCGTAAGGTAGAACTTACAGTCGTCAAACCCTTCTTCACTTTTCTCTACACTCAACAAATGACAGGAGTAAGACGTCAAACACATAGTGCAATAATTCTGACACTTATGTGACTATTTTCTTCTGAAAATATGTAGCGTCTATAAGGTGCCTCCAAATCACTAACAATGGATCAGCAGCCAACTAGAATGATACCATGTAGCCTCTAGTAAATGGATTACTCCGAACAATGAAAAGAGTTGGACGAGAAAATACTAAGGGGCTACCAACGGTGTCTCCTCAACGGCCGTTCAGCGAATGTTGTTGCGTGCGGGTCTCGGCAACAGTTGCCTGGTTCACACACCCACACTGAGTGCTGTTCATAGGCGACTAAGGTTGGAATCTGCACGCCAGTACCGCAACTGAGTGGTAACAGGTGTCCTTTACAGATGAATCAAGTTTTATGCTCCATAAGACAGATTTGTCCGCAGCTCGTCGTCGTGCGGTAGCGTTCTCGCTTCCTGCGCCCGGGTTCCCGGGTCCGATTCCCGGCGGGGTCAGGGATTTTCTCTGCCTCGTGATGACTAGGTGTTGTGTGATGTCCTTAGGTTAGTTAGGTTTAAGTAGTTCTAAGTTCTAGGGGACTGATGACCATAGATGTTAAGTCCCATAGTGCTCAGAGCCATTTTTGACAGATTGGCATTGGTGTGTACGGCGTGAAACGTCTGAGAGCAAACAACCTGCAACAATTGTCAGAATGTTTCGTAGCATTCTCTGGGTGATCTCGTTATTCTGGAAGCCACAATCGATCAACAGAAGCATGCACCTATCCCTGGAGACCATGTCCACCCCAACACGTTTTTGTTTTTCCTCGGCACGTTGGCACCTACCAGGACAGTGCAACGTGTCACACAGCACGCAGTGTATTTACGTGGTTCGAACAGCATTCCTGGCCACCAAACTCCCAGGATGTAAACCCAATCGCGAATCCGTGGGAGCACCTCGATCGGGCAGATCGCTTCTTTGGTCCTTAACAGAGAAATCTAGCGCACCTGGCCACAGAACTGGTGTCGGCATGGCTCCACATCTCTTTCGGTATTATCCAGAACCTCAATGACTCGATTCTTGCACGTCTCGCGCTGCAAAAGGTGGTTATTCGGGCTTTTGAGAGGTGGTCACATTAAAGTGCCTGGACAGTGTGTAATGGAAGAATAATGGATCTTTTACGGCTATTAAAGGGCAACACATTACATTTATACACGTTGAGGTTCAATTTCCAGTGCCGGCACCATTTATCAATCTTCTGCAAGTCCTCCTGCTTCTCGCTTCAGTCTTCTGGGCTTGCAACCTTCCTCTAGACAGCAGCAGTGTCCGCGAGCACCAGAACCTTCGGCGTCATCCATTACACCATTTTTATACAGGGTGAACCAGAAATCCACCGAAAAAGAGGTGGTAGTACGGACCGAAACAAGAAACTGAACATTAGTAAACATGCGCTCTAAAGTGTGTACCTTAAGAGATATGAGAACTTGTTCACCTTCGATACTGTAACACGTATCTGTTCTACTGAAGAAGTGCCCATAGTTCTTAAGGTGTGCATTTTAGAGCTCATTTTTACTGTATTTTTTTCTTGTTTTGGTCCATATTATCTCATCCCAAAATATGGAAAGCAAAGAGCTTGCAGGAAAAGAGATGTGAATGACAGTATCGCAGATGAATATATGCTGATAAATCTTTAGATAGCCTATATTTATTAGACATTTTTTCTTGTATTCGTCCTACTACCACCTCTGAATGTCTCCCAGAGGAGTTACAGCTCGCTCTCTATTTTGTGAACAGTAACAACCTCTATAACACTATCTTAGGATACTTCGGAAGTTATTGGTTTAAAAAATTGCTCCGAGTACTGTGGTACTTAACATCTGTGGTCATCAGTCCCCTAGAACTTAGAACTACTTAAACCTAACTAACCTAAGGACATCACACACATCCATGCCCGAGGCAGGATTCGAACCTGCGACCGTAGCGGTCACGCCGTTCCAGACTGAAGTGCCTAGAACCGCACGGCCACACCGGCTGGCCGGAAGTTATTGGGTTGGTACATAAGTTCGTGGCGTTTTCCATAAGATTAATAAACACAAAAGATACGCTTAAGAAAGACTTGAATCATCAATAATATATTTTCCTTCTATATATATAATAGTCTTCCAATGCTGGCGTAACTTCTCCATTCCGCGACTGTAGAAATCACGTAATTTTGAGGTGAAGAACTCGTCGGGTCATGTTCGGAGCTCATTTTTATCCCTACAGCAAGTTCCTTGAATGTTGTTCGATACAGAGAGGAAAACGTGAAAATCTGATGGTGCAATATGACGTGAATAAGGTGGGTGCAGAATGAGTTCCCAACCCAACAACTGTACAGTGTTTTTCGTCAGTCTAGCAGAATGTGGCCGAGAGTTATGATGGAGTAGAATCACTTCACGCAGTATTCCTGGACATTGTTCTTGGACTGCGTTTGCAAGACGTCTCAGTCGTTGACAGTAAAAGCAAGCAGTGATAGCTGTACCTCGGGGAAGCAATTCTTATTACACTACACCGTCGCTCAAGGGCGTACCCAGGATCTGAACTATGGGGGGAAGGTCATACTAGTCTCAGGAAACAAGGACTCGAGACAACATACAGCACTTCTTATTAAATAAAACAGTAAACCAGTAAAAAAACTGCTCTTAATAAACATTTTAAATTTAAGAATGCGCTTGTACAATCCGAGAAAACATGCAGCATTTCTTATTAAATAAAACAGTAAACTAGTGAAAAACTGCGAATATCTTATGGGGGGGCGGGGCAGCTGCCCCTCCCCCTCCTGCCCCTCGCTGGGTACGTCCACGCCAGGGGGACGCAGAAAGCTATGCGCAGAAAGCAACGTGTTTTCTCAGTTGTGCGCATGACGTCACGGTGGAAGCAGCTGTGCCCAACAGTACACAGTTCGAATTGTGTGTGATTGTTTTTCTTGTGTTGTTTTGTGTTTGAAGGAGTATTTTGATTGAGTTCTTTCTTCTGAGGTACTCAGTCAACAGCGGAAACATTCGGAATTCGGGAGTGTTAACGGTTTTTGCTGTAATTGATATTTGATTCGGAACTGAAATAGTTACCGATAGTGGACAGCGGAACCAACATTGTGTTCGCCAGCTCTATAGTTTATGGTTCGTCCTGTGAAATTCTTATTGGACAATCTACAAGTGAGTGAGAAAATTAATTTTTACAATGCCAGGCTGTGCTGTAAAGGCCTGTGTTTCCTACAACTGGAGCACAAAGGGAACTGACGTAATGTATCACAGTTTTCCGCGTAATGAAACATTACAAAAACTATGGTTGTCGAAATGTTGTAGGAAAGACAGTGTAAATGTTGCGCATGCAAGAATATGTTCTCGCCATTTCGCAGAAACAGATTACTTAAGGGATTTACAGTCTGAATTGCTTAATTTGCCCCGAAAAAGAATGCTCAAGCCAGATACAGTTCCTTCGTGCAATTTGCCGTGCAGTAGTGCGACTGTCAATGTCACCCGCAACAGAAGACAGAACCAAACGGTATAAGAAACGAGAACTACATAAGAAATCTCTGGAAACTCTGGAAAAGCTGTCACCAAATAAGAAACATCATAATAAGAGCACATGTACAGATGAACAGGTTTTTTTTTCAGACACAGATAAAGTTACTTTGATGCATTATAGCGGCTTTAGAAAGAAGGAATGCTTTTCTTACAAACAAGTGTGTGCAACTTCGAGCTCTTAAGTAAATTCATTTCAATGCAATCAAATGAATAGTTTCTGATTTATTTGAGCCGAGGTTTCGAATTTCAAGTGTGTTTCAGTGTGGTTGTGATCTGACATTTTACCGATGTGTGAGGCATAAGCTGCGAAAGAATATAACTCATCAGTTTTAACTGTAATATTTTAGCAGCAGAAAAGCAGTTTAGACATCACATTTCTGGTATAAACAAAATCTTCCGCCAAAAACTTGACGTAAACGCGCATGCCGTGTCGTCTGCTTGTGAGCGCTTGCTTCCACGCTGACGTCACTAGGCCAGCCAATGGCAGAGCAGAGCGCTTACTGCCCAACCTTATTATTTAGGAACCTAACCTTGGTCCACGCCGTCGCTGTTTCACAACGTGCATAGCATTCTTTTTCTACAGGGAGTTGCTACTTGTTTGGACTCAACCATTCCTTTCTTTTCGTTATGTTAGCATGAAGACACCATTTCTTGTCACCAGTTACGATACAGATCGGTGTTGTTCACGAGCGAACTGATGACGAGCAAGCTGAGATGCGCACATGGCCACCCGCTGATTTTGGCTTAGAGCTTGCGGTACCCACACACCCGATTTTTGAACCTTTCCCGTTGCATGCAAATGTCACATTATGATCGAATGATCATTCATCACATCTGCCAGTTCTCGAGTACACTGACGGAGCTAATTGTGGATTAATGGGTTTAAACGATCTTCACCAAACCCCTAAGGTCTTCTTGAACATGGAGAGTCGCTAATGTCAAAACGATCCTCCTCAAAACGATAAAACCATTTTCTTGCAATGCTCTATCGACTGACATTATCCCACTACACGGCGCAAACGTTTCTGGCTGCCTCCGCTGTTATCACGCCTCTATTGAAATGAAGGAGATGATGATGAGGTCCCGTACTCCGAGGTGCGTAGGGAACGATGCGGGAAACCCGCACCGCCGACTAGGCAAGATCCTAGCGGAGGTAGTTTGCCGTTGCCTTCCTTCGTCCTTAATGGGGATGAATGACGATGATGAAGACAACACAACAACACCCTGTCATCTTGAGGGAGGGAAAATCCCTGACCTCGCCGGGAATCGAACCCGGGACCCGTGCGCGGGAAGCGAGAACCCTACCGCAAGACCACGAGCTGCGGACAATCAAGGCTAAGATCACCTCAGGAATGTCCGATTTCTCCACTTGGCACTCCATTTTCCAGCGTCCACAGCACAACTCACTATCTCCAAATGACAAAAGACAGAATGACAATCTGTAAACTCAGACAGCAACAGTGAACTAAAAATAAAACTGACAATCGATAAATAAATCCGTAGCAATCGGAATACCAACATGCAAAACAAAACAAAAAACTGCGAATTTATGTGCCAACTTAATACTTTCCTGTATGTCGATCTCGTTCCGTTAAGAATTATATCTGGCGTAATATCTGACAGGAAGTTCTGAATCCAGTCACAAATCTCGATCCATACTCTGTAAGGTCGTATTTTGTCTACAAAGTGACAGTGCAAATCAGTAATGAATGCTTTCCGGAAGTCAAGACACGGCATGTGCCTAGCTGCTGTCGTCCAATTTAGAAACACTGATTTGACCCACAAATACCCATTATGATCAGTTAACAACGTGTAATTCTGCGTTCTCAACGTATTTGTAAATCACAAGCTCCTGTTTTGTCTCTCGAGAATATTAAATTTATCATTTGTCTCAGTAACGTCCGGTTGAGACGCTCGGTCAATGTCCCACGGAAGGAATCCGTAGAGGGCAAGCTGTCACCTAATTACGTAGGAAACCCATCCGCGCCAAGTTACAAGCGTATGTGAGAGAAGACCCGTCATTATATTACCGGCTCCTTTAGCTTCGTTCTCTAATGTACATTAATTATTAAGCATTTAAGGCCAGCATTCCTTTTGCGTGCACGCGGCATTAGGATTTTTACTGGCTGTTGTCCGCCTTAATTACTGCTGCCTGATTCCTTAGTTGACGCGGCTCTTCTAGTCTCTTTTTATGTCAACTGTGGCAGTCTGCAGTGTGGAGGTTGGAAACGGAGACAAGACACTGTCTGAAGCAATAAGAGAATGCTACGCGTGCATATCTGCTGTTGTACAAATTTAAGCTTCATTAAAACCCGTCTGGGTGCCCTGCAGTGTCATCTCATAAATAATTTGAATCATGAAATAGCACCTATTTTAACTATAATAAACCGCAGATGACATTGCTATCCTGAGTGAAAGTGAAGAAGAAGTAAATGATCTGCTGAACGGAATTAACAGTCTAATGAGTACACAGTATGGTTTGAGAGTAAATCGGAGAAAGACGAAGGTAATGAGAAGTAGTAGAAATGAGAACAGCGAGAAACTTAACATCAGGATTGATGGTCATGAAGTCAATGAAGTTAAGGAATTCTGCTACCTAGGCAGTAAAATAACCAATGACGGACGGAGCAAGGAGGACATCAAAAGCAGACTCGTTATGACAAAAAAAAGGCATTTCTGGCCAAGAGAAGTCTACTAATATCAAATACCGGCCTTAATTTGAGGAAGAAATTTCTGAGGATGTACGTCTGGAGTACAGCATTGTATGGTAGTGAAACATGGACTGTGGGAAAACCGGAACAGAAGAGAATCGAAGCATTTGAGATGTGGTGCTATAGACGAATGTTGAAAATTAGGTGGGCTGATAGGGTAAGGAATGAGGAGGTTCTACGCAGAATCGGAGAGGAAAGGAATATGTGGAAAACACTGATAAGGAGAAGGGACAGGATGATAGGACATCTGCTAAGACATGAGGGAATGACTTCCATGGTACTAGAGGGAGCTGTAGAGGGCAAAAACTGTAGAGGAAGACAGAGATTGGAATACGTCAAGCAAATAATTGAGGACGTAGGTTGCAAGTGCTACTCTGAGATGAAGAGGTTAGCACAGGAAAGGAATTCATGGCGGGCCGCATCAAACCAGTCAGTAGACTGATGACCAAAAAAACAAAAAGGTCATATACAGGATGCACAGTGTTGGCGATTTGTTTGTGCGTTAGTGGGCGAGCTCGTCGGTTTCCCTGTTGTGGCCTGTTGGTCGGCTCTAATAGCAGCTGGTAATTTCCAGTCAACGTTGTTGATACGCAGGGGCTTGCCGACGTTTGTCGCTTGTCTACAACAAAGGTACCAGAAATCCTGCAATACAGTATCGTACATTACCATTGCCATCCACTTCTTGTAGCACCTCATAACGTTTTCTGAGCTCGAACATAATGAGGTACGTCGAAAAGAATTGCATTCTCCACGCCAGCCACTATGAATACCCTAAAGATGTGTCATGCGAAAACCAACACGTGCTTTCCACACTTGACATCCTGAAAGCAGTAGGTCAAGGCATTCACGTAGACGTAGTATTTCTTGATCTACTCAACGCATTTGACTCAGTACTACACTAAGGCTTATAGGACGCACCAAGTTATCTTGGGTGAAGATTCATCAACAGACTTGAGATACGCCCCAGGGTATCGTGTTGGAATCCTAGCTGTTCATGTGGTACATTAATGATCTCGCAGACAATGTTAATGCGACAATCACCGACTTCTTTTGCAGACGATTGAGTTACCTGTAATAAAGAAGCTTCTGAAAAAACCTGCAAAAATATCAGGCAGTGCAATTTTTTCAGATAAAGACATGGTTGGAGATCGTGACTGTTATGTGAAATAAACTGTTGATGGTGTACAGCAACCAGACACAAATTAGTTTTGTATTACTTTATTCAAAAGGTACCGTTGTTGGTTTCCAATTTTTCACAATTTATCATCAGACGCTTTTATGTTTTCGTCAAAACGAATGATACCTTGGTTTCCTGTAAGCTGTCCTAGGAGAAACAATTATTTACAATTACAGACTTGTTAGACGTGTAACGGTTTCCCCATTGGTAAAATATTCCGGATTATGCCTCTCCGTATCTCCGAGAGGGCACTGCCAAGGGGGAGGTGACCATGAGCAAAGGGTTGAACAACCAACAGAAGGATAACTTTCTGCGAGTCGGGGCGTAGAATGTCAGAATTGCATTCTCAATAGGCTGGCGCCTTATTACAAACTCATAAATGAGGTGGTCCTTCCTTAACAGCTCGATTCTGGGGAACAGCCTGACCGCCATTAGAACTGGTCACCTGAAACAACCAAATAGCAAAGACAAATATCGTGTAACACTGACAGAGTTACAATTCGAACCAACGGTAACTGTAATGGCAATATTACAATGGTAACCACGCTCTGCACCACAGAAACATGTGACTATTGAAAGGCAGGATTCAGTGTGGACGAGGCCTTACTCAGTTACCGTTGGTTCCTCAGTTTTTTTTTTCTTTTTAAATCATGTATACTTTATTTGGAACCAGTTGCATGAAGGAACAATTATCAAATTTGGCTAAAGACACAAACTCTAAAAAAAATTCTTAAGCAAGTTGCACTCACGTCTGAAGGCCTTATTGACCAGAAATTAAAATTATTTGTTAGCTGAAGACCCCAATAGTAATAACTAAAAAAACCATTTGACGGCTGAAGACCTGGATAGCAAATTCTTAAGGAACTTCTCCAAGAGACACTAAAATGTTTTTTTTTAAATAAAAAGACAATCGTCAAAATATCACTATTAATATCTAATTGAAAATCATTAAGACAATTTGCATTCACAGCTGAAGGCCTTATTGACCACAAATTAAAATTATTTATCAGCTGAAGGCCTCAACAGTAATAACTCAAAAACAATTTGACAGCTGAAAGTCTGTATAGCAGCTTCTTAAAAACAGTTATTCTCCAAGAGATACTAAAATATTTCTTTTAAAAAGATACAATCATCAAAATTTCGCTATTAAGAGACAATATCTAATAAAAATTCTTAAGACAATTTACATTCACAGCTGAAGGCCTTATTGACGAGAAATTCAAATTACTTGTTGGCTGAAGGCCCCAATAGTAATAACTCAAAATTAAAATATTTTTAAAAAATCATCACAACCTGATCAAACCAAGAGAGAAGTAGGCCTCAGACAGTGCTCCAAGGATCGACCTGGGAAAATTGCTCAACTTCGTAACCGATGAGACAGGCAGCCAAGAGTTGTATTCACTTAACCGGATGGCAACTCAAACTAGTGACAGTTTTAAATGCAGGCCAACACTCTTGCAAAATCTTCCTAATGTCTGATAACCAACACAACTATGGAATAGCACAGACAAGGTGGAACCGGTGGACAGTACTGCGTCTTCAGAATCCGGTGTTTAAAACATCCAGAAGCGGAAGGAACCACTATAACCAAAGTAGTCCAAAAGAAACAACATATTCGGACCACAATCAAGGAGGCTGTTGAACTACATACCTTACCGGACAGCAGTGGCAAGGCGAGGAAAGGTATACTGCCATGAAAATACACTAACCTCCAGGGTGTTTGTGGCCACCAGGCAGAAAAATACCACTGCTCGAACTTCAGCAATACAGACAAGGAATTCAATGATTCATAATAATAAGCAGAGAATGGCTAACTAATTTCGCCAACTCCAAACACTCCACTCACTGCTCTTCATCTTAGTGACCCCGCGAGCAGCAATGCATGAACAAACGGCGTGATCTCAAAATAGTGGAGGTTTCACTACTGGGATAATGTTCACTCAACTCAAATGTCCTGGGTCCGGTGGACAACGAAGTTGTGGCTCTCGCAACTACAGCCCCTCGATCTGGGAGTGCCCGCATGCCGCCAGCAGTACCGGCACGTCCTCGCGCTGCCGGACCTCTCTGCTGCTCCATCCCAACCCACACTGACCCAGAAAAAACTTGACGTCCTTCCAAAGATAATGCCATGGTACTAGATATTGATAACCACTGCTGCTGCCACTCGTGGCCAGACAACGCTTGCACCAGTGAACACTGGAAGAAAACGAGACGCCACTATCCCCATTACACAATGCTAACCTACCAGCAGCACCAACGCAAGCCTCAACACGGCTCACAGCCCTTTGTTTTTATGTTTTTAAGTTCAACACTCTTTGCGCCGTTTTACAATTTAAAAAGTCGCCGTACTCATCGCCTTCTCTTTTTGTTTATTATCTTCTTACTACGATTTTAAATATTCTGTAGGCTGAAGAGTGACATTCTAAGCTGCTGCCAGCCCACCCCCTCTGGGGAATCGAAACTCAATAGGGAAAAAAAATGGTGCAGTGGGACAGTGGGTTGCTGTTCTAATATTTTTTATTACCCAATCTTACATTCCTCACAGAGCAGCTGTTTACGTGTAAATGAGCAGGCAGCTCCTTCCCTGTTCTTCAGTGATAGTCTCCTATCCTGTCATTATTTCCCATTTAGGACTACTGGTTAGATTAGCAGCAAAAATCTAGCATTTATTAACGAAACTGGATGGGGCTACCGTCTATACAGGGTGTTACAAAAAGGTACGGCCAAACTTTCAGAAAACATTCCTCACACACAAAGAAAGAAAATATGTTATGTGGACATGTGTCCGGAAACGCACATGTTGTGTCGTACTTGTAAAGGCACATGTTCTAGCAGCACAGGTAGAGTATCCCGTATGAAATCATGGCAGTGAATCGAGGAAGTACAGTACATACTGACGAAACTAAAACGAGCTCTAACATGGAAATTGTTTCCGGACACATGTCCACATAACATCTTTTCTTTATTTGTGTGTGAGGAATGTTTCCTGAAAGTTTGGCCGTACCTTTTTGTAACACCCTGTATATCGAATAATCGATCAATGGGAACTCAAATTGTTTTAATCAACAATATACTGCAGTGCATTTAAAATAAAGACTTACTTCCACCATATTCAGCAGCCCAGCAGAAGCGGAGTCCTTTTCCCCCCAATTGCCAGATGGGAAGGGGAGTGGAGGGGGAGGGGAGGGTGAGAGGTGAGTGGGGGAGGTCCAACAGCTCCCTCTGGCGGTGGTGACGTCATGGACTAGGGCACTTGCACTCTGGACTTCAAAGTGACAAAACTTGATATTCCTGCCAATAAATCTGAATTTCCCATTATTGTGTCGAGCCCGCCACCTTGGATTACATCACGGGAGTGGTGGAGGGTGCTGGGTGTTTCCTCAGGGAGACCCACATGTTGGCTGGGGAAAACCCATGATTTTATCTGGGGTAGGGATACATAACAATTAATTTTCATAATTTGATATCAAAATTGCACCAGAAACCACTTTGTTCCACTACCATATTTGACATTTTCATCAGACATGTGTGACCGACCAGTGGTCCTTCCTTTGCATATGCAACAAACTTCCAAGGATTTAGTATTCCAGTCATAAATCAGCTTGTGCAGAAGCGGCTTCTTACTGAATCAGCGATGAAATGCACATTGCACTTGAAGGGTTTGACTTCGCGCAAATCCCAACACACACAAATATTTCTCTTGAGGTGTAGTCGTCGTGTTGCTGCAAACAACAGAGCAGCTACATCAAAATTATGAAACTTCCTGTGTCCAATGATACGGGCAATGAGTTACTGTTTTTTACAGTTTGTCTGCCACAGACAACTGAAGTCCATTCTTTCTTCTCGAATCACCCGATACTTTAGTGGCATTTCCTGTCTCCACCTTTCATCGTGCAGACCCCCAGTTAGCTCTATTTGCCTACCTTGCAATGTCAGCAACTACGTTCTTATTAAATCTATTTATTGTGTGTGTGTGAAATCTTATGGGACTTAACTCCTAAGGTCATCAGTCCCTAAGCTTAAACACTACTTAACCTAAATTATCCTAAGGACAAACACACACACCCAGCCCGAGGGAGGTCTCGAACCTCCGCCGGGACGAGCCTTACAGTCCATGACTGCAGCGCCTGAGACCGCTCGGCTAATCCCGCGCGGCAAATCTATTTATTACGTCGTTCAAACAACGACGTGTTTGCTTCTTGTATTCCACTGGCATCCTACAACAAGTATGTATTACTAACATACTCGTTAGGTTCACGTTTCATTCTTCTTCTTCGTCATCTTTTTCTTTCATTGCAGCCTCTGTAAAACCAGGATAGGCCCTTCGTGGAACAGTTTTTGTTCTTGTCTTGCAAGGACTTTTTCATCCTTTCCTTCCTTCTCTGCCGCACTTCTTTTTGGGTCTTCTTTATCCTCTTATCTTGTCTGCACCACTGGTCCTTCTCTATCCTTTTACTGTATCTTTCAATGTTGGTAATACTGATCGGTGAGTATTTGTTTCTTCAGCTTCCCTTCCCTTCCACCTTGACCCCACCTCTGACCAGTTCCCCAAAGTTAACCAGCCACTTCATTCCTGCCGTTCCTATCTGTTGTTTCTCATACTTTTTAGTCATTCTGTCCCAATTCACCCAGTCTACATTTCCTGTATATCTAGCTCTTTTCAGTCTGATTTCTCCTGATATTTCCATATATGCAGTTACAGTTTTTCCTTAGATCTTCACGTCTATCTTCGTCCGCCTTTGTTAGCGCCCAGGACTTTTGCCTCTTCTGTCCTCTTAGTGTTATCGTCTCAGTGACATATAGTAGCACATTCCTCACCTTTGCTTATAGTGTCTGATTCGCAGACATATACTTTTTATTGTACAACTTTCTGATCACGCGAAAGGTACATGTTCACTATATCTAAATGATTCATTTACTCTTCTCTCTTATCCCTGTGTGTGTGTGTGTGTGTGTGTGTGTGTGTGTATTCACGGAACCGAGAGCTATCTGAAGGCCGAAGTAGGTAGGTCCGAAATAGTTAACTAGGCATGGAATGTATATCGAAAAGACAAGTTAGATGCCATAGAAAGGGGGGTGTTCATCGCAGTCAGCGAAAGTATTGTGTCTATCGAGGTGTAAATCAGTCTTTGAAGGTAACTGGACAGGAGTAACTGGCCTAGATGAACTCAAGGTAATCATCGGATGTTATTACCGGCCATCCGATTCCGTCATAACAGTTGTAGAATCACTCAAAGAAAGTCTACGCTCAGTAGCTCAGAAATACACCGATCATGCAATATTCGTAGGAAGCGACTTTAACCTGCCGAGTATAGATTGAGACTATGGATTCACCACAAGTGGTACGCATAGAGAGTCTTGGGAAGTAGTTTTGAACACGTCTTCGGGAAACTGTCTTGAGAAGCTAGTTCGACAGCCCATACGCAACTGAAATATTTAAAATTTTGTAGCTGCAAGCAGGACAGTCCTTATCGACAGTGTCAGTAGAAAGACAGGATTTAACGATCATGATGTCGTCATAGCGAGAATGATTACTACAGCTAATAAATCCATCAAGAAGGTTAGGGGAGAACTTCGCTGGAAAGATTAGATAAAAAGTTGTAAGCAATTATCGTTCTATTTAGACAATGAATGGACATGGTTTTGTTCCAGTATGATAGACGTAGCGGAATTATGGTCAAAGACCTACCGTGATTTGTAACAAAATTTAGGAAATGCCGAAGAAGCAGAGATTGTTGCTCTTTTGGGTAAAAGAAAACGTGGAAATGTCAAGAGGTGAAAGTCAGCAGAACTTACGTGTCTGTAAAAATATCGATGCACGACATCTGGTGTGGCAATAGAAGACAGTAAAGGGAACGCTGAAGTTTTGAATTTCGCTTAAAAAAAATAGTGAAGGTCGATCGAACAGACTTACCGCTATTTCACCATCGTACGGACACCTATGTGCTGGACATTGTAATGGGTATCATTGGTGTAGAGAAGTAACTGAAGGAATCGAAAAGAAGTAAGAGGTCAGGTCTGGACGCAAGGAGAACCAAGGACAGGTCAAGCAAGAAAATAGTCAAATATCTATTGGACGCTACAAAGTAGAAAAATCAACACTAAATCGTCAGTATGAAACAGAGAAGAGTGGTTGCAGCGACGAGGCATACACTTTTTGAACGATGATGATAACGTTGTTCACTGTTGTATGAAGTTTCGCTACCATACGTAGCGTGTTTTTGCAGTAACTTGCTAGGTGCACAGATACGGTGGACTTAGGAGGGATCCCCCGCCGGAGGTACAGTTATTGTTCGTTAAAGCGGCAGCAGAGCGCCATTAAAAGACAGCGGGGACTCGCAGTTTTACGGCGTGCTGGCAGATGGCCTGTGAAGGCGATAGGGAATCCCCACCCCACCCCACCCCAGGTCCCCAGCGGGCTCGCCTTTCCTGCGGCTGAGATAGCAATCGTGCAGCCATCGAGCAGAGCTGTAGTCCCGCAGAGCGCTCTATATCCGTACCTAGTAATACCTTCGTAACAATGGTAGTCTTGCGTACGGTGGACTACAAATAAAGTTGTGTAGGCTACCGTACACTATCACAAGTAAGTGTAGATTACTGTAGCTTTCCTAGTAGCTTTGACCAGTTAAGGTCATATCCGCATTATCTCTGATAGGTGCGTTGCATACCTATCGGACGTTACCTATTACCTATCGGGCGTTACCTCAGAACGATTGGAAATTCATGGGAAGGTCTTATGGGACCAAACTGCTGAGGTCATCGGTCCCTAAGCTTACACACTACTTAATGTAACTTAAACTAACTTACGCTAAGGACGACACACACATTCATGCCCGAGGGAGGACTCGAACCTCCGACGGGGGGAGCCGCGCGGACCGTGACAAGGCGCCTCAGACTCCGAGGCTGTATCACGCGGCACAACGACTGCTTTCTTTATGTATGCGATCAGTGTCTTATTAGATTCCTCTATAGACCAGAAACAGTAAACCTTCTAGAAACTGTGTCACGGTAAATAAAGGGCAGTGGAACCTGTGGATCATTTGTGTTTCCACATAGCTATCCTCCTGTCTGTAACTTAAACATAAACAGTATGGCAAAGCTGAACTTGCTGTTGTATAATTCAGCTTTTATTCGAAAATTGTTGACCTGTAACGTGAAACAGAGATTTTGTAGTAAAAATAAAGAAAATAACACAGATTTATTATATAGCACAACAAAAGATAGTTTCTTCAATAAAAAGGTAAAATTGAAAAAATGCAAAACAAAAATAAATCACTATACTTCATCGAATTTATATAAAACATATTTCTGTTATTCATAAACAACTTTCGCATTTATTGATAATAACAGGAAACTCTCGCCTTCATTCGTGAGGAAGAACTTTCCACTGAATACAAAATAACAGCAACAATTACATATTTTTCTTAGATTTGTGCTTGTAAATCGCACTTGCATCAAAAGTAATTGAAGTTAGTTACATCAAAGCGCAGAAGTAAGGCGATCAACCAATTTTTATAATTTACAAAATGCAGTTTATATTCTGTAAGGATATAAAATATGCAATGGGCTAATAATACTGACTGATGTGTGGCTCTAATTATGTGCAAACGAAACAACCAAACAAACAAAAGCAAAGAGAAATCGTAGCCACGCAGTTTCTCTCGCACATTCATGCATGTTTCTTTCGCTACCAACGCTACCAACATTACTGGTAATCTTACAATTTACTAAATCGTTAATGTATTGCACTGAAACAACCGAACCGTAGTTTTGATAGAGCGTAACACCTTTACTGTCTGTAGTCTTTTGTGTTCCAGTTACGAAAGCTTTGTGATAAAGGCGGCATCCAGAATGAAATCTATACCTAAATATAGGACGTTTTTTCTAAACAAAAAAGTCATATTTTTACAGCAGGTAGTGTCGTCAAAATTAGAAGAAAATTCAACTAATGATATGTCCGGAAACCATTACCTATTAAGATATGGGCCGTTGAAGATCCACAATTCACAATCTGCATTTTATTTGCAGATGAGGCAGAATTCATAAGAAATGGCATAGGAAATTACCACAACACGCCCGTGTATGCAGATCAAAATACTGGAGTAGTCGCTTCAGCGTTAATGCTTGGGCGGAAATTCTCGGTGACGGACTCGTAAGGCAATTTTTCTTTTGAGTCACAAGTCTTCTAGTTGGTTTGATGCGACCCGCCACGAATTCCTCTCCTCTGCCAACCTCCTCATCTCAGAGTAGCACTTGCAAACTAAGTCCTCAATTATTTGCTGGATGTATCCCAGTCTCCGTCTTCAACTACTGCCCATTAAAATTGCTGCACCACGAAGATGACGTGCTACAGACGCGAAATTTAACCTACAGGAAGAAGATGCTGTGATATGCAAATGTTTAGCTTTTCCGAGCATTCACACAAGGTTGGCGACGGTGGCGACACCTACAACGTGCTGACATGACGAAAGTTTCCAACCGATTACTCATACACAAACAGCAGTTGACCGGCGTTGCCTGCTGAAACATTGTTGTGATGCCTCGTGTAAGGAGGAGAAATGCGTACCATCACGTTTCAGACTTTGATAAAGGTCGGATTGTAGCCTATCGAGATTGCGGTTTATAGTATCGCGACATCGCTGCTCGCGTTGGTCGAGATCCAATGACCGTTGGCAGAATATGGAATCGGTGGGTTCAGGAGGGTAATACGCAACGTCGTGCTGGATTCCCACGGCCTCGTATCACTAGCAGTGGAGATGACAGGCATCTTATCCGCATAGCTGTAACGGATCGTGCAGCCACGTCTCGATCCCTAAGTCAACAGATGGGGACATTTGCAAGACAACAACCACCTGCACGAACAGTTCGACGACGTTTGCAGCAACATGGACTATCAGCTCGGAGACCATGGCTGCGGTTACCCTTGACGCTGCATCACTGACAGGAGCGCCTGCGATGGTGTACTCAACGACGAACCTGGGTGCACGAATGGCAAAACGTCATTTTTTCGGATGAATCCAGGTTGTGTTTACAGCATCAAGATGGTCGCATCCGTGTTTGGTGACATCGCAGTGAGCACACATTGGAAGCGTGCATTCGTCATCGCCATACCGGCGTGATGGTAGGGGGTGTCATTGGTTACACGTCTCGGTCACCTCTTGTTCGCATTGATGGCACTTTGAACAGTGGAGGTTACATTTGAGATGTATTACGACCCGTGGCTCTACCCTTCATGCGATCCCTGCGAAACCCTACATTTCAGCAGGATAATACACGACCGCATGTTGCAGGCCCTGTACGGGCCTTTCTAGATACAGAAAATGTTCGACTGCTGCCCTGGCCAGCACACTCTCCCGATCTCTCACCAATTGAAAACGTCTGGTCAATGGTGGCCGAGCAACTGGCTCGTCACAATACGCCAGTCACTACCCTTTATGAACTGTGGTATCGTGTTGAAGCTGCATGGGCAGCTGTACCTGTACACCCCACCCAAGCTGTTTGACTCAATGCCCTGGCGTATCAAGGCCGCTATTACGGCCAGAGGTGGTTGTTCTGGGTACTGATTTCTCAGGATCTATGCCCCCAGATTGCGTGAAAATGTAATCACGTATCACTTCTAGTATAATATATTTGTCCAATGAATACCCGTTTATCATCTGCATTTCTTCTTGGTGTAGCAATTTTAATGGCCAGTAGTGTACTTTACAGCTTTTGCCATCTACAGCTCCTCTAAAACCACGAAATTTATTTCCTGATGTATTAACAGATGTCTTAATCCTGTCCCTTCCTCTTGTTAGTGTTTTCCTTGTACTTCTTTCCTCGCCGATTCTGCAGAGAACCTCCTCACGTTCTCTACCTTATCAGTCCACCATATCTCAAATGCTTCGATAATCTTCTGTTCCGGTTTTCCCGCAATCGATTTTTCACTGCCATCCAATGATGGCTCCAAACGCTCGATCTTAGAAATTTCTTCCTCAAACTAAGCGCTGTGTTTGATACTGAAGTCCGATCCACGAACGATGGCAGTCCGCGCAACTCGTGACGCGGATGGGTATTGCATTGTTGCCGGTTGCAAGCGACGGTTGCTGTGAGTGCATACACGTGCACTGCGCTTGATCAAAGCGTATATCCTGCAAATTACACTATTTGATCAAAAGTATCCGGACACCTGGCTAAGAACGATTTACAAGTTCGTGGCGTCCTCCATCGGTATGCTGGAATTAAGTATGGTGTTGGCCCACTCTTAACCTTGATGACAGCTTTTACTCTCGCAGGTATACGCTCAATCAGGTGCTGGAAGGTTTCTTGGGGAATGGCAGCCCATTCTTCACGGAGTGCTGCACTGAGGAGAGATATCAATGTCGGCGTTCTAAAACATCCCAGAGGTATTCTATAGGATTAATGTCAGGACTCTGTGCAGGCCCGTCCATTACAGGGATGTTATTGTCATGTAACCACTCCGCCACAGGCCATGCATCATGGACAGGTGCTCGATCTTGTTGAAAGATGCAATCGCCATCCCCGCATTGCTTTTCAACAGTGGGAAACAAGAAGGTGCTTAAAACATCAATGTAGGCCTGTGATGTGATAGTGCACGCAAAACAACAAGGGATGCAAGCCCCCTCCATGAAAAACTCGGCCGCACTAAAACACCACCACCTCCGACTTTTACTGCTAGCACTACACACGCTGGCAGATGACGTTCACCGGGCATTCGCCGTACCCACACCCTGCCATCGGATCATCACATTGTGTACCGTGATCCGTCACTCCACACAACGTTTTTCCGCTGTTCATTGGTCCAATATTTACGCTCCTTACACAAAGCGAGGCATCGTTTGGCATTTACCGGCGTGATGTGTGGCTTATTAGCAGCCGCTCGACCGTGAAATCCAAATTTTCTCACCTCCCACTTAACTGTTATGGTACTTGCAGTGGATCCTGATGCAGTTTGGAAGTCGTGTGTGATGGTCTGGATAGATGTCTGCCTATTACACATTATACCTTCTTCAACTGTCGGCGATCTCTGTCAGTCAACAGATGAGGTCGGCCAGTACGCTTTTGTGCTGTATGTGTCCCTTCACGTTTCCACTTCACTATCACATCGGAAACAGTGGACCTAGGGATGTTTAGGAGTGTGGAAATCTCGCATACAGACATATGACACGAGTAACAAAAAATCACCTGACCACTTTCGAAGTCCGTGAATTCCACGGAGCGCCTCATTCTGCTCTCTCACGATGTCTGATGACTACTGAGGTCGCTGATATGGAATACCTGAAAGTAGGTAACAGTATAGTGTGTAATGTTGATGCATTAAGGGGTTCTGAAAGCGGTGCTGATATTCAAGACAATAAAAGCGGGTTAAAAGCTGTGAGCTATCTGGGGAAGTTAACCTTACATTACTGAGCAACTGTTTCACCAGGTATCCAGTCTAGCTTACCAACTTCCCATCTTATGACAACCGGTGATATATATATAAAGAGAATTTAAATTAAAAGAAATAAATCAGTTTATATTTGGACATTTATTTTAACATTGATCATTGTTCCATTAAAATTTCAGCATATCAAACTTGATTCATAACTAAACTGGTGCCTTATTTAGGATTGTGAAAATGTGAGTTTGTGATCTTACGGAACACATCAAATATGGAGCCAAGATTGGGAGACTGCATACAACACTGCATTCATAAAATAACACACGAAGAACGTTGAAACATATACAAGAGGAAATTAACCACAACCACCTGATTCAATTTTCACCCAAAGAAGTTACGTTAGTAGCGCAATCATGTCTGTCATGAAATTACCACACACTGGTATACTAAATTCATACTAACTCTCTGTGAAATCTTCCCGAAAAGAATAGCTGAGGGCTAATTTGATGATTACACCACATGCTTCATGTGGTCAACTTGGTTTACACAAAGAGTGTAACTCCACAATAATTTTGATAATTAAAGTAAATTACATCGAAACGTAATTTACAAAAGAAAAACCTCAAACTGGTTACTATCGTCTTACTATTAACCTGATGGGTCAAACAATTGTATAAGCACGTGGTACTGGTCTCGCAAAGTACACCCCACGTGGGTTGAACATAAAGAAAACTTGCTATATTGAAAAATATTGTCAAGACGAGACGTTATAATCTCACGCACATTCGCATTTTAGATTGATGATCTTAGTTAGAGTTACTGATCAACACGTAGTTCCACTTTACTCACAAAGTAGTGACAAAGCAACCACTGGAAGATATTCTGAACTTCACACTTGAATTATACTGCGTTGCAATTTAAGATAACATTAGATATTTTAGATCTAAACCTGAAATAAAGGTGATTAAATTTTCAGTTAGGCTGAACTTAAGAAATCCATTGTCCTACGGACTTAGCAGAGACGTGCTTAGTTGCAGATCTTACCACTTCAGACGCTCGCTGCAGACCGACTGCCATGGGCCCCTACCGAGGGTGCTTCACAGATACAAACGGAAGTGACCAGAGAGGCAGCTTCCTATACCAACATGACAAGGGACGGATAGGACCATACCAAGAATAGAAACCTCTTTGCTTTTAGAAAGCATAGCTACCTGTTCCGACATTGGTCCTACTGTTCTCTAGCAGACAGGCTTGTCTGCTACCACAAGCATGCAACTAGAAATACTTTTGCTCATTCATCCTTTCACACAGAAGGGAAGCGGGATGACAGTATCTTATCATATACAGTATATAAAAGAAAGCAGATGTAGGCTCAGTATGAGACTGTGTGACATGAATTACATATAAACTGTGTTTTAAAGTGTAGTGGTGTGATAGATCGTTCTTGTTTATATGTAAAAGTGACACGTTCCACTGCTCAGTCTCCTCCCAGATAGATTCAGAACCACCACAGTAAATTTAGAAGAGGAATTTATGCCGTAAATGACAGCAGATTTAAGAAATTAACATGAAAGGAATCCAACAGAGATCTTTCAAGTGCACCGAATATGTTTTTGAGGGTTCCGGATACTTTTGATCACATAGTGTACCTCTTATGTCTCCCGCATGCTTGTGCAGAATGTGCCGCTTACCACCGCCGTCACCCTTGAGATCTCTCAGCAAATGAAATACAAAATTCACTAAATAAATCGCTCTCATCACGTTTAATCCTCGCACTGGCTACGCCATTCAAAGCAGAGCGATGAGAACACTACTGAACGCTCACTTGATGTCGGAGAATGCATGACGTAGATGCGCAGAACAAACCTAAACTCGACCGCCATCTTTCGTGACTCCCACTTTTTTCTGTTGACCAGGAACGACCTTTTTGCCAGTGCCAGACTACTTTTTATTTCCTCCTAGCTTCGTCGTCTTCGATTATTTTGCTGCATAAGTAACAGAATTCCTTAACTTCGTCTACTTCGTGATCACCAATTCTCGTGTTGAGATTCTCGCTGTACTCGTTTCTGCTAGTTCTCCTTATTTTCATCTTTCTTCGATTCAGTCTCAATCCATTTTCCATTCTTCCGTATATCATTCTTGTCAATAAAATGTATGCATGAGCTAGTAAACTGACTGTGCGGCAAGCCTCACGATTGACGGCTCTTCCTGTCTTCGGAATCGTGTGGATTCCAGTCAACAAAGCCTGTAGTTCGTGTTCACTTTCACTGAAGATAGCAGCGTCATCAGCGAATCTTATTTCACTCTTGAACCTTTCTTTTATTTCCGTCATTGCTTCTTCGATTTATAGACTAAACAGGAGCGAAAGACTGCATCCCTGTCTAACTCCCTTTCTAATATGAGTGTTTCCTTCTTGGTCTTCCAGTTTTATTCTTCTCCTTTGGTTATTGCAAATATTCAATATTACACGTCTATACCTATAGCTTACCTCTATTTGTCTTAGAATTTTGAACATATTGCACCATATCACATTTACTTCTTCCAGGTCGGCAAGTCCTATGAATATGTCTTTATTTTTCTTCATTCTTGCTTCCACTAACAATAGCAAAGTCAGAATCGCTTCTCTGGTGCCTTTACCTTTCCTCTAGCCAAACTGATCGTCATCTAACACACCCTCAGTTTTCTTCTCCACTCTTCTGTATAGTATTCTTGCCAGCAAATTGGATGCATGAGCCGGTAAGCTGATTGTGCGGTAAGTCTCGCAGCTGATGGCTGTTCCTGTCTTCGGAATTGTGTGGATGATGTTTTTCCGAAAGTCTGATAGTATATCTCCAGTCTCACATATTAATATACACCAATGTGAACAGTGTTGTGTGCTGTCCTTAGGTTAGTTAGGTTTAAGTAGTTCTAAGTTCTAGGGGACTGATGGCCTTAGATGTTAAGTCCCATAGTGCTCAGAGCCATTTGAACCCTTTTTTTTTTTTTGAATAGTCATTTTGATGCAACTTCCCCGCCAGCCGCTGTGACCGAGCGGTTCTAGTCTCTTCAGTCCGGAAACGCGCTGTTGCTGCGGTCGCAAGTTCGAATCCTGCCACGGGCATGGATGTTTGTCTTGAATGAAACTGTATGGCGCCAGAGACATTTTCACTCTCAAACATCGAAGATGTATATATACAGACAGAAGCGACGAATGAAAATTTGTACCAGGGCGGAGGGAAGGCATGCTCGGGTAGTCGGTGCAATTTTCAAAATCACGGTGCCAGGTTGCTGTAGCGATTAGTGCATTTGCCTTGTGAACAGGAAACCCGGATTCGAATCCTGGCGTCGGTAGAAATTTTCATTTGTCGCTTTAGTCTGCATATATAAACACGGATTTTCATCATCAGTATACAGGGAAAGTCTACATTCACATATCATGCAGCACTGCTTATAGCGTCTGCTCCTACATAATAGACAGATGGTAATGAAAGGACAGACTGGCCCATATCTCAACAGATATTGGTTTCTAGACATATCCTTACAAGAATTTTTCTTCTAGTTTTGATCAGCACCAACTTCTGTAGGAATATATTAGACTTCTTTTAAACAGCCTGCATATGCTCCTCAAGCCATTACACAGTATTTTCTGTCCTATTCCATTCTTGTATTGAAGGAGGAAAAAATGACTGAGCTCATTCCTCTGTACACGTCCCAGTTTCTCTTACCTTATTCTCATGATGCCCTAAGTGAGACCTGAGATTTGGTAACAGTCTTCATCGAACAGCGGCCCTCTTAACAATATTTTTCAGGAACAACGTCGCACTGTTGGCCAGAATCCTGAAAAAAGTGTCCATAAATAAATGAAAAGCTTGAAATTAAGAAATTTCGTTTAATAGGGTGGCTAGAGTAATGTTGGTGCTGTTGAATCATGGTCTTAAAAGCGGCCAGCTGTTCCTTCTGAAGGTATAGTTTCAGGTCCAGGAGGCTATTCCATTCTGTCTTTAAGTATGCTAAAGTATCTTCGCGAATCGGCCTTAAAATTCTGCTACTAGCGGCAGTGCCTGCTTTGAGTCGTTTTCGAATGACAGTTGCAAAATACCTTTATTTACACTGAGAAAATGAAATTAAAATTTTACTAAACTGTGAATAAAACACCTATGCACACACAATCATAAAACTGTTATTTCTATAAGACTGGTAATAAACTACTATAAAATAAAAACATAATAACTACAGTTTCATCAATCGGTCAACTGTCGGAAGACTAGCAGGCATCAACAAACAAGTTAATAAGGCAATATCGCCTTATCTTTGCCCGAAAGTCTTCTCGCTTGAAAAATCTGGATAATGTCTTCCGGAGATTTCTAATAACTATCGAACCCATTACTTCTTCCTTGCGGAAACCATCTCCCAGGAAAGTGAAACCTTTGTCGTCGGAAGCTGTTTCCCTCATGGTACCTGCTGCAGAGGATTATGAGGAATCAGAAGATGAGATAGATGAAGAAGATACAAGTGTGTGTGTGAGGAAGAACATGAAGAAGGAAAAGAAGATTAATAACAAGTGGCACAATACGAAGATGAGTAAGAAAACTTAGGCAACTTTCAATTTTTGTTATTAACATATGTTTTCAGTCATCAGGACAGTTATAGTGGCAGTTTTGTAATAAAGTTTACCGTTAAAATTATAAATGTTCACCGGAAACATTTTTTTTTTCATTTCGTTAATTTTCGTCATACTGTCTCCGCGATTTTGAATTTTTCAATTTTAATTCAAAAATCGCTATCAGAAGGTTCAGATACCCCATTTCTGGCAGTATTGAAGCATATTTTGGTCGGATTCTGTACATCGAATTACTTCCAAAGACTCCCAGTTAAGCTGTCTGAGTCCTACTGCCACATGTTCGTAAATACTGTACGGACCTGTTATGGTCCTAACACCACATCTCTGAATGCATCCGACGTCTGTGATCGCGCCCATTTGATAAGGACTCCACACGCTGGAGCAGTACTCTAAAATTGGTCGCACTAATGTCTCGTACGCAATTTCCTTTACAGGTACACTGCACTTGCCAGAACCCTTCCTACACATTTAACTCTTCTATTCGCCTCTCCTAAAACTTATTCTACATGTCCGTCCTAATTCATATAGCTTTTTCATATTACACCTGCTCATTTAAACGTTGTGACGTGCCTCAGACGGTAGTCAGAAATCTTCTAATCGTATATTATCTGCTTCTTTCTCTTTTTTTTTTCTATAGCGACTATTGTACGAGGCATATTCAGAAAGCAAGTGTACTAGATGTTTAAATTTTCTTTAGAAAAAGTATATTTGAAAAAACAAATATTAGACGATATTGTTGATACACTTGTTGACTATTTTCGCACACCATCGCCACTTCATGCAATGTGGTGAGCCGTGGCACAAGTTTTTTTTATGCCTTTCTCAAAGAGCTCTCCCGCCAGCTCCTTCTGCCACTTCAGAACCTCTTTCTGCTCCTGCTCGTCAGTTGAAAAATTTATTCCATTCATGTGTTCCTTCAGGGAGTTGAAAATACGATAGTCTTAAGGCACCAAGTCGGGGGAATGTGTGAGGTGGTTCAAAACATACCAACCACATGAGTCCAAGTGCGCCTTGGTAGCTAAGGCTATGCGAGGATGGGCGCTGTCGTGTAACAAGCACGCTCCTCTCGTCAGCATTCCCTCCTTTCATTCTGAATGCTCCTTTTGAGGTTTTTTAGTGTCTCACGATCTCGTTGTGCATTAATGGTCTGCCTCTGAAGCATAAATTCGACCCAAACGATGCATTTTACGTCCCAAAACATTAAGGACATGATTTTTTTCCCTGAATTGCGGCTTCGAATTGTTTGGCAGATGAAAACTGATGTGACCACTGTGACGACCCTCTTTTTGTCTCAGACGTGTAATGATCCACCCACGTTTTATCCCCAGTCGTAACAGAGCTCAGAAAATTCTCACCTTCCAGTTCAAGTCGCTCGAGAAACACGCGAGTGCTTTCGATCCGATTTTTCTAGTACTCATCTGTCAGTTGTTTTGGGACCTATCTTCCGCACAGTTTCCGGTAGAGCAGTCTTTCTGTGAGTGTCTCGTAGAAGTGAGATCTGGAGAGTTGTGGAAACATGGCACAAATTTCATCCACTGCCAGTCGGTAGTCTGCACAAGCATTTGTATTGATTTCTTGCACCAATTCATCAGTGAAAATGGAAGGCTTTCCACTCATCTGTTCGTCATGAACATTTGTTCTACCTGCGCTAAGCTCCATACATCATTCTTTCTGTTCGTAACATCTTCGCCGTAAACTTTTTTGATTCGTGAAAAAATTTCGGTAGGCGTTATTCCTCGCGCGAGTAGAAAGCACGCCACAGATACGTGGCTCGCACTTGAAGGGGTTCCTTACCGACATCTTTCACGTAACTGGACACTACAGCCTGAGTTTACACGCTACCGTGTTCCTGTGATACTCACTGTGGTCACGTGATTCCGCTCTACAACTCACTACTGCCAACTTTGAACAAAAAAAAGACAGCCTCTTATGGTGCCTTGAAATAACGCACATTTAAAGAGAGTCGCCATTAATTACACCGAGCGCAATTTTTTTAAAACTCTTTCAGAGTTTCCATGCCATCGTCCAACGACGATACTTACCTTCGGACAACCACATTTCATTTCACCGTCAGCGAACCTTCTGATATAGCTGCTCACCCTATCTGATCAATCGTTTATGTATGTTGGAGGTAATATAGTGAAGCTTTCACTGCTGATGTTAAGTTAAAAGTTACGTGCCGTGGTTGAGGAGTAAAACTATCCACTAACGTCTTGTCCCCATCTGCTGGAGAAACATTTTGATATGATAATTTACCTCTAAAGCTATCTCCCACGGATCAGAGCGAAACAATGCTTTAGGATTAGGCTGGTTTCACAATATTAACCTTCCTTTTTGCTATACCTGCATGGGTATAACATACCTTTAGGAGCACTTTTTGTTGCAAAATACGCCACGTCAACTGTACGTATAACTTACGAACTCAACTTTCATAAAAAGTGGATTTCACGGATTTTGGAATAATTTATATTCACATTCACTTTCAATATTGAGGCTATAATTATGCTATCATTTGTTCTATGAGGTAGGCAAGCTCCTGCTTGATACTCCATGGAAAACACGTTCACAGTGGGAGATACCGCCCAAGACGGCAAAAATCGCGCAAACTGGAAGCTATTGTACGGACAAGCGAACTCTTCTTCAACCTGGTACAGACCTCGAGAAGATTTCTTATTCAATATTCACCAAATGCATTTGGCGTAAACCATAAAAAATATAAATGTAGCAGGAAGCGAATCCTTACTATCGAAGTAGTTTCTGTTATGAAGTAGCTTGTGTACGTGCAGCAATTATGCATATTAACCACACAAGCCACGTAAGATCAGGCAACAGGTATGAAAAAAATGGATGGCAACGCAGATCAGCATTAATTTACAACGATTTCTTGATAGAAGTTTAATAATACCTAACTGGAGTATGAAGATTGTGTGCGCCGATAAACACTGAGGAACACTATTAATCACTTTTTCGAAACCACATAATTGTCTCCCATTGCGATACACAAATTTGGAATTTGCCTCAAAGCTGCCTACAACTTTCCTCTGTAACAGCGCAAAAGCGTGGCGCCCTACAACGGCACCTCCGGGCTCAGCGACGTTACATGTGTCGACAACTGCGAAAAAAAAGGTCAGAGATTAAAAGTTCACGTAAGGTGTGACGTGAGGTTAATGATGTCACACTAACACCAGATTTCACCATAATTCTGCCCCAAGCCACCGTGGACGTGTCAAACAATGAGAAGGTCATCACACCCCCTATTACCCATATTTATCCACTTTTTTGGCGCGTCCGCGGTGGTGGTCAGAACCAGGGCACCCAGCGCTGAAAACTCGTGCTCTTTAAATAGGTGGCCGAGGAGAACATTTAAGAAACAGCGCCACTCAGAAATGACACGAAAAGGCCTTACGGGGTGATATAAATCTACATCTACATCTATACTCTACAGACGACTGTGAGGTGCATGGCAGAGGGTACGTCTGACTGTACTAGTTACTAGGGTTTCTTCTCGTTCCATTCACGTATGGTGATGCGGGAAGAATGATTGTCTCAGTGCCTCTATGCGTGCAATAATTATTCTAATCTTATACGAGCGGTACGTAGGGGTCTGTAGTCATCATTTACAGCCAGTTCATTTAGAGTTAATAGACTTTCTCGGGATGTTTTACGTCTACCTTCAAGAGTCTTCCAGCTCAGGTCTTTCAGTATCTCTGTGACACTCTCCCACGGATCAAACAAACCTGTGACCATTCGTGCTACCCTTCTCTGTATACGTTCACTATCCCCTGTTAGTCCTATTTGGTACTGCTCCCACACATCCTGAGCAGTATTCGTAAAAACTGGTCACGCGAGTGATTTGTAACCAATCTCCTTTGTGGATTATTCTAGCAATAAACCGAAGTCTATCACCTGCTTTACCAACAACTGACCATTTCATTTCATATCCGTAAAAAGTGTTACACTCAGGCGTCTGTATGATTTGGCCGATTCCAACATTGACTCGTTGATATTATAGTCACAGGATACAACTTTTTTTTTCGTTTTGTGAAGTGCATAGTTTCACATTCCTGAACATTTAAATCAAATTGCGTCTTTGCACCACTTTGAAATCTTATCAAGATCTGACCGAAAATTTATGCAGCGTGTTTCAGATAGTTCTTCATTATAGGTAACTGCATCATCTGCAAAATGTCTGAGGTTACTATTAATATTGTCTGCAAGTTCATTAATATACAATATGGACAACAACGATCCCAACACACTTCTCTGGGGCCACCCAAAATACTTGTACATCTGACGATGACCTTACATCCACGATAATTTGCTGCGTCCTCCCTAGCAAGAGGATCACAGTCCACTCACAAATGTCATTTGATACCCGTGTGATCGCACTTTTGACAATAAGCGTAAGTGTGGTGCTGAGTCAAATGCTTTTCGGGAATCAAGAAATACTGCATCTACATGGCTGCCTTCATCCAAAGCTTTCAGTACATCGTATGAGAAAAATGTGAGATGAGTTTCATACAATCCATGCTGGTTGGCTACCTCATTATATTTGCGCTCAGAGTATGTTCTAAGATTCTACAACAAATTGATGTCAAGGACACTGGAAGATAGTTTTATGGATCACTTGCGCTATCCTCCTTCCAGAAGGGTGTGATCTGTGCTTTTTTTTTTTCACTAACTGGACCCGGTTTTTTTCTAAAGGGATCTATGATAGATTATAGTTAGAAGAGGGGCTAACTCAGCTGCAAATTCAATTTAGAATCTGATAGGAATTCCAGTGGGCCCTGGAACTTTGTTCAATTTTAACGAGTTCAGCTGTTTCTCGACACTACTGACACAAACACTTATTTAATCATCTTTTCAGTGGCACGAGAATTAAATTGGGGTAATTCTCCTCGGTTTTCTCTTGTAAAGGAGGATTTGAAAAAGGCGTTAAGAGTATCAACTTTTGCTTTGCTGCCCTCAATTTTAGCTGCTGCCTCATTCGCTAGGTACTGGACGCTAACTTTGGTGCCACCAACAGTCTTTAAATACGACCAGGATGTAGTTCGGTTTTGTGAAATATCATTTGACAACAATCTGTCACTGTAGGCATCACGCAGTGCTCTCTTTAACAGCCAAATGCGTTTCGTTCAGCATCTCTCTATCTGTAGCCCTATTCTTTATTTTACACCTATTATGCAGTAATCTCTGTTTCTTTAGACGTCTTTCTACAGTAACTGGATACTACTGAGGTTCCCTCCCATTATGATCAAGTCTTCTCGGTAAATATCTATCTACTGCATAGTCAACTATTCTTTTAAACTTCAGCCATAGTTCCTCTACATGCTCCTGCCATGTGCTGGAAGTTTCAAGTTACTCATTGTGATATGATACTAATGATTTTTATCTGCTTTACTGAACATGTATATCTTTCTGCTTGCTTTAGTTGACCTTTGTACTTTGGTAGTCATTGTTACCACAACAGTTCTAAATAGGCTGTTTAGGTTTTTATACTGGTAACGCCACGTAGCGCTCTGTATGAAAATCACTGGCTGTGCTGTGTGCAGTCTGTGGCTGGTTTGCTCTGTTGTGGTTCATTACCTGTCTGCATGTCAAGAGTCAACACTGTCTTTCCATTGGAAGGACAACACTACTTCTTCAAGACTGCATGGAAATCCACTACTTCCGTGTGCATTTTTTTTTTTTTTTACTGCTCAGACTTTGACCAAAAAAAAAATCTGCTTTACTGAACATGTATATCTTTCTACTTGCTTTAGTTGACCTTTTTACTTTGGTAGTCATTGTTACCACAACAGTTCTAAATAGGCTGTTTAGGTTTTTATATTGGTAACGCCACGTAGCGCTCTGTATGAAAATCGCTGGCTGTGCTGTGTGCAGTCTGTGGCTCGTTTGCTCTGTTGTGGCCCATTACCTGTCTGCATGTCAAGAGTCAGCACTGTCTTTCCATTGGAAGGACAACACAACTTCTTCAAGACTGCATGGAAATCCATTACTTCCGTGTGCATTTTTTTTATTACTGCTCAGACTTTGACAAAAAAAAAACACTGTAATTTTACTGTGATGAATGATGAGGACTGTCTTTATGGACTGTGAGAAAATTTTAGCTTTTGACCAACATTGTATCGATAAGTGTGTGCATTTGATTTCTTTGTTATTGTAATTATGAAATTTTTTTTCAAATCTGTATTGGCCACTGCCCAAAACAGTTTGTAAAATTTTTTGTGGGGAGCATGGGGGCTATGTAAGTAGGCTGTTTAGGTTTTTACATTGGTAACGCCACGTACCGCTCTGTATGAAAATCACTGACTGTGCTGTGTGCAGTATGTGGCTGGTTTGCATTGTTGTTGGCTATTGTAGTGTTGGACAGTTGGCTGTTAACAGCGCGTACCGTTGCGCAGTTGGAGGTGAGCCGCCAGCAGTGGTGGATGTGGGGAGTGAGATGGCGGAGTTTTGGATAGATACAGTAAATTTGTAAGACTGGATATCATGAAATGATATATATATTATGACTTTTGAACACTATTAAGGTAAATACATTGTTTGTTCTCTATCAAAATCTTTCATTTGCTAACTATGCGTATCAGTAGTTAGTGCCTTCAGTAGTTTGGATCTTTTATTTAGCTGGCAGCAGTGACGATCGCTGTATTGCAGCAGCTTGAGTAACGAAGATTTTTGTGAGGTAAGTGATTTGTGAAAGGTATAGGTTAATGTTAGTCAGTGCCATTCTTTTGTAGGGATTATTGAAAGTCAGATTCCGTTGCGCTAAAAACATTGTGTGTCGGTTTAAGCACAGTCATGTATAATTTTTCTAAGGGGACGTTTCACATTGTCATGGTCACTGATACCACTTTCGACGTGGACATCCTGAAAGAGGTCTGGTCTATTTGTTGACATTACATCGTATATATTTCCAGCGTGAGCTGGGTGCCTAAATATCTGTTCTACGCAGTTTTCAGAGAAGGCATTTAGTAATGTTTCACAAGATGTCTTAGCACGCCCACCATTAACTAAACTGCAATTTCCCCAATTAATTGTTGGATGATTAAGGTCTCCACCGATGGTTGCAGTGTGATTGGGGAACATACGTACAAATTAACTAATATTTTCGCTAACGTTTTCGACTACATCATGAGACGAGTCCGGTGGTCGATAGAATTTTTTAAGAGGTGGAGCCCCTCCACGCCCACACCGGCATGATGGCCAACTAAAAGGTCTACTGCCATCTCTGCATAAGGGTTAGTTTTCACTAGAGTGAGGTGTCACAGGATGTGGGTACTCCGATGTTTGCGTACGTCTGGTTAAGGTTAACCATTAATACGCGCTCTCCTGGAGATAGATTGGGTCGGAGTCGAACGAAGGGTAGCGGTTTGAAGTGCCAAGGGAAGAAAATCTCTGTGATAATTAGGTCGGGTAGTAAGAGTGGTAGCGGATGTCTTGCTGCCTGCGATAGGTCATGCTAGGGTAGGCTTTGTTAGTAGTGGGTATCACGCATGTCGATACCTTTGACGTTGTGCGGTGCTGTTGCTCGGCGGCTGCCTCTGAGTGCCGGTGTTGAACTCGCGATCGGCGTCAGCAACCTGCAACAGTTAGGTTTATCATCGTTTTGCGTCCGATAGGTCATCTAAAATCATTGGAGGAAGTGTCAACAAAACGACTATTCACGTTGGTGTGTAGAATATATGAGTCTAGCGATATACCATCTGACTTTCGGAAAAGCATCATCCACACAATTCCGAAGACGGAAAGAGCTGACAAGTGCGAGAATTATCGCACAATCAGCTTAACAGCTCATGCATCGAAGCTGCTTACAATAATAATTTACAGAAGAATGGAAAAGAAAATTGAGAATGCGCTAGGTGACGATCAGTTTGGCTTTAGGAAAGGTAAAGGGACGAGAGAGGCAATTCTGACGTTACGGCTAATAAGGGAAGCAAGGCTAAGGAAAAATCAAGACACTTTCATAGGATTTGTCGACCTGGAAAAAGCGTTCGACAATATAAAATGGTGCAAGCTGTTCGAGATTCTGAAAAAAAGTAGGGGTAAGCTATAGGGAGAGACGGGTCATATACAATATGTACAACAACCAAGAGGGAATAATAAGAGTGGACGATCAAGAACGAAGTGCTCGTATTAAGAAGGGTGTAAGACAAGGCTGTAGCCTTTCGCCCCTACTCTTCAATCTGTACATCGAGGAAGCAATGATGGAAATAAAAGAAAGATTCAGGAGTGGAATTAAAATACAAGGTGAAAGGATATCAATGATACGATTCGCTGTGACATTGCTATCCTGAGTGAAAGTGAAGAAGAATTAAATGATCTGCTGAACGGAATGAACAGTCTAATGAGTACACAGTATGGTTTGAGAGTAAATCGGAGAAAGACGAAGGTAATGAGAAGTAGTAGAAATGAGAACAGCGAGAAACTTAACATCAGGATTGATGGTCACGAAGTCAATGAAGTTAAGGAATTCTGCTACCTAGGCAGTAAAATAACCAATGACGGACGGAGCAAGGAGGACATCAAAAACAGTCTCGCTATGGCAAAAAAGGCATTTCTGGCCAAGAGAAGTCTACTGATATCAAATACCGGCCTTAATTTGAGGAAGAAATTTCTGAGGAAGTACGTCTGGAGTACAGCATTGTATGGTAGTGAAACATGGACTGTGCGAAAACCGGAACAGAAGAGAATCGAAGCATTTGAGATGTGGTGCTATAGACGAATGTTGAAAATTAGGTGGACTGATAAGGTAAGGAATGAGGAGGTTCTACGCAGAATCGGAGAGGAAAGGAATATGTGGAAAACACTGATAAGGAGAAGGGGCAGGATGATAGGACATCTGCTAAGACATGAGGGAATGACTTCCATGGTAATAGAGGGAGCTGTAGAGGGCAAAAACTGTAGAGGAAGACAGAGACTGGAATACGTCAAGCAAATAATTGAGGACGTAGGTTGCAAGTGCTACTCTGAGATGAAGAGGTTAGCACAGGAAAGAAATTTGTGGCGGGCCGCATCAAACCAGTCAGTAGACTGATGACCAAAAAAAAAAAAAAAAAAAAAAAAAAAAGGTCAGTGTTGGCGATTTGTTTGTGCGTTAGTGGACGAGCTCGTCGGTTTCCCTGTTGTGGCCTGTTGGTCGGCTCTAATAGCAGCTGGTAATTTCCAGTCAACGTTGTTGATATGCAGGGGCTTGCCGACGTTTGTCGCTTGTTGGTGTATGTTAGCTTACCATAGGTGGTTATGACCCAGCTAGTAGTGCCTTTGGCCGCTTATGCTTCTACCTATGGTTGTGATATCTGGTGGGCGACAGAAGGATCCAGTTATCATTTTATATCAACCCCTGGTACTGAGCCTTGCCCAAACAATCTCACATACAACTTCAATTTATATCACGGTGGATTTGAGTTTCTTGTTTACTGCGACAGATACACCACCATCAGTTCCTATTTGTCTATCCCTTCGATATTCACCTAAATTTTCCTCAAATATCTCACTGCCATAAATTTCAGTTTTCAACCAGCTTCCTGTACCTAGTATTATATGAGCTTCACTGCTTTTCATGAGGCGAACGCTTAGGCAGTTCATCATTAGTATACTTTCACGTGCGGGAGGTACTTTTTCGCTCTTGCACTGATACTCCCTGGTTTCTTACAGCTATCGGTACCTGCATTGGATGGAGAGTCGCCTAATGTAACACACTACCACACCTGACCTGTTTAGGGTGACACTACAGTTCTCAACCCTACGACACAAATCCAGGAAGTCGCAGCCTAGCTTCTCTCACAGCCTTCTAAGTCTCTGGTTGAGTCCTTCCACTCGACTCAAAACCAAAACGCCTCGATCAGTTCTGGAGACAATGCTGAAAATTGACACCGTCGTTGAAACTCCATGCGTTAGCTTTCGCTAACCTCGGAGCCCAGACGAGAAGCACCATTGGTTCCAACGTGCGCCACAATTTTCAGTTGTGGCAGCCTCTTCCCTCAATGGCTGCTGGAATAGGCTCTTCAGCATGTAAGGCCCACATGCACACACACTGAGTGCACCAGGTGTCCTTTCCTGGCCCTTGCTGCCATTTCCCTAAGGTGTACCACCATTCGCCGTGTGTTTGAATTGCCGACGATTAACATACCCATACTCTTTTGCGTTTGCCTCCTCTTGATGCCAGACAAAACAGGTTTCCCCAAAACATGTGACGTGAGTCTCACTGGCTCACTTTCAGTTTCAGTGAAAGACAGTGCCTCAAATTTGCTGGTTAGCGGGATCGGTACATCCTGAGTCCTCCCTGGTCCCCATCCCTGGTCCCTGTACAGGAAACCTAAATGAAACCATCCCTTTCCTTGGGGCGCCGGAAACGACGTTTCGCAGTGCATTTAGCAACTGGACCACATTTATGCCCACCGTTGACACTGCTGAGACACCACCAATGATTCAACTCTTCTCTAAGGACATCATGAGACCAACCCCCCTGAATGTGACCGCACCACTTTGGAGGGCTGTGCGACCTCAGTTTTTGTTCTCGTACACAAGCTGGAACCACCAGGGACCTCTCAAAACGATTCGACAAAATATGAACCTGAAGTAGCAAAGGGTGTTTCCGCTTTTTCAGTCCTGTTTCACGCCCTCGTGTGGCGTGAACATGGATGAGAGCGACATTTATACACGCATGAATAAAATGGCAAACAACACACTCGGTGCACCCGGGTACCTTTGTTGAGCACTTTAAAAATGTACTTGTACATCTGTAATGATGTCCTAGGTGTCTGCAGGCGGGCCACGCTGCTGCTCTTGCGCCTGATGGCAGGCATGCGGAATAGCAGAGGCGTCGAAGAGGTTGCATACCTGCAAGCGCCTAGCATTTAATCACAGGTTCTCTTTGTATAGGCACATTTTTAAAGTGCTCAACAAAGGCGGACGGATGGCATCGAGGGTGTTATTGGGGGGGGGGGGGGGGGGGGAGAGGAATCTTAGAGAGACCTATTGCCGTTTCATTCGCTCGTGTGTCAATGCTGCACTCCATTCCCCAGCGCTGGCCGGATTGGCCGAGCGGTTCTAGGCGCTACAATCTGGAGCCGCGCGACCGCTACGGTCGCAGGTTCGAATCCTGCCTCGGGCGTGGATGTGTGTGAGGTCCTAAGGTTAGTTAGGTTTCAGTAGTTCAAAGTTCTACGGGACTGATGCCCTGAGAAGTTAAGTCCCATAGTGCTCAGAGCCATTTGAACCATTTGAACCATCCCCCTGCTCCTCCCCCCCCCCCCCCCGTCCCCCACCTCGTGATCTCGCCACAGGAGGGCACGAAAGACGAGGGCTGGGAAAACAAAAAACAGACACCCTTCGCTGCTTCGGATCACGTTCAACTTCCGTCGAACTGTTTTGAACGGTCCCTAATGGTTCCAACCAGTACACCACAGCATAAAGTTGGTCGCACTACACTCCAAAGAAATGTGATCAAGTTCAACGAGCTCGCAGACTACACAGTTTCCTTGGAAAAGGGTTGATTCGTCCGTGGCCTGTCATCAGTGTCAAAGACAATCAAAAACGTAGTCTTGTTGCTCATCGAACTACGAACTGTCATTTTTGAACACGAAATTTGTGGGAATCAACCCCCCCAAGGGAAGTGGTGGTTGCATTGACCCGCTTTATGCCACCCTCTAAACCCTTTTTAAGTCGATTCTGAGTGGCGGTGCAACTGAAATGTCTTCCTCTCCCACCCATAAGAAAACCGCGCGATTTCAACGCTGGGCGTCGTGGTTCTGACCTCCATCGCGGAAACGTCAAAAGAAGGGGTGAAATTTGGGTGTGACGACCTTGATATCCTGTGAAACGTCCACGTGGCATTGGGCAGAATTGTGGTAAAATATGACGCTAATGTGATGTGGTCGAACACGACTCAGTCGAGCTCAAAGTTTCTTCAGTGTTGTCACATATGCATCAGAATTTATGGTGGTTCAACTTGGTATGATGTCCACAAGCAAGAATCCTTCGGAAACAAAAAACACCGTAGCAATAACTTTTCCAGCAGAAGGTGTGGTTTCGAATTTTTTTTTCTTGGGTCAATTTGCATGATGCCACTCCATTGATTGCCTCTTCGTCTCTGGTGAAAAATGATGGAGCCATGCTTCATCACCTGTCACAATTCTTCCAAGAGATTCATCTCCACCATTCTCGTACTGTTCCAAAAGTTCGCTGGATACCGTTTTTCTTGTTTCTTTGTGAGCCACTATCAACATCGTGGTTCAAATGGTTCAAATGGCTCTGAGCACTATGGGACTTAACACCTTAGGTCAGCAGTCCCCTAGAACTTAGAACTACTTAAACCTAACTAACCTAAAGACATCACATACATCCATTCGCGAGGCAGGATTCGAACCTGCAAACGTAGCAGTCCCGCGGTTCCGGACTGCAGCGACTAGAACCGCACGGCCACCGCGGCCGGCTTCAACATCGTGGGAACCCACCTGGCACAAACCTTTTTTAACGCCAACACTTTCAGTATTTAGCAAACACTTCCTTCCCCTATCCCAACGTAGCGTTACAATTCGTTCACTGTGAGGCGTCTGTCAGCAGTCACCAATTCGTTAACTCTCTGCACATTGTCTGGAGTGTGTGCAGTACGAGGCCTGCCGCTGCGAGGACAATCCTCAATATTGCCGTGCCCACTTTCATCATGTAACCTGCTTGCCCACCGACTAACTGCACTGCGATCGACAGCAGCATCTCCATACACCTTTCTCAACCTCTTGTGGATGTTTCCCACTGTCTCGTTTTCACAGCACAGGAATTCTATGACAGCACGTTGCTTCTGACTAACGTCAAGTGTAGCAGCCATCTTGAAGACATGCTGTGAAGTGCACCACTCACGGGAACAGGTTGAACTAAGTTTGAAAACAAGCTGGAAGGATGTATCTACACACTGTAAAACTTTCACACATGCAGAATGAAAACTGTATTTTTACAAAAATAGTGTGCATTTCTTTTGGAGTGACCCTCGTAATAAAATAAGGGAAATCAGAGCTCACTATTCGAGAGTGGAGTATTAGAGAATTATTGTGAAGGCAGTTCAATGAACACCCTGCTAGGCACATAAATTTGATTTGCGGAGTAGACTGTAGTGCAGTTGTTGCTCATTTGCTTTGTTTTGTAAGCAACCGTCTATTTGTTAGTAAGCCAGTCAGTAAGGTTTCAGCTCTCAGCTGATACACATCTACAGAGTGGCAAGTTAGTTGTTTATCTTTTTCTGTATTTTCCATGTAGTACATTTATTAAATTTCATGCATGTTTATCTGTTTAAAAGGTTTAATCTCGCATTTTTGTAAGTGTAAATTCATTCAGTCTGTACAGCAATAGCTGCTCATTGAACAGCTATCTACATAGCTCATTAATGCATCAGCACCCATTGCTGAGACATCTGGAGGGTAGCCAGTTGCATATCTGGGATTGTCTGCTTTTATAGTTTACTTCTTCAGTTAGTCTTGCTAGGATGGCTAGGATGTGCGAATGTTGTGTGTGGATGCAGGAGGAGCTGGCCGCAGTTCACAAACAGCTGAATTTGCTTTTGGCTATGGTCAATCACCTTCAGGCTGCTGCCTCAGGGTGCAGCAGTGGCAGAGAATCAGGTACATCGCATGAGGCACCTCAGGTGTCACTTGTTTTGTCCATGGGCTCTGCTTTGGAGCCACCTCCCAGTGCAGCCGATGCGATGGATCTGACCTCACAGCAGGGTGAGTGGCAGGTGGTAATGTTTGTGTCACTGTGGCCACTCCTTCAGCAGGATCCGAGCAGGCACACAGGGGGGAGGCATTTACTAGTCATTGGGAGCTCGAATTTTATGTGTATTATGGAGCCCCTTATGCAGGTAGCATTCAGAGCAGGAAATAAAGTCAATGTGCACTCAGTGTGTCTGCCAGCAGAGGAGGGGGGGGGGGGGGGTAGAGCCTCATCCAAGATGTGGAGGCGGCCTTGTCTGTGGCTATCAAGAGTGCAGGGTGCATGTTGTGGCTCACCTTTGCACTATGATGCTTGTCTCATGGTGATCCTCAGTTCATATAGACAGCTGGCAGAGATGGTGAAGACTGCTGGCCTCATGTGTAGAGTGCAACTAGAGCTCACAATTTGCAGCATCCTTCCCCAAAGTTGATCGGTGTCCTTTGGTTTGGAGCCAAGTGGAGGGTCTCAACCAAAGGTTCATTGATGGTCTTGACTTCAGGTTTCTAGACCAGCGTTACTGTGTGGGGATTTGTAGGTCTCCCCTTGACAGATAAGGATTGCACTACACAAAGGAAGCAGCTACTCAGATTGCAGAGTTATTGTGAAATGCACATGAAAGTTTTTTATGCTTGGCACTAGTTTGAGGTGCTCTTAGGAATACTTGATGGTCGATAAGCAACAGGAGATGTCAGACAGTGTTCAGAAGAAAGACACTTTGACTGTCACAGTTTCATCAATAAACTGTCAAAGTCTTTGTATTAAAGTTCCTGAATTTACTGCCCTCCGAGAAAGTTCTTGCACTCAAATTATTCTTGGGACCAAGAGCTGGCTGAAATCCAAAGTGAAAAGCTCTGAGATATTTAGCGAGTCATGGAACGTATATCTGAAAGAAAGATTAGAGGCCAGAGGAAAGTGAGTGTTCATTGCAATTGACAAAAATATTGTCTTTGTTGAAGTCAATGTTGAATGTGACAATGAAGTCATAAGGTTGTGTATAACAAGTGTATGTGAAACAAAGTTCATATTTGGATGATTTTACCAGCCACCCAATTCTGCAGTGACAGTTCTAGACTCATTCAAAGAAAGTCTATGGTCAATAGGACATAAATACCCACATCATGCAATACTGATTGGAGGCGATTCTAACCTGCTGAGTATAGACTGAGATGTCTATCATTGCAGGATGTACAGACAGACAGTCATGTGAAATACTTTTAAACACATTTTCTGAAATTTATCTTGAGCAGCTAGCTCAGCAGCCCACACAGAATGGAAATATCTTAAACCTTGCAGCTACAAATAGGGAGGACCTTATCAACAACAGGGATTAGCTATCATGATGTCATTATAGCAATTATGATTATGGAAGTTAATAAATTAGTCAAGAAGGCTAGGAGAGTGTTTCTGCTAGATAGGGTAGATAAGCAGTTGTTAACACCTCACTTACACAATGAATTGACTTCACTTATTTCCAGCAAGGTGGATGTAGAGGAACTATGTGCAAAGTTTAAGCAGATTGTAAATCATGGTCTGGAGTGTTATATGCCTAGCAAGTGGATGATGGATGGAAAAAACCCACAATGGTTTAGTAGCAAAATTTGGCATGTGCCAAGGAAGCAGAGACTGTTGCACTCTTGGTTCAAAAAGTAACACATAAATGACAACAAGCAAAGGTTAGTAGAGATTTGTTTGTCTGTGAAAAGATCTATGCAAGAAGCATACAACTACTACCACCCTCACACCTTAGCAAAATGTCTGGCAGAGAACCCGAGAAAATTCTGGTCACATGAAAAATTATGATTCTAAGGCTTTCATTCAGCCCCTTGTTGATCAGTCTTGCGTGGTAGTTGAAGATAGCAAAACAAAAGCTGTAGTTTTAAATTTCACATTTAAGAAATCATTCACACAGACAATTGTACAAACATACCGTCATTTGACAGTTGGACAGACTCCTGTATGGATGAAATAGTAACAATCATACCTGGTGTAGAGAAACATCTGAGGGATTTGAAAGCAAATAAATCTCCAGGTCAGAATGGAATCCTAGTTTTATTTTACAAAGAGTAATCTACACCATTGGCCCTTTACCTATCTTTCATTGATCAAGAGTCTCTCACCCAGTGCAAAGTCCCAAGCAACTGGAAAAAACTGCAGATGATTTCCATATATAAGAAAGGTAAAAGAACAGACCCACAAAATTACAGACCAATATCTCTAACCTCTGTTTGCTGCAGAATCCTTGAACATATTCTCAGTTCAAATAAAAAATAAAAAATAAACTTTCTTGAGACTGAAAAGTTTGTCCACGCATCAACATGGTTTTAGAAAGCATGAAAGCATTACTCATGCAAAATTCAGATTGCTCTTTTCTCATATGATGTGTTGAGAACTATGGATGAAGGGCAATAGGCAGATTCCATATTTCTAAATTTCCCAAAGCATTTGACAATGTGCCCCACTGCAGGCTGTTAATGAATGTACAGGCATATGGAATAACTTCACAGATATGTGAGTGGCTTGAAGATTTCTCAAATAATAGAACCCAGCATGTTGTCCTCAATGGAAAGTGTCCATCAGAGACAAGGGTATTGTCTGCAGTGCTGCAGGGAAGTGTGGTAGGACCACTGTTGTTCTCTACGTACATAAATGACAGGGTGGGCAGCAATCTGTGTTTGTTCACTGGTGTATGCTAACGTGTTAAAGTTGAGTGACTGAAGGAAGATACAAGACAACTTAGACAAAATAGCCGGTTGGTGTGATGAATGGCAGCTAGTCCTAGATGTGGAAAAATATAAGTTAATGCTGATGGGTAGGAAGATCAAATCTGTAATGTTCAGATACTGTCTTACTAGTGTCCTGCTTGGCACAGTCAAATCATTTAAATATCTGGGCATAACGTTGCAAAGCAGTATGAAATGGAACGAGCATGTGAGAACTATGACAAGGAAGGTGAATGGTTCTCTTAACTTGTCATTGCAGTCCTTAAATGAAAATCACATTGACAGCAATGGAATCCCTCTGTAGCCAGCCACAAATGCCCATTCTGTAAATTTTCTGAATAGTGTTTCACAAAAAGAATGTTGTCCTCCCTGCCATGATTCCCATTTGAGTTCAAGAAGTATCTTTATCATACTTGATTTGAGGTATTACATATCATTCTAGCAGCTGCAGTACAATTCAAAAAAGAAGGCTGACACTGCTCCCATAACACATCTGTCATGGAGGGCAGGCAATACACGGGGGGCTTGGAAATCATTTATTTGCTTCTGATGTATACACTACGCAAACCAGGTTAATAAAGCAAGTCAATACTGCTCCAACACAACAGGCCTGTGATGCAGGGAAATCTATGTGTTGGGACCCAGCAGATGGTTTCTTGCCCTTAACATGAAGGCAGGGCTGCAAAGCAGGTTGATTTGGCAGGTCAATACTGTTTCCATACAACATGCCCATCATGCAGGGCAGTCTATACACCAGGGGCAGAAAAAACACATTTTTACTCCCCTTTTGGAGCTAGGAGGTTATGAACCCCACAGAGCTGGTCTTTGTGTCATCTGCTGTTGTTGTGCAAGATGTGAATGAAATTGATCTAGATGTTTGAGAGGAGATCCCAGACATACACATGTACAGACTGCATTTTATAGATGATAAATAAATCATCTGCAGCAGGATACTGCATTCTGCTGCTGAAAATTGGTAAAAGTTGATATAAAAGATTCATATTACATGACAATTATGAATAAAGGGACATTTTCTTAATTAAAGGTTTATTGAAGATTATTGCAATTGTCATTAGCAACTGAGTCAATAACAGACCATTATGAGATATTGAGTAAGTAATTAAACTCGTGGAAGATAAATTTATTGAGGAATTACTTGTCAATGAATAATATTTAAGTTAATCGACAAAAATTGCATCTCAGAAGAATTTGTAAAGCCCACAAGTCAGAAGATAAGTGGCTGAAAGTATAAAGAACTATAAGCAGTATCATCATGCACAGCTTCATCATGCCACAGTGATTACTGTATTCTACACCAGTTGCTTACCACCAAACAGCAGCCTTGGTTCACAGAGTACAGCAATCTGGTTCCCTGTCAGAGCTTGATCCTGCAAGACATGCAAGCAACTCTGGTAAGCTGTACTGAAGCCAAATTTAATTTGTTTGTCTGTTTTGGCTGTGGTGAGCGTTGTAGGGTAGTTAAAGTGCAGTTTGTATATAGAGGACTTTTTATGGAGTTACCTCCGGCAGTGTGATAGTTATTACATTCAGATCCTTTGTTAGTCATTCAGCATTTGTACATGCAATAGACTTTGTCAGTACATTTCCTTATTAATATCACAAAATAAAAATTTACAGTGTTGTATCTGGCATTTCTAAAACTTCTCCTAAGTTGTGCAGTGTCTCCATGATTTGACTGACATGCTTAGCAGGAGAAGATCAATTTAAAATTAAACATTATTTTAACAGTAAACCTGTTCTGCTTAGGAAGATGGAGGAGGCATTGAAGGCTCTTGCTGATTTAAATACTAAGTTAGAACAGACAAATAACAGACTAGATACTAGTAAATGCAAATATAGATTCTTAAGGTGTTAGTCTGGATACTATGAATGCATGTATAAACACCCAAAGTGTTTCAAAAAAGTGATTTCTGAAATAATTACTGAGATGTTCACTGAATTAAATAATGAGATAGCACAAGTAATAACTTAAAAATAGAATTCAAAGCTGATTTACAGGCTCCAGGTGATGACTTAAAAGCTGAATTACAAGCAGTTAAGCAGATATTAGATGAATATGTAAATGATTCCCGTGAAGAAAAGTTAGAAATAATAATATATCTGCATGAGAAAATATCATTTTAAATATAACAATAGAGTTACATTTTGGCGTATTTGTACTGTCTGATTTCATTACAGATGTACAGCAAGCATATTGTGTTGAACTTAGCAGTGAGTTTAAAGCAACTTCAGACACTAATATTTCAAACAAAAGTGGCAATTTAAGCAAATTAGAAATTTTATGTCCCACTTTTACGAACTTGGATGTATGTACTAATGATTTACCTGAGCAAGAGGTTCCACAAAATGTTGAGTTAACAGCAACACACCTCATTTGTTAGATGATGTATGTAGTAAATCTATTTGGGAAAGGTTATTTAATTTTAATGCAAAGCTTCAGCTCAACTGGTGGAACATAAGCTGAAGTGCCAAAGAAACTGGTATAGGCTTGCGTATTCAAATACAGAGATATGTAAACAGGTAGAATATAGCGCTGCAGTCAGCAATGCCTATATAGGACAACAAGTGCCTGGCACAGTTGTTAGATCAGTTACTGCTGCTACAATGGCAGGTTATCCAGATTTAAGTGAGTTTGAACATGGTGTTATAGTTGGCATATGAGCAATGGGACACAGCATCTCTGAGGAATTGTTGAAGTGGAGATTTTCCCATATGACCATTTCACGAATGTACCATGAATATCAGGAATCCAGTAAAACATCAAATCTCTGACATCACTGTGTCTGGAAAAAGATCTTGTAAGAATGGGACCAAGAACAACTGAAGAGAATCTTTCAACATAACAGAAGTGCAACCCTTCTTCAAATTGCTGCAGAGTTCAGTGCTAGGCCATCAACAAGTGTCAGCATGAGAACCATTCAATGAAAAATCATCAATATAGGCTTTCAGAGCCAAAGGTCCACTCATGTACACTTGAGCGCATGGCACAAAGTTTTACACCTCGCCTACGCCCGTCAACACTGACATTGGACAGCTGATGACTGGAAACATGTCGCCTGGTTGGATGAGTCTTGTTTCGAATTGTATCAAGTGGATGGACATGTACAGGTATGTAGACAACCTCATGAATCCATGTATCCTGTATGTCAGCAGGGGGCTGTTGAAGCTGGTGGAGGCTCTGTAATGGTGTGAGGCATGTGCATTTGGAGTGGTATGGGACCCCTGATACATCTAGATAAGACTCTGACAGGTGACACATATGTAAGCATCCTGTCTGATCAACCTGTGTCCATTCATGTCCATTGTGCATTCCAACAGACTTGGACAATGCCAGTAGGACAGTGTGAAATCCCACATGTCCAGAATTGCTGCAGAGATGTTCCAGGAACACTCTTCTGAGTTTAAACACTTCTGCTGGCCACCAAACTCCCCAAACATGAATAATATTGAGTATATCTGGGATTCCTTGTAGCGTGCTGTTTGGAAGAGATCTCCACCACCTTGTACTCTTATGGATTTATGGACAGTCCTGCAGGATTCATGGTCTTAGTTCCCTCAAGCACTACTTCAGACATTAGTTGAGTTCATGTCACATCAGGTTGCAACACCTCTACATGCTTGTGGGGCCCTATATGATATTAGGCAGGTGTGCCAATTCTTTGATTCTTCAGTGCATTACATTTAGTTGATTCTGTCAATAATATAGAAATAACTGAAAAGATTTTGGTAAACCATCATCTTATTTTTATGTGATAGTGTATTCTAAAGATATAGTTTTAACGTTAAGTATGGAAATTATTTATGGAATGGACAGAGTGAGGTTTGACTGTAAATTCAAGTTTAAACAGTATGTTACATCACATGATGACTAAGTATTTATGAAAAATTAAAAAGAGATGAGAAGGAAGATTTGAAGTAGAATGTAGTTGACATCCCACCTGTATCAACCAAATTGAGTTACCTGGTTTGACTGGTGTATCAAGAAGTGCATCTTGGGATGCATTTTTCAATGCAACTAGCACAAAGTTGTAGTTACACTCCATGTGTCATCAGATATTCACATTCTTTGTGAATTTTGCAGAGTGATAGCCACAAGGGCCCAAGCTGAGTGTTATATTCCTTCATTTTTCACTTTTTTCATAATGATCATTCCTTTGTTTCCTATCCTGTCTGCTTTAATCATATTTCCTTTTATGTCCCTATCATCTGTGGTGGATCCATGCTATACTTGTAGATACTTCAATTTCAATGGAGAGATGGCTTTTTTCTTGCAGATTTTACTCAGTGTCTTTGACTACAAATTATCCATTTATTTTGTTTGAATATATGCTATTTGTGATGGATTGGGGTAATGTGTTTTGATGGTTACATTTTTTTTAAAGACTTCAACGACTGTTCTGGAAATAAAACATGAGATGATGCATGGCTGCCAGTTATTACTGATGGTCCAAAACTGTTATGGATTACAGAGTTATGGGAAGTTACTAAAAAATTAAGGAAATAGACAGTCTAAAATTTGATGATTTAAAAAATCTGAAAAGGTACTGATTACTTTGCAGTAATTGTATTCTATTAATTCCAGATATTGTGATGTACAAGGTTGAGCACATTCAGAATCCCCATCAGAAGTAATCTTGTACTCTGTCGGTGGTTCAGGTATTGGCAATCCTTCCCCATGTAGAACTGGACGTATAGCAGATAGAATGTTAGGATAGATCGCTGTCCACTTCTTCTTCTTCTTCTTCTTCTTAGATATTCCCATCTTGATAGGAGGAACCATACAAAAGTAGCAGTCACTGACATGGTTAGTTGGCTCATGCCAGATCAAGGGCACTGCAAAGGGCATTGAACGTCCTTTCCCATGCATCCAGTTCCTGAGGTTGCTGACACAAGTGTTGCAAATCACATATGAAGCCCAGGGTTCATCCTGATCACATAATATGCACCCAAAATAACAACTGTAAGCTTTTTAATCAATGGAGTTATTTGCTTTTTGTGAAGCAAATGTCACTTCTCCACTTACAAAGCAAAATGTGTCAGCACACATACTGACGCATCAAGGGATCATCAATTTAGTACTGAAGGGAAGTGTGGAGAATAAAAATCATAGATGGAGACCAAGAGATGAATACAGTAAGCACATTCAGAAGGATGTAGATTGCAGTAGTTATTCAGAGATGAAGAGGCTTCCACAGGCTTGATTAGCATGGAGAGCTGCATCAAACCAGTCTCTGTACTGAAGACCATAACAACAACAACAACATAAAATATTATATAACTTTTAGTGTCTAGGTATCTGCTGTAAGGATGAGGAAGAGCACACATAATGTACTTATACAAGAAGATAACCTAATATTGATGGTACATGACAAAATTCAAAGCAAGGCAAAAATTTCTGAAATGTTCAGAGAGTCTCATTATTGATACAAGCAGTCAAAATATGTGTATATGATGTTGCATTAAGGCTAAAATAGATTCAAGCTGCAAATCAATAAAGAAACTGACATCACATTTTGCATTATGCAGAGATAACATAATAAAAAAATTATGGAAGAATTCTGTTGTATGTCATACTGAACATGTAATTATATCTAAAAACAAAGATGATGAGACTTACCAAACAAAAGCACTGGCAGGTCGATAGACACACAAACAAACACAAACATACACACAAAATTCAACATACACACAAAAATTACATATCATTCTAGCATCTGCAGTACAATTCAATAAAGAAGGCTGACACTGCTCCCACAACACATCTGTCATGGAGGGCAGGCAATACACCGGGGGCTTGGAAATCATTTATTTGCTTCTGATGTATACACCACGCAAACCAGGTTAATAAAGCAAGTCGATACTGCTCCAACACAACAGGCCTGTGATGCAAGGAAATCTATGTGTTGGGACCCAGCCGATGGTTTCTTGCCCTTAACATGAAGGCAGGATGTCTGCTTGTGTCTGTGTATGTGCGGATGGATATGTGTGTGTGTGCGAGTGTATACCTGTCCTTTTTTCCCCCTAAGGTAAGTCTTTCCGCTCCCGGGATTGGAATGACTCCTTACCCTCTCCCTTAAAACCCACATCCTTTCGTCTTTCCCTCTCCTTCCCTCTTTCCTGACGAAGCAACCATTTGTTGCGAAAGCTTGAATTTTGTGTGTATGTTTGTGTTTGTTTGTGTGTCTATCGACCTGCCAGCACTTTTGTTTGGTAAGTCTCATCATCTTTGTTTTTAGATATATTTTTCACATGTGGAATGTTTCCCTCTATTATATTCTGAACATGTAATTGTTACAATTAAGCAAATACAACTTGCACACATGACTATATTCTCAAACAACTGAAACCATACTCTGGTAATGTGATGTGTAACCTTTCCATCCACCCAGCCAGTGAATGATGGTCACAATAGTTGATTCATATAATAATACTAGTCAACAGCCATTTTGCATCTGCGATGTGGTACATCAACCAGTACATCTACATCTACATCTACATTTATACTCCGCAAGCCACCCAACGGTGTGTGGCGGAGGGCACTTTACGTGCCACTGTCATTACCTCCCTTTCCTGTTCCAGTCACGTATGGTTCGCGGGAAGAACGACTGTCTGAAAGCCTCTGTGCGCGCTCTAATCTCTCTAATTTTACATTCGTGATCTCCTCGGGAGGTATAAGTAGGGGGAAGTATTTTGGTGTGTATAATCCGAATATACCTATCAAAATGTTTTAACGCATACCATTTTTGAGTTTTTAAAGCTTTTTTTTAATTTTTCATATTCAGTATTTCACTTTTTGCTGTTCTTCTGTTTTGATGTTTAAATGTTTGTTTTTGATTTGCAGAGGAGAGCTAGAAGATCTACAAATCGTCAGTAAATGATTGGTGTGGTAATCCAGTGGTGTGGAAGAGATCCTCAGTGAGTGTTTCCTGTGAAAGATATTTCAAACTTTTTGTGTTTAAAACTTAACTAAGAAAAATGGCAACTAGTAAATCTCATTGCTGTCTAAACCACCCCAACAACTTTTGTTATGTGTGTGGGAAATTAACTCCAAAGAAAACAAATCACTGATTTAGAAGGCATATAAATTGTATTCTGATTGTCCTATTGGTGATCAAGATAAAAATTTGCATTCAAGCAAAATTAGACATAAAGTACAGTATTCAAATGTATCTTCAGTGCATTTGCCTCTTACCCCATGACGAGGGGTTGCCTGTTCCTGTCTGTAACTTGAAAGCCACGGACCCAGACACCATGTCAAGTGAATCAGAAAGTACTGAACCTATAGAAGAGAACTGTCCTCAATATCATGACATTTCACATCAGTTCTTCAATCAAAAGGAATTCAAAGATTTTTTTGTGATCTAAAACTTTTGAAACAGCAAGCTGAACACTGGGGGTGGAGACTGCAACATCGGAACCTTCTAGCTCCAGGGACAAAAATTTCCTGTTTCATATCAAGAGGTGCTTCCTTCACTCAATATTTTGATATGCCGAATTCAATGTGTGTATGCAGAGATGTCAATGGTCTGATGATGCAGTTAGGTGTGCAATATAATCCACAGGATTGACAACTATTCAGTGACTCCAGTAAAACCAGCTTGATACCAGTACTACTGCATAATGGCAATGAATTTCCATTGGTACCTTTGGCTTACACAGTTGACATGAAAAAAACTTATGAAATCATGACTTTGCTGACATTGCTGCTAGAGGCAATCAAATATCAGGATCATGAATGGCAGCTTTACTGTGATTTAAAAGTTGTTGCACTCCTTACAGGCTGGATTCATGAAATACTGCTGCTTTTTGTGCCTTTGGGACATCTGTGACACCAAGAACCACTATACAGTCAAGGAATGGCCTATAAGGAAGTCATATGTTCGTTTAAACATAAATGTGAACAATACCCCATTGGTTGAGCCCACTAAAATCATTTTGCCTCCCCTTCAAATCAAGTTGGGCCTTATCAAGAACTTTGTAAAGCTCTGGATAAAGAAGGTGAGGCCTTCAATCACTTAAAGGAAAAGTTTCCCAAATTAAGTGAGGCAACGCTGAAAGAGGGTATATTTGTCGGACCACAAATAAGAAAATTTCGGAAAGATCCAACCTTTGATACCTAACTCACAGATATCCAATTATTTGCTTGGTCTCCTTTTAAAGCAATTGTGTAGGGCTTTTTGGGTAACAGAAAAGACAAAAACTATGTTACCATTGTGAATGATCTGTTGAACAACTATAACGACATGGGGGTGTAGAATGTCACTTAAAATTCATTTTTTACATTCTCACCTAGATTTCTTCCTGGAGAAAGCAATGAGCATGGTGAACGCTTTCACCAAGACATTCTTACCATGGAACACCATTAATAAGGCCATTGGAACCTTTCAGCGATGGGTGACTACTACTGTGGTCTTGTTAGAGAGAGTGATGAAATGGCAAACAAAAGAAGAGCTCCGTCATTGCATTTTTCAAAAACCAAAGATGATTAAAGGTGAAAATATGTTCTGAACTAATTTGAACCTTTTATTGGCATCATGCCCATATATACATAAAAATAGTATTGATTTCAAATGTTATGAATATGTATTTTTGTTCGACTTCATTGTGTCAATTTTCATTATCACAATTTTTTATTCTGCTGTGTATCTAGGAAATGTGGTGTCATAGAAAAAAACTGAATTTATCAATGTATTCAGCACCCCAAAATTAGGTAAATCCACTCATTTACAAACCAGATGCAGACAAAATGTTTAAATTTGTTAACTAATGTAATTTAGTGTTTAAAAATAGGAAGGTGTTTGGAGATATTTGTTATCTATTTCTCGTGTGTTGCATGTACATATAGATTTCTTGTGCCTTCAAGGAGGGACTTTGGTCACATTATTACCTAAGTTGCACCACTTACATGGGCTTTGTGTTTTCTTCTTGAGTCAGCGTCCTAGTTTGAAGGAGCACAGTGAACCACTGAGTTAAAGCACACACTGTAATAATGTGGCATGATGTACTTGCAAGACAGCAGAAGATACTGAAATGTCATTAATACCATTCTTATGTCAGAATTTAAGATATTTACATATCTTGTTCCCTGTAGTGTCAAGTAATGGAAGAGGAGAAGCCATTGTAGCTTGAGAGAGGATATGCATGATGCTCATCACAGAAGAAATGCTTTGTATTCATTTATCAAAGATTAGTATTTGTTGAACAGCAACTGTAATGAACCCCATCAGATTTGCACCATAACAGTCTGAAGAAAATTTCATTTTTAGGTGTAGTCACTCAGAGTTGAGACAAGCCAACAAAATCTGACTGGAACACACATCTGTATTCATGTATTATCTACAGCAGAACATTGATTGAACCCACAGGTAATAAATTTAGCAGCACACCTGTGAATTGTGTTGATGTTTTTCTTTAGTCCAACTTGGAGTGGATCCCAAATAATCTAGCAATACTCAAGAATGGGTCACATTAGTGTTCTGTACATGGTCTCCTCTATATATGAACTTCTAGAATTCTCACAATGAACTCAAATCAACCATTTGTCTTATCTACTACCAACTTTAAGTGCTCATTACATTGTATACTGCTTTGCAGCATTACACCTAGATATTAAAATGACATGACTGTGTCAAGCAGTATGCCACTAACACTGTTTTTGAATGTTACAGGATTGTTTATTCTGTTCATCAAGTCATCATGACTCTCCTACAGTCATTCAAAGCTCACACTTTCCTATACACTCTAGCATCATCAGCAAACTATCACAGATAGCAACTCACACTGTCTGTCAGAAGATATACGTATCTAGAGAAAAAGAGTGGTTCAGTCATATTTCTGTGGGGCAGACCTGATGATATCTTTGTCCCTGATGAACACATGCTGACTAGGACACTGTAGTAGTTGCACATTCACATTAGCTGCATAAAAAATACCTGCTGCGAGGTGGTGCCACAGTCACAGTGACATACCATTTACCATTAAAAATAACTTTGATATGATATTTAAGCACTTTTATTATCAGTATTTGTTTTATTTAAAGTATGCAAGTAAAATTTCTTGATTTTAACACTTTTTTAAATTCTTACCAGCTGGCCAGTGTGGCCGTGGTGTTCTAGGCACTTCAGTCTGGAACCGCGTGACCGCTACGGTCGCAGGTTCGAATCCTGCCTCGGGCATGGATGTGTGAGATGTCCTTAGGTTAGTTAGGTTTAAGCAGTTCTAAGTTCTAGGGGACTGATGACCACAGATGTTAAGTCCCATAGCGCTCAGAGCCATTTGAACCATTTTTGAATTCTTACCATCTGATAAATAATGTTGGTCTGCAGTCCTGAGACTGGTTTGATGCAGCTCTCCATGCTACTCTATCCTGTGCAAGCTTCGTCATCTCCCAGTACCTACTGCAACCTACATCCTTCTGAATCTGCTTAGTGTATTCATCTCTTGGTTTCCCTCTACGATTTTTACCCTCCACGCTGCCCTCCAATACTAAATTGGTGATCCCTTGATGCCTCAGAACATGTCCTACCAACCGATCCCTTCTTCTGGTCAAGTTGTGCCACAAACTTCTCTTCTCCTCAATCCTATTCAATACTTCCTCATTAGTTTTGTGATCCACCCATCTAATCTTCAGCATTCTTCTGTAGCATCACATTTCAAAAGCTTCTATTCTCTTCTTGTCCAAACTATTTATCGTCCATGTTTCACTTCCATACATGGTTACACTCCATACAAATACTTTCAGAAACGACTTCCTGACACTTAAATCTATACTCGATGTTAACATTCCTTGCCATTGCCAGTCTACATTTTATATCCTCTCTACTTCGACCATCATCAGTTATTTTGCTCCCCAGATAAGAAAACTCCTTTACTACTTTAAGTGTCTCATTTCCTAATCTAATTCCCTCAGCATCACTCGACTTAATTCGACTACATTCCATTATCCTCATTTTGCTTTTGTTGATGTTCATCTTATATCCTCCTTTCAAGACACTATCCATTCCATTCAACTGCTCTTCCAAGTCTTTTGCTGTCTCTGACAGAATTACAATGTCATCGGCGAACCTCAAAGTTTTTATTTCTTCTCCATGGATTTTAATACCTACTCCGAATTTTTCTTTTGTTTCCTTCACTGCTTGTTCAATATACAGATTGAATAACATCGGGGAGAGACTACAACCCTGTCTCAGTCCCTTCCCAAATACTGATAAATAATATTGGTTCCATTTTATGTACATCCCCCCCATGACCCATGGACCTTGCTGTTGGTGGGGAGGTATGCATGCCTCAACGATACAGATAGCCGTACTGTAGGTGCAACCACAACAGAGGGGTATCTGTTGAGAGGCCAGACAAATGTGTGGTTCCTGAAGAGGGGCAGCAGCCTTTTCAGTAGTTGCAGGGGCAACAGTCTGGATGATTGACTGATCTGGTCTTGTAACACTAACCAAAATGGCCTTGCTGTTCTGGTACTGCGAACGGCTGAAAGCAAGGAGAAACTACAGCCATAATTTTTCCCGAGGACATGCAGCTTTACTGTATGATTAAATGATGATGGTGTCCTCTTGGGTAAAATATTCCGGAGGTAAAATAGTCCCCCATTTGGATGTCCGGGCAGTAACTACTCAAGAGGACGTCGTTATCAGGAGAAAGAAAACTGGCATTCTACGGATCGGAGCATGGAATGTCAGATCCCTTAATCGGGCAGGTAGGTTAGAAAATTTAAAAAGGGAAATGGATAAGTTAAAGTTAGATATAGTGGGAATTAGTGAAGTTCGGTGGCAGGAGGAACAAGACTTTTGGTCAGGTGAATACAGGGTTTTAAATATAAAATCAAATAGGGGTAATGCTGGAGTAGGTTTAATAATGAATAAGAAAATAGGGGTATGGGTAAGCTACTACAAACAGCATAGTGAATGCATTATTGTGGCCAAGATAGACACGAAGCCCATGCCTACTACAGTAGTACAAGTTTATATGCCAACTAGCTCTGCAGATGACGAAGAAATTGATGAAATGTATGATGAGATAAAAGAAATTATTCAGGTAGTGAAGGGAGATGAAAATTTAATAGTCATGGGTGATTGGAATTCGATAGTAGGAAAAGGGAGAGAAGGAAACATAGTAGGTGAATATGGATTGGGGCTAAGAAATGAAAGAGGAAGCCGCTTGGTAGAATTTTGCGCAGACCATAACTTAATCATAGCTAACGCTTGGTTCAAGAATCATGAAAGAAGGTTGTATACATGGAAGAACCCTGGAGATACTAAAAGCTATCAGATAGATTATATAATGGTAAGACAGAGATTTAGGAACCATGTTTTAAATTGTAAGACATTTCCAGGGGCAGATGTGGACTCTGACCACAATTTATTGGTTATGAACTGTAGATTACAACTGAAGAAACTGCAAAAAGGTGGGAATTTAAGGAGATGGGACCTGGATAACCTGAAAGAACCAGAGGTTGTACAGAGTTTCAGGGAGAGCATAAGGGAACAATTGACAGAAATGGGAGAAAGAAATACAGTAGAAGAAGAATGGGTAGCTTTGAGGGATGAAATAGTGAAGGCAGCAGAGGATCAAATAGGTAAAAAGACGAGGGCTGGTAGAAACCCTTGGGTAACAATAGAAATATTGAATTTAATTGATGAAAGGAGAAAATATAAAAATGCAGTAAATGAAGCAGGCAAAAGAGAATACAAACGTCTCAAAAATGAGATCGACAGGAAGTGCAAAATCGCTAAGCAGGGATGGCTAGAGGACAAATGTAAGGATGTAGAGGCTTATCTCACTAGGGGTAAGATAGATACTGCCTACAGAAAAGTTAAAGAGGCCTTTGGAGATAAGAGAACCACTTGCATGAACATCAAGAGCTCAGATGGAAACCCAGTTCTAAGCAAAGAAGGGAAAGCAGAAAGGTGGAAGGAGTATATAGAGGCTCTATACAAGGGCGATGTACTTGAGGATAATATTATGGAAATGGAAGAGGATGTAGATGAAGATGAAATGGGAGATATGATACTGCGTGAAGAGTTTGACAGAGCACTGAAAGACCTGAGTCGAAACAAGGCCCCGGGAGTAGACAACATTCCATTAGAATTAATGACAGCCTTGGGAGAACCAGTCCTGACAAAACTCTACCATCTGGTGAGCAAGATGTATGAGACAGGCGAAATACCCTCAGACTTCAAGAAGAATATAATAATTCCAGTCCCAAAGAAAGCAGATGTTGACAGATGTGAAAATTACCAAACTATCAGTTTAATAAGTCACAGCTGCAAAATACTAACGCAAATTCTATACAAACAAATGGAAAAACTGATAGAAGCCAGCCTCAGAGAAGATCAGTTTGGATTCCATAGAAATGTTGGAACACATGAGGCAATACTGTCCTTACGACTTATCTTAGAAGATAGATTAAGGAAAAGAAAACCTACGTTTCTAGCATTTGTAGAATTAGAGAAAGCTTTTGACAATGTTGATTGGAATACTCTCTTTCAAATTTTGAAGGTGGCAGGGGTAAAATATAGGGAGCAAAAGGCTATTTACAATTTGTATAGTAACCAAATGGCAGTTATAAGAGTTGAGGGGCACGAAAGGGAAGCAGTGGTTGGGAAGGGAGTGAGACAGCGTTGTAGCCTCTCCCTGATGTTATTCAATCTGTATATTGAGCAAGCAGTAAAGGAAACAAAAGAAAAATTTGGAGTAGGTATTAAAATCCATGGAGAAGAAATAAAAATTTTGAGGTTCGCTGATGACATTATAATTCTGTCAGAGACAGCAAAGGACTTGGAAGAGCAGTTGAACAGAATGGACAGTGTCTTGAAAGGAGGATATAAGATGAACATCAACAAAAGAGCTTTCAAAATGTGGTGCTACAGACGAATGCTGAAGATTAGATGGGTAGATCACATAACTAATGAGGAGGTATTGAATAGAATTGCGGAGAAGAGGAATTTGTGGCACAACTTGACAAGAAGATGGGACCGGTTGATAGGACATGTTTTGAGGTATCAAGGGATGACAAATTTAGCATTGGAGGGTAAAAATCATAGAGGGAGACCAAGAGATGAATACACTAAACAGATTCAGAAGGATGTAGGTTGCAGTAGGTACTGGGAGATGAAGAAGCTTGCACAGGATAGGGTTGTGTGGAGAGCTGTATCAAACCAGTCTCAGGACTGAAGACCACAATGACAACATTTATGTACATTTTGTAGATATCTCAAGATTTTTATGAGTGTTATCATGACATTAATAATTATGTCTATTTTTATTCCGTGTAATTTCGTAGGAAAGATCTAATAGATAGTAAATGCTTTTGTGTTAATGGGCATCACTCACCAAAAGCAGAAACATTGGGGTGTCAACCAACAAGCACACACATGCATCCTTTTGGAGTAATCCTTTTTTGAGCCAGATCACAAATACACACACACACACACACACACACACACACACACACACACACACTTACATATACATATACGTGTAGTTATACACCTCCATGGTGCCAGCTGGATGCACATTTATTATCGTTTGCCCAGCTGCCACCATGTAGGGGCATAGGTGTGTGTATGCATGGATGTGTATGTGTGTGCAAGAGTGTATTTTCTCTGTCCATTTGTGGTTCAGCTCAAAATAGGATTGTTCTCTTCAATGTTGGAAATCACTGACATGCCTGCATTATTATAGACAAAAATTCTTAGTGAAGATGGCCACATCCATATTATTACTGGCCTGGCAGTTGTCAATATGGCATTGTGTCCATAGTATTATAAGTGTAGCACTCTTTCCAACATTGAAGACAGCGTAATATTGCGAGTGTGGAGCTCAAAGTGTTAAAAACATTAGTTGGGCAATATAACTCAACTTGAAATTCAGATACAATACAGACAGCCAAAAACAGTAAACATCACCAAAAGCCAAAAGTCAATAGCAACACACAGTCCATTACCCCTTTCTCACAAACACTGTTTTCCCCCGTGGCATATCTTACAGGGGACTCATAACGAAAATGATTTGTTGCCATCACTATAAGAGAGAGACTGAATCACAATTTTTCAAATCAAGTATCATGTCTGATTGACTAACACAAATTATCATGACATATCCTCTACATGTATCCATCAGATTACTTCTCAGAAAAAAAATCTTCAAACTCATGCTAACACCACATACATGGAACTGGATGTAGTCTCCACTTACTCTTGAATTTTGTAAAAATTTGATACACAACTCCCGATCTTCCATCTCAGGCCATAACGTATGGCAATTAAATATTAATGATGCATCATCTGTACATACCATACTGTTGCTTTTTGCTAAATGGATGAGGTGATAAGACTGTTGAATTATTGATGCTAGCTTCCCCCTGATTCCCAATTACCTGAACATTTGGTCACTCTTCCAGTTTGCTGTTGTCTGGACCATGGCTGCCAGAGAACTCCATTTTGTCTGGCAAGGGTTTCTAATAACTAAAACAAACATTTATAGCAGGCAGCAGGGGAATTCTAAATATCAAAAGACAGACATATCTGGTGAAAATTTAAATATATTGTCCCAAAAGCATGTTGAAATGCAAGGTAGCCTGTTTCAATAGAAAAATGGTTACCCCACCCATAATTAAATCAAACCTGGCATGAAAGTATCTTGCTGCATGTCAGGACGAATGAAACAAGTAACTGTAACATAAACATAAACAATTATCTGAATAACTCCTTCAGCTCTTGTTTAGAGAGAGAATGTTCTGAGAGTTATGTTAAAATGACTGAGATGGCTAGCACCTCATAGCTCATAGGTTGGTGGTAGTGGAGTGCCAATAATTCTGAGAAGGGTGGGATAGTTTAGTGTCTCTGGTGTGAAGTAACCATGTCATGAATTTCAAACCAATGGTTTGACTAGCCTTTATGGACTTTTTTCCATCTTTCAAAATATTATGAACAATAAACTGAAGGCCAGAATGAGATTTTCACTCTGCAGTGGAGTGTGCACTGATATGAAACTTCCTGGCAGATTAAAACTGTGTGTTGGGCTGAGACTCGAACTTGGGACCTTTGCCTTTCGTGGGCAAGTGCTCTACCAACTGAGCTACCATAGCATGACTCACGCCTCATCCTCACAGCCTTACTTCTGTCAGTACCTCATCTCCTACCTTCCAAACTGAAAATCTCATTCTGGAAACATCCCCCAGGCTGTGGCTAAGCCATGTCTCCGCAATATCCTTTCTTTCAGGATTGCTAGTTCTGCAAGATTCGCAGGAGAGCTGCTGTAAAGTTTGGAAGGTAGGAGACGAGCTACTGGCAGAAGTAAAGCTGTGAGGATGGGGCATGAGTTGTGCTAGCGTAGCTCAGTTGGTAGAGTACTTGCCTGCGAAAGGCAAAGGTCCTTAGTTTGAGTCTCGGCCCAGCACACAGTTTTAATCTGCCAGGAAGTTTCAATTAACTGAAGGTTTGGAAAACTACTCCACCTGCACAAGATGACAGTCCTCTGGTTAGGCAAGCCTACAGTGTTCTCTAATTGCCAGGGGAAAATCATTTGATACCATTTATTTAACAATTAATTCCAAAATCTTTTGAAATAATAATAACAATATCAACCTGTGACCTAAGCCAGTCAATTCATAATTTTATGGACACTATGAACCTGTGAGCAGAATTGTAAATTATCTGTTATTGATACACGCTCTGTTCCTCAGGAAGCTGGACAGGCTGCAGGCGTCTCTTTTGTAGGCCATGTGGCAGGTTAGAGGAAACCCCTAAGTGACCCCCTTGAACGGTTCTGCATGAATAGACAATCATCATTAATGATACAGAATTCTTCATCAATGTGAGTAACAATAATAGAAAACACAGTAAAGAAAAATTGCAGACACATCTGAAAATACGTATCAGCACTGAAAATGTTGACAGAAATACTCTCTTCAGACTACATCAGTATGAAATAAAATCATTCTCATCAACAAACGTAATTAGATCTTAAAATCTGACTACCTACTTTGTGGATTTATCCATGGATTTTACTACATGATTTATCCTCCTAACCTAATATAATTATATGAACGAATTTATTTTTCAATCAGAAGTGCAGTTTTGTAATACTATTCTGTCACTGGGACAACTGTCTCATCCCAAAGAAACCTTAAAAAATAATTAAATATTGCTTCATTCAGTAGCATTTCCTTCACTGAGTGTGGACCTCCTCTCCTTTCACTTTCCTGATGTTAGATCCTATGCCACATGGCTGTCACCAAGAACTGCACACTACACTATAATACTGGTCCTTCACAGTATGCTTTCCTTTCCTTTTCCAGCACATTGCCCAACACTACCACTAATAGGTGGGTGGACTGTGGGCAGGAAGTCTGTCATGGACATTATCCTCTAGGAGCAAAGGGTGGTGGTGGTGTTGGGGTGGCGGGGGGGGGGGGGGGGAGGTAGTAGTGGTGTGAGTGGCTTCCCTGGCATCACTTACACCTGGGCAGTCCACTCTCAGCTGAGTCTCAGTTCGTTTTCCCAAGGCCCTGAGAAACTCACAGCCAGCAGTCAGCTATCATCGCTTAAGTGTTATAGTAACAGAGAGAAATGGGAGTCATTACAGCAATGTTCTACAACCCGGTTATCACTGTTAGCATTCAACCGCAATTCTTATACATGTATTTTAACAATGCGTTTCAAGAGACAATGCTCTCATCACGTTGTTAAAATATATGTATAAGAATCACGGTTGAATGCTAACAGTGATAACCAGTATAACGACAACTGCTACTTCGACTCCATAATGGATTATATTAAAAAGTTCTACAACCCATTTAACTCTTTGTATAAAATGCTGGTGACTAACAACTACGTTGGCTCAGTTGACACAAAACATTTCTCAAGTACCAGAATTTTCAGTACACATATCTTCCAATACAACATACCAACAGAAAACTTGAAATTGCTATCCTAAAATTAAACAACAAAACAAGTGGGTTCCAACCAACTGTTATGTTTTTCTTCCCCCCAGATTTTTTCTCTTTTTACATATGTCTTCAATAGCATTATTTGTATGAACGTGTACAGTATCTAAAAGTGCCAGATATTGGCATAGAATTATTCTAATTTAGCTTTAGTATTTATTATATTCCTTTGATGATCAGTAGTTAATGAGCTGACTAGTTCATCATAATTACAAACTGTGCTAATGACAGTCCCCAGTAATTTTGGAACTTTGTTATCATTGTTCATATGTAAATATACACCCAATTACTAACTTTAAGATAAAGAAGAGAAAAATATACCAGTACATAAGTGAGTGAAATATCCAGACAGCTAATAATGAAGACATATTAGCAACTTCTGCCTTCATTTAGTTTCGGTGTAATTAGCATTCTTAGCTAAAATGTTGAACTGAAATAGAATCCCATACCTTGGGAAACTAGATAGTATAATTCAATAGCAAGTATTGTTGTATCTAAAAGTCCTCATTCATAATAATTTCTCTACATCATGCTGTTAATCGGGAATGCAAACTTTTTATTGTAACTTGTTAAACTCCGGCAAACAACAGTAGATAATTGTACTTCTAATTATTGTAAGCTTATAAAAGAGTGGCTGTTGGAACCGATTTTCATCAGTCTGCAGAAGGTTATGAAATATGCAGTATCTGTGTCCACAGATAAGGGGAATGTACTGCAGACAAGTGAGAACAAAATGCTATTTCTACAATGTGCTAAATTATATCTAAATTCCATGTCAGAGAGTTTATTCAGTGACTGTTTTTAATTATTTAGTGTGAACTTGCAGTTAATCTCAAGAACTGTTTTAATCTTCAACAATGCATTCTGCAAACTGTGACAATAATATTGGACTATGAACTGCATTATTTCCAAGTTGTACTTACTGTGCACAATGTGTTCATTTTGATATGATTATCCACTTTGAAGGACAATGTAATTAGTCAATGCATTAATGATTTATTCACCACATGTAAATTATTATGGATCAATGTGTTTATATTAGGTTGGTATAATAATTACATTATAGGGCATTAACAGAGTACAGTATGTGGCTAACCATTTATCTATGCATAAATTATTGTAAATGAGACTCAATATGGCCATAAACAGTGAGTTTCTCTCTGTTTCTTTTCTCTTTATAATGGCAGGGAAATTTCACTCCATTGATTTGTCAGTAGTATTTATGCAAAGCAATAAGTGTGAGGTTGAATAAGCTGTCTTTTCTTGGTATTACTTTTGTTTTCCCATGGCAAATGTTCAGTTATTAAATGCACAGCAGACAAGAAACTTATACTAACTCTCGGTTGTTCCATGCCTGTGTTGTGTACCATGTATATCTCTCTTAAGGAATTCAGCTGGCCCTTTTGTTCTGCTTTTATATTTGTCCCTTTTTAAGTGATCTAATTGGTTCATGCAACACAACAGGTCTGGCTGCTCTTTATTTGATATCAACACTTTCCGATTTTCGTTCTGCTGTGAGTGAATGTCTCCCTTTACCTAACCCAATCCCACATCTTTCCATCTACATTTTCTGAGTCATGTGTTGCAAAGTAGATTCACCTCTCAAGTGGTTGTCCTTGGAGAGACAAGTACAGTGTTTTAGTGCGGATGTTGGTGTCTGTATGACCAAGGATGGAATTTTGGAAATTGTCTGTCTAGTAAGATGAGTTTTAGCACCATAGTGTGATCCACTGATCTAAAGTACTTGTAGCTGGCTGGGGTCTGATGCATAGGTTACACCCAGTATCTCAGCAGCCATTTCCAGAGTGTACCATGCTAGAGGAGAGACATTTCTTACTCTGTCTCCACTCTTATCTACTATGTGGGAATGATTTCTTATACTACTGGCCATCTCCTTCTTCAATGACAACCTTTCATCTTCTGTTTCAGTCAACTATTCCCTATTGTTTAGGCTTTTGCGCTGCTCTCCCTTTGCTCTCAGTTTATAGACTGGAACTACCAGACCTCAGATAGCCACAATTTAACACTCAGCAAAGATAATAACTGAATGCTAATAGACACAGACAAGCAAACAAAAATTATTACATTTACACTATATTGTGAACCAAATAAATTTCTCCTTTTCAATAACAATTTGTGACAGACAATCATCAGATCACACACGAGATAAATGTTTAAAAAATGGCACAAGAACAAAAGAAAAGCAGAAATTGGAGAGGGCTTCAATGATAAAAGACTTTCCTTTTTGCACAATACTTTTGGGGCCTACTACTGCATGTGAATGGTCAACTAGAACTTTCTTCATTATGTAAGGAAGTACAGTAAGTATGTAGAACTATGATATCTTTTTTCAGTCAGGGCTAATTTTCCTCTATCTCTTCAGCTGGAGGAAGGGATAGATTATCTGCTATTCTAATTGGCATGGTTACTGGTTCATCTGATGATGTTTTTCTGCACAGCATCACTTTCATAGGAAAAATTTTTAGGAAATGAGAAACATGGAAGAGATGAAATTTAATTATGTGTGATAAGAGAGAAGGGCAAACACCTTCCATGTTGCTAAGCCTTATGGAGTGTTGCTGAAGTTGATAATAAAATTACATCACAATTGAAGCTCGGCTACAGCATAGCCAGAAGGAGAGCATTCATCACTGTCCAGAGCTGTTCATGGTAAGGCATCCTGAAGTACACTAAATCTCAGCAATATTCCTCAAAGTGAAAATACAGGAAATCAACTTTAAAAAGAGAAATCTTACTCAACTTTGATACCACCTGTAACATAGTTTGCCTGCAAAGCTTCAAATCTGAATTTGCCAATGGATCTTTTTACATTTTTTTCATGCCTTACATTTGTTCAAATGTATTTTGTGGTATGACAAGTAATTTAATATGAAGTTGGCTCTAGATAATGTATAAGAAACTAAAACAGGATTATTCCTATAACTGAGTCTTGTGGTAAATCATACTTAAACTCTACTTCTCCAAGCAATAGGACTTCTTGAAGTGCAATCTTATCTATTTGCTGTCGTTTTTGAAGCTATTATTTTATCCACTGATATGCTGGTCCTCAAATACCTACACACTCCAGATTCATCTACAAGATTTTGTGGCTTATGATTTCAAATGCCATTTAATTTAGAAATGTTGCTGAAATGTGCTCTTTGTTGTCTATTGCTCTTAAAGCCTCAGTTAAGGACACCAATAATGGCAGTCTCATTAGGTTTGGATTTACAGAATCTGTGTTGGGTCACTGAGAAGCTATTTTTTTCTATAAATTTTACTAATATTTTATACTACATTTGTGCCATTCTGTTCAAAAAACACATAGCAGTGATACTGGTCCATAGTTTGATACATCTGTTTTATGCCTTTTTGAAATAGGGGTTCAATTTACCCATATTTGATTTTAGTGAAAAATCAGTTTCTATTAGCAAACAATTACAGATGTCAACAAATGGTTTTACTATGAAGTGAGTGTCCTTTGTAGAGGGAAATCTGGAAGCAAAAGCATCTGCTTTTGTTGTGCTGCTCTCACTTTCACTTCCTGAATCATCCATGAATGTATAGGCATTTTGGTGCAGCTGAAAACTTCTACAAATGACCAAAATTTCTTAGTGTTTTGTGAAAGCCCAATAAATGTTCATATTTTAATGGTTAAAAAAGCTGCTGTAGATATGATAATTAATTAGTTTAGCCTTAGTGCATCTGCAGTTGTAGGTGTCAGTGTAGATGTATTTACAGTTATTATGTGTCAAATACTGATCATCATTATATTATGAAAGGACAGACTGCTACTCACTACATAGAGATGTTGACTCACAGACAGCTACAATGAAAAGGCTGGTATACGTTTAAGCTTTCAGCCATAAGGCCTTCTTCCAAAACAGAGAACACACACAGCTACTGGCACCGGAGACAGCGGTGTTGTGTGTGTGAGTTATGCTTATGTCAGTCTGTGCTTGTTCTCTACTTTGTAAGGAAGTCTTTGCCAAAAGCTTAAATACATAGCAGTCTTTTCATCATGCCTGTTGTGATTCAACATCTCTACTATATGGTATGTAGCAATCTATACTTTTCATAACATTGTTATTATTCCATCCTGGATTTTCCACTGATTAAATGGTGATAATAGTTGGAGTTCTTTGTGTAATAAATCTAAGTACTTACCGTAGCAATGTTATAAAGAATATTCAACATTTTGTAAAGTGCTGTTTATATAGAGCAGTTGTAAGCTTTTTGTCAATTTAGAAGACAAAAACAACATATTGCAATACTATATTTCACTAACGTGTTTATTCACTTTATACATGTGTACTGAATGCAACTTAACTTGATCTCAGTCTCTTATACTGTTGACAGCAGTGGGTTTGTTGTATTGAGTTTTCTTTATTGGCTTCATTTTTAGTTTTCGTGGTGTGAGTGCACCAGATATTTATGTTCATTCTGTGTACAGCCATGTTCTGTTATAAGTTTGACTTACATTCAGCCTACATGAAGATGAATAAATTGTGAATATACAGGATCCAGAAATCTGACAGTAAAAATTTCCAACTGTGGAAATATCAGTTGCAAATTATTTTTCACACTGAAAAAATGCTTGATATCATCAAGGGGAAACTGAGGCCAAATGAAGCTGATGAGAGTCACACCACTCGCAACATCTTAAACGCTAAGGCGATGCTCATTGTATCTACTGTGATGGAATTTGACCAATTGCAATCTGTTATGACGTGCACAAATGCAGTGGAAATGTGGGCCATATCAAAGACTATTCATGAACAGCTATCTGCAGGTAATAAAATGGCCTTAAAGCAGACATTTTTTGATTACAGAATGTCGCCAAAAGACACAATCGCCAATGCATTAGTCAAGTTGAATCCTTGGCACAAGCATTGGCTGATATTGGGGAACCTGTTGCACAAGCTGACAAAATGGCTAAAATTTTGGGAAGTCTGCCAGCAAAGTTTGCATTTTTTTTTTTTTTTTTTTTTTCAATTACCTGGGACTTGTGTGCTGAAGATCAACAGATATTCGATAATTTGACTTTAAGGTTATTCAAAGAATTAAAACTTTTACAATGTAATGAAAACTCAACAGTCTTCACAGTAGTTAATGCAGGCAAAATGCACAAGTTCAGTTCAAATACCAATAACAACAGTGCATCTAACATGAATTTTACTGCTGTCACAAAAAGGGAAATTTTAAATCTGAGTACAGAAAACTTTTAGCAAAACTTAATACATCTGAGCACCAAGCTTTGAGTGCAGAACGTGTGTATGTTTTTGCTCCAGGTTGTGAAAACATTTGGTCAGCTGACAGTACTGCATCAAAATATATGACATCACACAAAGAGTGGTTCAACACATTTAAGCCAATTGAGTTGGATGCCTCATTTGTTCAAATTGGAGACAGCTCGATCGTCAAAGCATTGGATCAATTGAAGTATTGTCTTTAGTTGAGGGCAAATGGCAACCTCACACTGTTGAAAACACATTATATATTCCTAAGCTAAAGAAAAATTTATTTTCGGTGGGAACAGTCACAAAAAGAGGAATGAAAGTTATTTTCGATGACAATAGAATGGAAGTTTGCAGTTCAGGTTTAATTGCAGCAGGAATTGAGATGGACAATCAGTGCTATCAAATGTTGTTTAAATGTCCAAATGTACTACAAGCAAATCCTGCTTCCCTGAATTCCACCAATTCCATCTGGCATGAGAGACTTGGGCACATTAATTTCAGTGGTCTCACGAACATGGCTGATCTGAACTTAATACCTGGTTTCAATATGAAGAAGTTGAAAATCTTCATTGTGAACCATGTCAGTATGGCAAGATGGAGAGAAAATCATTTAATTCAAATTTGGAATCAAGATCAAAAGCTCCTGGTGAATTTATTCATGCAGATTTGAGTGGATGGATGAGAAAACAGTCTCTTGGAGGTGCACAATTGTACATAGTTTTCAAGGATGATTGCACTTCATACAGGTTCATGTATTTTCTTAAAAGTAAGCATGATACTTTCCCTGTGTTTTTGGAATTTCGGAGACTGACTGAAAGACAAACTGGAAGCAAAATCAATGACTGGAAGCAAGCAAAATCAACGACTGGAAGCAAGCAAAATCAACGACTGGAAGCAAGCAAAATCAATGACTGGAAGCAAAATCAACGTTCTGAGAAGTGAAAATGGGACCGAATTCATAAATAAGCAATTTGAAGATTATTTCAAGCAAAATAGTACAATACATGAGAAAACAAGTCCCTATACATCACAGCAGAATGGCCAAATTTAACAAGAAAACAGGTCCATTACTGAGTGTGACTAGTCTCACGAATTGTGGGCTGAGGCAGTAAACTGTGCTGCATATATCTTAAATTGCTGACCATGCATAGCAAATGAAAATGTTACACCATATGAAAAACTGTTAGGAAAACCCTCTTCTTTAGGACACATGAGGAAGTTTGGATCAGCAGCATACATACATGTTTCTGATAAATTTAGATTGAAATGGGATAGTAAATCAAAGAAATTTATCATGGTTGGCTATGATGGGTACAGTACCAATTATCACCTCTACAGTCCTGAGTCAAAGAAAATTACAATCTCCTGTAATGTCTATTTCAGTGAAGAACAAACCCATAGCTTAAACATAGAACAAAGATATACTGAATTTTACCTGGGAGACCATGCTGCAGAAAATGTTCAAGAGGAATCTGAAGAGGATGATACTGATGAACAAACGAAAGAAAATCAAAAAGATGTTTTAGAGGAATCTGAAGAGGATGATGCTGGTGAACACATGACAAAAAAATCAAAGGATGAATGTAAGAGATCAGTCTAATCTGCGAGCACCTGCTCATTTTCGGGGCCAAGATAGAACTTGTTCTGCCATTATCTTTTAACCTCAAACTTTTGAAGAAACAATGGCATCATAAGAGTCATCAAAGTGGACACAAGCAATGGAAGAGGAAATGACATCCTCAAAGAAGAACAAAACTTGGGATCTAATATCATTACCACACAACTGCAAGGCAGTTGGATGTAAGTGGTTCTATTGGGTGAAGCAGAATTTTGAGGGAATAATTGACCACTTTAAAGCTAGATGATGTGCAAAAGGTTATTCACAATGAAAGGTCATTGATTATGAAGAGACATTCTCTGCTGTGGTCTGATATGATTCAATCAGAGTTTTATTAGGCATAGCAGCTTAATGATATATGGAAATTAGGCCGGTTGATATTCCTAAGTGGGGATTTGAAAGAAGAAGTTTACATGGAGCAACCAAAAGGTTTTGTTCTAGAAGGCTTAAATAAAGTTTACAAACTGAAGAAGAGTCTATATGGTCTCAATCACCATCACTGAATGCAGACAAATGTGTTTTCCATGCTTTAACAGGTGACACTGATGTTTACCTGGCACTTTATGTGGATTACGGCTTACTGTTTTGTAAGTCTCCAAAAATACTGGAAAATGTTTTGACAGCACTGAGATCAATGTTTGAAATTACTGTGGGCAATGGAAAATATTTCTGTTGATTGGAAATTGAACACAACCCTTCTACAAATAAATCTACGTATGTATGCCAGCAAAGATACATCAATTGTTTACTTCAGAAGTTCAACATGGTGATTCAAAGACGAACTCTGCTCCTTTTCATATTGGAACCATGTTACACAGTGGGCAGTTTCCTGCAAATCAACATGAGGTAAAGGAGATGAAAAGCAAACCTTATCAGCAGGCAGTCGGCAGCTTAATGTTTGCAGCAATTGTCTCACAGCCAGGCATCATGTTTGCTAGGAGCATGGTGAGCAGGTTTTTACATAATCCGGGTCTTGATCACTTGCATGCTGTTAAAAGGATTATGAAGTAACTACAGCAGACGAGGGACCTCACCATAAGGTACAAAGCTGACTCTACTGGACTGGTATTCTACTCATATGCCGACTTTGCGGTGTCTTTGACACTTGCAAGCCAACAACAGGCTATGTGAGCTTGTTAACGGGTAGGCCTGTGACAAGGTGTTCACATCAGCAGAAATGTGTAAGCAGATCAACAATGGATGCCAAATACATAGCAGCTTCAGATGCTGCTGCTGAACTTGTTTGGTTGTGTAGTTTTCTCAATGAATTTGGTTTTCAGTTAGACTAACCAGCAAACTCCATACTGACAATCAAAGTGCTATTCACCTGATTAAAAACACAGAACATCACAAACATGCCAAGCACATTGACATTAAATACCATTATATACATGAACATGTTGAAAATAATGAGATTGAAGTGTATTATGCTTACTCTAACAAATAGTTGGCAGACTTATTCACAAAACCTTTAACCAGAGACAAATTCATATCAAACAAAAAAGCTCTGTCAATGATCTCAAAACAAACTCAATAAAACAAGAGTGGGAGTGTTGGCAGCAGTGAGCTTGTTGTATTAAGTTTTCTTTAGTGGCTTCATTTTCAATTTTCGTGGTGTGAATGCACCAGATATTTATGTTCATTCTGTGTGCAGCTGTGTTCTGTGACATTATAAAATTATATCTTTGTCCAATTCCAAAGAAAGTAGGTGTTGACAGATGTGAAAATTACCGAACTATCAGTTTAATAAGTCACAGCTGCAAAATACTAAAACGAATTCTTTACAGACAAATGGAAAAACTGGTAGAGGCCGACCTCGGCGAAGATCAGTTTGGATTCCGCAGAAATGTTAGAACACGTGAGGCAATACTGACCCTACGACTTATCTTAGAAATTAGATTAAGGAAAGGCAAACCTACATTTCTAGTATTTGTGGACTTAGAGAAAGCTTTTGACAATGTTGACTGGAATACTCTCTTTCAAATTCTAAAGGTGGCAGGGGTAAAATACAGGGAGTGAAAGACTATCTACAATTTGTACAGAAACCAGATGGCAGTTATAAGAGTCAAGGGGCATGAAAGATAAGCAGTGGTTGGGAAGGGAGTAAGACAGGGTTGTAGCCTCTCCCCGATGTTATTCAGTCTGTATATTGAGCAAGCAGTAAATGAAACAAAAGAAAAATTCGGAGTAGGTATTAAAGTCCATGGAGAAGAAATAAAAATGTTGAGGTTCGCCGATGACATTGTAATTCTGTCAGAGACAGCAAAGGACTTGGAAGAGCAGTTGAATGGAATGGACAGTGTCTTGAAGGGAGGATATAAGATGAACATCAACAAAAGCAAAACGAGGATAATGGAATCTAGTCGAAGTCGGGTGATGCTGAGGGAATTAGATTAGGAAATGAGACACTTAAAGTAGTAAAGGAGTTTTGCTATTTGGGGAGCAAAATAACTGATGATGGTTGAAGTAGAGAGGATATAAAATGTAGACTGGCAATGGCAAGGAAAGCGTTTCTGAAGAAGAGAAATTTGTTAACATTGAGTATAGATTTAAGTGTCAGGAAGTCGTTTCTGAAAGTATTTGTATGGAGTGTAGGCATGTATGGAAGTGAAATATGGAAGATAAATAGTTTGGACAAGAAGAGAATAGAAGTTTTGGAAATGTGGTGCTACAGAAGAATGCTGAAGATTAGGTGGGTAGATCACATAACTAATGAGGAGGTATTGAATAGAATTGGGGAGAAGGGGAGTTTGTGGCACAACTTGACAAGAAGAAGGGACTGGTTGGTAGGACATGTTCTGAGGCATCGAGGGATCACAAATTTAGCATTGGAGGGCAATGTGGAGGGTAAAAATCATAGAGGGAGACCAAGAGATGAGTACACTAAGCAGATTCAGAAGGATGTTGGTTGCAGTAAGTACTGGGAGATGAAGAAGCTTGCACAGGATAGAGTAGCATGGAGAGCTGCATCAAACCAGTCTCAGGACTGAAGACAACAACAACAACAACCACAACAACAATAACAACAACAACAACAACAATAACAACAACAATCTTTGTCTTTTTTCTTTTGTTGTTATAGTTAAAGTGTAACGTTTGGTTGCAATAAAGAAAGGAGCAATAAGTTATTTTTCCTCCAATATACTGTATTTTGCTCTGTGATTTTCTGCCAAACATAATTAAAGACGTCAGATACAGTGACAGTTGAATCATATACTGGAAACATCACCTCTCATGGAAAATATTCAGTAATGTAACAATTGGCTAACTCAGTAACATTTTTATTGCACATACCAGATGAGTTTAATGCATAATTATATGCCAAATCATAAATCAGTCATTTTTATTAAATAAGTCTACAAATAGTTACATGATCATAATTTATTGTTAAACAGCCACCATTAAATACTCTATGTAGACAGAAAATAATGTCACACTGGACAAGTGTGGGAACTGCCACAAAGTAATGAGAGATGGTGGGCAGTGAGAATACTTGCTGAATTTTTTTCATGTTGTGTACTGCAAAGCAACCAGCTTGCATTGATATATGGGTAGCCTTTGGCTCTGTAATAGCTGAACCTGTTGCTCCATGATTAAGGAAAGAAAGCTATAATATAATAAATAAATATTTTATAAAATGTTTGGATATATGGGATTAATGAGATTAATTTTTTGGCACTCAGACAAGCACGATAAGCTAGGCTATGCCTGTAAATTGATCCATATTAGTTCTGCATGAATGAAATATTCGTTTTCTTGCCATATATTTGTGCTTATCAATTAATAATACTATGTCCAATTACCATATTCATCTACAAAATCTTGACCGTGTCCATGTGCGTTAATTGCATCTTCGTGAATACTCCGACGTACACAGGTGGGCTTCATTTCTTCTTATTACAGTACTACTTGAAATAATGACTCATATGATCTTTCAGATAGTAAATAATACTATATTCTTTTCTTCAGTGCACATAAAAAATACAGACTTTTCATTTATTCACATACCTAAAATGGCAACCTCTGATTACACTCTAAAATGTATACTTGAAAAAAGAGACACAGAGTCTATGTGATTGCCGTAAGCTTAGTGACAACAGTGCATCCTAATTTAAGTTATACAATATAGCACTGAAGATGGTCACTCAGTGACAGAAAATCGATTTTGTGATAGTAAAAAATATACGACCAATGCTGTCTCTTTTTTCAAGTATACCTGTTATCCGGTCGTAGTGCACAGGACAACATGGAGTCGCCAATCAACACACTAAAATAACGTGCATCTACCTTCATTCATTAGCAGAGAGCGAGTCCTTCCTCTTACCAAGGAATAGGCAATACATTTGAAAATCAAAAATATATGATGGTGAGTGCAGGCTCTATGCTGGGCTACCGCTTCACCTTTTCTCTTTGCCTTTAAAGAAAACGAAAACATAAAAACAAGAAATGAAAAAGGTACATCACAAATGCGCCCCTACTGTATACTGTTGGAAATAAGTCTCTTTATTTAGGGAGACAGTATACAGTAGCCTTATTTACATTGGGGCTCATAGTTTGGTCGCTTAGTGCACATCAGTAGAGTTTTAATACCCTTATGCTACTGCAAGCATATCTACAAAGCTTCATTTCTTTGTCCATTGCAAATTCACACATATAAATACATTCACATACATTTATATTACATAACTGCACGTCCATCTTATGGTTAGTCTGTTATTTATCCTAACATTTGTTAAGTTGTATGGTGTGAACAGGGGAAATTTTTCTAATTTCTTGAATCATCCTTCCACCCTGTTCTTAAAAATTGTTCTTCTCACTTGCTTTTGGTCCATTGGCAGTTCTGAGAAGGCGTCTTTTTAGCACATCCTACCTCATTGTTTACTGCACTTATGGCCAGCACCAGCTCATTGTGCCCGTCATAGTGACCCAAGTGCCATGTGAGCAGCAGCAATTCCCAAGTATCACTTATAAGGCTTTTGAAGTCGGTGTTGTATATTCCCTCCAGTCCAGAGACTGGATACGACGGATTCCAACACTCAACCCTAAGAACACCAACACCTCATCTCACACCTGAATGAGGTTTTCGGCCAGTGGAATTGAAGGTAAGGGCCACACTGCAGAACTCAGCATTATCTTCCATTGTGCATTGTAGTCTGGCGATCCTCACACATCAACTAGTGGTTATACGGATTTCCTCTGATTTCTCCATTGCACATGCATCACACTTACTGTATTTATTTCGCTAGACTGTCATGTTTACTTTTATCACAGCTCAGCCATTATTTTCACTATTATCAGCCCTTACTATTTTTATATCACTTCACATGTGAGAGTATTTTACTCATCCATCGCATTTCACATAAAATTCACAATAGTACATTCATTTTACATAGACACAGGGATTGACAATAATAAAGTTGACAAATAAATGTACAATTCACATTCACATTTCATATATAGACTACATGACATGCACCATCTTTCACACTAGTATGTAAATCAGAATGAATCTTGCATTTATTCTGAATATTTGCATTTTCTTTTCTTGTCTTGCAGGACCAACCTCCTGTGCATTTTTACCTTCACAACTACACATAGAAAATAGTACATACATTTTACATAGACATAGACATTGACATTGACAATATTAAAGTTGACAAATAAATGTCCTATTCACACTCACATTTCATATATGGGCTTCATGTTAGACACCATCTTACACACTAATAAGTAAATTATAAGGAATCTTGCATTTATTCTGAATATTTGCATTTTCTTTCTTGTCTTGCAGGACCAACCTCCTGTGCATTTTTACCTTCACAAATAAACATGAAAATATATTCCAGCACTACCCACTACATGGAAAAAAAAGGATTTGCTAGGATCTGCTTCAGAGATCAAGTTACTTCTAGGATTGCTACTTGTAGTGTGTTGTAAGTGTACTTATTCTATCCTTGGCATTTGATAAATCTTTGTACTACATACATTGTTGACAAGTGCTCATTTTTGAGCGAGTATGGGGAATGTTTTATCCCTTGACTATCCTGACTTCATCACTATTTGTTAATAGTCGTAATAATTCACATTCATGTACACATACTTCAAGCTGCATGTCCACCTTATTGGTGCAACAACATATACATGTTTACCTTTGTAACAAGTGACCGGTAATTTTACTGTATTTTCGTCATGTGTAAATCCAATCATAATTAATTCCCACTAAAGGAGAAGGCACTTAAGCTAAATGTACTTCTTTCACTTCTGCAATGTTAAGCGCTCAGTGTATAAAATATTGTTTCATTGCATTTTGTGTTCATCCCTCATACGAATTGTATATCATATTTTCATTCACATTCACCTTATAGTAGCTCAAGCTGTAACAGATAGTCACTAAGGAAATATTTTTCATACTAAGTTGTTTTACATTCTGATGTACACGTAGCAAATTACTGTGCTGTGGTGTACATTAACTGCACCGTGTACCTTTGTTACTGATGACTTCACTGTTGCTTCTTTACTCTTCACTGCTTCTTCGAGATGTTTGTTTTCACAATTACTTACCGTACATGCATCATCATACTTTGTTCTCACACTCATACAATCATTCATTCTAAGACTTAAAACTATATAACCTATTCTTTCTTATGTTACCTCCGTGGCCCTTTCCTAGGTATCCCTGTAATATTACTCTTCACATTCATCACCGTATACCCATATAATTATTCATTAAAAATCTTCCACATAAGTCTCCATTTATACCTATGTCTTACCTGCGGGGTCCCCACACTAGCACCACCGCCCTATTGGAAATGAACGTTTGGCGTCATTGGCCAGGAGGCCCCCTACGGGGCAGGTCTGGCTGCCTTGGTGCAGGTCTTATTACATTCAACACCACACTGGGTGACCTGCGTGCCGGATGGGGATGAAATGATGATGAAGACAACACAACATCCAGTCCCTGGGTGGAGAAAATCCCCAACCCAGCCGGTAATCGAACCAGGGTCCCTTAGGACGGCAGGCCGTAACACTGACCATTCAGCTGTCAGGGCGGACACTGCCCTATTTATTTCTTCCCATAAATATAAATAAACTCATATTACTCTAGTACTCTTTCATTCTCTTCCTAGCTTCACTCCATGTACGATATGTCACCACAAATGTAGATTAACTAATTAATACCTCCAATTGAATCTGAAATCTTTCACACTCACTCTATTTCCTAGTATTATCCAGCAGTGAAATTAATTTATTTCTCCATATTGCTTTTGAAACGTACGGTACTTACCTCAGTTCTTTTGTTTAAGTACATGTAATTATGTTGTGTGTGTATCGGTTGGTTTTTGTAATTATTTAGCTTATCTCCCATGTGTTGTACAATTCATGTTCACGGTTTTATTTTGCTGCTTCTGCTTTTTCTATAAGGTACCATGTAATTAATAGCAACTAACATAAATGAGTTCTGTAATAGCAAATTTGCAGGTATGTATTCTCCCTGTACACCATGCTCACTACTTCTAATGTTGTCTGTAAAGAAGTGTAGTTCTATAAGTGACCAACTGCTCCTCTTGCTAATCTTTTGTAGTATGTTATTTTAGAGTTTACATCTCAGCCACACACATTTTTCTATGTGTTTATTTCATTCTACCTTTCTCATCGTCACTTAATTACATGCTGTATGTAAGTCACTTAGACCTTAAGTTGTGTGCTAACTGTATTCTTTTATGTGTACATGTTATTACTTCTCTATTAAACTTGTCTTAATCCTGTTGTCTATAGTCATATAGGTCATCTCCTGTGTATATTCTCTTCTACTTTGAATACTTATACTTATTTCTAACTATGTGCATTCAATAGCCTATGTTAAGCTCACAAGTCTAGCATAGTCTATGCTCCTTATAGTTTACTTGCACCGATGCACTCCTTTTCTTAAAACTACATATGCTTAACCTAATGATATACTCTTAAAATTAGTGCTTTTTACAGTATTGTCTCCAACTTGGGAATAAATGTCTCTATTAGTTTTGCTTGAGTAACTGATTTATGTCGTAGTAATCAGGTGATAGGTACTCCATTTAATATCACTTCTGTTTTGTCCATTTGGCTGCGAGCCGTCGATGCCGATTCGCTTAAATTCTAAAATGGTTCCTGTCGCAGTGTGCAGTGTGTCTTTTTGCACATCTTAAAGGGGACCTGAATTCAACTTTGCATTTTGCATACTCTATCTCTACGATCAACTGTTAGCCACTTCGCATATAGTTGTTAATGTACACTCCGCTTTAAGCGTGGCTGAGCATCTCAGTACACTTCCCCACTCATGAGTATCACTTAAAGCTCACACGCTGTAAATTACTTTCTTTTCCATCACTCTTATTCAAGTTTTTTTGCCTGATGTAGTATAACAATGCTACCTAATGGTTTTCACTCGTTCAGTATTGTGTATAGTTGTTTTAGTTCTTGTTGTATATTCTGTGATTCCTTAAGGAATATCAAAAGGTTTCCTTTGCTTCTATAGATATTTAAGTTTTAAGAAAGTAAAATATCAAAATACAAGGAAAATTTCTATTCACTAGGTTGGATTTCATTCTTTGCATGTTAAATAGTAGAAGAAAATTGAACATTCCTTATTGGCTGGACAGGATAGTAGAAGAGGGAGAGGGTACCAGAAATATGAGTATTGTACCCCTAGCTGGAGAGGAACTGAGTGCTAGTCAGTTTATTCATCAAAGGGAAACAAACATCCTACCTTAATGTGTTTTATTGATATTACACATAAGGAAAGAATGAGACTTGAATTTTCATTTAATAAATTTCCACAAATCTTTATGTAGATACATGCCTTTTATTTTACCATTTTTTATATTTCCTATCACATAGTACCCAGGATGTGGCTTGTCAACCCAATGATATATGGAACAACTTATAACAATTGCCATTGTTTATTCAATGCTTTTAACTTCAATGATTTTGGGTCAGTTCTTAGTAGAACCTCCTGTCCAATCTGGAATTCTGTTACATTTTTCAATTTCCTGTCATAAATTCCTTTCCTTATTTGAGCTTGCCCTTCCAATGTTATTAGGATGTGTCATACTTTCTCATCAAAGGCTATGTCTTTGTGCCCTAATTTAGGTATCAGTTTTGCCCATTCATCTAGTTCCACCTTTTCAAACATAAGTTTGGCCAGTGTGTACCTTGTTGATGTATGCTGAAACGGACCCAGGTATTCTATCCATTTCTTTTGATTCTGTGGTATATATGTCTGGATAAACCTATAAAATTCATGAAAGCACCATTCGATGGGACTTGCTTCTGGGTTGAACTTGGATATTACAATATGATGTATGTTTTGTGATTTCAAAAATGCTTTACATTGGTCACCTGTAAAATTTGAAGCATTATCAGTTAGTACTGCATTGGGTTTCCCAATGCATGGTACATAGTCTTCCAGAATCCACCTTATGATTGGTCCAGGCCTAATTGTTTTGACTGCATATAGTTGGAGATACTTACTAAAAATGTCATACAGGGCTACAATGTATTTGACCGCATCATGGGCTTGGAGATATGGTCCTGTGGCATCAATTTGTACAAGATCCCTTGGTTGCTTTGGTATTATTGGGTGTAGTACATTAAGACATGTCCTATTCTGATGCTTGACCTTTTGACAAACTGCACAGCATCTGATAACTTGCTCTATACATCGCCTCATATTAGGGAAATAATAATATGTAGAAATTTTAGCAGCACACTTTAGCACTCCATAGTGTCCCCATGCGCAGTGTGTGTCTTGAATTGAGTTGTCCACATATTCCTGAGGCATACACACACATACACACCACTTAACCATTTGTCAATCTCTTCTATGAAAAAGGACACCATTATGTATGATGTAATACTGCTCTAAACATTCGTGTGTTCTAGATAGTAAATTTTTTATTACCTCGCAACATCTTGAGTCTTCTTCCTGAAAGCATTGCATGTTTTTGCGCATTTTTATATAATATGGTTTAAAAGTTCCATCATTTATTAAAAGTACCTTGAAATCTGATGTTTGTTCCTCTAACTCATGGAAATCAATGAGGCCTTGGGATAACCGTGATAGTGCATCTGCCAAAACATTCTGTTCCCCTTTTATGTACACTATTTCAAAATCTTTCAAAATCAAACTCTTGGAGATAACATGCACCACCTTGCTATTCTCTTATGTAACAACTTATATGTAAGAAGAAAGGACAAAACTTGATGATCACAGTAAACTGTATGTTTTCCCCAAAGGTAATATTGAAATTTGCGCAATGCCCAAACTACCGCAAACGCTTCTAGCTCAGTTACAGAATAAGATCTTTCACATTCTGTGAGGGTTCTACTAGCAAAACTGATTGCATTGACTTCTTCTGTACTATCTTTTGTCATTATTTGAAACAGACATGTACCAAGCCCCTGATAACTCTCATCGGTGCTTAAACAAAAGTCCAACTCCATATCTGGGTGTTTAAGGATAGGTGCATTAATCAGCACCTGCTTAATCTGCTGAAAATCATTTTTGCACTCCTTAGTCCACAACCAACTGTGGTTTTTAGGCAGTAAGTTTAATAGTGAACTACTGTTCAACAATTGTTGTGGCAGAAATTTTCTGAAAAATTTGGCCAGTCCCAGAAAACCTTTAATTTGTTTCTTTGTGTAGGGTGTTGGGAAATTGCATATCGCATCTAGTTTACGGGGGTCAGGTAGAACTCCTACTGGTGAAATGGTATGCCCAAAGAATTTTATTTTGTCTTTTCAGAATTCAGACTTCTTAAAGTTAACTGTGACATTGTATTCACCAAATTTTTGAGAAACCTTTTCCAAAATACCTGAGTGTTCATCTCATGTTTGAGTCACAATTAATAGATCATCAATGTAGAGTGTAACCTGGCTAAGCAGTTCCGGTCCAAGTACTCTGTCTAATGCTTCAATAAATACACCAGTGCTCACGTTTAATCCAAAAGGTAGCACCCTAAACTGGTAGTTCCTCCTGGCATTTATGAAAGCTGTATACTTTCTACTCTCTTTATGTAATAAAATTTACCAGTATGAAGTCTTCAAATTGAAGGATGTTAAGAACCTAATACCATGAAACTTTAATAACTGTTCTTCTAAATTCTCTGGCCTTGTTCTTATAGGAATGATGATTTTGTTTATTTCTCTCATGTCTAACACCAACTGCACCATTCCATCAGTTTTACCAACTGCAAGAATCGGACTGCAGTAAAGTGCGCGCGATGTTTCAATAGCCTTCCATCTAATCATACGCTCTATTTCTTGTCTTACTGCTTCTTTCTTTGCCCAAGGAATGCTGTACGACATTCTACAATAGGTTTCATGCGGGTACACTTTCATTTTATATTCATATCCCTTAATAACACTGGGTTGTTTACAAAAAATGGTATGATACTTAAAGAGTAATTTTGTCAATTCACTTCACTATTCATTGTTAAGACAAGTGGATTTACTTATTTTACTGTTTACTGTTTGCTCATCGAGGATCTCCCCACCAGCATCATCAAGTTCCATTTCATTTGCCATTAATATTTGAGGGTAGATAAGTTTACCATGAATGTTAGGTATCTGCCTAGTCTAATTTTTCATTGAAGTTCTTATTAAGTCCACTGTCAGTGTGCACTCTCCTACATGAAATTGACATTCCCCACTGCCAATGTCTATTTTTATCCCACCTCTTCTGAACACTTCCATGCCAAGTATACAGTTCACTATAAGTTTGTCTACAAACAAGAAAGTACACTGCAAAATTACACCACATATACTAATGGGTATGCTGGCCTCTAATTTTATAACTTTTATATTTACTTCCCGTTGCCATTACGATCTTACAGTTCTCTATGGGTAGTGTGGGTACATTTACTTCCCACACTATCTCTTTAAACAAGCTGGTTGACACCATGCTTGTTGATATACCAGTATCCAAAACAAGTGGTACATCTATGTTTCCCACCTTTACCTTTATTGTTGCTTGAATAATTTCACTTACCTTGCTTGTTGTCTCTTTCTTTTCAGTGAACAAATCTTCTTTCATTTCTGCTTCCTTATTATACCTTAAAAATAGATTATGGATATGCTGTATGTGTAAGTTTATTTCAGTGTCTACTTCCTCCTTTCTATTTCTGTTTGTGTTAGGGTTTATGTTGCTAATATTATTACTGTGGCACACTGACAGTTCATTACCTTCTTCCTTTAGTCATGCTCGATTACTATTTCCTGGGGGTGATAAAGGTATTGTTTCATTTTCTGCTGTTGCTTCTTCTATGTTCACCATATGTTCATGTGCTCACCAGTTCGTGTCCTGGTTGTTTCAGTTTGACTGTACAGGCTGCTGAGTCTCTCTCAGATCCCTGTGTTACACATTCCGATCCTGTTAATTTGCATTTCCTTGTCACCTAGTATCAAAGTTTTCTCTCAGATTTCTCCTATCTTGGCCATTGCCATACCTGATGTTGATGATGATGATGATGATGTGGTCCCATACTCGTTGACAGAGCGTACGGGACGATGCGGGAGACCCGCACCGCCTTACCAGGCAAGGTCCTTGCATAGGTGGTTTGCCATTGCCTTCCTCCAACCATAATGGGGATGAATGATGACAATGAGGACGACACAACAACACCCAGTCATCTCTAGGCAAGTGAAAATCCCTGACCCCGCCAGGAATCGAACCCAGGATCCCATGCTCGGGAAGCAAGAACACTACCGCGAGACCATGAGCTGCGGTACCTATGAGGCTGATTTTTATTTTCATACCTTCAGTCACCCTGTGGTTGATAGGTAAACTTATTGTACAGACTTCCATTGTGGTGCAGTGGTGCATAAGGATGCCATTCATTCATACGCACACAACCATTATAGTTTCCAAAGGCATTGCCATAGTTGTTCTTCCCATTTGGGTTGTGTTCATTACCATTAAGATAACTAGGCATGGCTTGCCCATCTTCATGAATTAGATCTATTGAGTTGAGCACTGAGAGAAAATACTCAAGATCATATTCGGGAATGGTTACTAATTTTTCCCTAACATTTGCAGGCAACTTGTTCCTTAAGATTTTCAATACATTGATGTGAGATATCAGATTATTCCAGTAGTGGGTCTTGTTTAGATATGTTTCAAAATAGTTTCTTAGCCCCCCAAATTTTGGATGATATGATACTGGGTTAAATACCTCCCGTCTTAATCTCTCCTGGATAGCCGTTGACCAGTATTTCTCTAAAAACTCATTATCAAAGTGATAATATGTCTCACAGAGTTCCAACATCTCTGTAGCCCACAAAAGGGTGTCACCTTCTGTGTGTCCTACCACATATTTGATCTTTTGAGCTTCTGTCCAAGTCTCAGGCAATATACAGGGGCTCGGACAAACACTACCAGGTGTGTTAACTTTGTTTCATTTGAAAATACAGGAAACTGTTGACGTTTTATTAAACTCTCGTCCATTAACAATGCTGTCCAGCAGAATGGAGTAGCATTTACATGCTTCGATGACATATCTGTTTCACAAAAGTTTTGCCCGTTGTATGCCCGTCGGCATGCAGTCACGCAGCTTGGGTTGGGCATTGTTGTCTGCACCACTGATTTCTCTCACCGGCTGATGGCTGCTTATAGCTCCGCTTACCACCCTCAATGGTAATATAACCACAGTTTGTTTGTTAACTATTTCATCCATTAACTTTTGTTCTACCTGTTTGATATCATGTTCTACGCATTTTAAAATTTCTTCTTCCTTGTCCCCCATTACTTCCTTTACCACTTCCACATAAGTACACTGTTCACATATGCATTTTTCTGTGAATGTTGTGTTTCATCTTTTGCATTACTCTTTACTGTTTCGTAAAGTTGCACAATGTCTGAGTTGATTCTCTTCTGTTCTAACTTAAGTAATCCTACCTCCATTGTGATTTTCTCTACATTTTCTGGTAAGTCGTCACAGAAAGAATGCAGTTTTGCTACTTATGATTGCAAATTATCTACGTTAGCCTGTGTATTCTTTTGCATTACCTGTAAATTATCCTGAGTTTCTATGATTCGGATAGCTCCTGTCCATACGTGCGTGTGAGTGTTTCAAATTTTTCTTACACTATGCCTTTTAATTTTTCACTCATATCGTGAACTGAAGTTTGGACTTGTTCGTTAATTTTCCTATCCATTTCAGTGGAGATTTGCGAAATCTGCTGTGTGAGCTTCGTATCCAGATTATTGAGTTCTGTGCGCAAATTTCTTACCTCGTCTGAAATGTGTGTCGTGTTTGTATTTACCTTCCCAATCTCAGACTTTACTGTGGTCATGTCTGCTTTCATATTAATCATGTCTGTCTGTATTGTGTCTAAACTCGCCATCTTTGAATTGATTGTGTTGATGTCTGTTAAGGCTTGAAATAAGGCTTGCATATCTTCCCTAGTCACTTCTGGCCAACGCCTGTCAGTATCTGTGTCTGTACTACACATACTACTTTCATTTTAAATATTCCTTTGCCTTGAGGTGTAGCTGGCCAGAGTGGCCGAGCGGTTTTGGGCGCTACAGTCTGGAACCGCACAACTGCTATGGTCACAGGTTCGAATCCTGCCTCGGGCATGGATGTGTGTGATGTCCTTAGGTTGGTTAGGTTTAAGTAGTTCTAAGTTCTAGGGGACTGATGACCACTGCAGTTAAGTCCCATAGTGCTCAGAGCCATTTGAACCATTTGAATCCTGAGATGTCATTAATTTCATCTACTGTAATCAACATATTACTTGTAATGAAATGTTCCGTATTCACGGGCATCGAATGCAACAATGGTATGTTGCACCCAGCATCCAAATAATCATCGCCTGATGGTTCCAAACCACTCTTTGTTGTGTTTTGCAAATGCAAGGCAACTGCAATGGCATTTCAAATTTAGAATGTCATTTCCTTATTGTTTTGTCCATACATTATAGAAATCCTTGTGCCTCTGCAGTTACCAAAATTAATATTTTCTCTGTTTGGATTTTTACTTCCACACTATTTCTCATGTGACAGAATGCATATACAGCTATATGTAATTGTAGTCTCAATTGTTGTTCACTCAATACACTTTTCGTACTGATAAAGAAATGTCATTCTCTCTACTTGATTGCAATTGCGTTAACTTCTGAAGCTTTAGGTTCTGGATTTTAGGAAATAGGTGCTTGGATTTTCTAATAGGTCTACTAGGAACGCATTTTCTACATGCATTGCATTGTCCTACCTTATAGTTGTCTTGTGACTGGTACTCCCTCTATTGTGCTTTGTTGTCCACTCTTGGTATTGTTGTCTTCTTACTTCTCATTTTTTATTATTTATTTTTCTTTCAGTTAGTGTTTTTCTAGTGTTACCTCATCATCTCTGTCATGTCATCAGTGTACAAGGAACATAAAGGAATTATTAACATAGATGTATATTCAGTCTCTTAATGATACTAGTACTCCGTTTTGCCCTCTATGTATCATGCCTGTCACTTGTTGCCACTTTATAGTCTAATCAAAAAATATTTTTAAAAAATTGTTTGGGTATATGGAGTAAATGAGATTAATTTTTCGGCACTCAGACAAACACAATAAGTCTAGTTATGCCTGTAAGTGGATTCGTTCATACCAGTTCTCCATGAATGAAATATTCTTTTTCTTTCTGTAGTTTTGTGCTTACCAATGTCCGATCACCATATCCACCTACAAAAGCTTGGCCATGTCCATGTTGTGTTAATTGGATCTCCGTGAATACTCTGAAGTACACAGGTGGGCTTCAGTTCTTCTTATTACAGTACTACTTGGAATAATGACTCATAAAGTCTTTCAATTAGTAAATAATACTATATTCTTTTCTTTGATGCACATAAAAATTACAGACTTTTCACTTATTCACATAACTAAAATGGCTACTTCTGATTACACTCTAAAATAATGTGCGTCTACCTTCTTTCATTAGCAGAAAGTGAGTCCTTCCTCTTACCAAGGAACAGGAAAAACATCGTATGTTTTTTAAAATTTGAAAATCAAAAATACATTATGGTAGGTGCAGACTCTATGCTAGGCTACCGCTTCAGTTTTTCTCTTTGCCTTTACAAACGAAAATATAAAAGTAAGAAATGCAAAAGGTACATCACAAAGCAGATAATCTTAAAACTCAAAGACAGTTTGCCAGTACCACAGGTAGTAGTACAACAGTTGAGAATTGCAGTTGGCATCTATGGAGTTAGGACTGGGTAGATGATTGGACTGTGATCAAGACTGTTAGATCACACAAGATGTTCAAGAGATAATGCAACTGTGCTATCTCTAGTCTAGATGTCTCCAGCAGCTTCACTGCTATGGAGACTGTACTCAAAAGTATGTTGACAAACCAAGGAGTTCTGGAAAACTGACAAGATGGGAAAAGTTCAAACTAATGTCAGAAGTAGACAGATAGTTCTAAAGATTGACAAAGCCCTTCTGTTAGGGATTAGTCATGGGAGGTAAATGTCTGAAGTAGTACAGAACTTGCTTGGTAGTGAATTTCAGGAAACTAGTAGTTTCATGCCAAGTGCAGGGCTCTGCGATGTTACCTGGGGTTACACACTCTGGAGGAAAATCTTTGTACAAACATTCATGTTGTAATTATTGGGGGGTGCTGGGAACTGTTTAGACCATAACCTTGATTATGCAATTGAAGATGATATTGGAGACATCACTGCGAATACTCATAAGACTTATCTACCTCTACATCTATAGTCTGCAAACCATAATGAGATGCATGGCAGATGGTATGTGAGGACTGTGTGGCTCTATCAGCAATATGATGGGCCCTAGATGCAGCATTCCATTGAATCCATACATGCAGAAATTCATGAGTCACTCAGCATATTTGGGTGATGATATAAAATATTTTCAAATGAAAAGGTGTGAAACTTTGTAACAACCAAATCTGTTGAAATTTTCATATGCCACTTTGGGATAATGTAGTGAGACATCCAGGGTCATGAAGCATGTGTCTTCACCTCCCTCTAAAAAATTCAAAGCTTTGCCCTCAATAGGTATGGTGATGCTCACTGTCTTTTTCAGTGTCTACTGTCCAGTACCCATTGAATTCCTTGAGCATAGAAAAATCCTTAACAATAATATTCCATAGGATATGAAAGTCCATCAGAAGCAAATGGCCTGGGCTGCTCACATAGGGAGTGATTCTAGTCCATGATAATGTGTGTCCACAAGTCTCCAAGGTCACACGGTGTCACAGCGAAGATCAAGTGGAAGCAGCTTGAGCATTCACCCTACAACCCAGACATGTCACCCTGCAACTTCCGCATGTTTGGTATGCTAGAAACATCTCAGAGGGAAGTGTTTCAACTCAGATGGTGAACTGAAGGACACAGTGGGAAACATGCTCCTGTCATAGCCACAGGAATTAGGGGATCAGGGAATCCTTCAGCTTATGAAACAGTGGGATAATTGTGCTCCGGCTCCTAGTGATTACTTTTGGATAAACACTCAATTATACCCACAGTGTTGTTTCATACTTTTTCTTTTTAACACCCCTCATACGTCAAGGTGACTGACTACGTGGTAGCACCACACAGGGAATGGTCTATATCTGAATGTTTCTGGTAAGAAGTTACTTGCACATCTAGTTTTCAGAACATTGTCTGTCCAATTCCTGTGATTTCCAATAATTTCATTCAGCCTTTTTAGGTTAAATGTTTCCCAAAGACAGAGCTGCTGATTAACTATAGACACAGTTGAAACAACAAATGCAGAAATATAAAACATCATCTTGGCCAGTATTAAGATTAACAACCACTACATCATCGGACTTTTCCATCAAAATGTAAGAAATTTGGTCAGTAAGAAAAATGAGTTACTCATTTCAATAAAGGATACTGAAAAATATAAAGGCATTTCTAGAGATTTATTATGCATAACTGAACATTAGCTGAAAATAACAGAAATTGGACAGTTGCACACAGATAGATAAAAGTTAGCATCAGATTAAAATGTAGACATAACAAGAAGAAAGAGACAGTAGTTATATATACAAAAAGTGAAATAAGGTTCCAGGATATAGACCTCAGTGAATTCTGCAATGAATAGTTATTTGAGTGCTGTATTTCAGTAATCCACTTGGAAACATACAAGGCAGCAGTTCTGATAGTCTATAGCAGCAGTCAGTAAACTTCGTTGCTCAAGAACCAGTACTTACACTGAAGACAGTACCTTAGTTTGCATGTGTATCAGCCTTACTTTTCATTGCCAAACTGCATAAATTAGTATTTTATGTGGTCACGACAAAAAACTAAAAGTTGGCACCATTCAAAACACTTTGCAATGTAGCAGCTTAAATTTGACTAACAATTTATTAAAATTTTTTGCTTAAACTGTAACCATAAAAATCAATATTGTGATATCAATCTTACAAACAATGTTAAATGTCTTTGACTACCAATTAAAAGGAAATAAATTAATACACTTAAAGTTGCAGACAAGTAAAATTAAAAGACACTTACATAAAGCTTTCGGCCACAGCTGTCAACATTAAAAGAGAGACCCACACCATTCACATACACAAGCAAGCACACCCCACGCATACATATGACTGCCATTTCCAGCATCTCAGCCTGAGATGCTGGAATTGGTGGTGTGTGTGTGTGCATAAGGTGTGCTTGCTCGTTGTGTGAATGGTGTGTGTCTCTTTTTTACTGATAAAGGCTGTAGCTGGAAGCTTTATCTAAGTGTCTTTTAATTGTGCCTGTCTGCAGCTTGACATGCCTTCTTTATGGTAAGTAGCTATCTGTCTTTTCTTACATTGTTGATATTCACACCTGGAGTCCATTGTTAGAAATGAACAAATAATTAATTTTGATAATGACAGAACCTAAGGAAATGAATTAAAATTTGTACTGTGGACAGGACTTGAACCCAGGTCTCCTGCTTATTAGCTAGCCATTCTACCACTGCAGCAGCACCACTAATACAGCTATATTGTCTTAAATCATCAGTATTTTTACAAAGCCTCTCCAGTGCTGGAATAGCACCCCAGCTTTGTATGTAATGGGGAAGTCCTGCCTGTTCCTCAGGTGTATGTGATCTATTGATCTGATGGAATTACTATTTCCTCAAACCACATGAGTCTCAATTTTATCTTCACTAATGATAGAAACTGAAGAAATGAATAAAAATTACAATGTCTTGAGAAAACTGTAATTCCATCAGATCAGTAGAATAATTATTTGTTAAAGAAACTAAAAGCATAGTAATGAATTTTTATAGTAGTTATAATGACTGTAATATTCAGAGGTTATTTGGAAATGTCTTAAACTATTGAGTAGGCTGATAAGGAAGATGGGGATCCACTATGGGTTTTCAGTCCATTTTATGTGGATGACCTTGGCACCGAGAGTTGACATTTGCAGGATGGCAGCCTTGCGTGTGGACACAACTGTGTCACATCTGGCAATGTTAATGTTTTATAAGAGCTAAAACTGTGTAAATTCCTTCAGAAATTACAGGTTTTGGAAGACAAGATTAGTCAACATTGATCTATGATCAAAGTTCGAGCCAACATTACATCCTGCAAGCAGCTTCGTCATATTAAGAGATTAGAGATTGAAGATGGCACTGTTAGAAAAGTGTAGTGGCACTTTGCTCTCGTCCAAAAGGCAAAAAATAAGCAGTTCGTCGTGTAAAGAATGTGAAAAGCGAGTTATGAAAGGTATTTGGTGTGTCAAGTGCAATTATTGGTTACACGAAAAGTGCGCGAAAATAAACTTAAAATACATCAGTGAGGATTTTCCGTGGATGTGTCACGCTTGTTTATGTAACGAAATGGCCGATCTTGTAATTATAGTGGACTCCAAAAATGAAATTATAAAATTACTTCAAAATGACATTCAGGCATTAAAAACTGAAATACTATGTTTAAAGGAAGAAAATTCTAGATTAATACTTGAAAAACAGTCCAATGTGGGTGAAATACACAAAACAAAACAGCAACAAGAATTGAAAACCACGTGTGAAAGTGCAACTGCAAATGCAAGTAGTGTCACCAAAACTACAAAAAGTAGTCCTAAGGTTAAACATGCTCAATTTCAGTATAAAACGAATGTTAAAATTTACGGAGATAGTCATGCACGCAATATTTCAGATTGTACGTCTAACTCAACCACAGAAAACGTGCACATTTCATCTGTTATTAATCCTGTAAACAATGACTGCACCGATTTTACAGAAAGTGATGTCGTTGTTATTATAGCAGGTTCAAACGACGTTTATTGCAACGAGGCCAGTTCATTTATTAAAAAGTTGATTGTTATGTTAATGATGTTGTCCCATACAAATGTGATCTTGTCAAATATTCCGGCGAGATTTGATCTGCCTGACTGGTCGTGTGTGAACCGAGAAATCCGATCTACAAATAAAAAATTAAAACATTTCTGCTCCAAGTTAAAAAAATGTGAGACTGCTGGACCTTAACAGTTATCAAAGAAGCAGCTTCACTGTACATGGACTACATCTTAATCGTCTGGGTAAGAATACTCTAGCAACTGGCATCAACAGAGCTACTGAGGAAACAAAAAGCGATAATTCAAATCTGCTACCTTGTACCTCAGATCCAGAATGAGATTTTCACTCTGCAGCGGAGTGTGCGCTGATATAAAACTTCCTGGCAGATTAAAACTGTGTGCCCGACCGAGACTCGAACTCGGGACCTTTGCCTTTCGCAGGCAAGCGCTCTACCATCTGAGCTACCGAAGCACGACTCACGCCCGGTCTCACAGCTTTACCTCAGATGTCATACACACGAAAGACGGAAGTGATAATTATATATGCCTGCAGAGCAAGCAAACAGAAATAATTCCTCACTGCAGTGTCAAGACTGCTGATTTTTTAGGATAAAAAAGTCCCTCAGTGTTCCCAATTTAGAAACTATCAATTTGTGTGATAATGGTAACCTTGAGAAGGATATATCCTCTCATGATTGTACTAATGTATTATTTTTACATTATAATGTTGAGGGCTTGGGTAACAAAATCGATGTATTTGAGGCCTTAGTTACAGATCTAGCTCCACATGTAATCGTGGTTACAGAGCATCAAAAAGCTAACCATAATATTCAGTATTGTAAGTTACAGGAGTATAATCTTACATCGTTTTTTGTAGAACAGAACATAAAGGAGGGGGTGTTGCTACTAACGTAAGGAAATGTAACCTAATAAGTTCTGTAGAAAAAGTATCATGGGTTAAGGATTATTGTATCGAGAAAGACTTTGAAGCAGTGATAATTAAGTTAATGATTGTATCCGTCCCACTTATTGTGGTAGGTATATATTGAGCCCCTTCTGGTAATCTCGAGGATTTCCTGGAAGCACTGGATAGTGTATTGGGGAAGCTAGGCAAGGGTGGCAATACAGTAAATATTATAATGTTAGGAGACTTTAATATAAACACACTAAGCAACAGCCAGGAATGCAAAGGTTTACAAGACTGCATACGATCCTATGATATTAAAGATCTACTTGGTCATGTGCCCACTAGAATAACTGAGTCAAGCAGCAGTTCCATAGATCATGTAATGACCAATTATGAAAATGTTGTGTTGGCACAGACTGTAAACGGGCACATATCTGATCATCTAGGACAATTATTAGTGATTGGTTGTCTTAATAAACTTAAACAAAACAAAAAATATGAGAATAGAAGATTATTTTCTGAATAAACATCACCTAGCTAAAGAAAACTTTGGGTCAAGAATCTTGGGAATCAGTTTATAGAGAAAGGGGAGTTGACAGCAAATGGGAAGTATTTGTAAAAATTTTAACTAGACATATTGATATTACTATCCTGGCAAAGAAGATCAATGTAAATAAAAATAAACCTCCAGTAGTCAAATGTGTAAAACTGGATGAAAAAACGAAAAGATTCAAAGAAGGAATGGAGTATATGTATAAGCTACACAGAGAAACCAGTCTTGATTCATATAAAGAGGATTATAAAAAATATAAATATGTGTATCGCAAGGAAGTAAGGAGAAGGAAAGTAGAACATATTAGTAAACAGATCCGAAATTCTGACTGTGTCTCAAAGTTGTGCTGGGCAGTAGTTAATGATATGAGGAACACTGATTCAAAAACTAAAATTAATAATATAGAGTTAAGTATACATAATGATAATTTTTCTGATCCTTATATAGTTAGCAATATATTTAATGATTACTTTATAGATGCTATTGAAAGTGATACTTGCATGAAACAGGAGAGGCAGTTTAAATATGATAAGGAAAAGGAACAGGACTCTTGTAAGCTACCTACAGTAACCATCAAGGACGTAACAGAGCTAATTGAGAACCTAAAAACTAAAAGATCAGCTGGATGGGATGAATTCTCTCCTTTTCTACTGAAAAAAATGCAAGGGAGAGTTAGCCAGATCATTAGTCCATCTAATAAATTGTGTACTTGAAGAAGGTGTGTTTCTGAAGAAATTGAAACTTGCTATAATTAAACCTTTATATAAAAAAGGGGAAAGAAAACAACCACAGAACTACAGACCAGTTGCCTTAACCTCAGTGTTTGGTAAATTAATTGAAGAAAATAATGCTAGAAATCCTAATTGAGCACTATAATATGAATAACTTAATAGGAGATTTCCAACACGGCTTTAGAAGTGGTCGGAGCACCATATCTGCAGCAGTAAAGTTTGTACACTGTCTGATGTAGAAAATAAATGAGGGTTACGAAACGGCAGGAGTGTTTTAGATCTTTCCAAAGCATTTGACAGAGTCCATCATGCCTCTGAGCACTATGGGACTTAACATCTATGGTCATCAGTCCCCTAGAACTTAGAACTACTTAAACCTAACTAACCTAAGGACAGCACACAACACCCAGTCATCACGAGGCAGAGAAAATCCCTGACCCCGCCGGGAATCGAACCCGAGAACCCGGGCGTGGGAAGCGAGAACGCTACCGCACGACCACGAGCTGCGGACAGAGTCCATCATGGCACTTTTTTAAGTAAACTTGCTTATAATGGTGTCAGTGGGAAACTGTTGCTTTTAATAGAATCTTACCTTACAGATAGACAACAATGCACAGAAGTTGTGTATGATAATGGAGAGGTAATTGCAAAAAGAAGATCAAAGATAAGGAATATAAATTTTGGTGTGCCACAAGGCTCTATCTTGGGCCCCTTCTTGTTTATTTGCTACATGAATGATTTCCCAAAAGTATTAGACACCAGTCATCATATTACTATGTATGCTGATGACATCTCTGGGGTTTGCTGGGCACGTAGTAATGATGACCTAAATTCAGTGGTACAGAATTTTGTTGAAAAAGCCCAAACACATTTTGAAAAAGAAAACCTGAGGATCAATATTAGCAAAACTAATTTAATTTATTTTAAGACAAGTAGTTCAAATAAAAACACTATTCTAAATAAGGACATTCAGGAAAATACCTGTTCAGAATGTAAATTTCTGGGGATATATATAGATGACAGACTTTCGTGGAAGCAGCAAATAGATCATGTCTGTGGTAAAATAACATCTAGTCTGTATTTACTAAGGAGATTAGTTCAATATTTAGATATCGAAGCAATAAAAATTGCGTATTTTGGGTTGGTGTATCCCCATCTATCTTATGGAATTGTATTGTGGGGTGGGTGTAGCCAATACAATATAAAAAGGGTATTTGTATTGTAGAAAAGAGTAATAAGAACTAATGTAAAAACCTGTTTATTAAGTTTAATATTATGACTATCTATGCAGTATATATGTTTCAATCAATATTATTAGTGAAAAAAGACAATAAAGTGACAAACAGGAATATGGAAATCCATGATTACAAGACAAGACAAAAATCAGACTTTCATATGGTGAGCAGACGATTGAATCTAACAACAAATACACCATTCATTAAGGGAGCAATATTTTATAATTCTCTGCCAAACAACCTGAAACAGCTTTCTGGTAGAATTTTTAAAAACAAGTTAAAAAAATGGCTTGTATTGAAGTGCCCATACAGTATGGTGTTGACATGATTTGACCTCAGGAATGCTATGTTAAATATACTTAAATGATATTTTACTTAGTAGCATGTAATCTATTTATATTGTGTATCAATAATCTAAATGTAATTATTATAACATTGCCCATGCATGTTAAATACATGTTTCGAGTTGTAAGATAAATAAATAAATTAATTAAATTATTTCCATCTAGAAGAAGATATGAAGAGCCTATCCAGTTATCACTTTGTTGACTACAGCAGCAAAACAGCTACTACAAAAACAATGTAAGAACTTTTTTGAAATCCAAGTGGATAGAACTGTATTGAATATTGCAGTCCAAACTTCATACCCTATTATGGAATAGATTCTATTATTTAAAATTATTTCTTAAATTAATTGTCCTATGTTCATAAACATTATCCTGTTACCTTGTCACTGCTTTTTTATAATTTTGAGTAAAAATAAATGGACAAAAGATCATATTAATTTTCAAATATCATGACAATGGCAGATTTTTGTTATTTTGATTGATGTTAGTTTTGATAGAAATGACAGCTTTAAATCTATTTGTATTTCTCTGAAGTTTATTGCTGGCATTGCTAATTTTGTTACTGATATTGGTCTTGAGACAAAATTCAAAATTTTGTGAGTTATTTAATTTTCACTACAACAATTCATAACTGCAAATTTTAAATATGGTAGCAATTGAGCTGCACAGTAATCTCACATCTATCTTGATTCCAAGCAGAATAACAACAGTTTTAATTAAAGAGCAGAATAAATGCCAATGACCAACTGAGTGACAAAAGGAATCAGTTTTTTCTAAGAAGAGATCAGGTGTTGTGTTAAATGATTTATTGTGGTTGTGCAAGGTAGTGACTGGTTTGCACACTATTCAGTTGTGAAAAAGAATGATACAGCAGCCTGTTTTTATGTAGCATGTAATTGTCGAAACACTGGATTTCCCATAGCTAAATATCATAATCTGTACCAACTTTAATATCTTTTAAAGTGAACAAAATGAACATATTACCTAATGATTGTTATTTTCTAGTTCAAAAGAAATTATTTCCCAATTACAAACACATTTCAGAATGTGACTACATGCAATTAGTGTACTTCAGAATTTAAAAGAATTGGTCTCATGTGAAATCAGCAGGTTTGGTTACAACTTCATGTCAGCTGTTCTCTGTTTCAGGTTGCTGCCGCCCTCAGCGACCCCAAAGTTCTGAACTGTAACTGCCTGATGAAGCATTGTTGTGCTGTCTTCGTAAGCAGGAGGACAATTAACCGATAATAACAGAAACTGTGCTTATATTTAACTGCATTATGCAATCTCAGACATGATTACAAATGTTTACTGAATGTTTTGAATGTCATTTTTCTTCTGCTCATTATACAGGGTGTCCCAGCTATCTTCTCCACCCAAAATATCTCTGGAACAATAACAGCTATTGGAAAACGACTTTCACTGGTATCAATGTAGGGCTGGGGCCCATGAATGTACATATTTTGAAACATTCTAAAATGAAAGCATATGTGTTTTTTAACACAAATGTATGTTTTTTTAAATGGACCTCCTATATTTTTTCTTCAGCAATCCATAGCATGACAAAGCACATACACAATGGCGTTGATTGCATCGCAATATTCCCATTACATCCCGAGATATTGAGACGCGAAGTTGACGCTTGAAACACCCGACATGCGCTGCTAGCGCACGTCCTGAGGCTCAGGCGTGAACCCCATGCAGCCCGTAATCGCGATGTGATTGACATGTGTAATCACACCTCCATACTTATCAAGAGGTCTGAAACGAATAATACAGTGCTGCCATCAACTCTCATAAGCACATAATGGTTTCCCTCTTGCACGTTTTCCTTTTCTACGTACACAATATGAACCAGTACCGATCGGTGTACACCCGTCAGGTTGTCTTATTTATCCTGCACACCCAAAATAAGGTTTATCTAATGCGTTATATGACCCATTGTGCCTGTCGCGCAGGGCCTGGCTCTACCTAGTCAAGTGTCCAACGTAGTTCCCACTACTCCCACAGTTACCACTTCGCCTTGTTTATGATTTGCAACCCATGCAAACTCCTGTACTCCACTACCCTCTGAGCATCCCATTTGTTGTTACTTTGGCATGCATTACACAGCTTGCCAGTGTAGTCGAGTAGAGTAGAGTAATCTAGTGACGGCACGGAGGTAGTACACATTGTGAATAAACGTTGTGTTGTGGAACTTATACTCTACTGTATAATGTACACACATGAAGATATGGTAGAAATGCTACTGATCTATGGAGAATGTACATTGATGGGAAATATGTTATGAGATTGCTTGTTTGTTGATAGTACTGTCAGCGAACATTATGATTATTAAGTTAATATGTCTGTTTTCTACCCTACTCTACATACCTGTACTGTACCCTGTTGTAGGTGGACGAAATGCTGTTCAGGCAGAACGACTGTACAGAAGACGATTCCCTGACAAGCCATTGCCTTCACGCCGGATGTTAGGTCATCTCACATCTTGTCTACGTGAAACGGGAAGCTTAAATCCAAGACCTCGACATCACCCTACAACATGCACAGATGAACATGCGGAAGTTGCTGTGCTCGCTACCATAGCTGTGAATTCTCAAATCAGCACACGTCAAATTGAGCATGAAGTTGATGTGTCAAAATCAAGTGCACAGCGTATTCTTAAATGTCATAAATTTCATCTTTACCATGTTCATTTACACCAGGATCTTCTTGGAAATGACTTCTGCAATAGGGTAACATTTTGTCTGTGGGCTCAGCAAAAACTTCTGATTAATCCAAATTTTTTTGCAGATGTTCTCTTTACTGACAAGGCATCATTCTCCAACAAAGGAATTGTCAATATGAGGAATATGCATTATTGGTCCGCAGACAATCCAAAATGGTTCCGTCAGGTAGAGCATCAATGTCCGTGGAAAGTTAATGTTTGGTGTGGGATTATTGGAGATAGCATTATCGGACCTATCTTTATAAATGGCATCCAAAATGGCAGACAATACTCCAGATTTATACGACACAATCTTCCTGTTCTCTTGGACACCATACCTCTGAACCGAAGAATGGTCATGTGGTATCAGCATGAAGGATGCCCCGCACGTAACGCCTTATGAGCACGATGACTTCTGAACCGTAAGTTCCCTGGTAGGTGGATTGGACGAGGTGGCCCAGTTAGGTGGCCTGCCCGATCTCCGGACCTTACACCGCTGGGTTATTTTCTTTGGGGAGCAGTGAAGGATGCTGTTTACCAACATGAACCAACAACACCAGAGGACATGAAGCAACGCATTATTGATGCTTGTACAGCCATCAAAGAGGAAACAGTAGCACCAAGTAGGGCATCCTTCATCCGCAGAGTGACCCTATGTATGGAAGCCAATGGGCATCAGTTTGAGCATGAAATGTGAATGCTATGTTTAGTATGTAGTGCTGGTATCACAGTGGAAGTTTCTACAAAGGGCCATTTTACCCAGTGATGTTAAGCGACATTTGTTTGCAACAATTTGTCATTTAACGCATTAGATAAACATAACATTGATAATTATGTGATAATAAAACTACTTGGTTAAACATGTTTACATTCATCTTCTATGTCCTACCTGAACTTCCCAAATCAAAACATTTTTACCTAAACAACGGTAAAACTTTTAGTCCACTTGCTCATTTCACTAAAACCATCAACATGAATTTTACTATTACGAATGAATGGTTAACTGTCACTTGCGCTAGATCTACAGTAAAGTAAAGTTTTAACGTTGAACAGCATTACCTTTTTAGTAACAGATTAACGATAAGTGAAGTTAACTTTGTGACTAACGTTGCGGTACACAGATATGTTACAGAACCGCATCACCCCTGGCCTATGGGATAAATACCTGCTGGAATGTACGACATTAATGCAGGATGGCAGCAGACCGTATTATTCGTTTCAGACCTCTTGATAAGTATGGAAGTGCGATTATGCATGTCAATCACATCGCGATTACGGGCAGCATGGGGTTCATGCCTGAGCCTCAGGACGTGCGCTAGCAGCGCATGTCGAGTGTTTCAAGCGTCAACTTTGCGTCTCAATATCTCGGGATGTAATGAGAATATTGCGATGCAATCAACGCCATTGTGTATGTGCTTTGTCATGCTATGGATTGCTGAAGAAAAAATATAGGAGGTCCATCTAAAAAAACATAAGTTTGTGTTAAAAAACACATATGCTTTCGTTTTAGAATGTTTCCAAATATGTACATTCATGGGCCCCAGCCCTACATTGATACTGGTGAAAGTCATTTTCCAATAGCTGTTATTGTTTCAGAGATATTTTGGGTGGACAAGATAGCTGGGACACCCTGTATATATAATTGATTAACCATTCATACAGCGTAGCACAGTTGCTTACATACAAGTGTTAAACCTTTTACACTATAAACTGGAATGCAAAGTCCAATACACCACATTAGCTGTACTTATTAAACTGAGTTTGAGACTCACACAACCAGTTTCTCAAGTTGCATCTTCTGGTGTACATCTGTGCAAAAATTTTTATGGATTAATTCTTTGATAATAGTGAAATGAAATTATCTGAGATATTTTCAAAGTAGTGAGTGAATGTGTTTAAATAAGGAAGAAAAAATGTGCATATGTTTAGGAAACTAGATGTGAATCATACACACTCTGCAAAGAATGGATCTATTCACATATAGTAAATAAGATTTGTAATTTCATACCAAAAGATCGTTACTTATAATTCCATGTCATACAATGTAGGTAGCTTTTACAGAATGCCACAGAGTAACAGTTGCAAAGTTCTCAGCCTTCTTCAATTGGTAAAACCATCATCAGTGATGAATGTTCAGTTTATAAAAGCAAAGGAACGGAATTATGAATCAGAAACTGATCTTTAACTACAAAATAGTGAAGCAGTAACTAAAATAAAAAAAAAGATATGGATATAGTCCCTTGTAACATGGAAAAACTGACAAAACTGGGGGTGACCTGTGATAAAACCATGACGAACTTCCATCACTTGACCAATTAAAATATGTTCCTGTGGGCCTATGTGAAGTATTGGACAGTGCCCCTCATAAATGTTACCCCAGAAAATATTGGGTCCTGGAGTAATTGAAGAATAAAAATAAAGTTACTGACAAAAATTAATAAAATTGGAAGAAAATGTGGAGTGTTTGGTGGAAGAAAATGCCTTTCTCACTATTAATAAAGAATGATTGAAGGAGGCAATTTCTTCCACCAAACACTACATTCTATTCCATTTTTTCACTGGTTAGTCAGGACAATAACCGTAAGAACTACCACCATATTCCTTACAATGGTCCCTTTTTAGAAAGAATCAGTAAACATTTAAAAAAGAATGATATATATATGTTGCATTTTTTATCCTGCATAATATAGGTGCCAAATATAGACAAATTGAACAGTCACTTAGTAACCCATATAAGAACATACAGGTTTATTCAATTTCCTGTAATGACTGTTCACAGAATTTTTGGGCAAACTGGTAGAGGTTTTGACATTCACTTTAAATAACATCTCCACAATAACTTGGAGATACTACATAAAGAGACCAAGGGTGGTATTTTAAATATGTTTGAGGACTTGTATGTATGTGTAATAAAAGTCCAGAAGGCAGTCCTCTGACAATACTGTCAACAAAGAAACAGGATTAATCCACAGAGTTTTATTGACCAATTTTGACTGTTTGAATTTTTTAAGTAAGCAGTCTCAGCATCTAACTAGTTGGATAGCTTATTACAGGTTTTTTATTTACATTAATGTTTGAGTTTACTCCCACTGTCAGTCCACGTTTAGGTCATACTGATTCATTTGTTGTATACACTGCTTTTATGATACAGAAATAAGTAGCAAGATTAAGTTTTGTTCATATTTGAAACATTATTACATTTTTATCAGCCATGTTCTGTTCTTATGTACACGGATAGTTGAGTCTAATAGATGATGTTGTGGCCACAGTTCTTCAGCAGTGCACTAGCAGCACACTTTGGTTCTCTTCTATGTTGCCCGTTTTAGTCTGACTTCCTTAACTGTATCAGTACCCAAATGGCAGCCTACATATGTTTTGTCAGACACCTAGTAGCTTGTGTTGTCAGCCACTATAATTGCTATTATGTTGGTGACAAACACACATAAGTGTGTCAGCTTGCAGTAAGCTGAACTGCAGCATATCCTTCCTCCTTTGAATCACTGATAGCCCTCAAAATGTGTTAAAAATAATTTTATTCGCTGTATTTTTATAGATTACTTTTATTAATTTTCATCATTAACTTCATTTATTTTTATTCTTCAGTCACTCCAGGACCCAATATTTTCCTAGTTAACATTTATGAGGGGGCTAAGAAAACCTAAACTGTCGGAACAAGCCTTGGAAGGCCCAACAGTACCGACCAGTCGCTGTGTCATCCTCAGCCCACAAGTGTCACTGAATGTGGATATGGAGGGGCATGTGGACAGCACACCGTTCTCCTGGTTGTATGTCAATTTACAAGACCAGAGCTTCTATTTCTCAATCAAGTAGCTCCTCAGTTTGCCTCACAGGGGCTGAGTGTACCCCGCTTGCCAACAGCACTCCGCAGACCAGATAGTCACCCATGCAAGTGCTAGCTCAGCCTGACAGTGCTTAACTTAGGTGATCTGACGGGAACAGGTGCTACCACTGTGCCAAGGCCATTGGCATTTATGAGGGGCACTGTCTACTATTTCACATAGGCCCACTGGATCATATTTTAATTGGTCAAGTGATGACAGTTCATCATGATTTTAACACAGGTCACTCCCGTTCTTGTCAGTTGCTCCATGTTACATGGAACTATCCCCATCTATTTTTTATTTTAGTTACTGCTTCACTACTTTTTTTAGTTAAGGATCAGTTTCTGATTCCTAATTCCATTCCTTCATTTTTATAAACTGGACATTCACCATATTTTGGTATGAAATTGCAAATCTTAATTATTATATATGAGTAGACCCATTCTTTATGGGATGTATGTGATCCCCTCCTAGTTTCCTAACCAGATGCATATTTTTTCATCCTTATTTAAACCTATTAACTCAGTACTTTGAAAATGTCTCAGACAACTTCATTTCCCCATTATTAAGGACTTAATTTATTAAAATTTCTGTATAGATGTACACCAGAAGATACAACTTGATAGTTGTGAAACCAGCTGTGTGCCTCTCTAATCAGTTTCAGTATGTACAACTAATGTGGTGCATTGAACTTTCCATTCTGGTTTATATTTTAAAAGTTTTAACATTGTTTGATATTTAAGAACCTGTGTTATACTGCATGAATGGTCAATCTATTATGTATAACTACTTTAGATGTAGCTGCCTTAGTTTTAAAATTATCTTTTGGTCACTGCATTGTGTTACATCAGCCTTAATTCAGTTTCATATTTGTTGCTACAAAAGGTACAACATTTGAATATAATGCACTTTCATAAATCCACATTACTTCAGAATCAAAATTTATACCATAGCAGCTGTCTAGTATGAGTCATGCACATTAGGGATAGGTCAGTACTGAAAGACAAACAATAAAACATACCCTTTCACGTCCTCTAACTCTACAGTGACCAGACTACTTACCCTCTGCCACTGAAATAAGTGGCTAACTTTACTTAGCTCATAGCTAAATTCATCAACATCCATTTAAATTAACAACAATGGAGATTTCTGGACAGAACAATATGTAAAATAACAGAAAAGCAATATCTCACCTAAAGCAGATCAATGTGTGGAGCACAGTAACACATAATTGAAAACAGCATTTACGTTGGTTCTCAAGCACTAGCTCCTTTTCCAGTAATAGTACACACATTTGCACACTCAACCACACAGACCCCCAAATGCATATTCCAATGTCCACAGCAAGACTCTGTGGTCAATGGAGTGTGTGTTTGGGTGTCAGTGTGGTTGTGTTCACAAATGTGTGTACTTTTGCAGGAGAAAGAGCTGGTCTTGACAGCTAGTGTGAATGCTATTCTGTGTTATGCGTTACTGTACTTCACGCATCAATCTGTTATAGGTGACTGGTTGCCATTCCCTTATTTTATGCACAGCTCAATTAAAATTAAGCACATCTGAAAATATTACTGTTTCTGTAAGTGTATTTGTTTGTTGCAGAGCTGGAAAATTTACACTGTTAATGTTAGTTGATGTTTTTGGATTCAACTGTTAGTTGCTCATTGCATATTATTATAAAATACAGCTGAGAATTGGGGGCCATACAGATGCTTGACCGTGGTCATATGTGCCCTGTAGCCTGGAGTTTGATGACCACTGGTCTATAACCAACAACAGAAAACATTTTAAACTTCATTAAGGAATTAGAGTAAGTGCTAATAATACTTAGTGCAAATAACTGCGAAGTGATTGTATGTTGAGATTCCAATACAGATTTCATTGTGGATAGTCCTGTTTGAAGGCACTTTGAGTTATATATTTCTAGCTTGGATCTGACCCATTGAGGAACTTCCCCAAGAAGACAGGAGGTCATAGTACAACAATGATTGATAATTTATTTATAAATCTCAATGTCTGTAATGAAATAGATGTGAGCCCCATGATAAGTGGATCATTCAAGTATGGAGGACAAGTGTCAGCAATAAAGCATCCCCCATGAATCACGTAAAACAAATAAAGGAAAGCAAAAAAATTCATAGAACTGTAAATGCTGACTCAGTTACAGTATTTAGAGAGAGTTTACAAGATAATAAATGGGAAGTGATTTACCAAGGACACACAGTAGATGAGAAATTTAATTCTTTCTTATAAATTTTCTTACATCATTATGAATCCAATTTTCCTTCACAACAGATCAAGGACATTTACTGTTGAAGCCAAGAAATAGGGTGGCTGACATTTGGAATAAAAAATATTGTACTGAAAAATTCTTCAGTGTGTCACAAAAAATAAACAAAATATATAAACCATGTACTACAGACAAAAATCCAAGTCCATGGCAAGGATAAATTGGAACATTAATGAGTTTGAAATGAATAAACTCAGCAAGGCAAATGATACTGAACTTCTTGATGACATTAGCAGCAAGATATCTGATATGACATTTGAATCATTGGCTACTAAATTCAATGATGTCTTCCTAACAGCAGCTTCAAAATCAAGAAATTGTCAATTGAAAGTAGATCCAATAAATTTACTTAGAAAGGTGATGCATACATCATCACCAACCATCGGTTTTGCCAACTCATCTGTTAGAACTATTACAAAAAACATGTCACTAAAGAGGAGTAATATTTCTGACTATCTCGAGCAAAGTACTAAAGTCTTGTACAGACTTGGCAGTTGCACCCTTCAGCTGCCTTTTTAATGAGTTAATTTATTTCCAAGGTGTGTGTGCTGAAATGCTGAAGTATGAATTAGTAACACCAGTTTACAAAAGTGGAGTTAAGTTCCTCACCTTTGTAAGATGTGTTCCATAAGTAACACAACCAATTTTTTTCCCAACATGACAATATGCTGCAGTGCTTTCCAACCAGCTGGACTATGTGAAGCGGATGTTAGCTTTAGAAGTAGACCCATGTCAATCATCTATGAGCAGCTGGAGAGTCAGGATATGTATTTCAGCAAACCCCATTTTGAAGTTACTTAACATGGTCCAATGGATCATTCTGTGGAGCAACATCATACAGTCAAATTTTGCATTAATTCTGGAAAGTTCACCACTGAAACATTTCCATTAATTCAGTAGACCATTGAGACTGATTGCTTGTCAAATCACAAGTTGTTCGAGGTGGGCTGAGATGAGGTTATTGATGACCCTGCAGTGGACATCCATCAGTCCCCTCAAAGAAAATTTGATGCATATGTGTGACGGAAAATGTGAGAGAGAAGGAAAGCATTTTAATTACTACTGATGCTGAGTGAGAAAAAACATAGAGTTTCTCTAGTTCTGTCTATAGCTGGACAGTAGTAATAGTGAATTCTCAGTCATACCATTGGAGAAACTTAACAATTTCGGCCTCCACCATTCACAAGTACGAAGGCAAGTGAAAACTAGAAAATTTCAATCACAGTTAATGAAAGTTCACATAATAACTTAGCTGCTCCATATGATGAGATACTCAACTTTGATATCATCGGGGATTGTTGCTTCAGAAAGTCCCAAAATTCAGCATTACTATTGTACAAATTTTTAAAGTAAAACACAGAGTATATCACTCTTCTTGTCATATATTGTGAATGTTTATCATGTTCATTGGTGGAATATACACTGGCCATCTGATAGCATCCAAAAGACTTTCACACAGACAGATTCTGAAAGACAATAATGCAGTCTCACATCATGACTCATACACCACTTCCTTTTATATAAAACTAAACACTCAAACACATTGTTAAATGTCAGATTTACAAAACAACATTTCAAAGGCATGAGATGATTTTAGTTACTTACATTAAAATATGGTCCATATTTTTCTCTACATGTTCTGATATTCAATTTCGAAAAGTTTGCTTAATTTCATACACAATTTCAATGAATTTTACAGTGTTCTTGTTGTTGTGGTCTTCAGTCCTGAGACTGGTTTGATGCCGCTCTCCGTGCTGCTCTATCCAGTGCAAGCTCCTTCATCTCCCAGTACCTACTGCAACCTACATCTTTATGAATCTGCTTAGTGTATTCATCTCTTGGTCTCCCTCTACGATTTTTACCCTCCAATCTGCCCTCCAATGCTAGATTTGTGATCCCTTGATGCCTCAGGACATGTCCTACCAATCGGTCCCTTCTTCTAGTGAAGTTTGCCACAAACTTCTCTTCTCCCCAATCCTATTCAATACCTCCTCATTAGTTACGTGATCTACCCACCTAATCTTCAACATTCTTCTGTAGTACCACATTTCAAAAGCTTCTATTCTCTTCTTGTCCAAACTATTTATTGTCCATGTTTCACATCCATACATGGCTACACTCCATACAAATACTTTCAGAAACGACTTCCTGACACTTAAATTTATACTCGATGTTAACAAATTTCTCTTCTTCAGAAACACTTTCCTTGCCATTGCCAGTCTACATTTTATATCCTCTCTACTTTGACCATCAACAGTTATTTTGCTCCCCAAATAGCAAAACTCCTTTACTACTTTAAGTGTCTCATTTCCTAATGTAATTCCCTCTGCATCACCCGACTTAATTCGACTACATACCATTATCCTCATTTTTCTTTTGTTGATGTTCATCTTATACCCTCCTTTTAAGACACTGTCCATTCTGTTCAACTGTTCTTCTAAGTCCTTTGCTGTCTCTGACAGAATTACAATGTCATCGGTGAACCTCAAAGTTTTTATTTCTTCTCCCTGGATTTTAATACCTATTCCAAATTTTTCTTTTGTTTCCTTTACTGCTTGCTCAATATACAGATTGAATAACATCGGGGAAAGGCTACAACCCTGTCTCACTCCCTTCCCAACCACTGCTTCCCTTTCATGCCCCTCGACTCTTATAACTGCCATCTGGTTTCTGTACAAATTGTAAATAGCCTTTCGCTCCCTGTATTTTACCCCTGCCACCTTCAGAATTTGAAAGAGAGTATTCCAGTCAAAATTGTCAAAAGCCTTCTCTAAGTCTACAAATGCTAGAAAAGTAGGTTTGCCTTTCCTTAATCTTTCTTCAAGGGAAGTCGTAAGGTCAGTATTGCCTCACGTGTTCCAACATTTCTACGGAAACCAAACTGATGTTCACCGAGGTCGGCTTCTACCAGTTTTTCCATTTGTCTGTAAAGAATTTGTGTTAGTATTTTTCAGCTGTGACTTATTAAACTGATAGTTCGGTAATTTTCACATCTGTCAACACCTGCTTTCTTTGGGATTGGAATTATTATATTCTTCTTGAAGTCTGAGGGTATTTCGCCTGTCTCGTACATCTTGCAAACCAGATGGAAGAGTTTTGTCAGGACTGGCTCTCCCAAGGCCGTCAGTTGTTCTAACGGAATGTTGTCTACTCCCGGAGCCTTGTTTCGACTCAGGTCTTTCAGTGCTCTGTCAAACTCTTCACGCAGTATCGTATCTCCCATTTCATCTTCATCTACATCCTCTTCCATTTCCATAATATTGTCCTTAAGTACATCGCCCTTGTATAGACCCTCTATATACTTCTTCCACCTTTCTGCTTTCCCCTCTTTGCTTAGAACTGGGTTTCCATCTGAGTTCTTGATATTCATACAAGTGGCTCTCTTTTCCCCAAAGGCCTCTTTAACTTTTCTGTAGGCTGTATCTATCTTACCCCTAGTGAGATAAGCCTCTACATCCTTACATTTGTCCTCTAGTCATTCCTGCTTAGCCATTTTGCACTTCCTGTCGATCTCATTTTTGAGACGTTTGTATTCCTTTTTGCCTGCTTCATTTACTGCATTTTTATATTCTCTCCTTTCATCAATTAAATTCAATATTTCTTCTGTTACCCAAGGATTTCTACTAGCCCTCATCTTTTTACCTACATGATCCTCTGCTGCCTTCACTACTTCATCCCTCAGAGCTACCCATTCGTCTTCTACTGTATTTCTTTCCCCCATTCCTGTCAATTGTTCCCTTATGCTGTCCCTGAAACTCTGTACAACCTCTGGTTTACTCAGTTTATCCAGGTCCCATCTCCTTAAATTCCCACCTTTCTGCAATTTCTTCAGTTTTAATCTACAGTTCATAACCAACAGATTGTGGTCAAAGTCCACATCTGCCCCTGGAAATGTCCTACAATTTAAAACCTGGTTCCTAAATCTCTGTCTTACCATTATATAATCTATCTGATACCTTTTAGTATCTCCAGGATTCTTCCATGTATACAACCTTCTTTTATGATTCTCGAACCAAGTGTTAGCTATGATTAAGTTATGCTCTATGCAAAATTCTACCAGACGGCTTCCTTTTTCATTTCTTAGCCCCAATCCATATTCACCTACTATGTTTCCTTCTCTCCCTTTTCCTACTGTCGAATTCCAGTCACCCATGACTATTAAATTTTCATCTCCCTTCACTACCTGAATAATTTCTTTTATTTCATCATACATTTCTTCAATTTCTTTGTCATCTGCAGAGCTAGTTGGCACATAAACTTGTACCACTGTTGTGGGCATGGGCTTCATGTCTATCTTGGCCACTATAATACATTCACTATGCTGTTTATAGTAGCTTACCCGCACTCCTATTTTTTTATTCATTGTTAAACCTACTCCTGCATTACACCTATTTGATTTTGTATTTATAACCCTGTATTCACGTGACCAAAAGTCTTGTTCCTCCTGCCACCGAACTTCACTAATTCCCACTATATCTAACTTTAACCTATCCATTTCCCTTTTTAAATTTTCTAACCTACCTGCCCGATTAAGGGATCTGACATTCCACGCTCCGATCCGTAGAGTGCCAGTTTTCTTTCTCCTGATAACGACGTCCTCTTGAGTAGTCCTCGCCCGGAGATCCGAATGGGAGACTATTTTACCTCCGGAATATTTTACCCTAGAGGACGCCATCATCATTTAACCATACAGTAAAGCTGCACACCCTTGGGAAAAATTACGGCTGTAGTTTCCCCTTGCTTTTAGCCGTTCGCAGTACCACAACAGCAAGGCCGTTTTGGTTAGTGTTACAAGGCCAGTCATTCAATCGTCCAGACTGTTGCCCCTGCAACTACTGAAAAGGCTGCTGCCCCTCTTCAGGCACTACACGTTTGTCTGGCCTCTCAACAGATACCCCTCTGTTGTGGTTGCACCTACGGTACGGCTATCTGTATTGTTGAGGCACGCAAGCCTCCCCACCAACGGCAAGATCCATGGTTCATGAGGGAAGGGAATTTTACAGTACAACAATTTAAATTACATTTTAATTAATCATAAGCAAATCAATTTGAGTAAAATATTGTTAACAGTATTTTGGTTTGCTCTCAAGTGGAGCTATCATTTTAAATGAATAAACATTGTAGCTTTTCAGAAAAAGAGAAGAAGTAAATTTTCAAGAATATGTGGTGCAACATGATTGCACTGTTCATATCACAGAATCTGGATTGTTAACAATCAGCTTAGGTACTCCCCTTAGGTGTTAATACGAGAGTTGAAACTTAAATAGTGGCAACTATTTATTCACAACTTATACAAAAGAGTTACATGTTTGCATCTGTTACTGTCCTTCAAAGTAGTCGCCAGTGTTGTGTAGAACCCGTTGCCAGTGTCGTGGAAGGCGTAGTATACCATTAGCAGAGCCTGTTCTGTTGATGGTGCGAATGGAGCAGTCTGAAGTTATGGTGATTCTCATGTACAACTGTGATGGTGTTATCCTAATGCATTACATTCCTCCACCACAGACCATCAATGCACAGTATTACTGTTCATTTTTGGAGCATCACCTGTGGCCAGCTTTGCAAAAGAAGCGAGACACTATCTGCACAACCCACCAACCATTTTGTACAACAATGCCCAGGTGCATACAGCGCAAGCTGTGACTGCTCTGTTCGGTCGATGGGACTGGGAAGTACTATACCATCCATCATACTCCCCATACTTAAGTCCTTGTGACTTGTGATTTAATTCAATCAGAACTGTTCCAGAGACTCAACAGGCAGTAGACTGCTTCATTTGCACCATCAACAGAACAGGCTCTGCTAATGGTATACTATGCCTTCCACATCACTGGCAATGGGTTATACACAATGCTGGTGACTACTTTGAAGGACAGTAACAGATGCAAACATATAACTCTTTTGTACTGTTTGTGAATAAATAGTTGCCACTATTTAAGTTCCAATGCTCATATAAATCAGGTAACACATCAATGTGAAATTTAATCTGAGATCGTAAACTCATTCGTACCAATTTTTGTACTGCAGTTTACTACTGGAACTGAATACAGAAATAATGGTATGAAGTCCAGAAAGTTATAATTCAAGATAAAATGACCTCTTCAGAGAAGTTGTTGTGAGGAAGCAGTTTCTGATAAGAATGGGAAGGTAGTTCCATTTCAACTGTTTGAATCCTGACTGACAGCTGAGCCTTCAATTGATGGCAGAAAATCTAAACATGACTAAAATAACCATTTATTGTACTGTAAATTAAGATTTTAACATGACAAAAGTGTGTGCCAAACTGGTCCCAAAAAGTGTTGTCTGATGAGCAAAAGGCCTTGTGTGTGCTCTAATGCCAAGAACACATGTAAACGTTTGAAAATGGTCATAATGAAAAACATAGGTATCACTAGTGATGAGTTGCAGATTTTAGAGTACAATACAGAGACAAAAAGGCGGAGTTCAGAGTGCCACACCCCAGCATCACACTGCCCCAAGAAGGCACACATGAGCAAATCCATAATCTAAACTATGCTCACTGTCTTCTTTGACTTCAGAGGCATTGTCCACCACAAATTTGTACCTACTGGGACCACTGTGAATGCATATTTCTACTTGGAAGTGCTCAAAAGCCTCAAAAGGAAGTTTACACACTGCCAAAGCAACATTAACTTTGTTGTCAATGAATTTCTGTCCAGGATCCACAGCCTGTATCCTCCTCATCAGCCCTACAGTCCTGACCTAGCTACCAAGGTAGTTTTTTTGTTTCCTTGGTCAAAAGGAGATGTGAAAGGGAAACATTTGGACACAACTGTAAAAAATCAAAGCTCATGTTATATCGGCTCTAAAGGACATCACAGAGAAGGCCTTCCAGGATACTTTCCAAGCCTAGAAATACTACTTCCAGAAGCATATCGATGCAGGAAAATGCTATGCACAGGTTGGCTGTTGGACAGTGGTCAGGATTCAGTGGTATCCAGTTGAGAGGATGGTTGGAAGAACAAAATGTATTCATGCTGTCAAACTTGCTGGTTCTCCAGATTTATTGCTAAAGACTAATTGATACATCAGTACCTGAAAAGCCCACCAACAGACTGAGTGAACATGGTACCCAAGAGGACAGAAATGTATGTCTGTTCAGCTCAAGAGCTGGATGGCAAGAGAGACAGATCTCTTTGCTTCAATATGCTCCCCATTTCACACCCAGATGTCATGTGTCCCTCTCCAAGCCTTTTGATTGCTGGACAGCTTCCACCAGTACTATTCTGGAAGCATTACATCATCAGCAATGTCTAGTCAAAAAGCATCACCTCATCAGCATTGCCGACCATGAGAGTGGAGCTTGCCCAGCAGCACATGGTATCTGGTCCTAGCCAGCCCACATCAAGGCACAGATCACAAGAAAAATTTAGTGACTTCAAATGACAAATAAAAAAGTGCTTTGAAAATTTAGATTAAATACAGTCTGTCAACCCAACTTATCTCCTCCTTCTTCCCAGGAGCAGAGAATCTCCTCCAAACAAGGATGTAAACTGATAATACTCCCTTGGCAGGCGAAATTTATTGGGAACACTATTCAGTAAGGGAGGGTGAAACAGATCAAAAATGGATTTTAGTGAAGCAAAGTGATAACGATACAATATAATGGAAGCTATAATAAAGGTATACAATTTATAGTATTGTTGTGTGATGTGGATTCAGCTCCGTAACCAGCTTTACAATAACAGCTGCAAAACTGGCAAGGTGGGATGGTGGTGTAGTGGTCTGGCAGCATGGAGTATAGAGACCAACAATGACAGTGCATTGTTTGCCTAGTAGTGGTGGCAGGTGCAATGGCCAGGCCTCACATGTTATGGAAAGCAGTTTGTAACACTCCATCAAAGAAGAGTATCAATTGAGGTTCGAGAAGCAGATTTCAGTAGAGGTGGGAAAGGACCAATTTGACAAAAACTCTAAAGGCCACTAGATCTTTTAGCTACCAGCTATGCTTTATGTCTAACAGTAAGGATTAACATGTTTAATGAATCATGAAATGTTGATAGAACAATCTCTTACCTCTTATAGAAAAGTAATCCGTGTAATTGTCTGCCCAGGTCGCTCTAACACAACAATAATCCCATCTACAGATGGCACAATCCTTTAGCATGTTTGCCATTGAATACTACCATAATTAATGCCAATATAATCTCTTATCCCAGTTACATATTACAATAGCAATTGGCAATACAAAACTTGTTATTGAAACCATTGCTTTGACCATTAAGACACTAGTTTCAGATTACAGTTTAAAAGAAAAGCATTAATCTGAGTTACAATACCCAAGTACAAATACCCTTTCTTGAATATGATACATGCAGCCATTCCAAAGACAGCCAGAATGAGAGGAACAGATACAGTAATTGGTATGATCATACTATTTATACTTCTTCCATATGCTACTCAGCACAGTGCACAGTGGTGTGTTAAATGAGTTGATAGTCTAGCAGACAGAACAACCAAGTCACTGTTGGAACTATTATATAAAGGATCACCGAGAGTTAAAGTAACTCAGTAAGACTGTCACATAAAGCACGACCACAACAGAGGAGTGCTACCACAATTATCCACAGTACAGTGGACAATAAACTATTACCAATGGGGACAAACAGCAGACTGTGCACTGCTGCAGTTGTGAAAGAGCAAGGGGGTGTCTTCATTTACATAAGAAAAAAGGAAAAGAGCTAGTTCACAATCAGTGACACCAGTGTGTAGTGATAAAATGAGCCACATGTAATAATTTATGTGAATACAAAACTGAAGTTCATTGTGTTGCATAACAGGTCAAATCTGCCAGTCTTTGCTAACAATCAAGATTTTCACTCTGGAAACATCCCCCAGGCTGTGGCTAAGCCATGTCTCCGCAATATCCTTTCTTTCAGGAGTGCTAGTTCTGCAAGGTTCGCAGGAGAGCTTCTGTAAAGTTTGGAAGGTAGGAGACGAGGTACTGGCAGAAGTAAAGCTGTGAGGACGGGGTGTGAGTCGTGCACGGGTAGCTCAGTTGGTAGAGCACTCACCTGCGAAAGGCAAAGGTCCCGAGTTCGAGTCTCGGTCCGGCACACAGTTTTAATCTGCCAGGAAGTTTCATATCAGCGCACACTCTGCTGCAGAGTGAAAATCTCATTCTGGACTACTGAGAAAATTTAGAGGACCGGGCATTTGAGGCTGATTGCAGAAGATTCTACTGCTGCTAACATATGTTTTACTTAAAGGCCATGAAGATATGATACTAGAAATTAGGGCTCATGTAAAGGCATATAGGCAGATGTTTTTCTCTAATTCTATTTTTGAGTGGAACAGGGAAGGAAAGGACTAATCATAGTAAAGGGTGCCATCTGTCAAACACTGTACTATGACTTGTGCAGTATTTATGCATGTGTAGAAGACAGCTGGCAGGTGCCCAGTTGATGACTGGCAGCAAGCCTGAAACTTCTTTGAATAGATTGATATAGTTCATAAATGTACTGTATAAAATTATATCTCATGGTTACTAAAATTTCAGTGTTCAGTTATTTCATACACCATTACTTCATTATCAATACAAATCGCACATCATATGTACAAACATTGCATTAACATAATCTAAGAAACAAATAGAAATTAAGTGAAACTGACACAGAACAACATCTCAGTTGGTGGGTTGTAGAAATAGAAGTCAACACAAGCATTGTTAAAGGAACCAAGCCAAAATGAGCATTCATTTATTAATAGAGGCCATCAAAACAAACACATATCCAATATATCTCCACTGTTTTAGCCGCATCAGATTGTTTGGTTTCTCTATTCTGGACTGAGTTTCTGTTTAAAGTTGATAGCAGGCATGTAATACAAACTTGGGAATCTTTTGAATTTCAAAGGAAATTGGGTGCATACTTCCTATATTTCATCTTCATATCTGGATTGTGTAAAGAAAATTATATTCTTAATGACATTTGTCTTTCCACAGGTCTTAATTTTATCACTACAGGGTACACTATACGTGAATATCAAAAAATCATTTCTAAATAAACTTTATGTGCAAGCAGGTTAAAGAGAACACCACTTATTAACTAGACATAAGTATAACAACAGTACTAAACGTTATTAGTTATTGCCTGGGCAAAGTTTATTATAACTGCTTCTGGTCCTTAATACATTGCTAAATGAATTCCAGAACTCTGAACATTTTTTCCCCTTAACTGAGACCTAAAAGGAAACAAATACGAATGAATAACGTTTCTATGGGTATACTAATTCATCAACAACACATCTCATGAAAAAGTAGATACCGTACACTTAATACTGCGTCAAAATTCCTAAAATCTGAGATATATGCTTATGAGTGTATGTACAATAAAACTTGCTATCTCATTGCCTGCAAACTTTAGATTCTTGGTTTTTTCTGTGGAAGGACAATTCAATCATTTCGACGTAATCTGCCTCAATAAACAGAAGTAAACTTCTGAAACTTCAGACAGTGTTAAGTTCTGTAAGACAAATGGACTGGCCTTTCATTGTTTCAGGGAAGACGCTATGCAGTAGCTAACATTGCCGTTAAAGGAGTAACAATAGCAATTAGCTGAACTCCGGACTGACTAATTCATTTTCTGCTTTTCATGTCAGTATTTCGTGATAGCTACGTCTCATCCCTAAAATCTGCAGGGATTTGCGTAATTAAAAGACGTGATCACGTGATAGATAGGGAGAGGAGTAGAGGACTGCACGAAGAAAAGTATATTTGATCGGAAGTCACGGAAAACAAAATTTAACATCATCTACTTGTTGGCTATGTTTATCACAAATTCACTCAATCGTCTGAAAGCAAATCGAAACCTACAATATACGCCGCGAAAAGACAAGCTGCAGGCTCTTTTTGTAGAGCTTACTTTAGCTAACTTGGCCTCTGTCACAGCACTTTTTCTTTCTGACTTACACAGTCATTAGGCTGCTCGATGATTTTAACTTGCTTTTTTCGTCAAACTAAACCTATTGCAACGTCGAAGCATATTACGAACGCAAGCGTCTGTCATAGATTAAGTTAGGGACATTTTATACTGTACTCCGTTATGTTGGCAATCAATGTGTGCGTGTGTTTGGTTAAAATGGCAGTCTGACAGAAATTTGTTAGTTTCTTTCAAATTCTCTTGTTTAAATGTCAATTACCTTTTTCTGTTGTGCGTTGTTACTAGCAGTTTATAAATATTCGCGGATTATGTCAAATTAATGGTAAGTGTCTGAAGCTCCAGGTGAAAGATATCTCTGAAGTGTAATCTGTATTCGCGTAAACATCCCAGCCGAAACTTTTTAGTTCTATTATTGATCAGCGAGATTTTGCATCCGGGATTAAAATTTTAGATTTCGCTAATAAAGTCTTGCGCTTTACTCCATTACAGGCACCACATACCTATGGGATGGGCAACCCACCCATCACCTATGCACTTTGATTCTTTGAAAATTGTTCCTGAACATTTAGTGGAAAGAATCAAGCTGGAAGATACAATATTTCGCGATTCGTCGCAGAATGCTCCAGGCAGTCCAATGTATTCAGCAGCAGCACTTAACGCTGTGTCCTTCAACTCCTGGGGCATTACAAATCAGTGCAGTGTGAATGGAATTGCTACAGCTACCAATGGTGTATCCACCAAAGTACAAACGACTAATGAATCGAATGAACTTGCGGATAATGCATTAAATAGACATGGTAATAGAGCACCTAGTACCTCTAACAGAAATATGAATAATAGTTTTATGTCCACAACTATGTTTTTAATGAATGAGTGCCTCCAACAAAACAGCACACACCAGTCACATTTAAATGCAAAGAAACACGATATATTTAATATAGCGTGTGAAAAAGGGTGTAATTGTGACAGCACAAATTCTTTATTTCGTGCAGGTAATAGCCTGATGTTTGGTGCTGACAAGCATGTTGGGGCCAAGCACTTCATGACACCATGTGGTCCTCTTCAGCTAACAGCCCAAGAGTGTGGTGAATTCCTTCTGAAGAAAGCATCAGTTACTTCCAACTTACTAGGACCAGATACTGCTAACATAGGACAACAACCAGTCAGTGCAGGTAACACCAATACCACCGGTGTTACACATATAAAAGGCAGACCATTGGAGGGAGAAGCAACTGATGACACACAGTCATCAAACAACAGCAACGGCAAATTAACCATAACTACTGGCCATAACTTAAGTGGTGGCCATAGATATAGGTTGGATAAAGAACGACCGTTCTCATGTCCAGAATGTGGTAAATCATTTCTTCTCAAGCATCACCTTGTCACACATGCTAGGGTTCACACTGGTGAACGCCCACATGTATGCCCTGAATGTGGAAAAAGTTTTGCCCATAAACACTGTCTCAGCACACATCTACTACTACACAGCAGTGAACGTCCATATAAATGTTTGGAATGTAAAAAGTCATTTACATTAAAGCACCATCTAGTTACACATGCTCGTGTGCACAGCAGGGACCGGCCATTCATATGCCAGGAATGTGGAAGAACATTTCCACAGAAAAGACATCTTGTAACACACTCAAAGTTTCATTCTGGAGAACGGCCGTTTGTTTGTGATGAATGTGGTGAATCATTTTCTCAGAAGGATCATCTTGTGATTCATTCCCGGTTCCATGGTGGTTTGCATCCTTATGTGTGTCCAGACTGTGGCAGTACATTCACACGCAAGTTTGAATTGGTGAATCATGGACGGCTTCATGGGAGAGTTCCTCACTCTTGTGAAGTCTGTGGGAAGGAATTCTTGCAGAAAAGAACACTTCTAGCACACACAAGGTTGCATACTGGAGATGACAGACCCTTTGTTTGCCAGCATTGTGGGGAGGCATTTTCACGTAAACCAGAGCTTGTTGAGCATTCCAAAATACACACGGGAGACAAACCATTTGTGTGCAGGTAAGTATCACCATACAAAATTGAATACTTAAATATTCTATTGATCTGAATTTGCTAAGTCTTAAGAAATGTGAAACAGAATTCAGTCTTAGTAATGCAGCACTGAGTTTACTGGACTCGCGGTTTTTTTTTTTTTTTTTTTTTTTTTAAGTCATTCTCTTCCTGTGTTACACACAATGCAACAGCATAAAATTTATTCCCCAGCTATTTACCAAAAATTAATTTTTGTCAACATAGTTTCCTTTTTAACAGGGAAAAGGGAACAGAGAGAAACTGAAAGCACCATTGGTTTTAAGGCTTTTGAATTCCTTTAAAATGACTTCATATCTTAAAATGTCTACTTCAGATGTTAAAAGTATGTTTTAGTGGCAGTGTGGATCAACTTAGAAGAAGGGAAAGCTGGCTAGTGTGCCTCTGCCCCCTACCTAAAATCTTGGTTATAGATATTGAGAACAGCATAACCTGTGGTCTAGGATTGATAGGCAGCTGTTTATTTGGTTGTGAGGTGCCAAAGCCTATGAATGTGAAAATGAAATAAAGATCAGGGGAACAGATTGACCTGTACAATAACTTGTTGTATATGTTCGCATCACTTTGAACATACTTTGCCACATTTTATGCACTTTGTTACAAAAACTAAAACGTCAAGATAAGTTAAGAAGATCAATATTAGATAAAGAACAAGTCTTTTAAGTATTTTAATGTGTATTATGTACATATATTGTACATAAACTATGGAAAATATAAGGCCATCCATTAAACAATTTTTACTGGAAAGGTACCAGTATATATATTTTGCCTTACAGAGTGTAATTAAAAGTGATAGTAACTAGTTTATTGTTTCATGGTGATAAGATGTTAACAGTAAGACATGCCAATAACTTACATTCACATCAAAACAGAAAAAAAATGTGTATAACAGAAGTGTACTGATGTCTTGGTCACTGTTTGAAGTAAACCAATGGGAAAAACATAAGGGAAAAGATGTATAATACATAAACACGGTTAATGAACAATTTAATTCTTTGTTAAACACATTACTCGGGTGCATTAATGAACAATTTAATTCTTTGTTAAACACATTCCTTGAGCAATTTGAGTCCTGGGTTTTCATTGCAACAAATATGGATAAAATTAAACAAGCAGTGTTGAGGGATGGCTAACATAAGATTTAGGTATGTTACACCAATAAGAGAAATCTTTACCTAATTCTATAGGCAAGGAGTAAGAAAGTCTTAAAACTAACTCACAATGACTATTGGGAAATCCTCCTGTCCAATAGAAACAGCAAAACATGCGTAGCCTATTATGCATAAAACACTTGAAGAGTAAAGTAAATAAAAATTTTACATTATTTGTTTAGTTTCATTTATTTATTTGTCTTATAATAATTCTGCACAAAAGTGTAGGACACGACAGATACATTACAGAAATATTTACACATACACATGCCAGGAAAGAAGTTCATGCCGGGAAAGAAGTTAAGCTCGGATTGGATAAAAATGGGACTTTTCGAGCAGAAGCATCACCGCATTCGCTTTAACTGATGCAGGCAGATGATGGAAAACCTAAACCTTTTATTCTTAAAACTTCACTATTATTCCTCTGTGAGACTCACATCATCAAGTAAAAGTGCATTTATGGACCAATGTGAGTGAGATGTAGGTAGCCAATGAAATTCTCGAGTGTAATTTTCTATGGTATGTAAATGAATTGCTGGTATTTAGTTGTATAAGGTTAAAATTTAATCACATCATTGAATTTTTTGGCAGTATCAGAAAGAAGATATTGAAGTACATTGCTGAAGTGACGAATGTATGTTTTAGGTTATGCTAAATATTAGTTCATTATGGAAGGCTTATTTTCATGTTGAGATTTGTTGTCTTCGCCAGCTGACAATCAGATTCACATATTCCATCCTAATCTAGACTTAGGGGTAAGCTACAGATTGGTAAGTCACCACAACCAGGTTTTTGCTTTCACATTCATTGGCTTCGTCAACTCATGAATAACCAAGGTGTCTGACTACGTTACAGGTTAGTCTATTAGCACATCTTGGTTTTTCCAGTCACCAAAGTAATATGAAAATCATTACACAAGCTTGAAATTCGTAATAAATAGATCAATAAAAGTTGTTCTGGCATTCTCCGTATCAAAAACAAATGTAATCAATTTGTATCTTTTGCTGAAAGAAATCGTGAGAATCAGCGATTGTCGTTGTAACTTTATACTATTATAATATCTAGTTGGACCAATGTCCATGAATTGCCATTATCTGCACACATTGCAAGAGCTTCCAATTCTGCAAATGTCACTGAATTCCTGTACCTGAAAGGAAAGAGAGAAACTATACACACTGAGAAAAAAAAAAAACCCCGAGCAAAAGCTTTCATCTGTAAACGCATACTGTCTGTGTGAAAACACACCCAAATAGTGAGTGCAGCTATGAGCCAAAATATTTGTTTAAATTGTAAAAATGATTATCAAATAGAAATGTTTATAATTCTGCTGTAATTTCCCTTCCTCTACTGGGCTTGTGGTTTATGCTGGCAGTGAATTATGGAGGAGGATTCCAATGTAGCTCACATATCTTCGAATTTCAATTTTTTTTCCTACTCATTTTTCATGGAGGGTCCTACAGCAGTTCCATGTATTGCAAATATGATAGTCACAGTAAGTTTGAAAATCTCCAGATTGGCCCCAAATCTTCGATGCCCACTTTCATTTGTAGAGGCAAGGTCATGTAAGTAGTCTACATAAAACTTTTTTTTAATAAGGGTTTGCATTAAGTGACTTTGCACTGAAGCGTGAGTATATGCACTTCAAGAACTTAATCAGTAATATTATACTGTTCATTGTTACAATTCTCCAGTCATGTATGCGAAGATTGTGTCAATCCTACCAATCAGAAATGCACACAGTTAGAAATGCATGTACAATGAAATGGGAATTCATTAATAAAACGGAGAAAAGTTTTGTATGCCATTTATGTAAATGAGGAATACCATGGAATCTAGTATGATCCGTTGTCGTACCCCTATTTTCTTTTCCTTCACATCTGATATGAATTTGATCTTATGAGAAAATGTGAGTTCCAAACACGATATTCTGTTTTGTATATGTAATTTAAACTACACTTTTTGCTTATTTTCTAATGTTTCCAGTTTGTCTGAGATAAATTTATTACTAAAGGTATCAAAAGCATATAAAAGATCTAGGTTGACTTCTAGCACTATAAAATAAAAAAAGGTACATTGAAAATGCTAATTCCTCTGGTAGTAATAATATTTCTAGCATAGTATTATATTTCAATTAAAATAAGCTTGGTGGTAGGAGCAGGATGCTGCCCAATCTTAGTTCTCTTTTGAGTACTCACTGTGTTGCCTGTCTTATAGCTACATGCAGAGCCTTGTCTAAAGTGGCTGTCCAGTGGCAACTCTGCACCCCACCAGTGCAATCAGTGCCACAGTTATTTTATTTCAGATATAAAATGCTTCACTGATTTGATAAGACCTTGACTGAGCTATCTTTTGTATCAGTTCTTGACTGAAGTGATGTCTTCTGATAGAGTATATGTAATAAGTAATGCAACAAATTTTTTTTCTTGGCCAGTTTTGGTTGAAAAAATGCAGAATTCTTGGTGCGACATCACGGAATACGCTTGTCTCAGGCCCTATAGCTTCATGTTGTTCTCATAGTTGGCACTGCTATACATAGCCTTCAAAATCGTGTCTGTAATGGAGATGCATTCCAACCAGAGAGGTGCCACTTTGTTTCTTTTGGCAGAAAACCGGAGCATCTAAGTGCTAGGAGAATGTCTGTGGAGACGCGGCAGTGAACAAAAGTATAGTGAGTCATTGGGCAAGGCATCTGTCATCTTCGCATCAAGGTCAAACAAACCTGTCTGATCTCCCACATGTCAGCTGGCTACACACAGCTGTGACACCTGCAGTGTTGCAAACCCTAGACACACTCATTTGAGGTGGTCAACAGATCACAAACAAACTCCTTGATGAACAACTGGACATCTCTTTTGGTAGTGCTGACACACTTGTCCACCAGTTGGGGTACTCAAAGGTGTGAGCTCACTAGGTTCATCACAGCCTAACAGAAGTTCTCACACCTTTTGACTTCCATATGTTTGGCCCAATGAAGGATGCAATCCAGGGGAAACAGTACATGGATGACAGGGAGGTTAATGGTGCAGCAAGGCATTGGCTCCAACATCGACCAGTAGAGTGGTACAATGTGGGCATACAGACCCACCCAGTAAGGTAGCGTGAGGTTGCCGCGTTGAATGGAGTATGTTGAAAAATAGGGTTTTGTAGCCAAAACAGTGGGGGTTAATATGGTGTATTTGAAACCTGAATAAAACCAACCTGATTTAAGAAAAGAAGTGTTATTTTACTTATGGTATGCCTCTCATAGCTTACTAATAGTGACTTCCATCTATAAAAAGGGACAGACAAACCGTCTCTTACTACAGACCCATTTCTCCCCAAGCAGCCTGCTCTAAACTTTTGGAATACATGTCCTACAGTGGAATACTGACTCGTTTTGTACAGCGTAACCAGCTGCTTGCCTCTTAATATGTCACAAAGAATTTTTAGAGACATCCACATTAGTGGTAGGCAATGAAAACCTCATAATTCCATTTGTTAAATTTTACAGGTGAAGCAAAAATGGTTTCTTAAAAATAATATAAAGTGATACAGAAAGTTGCTACGTGTGTAACTGTATAGTAGAAGCCTAGTTATTGACATAAAAGAGAAACCCACGCACATACAGATCTCTAATTATAGAGTTACTGGTTACTGGAATTACAAGTTTTCACAAACAGATAGAGTTACGAGGTTTTCATTGCCCACTATTGATACATGAAACTATAAATGAATTACTGGAAGAGCTAAACAACAAGAACTATTCTCATGTGACTTGCCAAGGCATTTGATTTTGTAGGAAACTAAAATTTTGTGGCTTTAATGTATCCCTCTTGCATGCATAGGGTCTTATATTCATAACAGGAAGGAAAGTGTCAGTTAACAAATAGCGCAGCAATACTGAAGCTAAACTCAGAATGGGGGAATGATAAGTATGTAGTCAGATATTCAGGCAACTCTTGTTCCTTACCTATAAGAGTGACATTCCAGTGACTTTAAAGAACAGTTGAGAAACTGTAATGATTGCTAATGAAGGACCAGATAAAGCCCAAATGGTACCTAAACATCGCTGCAAATGGTTTACAGGAACAGTTATAGCATTAAGTACACAAAGACTCATATTATGCAATTTAAAACAAACTGAATTTACCCGCCAGTTCCAGAAATAGGCATTAATGATCATACATAAAGTGAAATACTGTGTGTGTGTGTTCCCTGGGTTTTAGCTAGATACTGAACAAAACTTGAGTCAAAACCTAGAAAAAAGTAATCAAGAATATGATTTTGACTTGCTAAGCGCTTAGAAATATCCCTCATTGTGTTGACCTAAAGACTAGAATATTAGCTTATTTTGTGTACTTCCACTCCCTTTTGGTCTGTAGAAATGTCCCTCATTGTGTAGGCCTAAACACTAGGGTATTATCTTATTTTGCTTACTTCCATTCTCTTTCGGTTTGTGGAATTATCTTCTGGGACCAGGGAGCTCAAGGAAATAAAATATTTACTCAGCCGAAGTATGTAATAAAAATAATTTCCAAAATCAGTAACTTCACATATTGCTAAAACAATTTCTACTCAAACTAACAATTCTCTTATCATTTTTTCTTACAATACTGAGAGATGTCTACGCATGTTTCCATTCAGTCACCAGATCATACCTGTACCAGCTGTGTGTCAAAGGCTTGACTTTGTGAACCAAATTCTCATGTTGTTGTTGTTGTTGTTGTTGTTGTGGTGGTGGTCTTCAGTCCTGAGACTGGTTTGATGCAGCTCTCCATGCTACTCTATCCTGTGCAAGCTTCTTCATCTCCCAGTACCTACTGCAACCTACATCCTTCTGAATCTGCGTAGTGTATTCATCTCTTGGTCTCCCTCTACGATTTTTACCCTCCACGCTGCCCTCCAAAACTAAATTGGTGATCCCTTGATTCCTCAGAACATGTCTTACCAACCGATCCCTTCTGGTCAAGTTGTGCCACAAACTTCTCTTCTCCCCAATCCTATTCAATACTTCCTCATTAGTTATGTGATCTACCCATCTAATCTTCAGCATTCTTCTGTAGCATCACATTTCGAAAGCTTCTATTCTCTTCTTGTCCAAACTATTTATCGTCCATGTTTCATTTCCATACATGGCTACATTCCATACAAATACTTTCAGAAACGACTTCCTGACACTTAAATTTATACTCGATGTTAACAAATTTCTCTTCTTCAGAAACGCTTTCCTTGCCATTGCCAGTCTACATTTTATATCCTCTCTACTTTGACCATCAACAGTTATTTTGCTCCCCAAATAGCAAAACTCCTTTACTACTTTAAGTGTCTCATTTCCTAATGTAATTCCCTCAGCATCACCCGACTTAATTCGACTACATTCCATTATCCTTGTTTTGCTTTTGTTGATGTTCATCTTATATCCTCCTTTCAAGACACTGTCCATTCCTTTGCTGTCTCTGACAGAATTACAATGTCATCGGCGAACCTCAAAGTTTTTATTTCTTCTCCATGGATTTTAATACCTACTCCAAATTTTTCTTTTGTTTCCTTCACTGCTTGCTCAATATACAGATTGAATAACATTGGGGAGAGGCTACAACCCTGTCTTACTCCCTTCCCAACCACTGCTTCCCTTTCATGTCCCTTGACTCTTATAACTGCCATCTGGTTTCTGTACAAATTGTAAATAGCATTTCGTTCCCTGTATTTTACCCCTGCCACCTTTAGAATTTGAAAGAGAGTATTCCAGTCAACATTGTCAAAAGCTTTCTCTAAGTCTTCAAATGCTAGAAACGTAGGTTTGCCTTTCCTTAATATTTCTTCTAAGAAAAGTCGTAAGGTCAGTATTGTCACGTGTTCCACTGTTTCTACGGAATCCAAACTGATCTTCCCCGAGGTCGGCTTCTACTAGTTTTTCTATTTGTCTGTAAAGAATTCGTGTTGGTATTTTGCAGCTGTGGCTTATTAAACTGATTGTTATTCCTTTTTGCCTGCTTCATTTACCGCATTTTTATATTTTATCCTTTCATCAATTAAATTCAATATTTCTTCTGTTACCCAAGGATTTCTACTAGCCCTCGTCTTTTTACCTACTTGATCCTCTGCTGCCTTCACTACTTCATTCCTCAAAGCTACCCATTCTTCTTCTACTGTATTTCTTTCCCCCATTCCTGTCAATTGTTCCCTTATGCTCTCAATTGTTCCCTTATGCTCTCCCTGAAACTCTGTACAACCTCTGGTTCTTTCAGTTTATCCAGGTCCCATCTCCTTAAATTCCCACCTTTTTGCAGTTTCTTCAGTTTTAATCTACAGGTCATAATCAATAGACTGTGGTCAGAGTCCACATCTGCCCCTGGAAATGTCTTACAATTTAAAACCTGGTTCCTAAATCTCTGTCTTACCATTATATAATCTATCTGATACCTTTTAGTATCTCCAGGGTTCTTCCATGTATACAACCTTCTTTCATGATTCTTAAACCAAGTGTTAGCTATGATTATGTTGTGCTCTGTGCAAAATTCTACCAGGTGGCTTCCTCTTTCATTTCTTACCCCCAATCCATATTCACCTACTACATTTCCTTTTCTCCCTTTTCCTACACTCGAATTCCAGTCACCCATGACTATTAAATTTTCGTCTCCCTTCATTATCTGAATAATTTCTTTTATTTCATCATACATTTCTTCAATTTCTTCGTCATCTGCAGAGCTAGTTGGCATATAAACTTGTACTACTGTAGTAGGTGTGGGCTTCGTATCTATCTTGGCCACAACAGTGTGTTTGCTGTGCTGTTTGTAGTAGCTTACCCGCACTCCTATTTTCCTATCCATTATTAAACCTGTTCCTGCATTACCCCTATTTGATTTTGTGTTTATAACCCTGTAGTCACCTGACCAGAAGTCTTGTTCCTCCTGCCACCAAACTTCACTAATTCCCACTATATCTAACTGTAACCTATCCATTTCCCTTTTTAAATTTTCTAACCTACCTGCCCAATTAAGGGATCTGACTTTCCACGCTTCGATCCGTAGAACGCCAGTTTTCTTTCTCCTGATAACGACATCCTCTTGAGTAGTCCCCGCCCGGAGATCCGAATGGGGGACTATTTTACCTCCGGAATATTTTACCCAAGAGGACGCCATCATCATTTAATCATACAGTAAAGCTGCATGCCCTCGGGAAAAATTACGGCTGTAGTTTCCCCTTGCTTTCAGCTGTTCGCAGTACCAGCACAGCAAGGCCGTTTTGGTTATTGTTACAAGACGAGATCAGTCAAACATCCAGACTGTTGCCCCTGCAACTACTGAAAAGGCTGCTGCCCCTCTTCAGGAACCACACGTTTGTCTGGCCTCTCAACAGATACCCCTCCGTTGTGGTTGTACCTACGGTACGGCTATCTGTATCGCTGAGGCACGCAAGCCTCCCCACCAACGGCAAGGTCCATGGTTCATGGGGAGCAGATTCTCATAACGATTGATAATGAAGGCTTTGATGTTGGCTGAATCTTGTTCACAGGTGACACACATTTCCACATTAGTGGATTCATGAATAAATAAAACTGAAGGTTTTTGGGGTTCTAAAAATCCTGATTTGTTGGAACCAAAATCATTGCTGTCTCCCAAAGTTACCATACGGCTGCTGTATGCAACAGTGACATTATTGCTTCTTTCTATGTAAGAATTGCTAACTAGTGAAAGTTACATTATATTTGGAACAATTTTCCATCACACAGCAAACATTGGATGTTTGACCAGGCATCAAGTGCCTCATTCAAGATGGGGCCAACCCACACCATACTGAATCCAGTTTCTTGATTTATACCTGGGGAATAATCATTGGAGCTGAATTATCCCAAACTTAACGGCACAAAGATGGTTGGCCTCCATGTTCTCTCAGCCTTTACTCCCTGTGACGTCTTTTTGTATGGCACCAGAATTATCCCTTCACACAGAACGAGCTTGAATCATCTGTCTGTGTGACAACTGACTCTATTTCCATTGAGACAGTACGAGATGTGATGGCAAATTACACTCTTCATTTGTTCCATCTGTCTACTGCAAGTGGTAGACATTTTGGAAAGATTGTGATGTGATTGCGGAGACTGTTTGCAGAGGACAATAAACATACCATGTGGTGTATTGTTGTATCGATCTGTGTTTCCTTGTTATTTAATTTTATTGAACACACATACCTTAAGTTATTCTTAGAAACCACAGGAAAACTATATTTTAATGGAGATTTGAGCCCTGTCCCTTTTGAATGCAGTTTAATGTCATGAAGTAGATACTTAGTTACAGTGTACACTGTTATTTACAGTGTTAATGAGGTTTTGCCAAATACAGAAATCATATAATTTGAATAAGCGATCCCTAAGATAAGCTCTTAATTTGTTACTGCAATTTTGGAGCTTCCTAGCAAACTACCTTAGCAACTGTGAGCAACTTTTGAAAATGTTAGCTTGACAATACAGAACGTCGTATCCCAAGTAAACAGAGACGCATGTATGAAATGAGATCCCTTTGACCTTTAGAGGAGACTGGTGACATTTATATCTAAATAAATAGTAGAGCTCCTAGTCCTGGTCCCATTTTATTTAAGCAGTTAACCAGGTTTGGCTTTATGGTCACCATCACATTTGTAAGAGGAAAATAAAAATAAAGGTATTTCTGAATTTGTGAAATACAAGGAAAAACCTATTACATACAGTTGAAAAAATAAGCGTAGTTCTTTATAAAGCATTTGACCCAGAAGACACTTAATCATTAACTGATATTGTATGTATACGTTCATAGGATGTGTGGTTGTTAACTGAGTCTATTGCATATTATTATTGGTTGGTGCCTATGTGTAACTGCCTTGTAAGATAGGAAGGTTACGTGTTTCAGTGTATCCATAAAAGGTTCATGCTCATGTTTCACAATTTCTGGAATACCCTTATTTTTATTTTCTTCTTGTAGATCTGTTGATGGGTGTAATGATGAAACTGATTATCTGATTAAATAAAATAAAATGATACCAAGGTTGTGGTTGCATTTGGTGTATTCAGAAGCACACAGACAAATTGAACCATGGACCTTGCCATTAGTGGGGAGGCTTGCATACCTCAGTGATGAGATAGCTGTACCATAGGTTCAACCACAATGGAGGGGTATCTGTTGAGAGGCCAGACAGATGTGTGGTTCCTGAAGCGTGGCCGCAGCCTTTTCAGTAATTGCAGGGTCAACTGTCTGGGTGATTGATTCAACTGACCTTGTAACATCAACCAAAACATCATCGCTATGCTGGTACTGCGAATGGATGAAAACAAAGGGAAACTGCAGCCACAATCTTCCCAAGAGCATGCAGCATTACTGTATGCTTAAATGATGAAGGCTTCATATTGGGTAAAATATTCCAGAGTTAAAATAATCCCCCATTTGTATCTCCATGCAGGGACTACTCAGGACAACGACATTATCAGGAGAAACAAAATTGGCATAATGTGGACCAGAGCATGGAATATTCAGATCCCTTAATTGGGGAGGTAGGTTAGAAAATTTAAAAGGGGAAATGGACAGGTTGAAGTTAGATACAGTGGTAATGAGTGAAGTTCAGTGGCATGAGGAACAGGACTTCTGGTCAAGTGAATACAGGTTTATTATTGCAAAACAAAATATGGGTAATGCAGGAGTAGCTTTAATAATAAATACAAAAAGAGGAATGCTTATAAGCTACTACAAAATGCATAGTATAGCCAAGATAGACATGAAGCCCATGCCTACTATAGTAGTACAAATTTATATGCCAACTAGCTCCGCATTTGTACAGAAATCAGATGGCAGTTATAAGAGTAGAGGGCCCTGAAAAGGAAGCAGTGATTGAGAAGGAAGTGAGACAGGCCTGTAGCCTATCCCCGATGTTATTCAATCTTTGAGCAAGTAGTAAAGGAAACAAAAGAAAAAAAAATGCCTTAGGAAAAAAAATCAAGGGGGAAGAAATAAAAACCTTGAGGTTTGCCGATGACAGCAAAGGGCTCGGAAGAATAGTTGAATGAAATGGACAGTGTCTTGAAAGGAGTATATAAGATGAACATCAACAAAAGCAAAATGAGGATAATGGAATGCAATTGAATCAAATCAGCTGATGCTGAGGGAATTAGATTAGGAAATGAGACGCTTAAAGTAGTAGATGAGTTTTACTATTCGGGTAGCAAAATAACTGATGATGGTTGAAGTTGGGAGGATATAAAATGTAGACTGGCAATGACTAGGAAACCATTTCTGAAGAAGGGAAATTTGTTAACATCAAGTTTAGATTCAAATGTCAGGAAGTCCTTTCTGAAAGTATTTGTTTGGAATGTAGCCATGTATGGAAGTGAAACATGGACGATAAACAGTGTAGACAAGAAGAGAATAGAAGCTTTCAAATGTGGTGCTACAGAAGAATACTGAGACTGGTTTGATGCAGCTCTCCACACAACCCTATCCTGTGCAAGCTTCTTCATCTCCCAGTACCTACGGCAACCTACATCCTTCTGAAACTGTTTAGTATATTCATCTCTTGGTCACCCTCTATGATTTTTACCCTCCAATGCTAAATTTGTCATCCCTTGATGCCTCAGAACATGTCCTACCAACCGGTCCCTTCTTCTTGTCAAGTTGTGCCACAAACTCCTCTTCTTCCCAATTCTATTCAATACCTCCTCATTAGTTATGTGATCTACCCGTCTAATCTTCAGCATTCGTCTGTAGCACCACATTTCGAAAGCTTCTATTCTCTTCTTGTCCGAACTATTTATCGTCCATGTTTCACTTCCATACATGGCTACACTCCATACAAATACTTTCAGAAAAGACTTCCTGACACTTAAATCAATACTCGATGTTAACAAATTTCTCTTCTTCAGAAACGCTTTCCTTGCCATTACCAGTCTACATTTGATATCCTCTCTACTTCGACCATCATCAGTTATTTTGCTCCCCAAACAGCAAAACTCCTTTACCACTTTAAGTGTCTCATTTCCTAATCTAATTCCTTCAGCATCACCCGACTTAATTTGACTACATTCCATTATCCTCGTTTTGCTTTTGTTTTTTTCATCTTATATCCTCCTTTCAAGACACTGTCCATTCCGTTCAACTGCTCTTACAAGTCCTTTGCTGTCTCTGACAGAATTACAATGTCATCAGCAAACTTCAAAGTTTTATTTTCTTCTCCATGGATTTTAATACCTACTCCAAATTTTTCTTTTGTTTCCTTTACTGCTTGCTCAATATACAGATTGAATAACATCGGGGAGAGGCTACAACACTGTCTCACTCCCTTCCCAACCACTGCTTCCCTTTCATGCCCCTCAACTCTTATAACTGCCATCTGGTTTCTGTACAAATTGTAAATAGCCTTTCGCTCCCTGTATTTTATCCCAGCCACCTTTAGAATTTGAAAGAGAGTATTCCAGTCAACATTGTCAAAAGCTTTCTCTAAGTGTACAAATGCTAGAAACATAGGTTTGCCTTTCCTTAATCTTTCTTCTAAGATAAGTTGTAACGTCAGTATTGCCTCTTGTGTTCCAATATTTCTACGGAATCCAAACTGATCTTCTTCGAGGTCGGCTTCTACCACTTTTTCCATTCATCTGTAAAAAATTCTTGTTAGTATTTTGCAGCTGTGACTTATTAAACTGATAGTTCGGTAATTTTCACATCTGTCAACACCTGCTTTCTTTGGGATTGGAATTATTATATTCTTTTTGAAGTCTGAGGGTATTACGCCTGTCTCATACATCTTGCTCACCAGATGGTAGAGTTGTGTCAGGACTGGCTCTCCCAAGGCCATCAGTAGTTCTAAAGGAATGTTGTCTACTCCCGGAGCCTTGTTTCGACTCAGGTCTTTCAGTGCTCTGTCAAACTCTTCACGCAGTATCGTATCTCCCATTTCATCTTCATCTACATCCTCTTCCATTTCCATAATATTGTCCTTAAGTACATCACCCTTGTAAAGACCCTCTATATACCCCTTCCACCTTTCTGCATTCCCTTCTTTGCTTAGAACTGGGTTTCCATCTGAGCTCTTGATATTCATACAAGTGGTTCTCTCTTCCCCAAAGGTCTCTTTAATTTACCTGTAGACAGTATCTATTCTACCCCTAGTGATATAAGCCTCTACATCCTTACATTTGTCCTCTAGCCATCCCTGCTTAGCCATTTTGCACTTCCTGTCGATCTCATTTTTGAGATGTTTGTATTCCTTTTTGCCTGCTTCATTTACTACATTTTTATATTTTATCCTTTCATCAATTAAATTCAATATTTCTTCTGTTACCCAAGGATTTCTACTAGCCCTCGTCTTTTTACCTACTTGATCCTCTGCTGCCTTCACTACTTCATCCCTCAAAGCTACCCATTCGTCTTCTACTGTATTTCTTTCCCCCATTCCTGTCAATTGTTCCCTTATGCTCTCCCTGAAACTCTGTACAACCTCTGGTTCTTTCAGTTTATCCAGGTCCCATCTCTTTAAATTCCCACCTTTTTGCAGTTTCTTCAGTTTTAATCTACAGGTCATAACCAATAGACTGTGGTCAGAGTCCACATCTGCCCCTGGAAATGTCTTACAATTTAAAACCTGGTTCCTAAATCTCTGTCTTACCATTATATAATCTATCTGATACCTTTTACTATCTCCAGGCTTCTTACATGTATACAGTCTTCGTTTATGGTTCTTAAACCAAGTGTTAGCTATGATTATGTTGTGCTCTGTGCAAAATTCTACCAGGTGGCTTCCTCTTTCATTTCTTACCCCCAATCCATATTCACCTACTACGTTTCCTTCTCTCCCTTTTCCTACTCTTCAATTCCAGTCACCCATGACTATTAAATTTTCGTCTCCCTTCATTATCTGAATAATTTCTTTTATTTCATCATACATTTCTTCAATTTCTTCGTCATCTGCAGAGCTAGTTGGCATATAAACTTGTACTACTGTAGTAGGTGTGGGCTTCGTATCTATTGTGGCCACAACAATGTGTTCACTGTGCTGTTTGTAGTAGCTTACCCGCACTCCTATTTTCCTATTCATTATTAAACCTACTCCTGCATTATCCCTATTTGATTTTGTATTTATAACCCTGTATACACCTGACCAAGAGTCTCGTTCCTCCTTCCACTGAATGTCACTAATTCCCGCTATATCTAACTTTAACCTATCCATTTCTCTTTTTAAATTTTCTAACCTACCTGCCCGATTAAGAGATCTGACATTCCACACTCCGATCCGTAGAATGCTAGTTTTCTTTCTCCTGATAATGACGTCCTCTTGAGTAGTCCCCACCCGGAGATCTGAATGGGGGACTATTTTACCTCCGGAATATTTTACCCAAGAGGACGCCATCATCATTTAACCAAAAAGTAAAGCTGCATGCCCTCGGGAAAAATTACGGCTGTAGTTTCCCCTTGCTTTCAGCCGTTCGCAGTACCAGCACAGCAAGGCCGTTTTGGTTGCTGTTTTAAGTAAGTCAACAAAAAGCTGTGACTAGTAGCAGTCTGTGAAAAGCATTTTCATGTAAAATTTGTATATAAGGATTTTCTTATTCAGGTATCACATTTGTATGTTGTTTGTTTGTGATAAGATTGTGCTGTGCCTCACATTAAGAAGGTAAAAGGTCTTATCATCACAACAGCAGGATTATGTGCTTTTGGGACTGTGATATGCTTCTTCATTGACCAGAACCACAACTGTCACGTGAACATGGAATCAATGAGTCCCGAGGGCAATAATGATTTCCATGCAAGATGTCAGTATCCCCATGTGATTAGCACCTGACATGACAGATTTATTGTTTGCTCAGCAGTTTAAGAAAGTACAGCAATGTCATATCCTTTAAATCAGGAAATGGACTTGTTTGCTGAAACACAAGTATCCACTGAGGTAGTACAACAATTGGAGCTCCACAGACTGTCAGCACGGTGACCATTGATGGGGCTTTCCCTTGTGTGGAAGCAGAGGGAATTGTGCTACCAGTGGTGGACCCAGTGACAAACTACACACAGGAGCAGAACCACCTATCACCTGCCACGAGGATTTATTAACTTTGGCATAGAGTCAAAGCAATGTGGAATAACTGTACCTGTATCTGTCAACCAAACTCAGTTCGACTTGATGCCCAGCTGAGTTAAGAGACATTGTCGGTACCAGAGGTGGCAGCACCAAGTATTAAATTTCACATGCTGATGGCACCAAATTACCTAAAAATTAAATAACATATGCTTTCTGCTAGTAAAATTTTGTTGTTTTCTATCCTTCCTGGTGCTCAAATGTTAATCGCCAGTAATGTATACAAGCAGTACTATGTTTTGCACCCTTGTTTCACAATCCTTGGCTTTCTTATAGTTTCCATTAGTTACTTTAGCATGCATCCCTTGTAGTGAATAGAAATAGTTTAAGTGACACCACTGCTAAACAACTATGGCTGCACTTAAACATTTATTTCATGTACATATTTCAGACCAACATAATTTTTCACCAGTTGTTCCATCAAAGATAAATTAAAACACAATGTGAAAATAAGCTTGAAAGTAAAGGTATGAGGACCTCCCCCCCCCCCCCCCCCCCCCCCCCCCCCCCCCCACACACACACACACACGACCACACTCCCTGGCTGCCAGTCTCAGAGCCTGGCCATGGCAGTCAGAGACTGTGGTCATATGTGTGTGAGTTGCATTTGTGTGTGTGTGTGTGTGTGTGTGTTTTGTCTATTGTGATGAAGGCGTGTTTGGCTGAAAACTTTGTTTGACAAGTGATTTTGTTGTGGCTATCTGGGACTCAACATCTCCACTATATCTATCTGTCTCATGATATTGTCATAATTCCATCTTGGATTTTCCGTTGTTTTATTTTATATAATGTTTTTGGCACTGGTGCTGTTATTTGTACCTGTTTACTTTCTTTTATCTTGCTTGTGCTGGTATTGCATTTTCATTTCTCTAGGACAGGGTTGAAAATGGATTTTGTTGCCCAACATGTCCAGTGTGAGAAATAAAAGTTCATAGGGCAGTAGCAAGTGCCATTTAAACAAATTCTGCATTGGGCATGTTTTCAGATGTGTGCCTCTGCTAGGCAACTTGCCGGTTTTTTCTAATATGTGGTTTTGCCACGTTGTTAGGGTGTCTGACCCCTGATAAATCTAGCTCACAAATTGAAAGTGATATTAAAGTTAAACTTCTATACTTGGTAATTGTGAGAGTTAAAAAAAATAATATGACAATCACATAACGCTTCCAGACTTTTTCTCTATTATAGCAAAGTTCAGCTTGATAAGTCCTTACCCTTTGTTATATTAGTGTTTAAAATGTTTATTAATTTACATTTCATTTCCCTTTATTATAAATGTTTCAAATAATTTTGAGATTTATAATTACTGAAGTTCTTTGGCCTGATATCTGCAGAGAATGTGGGAACTGCTTCTCGAGCCGGGAGGGCCTCGCACTCCACTACCGGCTGCACGCAGGAGACCGTAATGTGGTGGCAGATCTCTGCGGCTTGGCATCAGCTCTGCAGCAGCAGCCAGCTCATTTCCTATGTCCACAACCTCTTCCCCCTCCACCACCTCCACATCCTCCTGTCAGCAAAGCTTCACCTGTTCCTCACACACATACACCACCAGCTGTGGCTGGTCATGGCTATCCAAAGCCTAAACCTCACGTTTGCCCTGACTGTGGTAAGTGCTTCACTCAAAAGCATGGCCTAGCACAACATAATCGTCGCCATAGTGGTGGATCCTGTGACATTAAGCGGCATATATGTGAGAAATGTGGCAAAGCATTCTATCAAAAAAATCATCTAGCTCTGCACTCCCGTCAGCATATGGATCCACAGCAACAGCAACAACAGCAGCAGCAAAGGCAACAACAACAACAGCAGCAGCAGCAACATCAGCAGCAGCAACAACAACAACATCAGCAGCAACAGCATCAACAACAGCAACAGCAGCATCAACACCAGCAGCAGCAGCACCAGCAGCAGCAACATCAGCAGCAGCAAACCCAAACCCAGCCTTCCACATCAGCAGCAGCAGCGGCAGCTGCTGCTGCGGCCGCCGCAGCAGCAGCTGCTGCAGTTGCAAACAAATCATATGAAGTTCTTGTGCCTGCACAACCTGATGCCCAAGGACCTCCTCGGGAGGTAAAACCTTTTGAGAGCCTCATGCCAGCTCCTGGAGAATAACACTGCTGGAAGTAAGGCTGATTTTTTTAGATTTTGTAGATGTAGGGTTTCATACCTACTACAGTTAGTGTTGAGCAGTTCGTACATGTTAGTCACTTGCCGGTCCACTGCCATTTTGTCTGTAATAGACAGCTTATTAGCTGTTTTTATCGCTCTTCTTTTATAAGGCAGCAGTTTCGTGAATCATGCATGTAAAATATAATCTTTGCTTGATAGCAGGCAGCCATTTTACAGAGTTTGTGTCCCAGTTGTTTAATTCATGTCTGTGACGTGTGTGATTGTTTTGTGGAGAGTAAATTAATTTTATTGATGAAATGTGAATATTGGAAATATTTTTAGATCAATTGGGTCAGAAACTTAAAGTTTTTGGTAGTATACATCATGTGACATTCCCATTCACAAGTGTTAGAAGACAGATCATACATTCATTGATGGTTGACATCAGTTAAAAGAAGTATATTAGTATTACACTCAGTTTGATAAACTTTTTTCTAGTGCAGCTGGCAATTTAATTTTAAAAGTTTTATTTTTCTGAATTTTTTGTCAAAACATTTGTTTGAATTGCAAAGAGCATTGTGATTGTATTACATTGCACTTTTTTCCATCAGAAAACCTTCTGACTGATTGTAACACTTGATTGTCATGAAAGCAAAAGAACTGAATGAGCTCTTTAGCTGATAGTTGTCCTGCAATAACAATTGCCAACATTATATTTCATACAAACAAGTTTTCTCAGCTGTCACAGTTCTAAACTGATCAGCAGGTTTCTAGTACTTAAAATTGTCAGTTTTAAATAAAAATTAACTTATTGCAAATTATTGTTGGAACATCTCTTAGCTAATTATTTAATGCATATTTACTAACAGGTTTATTATGTGTATAATACTTTTGCTGGTATTTTCTGTGACATCACTTGCAGTGGACATCCAGCATCTGAAACCAACCAGATTTAGGTTTACTTGAATTCCAAAAATTACTTCAAGCAAATTTTACATTGGTTCTTTTGAGAACTTCCTATTTGCCTTCAGTAGAGCTAGAGCGTCATTTCCAACAACATTAACAGTGATGGATAGTAAACTGTTAACTGTCCTTTCCACTTGAAGCTATTGTTGAATTATCAGTGTCATGTTCCTTCCAAAGTATGTCAGTCTGTTACAGAAGAGCAGCATATTCCAGTAACTGTTTGGCAGTATTCAAAATAGAATGTTGTAGGTAACCCAATTTGAGAATGACAAGAGAAGTGAAGCAAACTACTTGTGGTATGGTGAAGATTGTATTGTAACTGGTACTAAAGCTTCTAGAATGAATCTTCCACTATGTAGTGCAATATGAACTTCTTTGAACTTTACCAACAGATTTTAGCTGTGGGCTGCATTGGGACTTGAACATTGCCTTTCACGGGTAATGTTCTTTCTGAGTGACTTTCCCCCTCCTTTTCTTCCCTCCCCTCAGTCATCTGACTGATTTGACATGGCCTACCATGAATTCCTCTCTTGTGCCAAGCTCTTCATCTCAGAGTAGCGCTTACACCCAACACTCTCAATTATTTGTTGGATGTATTTCAATCTCAGTCTTAACTTATAGTTTTTACAGCTCACTGTAGTACTGCCACACACCGTCAAGTGGTTTGCGGAGTATGGATGTAGATGTAGATACCATGAAAGTTATTTCCTGATCTCTGAACCTTTCAATAAATGTCCTGCCATCCTGTCCCTTCTTTTGTCAATGTTTTCCATGTATTTCTATCATCACTGATTCTATGAAGAACCTCCTTGTTTCTTGTCAGTCCACCTAGTGTTCATCATATGTCTGTAGCACAACATCTCAAATGTTTCATCCTTTTCTTCTTAACTTTTCTCACAGTTCATGATTCATTTCCATACAATGCTGTACTCTAGACACGCATTGTCAAAAATGCCTTTCTCAAATTATGACCAGTGTTTCATACTGGCCAGGAATGCTCTCTTTTCCTAGCCTGCTTTTTATGTCCTCTTTGCTTTGTCCATTATGGGTCATTTTGCTTCCAAGGTAGCAGAATTCTTTCACTTCATCTGTCCCTTCTGCTGATGACAGCAATGTCATTGGTGAATCTTATCTTTGATATTTTTTCACCCTGTGTTTTAACCCAACTCTTAAACTTATCATTTATTTTTGTCATTGCTTCATTGATGTACAGATTGAACAGTAAGGGAGAGAAGACTGCATCCTTGTCTTACATCTTTCTAAATCCAAGCACTTAGTTCTTGGTCTTCCGTTCTTGTTCTATCATGGTTCTTATACACATTGTATATTTCTCTTCTTTCCCTGTAACCTACACCTATTTTCCTGGAAGTTTTGAACATCTTGCACCATTATACATTGTCAAACCCTTCTTTTAGGTCAACAGATCCTATGAAAGTGTCCTGATTTTTCTTAAGTCTTGCTTCCATTATCAGAGGCAATGTCCAAAGTGCTTCTCTGGTACCTTTATCTTTCCTAAAGCCAAACAGATCATATGTTATTCTTGTTAGCAACTTTGATGCATGAACTGTTGACCAGATTGTAGGATAGTTTTCATATCTATACACCCTTGCTGTCTTTAAAATTGTGGGTGACATTTTTCCAAAAGTGGGATGGCACGTCTCTAGCGTCACATATTCTACACACCAACCTTTATTTATTTGGTTGCCACTTCCCCCAATGATTTCAAAGTTCTGAATGAATTTAACAGCAGAATTCTTCTTGTACAACTGATGTTGATTCCTTTACTTTTAATTTCACTTGAGGTTGTTTTGGCTTTTCTGTATGCTATATACATTGCTATATTCCTGTCATTTCTTGAATGTTCTTGTTCTTCTTTGTTTCATCAATCTGCTGATGTATTTCTTTTGTTACCCTAGGTTTCCTTGCAGTTACCTTCTTTGCACATATATTTGTCTGTCCAACTTCTGTGATTGCCCCTTTTTTCAGAGCTGTTCATTCCTCTTCAACTGAAATGCCTTCCTTGGTATTCATTATTGCAGTATCAGCAGCCTCAAAAAACTACAAACATACACCACCATTCCTCTGTATGTCAGTATTTCACTTCTTTCCTCATTGGTTCTTTCTCTGATCATCTTAAGCTTCAGCCTTCTCATTGACTGTGATCTGAGTCTATATCTACTCCTGTGCATGCCTCACAATCCAATATCTGATTTCAGAATCTCGGTCGGACTATGATGTAATCCGGATGGAATCTTTCTGTGCCTCCAGGCATTTTCCTCTTGTGAGTTTTGAACAGAGTATTTGCTATTACCAGTTGAAGATAATTGCAGAGCTCTATTAGTCATTCTCCTTTCTTGTTCCCTACCAAGCCAGTATTCTGCCGTAATCTTGCCTTCTACTCCTTCCCCTACTACTGCATTCCACACACTCATGATTATTAGATTTCATCTACTGGTTATTAGATTCCTTCTCCCTTTACGTACTGAACTACATTTTCAGTATCCTCATATACTTTCTCTTTGTCATCAGCTTGAGATTTCGATGAGTATACCTGAACTGTCATTCTTGGCATTGATTTGCTGTCAGTTCTGATCAGAATAATCCTATCACTTAATTGTTTGAAGTAACTCACTCTCTGTTCTACCTTCCTATTCATAATGAATTCTACTCCAACTGTACCGTTTTCTGCTGCTGTAGAAATTACCCTATATTCGTCTGACCAGAAATCCTTATCTTCTTTTCATTTCACTTCACAAATACCCACTATATTTAGATTGAGCCTTTGCATTTTGCTTTTCTAGCTTCCCTGTCACATTCAAACTTCTGCCATTCATAAAATTTTGCCCTCTTGTTCATTATTCAGTCTTTTTCTCATGACTGCCCTTAGCAGTCCCCTTGTGGAGATCAGAATGATGGATTTACATGGAGTCTTTTGTCAATGGAGAGAGCATTATGACACTTTTTCAATTACAGGCATGTGTGCTATGGATATGCATTGTGTGTTTTTAATGCAGTGACTTCCTGTACCATCTGCATCCTCATGATGTTGATCATTACTGATTCTTCCATGTTTTATGGGCAGTTTCTCAGGTGAAGGGCAGGAGGGTTCCCTGAGTGTTTTACCACTCCTCTGTCCTCCTTGAAAAGACCGTTGGCAGAACGAGGGTGACTACTTTTGCCAAAAGTCTTTGGCCGCCATTGCTGATATTTTACGAGAGAAGTAAAGTTGATACTCACCATATAGCTGAGATGCTGAGTCACGATAGGCACAATAAAAAGATTCACACAATCATAGCTTTCGGCCATTAAGGCCTTCGTCTGCAGCAAGTGCAACTTACACACACGTCTGCAGTCTCAGAGAGCTGAAACTACACTGCAGCATCTCTGCTATATGGCAAGTAGCAACTTTCCTTCTCTCGTATTGTTACATTCCATCCTGGATTTTCCATTGTTTGATTGCTGATATTTTTGTATTCCAAGTTTAAGCAGTGGCTGGGATCGAACCAAAGTCCCATGATGTTTCGATTACGAGCCAGAGATGCTACCCCTAACTGTTGTGCCTAACCAACCAACGATTCACCCATAACTCTGAGCCCACTCTCACAATTTCAGTTATTCTACTGTCTTTCTCTTACTTTCTGCATTTCACAGAAATTCTCCTACGTACTCTGCTGGAATAGTTAAAGCTGTAATAAATTACTCCTAATTCAAAAGTTTCTACATTAGAAAAAAATTATGATCCAAGATCTGATATTTTGGTGTGTTTTCTGTTTATAATTTACATTATTACTACATATAATCACTTACATGAAGACCATAATTGAAATGCAGTTATGGCAGTAAAGGAGTCATTTACCAAAGATTGATTCGAACACCATAGATACACTAGGCATGTTCCTGGTACAGTTCCTGTGCACTGTCTTACACAGAAATTAGTGTATGAGAAAGATGTAACTGAGTGTGAAATAAAAAGTACAGTGATCTGATAATACGTCTTAATACTGTCATCATACTTCTGGCTAAAGTGTTAGGTGCTTTTAGCAAGGATATATTTAATGCTGCTTTTACACTCCATAAGCTTCTATTCAGCAGTGACAAAAGACACTCACTGTATGTGTCATTTAGTTCCATTAACACATAGAGGGAGGTGAAATGTTCGGATATATGTCTCTACACAGACTTTACTTCTGATCTTCATTGCATCACCCATTCTGTGGCAAAATTCACAAAGAAAAATGAATGGATGACCCATGTGAGATGTAGTCAGCTTCATGTCTTATTATCCTTCCATTGCTCTGTAGAGTATTGTTCAAATACTTGTTCTTGAAATTTTGTTAATCATTTAAAATAGAGAGTACCTCTTAAACATATTTATTCTAAAGTCCTAAGCATACTAAGGAACTGGCTTAAGTTTGATTTGTAGCTTCAAAAAACGCCACAGTTTCTCTGTTGAAGCTTGATTTATCTGTTATATTCTTTCCAATCAGCTGTTTATGTTTGTTCACTTCCATGTACTGTCATATACTTTCAGAATTTTTGATTAAGTTAATCTTACTCCAGGGATGAGTCACTGATGCAGTAATCAAGCTAAATTACTGTGTTACTTCCTGGTGACATACATTATCTGACTTCCCTTTCTCTGTTATGCTTGAATTGGTACACCCTTTGTTACACCCAGTACAATCATGAAACAGCTTTCATACCTGAACAGTCAGGCACTGGTATTTGTTGACATCAGAATTTCTTATGTTTTGTGTTTGTTAAGTCCATACCAGCAGTTTGTTGTTTGTGAGTAATCTTTCTGTACGAACACCACACACAGCCTTAAATTCTGAAGTAAATGAAAGTCTTGTAATGAATGATAAATTCAGATGTGTCATACTAAGCTCTGCAGTACATACTGCCCAGTGTTGTTAGCTATTGTTACTGCCATGTAGAGGGTGTCCAAAAAGTAACTAGCTTAATGGGAAAATATCTGAATTGCAACCATTGTTGAAAGTAGCTTTTATTATATAATTCACATAAGTGAATATGATGTTGCATGTTCTTAAGCACATGCTGTATTGTTTGTTGAGAAACTGCAGCAACACATTCAAGTTGTTTCTAAAATTTGAGAATGGTGTTAAAATGAGTCTTGTAAGAAGCATTCCTTAAGGTATTCCCACAGGAAAAAGTTATTTGGAGATAAACCAGGAGGCCGAGGCAATCACAATCCCTTTGATATCACTTGTCCATGAAAATAATGATCCTTTGTTGTCAGCTGTTTGAGCAGTAGCTTGTCCTGTTCATATCACTTATGACATACCTGGTCTTCAGCTGAAGTGTTTACAAATTATTGTGCTTTATATATGTAGTGCAGATTGTTCACTGTGCAGTGAAAGCACATGATGGTGGTGATGATGATTCACCTAGTTTACACTACACATCAAACTCCCATGTGTAGAGATGACCAACTCTATGTAGCAGGAGGGGCACAGAGGCTTGATAGCTGGCATTACTTTTGTCGGCTTTTAAGTACAAAGTTCAAAAGGCTGCTGTCATGACTAGCTTGAAGCAACAGTCACCTACAACTGTAGATATGTAAACAAAAGTTTGTTATGTAATTGGTTGTGGCAGACATGCAAAGTCTACTTTAAGTGTCAAGGCTTTTCTCTTCACTGTATGGTCTGTAGTGTTAATGTAGATATTCAGTAGCCCAAATAATGATTTTTTTTTTTCATTCAAACAATGGGAACTCCAGGTAGGAATATCAACAATGTAGGAAAGACAGATTGTTACTTACCATAAAGAAGACATGTCAAATTGCAGACAGGCATGATTAATAGACACACTCATTTAGCTGGCCGAGATGCTGGAATTGGCTGTCGTGTGTGCGTGAGGTGTGCTTGCTTGTGTGTGTGCGTGTGAAAGTTGTGTGTGTGTCTCTCTCTTTACCAATGGAGGCTGTGGCCAACAGCTGTATGTGAGTGTCTTTTTAATCATGCCTGTCTGCAACTTGAAATTTTATGCGTTCATTTATATTTCAAAGGTGAATTGTGCCTAGTCAGACCAATACACACCGTTGAGTTCTTTTCCATGTGGCATTGCAGATGACATGAACCAATGACTAGAAAACTACATATTTTCCAATATCTTCATGTAACAACTCATGAACAACATGTGTCAATATGGCTTTAAATTACTATACAAATGCATCTTTAAACGCTTGCAAGTTCGATGCGGAGAGAGCAAACTGCCTGGATAGGCATCACACAAACTTCTCAGTATTCATATAATTTGCAGATGGTATGTTGATCAAATTTTGTAGTGTTAGCATTAACAGTTTACTTATTTTGGCAGCATCTGCTATGTTTGCTATCTACTAGAACTTGTCATATAGCTGTTTAACGGTAGCCTTGTTAGTGACTCCTCATCAACCTTTTTTGTGAAGGCATTCTGTATTTTTGCACATCTAATGTACTGGGTACTGATGAATACTTCCTTCTGTAACAAATGAACCATTTCTTCCTCAGTTAAGTGAGAGCCAGACTTGCAACAAAAAGAAAAAAAATTATTTTGGAAAACCCTGTACAACAATTTTTCAGGCAAGTAATACACAGATGAAACCCATTCATTTCATATCAAAATATAACCATTTGTGTAAATGACTCACAGTTAATGGCTTATGAAAATTTCTAGTTGTCTGTACAATACTATACCGGCATGTAATTATATAACTCCGGAACTGTTGCATGTGATGTGCAGATATTATTATTAATAAGCTGGAATGTTCTTATATTTCCAATTATTTGAAATGTATTACAGGAATATAAACCTTATCTGTAATATTATTCTTTTGTTGTAGATGCACAGCATTTTAGCTGTTCTGACTTGAATACTTTAGGAATGTCTTCATGATTACTTTTATATGAAATTTTTGAGTAAATGTATGCTGCAGTTACCCCAAATGAGTTGGTTATGTTTTGCAAAGATGAGGTCAGTAAATTATTGTTAAGCATTTTCTTTTGGGTTCATGTAGCTATTACATGTAAATGCACTGACTTTACAGTGTGATTAAAAAAGAAAAATTGAAAAAGTTGCATTTTCCAGGCTGTCAAGGAAGTGACATAAAATAATCTATAAGATATCTCAAGCATTCAAGCCTCACTTTCAGCTTGAATCTTAAAGCCAAAGGTGAAGTTTGAACGCTTCCCTCAGATGTCTTAACTCTTGATGTAGAAATTGCCTTAAGGCTTTAACTTTCTAATTATTTTTCGTTATCAGTGACAGCTACTGTTCCCTGTTTTTATGAGTACACCTTTTTCATTTTTCTGGTTGGAACTTACATTTTATTTGACTTTTGGTACTCAATGTTAAATGTTGTGCTTATTCTATTCATCACTTTAAGATTGTGTCCATTAAAGATGCCAGAGAACCAGTAGATTAGAAAATGCAGATATTGTCTTTTTTAATTTTTTTTATGAATGTGGATGTTTTCCATATTAGAAGCAAATGGGAAGGTTAGAAACTAATTTTTTTTATGAATGTGGATGTTTTCCATATTAGAAGCAAATGGGAAGGTTAGAAACTTAACTTTGTTGTATGTATGTATGTGAAGTTATGAATTATGTTAGTGAATTGTGTTAATGCATTGGTACGACTGAGTGGTATGTGTTACTAAAATTACAAAATAATGTGACGGGATCGCATTATCTCATTGTTCATGTAGTACTCTTGGTTGACCTTTACTGTTTACTATGGACCCATATAGCCACAAAATGAGCTGTATTTTTGCACATAATATGTTGTCATTTATTAGATAACTGTGTTGAGCTACAGCGGGAAACCTGCCTAATGTGGAACTTCTAGGACTGAAGTATGGGTTTTGGAATGAACAGAGAGATATTGAAGGGAGGATCCAAGTGCTAGTCAGTTTAGAATTTCATGCTGACAGTAATAGTCATGGCTTTCTTCAGCATTCACCTGTTTATCACATAGCTCTTAAAATTAGAAGCATTATCTCATGAATGGCCACTAATAATGTTAGAAGAGAGAGTGTTCCATCAGTGGACTCTCCTAAATCAAAGTAACATGAATGAGATGGCAGAAAGTTTATTGATGCAATAATCATAGCCTATTGGCATAACTTAATAATCAAAATTGAATGTATTTTTCATGTTTTCTCTCTTGTTTAATTGAATCTCTCTCCATATATTAAATGCAACTTCATCAGTATTGTAGTCAAATTATGTTTTTTAGTTTTGTGGAAAATCACAAAATTCAGGTGTATAATATTTCGTGTGTTGTGTTATGATTGGAAAAGCTTATTCATGTGCTTCAAATTCAGTTAAGTGACAAGTTTTTAGACATCCATTAATAATATTCATGATAATTCTTGTTTTGTTATACAAACACCAGGAAGAGAGCAAAATTGTTCAATTATTATGTAAATAGTATAAATACATAGTATTAAATCAAGACATAAATCATGAGAAATGTTCACACATATTACAGCATCTATTTTCTCAAGAATCTGTTTTCGTAATATAAATGATTTAGGAGTAAAGACACCACTCACCAAATAGCAGGAATGTTGAGTCATCAACAGGCACACACGAAAGAGAAAGAAAACTTGCTAGCATTTGGAATCAATACTACACACACACACACACACACACACACACACACACACACACACACAGATGCTGTGATTGCCGGTTGGCAGTGTTTGTGTGTGTTTTATGTATGTACTTGTACTCCAGCTTGTCACAAAGGATTGATTTTGATGCTAGCAAGTTTTCTTTCTCTTTTGTGTGTGCCTGTTGATGACTTAAAAGCTTCTGCTGTTCTGTGAGCTGTTGTCTTCTTTACTCCTGAATTATTTACATTCTACCAGGACATTCATACATATTTTCATAATTTCTTTTATTTTTCTAAGGTACTTTTGTTTCCCTTTCATGTTTGTGTGTAATTTAGTTTAGGGGGTTGATGGGGGGGAGAGTGAGTTCATATCTACTTTGAAAAGGAAGTTAAGCTTACTATATGCAATATTTTGACCACATTATTCATTAACTGAATTTCTGATATTGTGAGTTGAGTGCACTACTATTTTCCTCTTCATATTTTACATACTAATTCTTCACCATACATCAAGTCTAAAAGGACTTCAGAATGTATATGAGAGTTAAACAAAAAAATAATTTGATGCCTTTTCATGAAGACACCCCTGAACATAAGAAATGGTTTTGAATCTGCTGTTCTTTGAATTGAGAAACTTGGTGAAGGAATGCTTGAAATGCTTGAACTATCTGAAACCATGCAGCTGTCATTTCATGTTTTAATTTCTGTGTGATATTGTTCATCAGTTTCCTTTGAAAACTGAAACAGCATTGTAACCTTGTCACTTTCCATATGTCCCAGTAATCGTCTTTACTGTGTTGATAATTTGTTAGCAGAGGAACAAATAGTCAGATTGACAAATGCAATAGTGTTTCATCTACAATTTCTGTGTTCTTTACTCTCTTTCAGCCATATTTTCAGTTTTTTTATTTGTAGGCTTTGAATGATTCATTTTCTGTATCATATATATGATTGCTTTGTGACAGAGGAATTCTTTGTGACTGTTTCGAAATATGAGCTTTCCATTGACAAGGCTGAAATTTAATATTCATTAAATTTATTCTGTTATTTACTTGGATCTAGTAATAATGATAACAAGGCACCCTATTGCTTCTTCATCTTCAACCTGGCAGCAACTCTGTGAGCAGTCATTTTATGAGATATATGGGCATTAAGGATAATGCTGTAAATATTTCAGCAATTGCAATTGAATTACTGAGTAATAATGCATTATAATGGGACATTTTTATTACCGTTTCACGATGAATGTATTAATGACAAATATTTCTGATTTAACTTGATGGGGGTTGACATAAACCAGAGTAACACAGAAGTGTTGGCACAGATGAGGATGACAGTGATGGAAGTGCAAGTTTCACTGTACATTTTGTTTGCTTATCTGAAATGTTAGTGAATTTAATGGGGTGTTTTATTAAATTGTTGTAGTGAAGGAATCCATTAGCATTTAATACAAGAAAAATATGTTGTAGGAAGAGGAAAGGAAAAGAGAGAAAGAAGAAGTGAAGTTCTTTTTGTGTGTGTGTATTGGGGGGGGGGGGAGGGGGAGGGGGGGGGGTGCACAGAAATACAGAAGTGAACAGTTTCCATTCTAAATCATTACATTTTGTATAATAATTGTATGTGTTAACATGTCTCTTAAACTTTGGAAACTGGTGCATAGATAAGAGTAAAACCATTTGTTTCAGAAAATGGTTAAGTCTGGCTACTCTGCTGACTATTTGAATATATCTCATTGTATCTTATTCCAGAAAGAGAAAGGGAACTGTTTTTCAGTCATTAGTTCCTTTAAAAATGATCTTAATAAATAATAGTACAAAGTATTCTGTGGGTGTCTGAGTTGAAAATGTAACAAATTTGTGTGCCCTCTGAAAGTTTACGGCAAAGTTGTATACCAGTTATGTTTAATTAACTAAATAGAAAATCTGAAAAGAATGATAAATCTCAATAATGTATGAAGTAATAGTACTAAATTTTCTTGTAGTTTTCATTTCCATGAGAACTAGTGCATAAGTAGGGAAATGACTGTGAATTGCCCACCCAGTATATTGTGATGAAATTGTAGTATTACAGTTATCTATTGTCTGAATACTGGTACAGTATACACTTTAATGTATAGACTACTTAGTATTTAGTGTTATATTTGACTTTGGAGTGCAACATGTACAATAAGTTTTATTACTGTAGCTGCTTTTAGTGATAATGTAAATATAAGAGATGCGGTATGTTAGAAGAAATGGTGCACACACAAATGCAGCTTATGACAATAGTGGTATTACAGCATGACAGTTCTGTTTTTATGTAGGTTTTGTACACATACATATCAGATTGGCGTCGTGAGACGATAAGTTCCTTCTATTCGTGTTATCTTGCAGATTTTTCTTTTTCCTTTGTGCATTTTGTTTCTCTGTGTATTTCACACAGTTCTTGATTTGTATTAATACAACAAGTATTGTGTATGTTTTTAGAGATTTTGTAGTGATGCAGTATTTTTTAGTACCTATTTCATTCCTGAAAGCAACTTTTAAGCAATACACGAACATTCAGTCTTAGAGCGAAGATAATGTTTAACTTTTTAATATAACTGTAGATACAAAAATTCAACAAATGTTTTATTTAAAAAATAGTTTTTACAATATATAAAGCACACTTACATTATGCTTTCTGCTAACATATGTGTCAGATCATTCTGAAAGTATTTGCATAAAAGTAAGGAATGTCTGTATTAACATCACTGTGAGAATACACAAAAAATATTAAATTTGTGTAGTTTCCACAAAGTTTAATCTCTCCAACTGACTGTCTTTTCCTTATTGTATATTTAAATTGAGATTAATATTTTCTTACAGAAGCACTGTGAACATCTTATTACACATCTTATAACACATCTTATAAAAAAAGATATGTTATACCATGTCTTTAATACCAAATAGCAGTTATACTTGACCTAGAGAGAATAGCTTTAATTGGTGAAATAAATTCTCAACACTAGCATTCATGTATTTATGCCTTCGTAACCACTTGCTTGCTTAAGTGGTGAGAAGAGATGTTTTACTTGAAGCCCTGACCACAAAGCTGAACCTGAATGTTCTACATTAAATTCTCAACCTCTCAGAAGTGTTTTGTGGCATGAAGGCAAGTACACTTGCCTTTAGCAACCCATTTGCACAACAGGACTTCAAATTTGTGGCTGTCCTCAGAATTTTCTAAGAGGAATAGACTTTGTGGTGTTACAGATTGATCCGTGTAAAACAATGATAAAGCACCACCACTAACACCACACTATGAAAACAATGTAAGTGTTACTATATTATCTCCATATGCACTCGACTAGCCCTTTACATTCTGTTGTGAAGAGGATTTTGTGTACTGCTACCATTTCCCTCCTTTCCTGTTCCACATGCGAATACTGTTTGAGAGAGGCAGTGATTTGTCTGTGACTGTAATTGTGGGTGGTTGTTTGACATCAAAATTGGTATGGATGCATACCTATAGTTATTTAATAAGTGTGACTGTTTCTAGTCATTGTTGCCAATTGTGTAATTAAACTATAATAAGGCTTTCTACCTATTTATGTGCTATATATCACATTTGTATAGATAGCCATCTTCCAGTCCCTGTGTTAACAATTGAACTTCTGCATGTCTCCCACACATTATACTACTGTTTTCTGGCATTGAAGCGTCCTTACATATTACAGTATCAATCATGACCAGCTTAATGAACCTTCTGATATTACCCACCAGGTAATTTATACATGTTGCGAATAGTAACACTTGCGTGTGATGTGACCAAAGCTCCTTTCACATCTGACAGTTTGTCACCATTAAGACTGACATATTGACTTGTGGATGAGACATTATTGTATCAAAAGGAAAATTCACTTATAAAAAACTACAAAATTTCAAGAAGACAGAATGACTGGCAAATTCCTACTTCCATTAGGTACAATTTGTAGTACTGCCAATAAACACATGTAAAATTAGAAGCAACTTTCCCAACTTTGCAGAGATTAGAAAGGAAGATCACTAAGACCCCAGGTTTAGAGGCCTCCACCTGTTGTGAGGAAAAGCCTCTTTCCTTCCTGAGGAAAAAATGTAACAGTTTCAGAAACTTGTGTAATTTTTTGTACTTTGTGTGTATCTGCGAGCAGTATTAAGAATTTCGCATCCTGTAGGTGAATACTGACAGGTATTTTTCTCCTTGAGATATTATAGTAAATATTTTCTGTGGCTAAGTTTTAGAAGTACTGTTTTTGTGGATTTTTCAAGTAATGTCAATTCTTTAGGCTGATGGTTTGTATTTCACTGTATGTGAGAGTCACTATGAAATTCTGGGTACAGGAATGGTGTTACCTTCACAGATCTTCTGTATAAATTGCACAATCCTTCAAGCTGTGTACATTGGTGCATCTTCTCAGTCCACATAACTGCATAATATGCATCCTTGGGGAGATACCAGAATAGCTTCATAGGCAGGCACAGATGCTTTGAGGACACCAAATGGTGCCCATGAATGGCATATTTTGTTTGTGGGAAGAAGAAGTAGAAAAAAAAAAGAAATAAGGTGTGTGTGTGGGGGGGGATCCAAGTTAGTTAAAGAAATACATATACAGATATGCAAGGTGATATACAATTTCTGTTACAGGCTTCTAGGGGTTATACAAGTGAATTAGTAGACAAAATTTTGATAGGAAACCATGTCCAGAAATGTACCATTTGTTTGTAAAATAAGTTTGGAAATTAAGATTACTTGCACATCTCCCATGTCACAGCATGAACACAAGGGAGACAATGAACTCTGACCTGTGCGCATCACCCAAACCCATGGTGTGGGCATTGTTTTGAGTACTCGTCATCAAGTTCTCTTCATTGTGATCAAACACATCGTCTTCAAAGCCGAGAATGCAATGCATCAATGTAGCACCACAACCAATCCTCCTAGTTCCAAACCTACCAGTTTCTTATAGCTAGTTGGACGAAAATGGTGTATGAATGGGACTGTCGACAACACCCTCCTCTCAATTTGTGTGCGTACTGTGAATCAGGAGATTTGAAAGTGATCCATTCTTCAAAATTATTTTACATCCAAACAGTACATTTTCAGACATGGGTTTCTTAACCAAGCTTTATCTGCTAAGTCACCTGTACAACTATTAGAAGCTTGTAATAGTAATTCTGAAACATCCTGTATATTGCATGCTCTGAGTGGTGACACAATGTTGTGGGGGAAAATTTGCAAGGTCCTGACATCAGTTGATTCTCCAAGGTTCTGAAAAAATGAAGGTGACATACTCCAGCATACCAGGCTGTGAATGTGTTTTCCTTTCTTCAACTGTAACTGCAGTTAAAAAAGTGGTCCCCTTTATTGTTCGTATTTCATCATAATACTTATCCTCTTTTGTTGGACAATAATCATTAGGAAAATCTGCATGTGTGATAGCTGCTGTGGATCATGGGATAGTCACATTTTGTTCCAAGTTACAATGATATATATAATTCCACCAGAATGGAACCTGTAATTCATCTATTAAAATCCAGGTGTTTCTTTTTCTGGTTTAAACCGTATCGTATCCAGCGATTTCATATCTTCCTGACCTTGAGAGTCATCATGTAAAATCTAAAAGTTGTATGTTATACTGAACATGTTAGTCAGTGTACTGGAAATCCCTTATAATCATTCTGTCAATTTAAGATGTGACTTCTTTGGTAGTGTACGTTGCTGGATGCCTAAAATAATGTCATTTTCCTAGGAAATGCAGAGGTGTTTCTGGACATATTAAGACTTTCAACAGTGGATGTAGCTAGGTGAGCCCTTTTCTGGAAGGGCAACAATGGATCAGTACCCAGTCATTCTCAGAATTTCCAGAGTGACCTCATAAATAGCAATGCAAATATGTGTATGTTGTGCAATTATATCGGAGTGAGTGATTTTTAAAGATCATAGACAAATGCAAGAGTTGCAAAGTAAAATGAGAACTTTTTTTTTAAGTAGGAAAAGTGCACCATTTAAAAGCTGTAAATCAAAACATTTCTTAGCATTAGCACAGGTTACCGTAACCCTAAAAAATCCAGTTGGAACCACTTGGAAACAAGGCAACCCTGCTAAGAGAATGAGGAATAAATATACCATCATACAAGTATTTCCATGCATTATTGTTCCACAGTTTCACACCTATTTTTTACTGATGGCCTTTCCTTTCCTTATGTACACTGTAAGTGAACAGTCTATGTGCTTTATCTTGCTGTGCATCCTCACTCACATATGCTTGGTAAATGGCAGGTAATCAAGATTTAAGAGAGTTTAAACATGGTGTTACAGTTGCCGCACGAGCCATGGGACACAGCATCTCTGAGGTAGTGATGAAGTGGGGATTTTCCTGTACAACCATTTCATGAATGTACCGTGAATATCAGGAATCTGGCAAAACAGCAAATCTCCGACATCACTATGGCCAGAAAACAATCCTGCAAGAATGGGACCAATGACAGCTGAAGAGAATTGTTCAACATAACAGAAGTACAACCCTTCCACAAATTGCAGCAGATTTCAGTGCCGGGCCATCAACAAGTGTCAGCATGCAAGCGGTTCAATGAAATGTCGTTGATATAGGCTTTCGGAGCTAAAGGCTCACTTGTGTACACTTGATGACAGCACGACACAAAGCTTTATGCCTAGCCTGGGCCTCTCAGCACCAACATTGGACTGTTGATGACTGGAAATATGTTGTCTGGTGGGATGAGTCTCATCCAATTGTATCGAGTGGATGAACGTGTACATGTATGGAGACAACCTCATGAATCCATGGACCCTGCACGTCAGCAGGAGACTCTTCAAGCTGGTGGAGGCTCTGTAATGGTGTGGGGTGTGTGCAGTTGGAGTTATATGGGACCTCTGATACATCTAGATAGGACTCTGACAGGTGATACGTACATAAGCGTCCTGTCTGTTCACCTGCATCCATTCATGTCCATTGTACATTTTGACGGGTTTGGGCAATTCCAGCTAAACAGTGAGTCACCCTACATGTCCAGAAATGTTACAGAGTGGCTCCAGGAACACTATTCTGAGTTTAAACACTTCCGCTGTCCACCAAACTCCTCAGACATGAATATTACATTATTGAGCATATCCGGGATGCCTGTGACATGCTGTTCAGAAGGTATCTCTGCCCCCTCGTACTCTTACGGATTTATTCATGGTGTCAATTCCCTCTAGTACTACTTCAGACATAAGTTGAATCCATGCCACATCATGTCGCAGCACTTCTGCCTGCTTGCGGGGGCCCTATACAATATTAGGCAGGTGTACTAGTTTCTTTGGCTCTTCAGTGCAAATTGGAATCAGCTGTAGCCTCAATGTGCTGCCTTATTGTACACTTCTCTCTCTTGATATGAAGTCTCCTGTCCTTACCCTCAGTGTTCTGTGTTGTAGATATGCTGTCATCTAACATGCTACTCTTTCATGAAGATCTAGTCCTTTCAGTTTTGTTTACAGTACCATGTCATTCACCCTACTAAAGTTTTGGAGAGATCAAGTAGCCCTCCCCTGCAAACCGCTTCTGATTTATCCTGCTGAAAATTAGCTAGCTGTGACTCACATGAAACCCTGCTCAGCATCCATGCTGGCTCCTACATCAACACCATACTTCTTGCAAACATTCTCTTACATATTCATCTGATTCCTTCAAATATTTTACTTACAAAGAAACAAGTAAGACTAATTGATCTATAGTTTTTGCTATTGTCCCTTGCTCCTTTTTCCTTTGTATACAGGCATTATTATTTTATATGTGGCTGTAATTTTCAGCTACTGTAGTATATATTTCAGAATGAAATTCTGTCATCAGTTCAAAGATATTTTTATTTGGCCTTACTGGTTTCAACAAATTAATTTGTCATCTTCATAAGACCACAAAATTAGGAATGATATAAATCTTAAGACCTTGGCTATACACTTGGGTACGATATAAGAAGTGCATTACAGAAACTTACTTAGTACTGGTTTGCAGATATCAGTGTTGTCTTCATAGAAGCTAAATGCCATGATATTTCCAAAAATTTGCTTATTGTATGTGATAATTGTAAGCACAGACTGACAATTTATAGTAACTGAATCACCTCTATATACATGTCAAGCAATTGTGCTAGCAGCAAGGAACATTTGTAAAGACATATAAGAAGTATAACTAAGGTACATAACGGAGTTTATATATTACATTTGAAAAAAGAAAAGAAACATGGCATACAGTTCTGATATATAAAAGGAAGGGCTAGTTTCCACATTTTATAAGATATGTTATGCAATCTAAATAATGTCTATATTTTAATGCAAGTTGATCATTCAATATTTTTTTTTTTTTTTATTTTAGGTGAACCTGTTTATATATTTCAAATTTTTCTAAAAGGTTCATTCTGCAGCCCTTGCCAACTATATACAAAATTTCCATGTTAAGCAAGGGCAGAGGAAGATGAGTGTGTTTCTCGATTTTTAGATGTTCTGCAAAAGTTGATTTGCATGAATCCTCACTGTCTTTGTTGGCCGTATACTTGCATGTTTTGATATTACAAATCTTCCCACTATTATTTCTATAGACAAAATGATCCATATTATTGAAGACGAGTTTTACTAAGCACAAAAAATGGATTAAAATGAAAAAGACGTTATAAGATTTTCGCGAATCACTCTAAAGTATAACTACTTTAGTTTCAGTAGTCAGCTGTATCAACAAGATGAAGGCCTTGCTATGAGAAATTTCCTCGCTGGATTTCTAGCTGACATCTTCATTAATAATTTTGAAATATGTTTTTTTTTTTTTTTTTTTTTAATCCATTGTAGCCAGTAGCATTTCTTTCTACAGATGATGTGTTGATGATACCATCATTGTATTAAAAGGAGATGTGAAGAATGCTGCTCCCACCTTAAAATTAAATTTACGTATGAAATAGAAAATCAACATAATGAACTTAGTTTTCTGTTCCTGAAACTATGTTTTGCAGAACATCAATCATGCCTCTTCTTATACCCCTTTAAGCACAAAGTGCGTTCTTTCATGCTATGATTGGCCATTTTATTGAGGTTCCCCTAATACCTTCTGTTATTGTTACAGAAATTAATAACTTAAAGTATGTTGTGGTCAAAAATGGATATCAAGCAAGCCTTCCACAGAAACTTTTTAAAAATAAAAACAGCAAGAATATAAATTTATTAACACACAATAAAAATGGCCTTGCCATTAAGAAATACATTACACTGCAATTTCTAGGTGACATTTCATATTGTATAGATAGTTTGTTTAAAAAATGTGAGATCACTGTGTCCTCTACTACCAATAACGCCACTAAGTTCCTCTTTGTACATAATGAGAAACCTCCAACTGAAAAATTTCTCAAATGTGGTGTGTATAAAATGCAATTATTCAGGACAGGGTATTTAAGATCCAATTTTGTGAACACTTGCTTAACAAAAACTGTGATAATTCATAGTAGTTAACTTTTGCAAAACACCTAAAAATTGAGAAACACACTCCATCCTTGCTTAATGTGGAAATTTTGCATATAGTTGACAAGAGCTACAGAATGAACCTTTTAAAAGAATTGGAAATGTATAAACATTCCCACCTAAATTCAAACAAAATAATGAATGATCAACTTGCATTAAAAGAAAGACACCATTTTGATTGCAAAGTGTATCTTATAAAATGTGAAAACTAACCCATTCCTTTTGTATATTAGAACTATGTGCCCTTTTTTTCCAAATGTGGTATATAAAGAAGTTATACTTCTTATTGTTTTTACATCTGTTCCTTGCTCCTAACACAATTGCTTTACATGTATATAGAATAGATTCAGTTGCTATAGATTGTTAATCTGTGTTTACAATTATCACATATCGCACTCCGTATATCACACTTAAGTGTATAGCCAAGGGCTAAAGATTTATATCATAACTAATTTTGTAGTCTTCTGAAGATGACAAATTAATTTGTCAAATCCGGTAAAGCCAAATAAAAATATATCTTTGCAACTGATGACTGAATTTTATTCTGAAACAGATATTTCCGCTGTGACCGCACTATTATTTATACAGATACCAGATACTAATCTTAGGTAAGACACAATGTGTCCATTTGATGATCTCCTATTCTTGCCCATTTATTTCTTACTTTTGCCCTTCCCCAGCAGTACTCACCATTCTAATGTTTTTCAGGTTGAATACCTGTGTTTTTCTAGATCCCTTGTCATTACTTTGTTCATTGCTTGAATCTTTCAGAGCCTCCTTTGTGTTCCTTTATGGCTTCTTACATAGCCTAATATGCTTCATAAGGGGTTCCAGACAAGCTGTGCTACCTTTTCTCTTACTGATCTTATTCCTCTGCATCCTCACCTTACTTTTTATTATTCTCTATGCTCATTTATTTTAAATTGGGTCTCACAGTTGCTTTATGGTGTTTTATGGAACATACTTTGCTTAATATGCTGATATAGTTCTTCATTTCAACCACAGTGTATTAACATCTTTCATGTATTTAACTATTAATTGAACACCTCAGCTAAGCTCTTTCCTATCTTCCGTACATTTCCTATGTGATTTTTGTCATCTGTTATTTTTTATTGTTTTTTCAGCCTTTTGCCTCTCTTCCAGATTATATTTTTTGAGAAATATTTCACCACATGCAGATGTATTCTTATCCAGTTACAGATATTACATGAAGAGAGAACACTGCCTGATGAACACTGCCTGTTGATCCCAGTGATTCCTCTTCATTCAGGCCCACATTTCCTGAAATTTGTTCACTTCATCAGTATTTTCATGGTGAAATCAAATCATTGTTATGAGAGTCATTGTTTACTTCATGTTGACATTCAGAGAATTGAACAGAAATGATTAGTTGTCAACAAGTAAATTACCTTATAATGACTTATATGCTTACAGTCTGATATTTCTTGTCTTATTTCATTACTTCTTTTCTTCTACAAAATGATCTTATAATAATAGAACTATAGAACTCCAAGCATGTTCTATTTTTGTTTGTCAGATTTTGTATTCCCCCCCCTCCTCAATGATAGTGATCAGCCACTTGCTTACATCACGTAAGGCAAATGACCACAATAAACTTCATGCTCCTAAAATCGGCTATAAGTTACTCTTTTAACTGAAAATAAAACTACTGTGAACGTGGTCCCGGACTGAAACCAGTCAGTAAATAAATCATATCGAAGTCAGTATATGTGTTATGCATTTCCTACATAAAAGTATCTATGTCTCATAACTGTACAATACACCAATTTATTTATTTATTAAATGAACTTACACCCATTGTACTAGATAAATTACAGTAACTATTAAAAACTTAACTAAAGGGACAGATATTTATTGCGTTTTTTGTCGCAAACTGAGCACTGTGGATCAGCCGTTCCACGGTTTCAGGGATAAGGTCATGGATATCTTTTGTCACATCCCTGAAGGATGTATCAGGGCAAAGCAGGACCAGATGGGTGACTGTTAGCTATTCAGTTTCACATTGGGGACATTCTAAAGCTCCCTATTGAATTAAGCTCTTTTTGCAGAAACCGTGGTTTTTGTGAATCCTGTTGATGTTGCACCACTGTTTTCTAGTGTGTTCAGATTAGGATCTGTGATGAGGTGGGAGTGCATGACATTCTTGCCTTGACAGAGTGTTGTCCAATGATCACTGACATTGTAGCCATTGAAATGGTTGGCAGTTGTTGCAGGTGGGTGTCTTGACTTTAGTCTCAGTTGCTGCTATTTAAGGAAATTTGCATCAACATGAATGAGAAGAGATGGGTTGGCATTACATGTTTCCAAATATGATATGAGGGCTGGCAGTCATCAGGTTTATGGAGATGCAATATTGCTCAGTAATGGTAGCCACTTGATCAGAGTTGTTGTAATAGTTCCGATTGTGATTCGTATATTTGTGTACTTGTGTATGTAATATTGCAAATTACTAATTTGATTTTTACAAAGTTCTGAATACATTCTATAGAACAGTGTGTGTCATCAAAATGAGCAACATTCACATAACAAAATGAGGAACATTCACATAAAAGAGTATGGGAGAAAGAACATCTCTATTTTCTTTAATTTATCTATTTAAAACTGAAGGAGATACAGCAATACTTTTTTCATGAAAAGTACATAGTATGCCAGTTTACATCAATGAGTTTTGAACAGATCATCACTCAAGTGGTATCCTTTGACATTTATACACTTTTGTTGCCTCTTTCATTAATTATTTCTGGTGTTGAGAAGCATTTGAGGTGTGACAGCAGAAACTTTGTCATACTGCATTATTTATACTGGATTATTTACAGCTTCCATAATTAGGGGCATCTTTTGTGTGCCTTTGCTTTTCTGCTGAAACCACAGATTATTAGTATTATGATCACTGAGAGGTTTGCCTAACTAACGGTGAAAAATTCTGTAACATTGCACAATAATGTTTGGTGTACACTGTATGTCACTTCTCTTCAAAACGAAGTGTGGATCCAGTGACCCAAAGTAAAAAAAAATAAATAAATAAATAAATAAATAATACATCATACTGTCACTTCAGGATCACATTTGGTTTGTTGGTGAAGTTGCTGAAGGCTACTCTCTGGAAATAAGAGATCATGGCATATAAAAGCATCTGAAATCACAAACCACTTAGCAGACAGAAGGCTACTGGATATGAAGGCAGACAAATACAATTGTACGTAAAGTATGCAAAAGAACTTTGCTCTCTTGTAGCAGCAGTGTACTGTAGGTCTTTGGAGGTACGGTGTCTTTCTGATGATTGAGAAAAGTACAAGTCATTCCCACTTTCAGAAATGGTTGGAAAAGTCCTCTAGAAATCAATAGGGGTTCTGAAAACAAAGACAATGTGAAACCTAGTTCACTCTGTTGCCCATCATACACAGGGGGGCATTCGATAAAGTTCTGCACTGCCACATAATGAACAAAGTATGGGCATATGGAATATCAGATCAACAGGGTGATTGGAATGAAGAGTTTCTAGCAAATATAACACAACATGTCATTCTGAATGGAGAGAACTGATCAGACATAAAAGTAACTTCAGGCATGCCCCAGGGGAGTGTTACAAGATATTACTTTTCACAATATATGTAAGTGACCTAGTAGATAATGTCGGAAGTTCCATGAGACTTTTCACAGATGATGCTGTTGTGTGCAGAGAAGTTGCACCACTAGAAAATTGTTGCAAAATACAGGACGACTAGCAGAGGATTGATGTGTAGTGCAGGGAACAGTAATTGACCCTCAACATAAACAAATGTGACACATTATGAATAAATAGACAGAAAGATCATTTTTGTATGGTTACACAATTACAGAACAATCACTGGAAGTAGTTGCTTCCATAAAATACCTAGTGTAATGCATACAGAGTGATTTGAAATGGAATGACCACATAAAATTAATTGTAAGGCAGATACCACACAGATTCGTTGGAGGAATCCTCAGGAAACGTAGCCGGCCGGAGTGGCCATGCGGTTCTAGGCGCTGCAGTCTGGAGCCGAGCGACCGCTACGGCCGCAGGTTTGAATCCTGCCTCGGGCATGGATGTGTGTGATGTCCTTAGGTTAGTTAGGTTTAATTAGTTCTAAGTTCTAGGCGACTGATGACCTCAGAAGTTAAGTTGCATAGTGCTCAGAACCATTTCAACCAGGAAACGTAGTCTGTCAACAAAGGAAGTAGCTTACAAAACACTCGTGTGACCAATACTTGAATATTGCATGTTAGCATGGGCTCCATACCAGATAGGGCCGATACAGAAAATTGGAAGATCCAAAGAAGAATGGCGCATTTCATTACAGGTACATTTAGTAAGTATGAAGGCCTCAAAAAGTTGATCTCACAGGACTGTGGCAGATGCTGCAAGAGTTGTTCTGCATTAGATGTAGTTTATTGTTAGTTCTGAGAGTGTATGTTTCTAGAAGAATCAATAAATATATTGTTTCCCCTTATGTATATCTCATGAAAAGACCATGAAAATAAAATTGGAGAGATACAAGCCCACATGGGGGCTTGCTAACAATGATTCTTCCCGCAAGCTATTCGCAACAGGAGGGGGGGGGGGGAGGGGGGGACAGTGGATCACAAAGTATCCTCTGCCACACAACCCAAGGTGGCTTGCAGAGTATAGATGTTGATGTAGACCAATATTAGACATTCTTTTCCGTTGTGCCTGAGAGGTGCAAATGTGCTTCATCGGAAAAGAAACACAGCATGTGTAAGATGTGAACATTCAGAGGAACTCCACACACCTTCATATAATTTTCAAAATCTATCTCCTTCATTATTTATGTAGCTTCTGTTTTGTAATGATCCATTTGCAGACCTCAGGGCAGAAGTCTCCTCAACCTTTAATGCTGCAGCATGTTTCTGTGCTGTAGGAATTTCCGAATTGAAGCTCTGCCAGCTGCCACATTTATAAGTTTTTATAAACTCTTCAACAATAAATGATTGGTATGTTCCCAGCCACATCATAGTGTACACTGAAAAATACACTTATTCCACTATTTGGCATCATGCTTTCCACCACTGTATGCACCACTGAAGTAGTGCCTCACACTAATTTGGAAGTTCTTTCTGCTGCATTCTGTCTAATTTGTGCCAACAGTTTAAAAAAATTAGTATTGCTGCATAACTCATGAAGATACATAAATGGCCTAGAGTTGAGAGTGAAAATTTTAATCACGAAAAATATATTTGAGAATCTAGAATGGATTGTGTTAAGTGTAGAAACATAGCTGCAAAGAGGTGGTGAGTATTTGGGTGTCTGTCCCTATGTATTTGTGTGTAAACTGGAAACAGAGTGATTCTTCATTTGAAAACTACTGAAATGTTGTTTTGTATTGTTACTTGTTTGTATGAGAGTGAGTCAAATGAAAACCTTAATTTGTAATAAGAAATCAAACTTTTGCACCGTTATCCTGTAAGTTGGTAAGTGTGCTTCAAACAGCGTGCAGAATGGCCTATTGGTGGCAGCATAGTGCAGATGCACACATACCATCGCAGTATCAGGATAAAGATGGCTGCCCCTCTTGCGACTGGCACCAGGGAAGAACAGCATTCTGTTATTCGGTTTTTGTGTAGTGAAGGTGTGAAACCTATTGAAATTCATCGATAAATTAAGGTTCAGTAAGATGATGCATGTTTGTCACAGCAGCAAGTCTACAAATGAAGTAGGAAGTTCACAAATGGTGTGACTTCAGTGGAAGATGGTCCTCGTCCAGGTCAGGCACAATGAGTTGTGACTCCACAGAACATTGCAGTAGTTGAAGTCATAGTGAAGGAAAACTGCCGAGTGACACTGAATGACATTGCATCATGTTTACAGATTAGTCATGGGTCAGCACACCACCTTGTGCATGATGTGCTCCAGTTTCACAAAGTGTCTGCAAGATGGGTGCCACAGCAGCTGACTCCTGAATTGAGAGAACGACGTGTTGATGCTTGTGAAGAACTTCTTCGGCGCTTTGAATAAGAAAGTGATGGCATCCTTGCAAGAATCGTTACTGGGGACGAAACCTGGGTTCACTTCCACCGACTGGAAATGAACAGAGCGAGCAAGGAATGGCACCATTCCTCATCACCAAAACCAAAGAAGTTTCGAACAGAACCATCAGCGGGGAAGGTTATGCTGACTCTCTTTTGGAATGAAAAAGGTGTCATTGTGGAGCATTACATGCCTAAAGGGACCACTGTCATCAGTGAATCATACACAGATCTCCTAAAAAATCATCTGTGGCCTGCAATCAAATCAAAGCGACATGGATTGCTGTCAGCAGGTGTCCTTTTGCAACATGACAATGCAAGGCCCCACACTGCCTGTGTAGCAGTTGCAACAATCACAGACCTGCATTTTGAGTGTCTTCCTCATCCATCATACTCACCAGACCTTGTCCCAAGTGATTTCCATATGTTTGGACCGCTCAAAGACGCAATGGTAGGAAAGAAGTTCCGTTCTGATGAAGAGGTACACCTTGCGGTGCATGAGTGGTTGCTCAGACTACCAAAAGAATTTTTTTCTAAAGGAATTTATGCACTTTGTAAGTGCTGGAGGACATGCATTGAGCATGGGGGAGATTGTCTTGAAAAGTGATACAGCTTTGTACCACTTCTCCACAATAAATAATATTTAAAATATATTTAAGGTTTTCATTTGACTCAGCCTCATATTTATCATCCATCAGTCAGCTGCAGGTGAGTAGTACGATTACGTCATGTTTATTTATTGTTTCCATCTTGGAATTTACATTATCAGAAAGTTGATAATTAATTATTCAGTGGGGATATATAATTAAATGCAACATCAAAATTTTCAGTTCATTTTCCTGGGTATCTGACCATGTTGCCTTGTTGTAATATAGGCCAATATTTCAGTCACTGTTGCAAATAGCATTCCTTAAGGTAGTTTATTTACTAGTTACCCATGACAGCACAGAGATCATGTGGGTGTCTACGCCTTTGTGTGTGTATGTATGTGTGACAGAGAGAGGAATGAGTGTTTAAATTGGAAAAGTAACAAGTAACAGTAGCTGATATGTTAGTCTCTATAGCAGTATGATGAGTCACATACTCACGAAACTTTTACTGGGAATGAAAGTGGCTGGTCTCAAAATATCTAAAAAAAAACAAAAACCTGTGACTATTGATTCTACTTGTTGTTTGACAAGAATCTCTAGTTAAGTTTTACAGTAGATACAATATGAAATTATTCCCTACCAGATGTCAGTTTATCTAGCAGCAGCACACTGATAACTTTTATATTCTACCAGTGTGTTATTGCATGATAAACAGGCAGTTCTACCTTTATGCAGTTGTGGTTTCTTGCTGTAATGATCTTTTATTTACATGTGAAACCTTTATTGTGAAATATTGACATGCATGTTTATCTCTTTTTTTAAAAGAAAAAAAATCTTGAGACATTATGTGAAATTTACAAATACCATTTGGAAACCCTCCCCCCTGCTGAGAGGCAGTGAGGAGGTCAGAAAACTTGAAGTAGGAATATGTTATGTCAGATTTTAAGGAAAGTTCCATGTTAATCATTGTGAATCTGACATTGAGAAATACAGTAATAAATTGTTATGTTTATTGAACTAGCTTCTCATATTACAAGCAAGTAAAATTTAAAATCTCACACTTAGTACTAAACCTTCATGATCATCTGCTGATAACAGAATGCCTACCCCTACTACCTCTCCACCCTATGGCAACTGACATTTGAGCTGCTGCATCTATTTGCTCACTGCCCAGGTCAATTCTAGTCCAAATACTCTGTTGATTTTACCCAATGTCTGATGTGATTGAATATAAGTTCTGCATTATCAAAATAACAAGTGAGGGCCATGTAACTCACATCTGGGATAACAAAATAATTGTCTTCCATCTTATACAGCCTCTTACGACCTCATCGTTGATATAATGTTAAACCTTAATCTTTCTGCACTCAATTTGGGTGCAGTTAATTCAGTGATGAAAATCCTGAGGATGCTCAGCATGGGGCTGCAGCTCCATTGAATGATATAACATCTTTAGAGAGTCATGTGACCACACTGCTGTACAGCTTGAAATCACTAGCGACTGCTAAAAATCATTCAATGAAATCTGAAGAGCAAAGTGTTCATATGCTTTTTGATCCCTCCTTTTTCGTGCCCTCCTGTGGTGTGATCATGGGAGGGTGGAACATTAAGATGTAAGTGAACAAAATTGCAAAGGGTCCCTCCTCTAAGATCCCCTAGTTCAACAACATGCTCAATGCCACCCACACATGTCCAAGGGGCTACGTAACTCTCAAGTGCTGGAGCAGCCACTAGACAGCTAGACAGAATGTATTTAAATGTTACATTTGTAAATGCTCAGCTAAGGTGTGTGGGTGGTACCAAGGGTGTTGCTGAAGTGGAGGGTCTTAAAGGGACCCTTTGCTGTTTTATCCTGTTCACACACATTGTAATGTTGCACATACTGATAACAAAACACGACTCAGGATATCTGGTTCTTCTTCCATCTATTGTAATGTGGAATCAGCAAACTCCATCGTAACATTGCAGTCTTCTGGTGACAATGCTTGGACAGAGTGTGGTTTCTATGGTCTCCAGTTAATCTCCTTCATTATCTGTTGGACCAAATCATACCAGTTTCCCTCTATTTGGTCTAAGGGACTTTGTGCAAATACCGCAGCAGTGCTGGGATTAGATTCTTCAGAGACAACTCCCAAGGGGCCCAGCATGCCTTTGGTGAGTTACCGAACATGTATGCAACAAATTCACATGCAGTCTCTGTGTTGTTTTCATGTCAAGGGTTGCTCGTCTTCCCCTGTCCTGTCTCCACCATCATTTCATCATTACAGGTGACTGCCATATTTCCATCCTAGTCACAATCTGGGTGCTGTCAGAAATGTGTAATGTCTGCACCACCTTCACTTAATTCGTGGGTAGGGCTGCAACAAACAACAAATAAGTAACAGTTACGTAATGACCTAGAATAGAGCATAATGTAATGGTAGAGTGATCTTCCATCATTTTCGATAGAATAATAGTAAAATAAAAATATGGATCACGCAGTATTTGTGGCAGGGAATTGTTTCGAGTGAAATGTCGGTCATAGATGGATATTTTGCATACCTTCCAGAATTGCACTTCAAGGGTGGAATCTAGCCACTAGAAAAGTATTGCACAAACTGAACTGAGCTAACAAAGAACTTTCAAAAAATAAGTGTGCATTGTACTATAAGACACAAACAGCAGCACAGCCACAATGAACCAAAGTATATTCTTCTTCCACATACCAGGGAATAACAGTTGAAAACATAGAAATTATCTAGGTACTGATACAAGCAGTTGCTGACAATAACTGTGAACACAATATGAGAGTGAGTGCCCGCTGCACTGTGCTTATAAAGAGTAGGGTGCCAGTCAACAGTGTGGAGGTTGCTGTGCCACATGTGCAAGTGATGTGACCCACCGCAGGCAGCCACTGGTGGCAGGCTCACACGCATATCAACAGATTAATCAAAGTGTAATGGGCTGGTAGCCTGGTGCTTTGGCGCTTATCCAAGGGTTACAGCACCCCTTTGGGGAAACGGTGCTCTGCCAATGTGGGTGTCAGGGCAACTGTTGAAACATCCACGGCTTCTGTGGTGGACGCTGCAGGTGATGGCAGCAGCAGAAGGGTGTTCCAGGCTGGAACCAGTGAGTAGGAGTGGAAGTGGTGCAGTCATAGACACGTGGTGGCTGCTCCCCAGTGAAATACCACAAAAGAGGACTGATGACTAGGTCACTGGTAGCATCTCAGTGTCCGGTTCCTGGACACAGTGAAACTGCACCAACAGTGAAGGCACCAGCTGCTTGATGGGGGCACGGGATGTTGACGTTGCAGGGCCGGTACTGGCCCACCTAGTGGCAGAATTGCTTGTGACAACAAAGTAATGCAGCCAGGCCCAACAGCAGGTGGCGGGGAACTGAATCCTGGAAGAGAGGCAGGAGGCGGTGATATCCACAAGGAGGTTGGGTTCTCTCCTGCAGGTGGGATGTCCTGTGAGACCAGGACAGTTGCTGAGGTAGGAGGCAGCAGCAGATCCACCTCCCTCCCTGTGGCATGAGGATGTAGCTCATCACGGTGGCATGCCACCAGCCCATCACAGATCCATACCATCTAGAGGTGGCAGCCTCAGCACCTGTGGACCATGGCTGGAATCCCCTTCAGTTGGTGGACGAACCACCAATCCCAGACCACAGAGCCAGCAGCAAACTGCAAACAGTGCCACACTGGCAGTCATTGATGGAGTGGCAAGATCAGATGTAAGAGGGCATATGGCTGGCTACCATGGAGCGCCTTGGCCGGACACCAGTCCTCCCCTGGTGTAAATCTGTAGGAACTCGAGAAGCGTGTCAAGGTGGCAGTGTCCACGTACATCCTCATTTGAACCTCGAATGTGCAGAAGAGGTGTTCCACCACCCCACTGTTAGACTGGGGGTGAAAATAAGGTCCAGTTGTGTGGTGAATGCCTTGACAGATTCCAAAATCTAGTTTGCCTACTTATCTTGTGCAGTACTTTTCAGGTAAGCAACATTTCTAGTAATGCACATCCACTTTAGTAGAGAAATTTATTTCTGTTTACGAGTTTGCCTTCCCAGGGCATGCTTAGAAATCTGCAGTGTTTCTTCAATATCCTCATTATATTTTGCGTACATTCCAAACTCAATTGCGCCATTTGAGATTCTGTATGTATTTGTACATGCTACAATATGGCTAGGGACTGTGCTTGTTGTGAGTGAACATAAGGAAAATTGGCTGCTGTCTGTAAACAGCTGGAAACAGCATTGGCTACTGTTGACAGGCTTCTGGCTAATGCCTAAAGTTGGAATGACATTGGGGTGCTTGGAACAAGGCCTGCAATACCATTCGTGTCATTGTAATCCCTTGCCGCTGCATCTTCTGATATGCAACATCTGACCAATTCTTCCTCACTCGAGAATGGCTGGCAGACAGTGATGGGTTTGGACATCATTGGATGGAAAGCGAAAGAGGGAGCAGGTCACATGGCTGGCTTCCTATGCCTCAGCAATGGATACAAGGTGCTACCCACTGTTGATTATAACTCTGAGCCAGCACGGGATGCCCCTCCTGCTGGGCCAGCAGATGATTTTCTTGCCCAGTCCACACAAGAGCAGGGAGTGGGTATGCTTGTTGTTTGGGGCTCCATTGTTAGGCTGAGGAATATCAGGCAAGGAGGGAAAGAATGCCAGTGTACACTTAGTATGTTTGCCAGGAGGTCTTATCTACAATGTGGAAGAGGCCGTGCCAGCAGCTATCAAATGCACTGGGTGCAACCGGCTGCATGTAGTGGTACATGTCAGCATGAATGATACCTACCACATGCGCTCTAAGGGCATCCTCAGCTCATTAGTGGCAGATGGCTGATTCGTTGAAGGCAACTAGCATTACATATGGGGTGGAGGCTAAGCTGTCTGTTTGTAGCATTTCACCAGTGCTGATCATGTTCCTCTGGCTTGGAACAGAGTGGAAGTTATAAACCAGTGGCTCAGATGGCTCTGCAATGGTATTGGATGCGAATTACTCAGCTCCGCTATTGGGTACAGAATTGTAGGGTTCCCCTTATTAGATCAGGTGCAGGAAGCAGCTACTAGGGTAGTGGAGCATGTGTGACATGTACATGGGGCGTTTTTAGGTTAGAAAAACTGTCCCTTGGGATCAAAGAGGATTTGACTGATAAATTAGTCACAATGTCCACAGAGATTGTTCATTGTTGCAGATCAGAGATAGAAAAGGTTAATATAATTTTAGTAAACTGCAGGAGCATCCAACGAAAGGTCCCAGAATTGCTTACTGAAGGTTACAATGCACAGATAATATTAGGAACAGAAAGTTGGTTGATACCAGATGGTAATGACGAGGAGATCTTAAGTTCAAATTGGAATATTTATCGTAAGGATAGGTTAGTCACCAATTGCGGCAGTCAGTTTATTGCAGTAAAGAATTTTATGAAATCTAGCGAGGTTGTCATGGATTCTGATTCTGAATTAATCTGGATGAAGTTAAGTATCAAAGATCAGTCAAAAATGGTAATCAGATGCTTTTAGACACTGCCTGGGTCAGGAGCCCTAGTGGTAGAGCAGTTCAGACAGACGTTGCAGAATATTGTTAATAATTTTTATGATCGTGATGTTTTAATAGGAGGTGATTTCAACTTGCCAGGTATAGATTGGGAGTGTCATGCTGTCAAAACTGTTGTCAGTGACAGGAATACATGTGACATTGTTGGATGTCTTGTCTGTAAATTACTTTGAGCAGACAGTTACAGAACTAACATTTGGGGGTAACATCTTAGACCTTCTGGTAACAAACAGAACTGAACTTATTGAATCAGTTAATGTAGAGGAAGGTGTCAGTGATCATAAGGCTGTGATAGCATCTATGACAATGGGTCCAACAAAGAATGTTAAGGAAGTAAGAAGATATTTTTGCTTAGCAAGAATGACAGGATACACATTTCAGAGTTTCTGATCAGTCGGCATCAAATATTAAGTGATGAAGACGAAGGTGCGGAAAACAAATGGAAAAAGTTCAAAGGAATCGTGCTGTATACCCTAGACAAGTACGTTCTGAGTAAGTCATTAAGGGTTGGGAAAGACCCACCATGGTTTAATAGCCATGTTAGAAATGTGCTACATAAAGAAAGAGAACTTCAGTTCAGATTCAAGAGAAGTAAAAACATAGGTGACAAACTAAAGCTGAACAAAGCAAAAATGAGCATAAGGAGAGCAATGAGATGAGCTTTCGATGATTTTGAAAGTAAAACTTTGTCAGCTGATCTGATTAAAAACCTAAGAGGTTTTGGCCCTATGTAAAATCAGTAATTGGGTCAAAATCATCTATTCATTCACTCAGTGACCATACTGGCACCGAAATGGAAGGAACAGAGAGAAGGCCAAAATATAAAATTCAGTCTTCCAACATAATTTTACTGAGGAAGATCATAATACGGTCCCTTCTTTCAATTGTCATATGAACATCAAAATGCAGATATACCTAAAAACAAAGATGATGTGGCTAATGCAGATATTAAGATAACCGATCATGGCATAGAGAAACAACTACAATCCCTTCACTCTGTTGCTCAATGAGATCCACAGTGCTGTAGACAATGGCCCTCAGGTTGATGCCATTTTCCTTGACTTCAGGAAGACATTTGACACCATCCCACACTGCCATGTAGCAAAAAAGATATGAGCTTACCAAGTATCAGAGCAGATTAGCAGCTGGATTCAAGACTTCCTTGAAGATAGAAGTCAACATGTTGCTCTTAACAGAACAAAAGCGATGGATGTAGAGGTAATTTCTGGAGTACCCTGAGGAAGCATGATAGGACTGTCACTGTTTACAATATGTTTACCAATGATCTAGTAGAAAGCATCAGATGCTCCCTAAGGCAGTTTGCAGATAACAAATTAGGAACACCAAGAGATAGTAATGAATTGCAGAATGACCTCCAGAGAATTGATGAATGCTGCAGGCTCTGGCAGTTGACTCTGGATGTAAATAAATATAACCTATTGCACATACATAGGAAAAGAAATCCACTGCTGTATACCTATGCTGTTGATGATAAACCACTGGAAACAGTATCTGCTGTAAACGTTTCATAATGGTATTGTTTAGTCGGCATGAGAGCATTACAGAGATGCTCAAAAAACTCCATTGGCAGATGTCAAGAGAGTCATCATGCATCACAGAGAGATTTACTATTGAAATTTCGAGAGAGCACTTTCCAGAAAGAGTCGGGCAACTTATTACTTCCCCCCACATATGTCTCACGTAATGACCATAAGGACAAAATTCCAGAAATTAGAGCCAATACAGACTTAAGGACAATCATTCTTCCCACATGATATTTGCGAGTAGAATGGGGTTGGAGGACTCAGTTAGTGGTGCAGAAAGTACCCTCCATCACACACCATTAGGTGGCTTGTGGAATATGATGTAGATGTAAATGAAGGCCTGAGACAAACTGTGGATCATTATCTGTCACAAACATATAAGGCAATTCTTCAATAGAAAAAATTTTGGAATGGTCCTGAATCATAGTTGTAGCTGACGTCAAAGGACAGTGGATAACATGGAAATTTAGAGAAAGTATTGACAACCAACAAGCAGGAAGAATTTAGGAAGGGTCTGATGAAGTCAACATGGTCACATTCCCACGGATGCAGCAGCACAGGCCACAGAGAGTGTGTTGCCTATGGTGCTGTCTGTCAGGTAGCCCACTAAGATTAGCTCGTGACAAGGTGTGCAATGTCACCATTGATGCCAGGCCAAAACATGTACAAATGGACCAATAACTTGGTATATGAGACTCCATTCCCCTTCCCCGATGTCCCTAATGTAGGAACTGAAGCACATCCCGCTGTAAGGATGATGGATCACAACCCAAGGCAACAGCCCTTCCATAGGTAAGAGAACAATAGCATCAGATACTGAAAGGCAGTGATGGGAGGCAAAATAGTTATGTGTAGGATTGGAAGCCCTGCCCAGAGCCCTCTCTGGCCAATCATGCTGAACAAAGTGAACAATTTGACACAGAATCAGATTGGCAGTGACACCAGCTGGGATTCATTGAGTCCAAAATAGGAAACTCTTCCATTGTACATTGCACCTCAACATCTACGTGAAAACAAAGGATTCCAGGATGATGCATTGTCATTGGCTTGTCACATAGTAGGCTGAAAATGTATTTCATAGTTATAGTGAGACAGAAACAAGACCCAACATCAGAAGTGATATGCTGCTTTGTTGGGGAATGCAGCAGAAGGATTAAACAATGAAACCAGGGGCTTGTGGTCAGTAGCAAGGTGGAACATAGACCCATACAAGGACACATGAAACTTTTTGAGGGCAAAGGTGGTAGAAAGGGCTTTGTTTTCAACTTGAGAGCTGCTAAGCACAGTTGAGCATCTTTGATGCAGAAGATATTGGATGTTTGTGGCCTTGCGTCCATACTCAAAGGCATTTGTAGCCAATAGCAGGTGGTGGCTAGGGTGGAAAGTAGCTAAACAAAGAGCAGGATGTAATTTAGATTTCAAAAGCAGGCCAGCATTCACTGAAGAGAAACATTCTTGTGGAGCAACTCTTGGAGGGGATGGGCCCATGCAGCTGCACCTGGAATAAATTTGTGATAGTAAGCAATTTTACCTAAAAATGCTTGGAGTTGTTTGATATTTGTAGTGCAAGGCAGGGCTGTGACAACAGCAACATGGTGACATAGAGGCTTACACCATCCTGAGAAACCTCAAACCACAAATACACAGTGGATGGCTGAAAAAAGTGTGACTTGACCAAGTATCTTGCAATACGCAAGGCCATGAACGAGGTTCATAAGTTATGTAAACACTCTTCTGTGGATGCACCCATCATGATGATAGTGAGATATCTGATTCCCCCCTCCCCTCCAGACATCATCAGTTGCTCTAAAAAACACTGAAAAATTCCTGGGGCACTAGCCACACTGAACAGGAGGTGCTGATGTTGGTATAGCCCAATAGCCCAAAGGGTGTGTTAACCCCTAGGAGCTATTTAAAACCCTCATCCAACAGAATCTGTAAATAGGCTTCAAATAAATCAGTTTTGGAGAAAAACCAGTCCCCAGCAAGTTCAGCCAATAACATGTCCAGACAGGGCCAAGGGTAGGTGCCAGTAATAGACTGAGCATTAACTGAAACTTTCAAAGTCTCTGCAGAGGTGAAGGTGACCAGTCAGTTTTTTAACAATCACAAGGGGATTTAGACCACTCACCCTATGTAACAGGCTGTATGACCCCAAGTGATGCCATCCGGTCCAGTTCTAATCCCACTTGATCACACAAAGTCATTGGAATGGGTCACACACAGAAAAATTGCGGTCACACCATAAGTTTCAGAGTAATGTGGGCCACAAAATTAATGGCACAACCAAAGCCATTCAAGACCAGAGACGAAAATTTGGAACACAGAGAATCTAACTGTTGGTAACGGACCATGTTTGAAACAATATGCACAGTACCTGAAATTGAAAAATCAGTAGCATTGAAACCATCCAGACTCAACAAATTTGTGGTACCAGCATCATCCACTACCAAAAAAATCAAGAAATGACACAAATTTATAAATACAGTGAGCTGCAGAATTGGCACATGCTGCTTGTTGTAACTCAATGAACATCGACTAACCAGAGACAATGCCACAGATTCCAGATCTACATGAGTTAGTGAGTTCAGTAAAGTCATACTTGTACCCATGTCCATTTGTAGTCTGGGCACTTTGTACATCATCTGCACTTCAATAAACAGTTTATTATGGTTCACAAGCACTAGAGGGACACAATTAACATCCATGCCCGTGTCCTCAGCCAAAACGTTACAGACACAGCCGCCCACAAGCAAATATATATTAAGCTGTCTATAACTACACACCATGTTGGACTGAATTTACGTCAGCAACCAGGGCAGGTAACCAGAACTCTAACAGCCACAAGGCAGAACATTCCGCTGATACACTTGAATTTCAAATCAACAAATATAGTTAAATTATCAGTGGAAATGACACCAACTACACACACAGTTTGACAAACACTTGCACGAAGACTTGAACAACACTCAGCAGTGGCTGTGCAATCACGAAAACAAATTGGGTGTCGATACATACTCACAGCCAACCCATAAGTGATTGGCAAGCCAATTTACGTCGTCCAGTAGGACGACCGACCGATAATCCATGATCACCGCCCCGGCTCAAGTGATACGTGGCGGCAACGGTCGGTCGAGCCATTGACATCCAGGCCTCACTGCTGTTCCAACCCGACTGAACTAGTGCCACGTTCCAACTCCATGACTCACAGGTCCGAACTGCCCTCCTGGCACATTCAAACTGACTCCACGATGGACATCAACCGGGAAGCAATAGCAGTGCAACAAATGTAACACGTTAGGGCTATATCGATAGGCACTGCTGCTGCCACTGACAGGCAGACAAAGCAGCAATTCAGTGACAACAGAAATTGAAACTAACATAACAAGGTGGCAACACGAAAAAACAGGATGTAAAATAAGAGATGGCATGAGCGCGAGCCACGCACATTTCAACAGGTGGCACCCGGTTATCCGCCCTGGTCACTGACATAAATTCAAGCAGTGTCCTTTCCTCATGTTGTCACTGTCCAACATTGTGTGTAGTTTTTGACAGCTTAATGTATTTTTGGTTGTGTGCGGCTATGTCTGTATGGAATTCTTGTATACTGGTCGATGGTTAGCAAGTCGTCTTGTCAGCGGGTCCCTGACTCTCTCTTGGTTGTGTTGCCAGCAGATCGAGTATAGTTGGGCCCTCTTCTTGTCTCACCTAAGTGAATGTTAAGATTTCAAGGGCAGACTGAGCCCTCTGGAAACTTCTGAGTGCCGTTACTTATACTGCCTTCTTATTAGCATTTAGTTGTGTATTTTTAATGGCTCATAGCCGATGGTTGGTATTTGTATGCTTGTAATTGTGTTTTTAAACACAAAGGCCTTCAGCTGTTTCAAAAGTAAGTTTTTCTAAATTGGGCAAGTCTTACATTGACTGAAGATAAAGCTTGGGCGTATTGCCTGTTGAAAATTTATTGTATTGCTTTTAAAAGCATCGGCCTTCTGCCCCTTTAAGTTTTAAGGTTCTTATTTATCAAGTATTACATTCTTTCAAGATAAAGCTGTGGGCCTTCTGCCTGTTGAAAATTTATTGTAGTTGTGTTTTTCTTAAAATAATGGGCCTTCAGCTGCTTTAAAATTTTGGATTCTTACTTATCAGGTCTTACATCACTTGGGCTTAAATACTATTTAAGGTTAAAAGCCTTGGGCCTTCTGCCTTGGAAAATTGGTTGCAGTTTTTTTGTTAAACAAAAGGCCTTCAGCCGTTTGAATCAAGGTTTCTTATTTGTCATAAAGATTGGGCCTTCTGCCTATTGAAAGGTTATTGTAGTTATGTTGTTTTAAATTTATGGTCCTTCAGCCGCTTTTTAAAACTTAATGTAACTGACTAATCAAGTCTTACATCGCTTGGCCTTAAATACTATTTAAGGTTAAAGCCTAGAGCCTTCTGTCTCAAAAATATAATTATAGCAGTTGTATTTAATTCATGGGCCTTCAGCCATTTTAGAATTAAATACGTTTTCTGTCAAACTTAGAAGTTGTGCTGTAATGTTTGAATAACTAAATAAAGTGTAATGTTTGGAGTCTAATTGACAGCCGCTCATTCTGGCCCCCTTCCACAATTCCTACTACTTGTCCTGTCCTGCGGGTTTAGCAGGGCGTCTCACTGGTAGCAGAGTGTGGTTACACTTGTGCTTGCCATTCTAGTTGCTGTCAGTTTTACTCTTGTTTCTGTTTATATTTGGTGGTACCATATTGCTCTCCATGTGACTTGTTTCAGGTGCATGTTAAAATGGCAGTCAGACAGTGTCCGGGGATCGGGCTGCTCCAGAAAGACCACCTTGTCAACGAGTTGGCAAAAAGGTGCCAACCGATCGAAGGAAGTACTCTGGAATTGGTAGGCCATTGGTGTGCTGCAGCCAGTTGGCATCACGTCAGCAGTGGTTGGTGAGACAGAAGCGGCAATTTAGTTTTGTTTGAGGCTATTAAAGGCCTTGAAGACACTATTTGTCTTCTAGAGGGAACCCAACCTAGAGACAGTCAGTCGAATAGGGTGTGGGCACATTTAGTCCGTTTTCAGTAGGTGGTCAACCTTGATGGTTTTTAAAATTCTAATAGCTCATTTGGGTAGTTCAGCTTCGAATTGTTCTTTAGACTGGTTGTCTTGTGAGGCTTAGCTTGGTGCCTTCTTCAGTGTAGGGATGTCGGGTTGCCTGGAAGAATGTTTCCTCTGCATTGTTGAAGCCCGAGTGGGTATCTTGCTATTTTCATTGCTGGCTTAGCAATGGTTGTGAATTGGTCGTCTTCGGGGACTTACGTCGGCCTCTTCCCATGGCAGGGAGGTCAGTAGCCAGTGGGAGTGTTCCCTTCGTAGCTTCCTATAATGAATTATGGGTATGATTCCCACTGAAACATGTACTTATTTCTTCTATGTATTATATTTCACTTAACTACTGAGATTCATGCTGGTGACATTAGTGCATATGTTTGCAAGTAATATACACTACTGGCCATTAAAATTGCTGCACCATGAAGATGATGTGCTACAGACGCGAAATTTAACCGACAGGAAGAAGATGCTGTGATACGCAAATGATTAGCTTTTCAGAGCATTCACACAAGGCTGGTGCCGGTGGTGACACCTACAACGTGCTGACATGAGGAAAGTTTCCATCCGATTTCTCATACACAAACAGCAGTTGATCGGTGTTGCCTGGTGAAATGTTGTTGTGATGCCTCATGTGAGGAAGAGAAATGTGTACCATCACATTTCCGACTTTGATAAAGGTCGTATTGTAGCCTATCGCGATTGCGGTTTATCGTATTGGTCTAGACCCAATGACTGTTACCAGAATATGGAATCGGTGGGTTCAGGAGGATAATACGGAACGCTGTGCTGGATCCCAATGGCCTTGTATCACTAGCAGTCAAGATATTATCCACATGGCTGTAACGGATTGTGCAGCCATGTCTCGATCCCTGAGTCAACAGATGGGGACGTTTGCAAGACAACAACCATCTGCATGAACAGTTCGACGACATTTGCAGCAGCATGGACTATCGGCTCGGAGACCATGGCTACAGTTACCCTTGACGCTGCATCACAGACAGGAGCGCCAGGGATGGTGTACTCAACGATGAACCTGGGTGCACAAATGGAAAAATGTCATTTTTTCGGATGAATCCAGGATCTGTTTACAGCATCATGATGGTCGCATCCGTGTTTGGAGACATCACGATGAATGCACATTGGAAGCATGTATTCGTCATTGCCATACTGGCGTATCACCCGGCTTGATGGTATGGGGTGCCATTGATTACACGTCTCAGTCACTTCTTGTTCGCATTGACGGCACATTGAACAGTGGACGTTACATTTTATATGTGTTACGACGCGTGGCCCTACCCTTCATTCGATCCCTGTGGAACCCTACATTTCTGCAGGATAATGCATGACCACATGTTGCAGGTTGGATACAGAAAATGTTCGACTACTGCCCTGGCCAGCACATTCTCCAGATCTCTCACAAATTGAAAACATCTCTCTTGATGAACTGTGGTATCGTGTTGAAGCTGCATGGGCAGCTGTACCTGTACACGCCATCCAAGCTCTGTTTGACTCAATGCCCAGTCATATCAAGGCCATTATTACTGCCAGAGGTGGTTGTTCTGGATACTGATTTCTCAGGAGCTATGCACCCAAATTGCGTGAAAATGTAATCACATTTCAGTTCAAGTATAATATATTTGTCCAATGAATAGCCGTTTATCATGTGCATTTATTCTTGGTTTAGCAATTTTAATGGCCAGTAGTGTATAATAAAAGAGTATGATCAAGTGTACTCAGTTTAAAAAATGTTTTTGCATTAATGAGTACACTGTAAAACTACAAGACACTGATAAATGAGTATGGTGGTAGTACATGTTGAAATAGATGGCCAAAACTAGTACACCAGTGGAAGACCTGTGAGAAGTATTTGAACTTACTTTAGTTTAGATCAGTGGACTGCTATCCACTTGTGGTGCAGCATCAAAGGTTAAAATTTTCCTTGAATGAGATGAAACAGTTTTATATGCACTTGTACTTATGAATTGCTATGACAGACAAATAATGAACACTGTATTCTGGTGTTGTGTGGCCAACTCCCATCTGCCTCCAGCACTGTCATTATTGATTTAAAATCTATGATAAACATTAATTAAAATTAGCTGACAGAGACAATTTCTCAGTGCATGTTGTGGTTAGTAACTTAAAGACTGCTATTGACCGTATGCCTGCTTAGCTGGGTGGTAATGTGCTTGCCTCCCATGCAAGCGAGCCCGGGTTCGATTCCTGGCTGGGTTGGAGATTTTCTCCGTTCAGGGACTGGGTGTTGTGTTGTTCTCATCATCATTTCATACTCATTACCGGTGCGCAAGTTGCCCAGTGTGGCAGCCAATGAAATAAGGCTGAACTTGGCGGCAAAACTTCCCCAAATAGGGGCCTCCCGACCACCGATCCCATGTGCTCATTTCCATTTTTGCTATTGACCTCGTCACCTGGTTCAAAACAAAAGTTGATGATTTAAATTGCAGTGTACTGGACACTGAGCAATGCTATAGAAATGGAATACAAAAAGACTCCCCCAAGCTAAACATGGATCCATTCCACATATTTGAATCAAATTAGTCTCTGTTGTTTATGCTTATATGAAAGATTACTTTTTTGTTAACAAAGTTCTGCTTTTCAGTGTAACTTATGTAAGTTTTGCATCACATAGTTTTGATTCCTTTTTACAACTATTACATTTAACCTGATTGTGAGAAGCTACTTGGTGCCTCTTTGAGATGCAGCCAAAACTACTGTGAGGCATCATACCTGCAGTTTTGGTCATTGACCTCTTGGTCCAGATCCTGGCCATTAAGGTGGATCCAAATACAGTGACAATTCTACCTACATCCTGTCCTCGAATCCATCTTAACTTCACCACCTCCAGCTGAACTGTCACCCATCATAACAATCCAGCATCTCCTAACTTCTGGCACACACTGTTATAAAACAAGAACTAAAATGATTTTTTATTGTATCTACTTGTGCCAGTTAGTAAATGAACTAAAAAATAAGAGCAGTATCTAAAGGTTTATGTTCATCTCATGAAAGGAAAATATCCAAACAAATGTAAACTGCACAAGCATACTTTTAAACACATACTGGATGACATTGTTATTATGCAATGCATTTTGTTAAATGAACATGACTGGAGCAACACCTAAAATACTCAATATATGTAGTGAATTTCATACCATATTAATTTGCAATTATCTGTAATATTTTTAATCCCATAAAGTGTTGAAGTATGATGGGCCTGTCACAGTTTTCTCAGGTTTCCTATTGACTATGCACAGATGGTGGGGCAAAAATTCACTTAAATTGTCATGACTATATAAATAATTCCTGACTTTAACCCTTACTCATGACATGTAGTTTTTTACTGCAAAATTTTAGCAAACCTGTTGTCATCAAATCTCATGTATAAATGTCATGACAAAGAGATAAATCCTTCTCATATTGATTAACAGAACTGTTTTCAAGAAACCATTATTATTAACCTAGAACAAGATAAGTGTTTCAACAAAACTATATCATATTCCTTTAATTATAGCTGCATGTTTAACATCATCATATGTCAATTATTCAGCCCCTGAGTAAAGTGACGTTGAATGGTGCAGGCATGTAGTGTAATAGACACCACCATTCAAGGGGGCGGTGAAGCAAAAAATTGTAATTTAATGATATTAGAGACATGATTGAATCGAAGAATGTTACCTCCCCTTTAATATTTCTATTATCTGTGGCATTTCTTTTTTCTTCTCTTAAATAAAATAAGAAATGCTGATAGTCAGTAGTCTTCTTCCTCCTCCTCCTCCTCCTTCTCCTCCATCAGTTTTGAGCCAGTTGGTCTGGTGATGCATTGACTGGACACCATAAACATGCTATGATTTTTACATTTACATATTTTTAAGTCAAGCCTGCAGTCCATGTTGTTAACGAAGTCTTATTGTGATCATCATGATTGCACAAACTAATTCGATTACACAAACTAATTCCTTGCATTAATAATAACATGGTGTTGTGTCACCAAGCTCACTGCTTTCCAATGATGACTTCTGGCTCTGTTGCTATCATTTGCATGGTAAGAAAAGATATCTGAAGAGACTAGAAATATTTCAGTCAACAGGAAGATTGTTTTAAGTTCCTAGTACCATTACTAAATGTTATAACAATATGTTTCCTTTTCTTGCTGACTATGAGATGTATCCATCCTTCATCAACATTTTACTTTCACATTTAAATTTTAAGCCTGTGCTGATATGAAGGATATGAATTTTTAGTTCAATTCCCAGACAAAGACATTGAGACCTTATCTTGTTACAAATGTTAAATGCTATTCTAAAAGCTGTAGCTCATCACAGGATCATGTTGTCACTTGGAGCTGTATGACTAAAATGTCAACAAAATATCTTGCAACAAAGGACTCAGCATTTAGAACAAATGTATCATAAGAAAACATGAAGTGCTCTATCTTCCATTGTTCTATTGCCTCTGAAATGATGGACAATCTCAATGTGAGTGGTATATGCTCTGTCTCTTTTGCACCACTGACAGTGGTGTACTAGCCAACCTAAAATTGTGTGTTTCTCATAGGTCACAGTGTACACTAGCATATATCTAGACTAGGGAAAAAAATTTCAGAAACTTTTTTGGAACACAGTACTGTGTGAACTTGAAATATACTTGAGGGAAATCAGAAAAAAATGGATGAGACATGTCTGAGGTATGTGCTGAGGTTTGCAGAACTAAGCAATCTGGCAGAAATGGAAATAGTAGATGGAAAAATTATTGGAATGACAATGAGTGGAATATGCAACATAGAGGCTCCTGAAGGAACAGAACATACTTGTGCTCACAAGTCCATCATGTATGTGTAATTTTCCTGATAATGAAGTTTGCATGTGTTGTATCTCTCTGGTTAGCAGAAAACCTTGCCTCAGTGTCATAAGATGATGGCATTACTCTCTTGAATTTCTGGCTGATTATTTGTTTTCTCTTCCTTGTTACCAAGAATGGAGATGAAACTTCTGCAAGGTTCACAGGAGAGCTTCTGTAAAGTTTGGAAGGTAGGAGACGAGGTACTGGCAGAAGTAAAGCTGTGGGGATGGGGCGTGAGTCGTGCTTGGGTAGCTCAGTTGGTAGAGCACTTGCCCACGAAAGGCAAAGGTCCCAAGTTCGAGTCTCGGTCCGGCACACAGTTTTAATCTGCCAGGAAGTTTCATATCAGCACACACTCCACTGCAGAGTGACAATCTCATTCTGGAAGAATGGAGATGCCCACAATGGCAGCTTCCAGTTTCCAGAAGAAAATTTTTTTCTATCATTTGTATCACTTCTTTTTGTAAATCCATATAACCCACAGTTGATTTTCTCTGTTGTTTCCTCTCATAAACCTTGTGTATTCTACAATAACTGTGGTTTTTCCAAACTGAAGTGGCTGTTCCTTTATATAACCAGTGATCAGCTGTGTTTGAAAATCAAAGATAATATTTTGCACTGTTGCTCAGCTTTTGTCATGAAAGGATCAACGCATCATTTTAATATTAGACTGACATGTGTAATTCTTTGTAAACTATTAAAAAAAAATTCCACAAGTCATAACTGTTCCTGTTTTACAAATTTTAATTTTATGCAGTTCTTGATGAGGTTGGGGCATTATATGTAATCTGTCATAGCTGATGTGATAGCCTGAATGACTAAGCACTGGTGTATGCTTGCAGAACTTCTGACAAATAATTCACGTATCAAAATGAAAATGCCAAATAAGAATGAATAAGACTTGCCACAATATGGAATTCAAGAAAACACTAAGATGTACCTATTTTTATTTTCTGGTATTGAATTGTGTCCTCATTTTCAGATGCTAAAATCAACAATTCCCATGGATATACTCATTTTAGGTGATATCATTTCATCCAAAGTTACAGGTCCACAACTTCATTTAATGTCTGAGTTGATACTTAGATCTGAATAACAAACAGAAAGTTAATGGATTCTTCATTTATTTTTAATTGCTAGCACAAACATAAATACAAATGTGATGCTCTCCAATAGGACTGCCATCAGTGTTGCCACTGTACCTTTATTCAAAACAAAAATTCAGTATCAGTAGTCCAGTACCATCTGAAATGACATATATGCTGTCATAATAACCACTATCTGTCACTGCTGATACTCTCAGCCCACCTCCACCTGAAGCTGCTTCTTTTGTAATGGTGACCTGTGACAGCATTGTTATGGCATCAATCATATTATGTCACAATTAAAACATCTCTTTCCATTCATACTATCATTTAATAAATTATTTTAAAGTTATGCCAAATGCCAACTTAACAGAAGATTTAGTGTATCAAAATAAAAATTGCAGAACCTAATGGGTTATTGACTCTATTCACATGCAAAATACATTTGTAATATATTTATAGAACTGGGTTAACATGAGGATAGGAGGGCTAAATACATTCATAAACAAAAATATCTTCTATAATGCCAAAATAAAAATTGAAGAGAATACTATTATGTGCAGTAAATGATCGCATTTGGTTATGGGAATACAAATATGAAATAGAATTTTAACAATATTAGGGATAGGTTACATTGCCACTCACTGAGTTTTCCATGAAAGAAGGCTTGGGCTGAAAGCTATAATGTATAACACTCTTTTCATTGTGCCCTTGTCTGAAACTCAACAGGTCATCTTTCATTGTTTGAAGTAACATTTTATCAAGGCAAAATATTTTGATAGTTATCAGTGTTCTGGTTAATTAATATTTTGCCAGCCGCGGTGGTCTAGCAGTTCTGTCGCTGCAGTCCGGAACCGCGGGACTGCTACGGTCGCAGGTTCGAATCCTGCCTCGGGCATGGGTGTGTGTGATGTCCTTAGGTTAGTTAGGTTTACATAGTTCTAAGTTCTAGGGCACTTATGACCTAAGATGTTGAGTCCCATAGTGCTCAGAGCCATTTAAACCATTTTGAATCAATCAATATTTTAATTAGTTACAAAATTGTTAAGGCTTTCATGGCCACTTGTTGATAAGCTGTCCCTGGTTCTTTGTCAAATGTTTGTTTGATGATTTTTCTGACACTGCCAGAAGAGTGGCTGACATTGTCAAAGATTCACCCTACATTGCAGGTGGTGGATATTAATTGAAACCTCATCTCTTAGGTTGAATCCATAATATGAATTGAGGTATTTTGGTGTTGATCTTTGACTCATACATCAATAACTTAAAAGGACTTTTTTAAAAGTATTTACAAAGAAGTTGACTAGTGCCAGGTGTCATGGAAGCTGTCCCCACTAAAATCTACCAGTATGAGGTGGTTTGGCTTTCAATACACTTTAGTAAAATCAGGCACAGTTTTAAAAATTAAACCAAAACCAAAAGCTGGAATTACACAATGGGAGGTGAGAGAGTAAATATAGGCAAAATGACTTATGTATAAACAAGTGGATAATTTCAAGCTATTTTATGTTTTGGACAAAAATATCTGTTACGTTCGATCAGAACAAGCTTTTATTTAGGAAAAATTTAGGGAGTGATTAACAAAGAGCCTTGCTTCTGAGTCAATTAGATGTAGAATGAGTGCTTGTAATCAGTCTTACATTGAAAAAAAAAAAGTGGAGAACTGAACAAAAGTATATTACAATAGATAACCATTTTTCTCAGTCACAGGTGCAATTTCTCTGAAGACAAACTTGAAAGGCTTTCTTAGATTAAATTATTTGAACTGGATTTTACGGGGTGGCTGGTAGAGTCACAAGTTAAAATTTGAGGTATTTTCCAGGTTTTCATATTTCAGTTTTACTTTTTCTGGATCTCTCATTTTTTATTATAGTATGTAAATACCTTCCTATCTATTTGTTATCAAAATGTGACCATAAACATTCAAATTTTCTAAAATAAAAAGTGCCTGTCAGTCAATACTATATGTTGTTGTTGTTGTTGTTGTTGTTGTTGTTGTGGTCTTCAGTTCTAACTGGTTTGATGCAGCTTTCCATGCTACTCTATCCTGTGCAAACTTCTTCATCTCCCGGTACCTACTGCAGCCTACATCCTTCTGAATCTGCTTAGTGTATTCATCTCTTGGTCTCCCTCTAGGATTTTTACCCTCCACCCTGCCCTCCAGTACTAAATTGGTGATCCCTTGATGCCTCAGAACATGTCCTACCAACCAATCCCTTCTTCTAGTCAAGTTGTGCCACAAACTCCTCTTCTCCCCAATTCTATTCAATACCTCCTCATTAGTTATGTGATCTACCCATCTAATCTTCAGCACTCTTCTGTAGCACTACATTTCGAAAGCTTCTATTCTCTTCTTGTCTAAACTATTAATCGTCCATGTTTCACTTCCATACTTGGCTACACTCCATACAAATATTTTCAGAAACGACTTCCTGACACTTAAATCAATGCTCGATGTTAACAAATTTCTCTTCTTCAGAAATTCTTTCCTTGCCATTGCCAGTCTACATTTTATATCCTCTCTAATTCGACCATCATCAGTTATTTTGCTTCCCAAATAGCAAAACTCCTTTACTACTTTAAGTGTCTCATTTCCTAATCTAATTCCCTCAGCATCACCCGACGTAATTCGACTACATTCCATTATCCTCGTTTTGCTTTTGTTGATGTTCATCTTATACCCTCCTTTCAAGACACTGCCCATTCTGTTCAACTGCTCTTACAAGTCCTTTGCTGTCTCTGACAGAATTACAATGTCATCGGCGAACCTCAAAGTTTTTATTTCTTCTCCATGGATTTTAATACTTACTCCGAACTTTTCTTTTGTTTCCTTTACTGCTTGCTCAATATACAGATTGAATAGCATCGGGGAGAGGCTACAACTCTGTCTCACTCCCTTCCCAACTACTGCTTCCCTTTCATGTCCCTTGACTCTTATAACTGCCATCTGGTTTCTGTACAAATTGTAGATAGACTTTCGCACCCTGTATTTTACCCTGCCACCTTCAGAATTTGAAAGAGAGTATTCCAGTCAACATTGTCAAAAGCTTTCTCTAAGTCTATAAATGCTAGAAACATATGTTTGCCTTTCCGTGATCTATTTCCTAAGACAAGTCGTAGGGTCAGTATTACCTCACGTGTTCCAACATTTCTACGGAATCCAAACTGATCTTCCCCAAGGTCGGCTTCTACCACTTTTTCCATTTGTCTGTAAAGAATTCGTGTTAATATTTTGCAGTTGTGGCTTATTAAACTGATAGTTTGGTAATTTTCACATCTGTCAGCACCTGCTTTCTTTGGGATTGGAATTATTATATTCTTCTTGAAGCCTGAGGGAATTTCTCCTGTCTCATACATCTTGCTCACCAGATGGTAGAGTTTTGTCAGGACAGGCTCTTCCAAGGCTGTCAGAAGTTCTAATGGAATGTTGTCTACTACCGGGGCCTTGTTTCGACTAAGATCTTTCAGTGCTCTGTCAAACTCTTCACACAGTATCATATCTCCCATTTCATCTTCATCTACCTCCTCTTCCATTTCCATAATATTGTCCTCAAGAACTTCGCCCCTGTATAGACCTTCTATATACTCCTTCCACCTTTCTGCTTTCCCTTCTTTGCTTAGAACTGGGCTACCATCTGAGCTCTTGATATTCATGCAAGTGGTCCTCTTTTCTCCAAAGGTCTCTTTAATTTTCCTTTAGGCAGTATCTATCTTACCCCTTGTGAGATAAGCCCCTACATCCTTACATTTGTCCTCTAGCCATCCCTGCTTAGCCATTTTGCACTTCCTGTCGATCTCATTTTTGAGACGTTTGTATTCCTTTTTGCCTGTTTCACTTACTGCATTTTTGTATTTTCTCCTTTCATCAATTAAATTCAGTATCTCTTCTGTTACCCAAGGATTTCTACTAGCCCTCGTCTTTTTATCTACCGTATTTACTCGAATCTAAGCCGCACTTTTTTTCCGGTTTCTGTAATCCAAAAAACCGCCTGCGGCTTAGAATCGAGTGCAAAGCAAGCGGAAGTTCTGAAAAATGTTGGTAGGTGCCGCCACAACTAACTTCTGCCGTCAAATATATGTAGCGCTACACAAGCATGCTTTGTGGGCCCAAAGATAAATACTGGCGCCAAAACCTTTTTTTTTCTCCGCCCCGAGTTTCGACCACTGCATTTTCATACATTATCCAACGAAGTAAATACAAATTCCGTATTGTTCATCTTCGAATGTAGCAGAATTTCAATGTACTACTAAAATCCGACTGGCAAAACTGTTAGGGATGTTTGTCAATATGGCCAACTCTACATTCCGAGTTTTTTCCTACCTCTGAGAAGAGATGGTTGCTAATAGGAACCTGATGAAATGTGAATCATATGCAGTATTCTCTTCACCATAAGAATAATACGAATATAAACATTTTGCCATGTATTCTTTCGTGTTAGCTGCTATCTCATTTAAATCCTGTCTGCCTAATAAACTACGAAACTTGAGTGAGACAACAGCAAACGCGGAAGAATATACGTATCGTATCATGTTTATATTCGTATTATTCTTATGCCTAATAGTGATGTAGTCAGAAATGAAGCACGGAAACTGACTAGATTTTAAATGTAAGATGAGTAATTTCTGTGCAGAATTTGATGTACTAAAGAAGCGGCCGCAAAGATTTTCAAACGGAGAAAAATTTGCGCCTAACTCTCGTTCGGAACATGTTCTATCATACGCAGTCTATTATTTGGTTCTTGTTGATCATTATCAAAGAAAGCAGCAGTGTAAGTAACAACAAATAGTCTCTTGCCATTGTTTCGCTAATGAGACGATTCCTCTCTTTTTTTAATTGTAGGCGGCGGTAGCGCGCACAAAAGCAAGTCATGCCGCGAGCGGCGTCAGGCCGTAAACACGCACTATCAGAATGAGACAAACAATGCATGACACAGTACAGTAATGCATTTTCAGCTTAGAGTGACGTAAACACCTATAAAAAAAAGGGCACTTATCAGATCAAAGCAAAATAAGCAATCGATTCACACCAGACGAAGCACGTGAAAAAGGAAGGGTACCCGTATAAATACGGACGGAGCGCCTGACGCATAGCAATGGCTACCTGGTAAAGCTTAACTGCTAAGCTTATGACTCAAACCAAACTACTGTAGCTGTATCGTCTTTCATTCGACCTAAATTGTGTCTCATATTACAATGGACTAACTTTGTTTCGATTTGGAGGTGCGGCCTAAAACTTTTCTCTCCCCTTGAATTTCGAGTCTCAAATTTCAGGTGCGGCTTAGATTCGGGAAATATTTTTTTCCTTTATTTCGAGTCTCATTTTTTAGGTGCGGCTTAGATTCGAGTGCGGCTTAGATTCGAGTAAATACGGTACTTGATCCTCTGCTGCCTTCACTACTTCATCCCTCAAAGCTACCCATTCCTCTTCTACTGTATTTCTTTCCCCCATTCCTGTCAATTGTTCCCTTATGCTCTCCCTGAAACTCTGTACAACCTCCGGTTCTTTCAGTTTATCTGGGTCCCATCTCCTTAAATTCCCACTTTTTTGCAGTTTCTTCAGTTTTAATCTACAGTTCATAACCAATAGATTGTGGTCAGAGTCCACATCTGCCCCTGGAAATGTCTTACAATTTAAAACCTGGTTCCTAAATCTCTGTCTTACCATTATATAATCTATCTGAAACCTTCTAGTATCACCAGGGTTCTTCCATGTGTACAAGCTTCTTTCATGATTCTTGAACCAAGTGTTAGCTATGATTAAGTTATGCTCTGTGCAAAATTCTATCAGGTGGCTTCCTCTTTCATTTCTTAGCCCCAATCCATATTCACCTACTACGTTTCCTTCTCTCCCTTTTCCTACTACCGGATTCCAGTCACTCATGACTATTAAATTTTCGTCTCCCTTCACTACCTGAATAATTTCTTTTATCTCATCATACATTTCTTCAATTTCTTCATCATCTGCAGAGCTAGTTGGCATATAAACTTGTACCACTGTAGTAGGTGTGGGCTTCGTGTCTATCTTGGCCACAATACCGGTAATGTGTTCACTATGCTGTTTGTAGTAGCTTACCCACACTCCTAGTTTTTATTCATTATTAAACCTACTCCTGCATTACCCCTATTTGATTTTGTATTTATAACCCTGTATTCACGTGACCAAAAGTCTTGTTCCTTCTGCCACCAAACTTCACTAATTCCCACTATATCTAACTTTAACCTATCCATTTCCCTTTTTAAATTTTCTAACCTACCTGCCCTATTAAGGAATCTGACATTCCATGCTCCGATCCATAGAACGCCAGTTTTCTTTCTCCTGATAACAACGTCCTCTTGAGTAGTCCCCACCCGGAGATCCGAATGGGGGACTATTTTACCTCTGGAATATTTTACCCAAGAGAACACCATCATCATTTAATCATACAGTAAAGCTGCATGCCCTCGGGAAATTTGCAGCTGTAGTTTCCCCTTGCTTTCAGCCGTTCACAGTACCAGCACAGCAAGGCCGTTTTGGTTAGTGTTATAGGGCCAGATTATATTTCACTAAGCTGAGTTTCTTAATGCATGCAAATATTCTTACAAAACAGTTTTCCAAACAATTTCATTACACAGAAAACACGACGATCATATACCAAATATGAACATGTTTGTCCTGAAGACATTAAAATAGTAACAGAAAAAAGTTTACATCATAAAACCTGATGAAACATGTTGCTTCATTTGTTTTTTGATAACTCTGAGATTGATTCGTCTATTTCAGCCATACCAGCTAAATATCTCATGTTTTGAATTTCCAGTTCTTAGATTTGACTACTTTTGTGTTTTTCATGAGATTCCTGTTCCATTTTTTTCTCTCTGTTTTTAAGCAGTTTAACCAAATATTCTTATACTTAGAATGAGCATCACGCATTGAATGTATGAAACTTTTGATGATTCCTGTACATTCCACATCTTCTGCATCTTGGTCAGATACATAAATTCATTGTTGTGCCCCCAGGCATTCTTCATGTTGATTTTCCAATAAACACTGTGAGTTTACAGAAAAGCCACAGTCAATGCTTGCACTGTCATGGTATAAGATAAGAATCTTTTTAACAAAATCCTTAAAATTTTCACAAGCCTTCTGTGAACTGCAGATTAAATCCATCCAAAATTTAGCAAGATGAGTTTGAGACTTGTTGAATGGTCTAAGGTCACCTTTTATGTACAATTGACTGCAAAGATCCATGTATTCTTGTTTTACAAGGTTGGACTTAATGCCAGAGAGTCTAACTTTATACAACAGAATTTCTAAACATAATGATAACAATTTTTCAGCTGATGGATCTATACATGAAATTCCCTGTGTGAGCTTATACTTTAAAGGCAAATGTTGTTTTAATGTGTTTAATATTCCTAAAATGTATGTTTAAATTTCTTGTTTTAGATGTAGAGTATTCACCTCTGATGGTCTGTTGTGTTTTCTCAGTAGTAAAGTCAAAATCAAACTTTCTTGTTGTAACTAAATTATTTTGTTTTTGTTTTTTTCCCTCTAAGGTCTATCTTCCAAAATGAAAGAGTAGATTATAAGATATAATAGTAGATAATTCCATGCTGCATCTGAGAAAGCTGTGAATACCACAAGTTACTGTACAAGAATGGAGCTGTGGGATTAGTTGTCTGGTACTTTCACACAAAAGGCTCAACTAATCATGCTGTTGCACCAAAAAAAGCAAGTTTTGATGCTAGCATTTTATCACTGAGAGCATCACATACAGTTTCAAAGCTCTGTGTAGTTGGCACAGATTTTTCTTTTATTGATTCTGAAACATATTTGTTTAAAGTAGGCAACATTCACAGTTCTCTCTAAGCAACATCAATAGCATATATTGACCTGACTGAACAATTTTTTTTAGAGAAGAATGTACTTTAAAATATTCTGTATATTGTGCTCTGCTATCAGGAGAATAAATCAGCCAAAAAAAGGCAATAATGTTCCAATTAGTTTTTATTATAACAATCTTAAATGCTCCATGTACCACATGAAGCTCTCAACTGCCTATATCTAGAAGACCCATACCATCAAACAATCCCTTAATCTCTGCATTTAAATCCATGAGTATTTTAAAGTTTAAATTAGGGTCATCCATAGATGCTTGTAAAATTTTATTCAAATTATCCATTCCAACAAAAGATTTTAGCCCTCCTACAAATCTACAGCAGAAGTGAAGTACACAAAAAAAGAAAAAATCAAAATATCATTCTAATATTTAAGAGGATTCTGGATTCCAAAACCATACAGTGGTGTCCATCTGTGCTTTCTTTGCAACAGTGTTTAAACTTTTGTCAAAGGCTACAACCATATCTTCACAAAAATAATTAAGGAGATCTGTTCTCTGATAAAATGGGGAACAATGCTGTATATTATACTATAAGCCAATTTTACCCTGTGTAGCCACATTCTTTGTGTTATTTTTAAATTGGGATACATCAGTGGAAATATGAATGAACATTCTGAAGAACAATGGAATATTATATGGCTCATCACAATATGAAGACACCATGGTAATGTCATCTGATAACATAAATGGTCTCAATGATATTGATATTTCAGCTTTCAGTGACTAACTCTACTGTAAACCTTGCAGAAGTTGAAGTATTTTCAGGGCCACATGCAATTGTAGTGCTTCCCAAAAACAAGAACTCTGCATTAGACTTATCACACATACTTAATGTAAGAAGTTTTGCATTTTAATATTTACATAGACAGTAGCAGTAAGTTCAAAGAGTATCTTGTAGACACTTATTTAAATAGCTTCCATAGTTAAAGTTCTGCAACCAGAGAGAAAATTTAGATTTTTTGCAATAAAAATTGTTTTCACTTTTTAAACAACAGCAACATACTCTTAATACCCTTGCAAGCCGATTTTCATGCCTTGCTTAAAACACTTTATGTTTCTTTCGTTACATACACTATGTGATCAAAAGTATCTAGACATTCCCAAAAATATACCTTTTTCATATTAGGTGCATTGTGCTGCCATCTACTGCCAGGTACTCCATATCAGCAACCTCAGCAGTCATTAGACATTGTGAGAGAGCAGAATGAGGCACTCCGTGGAACTCACGGACTTTGAACATGGCCAGGTGATTGGGTGTCATTTGTGTCATACGTCTGTACGTGAAATTTCCACACTCCTACTAAACATCCATAGGTCCACTGTTTCTGATGTGATAGTGAAGTGGAAACATGAAGGGATATACAGCACAAAAGCGTACAGGCCGACCTCGTCTGTTGATTGACAGTCCGCTGACAGTTGAAGAGGGTCATAATGTGTAATAGGCAGGAATCTATCCAGACCATCACACAGGAATTCCAAACTGCATCAGGATCCACTGCAAGTACTATGACAGTTAAATGGGAGGTGATAAAACTTGAATTTCATAGTCGAGCGGCTGCCTATAGGCCATGCATCGTACATGTAAATGCCAAACAATGCCTTTCTTGGTGTAAGAAGCATAAACATTGGATGATTGAACAGTGGAAAAACATTGATGGAGTGACAAATCACGGTACACAATGTGGTGATCCGATGGCAGGGTGTGGGTATAGTGAATGCCTGGTGATCATCATCTGCCAGTGTGTGTAATGCCAACAGTAAAATTCGGAGGTGGTTTTATTATGGAGTGGTCATGTTTCTCATGGAGGGAGCTTGCACTCCTTGTTGTTTTGTGTTGCACTATCACATCACAGGCCTACATTGATGTTTTAAGCACCTTCTTGCTTCCCACTGTTGAAGAGCAATTCAGGGATGGTAATTGCATCTTTCAAGACAATCGAGCATTTATTCTTAATGTATGGCCTGTGGCAGAGCAGTTACATGACAATAGCATCCCTGTAATGGACTGGCCAGCACAGAGTCCTGACCTGAATCATACATAACACCTTTGGGATGTTTTGTGCCAGGCCTCTCTGACCGACATTGATACCTCTCCTCAGTGCAGCACTACATGAAGAATGGGCTGCCATTCCCCAAGAAACCTTCCAGCACCTGACTGAACACATGCATGTGAGAGTTGAAGCTATCATCAAGGCTAAGGGTGGGCCAACACAATACTGAATTTCAGTGTTACTGATGGAGGGTGCCACAAACTATGGAAGTCATTTTCAGCCAGGTGTCCGGATACTTTTAATAACATAGTGTATGTTGGCAACATTGAATTTGCTTTTTCTGTTGTTACCCTTTTGTTTGTATAGTACATTGTCTTTCTGGTAAATTTTCATGATTTTGAGTGATTGTGTCCCTACATAGTAAACAGTTACCAAATATTCTGAAATGATAAAAGGTTAAAAATGTTATATATTCAACAAGTTACATGGTTTTTGGAACTTACCTTTTTCTGAAGACTTACTGCAGGTGGCCTTTGTTCTTGCATTCACTTCATGACTGTCAAACTTCAAAAACATGTTGATAGACAAAGATTGTCTTCTATGTTCTTGTGCTTGTTTGAATGTGTATGACTGGTGTTAAACCCAGGAACAACATAACAAATATATCACAGTTCTACAGTTTATTAACGCAACACTGATACCAATAATTCTGCCACCAAGTGCCAAGTGCTAGGTGAACACTTTATGAAAAAATATAAATTGATGTTGGTTGTACCAACATACAGAAACTGCAAGTGGAATGTGGAATTCTGGCAGGAATCGTAGGTCTGTTGACACACTAAGCCTAATGATTGTTGAAGTCCAAGTTACAGTATGGCAGCCTGATTCTAAGGCCAGAGTGCATCAAGACAGCATCAAGCAGCAGGTACACCTGTCCAAGACATGAAACAGTCTAACACAGCGTACTGCAGCAAGATTGTGGAATAGAACATAGCATGATGAAAACTGGCTTGCAGACATTGGTGGCATTGTAAAATAAGGCTCCATAGTTAATGTAGCCAGCGGCCGCAGTCACCGTATATTTTGGGTAGTCAGTCGCTGCGTGTTCTGGTTGGCCAATCATTGTGGCTCTTGAGCACCCTTGCAAAGGCAGCCTGTGATGTTAGCAGCGGGCCACACATGGAGAAATGTGGCCAATGATGAGTTTCTTGGCTGTGCATAATGTAGCATGCCATTGCTTGGTGTGGAGATTTAATAGGAGTGGAAACCACAACTGGGAAGAGCTGCTTGCCACATAGAAGATTCAAGAGAAGTAAAAACATAGCTGACAAACAAAAGCTGAACAAAGTGAAAATGAGTGTAAGAAGAGTAATGAGAAAATCCTCGAATGATTTTGAAAGTATGACATTGTCAACCGACCTGAGAAAAACCCTAAGACATTTTGGTTGTGTGTAAAAATCAGTAAGTGGGTGAAAATCATCGATTCATTCTCTCAGTGGCCACACTGGCACCAAAACGGAAGATAACAGAGAGAAGGCCAAAATACTGAATTCGGTCTTCTGAAGTTGTTTCACCATGGAAGATCATATCACTGGTCCTCCTTTCAATCATCATACAAACATTGAAATGGCAGCTATTGAGATAACTGATCACGGAATTGAGAAGCAGCTACAATCAGTATGGAAAGGCTTCAGGACCAGATGAGATACCCATAAGATTCTATAAAGATTATGTGAAAGAACTTGCTCCTCTTCTGGCAGTAATTTATTGTAGATCACTTGAGCAATGAAAGGTACCTAATGACTGGAAAAAAAATGCAGGTCATTCCCATTTTTAAGAAAGGCTGTAAGACAGATCCACACAATTATAGGCCTGTGTCATTGATGTCAATCTGTTGTAGAATTACAGAACATGTTTTATGATCAAGAATTATGATTTTTTGGAAAATGAACATCTTCTCTATAAAAATCAACATGGATCCAGCAAACAGAGATCCTGTGAAACTCAGATTGCTCTCATCCTCCATAAGATCCACAGTGCAGTGGACAACAGCTCTCAGGTTGATGTCGTGTTCCTTGATTTCAGTAAGGCATTCAACACTGTACTGCATTGCCATTAAATGAAAAAATATGAGCTTATGGAGTATCAGAGCAGACCTGCAACTGAATTCAAGACTTTCTTGCAGATAGAACTCAACAAGTCACTCTTAATGGAAATATTCCAAGTGAGAAAAATATATCTAAAAACAAAGATGATGTGACTTACCAAACGAAAGTGCTGGCAGGCCAATAGACACACAAACAAACACAAACATACACATAAAATTCAAGCTTTCGCAACCAATGGTTGCTTCGTCAGGAAAGAGGGAAGGAGAGGGAAAGACGAAAGGATGTGGGTTTTAAGGGAGAGGGTAAGGAGTCATTCCAATCCCGGGAGTGGAAAGACTTACCTTAGGGGGAAAAAAGGACAGGTATACACTCGCACACACACACACATATCCATCCGCACATACACAGACACAAGCAGACATTTGTAAAGGCAAAGAGTTTGGGCAGAGATGTCAGTCGAGGCGGAAGTACAGAGGCAAAGATGTTGTTGAAAGACAGGTGAGGTATGAGCAGCGGCAAATTGAAATTAGAAATTAGTGGAAATTGAGGCCTGGCGGATAACGAGAAGAGACAATATACTGAAGGGCAAGTTCCCATCTCCGGAGTTCTGACAGGTTGGTGTTAGTGGGAAGTATCCAGATAACCCGGACGGTGTAACACTGTGCCAAGATGTGCTGGCCGTGCACCAAGGCATGTTTAGCCACAGGGTGATCCTCATTACCAACAAACACAGTCTGCCTGTGTCCATTCATGTGAATGGACAGTTTGTTGCTGGTCATTCCCACATAGAAGGCTTCACAGTGTAGGCAGGTCAGTTGGTAAAGAGTGTCTTTCCGCCGTCCATCTAACCTTCGTAACCTCTTAGTTCATCCCTATGAAATCCCCAAACCATCTTCCCTACCCTCTGGCTCCTACCCCTGTAACCGCCCTCAATGTAAAACCTGTCCCATGCACCCTCCCACCACCACCTACTCCAATCCTGTAACCCGGAAGGTGTACACAATCAAAGGCAGAGCCACGTGTGAAAGCACCCACGTGATTTACCACCTGACCTGCCTACACTGTGAAGCTTCCTATATGGGAATGACCAGCAACAAACTGTCCATTCGCATGAATGGACACAGGCAGACAGTGTTCGTTGGTAATGAGGATCACCCTGTGGCTAAACATGCCTTGGTGCACGGCCAGTACATCTTGGCACAGTGTTACACCATCCGGGTTATCTGGATACTACTTCCCACTAACACCAACCTGTCAGAACTCCGGAGATGGGAACTTGCCCTTCAGTATATCCTCTCTTCTCGTTACCCGCCAGGCCTCAATCTCCACTAATTTCTAATTTCAATTTGCCGCCGCTCATACCTCACCTGTCTTTCAACAACATCTTTGCCTCTGTACTTCCGCCTCGACTGACATCTCTGCCCAAACTCTTTGCCTTTACAAATGTCTGCTTGTGTCTGTGTATGTGCGGATGGATATGTGTGTGTGTGCGAGTGTATACCTGTCATTTTTTCCCCCTAAGGTAAGTCTTTCCGCTCCCAGGATTGGAATGACTCCTTACCCTCTCCCTTAAAACCCACATCCTTTCATCTTTCCCTCTCCTTCCCTCTTTCCTGATGAAGCAACCGTTGGTTGCAAAAGCTTCAATTTTATGTTAATGGAAATAAATTGACAGATGTAAAGGTAATATCCAGAGTACCACAGGAAAGTGTGATAGGACTGTTGCTGTTTACAGTGTATCTAAATGATCTAGTAGAAAGTGTCAGATGCTCTTTAAGGCTATTCACTGATGATGCATTTGTCTGTACCAAAATAGCAATGTCAGAAGATAGTAAGAAATTGCAGAGCAACCTGCAGAGAATTGATGAATGGTGCAGACTCTGGCAGTTGACCCTGAACGTAAATAAATCTAACATATTGCACATACATAGGAAAAGAAATTCACTACTGTACAGCTACACTATTGATGACAAACAGCTGAAGACACCATCTACCATAACATATCTAGATGTAACTATCCTGATTGACCTTAAGTGGAATGACCATATCAAACAGATAGTGAGAAAAGCAGACACCAGACTCAGATTCATCGAAAGAATCTTAAGGAAATGTACACCCAGGCATGACTCATGACCCATGCTCACAGCTTTACTTTCACCAGTTCCTCCTCTCCTACCTTCCAAACTTTGTAGGACCTCTCCTGCAAAAGCTGCAAGTCTACCACTGCGAGAAGAAATGATATAGTGGAGACATGGCTTAGCAACAGCATTGGGGATGTTTCCAGAATGAAATTTTCACTCTGCAGTGTAGCATGTACTGATATGAAATTTCCTGGAAAATTAAAACTGTGTGCCAGACCGAGACTCGAACTCAAGGCCTATGCCTTTTGTAGGCGAATGCTCTGTTGACTGAGCTACTCAAGCACAACTCATGAGTCATCCTCACAAATTTACTTCTACCAGTACCTCATCTCGTACCTTCCAAACTTCACACAAGCTCTCCTGCGGAACTCACAAGACTAGCACTCCTGGAAGAAAGCATATAGTGGAGACATGGCTTAGCCACAGCCTTGGGGATGTTTGCCAAATGAAATTTTCACTCTGCAGCAGAGTGTGCACTGATATGAAATTTCCTTGCAGATTAAAAGTGTGTGTCGGACCGAGACACAAACTCGGGACCCTTTCATTTAGCCTGAGCTACATAAGTGCAACTCACAACTTGTCCTCACAGCTTTACTTCTGCCAGTATATCATTTCCTACCTTCCAAACATCACAGAAGCTCTCCAGCAAAACTTGCAAGACTATCTTATCTACGACGAAATTTCAACTCAGCGCACACTCTGCTGTAGAGTGAAAACTTCATTCTGGAAACATCCCAAAGGTTGTGGCTAAGCCACATCTCCATTATATCCTATCTTCCAGGAGTGGTAGTCTTGTGAGTTCCACAGGAGAGGTTCTGTCAAGTTTGGAAGGTAGGAGAGAGGGCAGTGGCAGAAGTAAAGCTGTGAGGACAGGTCGTGAGTTGTGCTTGGGTAGCTCAGTTAGTAAACCATTTATGCACAAAAGGTGAAGATCCTGAGTTGGAGTCTTTAACTGGCACACAGTTTTCTGCCAAAAAGTTTCATATCAGTGCACACTCCACTGCAGAATGAAAATTTCATTCTGGACTTTTCTTGCTGCTGCCAATCTGCATTTTACATCCTCTCTCTATTTTGCTTCTTAAATTGTGAAAATCACCTGCTTTTAGTGTGTCATTTTCTAATCTACTTCCCTAATTTCAATACATTCCAGTCTTGTTTTACCTTTGATGATGTTGTTGTTGTTGTGGTCTTCAGTCCTGAGACTGGTTTGATGCAGCTCTCCATGCTACTCTATCCTGTGCAAGCTTCTTCATCTCCCAGTACCTACTGCAACCTACATCCTTCTGAATCTGCTTAGTGTATTCATCTCTTGGTTTCCCCCTACGATTTTTACCCTCCACGCTGCCCTCCAATACTAAATTGGTGATCCCTTGATGCCTCAGAACATGTCCTATGAACCGATCCCTTCTTCTGGTCAAGTTGTGCCACAAACGTCTCTTCTCCCCAATCCTATTCAATACTTCCTCATTAGTTATGTGATCTACCCATCTAATCTTCAGCATTCTTCTGTAGCACCACATTTCAAAAGCTTCTATTCTCTTCTTGTCCAAACTATTTATCGTCCATGTTTCACTTCCATACATGGCTACACTCCATACAAATACTTTCAGAAATGACTTCCTGACACTTAAATCTATAGTCGATGTTAACAAATTTCTCTTCTTCAGAAATTCTTTCCTTGCCATTAGTCTACATTTTATATCCTCTCTACTTTGACCATCAACAGTTATTTTGCTCCCCAAATAGCAAAACTCCTTTACTACTTTAAGTGTCTCATTTCCTAATCTAATTCCCTCAGCATCACCCGACTACATTCCATTATCCTCGTTTTGCTTTTTGTTGATGTTCATCTTATATCCTCCCTTCAAGATACCATCCATTCCGTTCAACTGCTCTTCCAAGTCCTTTGCTGTCTCTGACAGAATTACAATGTCATCGGCGAACCTCAAAGTTTTTATTTCTTCTCCATGGATTTTAATACCTACTCCGAATTTTTCTTTTGTTTCCTTTACTGCTTGCTCAATATACAGATTGAATAACATCGGGGAGAGGCTACAACCCTGTCTTACTCCCTTCCCAACCGCTGCTTCCCTTTCATGTCCCTCGACTCTTATAACTGCCATCTGGTTTCTGTACAAATTGTAAATAGCCTTTCGCTCCCTGTATTTTACCCCTGCCAACTTTAGAATTTGAAAGAGAGTATTCCAGTCAACATTGTCAATAGCTTTCTCTAAGTCTACAAATGCTAGAAACGTAGGTTTGCCTTTCCTTAATCTTTCTTCTAAGATAAGTCGTAAGGTCAGTATTGCCTCACGTGTTCCAGTATTTCTACGGAATCCAAACTGATCTTCCCTGAGGTCAGCTTCTACTAGTTTTTCCATTCGTCTGTAAAGAATTCGTGTTAGTATTTTGCAGCTGTGGCTTATTAAACTGATTGTTCGGTAATTTTCACATCTGTCAGCACCTGCTTTCTTTGGGATTGGAATGATTATATTCTTCTTGAAGTCTGAGGGTATTTCGCCTGTTTCATACATCTTGCTCACCAGATGGTAGAGTTTTGTCAGGACTGGCTCTCCCAAGGCCGTCAGTAGTTCCAATGGAATGTTGTCTACTCCGGGGGCCTTGTTTTGACTTAGCTCTTTCAGTGCTCTGTCAAACTCTTCATGCAGTATCGTATCTCCCATTTCATCTTCATCTATATCCTCTTCCATTTCCATAATACTCTCCTCAAGTACATCGTCCTTGTATAGACCCTCTATATACTCCTTCCACCTTTCTGCTTTCCCTTCTTTGCTTAGAACTGGGTTTGCATCTGAGCTCTTGATGTTCATACAAGTGGTTCTCTTATCTCCAAAGATCTCTTTAATTTTCCTGTAGGCAGTATCTATCTTACCCCTAGTGAGATAAGCCTCTACATCCTTACATTTGTCCTCTAGCCATCCCTGCTTAGCCATTTTGCACTTCCTGTCGATCCCATTTTTGAGACGTTTGTATTCCTTTTTGTCTGCTTCATTTACTGCATTTTTATATTTTCTCCTTTCATCAATTAAATTCAATATTTCTTCTGTTACCCAAGGATTTCTACTAGCCCTCGTCTTTTTACCTACTTGATCCTCTGCTGCCTTCACTACTTCATCCCTCAAAGCTACCCATTCGTCTTCTACTGTATTTCTTTCCCCCATTCCTGTCAATTGTTCCCTTATGCTCTCCCTGAAACTGTACAACCTCTGGTTCTTTCAGTTTATCCAGATCCCATCTCCTTAACTTCCCACATTTTTGCAGTGTCTTCAGTTTTAATCTACCCTTTGATGATATTCATCTTATACACAGTGTTCCAGCTATAGTACCCCTCATACATGACATCAAAAAAATTTGTTACAACAGGTGTCTGGAAATTCCTGGTTTCTGAGCTATAGCCGTTAAAACAGTTGTATTCATGGGAATGTTTTTCTAACACTAGGTCTTTACAGAAGATATTAACAGGGCACTTAATTCTGAGGTGAAGAGTACATTGAACATTGTCTTTGGTGCTGAACATGTACTCAAATCAAGTGCTCACAGTAGTGCATTTCATGTATGCTGTGCTGACTTGTTTGCACCAGGAGTGGTACCCACAGTGAAGACGTCCAGGTTGGAAGATATTTGAATGTCTTCATTGCCATCTATCTGTTGGAAAGTTTACATCTCCTGGTCTGGTGGTGGGTCAAACATGATCTACAATTTCAGATGTAGAGGAGGTACATTAATCAACTGTTTCCTGATTTACAGATAGGCAGAGGAGAGCCCCAATTGCTTGGCTTCCACATTCACCTGATTTGAACCCTATTGATTTCTAGTTGTGGGGCCATTTAAAATCATTGGCGTATTCATCTCCAGTACCTGACATGGAATCCTTTGGAAATGGATTGTGGAATGTTGTGAGGAAGTACATAATACTCCTGGAATTTGAGGTCATATTGAGAGTTCTGTGAGACATCAATGTGCTGTGAGACATCAACATTTTTAACAACTTCAGTAAAGACAAATATCTGCAGGGAGAATAAACTGCAGTGAATACCAATGTTTTGAAGGCTACTACTCAGAAATCACGCATTTCCAAACACATCATAATGAACTTTTTTTTTTTTTTTTTTTTGCACATGGGGAATAAATTCCGAAAACTATGCCCTCTGTTTTTGAAACACCCTGTCAACAAAAACAAAAGTAAAGGTAAGAAAAGTGGAACCTCAAAAAGGCAGTTTCTGCTAAGAATTGGGCAAGGTGGAGTTGCAGCTTATCAGACATGTATCTTGAAGAATCAAAACAAGTGATGTGGTACAAATGTTAAGGTACTGGACACACATTCAAGAAGAGCAGAGTTAAGATCACCATCCATCCATCCATCGGAGTTCACTAACTTCTCGAGATTGCTTAAGATTAGATTAGATTAGATTAGATTTACTTTCATTCCAATTGATCCATAGTGAGGAGGTCCTCCAGGATGTGGAACATGTCAGAAAAACAACAATACATGACAAATATTTACAACTAAAACACATAAGCTAATGTACCATTCCACAGGTCCCAAGTGGAATGATCGTCATTTTTTAATGAACACTAAGAGTCATTTTACAAATACTAATGCACAGAATTTAAAATAAAAAAGTTTTTTATTTATTTATGAGGTAATAAACATGTAATACAACTACTGTAATACTTATTTACAATGAACACATTACTGCACTGAAATGGTGCAGAAGTTAGATTATACTTACACACAACCACACACACACACACACACAAACACACAAATTTTCAGTGAACACATTACTGCACTGAAATTGTGCAGAAGTTATGTTGTACTTATATACAAATCAGTTGGTTTTACTAAGAAATTCATCAATGGAGTAGAAGGAGTTGGCCACCAATAAATCCTTTAGGCTTCTCTTAAACTGAATTTCATTGGTTGTTAAGCTTTTTATGGCTGCTGGCAAGTTATTGAAAATGTGTGTTCCTGAATAATGCACACCTTTTTGTACAAGACTAAGTGACTTTAAATCCTTGTGAAGATTATTCTTATTTCTAGTATTGATTCCATGAATTGAGCTGTTGGTTTGAAAAAGTGATATATTTTTAATGACAAATTTCATTAAGGAATAAATATATTGGGAAGCTGTAGTTAGTATCCCTAGTTCCCTAAACAGGCTTTTGCAGGATGTTCTTGAGTTCACACCATATATAATTCTTACTGCACGTTTTTGTGCCCGGAAAACTTTAGCTTGGCTTGATGAATTACCCCAAAAAATAATCCCATATGACATTATGGAATGAAAGTAAGCATAGTATGCCAGCTTTTTCATTTTTATATCCCCTATGTCTGACAAAATTCGCATTGCAAACAGAGATTTGTTAAGACGCTTCAGCAGTTCTGTGGTGTGCTCCTCCCAGTTGAATCTATTATCAAGCTGTAATCCCAAGAATTTAACACTGTCCACTTCTTCTATCGTCTTGTCATCGTATGTTAGACATATACTCTTGGGACACCCCTTACAAGTTCTGAACTGCATGTAGTGTGTTTTTTCAAAGTTTAGTGACAAAGAATTGGCTAGGAACCAGTGATTAATGTCCACAAATATTTTATTGGCTGATCTTTCTAAGACTACACTTGATTTGCTATTTATTGCAATGTTTGTATCATCGGCAAACAAAACAAACTTGGCATCTGGTAATGTTACTGATGAAAGGTCATTGATATACACAAGGAAAAGTAAGGGCCCCAAAATGGAACCTTGTGGGACCCCACATGTAATTAGTTCCCAGTTGGATGAGGCCTGATAGCTTGATACATGTCTCTTTCCTAATGGAATGTGGGGATGATTCCATTGAAAAGGACATGGCATAATTGCTGCCTAAAACTTGTCCAATCTGACTTCATGCTCCATCTCCAATCAAGTAGTCTCTCATTGTCAAGATGATTAACTTTATTATTCCCTTCTTCTGTTGAAGAATGAGTGGATGAAGTCACAGAAAGTGTCAGAAAAGTAATAAAATTGCAAGGAAAAAAAATTGTGAGTGCTAATGTTCAGGTACAACACAGTCATTCTGTCCTACATTTGGGAAGGGCTGTGAAAAGAAACAGAATACATAATGTGCACGTAAGACCTGAAGCATAAAAATCATAAGACAAAAACTATGAAGAGCTGTAGAAGAAAAGGGTAGTGACTTTTCCTATTTACATAGAAAGATCACATAGGATGCTCAGAGCACACAAGTTTTGAAAAAAAATAATAATAATAATGGAGGATTAAATCTGTGTTTCAGGAATTGTATACTGAATTTCTTTTATTTATGCCACTGATCACCAAACTTTTTGTCTTTAGATTACTAGTTTCAGTCAGCAATGACCATCTACCTTAGTTATTCTATCAACTTTATGTTATATAATTAGCTCCATAAATGTGTTCCTGTGTTTATTATTATTTTCATCTGAAACGACTGCAAGAGATCTCAGAATCGTACATTATTGCTTAACCATCTCCTTTTAATGATTTTAAATTTAGTTTTATTCATTTTTTTATTATTACACTTTATCACTGTACTAACTTATACATAAGGCAAGCCCACTATAGATTTTACTTACTGTACTCTTTATGTATTTCATACTGTACAATTTTTATAACTGATGAATGTGTGTAGACTTATAGTAGCGACATCTAACGAGCTTATGGCACAAAGATATGTTGTGCCTACTATATTGCAGTTTGTTATGACCAGCAGCGATAGAGACATTATGACTCTGCCAGAACTGTGGCCTAGTTTACATCACATTTTAAATATGTGCAATGATGCTATGCTGATTTTGTGTACATTTTGTGATGATGCCACTGTGGATTTATTATTGTAGGGCAAATTGTAAAACAGGTATAGGTAGTAAGTTCCTATGGACCAAACTGCTGAGGTCATCGGTCCCTAGGCTGACACACTAATTTATTTAACTTATGCTAAGGACAAAACACACACACACACACACACACACACACACACACACACACACACACACACACACACGAGGAAGGTTTCGAACCTCCGATGGGGGAAGCCGCGCAATCTGTGATAAGGCGCCTGAGACCACGCGGCTAGACTGCGCGGTTGAAAGAGGTATGCCTCGTCATATTTTAAGTTCATGTTTTCATATCCATGAAAGTAATACTTTTTTTGTTATGGCAAATTTTATTGTTCTAAGACGTAATCTATTCATTGGTTACATTCCGATTCCAATGTTTTGCTGCAGATCTGAAGATGGTCATTGCCGACTGACACCAGTGACCAAAAGTTTTGTGATCAGTGGCGGAAATAAATGAAATTCATAGATTGGGTCATTGCTTCAGTACTTGTTCTACCGATGTACAGTGAAGAAAATGGAAGAAAAATTCGGAAGAAGAATAAAAGTGCAAGGGAAACAAATACTAAGGTCCACGGGCTGCTTATCGAATGTTCAAATGTGTGTGAATTCCTAAGTGAACAAACTGCTGAGGTCATCGGTCCCTAGACTTACACATTACTTAAACTAACTTATACTAAGAACAACACATACACCCATGCCCGAGGGAGGACTCGAACAGCCGGTGGGAGGGGCTGCGCAATTCGTGGTATGGCGCTTCAAACCACACGGCCACTCCGCGCTGCCGACTTAGTTCGTTCAAATGGCTCTGAGCACTATGGGACTTAACATCTGAGGTCATCAGTCCCCTAGAACTTAGAACTACTTAAACCTAACTAACCTACAGACATTACACACATCCATGCCCGAGGCAGGATTCGAACCTGCAAGCGTAGCGGTCACGCGGTTCCAGACTGAAGCGCCTAGAACTGCACGGCCACACCAGCCGGCGCCGACTTCGTCGTATGTAGCAATCTAACGAAAACTTAAAATCCCTACTGAAAGGAATGGAGAGCATATTTAGGCTTGAACAGAATACGGATGAAGTATAAAAAAGACGAAAGTGACAAAGAGTAGCAGAAAGGAGAACAATGGCTTGCTCGAAATCAAACTTTTGAACAGTACAGCAGCGGAAAAAGTGAAAGAATTCTTGTAGTTATGGAGCAAGGCTACACAGGATGACGAAACAAGGAAGATATCAGAAGTAGACTGGTACAGGCATAGAAAGCTTTCTTCAGTAAAAGAGCTCCAGTGGTATCAGATATTGAGGAAGACGACTGAACATATGCTTGCCTGTAGTACTACACTGTATGGAATTAAGAAGTGGGCCATGAGATATCTGAAGAAGAACAATCTAAATATTTTGGGTTAGGCTTTATCCTGACTGTTACTGATACAGAATTAATTAACAACTTTATTGTTATCAGTCACTGTTTATTTATTCCCCCAACGCGTTTGGAAGGCTAAAACCTCCAACATCAGGTGTATTTACGTGGATTAATGTATCATATATCTATTGCGTCATGACTTTTGGGTAATGTGTGGCATTGTCTACTGGTCACTGGCTCCTTTATTTCTCGCGATGTATCACATACATACTATCATACATTTATAGGTTACCCCACAGTCGTAACACAACACGTACTTGCCATAATAATCCACATAAATCCACCTGGTAATAGTTGTTTAAAACTTCGAAACGTGTTGTGGAAAGAAATAAACAGTGACTGGTTGTTTTATTCAAGATGAACATGGAAGCATTTGAAGTTTTATGTAACAGCAAGCTCCCGATTATTCGGGTTAAAGCGAATCCGAGGCTGCCGGGATGTCGTAGCCGAAAAACACAGATAATCCAAAACACACATGTTTTTAGCGGAAATTGCTATTTACTGTATTTGCAAAACACGCTACATGTCACATTCGACAACTTACTGCATTCATTACACGTTTATCGCCGGAACCTGACACATTATTTACATAATTACCTTTAAAATACAGAGCATTTAGTGTAATGATTTCAGTTCACTTTCAGGAAATAATCGTCCCAGTTTCTGTTTCCGTTTTTCATTCAATTTTTTTCGTCATTTTGTAGAGATTCAAAACATTGGTCTAGTCAAACACATTTTGTCCTGCGTACTGTAATAACAGACTAATTCGTTTCAGTGCCTCGGTAATGTGTAATAGTGTAGTCTAAAAGCAAATATTCGTACTGATTATAACAGAACACTTCGTGTTTTTTGGTCAAAAGTTCCCGAATTATTCACGTATCTGCAGGGTATCCCAGGAGGAATGATCAGCATTCAGGGATATGACAGGAACGATCATTCGAAGCAAAATCGCGTAGTAAACATGGGCTCTAAAATACGTACTGGTACCTTTCGAACTATGAGCACTTCTTCACGTTCGATGCCGTGGAATAAGTATACTCCACTGAAGCACTTTGTTTACCATATTTTGGGACGTCGTAGTATGGACAAAAAAAGAAAAAATTAAGCCCAGTGAACCTGGGCTCTGAAGTACATACCTTCAAGAACTGTGAGCACTTGTTCGTCTTCGCTACTGAGGAAAACGTTTCTTCTACTGAACAAGTCCTCATAGCTCTTGAAGGTATGTATTTTAGAGTCCGTGTTTACTAGACACTTTTGCTTCGAGTGATCGTTCCTGTCATATCCCTGAACACTGACCATTCCTCCTGGGACATCGTGTATACTGTACAGTATATTCTGTTGCACCAATCAGTGCCAAACATAATGCTTAATAGAACAGAAGTTCGAAACAATTACACTACTGGCCATTAAAATTGCTACACCACGAAGATGACGTGCTACAGACGCGAAATTTAACCGACAGGAAGAAGATGCTGTGATATGCAAATGATAAGCTTTTCAGAGCATCCACACAAGGTTAGCGCCGGTGGCGACGCCTACAACGTGCTGACATGAGGAAAGATTCCAACCGATTTCTCATACAGAAACAGCAGTTGACCGGCGTTACCTGCTGAAACGTTGTTGTGGTGCCTCGTGTAAGGAGGAGAAATGCGTACCATTACGTTTCCGACTTTGATAAAGGTCGGAATGTAGCCTATCGCGATTGCGGTTTATCGTATCGCGACATTGCTGCTCGCGTTGATCGAGATCCAATGGCTGTTAGCAGAATATGGAATCGGTGGGTCCAGGAGAGTAATACGTAACGCCGTGCTGGATCCCAACGGCCTCGTATCACTAGCAGTCCAGATGACAGGCAGTTTATCCGCATGGCTGTAACGGATCGTGCAGCCACGTCTCGATCCCTGAGTCAACAGATGGGGACGTTTGCAAGACAACAACGATCTGCACGAACAGTTCGACGACGTTTGCAGCAGCATGGACTATCAGCTCGGAGACCATGGCTGCGGTTACTCTTGACGCTGCATCACAGACAGGAGCGCCTGCGATGGTGTACTCAACGACGAACCTGGGTGCACGAATGGCAAAACGTCATTTTTTCGGATGAATCCAGGTTCTGTTTACAGCTTCATGATGGTCGCATCCGAGTTTGGCGACATCGCGCTGAACGCACATTGGAAGCGTGTATTCGTCATCGCCTTACTGGCGTATCACCCGGCGTGATGGTATGGGGTGCCATTGGTTACACGGCTCGGTCACCTCTTGTTCGCATTGACGGCACTTTGAATAGTAGACTTTACATTCCACATGTGTTACGACCTGTGGCTCTACCCTTCATTCGATCCCTGCGAAACCCTACATTTCAGCAGGATAATGCACGATCGCGTGTTGCAGGTCCTGTACGGGCCTTTCTGGATACAGAAAATGTTCGACTGCTGGCCTAGCCAGCTCATTCTCCAGTTCTCTCACTAACTGAAAACGTTTGGTCAATGGTGGCCGAGCAACTGGCTCGTCACAATACGCCAGTCACTACCCTTGAAGAACTGTGGTATCGTGTTGAAGCTGCATGGGCAGCTGTACCTGTACACGTCATCCAAGCTCTGTTTGACTTAGTGCCCAGGCGTTTCAAGGTCGTTATTACGGTCAGAGGTGGTTGTTCTGGGTACTGATTTCTCAGAATCTATGCACGCAAATTGCGTGAAAATGTAATCACATGTCAGTTCTAGTATAATATATTTGTTCAATGAATATCCGTTTATCATCTGCATTTCTTCATGGTGTAGCGATTTTAATGGCCAGTAGTGTATTTCTAGGAATGTTTGAGAAGTCTGTAGCCGACATTGCCGGCTGACTAGTTCTGAAAAAGAGAAATTTGACAACATGATAGTGCTAGAAAGTTATTCTTGGGTATTTGTCTGGAGAGTGGCTTTTGCGTAAGAAAAACGTGGACGACGAACAATTTAGACTAGAAGAGAATAGAAGTTCTTAAATGTGGTACAACACAAGAGTATTGGAGATTAAATGGACAAATCTGATAACTAGGGAGAAAAGAAGTTGACGCCACAGGTGGACTAATAGGAGGGATCGTTTAATCAGACATACCCTCAGATATTAAGGAAACGTCAGTTTGGTAGTGGAGGTGAGTGTGGGGAGTTAAAATTGTAGAAGAAGATAGAGGCTGGACTAAAGTAGCCTGCTTTAAATGGATGTAGGTTACTGTAGTTAGACACAGGTGATGAGGCTTCCACCGTATTATACGATCGGCGTTCGATAAGTGATGCAACACAATTTTTCCTCGGCCAGTTTCGGTTGGAAAAATGCGGAATATGTTGTGTGACATCGTTGACTATTCCCACTTCACCTCCTGTATTTCCATGAAGTTCCGTTAAGTTATGGCGCTATTCACAGCCTTCAAATGGCGCCTGTAACGGAGGTGTGTGTTCCAAGCAGAGAGCTGCCACTGAGATTCTTTTGGCGGAAAACCAGAGCATACCAGATATTAGTAAGCGCTTACACTATGTCTGCGGCGACCTGGCAATGATGAAAAGCTCAGTGAATCGTTAGGTGAGGCGTGTGTTATCATCGCAAGGACGTACACGTGACACCTCCAGCGTGCCGGCTGACCGCACGCAACTGTGACTCCTGCAATGTTGGAAGGAGCGGAAACTCATTCGAGGTAATCGACGGATCAAAATCAAACCCCTCGCAGCACAACCGGAATTTTCTGTCGGTAGTGCTGACATAACAGACCACCCGTTGGGGTACTGAAAGGTGTGCGCCCGCTGCATTCCTCGCCGCCTAACAGGTTGTAAAGTTGGTGCATTAAGTTGTTCTGAAAGCGGTGCTGATATTCAAGACAATAAACGTGGGTTAAAAGCTGTGAGCTATCTGGGGTAGTTAACTTTGCATTACTGAGCAACTGTTTCACCATGTATCCAGTCTAGCTTACCAAATTGCCAACCAGACTAACATTAATTACAATCTTTTAATAGTCATCTTACGACAACCGGTGATATATACAGGCTGTTACAAAAAGGTACGGCCAAACTTTCAGGAAACATTCCTCACACACAAAGAAAGAAAATATGTTATGTGGACATGTGTCCGGAAACGCTTACTTTCCATGTTTGAGCTCATTTTATTACTTCTCTTCAAATCACATTAATCATGGAATGGAAACACACAGCAACAGAACGTATCAGAGTGACTTCAAACACTTTGTTACAGTAAGTGTTCAAAACGTCCTCCGTTAGCGAGAATACATGCATCCACCCTCCGTCGCATGGAATCCCTGACGCGCTGATGCAGCCCTGGAGAATGGCGTATTGTATCACAGCCGTCCACATGACGATCACGAAGAGTCTCTACATTTGGTACGGGGTTGCGTAGGCAAGAGCTTTCAAATGCCCCCATAAATGAAAGTCAAGAGGGTTGAGGTCAGGAGAGCGTGGAGGCCATGGAATTGGTCCGCCTCTACCAATCCATCGGTCACCAAATGTGTTGTTGAGAAGCGTACGAACACTTCGACTGAAATGTGTAGGAGCTCCATCGTGCATGAACCACATGTTGTGTGGTACTTGTAAAGGCACATGTTCTAGCAGCACAGGTAGAGTATCCCATATGAAATCATGATAACGTGCTCCATTGAGCGTAGGTGGAGCCAATCAAGACGTCACCAACAATGCCTGCCCAAACGTTCACAGATGTCAACACAAACACCTAAGTCAACATTACCTTCCTTCAATTGGGCCAACTGGCGGTGAATCGAGGAAGTACAGTACATACTGACGAAACTAAAATGAGCTCTAACATGGAAATTAAGCGTTTCCGGACACATGTCCACATAACACCTTTTCTTTATTTGTGTGTGAGGAATGTTTCCTGAAAGTTTGGCCGTACCTTTTTGTAACACCCTGTATATAAAAAGAGAATTTAAATAAAAAGAAATAAATCAGTTTATATTTGGACATTTATTTTAACATTGATCATTGTTCCGTTAAAATTTCCACATATTACGCTTGATTCATAACTAAACTGGTGTCTTATTTAGGATTGTGAAAATGTGAGTTTGTAATTTTACGGAACGCATCAAGTATGGAGCCAAGATTCGGAGACAGCGTACAACACTGCATTCATAAAATAACGCACGAAGAACGTTGAAACATATGCAAGAGGAAAGTAACCACAACCAAACGATTCAATTTTCACCCAAAGAAGTTACGTTCGTTGCGCAATCCTGTCTGTCATGAAATTACCACACACTGGTATACTAAATTGATACAAACTCTCTGTGAAATCTTCACGAAAAGAATAGCTAAGGGCTACTTTGGTGATTACACCACATGCTTTACGTGGTCAACTTGGTTTACGCAAAGAGTGTAACTCCACAATAATTTTGGTAATTAAAATAAATTACATCGAAACGCAATTTACAAAAGAAAAACCTCGAACTGGTTACTATCGTCTTACTATTAACCTGATGGGTCAAACAACTGTATAAGCACGTGGTACTGGTCTCACAAGGTACACCCCACGTGGGTTGAACATAAAGATAAGTTGCTATATTGAAAAATATTGTCAAGATGAGACGTTATAATCTTACGCACATTCGCATTTAAGATTGATGATCTTAGAGTTACGGATCTTCAACACGTGGTTCCACTTTACTCACAAAGTAGTGACCAAGCAACTACTGGAAGATATTCTGAACTTCACACTCGAATTACACTGCGTTGCAATTTAAGATAACATAAGATATTTTAGATCTGAACCTGAAATAAAGGTGATTAAATTTTCAGTTAGGCTGAACTTAAAAAATCCATTGTCCTACGGACTTAGCAGAGACGTGCTTAGCCAGAGATCTTACCACTTCAGACGCTCACTGCGGACCGACTGCCGTGGGCCCCTACCGAGTGTGCTTCACAGATACAAACGGAAGTGACCAGAAAGGCAGCTTCCTATACCAACATGACAAGGGACGGACAGGACCATACCAAGAATAGAAACCTCTTTGCTTTTAGAAAGCGTAGCTACCTGTTCCGACATTGGTCCTACTGTTCTCTAGCAGACAGGCTTGTCTGCTACCATCAACCATGCAACTAGAAGTACATTTGCTCATTCATCCTTTCACACAGAAGGGAATGGGGATGACAGTATCTTATCATATACAGTATATAAAAGAAAGCGGATGTAGATTCCGTATGAGACTGTGTGACATGAATTACATATAAACTGTGTTTTAAAGTGTAGTAGTGTGACAGATCGTTCTTGATTATGTGTAAAAGTAACACGTTCCACTGCTTGGTCTCCTCCCAGATAGAGCCAGAAACACCACAGTAAATTTAGAAGAGGAATTTATGCCGTAAATGACAACAGATTTAAGAAATTAACATGAAAGGAATCCAACAGAAACCTTTCAAGGTGACTATAAAGAGCAACGAAGGACCGTCAGTGCGGAATTGCTTGCACGTCACAGAAGCTGACCGTGACAATGTTTTTTTTTTTTTTTTTTTTTTGTGTCGAACAGCGTCACAGGCGATGAAACATGGATTCATCACTTCGAACCGGAAACAAAACGGGAATCCACGGAGTGGCGCCACACCATCTCTCCGCCGAAGAAAAGCTTCAAAGCCACATCCTCAGCAGGTTAAGTTAAAGTGACAGTCTCTTGGAACTCAGACGGAGTTATTATGTTCGATGTCCTCCCTCATAGCAGGACGCTGTGGCCGAGCGGTTCTAGGCGCTTCAGTCCGGAACCACGCGGCTGCTACGGTCGCAGGTTCGAATCCTGCCTCGGGCATGGATATGTGTGGTGTCCTTAGGTTAATTAGGTTTAAGTAGTTCTAAGCCTAGAGGATGATGACCTCAGATGTTAGGTCACATAGTGCTTAGGGCCATTTGAACCATTTTTGAACCTCCCTCATCGTGCAACGGTCAGGTCTGAAGTGTATTGCGCTACCTTCAGGATGTTGACAACGGAAGCCCTAACTCAAGTCTGCGCTCCCGAGAGGAGCTCACAAAACTTCGTTGGACTGTTCTATCTGATCCACCCTGTTTGGCTGGTTCAAATGGCTCTGAGCACTATGCGACTTAACTTCTGAGGTCATCAGTCGCCTAGAACTTAGAACTAATTAAACCTAACTAACCTAAGGACATCACACACATCCATGCCCGAGGCAGGATTCGAACCTGCGACCGTCGTGGTCGCTCGGTTCCAGACTGTAGCGCCTAGAACCGCACGGCCACTCCGGCCGCCCAACCTGTTTGGCCCAGGGAAAGATGCACTGCACGAGAAGCAATACGTGGGTGATGGAAAGGTTATTGATGCGTTAGCTCGGACATCGATCAGTAGAGTGTTACCATGCGGGCATACTAGTCCAGCTAGTAAGGCGGTGTAAGGCCGTGGCGTTGAACAGAGATTATGTTGAGAAACATGGTTTTGTAACTAAAAGCGTGGGTTATAATATGGTTTTATGGAATCCGAATAAAACCAACGTGCTTCCAGAAAAAATGTGTTGCAATACTTTTTGGAAGCCTCTCGTAATATAGCGTGGAGATCTGCATCAAACCGGTCTTGTGACTGAAGACCACAATAACAACAACAACCTCTGAAAGTGCCCGCTCTTTCTCTTGAGGACACATACGATTCGCAAAAGAACAGATAGATTAGTGGAACATGGTATACATCACTACTGAACTTATCGCTTTAAGTAACAATAGAAGAAAAAAGTTGTAGCAGCGAGCTATGACGAGAGTGTTGGATGTACAGAAAAGAGAAGAGAAAAAAGCGACTTAGTCACGGTACGAAAGTTCTCGTTTAGATACACCTGTCATTTGTCAATAAGTGATCACAATAACATTGTCGTATGACGCTCTTTGTGCTCCCCGAGTCACAGGAGTAGCTATCAGACAGCGTACAGTTTACATCCGTGCGCCGTCTAATCGACAAGCCAATTATTTATACAGCTCGTCCACAGTTCAGGTGTCCCAGTGGACCAGACGATAATGTACCGCCGGCTTGTTTCTGACCGTAGACATGGCCTCCCTGCTTTTCTCACTCTCCTGCAGATTGTTTCAATCTATTGCAGTTTTCGCTACCGGCCATTGTGACTGAGCGGTTCTCGCCCCTTCAGTCTGGAACTGCGCTGCTGCTACGGTCGCAGGTTCGAATCCTGCCTCGGGCATGCATGTGTGTGATGTCCTTAGGTTAGTTAGGTTTAAGTAGTTCTAAGTCTAGGGGACTGATGACCTAAGATGTTAAGTCCCATAGTGCTTAGATCAGTTTTCGCTAACTTGAGTCACACCAGCAACAGAAGGGTGTGTAGATATCCACCTGAAAATTCAGACAGTTTTCCCGCTAGATGTCCATAGGACACTCAACTAGGGTCTTTGGCGATTACTCTAAATTTGTCGGTGCATTTTTGCCGCGTTGCACTCATTCGTATTTTATTATTTTTTCACATACGGCAAAACTATAAAGAAGTTACGTATGTGAAACAAAAATAAGACTAAACAAACACACAAGAATATTGTTGTTGTTGTTGTCTTCAGTCCTGAGACTGGTTTGATGCAGCTCTCCATGCTACTCTATCCTGTGCAAGCTTCTTCATCTCCCAGTACCTACTGCAACTCACATCCTTCTGAATCTGCTTAGTGTATTCATCTCTTGGTCTCCCCCTACGATTTTTACCCTCCACGCTGCCTTCCAATACTAAATTGGTGATCCCTTGATGCCTCAGAACATGTCCTACCAACCAATCCCTTCTTTTGGTCAAGTTGTGCCACAAACTTCTCTTCTCCCCAATCCTGTTTAATATTTCCTCATTAGTTATGTGATCTACCCATCTAATCTTCAGCATTCTTCTGTAGCACCACATTTCAAAAGCTTCTATTCTCTTCTTGTCCAAACTATTTATCGTCCATGTTTCACTTCCATACATGGCTACACTCCATACAAATACTTTCAGAAATGACTTCCTGACACTTAAATCTATACTCGATGTTAACAAGTTTCTCTTCTTCAGAAACGCTTTCCTTGCCACTGCCAGTCTACATTTTATATCCTCTCTACTTCGACCATCATCAGTTATTTTGCTCCCCAAATAGCAAAACTCCTTTACTACTTTAAGTGTCTCATTTCCTAATCTAATACCCTCAGCATCACCCGACTTAATTCGACTACATTCCATTATCCTCGTTTTGCTTTTGATGTTCATCTTATATCCTCCCTTCAAGACACCATCCATTCCGTTCAACTGCTCTTCCAAGTCCTTTGCTGTCTCTGACAGAATTACAATGTCATCGGCGAACCTCAAAGTATTTATTTCTTCTCCATGGATTTTAATACCTACTCCAAATTTTTCTTTTGTTTCCTTTACTGCTTGCTCAATATACAGATTGAATAACATTAGGGAGAGGCTGCAACCCTGTCTCACTCCCTTCCCAACCACTGCTTCCCTTTCATGCCCCTCGACTCTTATAACTGCCATCTGGTTTCTGTACAAATTTTAAACAGCCTTTCGCTCCCTGTATTTTACCCCTGCCACCTTTAGAATTTGAAAGAGAGTATTCCAGTCAACATCGTCAAAAGCTTTCTCTAAGTCTACAAATGCTAGAAACGTAGGTTTGCCTTTCCTTAATCTTTCTTCTAAGATAAGTCGTAAGGTCAGTATTGCCTCACGTGTTCCAGTATTTCTACGGAATCCAAACTGATCTTCCTCGAGGTCAGCTTCTACTAGTTTTTCCATTCGTCTGTAAAGAATTCGTGTTAGTATTTTGCAGCTGTGGCTTATTAAACTGATTGTTCGGTAATTTTCACATCTGCCAACACCTGCTTTCTTTGGGATTGGAATGATTATATTCTTCTTGAAGTCTGAGGGTATTTCGCCTGTTTCATACATCTTACTCACCAGATGGTAGAATATAGCCAGGACTGGCTCTCCCAAGGCCGTCAGTAGTTCTACTGGAATGTTGTCTACTCCGGGGGCCTTGTTTCGATTCAGGTCTTTCAGTGCTCTGTCAAACTCTTCACGCAGTATCGTATCTCCCATTTCATCTTCATCTACATCCTCTTCCATTTCCATAATATTGTCCTCAAGTGCATCGCCCTTGTATAGACCCTCTATATACTCCTTCCACTTTTCTGCATTCCCTTCTTTGCTTAGAACTGGGTTTCCATCTGAGCTCTTGATGTTCATACAAGTGGTTCTCTTATCTCCAAAGGTCTTTTTAATTTTCCTGTAGGCAGTATCTATCTTACCCCTAGTGACATAAGCCTCTACATCCTTACATTTGTCCTCTAGCCATCCCTGCTTAGCCATTCTGCACTTCCTGTCGATCTCATTTTTGAGACGTTTGTATTCCTTTTTGCCTGCTTCATTTACTGCATTTTTATATTTTCTCCTTTCATCAATTAAATTCAATATTTCTTCTGTTACCCAAGGATTTCTACTAGCTCTCGTCTTTTTACCTACTTGATACTCTGCTGCCTTCACTACTTCATCCCTCAAAGCTACCCATTCTTCTACTACTGTATTTCTTTCCCCCATTCCTGTCAATTGTTCCCTTATGCTCTCCCTGAAACTCTGTACAACCTCTGGTTCTTTCAGTTTATCCAGGTCCCATCTCCTTAAATTCCCAGCTTTTTGCAGTTTCTTCAGTTTTAATCTACAGGTCATAACCAATAGATTGTGGTCAGAGTCTACATCTGCCCCTGGAAATGTCTTACAATTTAAAACCTGGTTCCTAAATCTCTGTCTTACCATTATATAATCTATCTGATACCTTTTAGTATCTCCAGGGTTCTTCCATGTATACAGCCTTCTATCATGATTCTTAAACCAAGTTGTGCTCTGTGCAAAATTCTACCAGACGGCTTCCTCTTTCATTTCTTAGCCCCTATCCATATTCACCTACTACGTTTCCTTCTCTCCCTTTTCCTACACTCGAATTCCAGTCACCCATGACTATTAAATTTTCGTCTCCCTTTACTATCTGAATAATTTCTTTTATTTCATCATACATTTCTTCAATTTCTTCGTCATCTGCAGAGCTAGTTGGCATATAAACTTGTACTACTGTAGTAGGTGTGGGCTTCGTATCTATCTTGGCCACAGTAATGCGTTCACTATGCTGTTTGTAGTAGCTTATCCGCATTCCTATTTTCCTATTCATTATTAAACCTACTCCTGCATTACCCCTATTTGACTTTGTGTTTATAACCCTGTAGTCACCTGACCAGAAGTCTTGTTCCTCCTGCCACCGAACTTCACTAATTCCCACTATATCTAACTTTAACCTATCCATTTCCCTTTTTAAATTTTCCAACCTACCTGCCCGATTAAGGGATCTGACATTCCACGCTCCGATCCGTAGAACGCCAGTTTTCTTTCTCCTGATAACGACATCCTCTTGAGTAGTCCCCGCCTGGAGATCCGAATGGGGGACTATTTTACCTCCGGAATATTTTACCCAAGAAGACGCAATCATCATTTAATCATACAGTAAAGCTGCATGCCCTCGGGAAAAATTACGGCCGTAGTTTTCCCTTGCTTTCAGCCGTTCGCAGTACCAGCACAGCAAGGCCGTTTTGGTTATTGTTACAAGGCCAGATCAGTCAATCATCCAGACTGTTACCCCTGCAACTACTGAAAAGGCTGCTGCCCCTCTTCAGGAACCACACGTTTGTCTGGCCTCTCAACAGATACCCCTCCGTTGTGGTTGTACCTACGGTACGGCTATCTGTATCGCTGAGGCACGCAAGCCTCCCCACCAACGGCAAGGTCCATGGTTCATGGGGGGGGGGGGGGAATATTATTAATATTATTATTATTATTATTAATATAAATATTACTAATTATTAACAAACTGAATAAAATTATAGCAAGCGAAGATTTAGAGAACTTGCTAGTGTTACTATTCTATCACAGCTCTATTTCCAGCAGTATAACGATGCTATAGCCTTTGGAATGGCCTTTATGAAGTCGTTCCAGAGGTAGCAGCCTACGCCTTTTATAGTTGTTTAATAATTATAGAAAATATTAGCTCTGAGGTATGGCCTGATATGACAGGTTTAATGTAAGAAACTTTAATAATTAAATGATTTTAGTATGTAAGTACACTCACCATTGTATTCAGTACGTAATGGCGACAAATACTGTGAGCAAATTAGTACGTCTGTTCTGTACAACAGTTAGTCTTAGAGTCCGCCGCTAGTGATCCATTCGTTTGTTCCTTTTCCGCGAACAGATGAATGGACCAATTCAGCAAAGTACTCACCCATCGCAGACAAAGGTATCGTAACTCGGCGACATTAAATTATGCGGAGATTCATGGGAATATTCCATATTAAAGTGTTCTAGTGTTTTTTCTATTGCGACACTGTGTGGTGTGCTTTCCATACCATCGAGTAGAAATATTTATGGAATGAGCATAGCATACTGCACATGTCACCGACATCAAACCGAAGTAGGCACATATTGTTTAAATTTTGTGCTATGGCTGAAACTTATATTAATATTACAAATGTTTTCCCTGTTTTCTCCTATTTATTTATTAGTAATGGCAGTGATATTGAATTTATTCTGCTCACTCACTCACTCACTCACTGGTCATACCGGACTCGAGAGTCCATTACCAGAGAAACGTATTTTCGCCATCTGTCCCTGTCTTGGGCTATTTCCTTCCATTCACCTTCAATACCTAGGCTCCTTAAATCAGCTTTCACATTGTCCCCCCATCAACGCCTCGGTCTCCACACAGGACGTTTTCCCTCTAGTTGCCCTACCAGTACTCTGCGCACTGCCCTTCCCTAATCCATACGAGCTACGTGACCCGCCCATCGCAGCCTACATATGAAACGTCCCCTTTGAACATTTATACAAGACTGTGCTTAAACTGACACACAATATTTTTAGCGCAACGCAATCTGACTTTCAAAAATCCCTACAAAAGAATGGCCCTGACTAACATTAACCTATACCTTTCACAAATCACTTACCTCACAAAAATCTTCGTTACTCGAACTACTGCAATACAGCGAGTGCCACTACTGCCAGCTAAATAAAAGATTCAAACTACGGAAGGCACTAACTACTGATAGGCATAGTTAGCAAATGAAAGATTTTAATAGAGAACAAACAATGTATTTACCTCAATAATCATGATATATATAGCAGTTCATGCCATCCAGTCTAACAAATTTCAAAACTCCGCCATCTCTCTCTCCACATCCACCACTGCTGGCGGCTCACCTCCAACTGCGCAACGCTACGCGCTGTTCACATCCAGCTGCCACTGCCCAACACTACAATGGCAGACAACAATGCAAACTAGCCACAGACTGCGCACAGCACAGCCAGTGATTTTCATACAGAGCGCTACGTAACGTTGCCAATAAGAAAACATAAACAGCCTACATACATAGCCCCCACGCTCCCCACAAAAAATTTTACAAATTGTTATGGGCACTGGGCAATACATATTTGTTAAAATTTTTCATAATCGTAATTACAATAACAAAGAAATCAAATGCACACACTATTGATACAATGTTGGTCAAAAGCTAAAATTTTCTCACAGTCCATAAAGATAGTCCTAACCACTCCTCATAATAGTAATTACAGTTTTTTTTCACAAAGTCTCATTAGTAAAAGAAATTGCACACAGAAGTAGTGGATTTCCATGCAGTCTTGAAGAAGTAGTGTTGTCCTTCCAACGGAAAGAAGGCGCTGACTCTTGACATGCAGACAGGTAATGGGCCACAACAGAGCAAACCCACCGCAGAGTCAGTCAAAGTTGATGAATATTGGTAGGTAGGTCATCACAGAGTAGACCCACTGTAGTCCTTGTAGAGATTGTGGTATTGGTGGGCCACCAGAGGTGCAGACCCACTGCAGTCCTTGTAGAAATAATGGTACTGGTGAGTGAGTAAAGGTGTAGACCCACTGTAGTCCTTGTAGAAATAATGGTATTGTTGGGTCATCAAAGATGGAGACCCACTGTAGTCCTTGTAGAGATGGCCAGCAGCCATCTGTTGTGACTGTGCAGATGCACAATCACCATTGAAGAGTCTTGCAGAGAAGATAGCAAGCCCATAAACCACCACTTGTGCACGCACAAAGTATTTTTTTTAAAATGTCCTTCGAACCAGCAATGCTGTTATCTAGTCCCTTGCTGAATTATTAACACACTTGCAGACATTAACAGTCCCTACTTCTCACATATTGTCCATATACTATAACCAACAGAAATGTGTGCAGTGAAATGTAACTTACAAGTTAATAATATGATGAACTGGTGTCAATTACAATTTTATAACATAAGAATACAATTACAAAGGTACAAAATACATCATTAAAGAACATAACAATACAGATAACATTTGTAGTACAGGCTTTACAACAGAATAGAAATAAACATATACATCAATGTTACAGGAATTATGAGATAAGTAGATGCATAAAAGATCAGAAGAACTTTTGAAACATCAACTTTACACATGAGCATTAAAACAAAACAGAATAAATAATAAAATAAGCATATTTACAAAGTAAATAACATATTATTAGAAAAATTCTACAACATAGCTCTCACCAGCTAAACACATAAAGACAGGAAAAAGACAAATAAACAAGGGTACATAAACACATAGTGGGATAACACAAAAGGAAAGGACAGGGTTTGTTTTCAGTGTAACATTTGGTACTGCAGTCCAACCCAAAACTTCATTCCATAGATCTTTCATCTTATTTCAACCTTTGCTTCCACCAAAAAAAATCCTATCAAAGCATGCTTTCTGTATTTTTCTCGTATAACCTCTCAGTGCGTTTCTTCAAATTCATCGCAGCTCATTCTCTTATAGGCTACCCCCTCTTAAGCTAACTTAAATCTACTGAGCTCAGATGCTAAACTAAGGTACGAGGCAATGCAGCAGCACATAACAAATTAACACAAACCACAAGGACAAAAAATCCAAATTGGCAAAGCAATTGCAATATTACAACTAAGATAAGGCACTGTGCAGCAAACAAGAAAAATAAATCAGTAGTAAAACTAGTTTAGAAGAGTAACACAAATTAAAATTCAGTAGCACTATGCCTGGCAAACAGCAGCAGCAAATATAAAAATCATAAAACTTATATCTATACATGACAAAGCTCAAGCAGAAAAAATATTACAGTAAAAATGGCCATGTTTAATACCTATGTCACATCTTAACACTAGAGTGATGCATCACAATTTATTCTACGAAAGAAATTACCAAGTACTTGAAAAGAAAATTCTGTACGCAATTCCTGTGAAGGGAAATGTGTTTTTGTGCTCCTTCGTTTTTTTGAAGTACATCAAAGTTATTCTTTACTGGGTCTGTAGGCATAAAATATTTATATTAGTACATCTATAAAATTTTATTTTAACCAATGCTGCAGGGCAGCTAGAAACTAGATATTAAACAAAATGAGTAAATAAATACATAAAGTAAGCCATATGGCATTTCTCTCAACTAGAAAGACAGTAGTCATAATCAGGTGTATAGACATAAAAATATTTCTCGTCATTTCATTAGGCATTGCAGTAAATATCATAAATTAAGAGCTCCACAGTGTAATCATATGTTTTCTAGTTTGAGCGTGTCGTATTTGGGATGCTTTCTACAAAGGAATGTCAATAGCGAGGATAAGGGCCTCTCTTTTTTTTTCTACCTGTCTCTCTGAAAGGCACTCACTAATGACTTGTTCTCCTGGCGTCTGACACAGCTGGGTGCCCACGACGCATTACATTACACATATATATATTCATCGACACTTCTTCAATATTTCATCATAATAAATACGTAGCATAATCAAATTCCTCATATAACATTGGCTTATTGATCATAAACATACCTCAACAGCATAATACACATCGTCATTGTAATAATATCATAACATCTCAGTCAATTCTCAAAATCGTTGTAGCTTCCTCCAATAATTAAAAAAAATTCTCTGCTCATGTCAAAAGTGTCATCTGCCTCAAACGTACTTTAAAACTCGTGATCCCATACCAAATATATTATTCAAAGCTCTCATAATATCACAATGGGTCCAAAAAAAATATGAACAGTTCACAAAGTACAGACAAAATACAATTTCGTAAGTGTGAAGTTATCCAACGGTGTAATTACATAAACATTTGTCACTGCCGTAGTAAAAAGTTTGTCTCTCTCAGTTAAATGATCAGATAGCTATGTAATTTATGTGTTAGAGGAATATGGTACCGATGTGTAAAGTTGTATAAGCAAATACCATATTAGCTAGGGCTCCTTGTGCTTGCCAGACACATGATACACAAAGTAAGTGTGTACCCCCCTGAGGATTAATGTAATTATACCCACAGGTGTTACAGATTGCAGCAATGGAATGAAATGTATCACGGAAAACTTTCTTTGTAATCCAAAAATCTTTAAAAATAAATGTTTTAAGTACAAAATTAATCACTCAAATACGTGTACTGTAGCGCTAAACTGTGCGTCTTGTTGTAAGATAATCTCTGTGGAAGTGTCGTAGTTATCGTCCTCCGAAAGCTAAGTTCTGCAGAAGTCAATGTACTTACCTCATGATGAACAAAAGTGAACTGCTTTGCGTATAGATATCTTAGTTATTACGATTATTGTTGTGATGATGAAAGTACTGTGCTGTAACATATTGTTGTGCTATGGAAAAGGCTGTCTCCTTGTAGCTATACCACAAAACTTACTACTAAAACGTGTTTTACTTTACAGAAGAATTCAGAAAAACTGTGCAGATATAAAACAGATCCACTGCAAAAGCAACATTGTAAATTGTCACTCATTAGTAGCGTCGTGATAAAATCGTGTAGCTGTCACATAAACAAACCACTGTGTCATCTGGTATCTCACAGAAAGTACTTTAAATCCAGAATGTATTTTCAAGTAAACCAAAATGTTGCATTAAAATCTCTTAGCAGTACTGGTAAATGTTCTAAGTATGTAAGTCTTATAGTCATTATGTAATCGTGCAACTAACAAGCAAGAATGTACACACACAGTAACACTGTGTCCTCTGTTCACTATAACAATGCATTCGTAATTTCTGTTTAAATAAGTTCTCTTGGTTCTTGACTGGATATTTAACTTCAAACATTGTTGCATATTAACAGATTCTAAGTCTGACAAAGCATACTAGTAATGTAAAGTGAAAAGTTATATGGCAAAGACAAAGTTAAAAAGCAGATTATCTCTCAATAAACGGTTTTACATGTGAAATGTGGTGTAATCTTTTGCTCTTCTCAGTACGCAGAGTTTCAACTTGAATGCAATTATCATGCGGTATTCGTCCGTAAAGAATACTGGAATTTTGCTCAAGGTTAGCGTCAATGTTATTTTTCCCTGAGCCAGCCGGCGCACGCGGCAGCCTGCGGTGCAAGTCATTGTCTGTTCCTTTGTTGGCGCGCGTTGTTATTGGGGTTTGGAGACCTAACTTCTACAAATTCAGCATGACGAGAGGGCCCTGCCCTGTTTAAATCCCGCCAGTTCTGATGCAGTTCAGGTCTGTCGTTACGATCATATCGTCTGTCGTCATGTCGGTAGATTCCATAGTTTCTTCCTTGTCGGTCACATGGTGGAGAATTTCTCCCTGAATCATAACTGCGCGCTGGACCGTTGCGTCTAAAGTTATTCTGTCTCCCTTGATAATAATTATTTTGGTTTCCATATTGTCTGTTTCTGTGTGTGTCTCTGTCATATTCATTACTACGGAAATGCGATCTCTCTTTGTAACTATTACTCTGCCAGTGGTTGTCATACGGGTGGTGTCTCTTTTGGTCACGATTTACGTTGTAAGAATAGAATTGTCGTGTCCAGTTATTGTTTCTGTCGTCACGGAATTGTGACGGATGTGACCTGTAGTGATTGTTTTCCTGTTTTCGCATCCCGCGACTGTCTGTGTCAATTTCTAATTCTTGTAAGAGTCCCTGAAAAGCTTCAATGTCGTCTTTGCAACGTCCTGCCACAATAATATTTCTTAAATGTTTAGGCAATTTCATTAAGCAAATGCGGATGAGTTCTGAAGGGCTGTATGGGTTTGAAAGATATTGATTCTTATGCAACATGTCTTCAAAATATTTCATAAGACTGGAAAATTCAGATTGTTCGAAACGTTTCATCATTATGATGCTATGTTTTACTCGATCTTGTGTAGCTTGAGACCAATACGCTGAGAGGAAGGCATGATAAAATTCTCCTTCACTGTGACAATCGTGAATGACCGATCGCATTGTTACAGCTGGTTCATTCTCCAAGTAGCCACACATAAATTCTAACCTGTGCTCCAATGACCAGTTGGGAGGAAAACAATGAGAAAATTGATGAAGCCATGCTTGTGGATGAATGTCGTTGCCAGAATTCTTAAATGTTTTGAATTTACGTGTAGTAATGAACAGCTTATAGTCGAAATCATCGTGTCGGCGAGTCGCACATCGCTCATTGTTACTTCGTTTCGGCAGTTCCATCTCAAAATCCAAAGCGCCTTGCCAATTTCTTTCATAATTTCCGAAGTGTCCTGTGTTATTATTTTGTGGTTGTTCCGTATTTCTACGTCTCTCTTCCCGTACTGGAGCGCGAGTGTCCTCTGAAATATGTAATTCTTGTATTACCTGCGTCAACTGATCTTGTACTTCCTGGATTTCCCTTTTGTACTGTGTATTGATTTGATTTTGATTTTGTTTGAATTTTCTAATTTGTTCATACTCTTCTGTGTCAGTGAAGGCTACAGGTCTTGTGTCATTCAGATCATCGTCTACCTTTGTAGATAAGTTAGTGACCTGATCCAAAAGTTCGGCTACTTTCTCCGATAGTGAACACATTTCCTCAGTGTGTTTTTCTGAACCAAGTTTCAGAGTGTCCATTTGTGTTGAAATCGAATCTACTGTGTCCTTTAAGTTTTCCTGAGTTTTTGCAAGTTGCGTAACCGAATCGGTAGATGCAACTGAGTCAATTTTAGCCCACAAGGTCTCATGATTTTCATGAACAATGGTTTGCAGTTCTTTTATGGCTGCTTCATGATTCTGTAATGCATTTTCATGCCGCGAAAAAATAGGTTGAAAATGCTCACAAATTTGTGTTTTTACGTCATTACAGACTTTTTGACATATCGATTCAATGTTATGTAACTCAGTAGTTAAATCTTCACGTGTTTGTTCAAGTGTGGTGTCTAACTTTTGAAGATTTTGTTCCATTGTGTCTAACTTTTTAAGATTTTGTTCCATTGTGTCTAACTGTTGCTGTGTTTGTCTCTGGTGTTGTTCCATTGTGTCTAACTTTTGAAGATTTTGTCCCATTTGTCTCTGATTTTGTTCCATTTGTTGCATTAATTGCAATAATAATGTATTAGTGTCTGGAATCTGTTTCTCTATGCTTTTTGGCAGCGCATTTTCACCGGTAACATTCACATTTTGACAAGCAGAAAATGTGTCTTGACTCATTTGAGAAAACGGTGAGGACCCAAAAGCTAAGTCTACAGTATTTGCATTATTGTGTTCTGTCATTTCGGATTCCTGAGGCGAGCTGTTGCCGACCGATCGATCGATAATGCTTTCCTGTTCACTACCTGTTTCACTGTCTACACCATTATTTGCCGCCCGCTCCATTTCCCTATGCACAATTACCAAATTACTACTTTGAATGTCTGTTGATTCACTACACAGTGGTGCTGATAAGCTACGCTCGTCGTCACTATTATTTCTCAGTTTACTTTGGAGCCTAGTGTTACGTTTTTCACACGCCATTATTGTCACAATATTTCACACGGCAACACAGAAAAGCACAATTTGAAGAGCAAAAATTAGAGAACACATTAACATAGCACTGAAAATAATATCTAGTTAATTGCAAGCACAGCTGCGAAATACTTGGTGCAAATCTAAATGCATGCCACAACTGTGTACAACAATGAAAAACTACAACTACAAAGGAAATTCTCTCTATAATTACGCGCTAGCAATAAACAAAAGCTACACTAATTACACAAACTACAAGAAAAAATTGGAAGATTCCAGTGAGATATCCTGGCAGGGTCGCCATATGAAACGTCCCCTTTGAACATTTATACAAGACTGTGCTTAAACTGACACACAATATTTTTAGCGCAACGCAATCTGACTTTCAAAAATCCCTACAAAAGAATGGCCCTGACTAACATTAACCTATACCTTTCACAAATCACTTACCTCACAAAAATCTTCGTTACTCGAACTACTGCAATACAGTGAGTGCCACTACTGCCAGCTAAATAAAAGATTCAAACTACGGAAGGCACTAACTACTGATAGGCATAGTTAGCAAATGAAAGATTTTAATAGAGAACAAACAATGTATTTACCTCAATAATCATGATATATATAGCAGTTCATGCCATCCAGTCTAACAAATTTCAAAACTCCGCCATCTCTCTCCCCACATCCACCACTGCTGGCGGCTCACCTCCAACTGCGCAACGCTACGCGCTGTTCACATCCAGCTGCCACTGCCCAACACTACAATGGCAGACAACAATGCAAACTAGCCACAGACTGCACACAGCACAGCCAGTGATTTTCATACAGAGCGCTACGTAACATTGCCAATAAGAAAACATAAACAGCCTACTTACAATATGTGACTGACAGGGTCATTTCCCTCGTATTGTTCAGTTTTCCAAACTATTGCGCTTATTTCACAGTAGTCATAAAGTTCTTTTAACATGGTGTAAAGTTATGTGTGATTAATATTTTAGTGTCTCTGTGAATGAACAAAGATTGAATCATAAAGTGAAAACAGAAACTGTAGTTCTAAAAAATATGTATCAGAGAGTTATCAATAGCTAATTTGCTGCGTGTCGTAGCTCCGCGAATTCGAAGATTTTCGGGGCATATTTCAAACTGGCGTACTTGGTAGTTCTTTCGCAATGCCATCGCAGCATAATGCACGAAAACCAGTTTCCAGTTAGCTGTCCCTTGCCGCAAGGAGTAAGTTAATGAGAAATGTTGGGGTCCCGCACAATTTTTCTAGACTTACGCCAGCGATGTGGAAGGCGAAAGTCCGGTGGTCATCCCATATGCCTTCATGGCCTGGCGAGGAGCTAGTTTTTATGTGGAAGATGAGAAAGATTTGTAGAGTTGCTTAGAACAGATACGTTACATATCTGAGTCCTCAGTCACGTGCCTCTTGTCGTCTGAGATATGATGATATCTTAGACAAGGCTGGAAACCAGGAAAGTTTCTTTGTTTTAGCGGGACAATAACATTTGTCATTGTGTCGTTGAGCTAAGGGTCAATCTAGTTGGTATGACTGCTTATAGCCTCACAGAAGCACAGTATTTTGCAGCAAAGTACACAGTCCATGGTGACCATGTAGGTTATGGGGCCGCTTGTGCACTTCCATCTTATTCCAGCCAACTTTCTGACCATGCTGTTTCTAGTTTTTATTTCTTCCAGTTACGTCAAGATGATTCTTAAATGTTAGAGAGCGATTTAGTATTACACCCTAGATATTTAGGATGTGGACTGTGGTTTAAAACTGTGCCCTGAAGAAGTCAATATTAAGTTTGGTATCGGAGAACATATTATTGGTGTGAAATGCAGACGCCTCTGAGTTTTGTATATCTGTTGAGTGTATCTACATCCTTTGAAAGCGTTTCTCCACAGTCATATAAAAGCCTGCTTGGCTCATTAAGGAGATATCATTACACTGTCAGGTCACATAATTATGGTCAACCTTTTGACATCTACAGGGGGTTTGGTAGACTTAACAATTTCTGCAAATTAAATCTCTTTAGCATTGCAACATTGATACTTAGTCATTGCACGCCATGGACGTTGAAGTTTTGTTGACATCAGCCTAAGTTTCATACAAGCCCAACTATTGTCGACATACTTTCATGATTAGTTCATTATACTTGCAATTGCCGCCTTCACATATCGCTTAGAACATTCGAAAGAACTGTTGTGATTGTTACTTCTAATTCATTGGTGGTTCTTAATTTCCCTTGCTACACTTCTGTTGCTCACAACCAGAGTGTAAAGTCAAAGGGCGTTATACCTGGATTACGTGTAGGTAAGGTCTGCCAATCTATCATCCAGGGAAACGACCAGCCAACCACTCAGGAACGTCATCTGAGAAATATAGGCTTCCACTACCCTGCGTAAAGTGAAGTCACACAGTGTTGTCTCGTTGAGAAATTACTGCCACACGGCATGCATGTTTCATAGTGGTGAGAAAAAGGTTTAGGAGTAACCAGGGGAGATTCTAGAACTCGGTGAACGGGGGTAGGGCTAATGGGGGGGGAGGGGGGATGGAATATCGCTTAACAAAAGGAGAGTTGGGGTCTTCCACCGACAAACTGGTCAAATTTGGTTTTGCTGAAAGTAATTTTTGGTAATTGTTTTGGAGTTCAGGGTAAAAAATGTATATCAATAAATAATAAGACGCCCATTTTAAGTTAGATGATATTTATTGGTTTAGATAGTAAGCTATTTGCTGCTCTTATTCTTTTGTTAAGAAGTGTTTGAAATAAATTGCAACCTGTATTACTACATAATTATAAAAAAAAAAGTTTGAATCTGTTGGAGTAATATATTCGCTTATTTCTGAAGCCATTTTATCCAGTGTAATATGATATTCCATTGCTATAGTCACAAAGTCCTCCTCCCTTGCCGCCGCCCCTGGGACCAACAACGAAGGACTCTCCAATCCCGCATCACTCTGTTATCTTTAAACATCTCTGTGCCTTTTGAACAGAAGTTTGTGGATTCTCGCTTGCCCCATATTCAGGATCATTTTAAGAGCCGAGTGACACAAGCGGTGACTTGAACGCCAAGCTGAGAGGGGCACTCCAAATGCAAAACTTGTGTCACAATTAGCGGCGAAAACTGACACAGGTGAAAGTTTTCGATAATGGAAGTAAAAAGGTTCCAGTAAACGCAGTCCACTAAAGAGTCGTTTTTGGGACAGCTGTGAATGCGTGAACATAAGTTTCCTCTAACTTCAGTGTCAAATATTACCCTAGTTGGTACAAATGTATTTGAAAGGCAAACTTTTTGATTAAGTCCTCATGTAATTTTTTCGATTCAGTCCATCCTCATTAGCATTTACTCGATCTACGTTCTTTAGGGCAAACAGGTGAGGGGGGGGGGGATGAATAACGCCACTAATGAACTTCTTTGGGTGCGGCTTGCTTTCTTTGCTATTTTGCTTCTTATGTCCTCTTGTCTGGACCATCATGCGTCATTTTATTTTAAAGGTAGCAGAATTCCATTAGTTTCGCTATACAACGCATGAGGTCCCAAATTTTGATACCGCCTACTTACGGGAATACAGCCACGTAATATTCACGTAATATTTCACTTACACTGATGAAGATAAATACTTGGGAAGATTTAAACTTACGTATCGAAACTAAAATCTTGCTGGTTCGTGGGGTCGCTAGTAGAGGCCTCGCAGGTGCAGCTAGTTCTCACGATTCTTCGTTCATTACCCATCGCACGTGGAGTCCAGATTGTATAAACAGCACAGCAAGTAAAGGCCTTTTGAGTTCTCTGTTTTAGCAGACGCAATTCACTTACAACAGAGCGGTGTGACATTCTTTGGTAGCACGTCACTGCACCTCCTACAGAGTAAGAGCTGTACGAGTCTCGCCTTGCTTCTTTGGGGTCCATAGACTTATCTTTAGGGATTGCTCGCTCCAAAACAAGAATAACCAATGGCGTTCCAGGCTAGCGAGAGCCAATGGGACTGCTTTGTTTCGGATGAGCCTGTGTGCGGTCTGGCTTAGACCTTTTATCTCTGGTGTTCTCGGGCGCTGAGGCTGACATTACGAAAGCTGAATGTTTATGTGTGAAAAAGGGGAGTGAAATAAAACTTGGTCCATATTTTCAATTCGTGAATGGTCGTGTTGCTGGCTTCTCCTTCTGGAACATTTGCATATTGCAAAGATTCACTGAAAATCTTTTTTTGTAATTTGTAGCAGTCAGTGTATTCGATAGTTGTAGTTTTGCTTCCTACAACTGAAAGTATATTTTGTCTTTAAATGATCATGTAGCAAGGCATAAAAAGTGAAGTCGGACAACAATTTTACTGTCCATTCTTCACTTAACACAAAGTTCATTATTACTTGCCGTGTGGTGCAATCTTTGCGTTTACCGCCGAATTTACAGCAGTAATATTAAAGATTCAATCGCAGCAAAATATTTCTGACAAGCAAACCTAGAAACTTGTTTGCTGCTTGTTTCACTCGCAGCGTCTTGTCCTCTTAGGTTCCTGACAATCCACACCCTCGGAGATTGCGACATATTCGGAGTAAACAGCAACTTATTCGTTACAGACCAGAATACAACTAACATTGCTGGTCGTTTCACTTTCAGGAGTTTCATCATTCGTTTCGTTTGAACTAACAAAATCGAAGAAAGTCGTTCCTGAGAGAGTATGCTGTTGTATAAAACTAACGTCGAATATTCCAGAACAATCTACTGTTACAGGAATAAAAAAGAATCTCACACATGCGAAAAAAGGGAAAAATATTAGCATGTAACACGATTTGAACCGACTTCTTCCAACACTAGAGCGACATGCCTCTAACCAAAAGAATACGTTCACATATTCCTCCCTGCTTTAGTATCGTTTATCATAGATCTCCTAAAGGCTTTTTACCGTTAATGTGTCGTTAACTGACATTTAATTCAAAAATGGTTCAAATAGCTCTGAGCACTACGGGATTTAACTTCTGAGGTCATCAGTCCCCTAGAACTTAGAACCACTTAAACCTAACTAACCTAAGGACATCACACACATCCATTCCCGAGGCAGGATTCGAACCTGCGACCGTAGCGGTCTCGCGGTTCCAGACTGTAGCGCCTAGAACCGCTCGGCCACTCCGGCCGGCTGACATTTAATTGTACGAAATCGTAACAAGAGCGACATTTGTGATAAATCTTCAATGCGCTATTGCTTAGAAACGGCATACTGTCATAATATGCAAGTTGTAATACAGAAACAACATACGATGAAATCCAATATGGAGTATCCAAACTAGGAAGCGAGGGACGTTACGTGACCCGCCCTGAATGCCGTGAACTGCTATTGGCTATTCGTGTTTCGAACAGAACTGTAAGACTACAGCGTCGCCTGTCCTCAAGGTCTCTGACTTTTTTGTAGGATTTCTGAAAGAAGACCGTCTATGTGTCCCTTTCCGAAAACGTTGGAAGCACTTCCAACAAGATCGGTCGTATTTTACGGAAATACGATGTGAAATATATTTTCCGACCTCCATCTAAAATTCCCCCCCATGAACCATGGACCTTGCCGTTGGTGGGGAGGCTTGCGTGCCTTCGCGATACAGACAGTCGCACCGTAGGTGCAACCGCAACGGAGGGGTATCTGTTGAGAGGCCAGACAAACGTGAGGTTCCTGAAGACGGGCAGCAGCCTTTTCAGTAGTTGCAGGGGCAACAGTCTGGATGATTGACTGATCTGGCCTTATAACACTAACCAAAACGGCCTTGCTGTGCTGGTATTGCGAACGGCTGAAAGCAAGGGGAAACTACAGCCGTAATTTTTCCCGAGGGCATGCAACTTTACTGAATGGTTAAATGATGATGGCGTCCTCTTGGGTAAAATATTCCGGAGGTAAAATAGTTCCCCATTCGGATCTCCGGGCGGGGACTACTCAAGAGGATGTCGTTATCAGGAGAAAGAAAACTGGCGTTCTACGGATCGGAGCGTGGAATGTCAGATCCCTTAATTGGGCAGGTAGGTTAGAAAATTCAAAAAGGGAAATGGATAGGTTAAAGTTAGATATAGTGGGAATTAGTGAAGTTCGGTGGCAGGAGGAACAAGACTACAGGGTTATAAACACAAAATCAAATAGGGGTAATGCAGCAGTAGGTTTAATAATCAATAGGAAAATAGAAATGCGGGAAAGCTACTACAAACAGCATAGTGAACGCATTATTGTGGCCAAGATATATACGAAGCCCACGCCTACCACAGTAGTACAAGTTTATATGCCAACTAGCTCTGCAGATGACGAAGAAATTGAAGAAATGTATAATGAAATAAAAGAAATTATTCAAATAGTGAAGGGAGACGAAAATTTAATAGTCATGGGTGACTGGAATTCGTCAGATGGAAAAGGGAGAGAAGGAAACGTAGTAGGTGAATATGGATTGGGGGTAAGAAACGGAAGAGGAGGCCGCCTGGTAGAATTTTGCCCAGAGCACAACTTAATCATAGCTAACACTTGGTTCAAGAATCATAAAAGAAGACTGTATACATGGAAAAGCCTGGAGATAGGTTTCAGATAGATTATATAATGGTAAGACAGAGATTTAGGAACCAGGTTTTAAATTGTAAGACATTTCCAGGGGCAGATGTAAACTCTGACCACAAAATATTGGTTAAGAACTGTAGATTAAAACTGAGCATAAGGGAACAATTGACAGAAATGGGGGAAAGAAATACAGTAGAAGAAGAATGGGTAGCTTTGAGGGATGAAATAGTGAAGGCAGCAGAGGATCAAGTAGGTAAAAAGATGAGGGCTAGTAGAAATCCTTGGGTAACAGAAGAAATATTGAATTTAATTGATGAAAGGAGAAAATATAAAAATGCAGTAAATGAAGCAGGCAAAAAGGAATAAAAACGTCTCAAAATGAGATTGACAGGAAGTGCAAAATGGCTAATCAGGGATGGCTGGAGGACAAATGTAAGGATGTAGAGGCATATCTCACTAGGAGTCAGATAGATACAGCCTACAGGAAAATTAAAGAGACCTTTGGAGAAAAGAGAACCACTTGTATGAATATCAAGAGCTCAGATGGAAACCCAGTTCTAAGCAAAAAAGGGAAAGCAGAAAGGTGGAAGGAGTATATAGTGGGTCTATACAAGGGCGATGTACTTGAGGGCAATATTTTGGAAATGGAAGAAGATGTAGATGAAGATGAAATGGGAGATATGATAGTGCGTGAAGAGTTCAACAGAGCACCGAAAGATCTGAGTCGAAACAAGGCCCCCGGAGTAGACAACATTCCATTTGAACTACTGGCAGCCTTGGGAGAGCCAGTCCTGACAAAGCTCTACCATCTGGTGAGCAAGATGTATGAGACAGGCGAAATACCCTCAGACGTCAAGAAAAATATAATTCCAATCCCAAAGAAAGCAGGTGCTGACAGATGTGAAAATTACCGAACAATCAGTTTAATAAGTCACGGATGCAAAATACTAACGCGAATTCTTAACAGACGAATGGAAAAACTGGTAGAAGCCGACCTCGGGGAAGATCAGTTTGGATTCCGTAGAAATGTTGGAACACGTGAGGCAATACTGACCCTACTACTTATCTTGGAAGCTAGATTAAGGAAAGGCAAAGCTACGTTTCTAGCATTTGAAGACTTAGAGAAAGCTTTTGACAATGTTGACTGGAATACTCTCTTTCAAATTCTGAAGGTGGCAGGAGTAAAATACAGGGAGCGAAAAGCTATTTATAATTTGTACAGAAACCAGATGGCAGTTATAAGAGTCGAGAGACATGAAAGGGAAGCAGTGGTTGGGATGGGAGTGAGACAGGGTTGTACCCTCTCCCCAATGTTATTCAATCTGTATATTGAGCAAGCAGTAAAGGAAATAAAAGAAAAATTTGGAGTAGGTGTTAAAATCCATGGAGAAGAAATAAAAACTTTGAGGTTCGCCGATGACAATGTCATTCTGTCAGAGACAGCAAAGGACTTCGAAGAGCATTTGAACGGAATGGATAGTGTCTTGAAAGGAGGATACAAGATGAATATCAACAAAAGAAAAACGAGGATAATGGAATGTAGTCGAATGAAGTCGGGTGATGCTGAAGGAATTAGATTAGGAAATGAGACACTTAAAGTAGTAAAGGAGTTTTGCTATTTGGGGAGCAAAATAACTGATGATGGTCGAAGTAGAGAGGATATAAAATGTAGACTGGTAATGGCAAGGAAAGCATTTCTAAAGAAGAGAAATTTGTTAACATCGAGTATAAATTTAAGTGTCAGGAAGTCGTTTCTGAAAGTATTTGTATTGAGTGTAGCCATGTATGGAAGTGAAACATGGACGATAAATAATTTGGACAAGAAGAGAATAGAATCTTTCGAAATGTGGTGCTACAGAAGAATGCTGAAGATTAGATGGGTAGATCAGATAACTAATGAGGAAGTGCTGAATAGAATTGGGGAGAAGAGAAGTTTGTGGCACAACTTGACAAGAAGAAGGGATCGGTTGGTAGGACATGTTCTGAGGCATCAAGGGATCATTAGTTTAGTATTGGAGGGCAGTGTGGAGGGTAAAAATCGTAGAGGGAGACCAAGAGACGAATACACTAAGCAGATTCAGAAGGATGTAGGTTGCAGTAGGTACTGGGAGGTGAAGAAGCTTGCACTGGATAGAGTAGCATGGAGAGCTGCATCAAACCAGTCTCGGGGCTGAAGACCACAACAACAACAACGACATCTAAAATTAGAGTGCTTCTGGGTCCCGTCAAGGATGAGCTTCGTTTGCGTAAGGCGGGTGTATATCGCATTACTTGTAGCTATGGCATGGCATATATTGGTCAAACTACCAGGACCGTGGAGGACCGATGTACTAAGCATAAACGGCACACACGATTACAGCAGCCAAGTAGATCTGCTATTGCCGAACATTGCTTGGATACTGGTCACCCTACGTTATATAACAACACCGAGATATTGGCATGCACGTGCAACTATTGGGACAGTGTCATTAAGAAGGCAGTTGACATTAAATTAGCGAGCTGCCTTGTAAACAGGGTGGAAGTTTTGTTTAAACTATGTTTGGAATCCTGCTCTCTCCCTTGTCGAAAAACATAGGGAAAGAGTAGATGTTAGCTCACCTGCTAGTCCATAGTCTCACTATTGACATCTCTGTCTTAGGTCATCTTAGGTGGCACTAGTGTTCAGTGTGTGTGATTCCTGCATTAGTCCAAGAACAGAGGTTTCAATTTATCTGTACATCGCCTGTCGGTTGCTGTTTGTGCCTTGAAAATCGCGGGGTGTATTCCCACCGAAATATCGGCGGTCGCTGTAAATATTACCTGGTTGAATTCTCGTAAGTTGTTTGAAAAAAGTAGAATATATACACATACTAGTTAGAACTGAATCTATTTTAAAGTCACAGAGCTATAACAGAACATGCCAGACATTAAAAAAGACCTAACTAGACAATATACCATCAGAAGCTTAACCGAACAAAGATTGTTAGTTTTTTAATAAAAAGTCCTACATAATTCATGTAGATGAGGAACACTCTAGTTCTTATAAAGACTATCCTCATTCAAAGTAAACCGTCGCAATGTAGTCTATGAGGTACACAGAAGTGTGCATATCTATAGCCTAAGTATTATACTACTGGTAATATACCAGAATTAGTTGTCACAACATCAAACACGCAACCAGACGCTAAGGCCAACGGCAGAAAACATATTATGCAAAGAACACGCGAATTATACTTAAAAAAATACTTCGAGAGCATGTGCTGTATAGCAAATCAAAGGAAAAGGATATATCCCCTACATCACTTAGTAGACTGGCAAATATAATCGTGAAAAAAACTAGGCACCAATCCATGTTTCCTAAGGGAAGTCCTTCAAAATCTCAGCTGACAATGTAATATTATTTCCCTGGGAATATAAAGTATTACACTATCGACCTATCTATAAAATGATGAACCTATCCAAATAGAAACTGACAAATAGCAAGCTGTATTGCGATAAGTAATGCGAGGATGGAACAAGCTAAAAGTGAGGTTCGTGTGCAAGACCAACAAGACGCCAAAGCCCACACTGTTTTGGTCTTTTATAAGCTTGTACGTATCTATGAAAGGGTTTTCCTTATCGCAATAAGGTCTTCTTGAAATTTAGGACGGTGAGGTAGTTTTTGTTTCCTTATGTGTGATTTGTTGTAGTCAATTCGTTTGCGTACCATTTTTTGCAGGTTGCATTTTTAGACCCAAACTGACATATTCCACGGTTCACTTGTGGGATATTCGGTACTTCTTGAATCTCATGATTAATGTTTAATTAGTTGAGTATAGTTCTGTCTTTGTGACCTTTACTTCACCATACACCTTATGGTGAATGATGGTGAATGTCATGATGTTCTTGCCACATATGCGTATTTTATGGTGTTTATGGATTTTGGATTGATGTCAACCTGTGGATATTTATGGAAAATTTGTGGTATGGTATTATGGGACCAATCTGCTAAGGTCATCGGTCCCTAAGCTTACACACTACTTAATCTAATTTAAACTAACTTACGCTAAGTACGTCACACACACCCATGCCCGAGGGAGGACTCGAACCTCCGACGGGGGAAGCCGCACGGACCGTGACAAGGCTCCTAAGACCACGCGGCTGGATATTTATGAGTTTTGAGTTTATGTACTACTGCTGTGACTCACAAGTTTTACTGTATGGCTTGAGACTCCTGGCGTATTTAGGCTTGCGCCAATACATGTCTTTTTTTTTCTTTTTTTATCTTCTAGTATTGAGTAGTATTGTTCGACTCTACGGTTGGTTTGTAGCGTGACGTCATTTAACATCTCCTTTTCTCTCTCACAATTGTTGCTCTTCCCCTTTTTTGCGCAAGTATGTTGCTTAATTAGTGCGCTTGTATTCTGGTGTCTTGTTGGTGTCCCCACGCTTACCTTACTTTTAGTTCGTTCCATCTTCGCGTTACATATCGCGATAAAGCTTGCTTTGTATCACTTCCTGTTTGGATGGGTTCGTCATTTTGTAGATAGGTCGATAGTGTGATACCTTATATTCCCAGGGAAGTAGTATTACGTTACCAGCTGAGATTTTGGAGGACTCCCTTAGTTAACATGGATTTGAGACCCTTATTTGTTCCACTCTTGCTTTTTCCACCTATTAATTGATGTAAGAGACATCGAGTCATATCTTTTTATTTTGATTTGGTATTCAACATATGCTCTTGAGGTGTTTTATGAGTACTCCTCGGCAAGTTCTCTGCATACCGTTATTCACTTAATATGTAGTTTGCTGTTGGATTTTGCGTCTGGTTGTGACAACTAATTCTGATATACCACCAGTAGTGATAACACGTAGGCGATAGATATGCACACTATTGTGTACCTTATAGATTATGTCCCGAATTTACTTCGAATGAGGATAGTTCTTCGTATTAACTAGGGTGTTTCTCATCGACAAGAATTTAGACAGGGTGTTACAAAAAGTTACGGCCAAACTTTCAGGAAACATTCCTCACACACAAATAAAGAAAAGATGTTATGTGGACATGTGTCCGGAAACGCTTAATTTCCATGTTAGAGCTCATTTTAGTTTCGTCAGTATGTACTGTACTTCCTCGATTCACCGCCAGTTGGCCCAATTGAAGGAAGGTATTGTTGACTTCGGTGCATCTACATCTACATCTACATTTATACTCCGCAAGCCACCCAACGGTGTGTGGCGGAGGGCACTTTACGTGCCACTGTCATTATCTCCCTTTCCTGTTCCAGTCGCGTATGGTTCGCGGGAAGAACGACTGTCTGAAAGCCTCTGTGCGCGCTCTAATCTCTCTAATTTTACATTCGTGATCTCCTCGGGAGGTATAAGTAGGGGGAAGCAATATATTCGATACCTCATCCAGAAACGCACCCTCTCGAAACCTGGCGAGCAAGCTACACCGCGATGCAGAGCGCCTCTCTTGCAGAGTCTGCCACTTGAGTTTGTTAAACATCTCCGTAACGCTATCACGGTTACCAAATAACCCTGTGACGAAACGCGCCGCTCTTCTTTGGATCTTCTCTATCTCCTCCGTCAACCCGATCTGGTACGGATCCCACACTGATGAGCAATACTCAAGTATAGGTCGAACGAGTGTTTTGTAAGCCACCTCCTTTGTTGATGGACTACATTTTCTAAGGACTCTCCCAATGAATCTCAACCTGGTACCCGCCTTACCAACAATTAATTTTATATGATCATTCCACTTCAAATCGTTCCGCACGCATACTCCCAGATATTTTACAGAAGTAACTGCTACCAGTGTTTGTTCCGCTATCATATAATCATACAATAAAGGATCCTTCTTTCTATGTATTCGCAATACATTACATTTGTCTATGTTAAGGGTCAGTTGCCACTCCCTGCACCAAGTGCCTATCCGCTGCAGATCTTCCTGCATTTCGCTACAATTTTCTAATGCTGCAACTTCTCTGTATACTACAGCATCATCCGCGAAAAGCCGCATGGAACTTCCGACACTATCTACTAGGTCATTTATATATATTGTGAAAAGCAATGGTCCCATAACACTCCCCTGTGGCACGCCAGAGGTTACTTTAACGTCTGTAGATGTCTCTCCATTGAGAACAACATGCTGTGTTCTGTTTGCTAAAAACTCTTCAATCCAGCCACACAGCTGGTCTGATATTCCGTAGGCTCTTACTGTGTTTATCAGACGACAGTGCGGAACTGTATCGAACGCCTTCCGGAAGTCAAGGAAAATGGCATCTACCTGGGAGCCTGTATCTAATATTTTCTGGGTTTCATGAACAAATAATGCGAGTTGGGTTTCACACGATCGCTGTTTCCGGAATCCATGTTGATTCCTACATAGTAGATTCTGAGTTTCCAAAAACGACATGATACTCGAGCAAAAGACATGTTCTAAAATTCTACAACAGATCGACGTCAGAGAGATAGGTCTATAGTTTTGCGCATCTGCTCGACGACCCTTCTTGAAGACTGGGACTACCTGTGCTCTTTTCCAATCATTTGGAACCTTCTGTTCCTCTAGAGACTTGCGGTACACGGCTGTTAGAAGGGGGGCAAGTTCTTTCGCGTACTCTGTGTAGAATCGAATTGGTATCCCGTCAGGTCCAGTGGACTTTCCTCTGTTGAGTGATTCCAGTTGCTTTTCTATTCCTTGGACACTTATTTCAATGTCAGCCATTTTTTCGTTGGTGCGAGGATTTAGAGAAGGAACTGCAGTGCGGTCTTCCTTTGTGAAACAGCTTTGGAAAAAGGTGTTTAGTATTTCAGCTTTACGCTTGTCATCCTCTGTTTCAATGCCATCATCATCCCAGAGTGTCTGGACATGATGTTTCGAGCCACTTACTGATTTAACGTAAGACCAGAACTTCCTAGGATTTTCTGTCAAGTCGGTACCTAGTATTTTACTTTCGAATTCACTGAACGCTTCACGCATAGCCCTCCTTACGCTAACTTTGACATCGTTTAGCTTCTGTTTGTCTGAGAGGTTTTGGCTGCGTTTAAACTTGGAGTGAAGCTCTCTTTGCTTTCGCAGTAGTTTCCTAACTTTGTTGTTGTACCACGGTGGGTTTTTCCCGTCCCTCACAGTTTTGCTCGGCACGTACCTGTCTAAAACGCATTTAACGGTTGCCTTGAACTTTTTCCATAAACACTCAACATTGTCAGTGTCGGAACAGAAATTTTCGTTTTGATCTGTTAGGTAGTCTGAAATCTGCCTTCTATTACTCTTGCTAAACAGATAAACCTTCCTCCCTTTTTTTATATTCCTATTAACTTCCATATTCAGGGATGCTGCAACGGCCTTATGATCACTGATTCCCTGTTCTGCACTTACAGAGTCGAATAGTTCGGGTCTGTTTGTTATCAGTAGGTCCAAGATGTTATCTCCACGAGTCGGTTCTCTGTTTAATTGCTCGAGGTAATTTTCGGATAGTGCACTCAGTATAATGTCACTCGATGCTCTGTCCCTACCACCCGTCCTAAACATCTGAGTGTCCCAGTCTATATCTGGTAAATTGAAATCTCCACCTAAGACCATAACATGCTGAGAAAATTTATGTGAAATGTATTCCAAATTTTCTCTCAGTTGTTCTGCCACTAATGCTGCTGAGTCGGGGGGTCGGTAAAAGGAGCCAATTATTAACCTTGCTCGGTTGTTGAGTGTAACCTCCACCCATAATAATTCACAGACATGTTGACATGCGACTCATTGCTCTACAGTACTAGCATCAAGCACATCAGTACGTAGCATCAACGGGTTAGTGTTCATCACGAACGTGGTTTTGCAGTAAGTGCAATGTTTACAAATGCGGAGTTGGCAGATGCCCATTTGATGTATGGATTAGTACGGGGCAATAGCCGTGGCGCGGTACGTTTGTATCGAGACAGATTTCCAGAACGAAGGTGTCCCGGCAGGAAGACTTTCGAAGCAATTGATCGGCGTCTTAGGTAGCACGGAACGTTCCAGCCTATGACTCGCGACTGGGGAAGACCCAGAACGACGAGGATACCTGCAATGGACGAGGCAATTCTTCGTGCAGTTGACGATAACCCTAATGTCAGCGTCAGAGAAGTTGCTACTGTACCATGTAACGTTGACAATGTCACTGTATGGAGAGTGCTACGGGAGAACCAGTTGTTTCCGTGCCATGTACAGCGTGTGCAGGCACTATCAGCAGCTGATTGGCCTCCACGGGTACACTTCTGCGAGTGGTTCATCCAACAATGTGTCAATCCTCATTTCAGTGCAAATGTTCTCTTCACGGATGAGGCTTCATTCCAACGCGATCAAATTGTAAATTTTGACAATCAACATGTGTGGGCTGACGAGAATCCGCACGCAATTGTGCAATCACGTCATCAACACAGATTTTCTGTGAACGTTTGGGCAGGGATTGTTGGTGATGTCTTGATTGGGCCCCATGTTCTTCCACCTGACTCAATGGAACACGTTATCATGATTTCATACGGGATACTCTACCTGTGCTGCTAGAACATGTGCCTTTACAAGTACGACACAACATGTGGTTCATGCACGATGGAGCTCCTGCACATATCAGTCGAAGTGTTCGTACGCTTCTCAACAACAAGAGAAGTAATAAAATGAGCTCTAACATGGAAATTAAGCGTTTCCAGACACATGTCCACATGTCATCTTTTCTTTCTTTGTGTGTGAGGAATGTTTCCTGAAAGTTTGGCCGTACCTTTTTGTAACATTCTGTATATAAGCTTTGTTCGGTTGTGCTTCTGATTGTATATTGTCTATTTTTGGTTTTTTTTAATGTCTGGCATGTTCTGTTATAACTCTTAGATGTTAAGAGCTTCAGTGCTAACCATTATGTGTGCATAATCTACTTTGTTGTGCTGCATGTGCGCTGGTACTTGTCTTAACGCTGCTACTTGCTATTTGTAAGTTTTAAGAACTTTTATTACTACTCTTCACTTTCTGTAAAGTCAGCTGTGGTACACATTGATATACACTACATGTATACTCGTTTTAATAAGCAGGAGCCTAAAAACGACACTGAATTGCCGAAACTGGATGCGAAAATAAAATAAAATAACTCTTAAAATCGCAAGATTGTTTGGCGATTTTCCTTTCTGTGAGGTTCATGTCAGTTGATTTTGTGGGCCAATCGAGATGTCATAGTGTGTTCAGAAAAATCAGTCCATATTCTTCCAGCGCACTTTTGTGCCTGTGTGCACAATGGCCTCTCGCGAAGTGACAGACTCCAAATGTTCATTTCATGCAAGTCCCGTCGCAATGTTCTCTCGCTAACAGGGTGGGATGGACCTTCATCCACTTCTTGCAGCAATTCCTGTTGGGTTTGGAAGGGAATTTAGTTCGCAACTCGTGAAACGCATCTCACAAGGCAACATTCCAAAGTGTCAATAAATGGTCTTGATGAAACCTGGCGGGTGTGTAGACGGGACAAATTATGCAATACGTGCTTTTCTGTTTGTGACCAATTTCACTTTTACGGCGTAAAACACACCCCGATAAATAATTTGGCATATTAGATTTGGAGGTAATATCTTCGAAACGATGATACCGGGTGATCAAAAAGTCAGTATAAACTTGAAAACTGAATAAATCACGGACTAATGTAGATACAGAGGTACAAATTGACACACATGCTTGGAATGACATGGGGTTTTTATTAAAACCAAAAAAATACAAACTTTCAAAAAATGTCCGACAGATGGCGTTTCATCCGATCAGAATAGCAATAATTAGCATAATAAACCAAGACAAAGCAAAGATGATGTTCTTTACAGGAAATGCTCAATATGTCCACCGTCATTCCTCAACAATAGCTGTAGTCGAGGAATAATGGTGTGAACAGCACTGTAAAGCATGTCCGGAGTTATGGTGAGGCATTTGCGTTGGATGTTGTCTTTCAGCATCCCTAGAGATATCGGTCGATCACGATACACTTGTGACTTCAGGTAACCCCAAAGCCAATAATCGCACGGACTGAGGTCTGGGGACCTGAGAGGCCAAGCATGACGAAAGTGGCGGCTGAGCACACGATCATCACCAAACGACGCGCGCAAGAGATCTTTCACCCGTCTAGCAATACTTTTTTTTTGTTTTTTGGTTCTAATAAAACCCCATGTCATTCCTAGCATGTGTGTCAATTTTTACCTCTCTATCTACATTACTCCGTGGTCTATTAAGTTTTCAAATTTATACTGACTTTTTGATCACCCTGTATATAAAAATGTTTCTTATACAAACGTTGATATGTAGGTAACGTTCGGTGAAAACTATATAATCGAATTTTGGAATAATTTGAAATTTTGCAAAATACCCCATCACCATTAATTAATTTTGAAAAATGAAAACTTTCGTTACGAAGTAAATTAAACAAGCTTTCAAGCTACATACATCCAAGTGTAATAAACTTGGTTTCCGAAACACCGTTTTTGAAAAACAATCTGAACACAACGTGCCGTCAGTGAATTTTCGACATACCCAGTTAAAATATCTAAACATTCATTATTAGTCTAGTTACTGAATTTACTTATATTTGGTTTATGTTTTAAACTGTTATTCTACGCTTTATCTTTACAGCTTTTTCTTTTAGTTTACCGTGTCACATATGTATATTTTGTTAACTGAAAATAAGTAACTCATTATTATGATATAAAATCATTACAATAATGGTAGTCTCTAAGTAAATGTTTAAAAATAATGTTTTCTTACACCATATACATGAAATAGACGAAATTTCTTCACATAATATACATGACAGAGAAGATAGTATAAAAGAAAATTCAGCAGGATTTCAAACTGTCGCCGATGACTCTATGAATATCCTGATCTGCATTTGGTGCGTTTCAGAACATTATTAAGCGATGGTGAAAGAGAACTGATTAAGTACTAGTGACGGCACCTTGATTATTATCGTTTCTCAAGTGGAGATCGACGTCATAATCATTCAACAGAATTAGATCTGAAAATCTTTTCACAAAGTTCCTCCAGCATCAAAAGCCGTAGATATTCTACGACTGCAACTGTGCCAAATTACCTTTCGGGTTGTATTTTACACCTTAAAAGTGAAATTGGTCAGAAATAAAAAAATAGGGGTTGCATTTTTTGCCTCCTCTTCACCACCAGCAAGTTTCATCAAGGTCATTTATTGACACTTTGGAATGTTCTCCTGTCAATCAGGATTTTTTTTCAGACGATAATTCTGACGTAGTGTTTCGTGGTCACTTGTCTTACAGCACTGCCTAGAGACGCGTTGAACAGTACGCCGCGAAACCCCAACGAATCCAGAAACTTTTCACACTGTATGGTCGTGGAAATGTTCAAACACGATTTCCTCCTTCTGCCACTCTGTAAGTTCCTTACATTTAGCCATTTTTCCGTGCAATATCCTCGTGAAACATAAATATCTCATTTATCGCTAGTGCTTTATGCTCACGTAGAGGCAGCACACGTGCGGTTGATCTCTGCGTCATGTGTAAAGGCTTAACGATTAATCTGTGCGTGCTTATTTGTCTAAATTACAATTTCTTGGAAGTTACGCTGAAGCCAAATGAAATACATCAATGTTAAACTTATTACTCGTATTATTATTATTATTATTATTATTATTATTATATTAAAATATATTATATACAGTAATTTTTTGTTACTATTATTTAACGCATAGGCATGCTAAAACTGAAGGTGACCGTCAGCTACCTATATACAGGGTGATTTGGATAAACTGGGACAAACTGGATTAAATGATCACCGACAGGATAAGGATCAAAAACAGTCATACGGACACACAATGAAGTGACAAAAGTCATGGAATACACATAATATCGTGTAGGACCTCCTTTAGCTCAGTTTAGTGCAGCAACTCGACATATCATGGACTCAACAAGTCGTTGGAAGTTGCCTGCAAAAATTTTGAAACATGCTGCCTCTATAGCCGTCCATAACTGCGAAAGTGTTGCTGGTGCAGCATTTTGTGCACCATCTGACCTGTCGATTATGTCCCATAAATTTTCGATGGGATTAATATCAGACCATTTGGGTGGCCAGGTCATTCCTCGAATTGTCCAGAATGTTCTTCAAACAAATGATGAACAATTATGCCCTGGTGACATGGAGCATTGTCTTCCATAAAAATTTCATCGTCGTTTGGGAACATGAAGAACATGAATGGTAGCAAACACAACCATTTCCAGTCAATGATCGGTTAAGTTGGACCAGAGGACCATTCAGCCCACTCCATTATGGAGCTGACAGCAGCTTGCACAGTGTCTTATCAACAACTTGCGCCCATGGCTTCGTGGGGTCTGCGCCACACTCGAACCCTACCATCAGCTCTTACCAACTGAAACTGGGACTCATCAGACCAGGCCACGGATTTCCAATCGTTCAGGTCCAGAAGATGCACTGCAAGCAGTGTTAAGCTGCTAGCAAAGGCACTCGCGTCGGTCGTCTGCTGCCATAGCCCGTTAACGCCAAATTTCACCGCACTGTCCTAATGAATATGTTCATCGTAAGTCCGACATTGATTCCTGCAGTTATCTCACGCAGAGTTGCTTGTCTGTTAGCACCGACAATTCTATGCAAACGTCGCTCTCACGGTTGTTAAGTGAAGGCTGTCGGCCATTACATTGTCCGTGGAAGTGCCTGAAATGTGGTATTCTCGGGACACTCTTGACACTGTGGATTTCGGAATACTGAATTCTCTAACGATTTCCGAAATGGTATGTCCCATGCTTCTGGCTTCAACTACTATTCCGCGTTCAAAATCTGTTGATTCCCGCCGTGCGGCTGTAACCACGTGGGAAATCTTTTCCAGTGAATCACCTGAGTACAGATGACAGCTCCACCATCGCACTGCCCTTCTATACCTCATGTACGCGGTACTATCGTCAACTGTATGTGTGCATACCACTATTCCACGACTTTCCACTTCCGTATATATCCGCAAATGCGTTTCAAGGGAGGTACACCCACTTGAAGGTGGAGATATTTTTCGCCAGCAGAGGGCTTGTAGCCCGCCAGCGTGGGGTTAACCCAGATAACAACGCGGAACATTGTCCACGACTGCTGTCACCTTCAGTTTCGCTTATAATGTTTGCATCGTTTGCTGCAGTTTGTGCCCGTTTACTAGCTACATCTCCATCTTCATCAACATGATTACTCTGCACTCTGAAATTCACACTTAAATGCCTGGCAGGGGGTTCATCGAACCACATTCAAGCTTTCGAAGAGCGCGCTGAAACAACGAACACTTAACTCTTTCCGTGCGAGCTCTGATTACTTTTATTTTATTATGACGATCATTTCTCCTTACTTAGGTGGGCGTCAAAAAAATATTCTCGCATTCGGAGGAAAAAGTAGGTATGTAAGTAGGCTGTTTATGTTTTCTTTATGTAAGGAGGCTGTTTATGTTTTCTTATTGGCAACGTTACGTAGCGCTCTATATGAAAATCACTGGCTGTGCTGTGTGCAGTCTGTGGCTAGTTTGCATTGTTGTCTGCCATTGTAGAGGGGCAGCTGGATGTTAACAGCGCGTAGCGTTGCGCAGTTGGAGGTGAGCCGCCAGCAGTGGTGGATGTGGGGAGAGAGATGGCGGAGTTTTGAAATTTGTAATACTGGATATTATGAACTGCTATGTATATTATGGTTTTTCAACACTATTAAGGTAAATACATTGTTTGTTCTCTACTAAAATCTTTCATTTGCTAACTATCCCTATCAGTAGTTAGTGCCTTCAGTAGTTTGAATCTTTTATTTAGCTGGCAGTAGTGGCGCTCGTTGTATTGCAGTAGTTCGAGTAACGGAGATTTTTGGTGAGGTAAGTGATTTGTGAAAGGTATAGATTAATGTTAGTCAGGGCCATTCTTTTGTAGGGATTTTTGAAAGTCAGATTGCGTTGCGCTAAAAATATTGTGTGTCAGTTTAGTGTTGATCAGAATAAGTAAAGAGAGTAATGTCTGAGTACGTTCAGTTTTGCTCAGTTGTTTGAAAATTAAGTAATGTAAGAGGTTTATCAGCACAGTAATTCATTAATTTTCGTAAGGGGACCTTTCAGGTAGTTAGAATTTCATGAGGAGATACTGCCGCAACGAATAGGACCTTTGTTTTAATTATTGCCAGCCCAATTCGCGTATCATATCGCGTGCATTGTCTTTTCTATTTCACGATAATACGAAACGAGCTGCCTTTCTTTGATCTTTTTCGATTTGCTCCGTAAATCTTGTCTGATGCGGATCTCATACCACGCAGCAATACTCCAAAAGATGACAGGCAGACATAGTGTATATAGTTTCTGTAGTAGACCTGTTGCATTTTTCCCAGGGCTCTGCCAATGCAGACTTCGGTTTGCTTTCCTTTCAACATTATGTATGTGATCGTCCCAATTTAAATTATGCGTTATTGTAATCCCTAACTATTTTGTTGAATTTAAAGCCTTTAAATTTGTATTATTTATCGTGTAACCGAAATTTAGCGGATTCCTTTCAGTAATCATGTGGATGACTTAACACTTTACATTACTTAGGCACAATTGCCACTTTTCGCACCGTACAGATAGCTTGTCTAAAGAGTTTTACAGTTTGTTTTCATGATATAATGACTTTATAAGATGGAGTGACAGCATCTTCTACAAACAGTCTAAGAGGGCTGCTCAGACTGTTTCATAAATTGTTTATGTAGATAAAGAACAACAGAGGACTTGTAACACTTCCTTGGGGAACGCTGGATATTGCTTCTGTTTTACTCCGACGATTTTCCATCAATTACTACGAACTGTGATCCTTCTGGCATGAAATCACGATTCCAATCGCACAACTGAACCGATACTCCACAGACACGCAATTTGATGAGGAATTGCATGCAAGGAACTTTGTCAAAGGGCTGGAAATCTAAAAATATGAAATCCGTTGTCATTTCTGTCGGTAGCACCCATTACTTCGTGAAATTAAAGAGCTAGTGGTGTTTCACAAGAACGATTTTTCTGAATCCTTGCTGACTATATCCCAATAGACCTTTATCTTCGAGGTAATTCACCATATTCGAACACAGTATGTGTTCCAAAATCCTACGGCAAATCGACGTCAGTGAAATCTGATTACCTCTACTCCCTTTCTTGAGTACTTTCCAGTCTTTAGATACAGGTCTTTCGAAGAGCGAGCGGTTCTATGTCACTGCTAAGTGTGGAGCTATTGTAACAGCATATTCTAAAAGGAACCTAACTAGTATACAATCTAGACCGGAGATCTTGCCTCTATTAAATGTCTTAGACTGCTTCGTAGCACCGAGGATATCTACTTCTAAGCTACTCAAGTTGACAGTAATCTTGATTAGAATTCGGGAGCCGGCCAGAGTGGCCGTGCGGTTCTAGGCACTACAGTCTGGAGCGGGGCGACCGCTACGGTCGCAGGTTCGAATCCTGCCTCGGGCATGGATGTGTGTGATGTCCTTAGGTTAGTTAGGTTTAATTAGGTCTTAGTTCTAGGGGACTGATGACCTCAGAAGTTAAGTCGCATAGTGCTCAGAGCCATTTGAACCATTTTTTAGAATTCGGGAATATTTACTCGGTTTTCTTCCGTGAAGGAACTGCGGGAAACCGTGTTCAGTAACTCTGCTATAGTGGCACTGTCATCAGTAACATCACCATTTTCATCGTGCATTGAACGTATTGATTGTTTCTTTCTGCTGGTGTGTTTTACGACTAGAATCACATTGGGTTTTCTGCCACATTTCGAGACTCTTTCGCTGTGAAAATTATTAAAAGCATCTCGCATCGAAGATCGAGCTAAATTTAGAGCCTCTGTAACACTTTGCCAATTTGTGGGATTTTGCATTCTGTTAAATTTGTCATGCTTTTTTCGTTGCTTCTGCAACAATGTTCTGACCTGGTTTGTGTGCCATAGGGGATCAGTACCATCTTTAATTAATTTGTTTTGTGTAAATCTTTCAATTGCGACAGATATTATTTCTTTGAATTTATGTCACATCTCGTGTACACTTACATAGTCGGATTGGAAAGAGTGGAGGCTGTGTCTTAGGAAGGCACCAAGCGAAGTTTTCTCTGATTTTTTAAATAGATATATTCTGCGTTTACTATTGGTGGGCTGAGATTTTACGGTATCCAATCAAGCTACAATAACCTTGTAGTCAATAATCACTCTGTCATAATGATGCTTACTATTTACTCAGTTTATTTGTTGCTAGAGGTGGAGTATGTTTTCACAGCCATTTACACTTAGAGCGGGCTCCAGAACTAACTGTTCAAAATAATTTTCTAACAAATCATTCAGTACGGTTTCGGACGACAGTTTATGCCTACAACCGACTTGGGTGAACATGTATTTTCGCCAACATATCGAGGATAGATCGAAGTCACTACAAACTGTAACTGTATGAGTGGGATACCTCTTTGAAATGAGACTTAAGTCTTCTTTGAACTGTGCAGCATCTGTATCATCTGAGTTGGGTGGTCGGTAAAAGGAGCCAATTATTAATTTATTCAGAAGGTAAACTACTTTTGACAGCTATTTACACTTCACCACCGTTTATATTTAATCTACCCTTTCTGAACACAATTGGTCCTTGATAAAAATTACGGCTGAATTTATCTCCAGCTTTAGCCAGTTTTCCTTACCTACAAGGATTTGAGCTTCAGTGCTTTCTATTAGAGCTTGGAGTTCTGGTTCTTTCCTAACGTAGCTACGACAATTTACGACTGTAGTACCGATTGTTGCCGGGTCTACTCTCGTGCTGTGTTTGCCCTGCACCCTTTCTGCGCCTTTTAGACTGACGCCCGTTCTGTAGTGTCACGAGACTTTCTAATCTAATTACCACCCAGTCCCCTATACACAGCCCCCGCTATCTGTGTAGCCGCTTCCAGTGTGTAGTTGACCCGTGACCTATCAAGCGGAACCCGAAAACCCACCACCCTACGGCTCATGTTAAGGAGTCTGCAGCCTACAGCCAACATGGTCGCAGAATCATCTGCGATTCTGATTCAGACCCTCCACTCGGCTCAGTAGTAATGGACCACAGTCTGTTCCGTCGACGATGATGCAGATGGTGATCTCTCCCTTCATCTCGTAAGTAGCACTGGCAGTCTTTACCACTTCAGTTAGCCATCCAAAATCGGAAAGAATCTCTTCCAATCCAAAGCGACACACGTAGTTAGTACCAGCAGGAGCCACTAACTGCACCCTGTCGTCTTCATCTATCTGGAAGCATCTGTCCCACATGTGGAATGACTCCTCCTGGTGTGCGCACAGAGTGCACACTGGATACCTTCCCCTCCTTGCAGCCATGTCCCTAAGGAGCCATATTACATGCCTACGGTGGAGTTTCCAACTACCAGTAATCTCACCCTCTGTGAACACACAGACCTTGAGGACTGACAGGCTTCCTCTGGAAAAAGGCGAGTGATTGGATCTGGCTCAGAAACTTTGTCAGCCACTGACAGCGCCGAAACCTGTTTCGTCAGAAAGCCGCAGAGGCCCTCTATTTCCCACATGGACAGTCTTTCACTGCCTGCCACCCCTAGGAACGTCTTCCAAATCGATCCCAGGTGAGAGGCCATCCTCGGTGTGGACAGTAGGTGAGGTGGCCACAGTAGTGGACTGATCAGGGACACTGGGAACGAGCTGGACGTCACTCGGATCCCCACGTGCCCCCCCTCCCTCCATCCCCCCCCCCTTCCCGCCTCCCCAGTGATACTCTGTGAGTGAAGAGTGACCAACTCTGCTCGCATTTCAACGCGGCGATCACAGTTCCTACCCGTACTAATGACGGCAGAAATATATCCCAGGCACTTAAAAACGCAGAAATGTGTCTAATAAATGCCCAAACACGCACGAAATATAGGTGCACAGAGGAAATTTCAAATAAGTTACTTCCTAGGAGAATCTGTATCAACTCACAAACGAGTGAAGGATCGAACAACTGGAAGCGGTTCTTCGAAACACAAGACAAATGACTATCACAATGCCAAAGAGCGGTAATATTTTAATATTTTGAGGTATCAGCCTCAGTTGCACAAATTTTCCGGTCTTTACCAGGTTTCGGCTAAATTGATCTAGCCTTCTTCAGAAGCATAAAATTACTATAACATTCCAGAGTAAGGCATAGTCAACATTAAAATTAAAACCTATACTACTTTAGTGCCAACGTTAGTTGCCGCTGCCAACCGCGTGGTGAAGAGATGCCGCGGCTGCACTTCAGCTAAGTAGTTTTATTCGACATGGTACCACGGTACTATAGGTTTTAATTTTAATGTTGACTATGCCTTACTTTGGCATGTTATAGTAATTTTATGCTACTGAAGAAGGCTAGATTAACTTAGCCGAAACCTGGTAAAGACCAGAAAATGTGTGCAACTGAGGCTGATTCCTCAAAATATTAGTCTATTACAGTTGCTGACGGTGCTGCAACATGCTAAAAATTACAAAGAGCGGTACTATGCACTACACAGTTAGCATAATCAGCCTGGAAGTATCTACATCTACAGCTTCATCTAGATGACTTTTCAGCAATTCACACTTGTCTGCTTGCCAGAAGGTTCGCAGGTCGGCATTTTCCACATTACCCACCTCCGTTTTCAGGCAATTTTTCGAACGTTCCACTCTCAAATAGCACACGGAAAAAAATGTTCAAATGTGTATGAAATCTTATGGGACTTAACTGCTAAGGTCACCAGTCCCTAAGCTTACACACTAGTTAAGTTAAATGATCCTAAGGACAAACACACACACCCATGCCCGAAGGAGGACTCGAACCTCCGCCGGGACCAGCCGCACAGTCCATGACTGCAGCGCTTTAGACCGATCGGCTAATCCCGCGCGGCACACACGGGAAAAACGAACAACTAAATCTTATTGTGCTAGTTTTGATGTCTGTTAAAATGGTCATTTCTTCGTATCTAGGTGGGAGTCAACAAAATATTTTCGCATACAGTGGAGAAACTTGGAGATTTAAATTTAGCCGGCCATTGTGGCCGAGCGGTTCTAGGCGCTACAGTCAGGAACCGCGAGACCGCTACGGTTGCAGGTTCGAATTCTGCCTCGGGCATGGATGTGTGTGATGTCGTTAGGTTAGTTAGGTTTAAGTAGTTCTAAGTTCTAGGGGACTGATGACCTCAGACGTTAAGTCCCATAGTGTTCAGAGCCATTTAAATTTAATGAAAAGCTCTCGCTGCAGCAATTCGATTTAATGACTCGCGTATCATGTCTGTGACACACTCTTCCTGATTGACAAATAATACATAATTACCTGTCCTTCTCTGAACTTTTTCCGACGTCCTCCGTGAATTTGTTTGGTAAGGATCCCATATCACGCAGCAGTAACGCAGAAGGGAACGGACAACGTAGCATAGGTAGTCACTTTAGTATATCTGTTGTATCCTCTAAGTGTTCTGCCTATAGAACGCAAATTATTTACTTTTATTATATTTCCCCTATTTTTAACTTAATGATTTCTTTGGCTGTTGAATAATTTTCCCCTATTTAAGTTATATGTGTTCTTTATCTTATGTTTTTTTGTTTTTTTTTTATGCTGTACTAGATTAGGTGTTTATACTGTTATAATTGCTTGTTCGTCTTCTAATTCAAATTATTCTTCATTAGGTTCCCTTCGTAGAACCGTGGGAGAGGAGGCGGGGGGGGGGGGGGGGAGGGGAGAGAAATTATAAATTATGAACTGACTCCCCCTGTAACCCAACACCGCGACGTGCCCTTGCTCTCCTCTGGCCTTTGAACTAACTTACACGGGCAGTTCAACGAGAAGTTACAGTTTAAATTGCTCCCCAAGCAACAGTGCATATTGTCATTTTTCACATTACCACACCATAGGGAGAGGTGAAAGTATCTGTAAGAAAGAGGGGAAAAAACCGACAGAGGATTGAACTCTGGATCTTTGAATCTACATATCACTTACCCAATTTTAAGACGTATGCTGGCTGTTAGTTTTTCCGTATTGCCTCTTGCTAGCATCGCTCCCTCGACCGCGTTTCCTTGCGGCGCGCAGTGCACGGCAACAGAAGTCAGCAGGTCGGTGCAGGCCGGCCCCCGCGGCGCAGGATCTAGGCTCTCCCGGGTGCCGTCTGGCGGGCGGCAAAAAGACGCTCGGCCGTTGAACGAGCATCCAGGAGGCGGGAGGCAGTGAACTCGGACAAAGAGCGGCGGGCCAGCTCTGCCGCACTGCCCACTGTCGCCACAGGCCTCGCACCTCGCTAGGGCACTAGAGCGCGTCCGAGTTACGCAACCAGAAGTCGGTGGCAACAATGGAACTACCGTATTAAACAGTTCTCCATGGCGGATGCGTACCAGGACATAATGCACTTCACATATGAAACAATTTCTTTTGGACTGTGTCACTTTGTCTATGGTCCAGAGTGGAGTTATGTGCTCTGGTGCAAAGGTACAGATAAGCTCTCTTTCTAACATTAACCACTCTGACAAATTACCTGACCATCTAGGTCTTTCCGGACCTGAAGAACCGCCCAGCGTTGAGTGCACGCCATATTCTCCCGCCTCATGGTGTCTTGCGGATGTGGTATGGAGCGATACCGGGTCAGCATACCATTCTTCCGGCCGTTGCCGCGTTCCCAGATGTTGAAGCCGCTATTTCTCACGCAAGCAGCTCCTAAATTGGCCGCATGGTGCTGAATGCACTCCGTTCCAGTCCTCCCACTACAAAAAATTTCCTGGCAGTATCGGGAACTGAATTCGGGTCCTCTGAACGGCACAATCACTGACCAATCATCTACGGAGGTGAACGATTTCTAGACTGAAAATTCTTGAATAGCTGGTAAGTAACAATGACCAGTGTAGAGCACCATGACAAGTAGCAACGCACCGCAAATTCACAAATTCTGTCCCAACAGACCTTGAAGACCCAACGCTACCGATCGACCATTGTGTCCAGAGGGGCATGTGATCAGCATGCCATTCTCCCAGTCATTGTCTGTTTTCGTGACTGGAGTCGCTACTTCTCAATGAAGTAGCTCCTCATTATTGGCCCCACAAGGGCTGAGTGCACACCGCTTCCCAGCAGTACACGGCAGACTCCAATAGTCACCCATCCAAGTGCTAGGTCTGACAGGGCTTAACTTCAGTGATCTGGCAGGAACCACAGCGATGCATTGTAAACTGTGGTTGTGTTATTGTAGATGTACATAATCAGTTTCTTTGAAAAATATCCATGCAATCAAATAAATTTTAAGTCACAAATATCACTTTTTCTTTCGTTATTGTAATTTCATTCCCCTGCCCCACAAGGTTGGGGAGGGGGGTGGGGCTGGCAGCGGCACAGTCCACCACTCTTCAGGCATACGGCTTTATAAAATACAGAAAGGGGGATTCTTACATAAAAAGGGGTATAAAAAAGGGGGACATAAAAACACTGGAGTAAAAATACACACTAATATGGGGACAGAGACTGGTGGACAGTTTAAAGTCGACATAAAGTTAAAAGAAGACAGCTGGCAATTTGAAGTGCACTTAAAAAACACTCGAGGCAAATACAACATAAAAGGAGGCCACAGTATAAAAAGCACCTGAAAAGTGTGGACTATATACAGGTCGAACACACAGTTAAATCCACATTACTAGATGACACTGTATAACGGCACAAAACACAACACTATACATAACACACTTGATAATGATTAAAAATCTGGGTGGATCTGCCAGGAGGGGGGGGGGGGGGAAGACAAGGGAGAGAAGTAAAGGACGCGAGGAGGATGGGAGAGAAAAGGGGATGAGGTGGGGGGCATGCTGAAGGAGAGGTGGGGAGGGAAGGGAAATGAGAAGAAAACAGCCGAGAAGGGGTTGCAGGAACTGAGGGGGGGAAGGAGGGAAATCCGTTCTGGGAGACGGATGGGAGGAAAAAGGGGGCCCTGGGGAGGAGGAGGGACAAGACCAGGTTACAGTTGGAAGGAAGGGTAGATGTCACAGCGAAGTTCAACATCCAGGAGGGGGAGCTGCTGGAAATTGCCCTGATGAAGGAGATGGATGGTCTGGAGGTGGAGAGAGGGTGGGATACGGCGATAGAGATGTGGCAACGGGCAGATGCCGGAGAGGAAGGAGTAAACCAGTGGGTACGGGGGATCAAGCCTGCACACAGAGTAAAGGATGTGGAGATGTTGGAGGAAAGGAGGAGGTGGAGGAAGGGGATGAGAACATACAGGGGAAGGAAGGCGGATAGGGAAGACAAGGTGGAGCGTGTGGCGTTCGAGGATTTGTAGGGCTTTGTAAAAGTGGGAGGGGACGGAGATCCAGGCAACACTGGCATAACAGAAGAACACATAGCATAACAGCGCCAGCTATAGACACATTACGTATCATAAATTGAAGTCCCCCACCGTTTTTTCTGTCTTTGTGTTGTGGCTTATCGCAGGAACTAATGTAAAGATTTTGGTCTGTTTTCATTAGTAGATAGACTGATTCACGAGGAAGCTTTGTTCAAAAATGGTTCAAATGGCTCTGAGCACTATGAGACTTAACATCTGAGGTCATCAATCCCCTAGGACTTAGAACTACTTAAACCTAACTAACCCAAGGACATCACACACATCCATGCCTGAGACAGGTTTCGAACATGCGACTGTAGCAGTCGCGCGTTTCCAGACTGAAGCGCCTAGAACCGCTCGGCCATCGCGGCCGGCAGGAAGCTTTGTGTATCCAGTTTATAGTTTGTAGTAATGATATGTCAATAATATGTGTAATGTTCTCTGTTCCATATTTAATTGGCGATGGGAGTGACATCTCGTGGCAATGATGAGAGGTGCGAACGAATCGGCTTGAGAGGACGTAGAATCTGGCGGGAAAAGCAATAAAGTAACAACATCTGCCGCAACTCCTGAGAGCAGCGTTTCTTGACCAGTATCTATCATTATATATTATAAATTAGTCTCCCGTCGTGTCTTACCGTCTGTATGTGAAAGCATTTGTCATGGAGTACTCTTGAGATTTTGATAACATTTCCACTAAAATATATACTGAGTCATGCTGAATATTGTGTGTATAATTTATAAACATTTCGTCCAAATTGGCTGAATTATTATCAATTAAAGTCCCCTGCAGCAATTACCTAGGGTAATTGCGCCAACATGTCCATCACATTTCACAGACCAGTGCTGTTTACCTGTTCATGTACTGAATTGGCATTTTCTTTCTTTTTTTTTCAGGAACACGCTTCTAATCGCTTAATACGCTATCAGCTTTTTTACAGTCTGCTTAAATTTCAGAATAGGTTTATCGAGATTCTGCGATTCTTTGAAGAAAAACCTTGCAGACAATTTCAGATATAAGCGGATATTATCTGCTAAGACTTTTGTATTTTGTGAAATGCAGAGGTATTAAAATACTTCACCGAACACATTCGGTGTTGTGTCCGTTTCCAAAGATGGCGCTCCAGCAAGTCGTACTGCGTGTTGCCTGTCGAGCAATTTTCACTCCAGGAGTGTACTTCAGAGAATATTTCGAAAATAGTCCATCTTTATTGGTGAAAGGACATTCCGATAAAACTGCGGAATTACGTAGATATTAGAAGCAAAGGAGCTGGGTAATGCAGAGCAACACAGCACCTAATTAACATAACAGAACACTTAAGCATTGTTTCCAGGACTTTCGTAAAAAAAAACCTAGACATACGAATACAAATGTATCAAAGACGTATAAAGACAATAAGCTGAGCAACGCCTACACATGGGTTATTGAGTTTCCTGCACGGCTGCTATGCTCTGCGGGTAGCGTTCAAAGTAAAGAATAGGCGCTCGCTAGTAAGAGAATCAGTGGGGCAACTTCTTCAGCGGGTGTCTGCGAACGGGCGAAATGCAAGTTAGGAATCGCCTCTGTAACAAAGTGAACGATTTTCCGTGTTCTAGAGAATCACCTTGTACGTACAGGTAGTAATTCAGTGATACCTAACGTGGAATTAAGAGATTACAGACTTAGTTGTATGAACATAATTATAAAATTTCACAATAAGCCTTTAGTTTCATCGCGATCATGTTTTACCCTGAATCGATGCAACTCTTTCAGTAAGCAGCTGTGTGCTGCTCCCCTTCAACTTGGTCACAGAAAAGTATCTCCAATAAGGGACTAGTTGCAGACGACCACTTCAATAAAGAAACATCCGACAGTAGGTAAGCCAAACCTGACAGATGATCAATGGTGAAACAATAAAAGACTGGAAGATTTTGAAGAACTCCAAAAAATTAACGTTAGCAACATGCCAGAAGAATGTTATGGTCCACGTTTGGTTCTATTTTTTTTCTGCTAAGTAACTTGGCTTTCAATTCTGTCGGTATAATTTTGCTTGCATTAAACATCAAATTGCACCGCGCTTTGCATTTTGCATGAAGCACAGATATTTGAAACCGGATCGATAAGGCAAGCTGCCAGGTTAAAAATACGCAAGGAGCTACACCACATTAATTACGGGCCATTTCCATTACAGCATCCTGGAGCTGCGATAAAAGTGCTACAAGAGCGGGTTTTGTACAGAACCTTTCTAATCTTTACGTCTCAGTGACGGAACTGTCTGTAGCCTTTTTCTGGTGACTCAGAACAAAAATACGTCACTTGTTGCTAATTGGCATGCTCCCTTGTTCAGTCAGACGATACCTCTGCCTCAGAAATGAGGCAAATGCAAATTCAAAAAGATTTCCAGCGTAGCAGTAGAAGTTCATAAGAACTCGACTTACGAACATTGACAGAAAAGACACGAAATAGCCCACGCTGCTGAGGAGCTTGCTGACAAAATACACGGTAGAACAAAAAATGGTTCAAATGGCTCTGAGCACTATGGGACTTAACAGCTGAGGTCATCAGTCCCTAGAACTTAGAACTACTTAAACCTAACTAATCTAAGGACATCACACACATCCATGCCCGAGGCAGGATTCGAACCTGCGACCGTAGAAGCAACGCGGTTCCGGACTGAAGCGCCTAGAACCGCTCGGCCACAAAGGCCAGTTGCTTCCACAGTTCCGTATCAATACCCGATAACAGTAGATATCTTTGTTTGAAGAAACCTTTCTCCGCCTGTGCCAATCTTCTTCATATGTCTTCGACGCCCAGGCCTACCTGTAACTTGCTTGCTAGTGCGATTGTAAGAATCGTGTGAAGCTTTTAAGAACTGAAATACCTTCACTGTGTTGTTCGTACAGATTTCGTAACTTGCGGATTCCAGGAGACCGAAACCTGCTTTGTAACGCACAAGCTCAACTGTAGCCAACATATACCCTAGAACCGCTCGGCCACTCCGGCCGGCTACACGGTAGAACTACTTTAATGTGAGCACCTGCCAAATGCCTGAAATACTACCTTTTGCAGGGCTGAGCGTGCGGGAAGACAGTCAGTGAGGTTCTGAAAGGCACCTACAAGGATATGAAGCCATGTTGCGACCACCTGCGCGGGGTTTATCGGTTGAGAATCCGTGACGCGAAGAAACCGATCGAGGTGCTCCTGCAGATTCTCGGTTCCTACGGCTTGGACCATTCCGAGGATTGTTGCGAGGCAGTACATGCTAAAGGCCATCTGTCAAATAGAGCATAAAATGTGATTCGTCTGGAAAGGGCACCTATCGCCATTCAGTGGATGTTCAGTTGAGGTATCGGTGCGCAATTTTGAGCCTTCGTCGCCGATGAACAGAGCGGGTGCTTGAATCACGTGCCTACTGCGGAGGCCCATACATAGGAATGTTCGCTGAACCGTCGTTGAGGAGACATTGTTCCTATCCATTGGTTCATGTGGGCGGTCCGTTGCTGTGCAGTTGCATGTATGTTCATCCGTACACATCTCTGCAGCCATCATTCACCCCTGTCATCTATGGCCTGTGGCGTACCGCAGTTGTTTCGGTGCCAGTTTTAGATAGCTCCATTTGGCAAGCACGGTATGCTTCATCCACGGCGGCATGCGAATAGTTTTCAGATTTAGCCGTTTCGAAGCCAACGGGCCTTGCCACAGTGGTAACACCGGTTCCCGTCAGATCACCGATGTTGAGTACTGTCGGGCTGGGCTAGCACTTGGATGGGTGACCATCCGGTCACCGAGCGCTGTTTGCAAGCGGGGTGCACTCAGCCCTTGTGAGGTAAACTGAGGAGGTATTTGATTGAGAAGTAGCGGCTCCAGTCTCGGAAACTGACATACGGCCGGAAGAGCGGTGTGCTGACCACATGCCCCTCCATATCCGCATCCAGTGACACCTATGGGCTGAGGAGGACACGGCGGCCGATCGGTACCGTTGGGCCTTCATGGCCTGTTCGGGAGAAGTTTAGTTTATTTTTTAGCCATTTCGAAAACGCTTCCACCCTTGGCCCGAAAGCCAATGACCATGCCCGTTTGAATATCGGATAAATCGTTTCGTTTCCGCATTAAGGCAACGAGAGCACATTTTTCCGCGTCTCCAAGACACTCTTTTTATACCTTCCACCGCTAGTGCTGCCACTTGCCGTCTGTGAGTGGTTACTGCAAGTTGACGTCGGATATAGCCGTTGGTCACGTTAATGTTACTGGAGCGCGTAGTAATCATCCCGAAATGAGCACACTGGTCGGGTTGGTTCATGATCAGGACAAGAAGCAAGGATGGTGGATGATTTTTAGTGTATATATACGAGGGTAATCCCAAAAGTAAGGTGTCCTATTTTTTGTAAGTACATAGACCTGTTCATTTTTACAATGGCTTACATCAGTTTACAGCTAGAGCATTTAGCTATTTTTCGACATAATCACCATTTATGTCGATGCATTTTTGTAGACGCTGTGGCAGTTTTTGTATGCCAATGTCATACCAGCTCGCTGCCATGCTGTTCAGTAAGTTATGAACCTCTTCTTTCTCGTCGTCGGAGCTGAATCGCTGGGACCCCAATTAACGCTGACACGTACTGTGAGACTCTGAAAAAACGCAAACGGGCAATTCAGAACCGGAGAAGAGTAATGTTGAGCAAGGGCGTATACATTCTCCATGACAATGATCGCCCACACATCGCTCGGCAAACCGTTGCTCTCCTACAACAGTTTCAGTGGAACATAATCACCCACCCACCCTATAGTCCTGACTTGGAGCCCAGTTCCCTAGGTTAAAAGAACATTTGGCTTGAAAGCGATTCAGCTCCGATGACGAGGCGAAAGAAGAGGTTCATAGCTTTCTGAACAGCATGGCGTCTAGATGGTAGGACATGGGCATACAAAAACTGCCACAGCGTCTACAAAAATGTATCGACAGAAATGGTGATTATGTCGAAAAATAGCTAAATGTTCAAGCTGTAAACTGATGTAAACCATTGTAGAAATAAACAGGTCTATGTACTTATAAAAAATAGGAGACCTTACTTTTGGGATTACCCTCATAAATCATCCTTCATCCTTGCTTCTTGTCCTGATCATGAACCAGGCATCACCTTCCCGTAGCAGAAATTAAGGACAAGTGAGTACATTACAAAGCTGTATAAATGAGAGTAATAGACAAATTTACATAAACAGTGTTAATTAAAGCAGGCAGATACAGATACAAGTAGCTCACTTAAAAACTCAATGTGATAGCACTGAAATAAACAGGGTGGGCGAGAACTAACTTCCTGTTAAAATTGCTTATAACTTTTTTACTGCTTTATTAATTTTTATGAAACGAAATATATATATTAGATGTCTTAACACATGTGTTTTGCATATACTCCTTTCTTCGTCGATTCTCCTCCTTATCTTACCAGCCAACTTAATTTTCATCATTCTTCTGTAGCAGCACATCTCAAACGCTTCGATTCTCTCCTTTTTTAGTTTTCCCACCATATATATAATGACTGAATTACGGAACCACCAGGTGTGTTTGTGGTATTAACGTGGTACTTGTTGTTCCTTCGCACCATCACAAATATTAATATTGCTCGATTCATGAACCACATTTACTGTTTGAATTATTGCTAAACTAGTAAAAGTCACACCAGCAAAATTTTACATTTGCCTAATACCAAAACACACGTCGCATACGACACACGTGTGTACTAGTCGTCGACCAACAGCGCATTGTTCGTCGCACTAGCTGACCACGCTTATTGGTCAGCTGTACACGTCGTTTAACGCAGCGGCACTATGCCATGTACTTGGTGAAATTATTTCAAGGTAAATTTGCAACAGACATTGTACTATTTTATGTCAGGAAGTGACTACAGCATCCTCACAATGTGTATTGCAACGGGTATATTTCTTCCAGCGAGACCAGGGGCCTCATCTAGTCAGGTTTAAATGCATCAGACTAGATTAGATTAGATTAATTATTCATTCCATAGACCCGTAAAAGAGGGAATCCTCCTGGGTGTGGAACATGTCAGGAAATGGTTCGTCCGTGTGCGTTGTATTTGAAGGGCTTTTCTCGTCTGTTATTTTATTGACACGCGCGCGAACACTGGAACACTGCCGCGCGCCCATGAACACCGCTCCGTTCGTCTCATTTCTGTCCTTGTCTGCGCCTGGCGAGGCACTGTGCTGCCGGCACGGGTCGGTGTGTCCAATGTGGACGCTGCGTAAGGGGGAACGTCGATGAAAAACACACACTATTTCAAAAATGCACCAAATCTACAGTTTTGGGGATATGGCAAGGAAATTTGGTACCACGCTTTACATGAAAGTAACACATTTACATATAAAATTCTTTAATCATATATATATTCAACTTTTTTGAACGAAATTTGAAGTTTTATTTTCAAGAAATAATGTGTGTACCTTTTTATCAGAAAGTATTCAAGAGATTTCTACAAAAATTTCTCTATTTCATCTCTTCATATGTTGTAAGCTTCTCTCATGAGGTTTTTGGAATAGGTGAAATAGGAGAATTGTCATAGTTTTTTAATTATAATTCGACAAGTACAATTTTAAATTCATGCAAAATTCCAAGCACTCTGCCCCATATGTCAGCTTGCAATCAGAATTTCAAAATTTGCTGTTGAGACAACGTTTATTATTATATATGTACAATATTTCATAATTCTAGCATTCATAGAACCTGAGGAAAAGGTACATAAACTTTAAAAAAACCTTTTCAGGAAACGCAATTTAAAGTTCAACCTAACTTTTAACCTTATGTCTCTTCTTCAGAAAACACCACATTTGTACTCAGGGTCGTCTTTCCCTTCACGGCTTCTCTTCTGGTTTCTTATTGTCTGTCTACTTTCCTTTACCAGGTCTTCAACTGACTTTTTAGCTGCAGAGACGCGCTGTAAATCTATTTTGCTCAGGATGTCTTGAGTAAAATTTCCTATCTTCAAGCCCATTCTTTCTAATACCTTCATCCTCCCGACGTTCCCATCATTAAATACGATAACTGCATCATAAATTGGCCGGCCGCGGTGGTCTAGAGGTTCTAGGCGCTCAGTCCGGAACCGCGCGACTGCTACGGTCGCAGGTTAGAATCCTGCCTCGGGCATGGATGTGTGTGTTGTCCTTAGTTTAGTTAGGTTTAAGTAGTTCTACGTTCTAGGGGACTGATGACCACAGATGTTAAGTCCCATAGTGCTCAGAGCCATTTGAACCATTTTTTTGCATCATAAATCGAAATTCTGACAACTGTAGCAGATGCAAATGTGTTTTTAGGGCAGCTAGTTTGTTATTGTTTATAAGATACTGGAGTCAAAGATGATCTGTAAAACCTAAGAGTATATATCACGGCCTTCTAGATGTATCCCGCACATGTTTGGTTGAAACAAAGTAAGAGCATATGGACTATCAGACCAATTGTGTGATTAGATTGAAGAGTTCCTAGATAACAGAACGCAGCATGTCATTCTCAATGGAGAGAAGTCTTCCGAAGTAAGAGTGATTTCAGGTGTGCCGCAGGGGAGTATCGTAGGACCGTTGCTATTCACAATATACATAAATGACCTTGTGGATAACATCGGAAGTTCACGGAGGCTTTTTGCAGATGATGCTGTGGTATATCGAGAGGTTGTAACAATGGAAAATTGTACTGAGATGCAGGAGGATCTGCAGCGAATTGACGCATGGTGCAGGGAATGGCAATTGAATCTGAATGTAGACAAGCGTAATGTGCTGCGAATACATAGAAAGAAAGATCCCTTATCATTTAGCTACAATATAGCAGGTCAGCAACTGGAAGCAGTTAATTCCATAAATTATCTGGGAGTAGGCATTAGGACTGATTTAAAATGGAATGATCATATAAAGTTGATCGTCGGTAAAGCAAATGCCAGACTGAGACTCATTGGAAGAATCCTAAGGAAATGCAATCCGAAAACAAAGGAAGTAGGTTACAGTACATTTGTTCGCCCACTGCATGAATACTGCTCACCAGTGTGGGATCCGTACCAGATAGGGTTGATAGAAGAGGTAGAGAAGATCCAACGGAGAGCAGCGCGCTTCGTTACTGGATCATTTGACAATCGCGAAAGCGTTACGGAGATGATAAACTCCAGTGGAAGACTCTGCAGGAGAGACGCTCAGTAGCTCGGTACGGGCTTTTGTTGAAGTTTCGAGAACATACCTTCACCGAGGAGTCAAGCAGTATATTGCTCCCTCCTACGTATATCTCGCGAAGAGACCATGAGGATAAAATCAGAGAGATTAGAGCTCACACAGAGCCATACCGAGAACCCTTCTTTCCACGAACAATACGAGACTGGAATAGAAGGGAGAACCGATAGAGGTACTCAAGGTACCCTCCGCCACACACCGTTAGGTGGCTTGCAGAGTATGGATGTAGATGAAGAAAGTAATACACAGAATCGTTGTTCACTGAGCTGGTATTGAAGTGCTGCTTCAAAACGTGGGCGTGGCAGGGAGGCCCTGTCACACTTTTAATTAATTTTCAGGCACTTCGGATGCGATTTTAACATTGAAACCTTGGGAACTTATTGTCCATCAGTTGTGCTAACAAATACAAAATAAATCGAAAATTGACATTTTTGGTCAATTTCATCAGATGCGCAAGAGTACTGTAACATCCCCTTCGGAAAATTATAAATTACTGTGCTGGTAAACCTCTTACGTTATTTGATTTTCAAACAGCTGAGCAAAACTGAACGTACTCAGACATTTCTCTCTTTTCTTATTCTGATCGTCACTAAACAGACACACAATATTTTTAGCGCAACGCAATGTGACTTTCATTAATCCCTACAAAAGAATGGGCCTGACTAACAATAACCTATACCTTTCATGAATCACTTACCTCACAAAAATCTTCGTTACTCGAACTACTGCAATACAGCGAGCGCCAATACTGCCAGCTAAATAAAAGATTCTAACTACTGAAGGCACTAACTACTGATAGGCATAGTTAGCAAATGAAAAATTTTGATGGAGAACAAACAATTTATTTACATTAATAGTGTTCAAAAGTCATAATATATACCGGGTGATCAAAAAGTCAGTATAAATTTGAAAACTGAATAAATCACGGAATAATGTAGATAGATAGGTACAAATTGACACACATGCTTGGAATGACATGGGGGTTTTATTAGAACAAAGAAAATACAAACGTTCAAAAAATGTCCGACAGACGGCGCTTCATCTGATCAGAATAGCACTAATTAGCATAACAAAGTAAGACAAAGAAAAGATGATGTTCTTTATGGGAAATGCTCAATATGTCCACCATCATTCGTCAACAATAGCTGTAGTCGAGGAATAATGTTGTGAACAGCACTGTAAAGCATGTCCGGAGTTATGGTGAGGCATTGGCGTCGGATGTTGTCTTTCAGCATCCCTAGAAGTGTTGTTCGATCACGATACACTTGCGACTTCAGGTAACGCCAAAGCCAATAATCGCACGGACTGAGGTCTGGGGACCTGGGAGGCCAAGCATGACGAAAGTGGCCGCTGAGCACATGATCATCACCAAACGACGCGCGCAAGAGATCTTTCACGCATCTATCAATATGGGGTGGAGCGCCATCCTGCATAAACATCGTACGTTCCAGCAGGTGTTTATCAGCCAGGGTGGGGATGATGCGATTCTGTAACATACCGGCGTACCTCTCACCCGTCACGATAGCAGTTTTGCTGTCCAGCGCCATCTGTCGGACATTTTGTGAAGTTTTTTTTGTTTCTAATAAAACTCCATGTCATTCCAAGCATGTGTGTCAATTTTTACCTCTCTATTTACATTATTCCGTGGTTTATTAAGTTTTCAAATTTATACTGACTTTTTGATCACCCTGTATATCAGTGTATGACATCCAGTCTTACAAATTTCCTTTTTCTGACGGACACACGTCCAGATGGTTCGCTCTCAAAATTCTGCCATCTCTCTCCCACATCCACCACTGCTGGTGGCTCACCTCCAACCGCCCAACGCTACGCGCTGTTCACATTTAACTGCCCAACACTACAATAGCTAATATTCCAACAATGCCCATCAGCCACAGATTGCACACAGCACATTCAGTAATTTTCAAACAGAGCGCTATGTGGCGTTACCAACATAAAAACCTAAACAGCCCACTAACAGTACTTCTTCCAGTGGGACCTGGGGCTATGTCTAGTGAAGTCTGAGATGACTGACCGGCAGTACAATGTACGCGAGGGTCTGGTCCGTTGATGCTGGTAGAGAAAGGAGAAGCAGCTTATAGTCGCTGGCGACCTGGGACGGGTCCAAGGCCGGTGGAGGCGGGCAGCTGCAGGCGAAGAATGCAAGAGGGGAGGCCGCGGAAGGAAGCGGGGGAGGGGTATTTATGGAGCGCGCCAGGCCGCTTTGTGTGACTCACAGTGGCGCAGCACGCGGCGAGCACGTGGTGGCCAGCCAGGGACCAGAGGATAGGCGCCGCATCAGCTGCCGCACAGCTGCGCCGCCTCCAGGTCCCCCCGCACAGACAAAGGCAGACGTCAACACAGGCTGCGCCGTAGTTCCACCCTCTCACCACAGACCGCTGCCACCTGCCACTCACATCGCCCCACCTCAGTGATCTAAATTCTCTCACTGTCCAGCTGATCATGTAAAACAAAAGCTGGCCGACTATCCACATCTGCCTCCCACTCACTCACCAATATCATAACGTTCAAACTTACATCTTCTTCCGACTTCTTGATTTTTGATTTCTCTCTCTCTCTCTCTCTCTCTTTTGAGCCTTCAGTCTTCTGATTGGTTCACGGACCCTGCCACGAATTCCCCTCCTGGAAGTACCTCTTCATTTCTGAATGGAGCTTGCACCCTACGTCTTCAGTTATTTGGTGGATTTAAATAAGTTATACAAAACTGCAACCAGTCACTTTTTTAATAATTATGTTTTATTCTGTAGTGTTGGCAGAAGAGCCAACTCTGTGTGTAAGAGGAGGCCGAAATGCACGCGTCAACTCACGCAGGTGGGCGTGAGGTCTGAAACAGGATACGTAATGAATGCTATAAAGAAAAGTACGTAGCTGCTGGAATACTTAACTTTAATCCATCATTTGTATACAGCATTCTTGATGATACAAGTGAGACTCTCTCTAGAAATGGTTAATGGCGCCTTGCTAGGTCGTAGCGATGGACTTAGCTGAAGGCTATTCTAACTATCTCTCGGCAAATGAGAGAAAGGCTTCGTCGGTGTAGTCGCTAGCAAAGTCGTCCGTACAACTGGGGCGAGTGCTCGTACGTCTCTCTAGACCTGCCGGGTGGTGGCGCTCGGTCTGCAATTACTGACAGTGGCGACACGCGGGTCCGACATGTACTAATGGACCGCGGCCGATTTAAAGCTACCACCTAGCAAGTGTGGTGTCTGGCGGTGACACCACATATTCCATGAACCGGTTTTCGAAACTGTTCAGGTTCATCTCCAGATGGTTTCAGGAAGTTACATCATTATTGCTGGCATAATGCTGGGTGATGAAAATCAAGAGCTCAGATGGAAACCCAGTTCTAAGCAAAGAATAGAAAGCAGAAAGGTGGAAGGGCGAGGTACTTGAGGGCAATATCATGGAAATGGAAGAGGACGTAGATGAAGATGAAATGGGAGATATAATACTGCGTGACGAGTTTGACAGAGCAGTGAAAGACCTAAGACGAAACAAGGCCCTGGGAGTAGACAACATTCCATTAGAACTACTGACAGCCTTGGGAGAGCCAGTCCTGACAAAACTCTACCATCTGGTGGGCAAAATGTATGAGACAGGTGAAATACCCTCAGACTTCAAAAAGAATATAACAATCCCAATCCCAAAGATAGCAGGTGTTGACAGATGTGAAAATTACCGAACCATCAGTTTAATATGTCACAGCTGCAAAATACTGACGCGAATTCTTTACAGACGAATGGAAAAACTAGTAGAAGGCGACCTCTGGGAAGATCAGTTTTGATTCCGTAGAAATATTGAAACACGTGGGGCAATACTGACCCTACGACATATCTTAGAAGCTAGATTAGGAAAAGGCAAACCTACGTTTGTAGCATTTGTATACTTAGAGAAAGCTTTTTACAATGTTGTTGGAATACTCTCTTTCAAATTCTGAAAGTGGCAGGGAAATTACAGAGAGCGAAAGGCTATTTACAATTTGTACAGAAACCAGATAGCAGCTATAAGAGTCGAGGGACATGAAAGGGAAGCAGTGGTTGGGAAGGGAGTGAGACAGGGTTGTAGCCGCTCCCCGATGTTATTCAATCTGTATATTGAGCAAGCAATAAAGGAAACAAAAGAAAAATTCGGAGCAGGTATTAAAATCCATGGAGAAGAAATAAAAACTTTAAGGTTCGCTGATGACATTGTAATTCTGTCAGAGACAGCAAAGGACTTAGAAGAGCAGTTGAACGGAAAGGACAGTGTCTTGAAAGGAGGATATAAGATGAACATAATCAAAAGCAAAACGAGGATAATGGAATGAAATCGAGTTAACTCGGGTGATGCTGAGGGAATTAGATTAGGGAATGAGACACTTAAAGTAATAAAGGAGTTTTGCTATTTGGGGAGCAAAATAACTGATGATGGTCGAAGTAGAGAGGATATAAAATGTAGACTGGTAATGGCAAGGAAAGTGTTTCTGAAGAAGAGAAATCTGTTAACATCGAGTATGGATTTAAGTGTCAGGAAGTCGTTTCTGAGAGTATTTGTATGGAGTGTACCCATGTATGGAAGTCAAACATGGACGATAAATAGTTTAGACAAGAAGAGAATAGAAGCTTTCGAAATGTGGTGCTACAGAAGAATGCTGAAGATTAGATGGGTAGATCATGTAACTAATGAGGAGGTACTAAATAGAATTGGGGAGGAGTTCGTGGCACAACTTGAGTAGAAGAAGGGATCGGTTGGTAGGACATGTTCTGAGGCATCAAGGCATCACCAATTTGGAACTGGAGTTCAGCGTGGAGGGTAAAAATCGTAGAGGGAGACCAAGAGATGAATACACTAAGCAGATTCAGAAGGATGTAGCCTGCAGAACGTCCTGGGAGATGAAACAGCTTGCACAGAATAGATTAGCATGGAGAGCTTCATCAAACCAGTCTCAGGACTGAAGACCACAACAACAACAAATGCTGGGTGCTGGCTCTTTAATGTATCGCCATGACTATAGCTTATCTGTCGATATGGATGTAAATTTAGTTTTTTACTTACTGCGACAGTATAGTCGGCTTTTTTCGGTTAGTGTCCATCTGTCTGCCACCATTTTGATGTACAGTTGTTATATCACTACACACACTTCCACACAAATTATGTTAATTTACACTCTGACAGCGAGACTTTGCCAGCATCCAGCATGCGGTTTACAACTGTTTCTTGTAACAAAGATCTCGACAGAAAGATATGGCATAGACCTACTTTGCACAGAGATGTAATTTATCCTTCTCTACATGTATTAATGTCGATATAAGGCAAATATTTTAATCAGACTGGCCATAACATGAGAGCACAAAATAAAATAAATAAATAAATTACTACAAGAACAAACTTCAGGTGATCTTTTTTCTATTTGTATATTACGTATAATACAGGCAGTTTATAGCAATTTTTTTAATCATGATTGGCATTAACATGAATACCCAGGAATCAATGATACAGAGTAATTGTATCTGCAAGATAACTTTTGTTCATGATTTTTTAAATATAAAGTGTACAGCCGTACAAACAGCTTTAGTCCATTACAATCACTATAACTTTTAAACCTATACCTTCAGCTAAAATAAACAGAATCTAGTCTTGCTAATACCCCAGATCATGTTAACATAACTACAGAAATAAGTCAACAGTTCATCTGAAGATTTGTTATTAATTTAAATTTAAATATAAAGGTCCTAGTCATACAGACAGCTGCATCTCACTGCAGATACAATAACTCTGTATCATTGGTTCCTGAGTATTCATGTTAATGCCAATCATGATTTAAAAAAAATTGCCATAAACTGCCTGTATTATACGTAAAATACAAATAGAAATAAGATATCAGATCACCTGAAGTTTTTTCTTGTAGTAATTTATTTATTTATTTATTTTATTTTGTGCTCTCATGTTATCGCCAGTCTGATTAAAATATTTGCCTTATATCGACTTTAATATATGTAAAGAAGAACAAATTACATCTCTGAGCAAAGTAGGCCTATGCCATATCTGTCTGTCAAGCTCTTTGTTACAAGCAACAGTTGTAAAGCGCATGCTGAATGCTGGAAAAGTCTCGCTGTCAGAGTGTAAATTAACATAGTTTGTGTGGAAGTGTGTGTAGTGATATAACAACTGGACATCAAAATGGAGGCAGACAGATGCACACTAACCGAAAAAAGCCTCCTATACTGTCGCAGTAAGTAAAAAACTAAATTTACATCCATATCGACAGATAAGCTATAGTCATTACAGTCTACATTACAGTATGTTCCATCTTTTCGTCATAGAGCCAGCACCTAGCATTATGCTAGCAATAATGATGTAACTTCCTGAAACCATCTGAAGATGAACCTGAAAATGTTCAAAAACAGGTTCATGAAATAAAACATAATTATTCACAAAAGTGACTGGTTGCAGTTTTGTATAAGTTATTTACATTCACTATACAGTCACGGTCCTAAAATATTCGTAATGGATAAGCATAATTTGGTGGATGTATTCTAACCTCTGTCCACAATTACAGTTTTTACCCTCTACAGTTCCCTCTAATACTATGGATGTTATTCCCTAGTCCTTTAGCACATGTCTTCCTATCCTGTCCCTTCTTCTTGTCAGTGTTTTCCATATGTTCCTTTCTTCTGATGACAACTTCACCTGATTTTCGACGTTCTGTAGACTGCATCTCAAAAGCTTTGATTTTATTCTGTACCGGTTTTCCCACTGTCCGTGTTTCACTACCATACAATGCTGCGCTGCGAACTTACATTCTCAGAATTTTCTTCCTAAAATTAAGGTCTGTGTTTGATAACAGTAGACCTCTCTTAGCCAGGAATGTCCTCTTTGGCTGTGCTAGTCTGCTTCGTGCGTCCTTCTTGTTTTGTTCACATGGATTATTTTGCTTCCGAGGTAGCATATTTTCTTAATTTCATCAACTCCGTGACCAACTCTTCTCTTTTGTGATATCTCGCCTTTGCTTTTCCTTTCCGTGGCTTACTCTCAATTTATATTCTGTATCCTTAGGCTATTCTTTCCATTCAGCATATCTTATAATTCTTCTTCACTTTCGCTAAGGGTAGCAATCTCATCAGCGAATATTATCATTGATACCTTTTCATCCTGAATTTTAATCCCACTCTCTCCATCTTTCTGTTATTTTCGTCATTACTTCTTCGACGTGTTCACTGAACCACTGAACAGCAGGGGCGAAAGACTACATCCCTGTCTTACACCCTTTTCAATCCAATCACTTCCTTTTCCGTCATCCAATCTTATCGTTCCCTCTACATGTTGTATATCACTCGCTTTCCCCTGTAGCTTATCTGTATTTTTGTCAATATTTCGAAAATCTTGTACCATTTCACATTGTCGAACTGTTTTTATAGATTCCTAAGAGCGAATCTTGGTTTGTCTTCAGTCTCGCTTTGGTGTCTTTACCTTTCCTAAAGGCAAACTGATTGTCATCTAACAGATCCTCAGTTTTCTTTTCCATTCCTTTGTACTGCATATTATCCTTGTGTGTAGCTTGGGTGCGTGAAATGTTAACCTGATTGTCTGATAGTTTTTGCACCTACCTACATTTGCTATCTTCAAGATTGTGAGAACGTAACAATAAGAACAATTGTGAATTATGTACGTATCCTGTATCAGCTCATACTAACAGTTAGACTAGTCTTCAGCCTGACTGTCCAAAGTAATCCTTTTCTAAATCAAGTTAACTTCAACTTAAGCCTCCTCAATAGTAGTTTAAAACAAACTCAAAACGATAGCTTACTTCCCTCCGTCTGTAGCTACTACTGTGTATACTCGGCAAGAGGTGCTTAATTTCTAAAACTTTAGGTGGCGGAACGCGCCTCTTCAACCATACAACTCCCCCCTACGCCACCCCAGTCATAAAAGTCACAAGTTTTGATTTCGATTTTTCAAAACTTGTGGTAACTTAGAATGAGAAACCATTTTTACGAAATACTGTTGTGAAATTTTGGTTTTTAGAACATAGCTTGTTATAATCAAAACAGTAAAACCAGAAGATTTAATGCAAACAACCGATGTTACCGTCTGTCCCCATCGCAGTGGCACTTGCTCCCTAATCCTTCTCGGTACTCTGCTGAAACAGGCCACCTCAAATGACCAAAAAGTATCATTGCTGGCCAACTGTAAAGGATAACCATACGTTCTCGCGGAATTTTATTTACATACTTTTGAGCTCTACATTCTGGTCCTACGTAGCTTGATGTATCTCTTACGGATAAAATAGCTTATATCAAGAGAGCGCCCTGGTGGAAAGAGTTTTTACTTCACATAGCTGATGAAATTTAAACGGCTGAACAAACTTCCATCGAACATAGCTAAGAACCAACCCAATTAAACCAACTTTCAAATAAAAGAAATTGCTTTAAAATCGGACCTTTCGTTTGGCGCACACGCATATGCAGACTGACCCAGAGATCAAACATGTAATAGCCACGTTTTGCATCGGGAGTTAAAAAAAGCCCACACTGGGAGCTCCCCTCTACTGTATAGGTAATCCAAGATAAGCTGAGAGTCGACCTATGTTCTAACAATGGTGCGGGGCAGGGAAGAAGGAAAAGGTCTTGAATGTCATGGGCAAAGCGACGTGAGGGGAGGGATGTTTACGTGTCGGTTCGGAACTTTGCCAACTTTTACCCATGCGTTTGCCTTGCGCACATTTGATCAGCATCTGTGCCATAAAGTACGACAAGGAAGAAGCAAGATTTCGTGAAAGTACACTGTACAGACGCTCATGTTCAAACACTTCTAACTTCATTTATTTCTCACTGATACACATAACAGGAGACGTCGCCATGGCTACCACATCGTCGAGGTTGCTGCTAGTCGTAAACAAAAGGCGATACGTACCGACCACAAGTTCGGAACGAAGCTTAACTTATCTTGTGAATACTGTACACACATGCATATACACATACACTCCACACACACACACACACACACACACACACACACACACACTTCGCCCTACGCCCCTGTCCGTTGCATCACGTTGGTCACCCATTGTGACGTTGACCGGTACCGGCGCAGCGGCAAATTATTGTTATGCTGCGGTTTAAGACACTGTGCTAAAATGAGTTTAAAAAAATTTCTTGGAGGGTGCCGAAATGCCGTCCCAGTACGTTCCGTCCGAAATTAAGCTCTGTCGTAAGCGACAGCGCAGTGCATGGAGGGTACTTTGTAAAAAAGGAAAAATTACTCTGTACATGCCCTAATCTCCGTTATCTTATTCTCATAATCCTCATGTGAGATACGCGATAGTAGCGGCAGAATGGCCGTACAGTCTTCTTCGAATACAGATCTCTCTCGATCCACCCAACAGTATTTCGCGAGACCCATGTCATGTTGAAATTTCCTAGCAGATTAAAATTCGTAACCTTTTCCTTCCGCGGGCGAGTCGTCTAGATCGTCCGTGACAGGCAAAGGTTCCGAGTTCGAGTCTCGGTCCAGCTCACAGTTATATTCTTCCATGAAGTTTCATATAAGCACACACTCCTCTGCAGAGTGAAAGTTTCATTATGTAGTCTTTCTTCCAAGGACCCCCATCCGAGTTCTGCAACATTTCCGTATTGTTTATACCGACCTGTCAGTTGTCATGCAGACTTGATAAGGACTCCAAACACTCTAACAATACCATAGAATTTGTGTCACTAGCTTAATGTATGCGATTTTCTTTACACACGCATTGAACATTCCCAGAAACATTACAGTGAATCGTCTTCCATTCGCCATCCCTAACTCTGATTTTACGTGACGGTCTTATTACATATCGCTTCTTCCTTTTACCCCTGATACTTATACAATTTGACGTGCTCAAGATGTTCACCGCTAAAACTGTAATCGGATACCATACAGTTATTTCTAATTCGTTCGCTGCTTTATATTACATTTGTCGACATATGAAGGAGGTTGGCATTCTGTATAACGAGTGGAAACTTTTGTTCGATTGATTTTGCAGTTCATTACGACGGTCCAACTACAGTACTTCCCTGTACACAACATCGTCAGTGAATAATCTTATAGTGTTTCTGATCCTATCTGATATGTCGTTTATCTCACTGACAGCACTAGAGGAACTATTACCCATCGTTGCAACACACCTAATGTTGCTTCCGTTTTTGTGGAACATTTGCCGACTCGTAGAGCGCACTGGGTTCTATTAGTCTTAACATTCCTCCAGCCATTCACATATTTGCGAATATACTCAATATGTTGGTATCTTGGTTATGATCAATGATGCGGTGGAATCTATCGTTTCGCCCACATGCCATATACACTCCTGGAAATTGAAATAAGAACACCGTGAATTCATTGTCCCAGGAAGGGGAAACTTTATTGACACATTCCTGGGGTCAGATACATCACATGATCACACTGACAGAACCACAGGCACATCGACACAGGCAACAGAGCATGCACAATGTCGGCACTAGTACAGTGTATATCCACCTTTCGCAGCAATGCAGGCTGCTATTCTCCCATGGAGACGATCGTAGAGATGCTGGACGTAGTCCTGTGGAACGGCTTGCCATGCCATTTCCACCTGGCGCCTCAGTTGGACCAGCGTTCGTGCTGGACGTGCAGACCGCGTGAGACGACGCTTCATCCAGTCCCAAACATGCTCAATGGGGGACAGATCCGGAGATCTTGCTGGCCAGGGTAGTTGACTTACACCTTCTAGAGCACGTTGGGTGGCACGGGATACATGCGGACGTGCATTGTCCTGTTGGAACAGCAAGTTCCCTTGCCGGTCTAGGAATGGTAGAACGATGGGTTCGATGACGGTTTGGATGTACCGTGCACTATTCAGTGTCCCCTCGACGATCACCAGTGGTGTACGGCCAGTGTAGGTGATCGCTCCCCACACCATCATGCCGGGTGTTGGCCCTGTGTGCCTCGGTCGTATGCAGTCCTGATTGTGGCGCTCACCTGCACGGCGCCAAACACGCATACGACCATCATTGGCACCAAGGCAGAAGCGACTCTCATCGCTGAAGACGACACGTCTCCATTCGTCCCTCCATTCACGCCTGTCGCGACACCACTGGAGGCGGGCTGCACGATGTTGGGGCGTGAGCGGAAGACGGCCTAACGGTGTGCGGGACCGTAGCCCAGCTTCATGGAGACGGTTGCGAATGGTCCTCGCCGATACCCCAGGAGCAACAGTGTCCCTAATTTGCTGGGAAGTGGCGGTGCGGTCCCCTACGGCACTGCGTAGGATCCTACGGTCTTGGCGTGCATCCGTGCGTCGCTGCGGTCCGGTCCCAGGTCGACGGGCACGTGCACCTTCCGCCGACCACTGGCGACAACATCGATGTACTGTGGAGACCTCACGCCCCACGTGTTGAGCAATTCGGCGGTACGTCCACACGGCCTCCCGCATGCCCACTATACGCCCTCGCTCAAAGTCCGTCAACTGCACATACGGTTCACGTCCACGCTGTCGCGGCATGCTACCAGTGTTAAAGACTGCGATGGAGCTCCGTATGCCACGGCAAACTGGCTGACACTGACGGTGGCGGTGCACAAATGCTGCGCAGCTAGCGCCATTCGACGGCCAACACCGCGGTTCCTGGTGTGTCCGCTGTGCCGTGCGTGTGATCATTGCTTGTACAGCCCTCTCGCAGTGTCTGGAGCAAGTATGGTGGGTCTGACACACCGGTGTCAATGTGTTCTTTTTTCCATTTCCAGGAGTGTATATCTTGTTCAAATGTGTTTGAATTACTAAGGGACCAAACTGCTGAGGTCATCGGTCGCTAGACTTATACTACTTAAACTAACGTATGCTAAGAACAACAAACACACACACCCATGCCCGAGGGAGGACTCGAACTTCCGGCGGGAGGGCCGCGCAATCCGTGACATGGCTCGCGCGCGGCCACACCGCGCGGGTACGAATAGAGCAAGCTGTGTTTCGCACTAGTGGTTTTCTTCTGAATCCACGCTGATTCTTTGAGAGCAGTTGTTTTCTGTCGGAAACATCATAGTGTTTGAGGTTAGAATATGTTTTAGGATCTAGCATCAGGCGGACGTCAGTCATGTTGGTCCACAATTCTGTGCATACAATCAATTACCCATTTCCCAGTCACGTGGGAACATTCGCTGCCCAACAGATTCTCGGTAAATCCCAGCCTCAGTTTCTCGCCGGCCGCTGTGGCCGAGCGGTTCTAGGCTCTTCAGTCCGGAACTGCGCAGCTGCTACGGTCCCAGGTTTCGAATCCTGTCTCGGGTATGGATGTGTGTGTGTCCTTAGGTTAGTTAGGTTTAAGTAGTTCTTAGTCTAGGGGACTGATGACCTCAGGTGTTAAGTCCCATAGTGCTTACAGCTATTTGAACCATTTGAACCCAGGTTTTCATAAACTACTTGTTTAAACCTGTCTCATAGAGATATAAGGGTTGGACAAGAATATGGGAACGTCGCGAGAAACGCAATCTTCAACATTACGCAGATGACAAACAAATGAGCAGGTTGCGCTGTTGTACTCCAGTATAGACGGCACCTGTGCAATTTCATCAATACGTTGAAAGAGTCAGGAGTGGCCAGAATAATGAGTCAGGCGTAGTCAGGACAATATTCCGTGTAGTTGTGAGTTCGTTATGCCGCAGCTGAGTGTATTCGATCGTCGGCAAGTTACTGTTGCTCGTATGATAGGTGATTCCGGAACTAACGTAGACGAGATGTTTGGTGTTTCAAGGGGCACCGTATCGAAGATTCATACTGTTGTGACTTGGCAAGACAGCCAAGCCACTATGATTGGTAGCCGAAAGGCACGCGTTAAGCTCACGCAGGCTGGCGTGAGGTCTGGAACATTTAAGGAAGTTAGACTTTAGCAAAAAAGGTCGTACCTGTTGGAATACTTAACTTTAATCCATAATTGGTGAACATCGGTCTGACGGTACATGCATCACAAGATAAATAGTGACTGGTAATGGCGCCTTGCTAGGTCGTAGCAAATGACGTAGCTGAAGGCTATGCTAACTATCGTCTCGGCAAATGAGAGCGTAATTTGTCAGTGAACCATCGCTAGCAAAGTCGGCTGTGCAATTGGGGCGAGTGCTAGAAAGTCTCTCTAGACCTGCCGTGTGGCGGCACTCGGTCTGCAATCACTGACAGTGGCGACACGCGGGTCCGACGTATACTAACGGACCGCGGCCGATTTAAAGGCTACCACCTAGCAAGTGTGGTGTCTGGCGGTGACACCACACATACTGCATACAGAGAATACGGGAAAATGCCATCCCGCTATACCGCAACGCCGAGTGATCATGACGGACAGTCATTCGAGAGGATTGTGACGAAAAGTACGAGGCCGATAGCTGCAAAAGTCGCTTCAGAACTGAATGTTGCGAACCCTGAAAGCAGCAAAGCACCACGAATAGAGGTCGAAAATCTGGCAACTACAGGGCGAGCTGAAATTCCAAAAATGTTCACGAGTGATGCAAATGGCTGTAACAGGAAAACCAGCACTCTGGAGAAATGGAAGAAAGTAATTTTGGTCGGATGAGTCTTGCCTCACAAGTTCCCAACTTTTGGCTGAATTTAACGTCCCAAGAGTGAAACATAGTGGGGCTGCGATGGTGATTTGGGCAGCCACATCGTAATATTCCATGGGTTTCATGGTTACACTGCAAGGTAGAATTACTATCAAGGATTATGATCAGGTCCATTCCGTGTTACAATATTTGCTCTCCAGTAGTGATGTTATGCTCCAAGACAAGTCCCCTATGCACACATCATCCAGGACTGATTCTGTGAGCACTAGGATCATTTTTCGCAACTCCCATGGCAGCCACAGTCAGCAGACTTCAGAACTATTGAGCTTTTGTGACCTACTTCGAGAGAATGGAACGCGAGCTTGCCACTATTTTGCATGAAGAATGATGTCAGTATCATACAGGATCCATTCCGAGACGACTGGACGCTCTGTCGAATGACAACAGTTTTCCTACACCGTATTGGAATGTTAATGTGTTTTAGGTGTTCCCATATATTTTGTCCACGCCCTGTCCTCCTCTAGCTCCTTTCCTTCAACACAACGCCCAAATTTCTAGTAATCACACTCTGTGGCCCAATTCTTCCCAAAACAGTATCCATTCTACAAAAACCGGTTCAAATTCCGAAAGCCTCGCACCACACATCCCCGGGTCACGTGTACCTAAGGAGAGTCTTTAATACTGAAACGTCACGTGCCATGCGTAATTATAACCTAGAAATGCCACGCTGCAATTACGTCGGTGCCTTCAATACCACTTTTACTGCCCTCAGCTGTTTCATCATCAAGAACCGAACTCCAAACAGTTATGTGAATATTCTGTTTAACTTACATTCTAGGTTCTCGTCTTCTGACAGTGGTTCAGTGCTTTATTACTATTTGATCACATGCCACCCATGCTATCACTGTAGTCCGGTGGATAAAGCATATAGAATCTTTTTTTTTAAAGGTTGGTGTCATAACCCAGCAGCTACAAACGTTAAAAAATTACACGGGTATATCAGGAAACTCGGCGCATTGTGTGCTATGAGGTACCGAAAACACCCACTCGATTTATTTGCTTGTTAGGGGTGCTTTTGGGGTGGCTTGTCTTCGGTACCTCACTCTGTATGTCCATATTTAAAAAAATTATAACACAAAGAAATTCAATTTTATGGGCAGACAAAAGAAATAATTGCCAGTAGTACAAATTTTGTTTTTGGCTCTGGGAGAATTGGAAAAGAGAAAGACGTCTAAACAATAAAAGGAAAGGGACTCAGAGGAACTCTAGATTATTATAGAAGATAGCCCAAATATTTTCCATTTACAGTCTCGAAACACTAAAGCGTATAACAAAGAAAAATACTGGTACGACGACTGCAGTTAGTGAAAAGTAAAACTAAGGGGAGGAAAGAAAGAAATATTGAAACCAGTCTTTTCATGTCGACAGCCTTTATAAGTTGCCTCAGTGACGTACGTTGTAGCAGTTTAGAAGTTTTCTAATTTTTAATGTACTCTGTAGCGTTTTAAAACTTTGCAATATTGTAAACAAGCACTAAGGGCTGTGATACTGTTTTATACGTGTTTGAGAGCGACACTAGAAAAATATCGAATGGAGTTGGTTCATATATCTAATCACTAATGTACGCATGTGCGTGTACGGCAGCACATGTACACCATCTATTGAGAGAGTTCTGTGTTGCCAGTATCGTAAAATAGTCCTTATGTATATTTAATTTCAGTATATTCCTTATTATTGTACTCTTCCTTGTACTGGAAATATTTTCCAGTGGATTACATAATCATGAACATTTATTACATATTATACAATGTGGATATCAGAGTCACACTAAATGATCTGCAAGTATTTTTCTTAAATCTTCGAAACAGTATTATTTATAATATCGTCAATGACGAAGTTTAACCTTGCCTACTCTGAGACTCGCCCTCTGCGGTACGCGCGCTGCTAGTAGCTCCGTGTTGTACAGGGCGATTCATAAAGAAAGAATTGATTTCAGTTGTTTTTTTTACAGAAAAACTATGAAAGATAGAAACACATTGCGCTTATATTGGACAGAGGAAGGTTCAAGTTTTATGTTCGCACAAGGCACTATATCATACACTCAACATGAGCATCGTGTATTGCTCGAGAAACATTGAAACGATAGTCCATTTTATTCTATACGCTGAAAGGGTACAGTACCGCCCGACATTGAAAATAGGTACAACATTCTTCGTTATTCTTGTCAGAGCAACATATTTTTTGTAATAATAACTCAATTTCACATAATACACCGAAGCCAGATACCAGTGTAGGAAAGAATGACATTTTATTTATTTAATTGATCACATGTGCACTCCCACAAAATAAATCCCTACATCCAATTTGCTGAGATCTGCGAAATGAATGAATGTATGGTCGTCTGCTAACCACAGATAGTGAATGTGCAATATATGATCATCTTTGAGACGGTCCTTTGGTCACCTTTGGTGGAACCAAAGAGGTGAAATTTACCTGGGCTTTGAGCGCCTGAAATGTAGCTGACCAATACGGTAACATGGTGCGCCCCCATCTCGATGGAGGTGCGAGCTGACCTGAAGAACGGCCATGTTTTCGGCATTCTGGCGCTGGATCTTGTGTTGGTAAGACCTGTCTTAGGTGTGCTCCGTAAAGACAAAAGAGTGGACAGAATGGTATGCATTTGGAATACTTAAGAGTAGTTTGGAATAATAATTTCTCTATTTCAGGAACTTTTGTGAGGAGAATTAAATGTCAGGCAGGTAATATTAAGGGGATCGTAGTAATCTTTGAAAGTGACCAACGGTCACAATGAAATCACGTGTAGCAATAAGTTGAAATACTTCTGAGTGCTAAAGTTAAGCTGAATTACTGGGGTGTGTACTATAAGTTGGAAATATTTAAGAAATGGCGTGTGCAGGACTTGAAATTAGAGACGAGTACTTCCATGTGGTGAGTACTGTGTGAGTCTCAATCTGAGTGTGAGACGAAGGATAAAGAGAAGTACTCGTCCATGGTATCAGTTGAGGACTCGCGTGTGTGACGAATATGTTCTTAATATTACTTTGCGTGTTATGACGCTTGATTCAATTATAATACTCTGAGAGTGAAGCAAGGTGAGTCAGCCGTCTATCCAGCAACGCCACTTGGCTTGCATTGCACAGGAAGACGTGCCTATATCCTCCAGAGTTCATAGTAGGAAAGAAAAGCTACGAAGTGGGGCAGTATCGTGTGAAACTGGGATGAATTCTAATTGAAGTGGGAAAGCTGAAAGTGATGTGATTATAACGTTGTGACTATTCCTTGTGTTGTATTCCATGTTGCCAGTGTGGTGTATTTCATGTGATTTAAGTATGTGTAGTTTGCATGGGAGAGTAGCAAGGTAGGATCAGAGATAGTGGGTTATGCATGTTCCTTTTGTACCGCTCGGTCTGGAGGAAATTTTCGTGATGTTGGGTGTGAGAGTCGAAGTGTGAGATACAGCATCCTATACAGAAAGTGCACTGTAGTGTTAGATAATTACGAGACCATAAGATAGAGAATCACCAATGTAAAGCCATGCCCACTGGGCGGAGTTTCTCATGTGCAATTGTTGTAGAAAATGTACTGGTGTGTTTAGGTTATAGAATTTGTCGGAATAAAAAAGATAGTGAAAAGAAAAAGATTGGTGGCCTTTTCCTTCGAATAGTATGTTGTCATGATATCCAGAATTTATAATGTGTGCACCATTCATATTCAGTGCAATGGCCACGTGTTGATCAAAGCCGTTAAATAAGAAAGAAAATGTGGTATTGCCAGTGCGTAGTGAACAGTCAGAGTTGTGTAAATTACTAATAGTCAGATGTGCGTTTCCGTTTCCGTTGCGCAATATTCAAACAGGAGAATAATTTGTTATTTAATTGTGAGTACTAGAGGTCATGTTACTTGATAAATAAGAATGAATCCACTCGCTTGGCAGACCACTCATCTTGCAGGCCTGACTGCTTGATGCCACAGTATGAGCAAGGCATGTGAGAGCCTCTCAACACGAACGAAAAGATGAGTCGTTCGGAAAAATGTGTCCTCTTGCTTATCCTGAAATGCAAAATTCATACTTTATGTTATGGTCGCCGGGGCGCAACCGCTACTCTGACTGCAACTTGTAAGGGTTCATACGCAGGCGTCGTTTCAGAACACGCCGCACCGTTGTTTGAGGAAGTTGGAGTTCCTCGCCTGCGCGTTTTGTAGACTTCAGAGAGCACCGAGTGAACGCATGTCGGATGCGCTCGACAGCTTCATCAGACCTGCATGGTCGCCCAGTGTTCTTCCAAGAATTTTGTATGCCAGTCATAAATATGCTTGTGCAGAGACGGTTTCTTGTTGAATAGACAGTGGAGTGGAAGTTACAGTTGAAGAAGGGATTGTTTTCGCACAATTACTAACACACAAAATGATTTCTCTTGTGGTGTTGTTGCCATGTTGCTACTAACCTGCCAGTGTGGCCGAGCGGTTCTAGGCGCTTCAGTCTGGAACTGTGCGATCACTACGGTCGCACGTTCGAATCCTGCCTCGTGCTGCCTACGCAAAGTGTGCTGCCCTCGCAAGGCGTTTTGTCTTCACAAGGAGTGCTGTCGTCGCAAGGCATTCTGCCTTCACAAGGTGAGCTGCCTTTACAAGGTGTGCTGCCATCGCAAGGCATGCTGCCTATGCAAGGCATGCTGCCTTGGCAAGGCGCGTTGTATTGGCAAGGCGTGCTGGCTAAAATGGCTCTGAGCACTATGGGACTTAACGCCTGTGGTCATCAGTCTCCTAGAACTTAGAACTACTTAAACCTAACTAACCTAAGGACATCGCACACATCCATGCCCGAAGCAGGATTCGAACCTGCGACCGTAGCGGTCACGCGGTTCCAGACTGAAGCACCTTTAACCGCACGGCCACACCGGCCGGCGGAAGGCATGCTGTCTTGACAAGGCGAGCTGTCTTGGCAGGCATGCTGTCTTGGTAAGGCGTGCACTCTTGGCAAGGTGTGCTCTCTTGGCACTCGGTGCTGCCTTGGCAGTCCGTGCTGTCTTTGCAAGGCTTGCTTCTTTGATGATGCGTGGTGCCCTGGGAAGGTGTGCTGTCTTGGCAACACGTGCTGCCTTGGCAAGGCATTTTGTCATGGCAAGGCATGCTGTCTTTGCAAGGCATGCTGTCTTTGCAAGGCATGCTGCCTTGGCAAGGCGTGCTGCCTTGGCAAGGCGTGCTGCCTTGGCATGGCATGCAGCCTTGGCAAGACATGCTACCTTGGCAAGACGTGCTGCCTTGGATAGGCGTGCAGCCTTGGCAAGGCGTGCTGTCTTGGCAAGGCGTGCTGTCTTCGCAAGGTGCACTGTCTTTCCATGGTGTGCTGTCTTGGCAAGGTGCGCTGTCTTAGCAAGGAGTGGTGTCTTAGCAAGGAGTGGTGTCTTGGCAAGGAGTGGTGTCTTGGCAAGGCGTGCTGTCTTGGCAAGGCGTGCTGTCTTGGCAAGGTGTGCTATGTTGGCAGGGTGTGCTGTCTTGGCAAGGTGTGCTCTCTTGGCAAGGCATGCTGTCTTGGCAGTCCGTGATGTCCTAAGGTTAATTAGGTGTAAGTAATTCTAAGTTCTAGGGGACTGATGACCTCAGAAGTTAAGTCCCATAGTGCTCAGAGCCGTTTGAACCATTTTTGCTACTAACAAACAACAGTTCAACTGTGTCAAAACTTTGAAATTTATCCAGTGACATGCACAATGTGTATCTATCTTTTTGAAATCTATTCTTTCTTTTTGAAACATCCGGTACTTGTTCTGACGTAAAGGCATCTGCTGGCGAAATCCAACTGTTGTACCCCGGGAAAAGAGAATCTTACACAAATAAGATTACTACACAGACAAGTATTTTAACATATAGTATCGTTTGCAAAAATACAGAACTGTACATTATTTGAAGCGTACTATCTAATGCAGCATCAACAAAACAAGACCTTTCTTCATTGATGGATGACGAATATACACAAAACTTCGCACCTCTGACTGTTGAGGGGAAAAACCCGAATTTAGCTACGAAAAATTCAGTAAGTGTACATTATATATGATCAAGTGCTATTTGACGTAGGTACTGAAAATGACGAATGTGTACTAAGCGCTTGAGTATATTGAGGGGGCACTGATGTGCGAAACTAAATAAGTGTGCAGTCATTTTAAATTTGTGTACAAATTGTTTTATGCCGTAACAAAAGGTATTAAAGTATGCTGATACTATACCACACGACAACATTATCTTCGTACTAATGGGATGGATTCTTCTTATTCTTTGCGTTATTGCCATCAGAGGATTACATTAATTAGGTGACCTTCGTTTCTGCTGGTCTTTCTTCTTGTCCGGTATTCCTTCAATCTCATGCATTCAACATTCTTTGCTATTCTGTCTATGCTGATTTTCATCTGGATCTAGTTCTCGAAACCTGTGAAAGCCTGAATTTTTTATTTAAATATCAGATTATTATAGAAGATATGGCAAATATTTTCCATTTATAGTCTCGAAACACTAAAGCGTATAACAAAGAAAAATACCGGTACGACGACTGCAGTTCCTGTATTCCTTTTTCTTCCAGATCCTTTTGTACCTATTGGATCCAACGTACTTTGATTTTCTTGTTCACCAAAAACGGTATTATTTGCTGGTCCACTCTAATGATGGGCCCGAAGAACACTCTCCTTCTTTTCCTGATACTGTTCGAGATTCTCTCTATCATGGTATACAGTTCTTGGTCCGCTCGTCCTCTGTGTTCCTCGAAACCCCAATATCCTCCTGAGAATCTTTCGTTTCACCAGTTGCAGTATCTTAAGTTGGCCTACTCATGTTCTTAGTAGGTTAAGAGTTTAAGCTGCGTATTAGGCTTCACGGAGGATCATTGGCAGTGTCTCAATTTTGTACTGATCGAAATATTCTTCTTATTATAGATATTCATATATTACGTTGACGCATAAGTTCGTAGCGTTTATCCTTAAGTTTAATAAACACAACTGATACATATAACAGGGACTTAAGTCATCAATAATATATTCTACTTCATTATTTATAACTGTCTGCCAACTCTGGAATAACTTGTAAATTCAGCTACTGTAGAAATGACGCGGTTTTGAGGCGAAGAACCCATCGAACCGCTTTCGGAGCGCGTTTTCATCCGGAAAAAAAGTTCCTTGAAGATTGTACGACAGAGAGCGAAAAGGTGAAAATATGAGGGGACGTCAGGTGATGTGTTTGTCAGTCTATCAGAATGCGGGCGGGTGTTATCGTGTAGAAGCATCACTTCACGCAATCTGCCTGGTCGTTTCTCTCGGACTGCACATCCAAGATGTCTCAGTTGTTGACAATAAACGTCAGCAGTGATGATTACTCCTTGTGGAACAATTTGAAGCTCACCAAATCGTCACTATTCCACCAGATTCGTAACATTATATTTTGTGAAGGTGCGCAGGTCTTTGTACGGAGGGTCACTGCTCTGTTTGGGCTCAACCATTCCTTTCTTTTCCTTATGTTAGCAGAAAGACACCACTTTTCACCACCAGTAACGATATAGTATACGAATGGTCGGTGTTGTTGACGAGCCAATTTAAACGAGTAAGCAGAGATGCACTTATGGTCACTTGCAGATTTTTGTGATTTAGAGCATGTAGTATCCATACACCAGATTTTTGAACCATCTCCGTTGCGAGCAAATGTTGTACGATGGTAGTATGATCACAGTTCATCACATTTGCCAGTTTTCGAGTACACTGGCGTGGACCATTGTGGATTAATGCGTTTAAACAATCTTCTTCAAACCCCGGAGGACTTCCTGAACGTTGAGAGTCTCTAAAGTCAAAACGATCTTTCTTAAAAAGAAGAAACCATTTTCTTGTCGCACTCTGTCTGTTCCGGCGTAACATCAAGAGCCGACACGTCGGCCTGGAACCTTACAGCAGAGAGGGCTGTGAGACGACGTCAGCCAATAGTACGCTGGCTAGGACGACACCAAGATAGGAGCGGCCTCTATACGAAGAGAGAATATAAACGCCGCGCCGCCTAGCTGCGAACGGGGTGGAAGACGAGCCGTCATACAAACGCTACAGCAGCGACTTATGAACTGTTTTGTTTTGCTTGCATTGAAATTGTGTATACGGAAGCATAATGGTTATTTACATGTCCCCATTTGCTTGAGACTCACCTTTGTGAATATGTAAAGTTAATTATTGTCAGTTTAACTTACTGTAATAAACTCCATTAATATGATTTGCTTGAACTGTTGTATAGCGATCCGAGAAAACAGCTTCCTAGGCACCCTATATTGGATGAGTGGGCAGGATACTACACTATCCAATGGTATTATCCCCATATACGGCGCAAATGTTTCTGCCTCCGCTGCTGTCACCCCTCTGCTGAACTCAAACAGAAAATTATGTCGGAAATGTTCAGATTTTTCCACTCGGGACTCAATTTTCTAGTGTTTCAGCTCCACTCATTATATCAAAATAAAAAATAACAATATGTAAACTCAAATAGCAAAAGTGAACTGCAAATAAAAATGATAGGCGAGAAATAAACCCATGGCAACTGGAGAACATGCCAAACAAAAACGCTGAGACCTTATGCGCCAACCTAATGCCAGTCATCGGTATTAGAAGGCAGTCAAATCGACTGTTGAATGACGTGGCAAATCACCGAGATACAAAGGGTTTTGATTTTAATGGTAAGAGAAAGAATGCTCTAAGTCGGTCATTTCAGCCGGCCGAAGTGGCCGAGCGGTTCTAGGCGCTTCAGTCTGGAACCGCGCGACCGCTACGGTCGCAGGTTCGAATCCTGCCTCGGGCATGGATGTGTGTGCTGTCCTTAGGTTAGATAGGTTTAAGTAGTTCTAAGTTCTAGGGGACTGATGACCTCAGCAGTTAGGTCCCATAGTGCTCAGAGCCATTTGAACCATTTTTTTCGGTCTTTTCATGAAAAGAATGGGGCAAGTCCAAGGCTTGATTCAACTGTTTGCAATACATCTGTTGTCAGTAGGGTGCGGCTATGAACTTGAGCGAATGAGTTTCTTACTCTGTGTTGTTTCCTTATGGTAATAGTGCTTAGTTCGAAGCATGATAGTAGTGTGGTCCTCTTACAAACTCTTTAAAATGTGGAGATCATCAAAGGACGAAGGTGAGCAGCTATCTGTTAATCAATCAGCTAAAAAGAGAAAAAGTTGCGGTAGGATGAGCAATGTTTGTACAGATCTTTCCGGCCGAAGTGGCCGTGCGGTTCTAGGCGCTGCAGTCTGGAACCGCGAGACCGCTACGGTCGCAGGTTCGAATCCTGCCTCGGGCATGGATGTGTGTGATGTCCTTAGGTTAGTTAGGTTTAACTAGTTCTAAGTCTAGGGGACTAATGACCTGAGAAGTTGAGTCCCATAGTGCTCAGAGCCAATTTTTTTTTTTTTAGATCTTAGAGCAATGTCTCATGAGCTGCAAATGAGCTGCTAATGCTCATTGTATGAGTGTTTCAAATAAATCAGACAACATGAAAGAGAACAGCTTATGAAGAATTTTAATTTGTTAGGTAACTGGAATGATGACTCTTCCTATTTAACCACCTTAATTTCTCTGACATTTAATTGCTCGTAGAAGTCCGAGGTATGACGATTTTAACGCCAGAGACAGCTTTTTCTGATAAATTGTAAGTATCAAGTGAAATAATACCATGAGTGAAATTTCTGTTTGCCAGATGTCTCCGTTGCTTAAGATGGAATTATCGTTTTACAGTTTCAACGTTCATCAAATAACATTGACTGAATTTACCCTCGGTGCTTGGCAGAGCATGACAATAATTTGTCTTTATGCACCGTTATGAGAGTAAACCCCTTGATCAGAAAGTAATGGTTCTTGTAATATTCTGTTATTCGTGCTCAGGACAGAATAAGAACTACGCAGTGTTCTTAAAGCTTCACTACCTCGTTCATACAACTAAGCGATTCTATAGTCTCAAAACAGTATTTCCAATAAAAGCGCGGTCTTACATAGAATGTGATAAAAGCTTTGGTTTGATAAAAAAAATTATTGCAGAGTTACCAAAAGACTGCGTTAATGCTTTTGTAACCGCTAGAGTGAATCCAACGTCTTACGAAGTCGTTCCTGTTTAAGAAGAATTTATACGAGATTGGACAACTTTTTTAAAAGCATGTTACAAACCGATTTGCTCTCTCAACACACGGCTGTTCAGAGAAGCTCTGGTTGTGAAGGAAGATAAGCTGTTCAAACAAGGCATTACTTGCAATAGAGACTGAACTCCAGTATACTGGGTATGTTCCGGTGATCTATGAGTAGACGTCAATACCGAGTATCAACCGCAGTGACCTGACGTATTCTTACGGCTTCATCGAGCACGTAATGGTACATGTTCCGTATTATGAAACCTTTTGTAAGGTAAATCACGACTGTTTTGCAAATAAACAATTCCAGGGATATTTTCAGAGTTCCTGCCAATAGCTAATGAAAAATAGAAGACATTCAGAAATTTAAACAGTTTTGTGTTCAAGAAGCAACAAATTTCTACCCCAGTCCACCACGTAACTAACCAAAACCCAAGACCAATAAACAGAAACATCCAGTGCAATGCTAAACAACACAAGAAGGGACGAAAGCCTACCGAAACTGACGACTTACTTTCTTTGCAGTCATTATCTTTTTTAGCATACCGTTTTAGTTGTTATTTTTTTCTAATGTGCAACCTCAACAATTACGAAAATTTGGCACCGTAATTCTATTAGTTACGCTCGACTGGCATGCCTTACGTATATTTTTTGTAACCTTCAAAGCTTAATTTTCCTCTCTTGAGAAATGTATAAAATGTGACTTACCTCATTTATTCTGTGGGCTCTTGGGATCTTCTGATATCTATAATAAGTTGAAACTGGTTATCCTGAACCAAAAATAACGAAATAAAAAGTAATTACCTGTGATGGAGACTGCGTAAAAACAAATAGACATAAACAAATATTGTGGAATGAAATTAATAGGAAAAGAAGTCGGATACAGTTATCATAAGCGTAGTGCAAAGTAGCTCATATTTTTTAAAAAAGGTACATCGTTACGCAACATAAAATCTTAAGTTTAAGAAAGTCTAAGATAAGACTTGGCACATTAGCAATTCAACGTCATGTATTACAAGGAAAAGAAAAACTAAAACCTAGTCTATTACAAGCCGCTGATTGCGGTGTAGGAGATACCAATCAGCGGCAAACAACTTTATTTCCCACGGCACCGCTGTTAGCGTAGCTTGCTGTGAAGAAATTACTAAGAGGAGTGCCGCTGGGAGATCTACACCGACTTCCGTGAGAACACGGCTGCTGGAGCATTGAACGGCTCTGCTGCTAACGGAGTCCGACTGCGACGGAACTGCTGTAACAACACGCGAAGAAGGCAGGGGCAGCGAAGTACTGCGTCATTTCTGGGCGCAGTGATCTCGATACTTTTAAGGAGGAACAAGATTTATCCAAAAACTTTCCGGTATCTAAAATCAGCTTTCGGCCTTTCTAAGCGTCTTTATTCAGTAATTTAACACCGATTTAAAATATGAGTAAAAGATATTTTAGTGTTTTTTCCATTAAAATGGGGTTTTTGAATGTAATGAGGAATTTATATAAACGTGTTAAAAAGTAAGTGTTGCTCTTAATCGAGTAAGTCCTTCCCACGCCTAAAATAAGAAAACGTACATGAATACCTTTTACGAAAGTGAATTGATAAAGGCTTACCTCATTCGCTTTCAAACTATCAAAAAGGGTGAGTCAAATGAAAACCTTGGATTTGTAATAACAAATAGAAACTTCGCGCCGTTATCCCGTAAGTTGGTAAGCGTGCTACAAACAGCGTGTAGAATGGCCTGTAGGTGGCAGCATAGTGCAGATGCACACATACCGTCGCAGTATCAGTATAAATATGGCCGCCTCACTTGCGACTTGCGCCAGGGAAGAACAGCGTTCTGTTATTCGGTTTTTGCGTAGTGAAGGTGTGAAACATATTGAAATTCATCGACGAATGAAGGTTCAGTACGATGATGCATGTTTGTCACAGCAGCAAGTCTACGAAAGGTGTAGGAAGTTCGCAAATGGTGTGACTTCAGGTCAGGCACAACGAGTTGTGACGCCGCAGGACATTGCAGCAGTTGACGCCATAGTGAAGGAAAACCGCCAAGTGACACTGAATGATATTGCTGTATGTTTACAGATTAGTCATGGGTCAGCACACCACATTGTGCATGATGTGCTCCAGTTTCACAAAGTGCCTGCACGAGGGGGTGCCACGGCAGCTGACTCCTGAAATGAGAGAACGACGTGTTGATGCTTGTGAAGAACTTCTTCGGCACGTTTAACGAGAAGGTGATGGCTGCCTTGCAAGAATCGTTACTGGGGACGAAACCTGGGTTCACTTCCACCAACCGGAAACAGAGAGAGCGAGCAAGGAATGGTACCATTCCTCATCACCAAAACCAAAGAAGTTTCGAACAGAACCATCAGCAGGGAAGGTTATGCTGACTCTCTTTTGGGAAGAAAAAGGCGTCATTTTGGAGCATGCCCAGAGCGACCACTGTCACCAGTGCATCATACACAGATCTCCTAAAAATCATCTGCGGCTTGCAATCAAATCAAAGTGACGTGGATTGCTGTCAGCAGGTATCCTTCTGCAACATGACAATGCAAGGCCCCACTCTGCACGTACAACAGTTGCAACAATCACAGACCTGCATTTTGAGTGTCTTCCTCATCCACCATACCAGTGATTTCCATATGTTTGGCCCAGCCGGCCAGAGTGGCCTGGCGGTTCTAAGCGTTACAGTGTGGATCCGCGCGACCGCTACGGTCGCAGGTTCGAATCCTGCCTCGGTCATGGATGTGTGTGATGTTCTTAGGTTAGTTAGGTTTAAGTAGTTCTCCGTTCAAAAGTCGCGTTTTAAACAGCCACTGTCAATTTTTCAATCATACATGCGTTATCTCGCGAACTAGTCTTCACGGATACTTTTGTTGCCACATCAAATCAGTATTAGAACCAAGAATAAAACGACGTCCAGTCGTAGCGCATTTGCCCAGTACGTAACAGTTGCGTAACGAGTATAAACACTCGGGGCGCTCAAACAGAAGCAAGTAAGGATCATGTTGCCACAAACTGTGCGAAAGAGAACGTCAGGAACACCTCATTCAGCACCATGGCATCACTCCAAAACAGTCGTAATGATTGTTAACAGGACAGCTTGAAGAAACTAAACCTAAAGACTACGCAAGAACACCTATCAAGCTGCAAACCTTGCATAAAAGAACGCACTGAAGTTCTTAAACTAAACATTAGTCCATCAGGAAGCTGACAGACTCGAGAAACTGGAGCACATTGTGTCATCTGTTCAAGGGACTCAAGCCATCGACCACTGTACAATACTCCCCTTCCTTCCACTAAGGGTCCATCTGCATCACTGATACCGGCGGAAGCCGAGCTCCATTAGATGTAGGATAGTCTGTTGACACATGACAAAGTGTTGGCAGCCACTGCAAGTTTGGAGTCTGTGAGTCCTCACCCATCCAGCTGTGGTCGAGATCTTCAGCTCTGCAAGATGCCATTCCTGCCAGTCACGATGGTGACTGACTGAAGATGAGGGTTGGTTAGATCTTTCATCGATGAAGAACTGATCCGTCCAACTGCAAGCTGTTTGACTTGGGAGCAGTGCGGCTGGTATCCCTCCTCCCTGTCAGAGTGTGTAACACCTTACCAGCTGGGTAAGCTGGGACTGCCTCTCGAGGTGTCCTCTGTGTCACGGTCAGGACTAGCACCTCTCCATCACAACAACCGTCATTAGGGGTATGCAGATTTCTTGGGGTAAGTAAGTGCAATTACGCACAACGACACAAAGATAACGCTGAACCTTGGGCAGACGTCCACAGTCACACTAGGCTTTGGGACACACTGGCCGTGACTCTGCCCTGCACGAGGCTGAGGAACTGTCCATTGGCAACACCAGGGGCTACGACCGCAGATTCCACGAGGAGCACCGACGCGCCACTCATTGTGTTCCTACGATGTGGACGCAGCGCGGCTGCTACCTGGCTGCGCTGAGGAGGAGACTGAATCACTGTTGTAAAGGATGAGCCAGACAGTAGGGCATTTATTATATGAGCTTTCAAACGGTAACTTCATTTTTCCATTACGACCAAGCCACAGCCGGTACTCTTAGCTGCCTGTAAATTCTTTCGTTCCACGGTCTAGTAACAGGAAGTCAGCATCGAGGATGGGCACCTTGGCCACGTGCCTCCCTCATGTGCTTATGAGGTAACGCCGCCCCGGGCGTCGCTTAGCAGGCAACGCTCTGGAAAGTTCCATTGCCACCCAGGGGTTTCTCGGCCCCGACCAATCGGGGTGGAGGAAGCATCATGGTGCGTCGAATATACCCGGCCGCCCGTCACCGGGCCAGCTCTCTTGTTCTCGTGTCTTCCCACTCTCTTGGACGCGCGCCCTGCAGCAGTGAACAACTCCCGCTTCTCCCGGTGCGGCGGGCATGCTACTCGGACTGGCCCGATTGGCAGGCGCCAACTTTCGGTAGCTTCACGAACTATGTTTCACGAAACTCCACGCTCTGCCTCACCATAGCGTCCCTAGGCCTGGCTATGTGACCCCTTTGTAAGATGCTTTCGCCAATAAATGGCCTTTGTCTAAATATTATCCTATTCATTCGATAACGCCCACCGTCTTCCCATACGCCCATCCTGTACACTGTAAAACCCTCAGCAATAAACTTATGTTAATTTAATGCTGTCTCATTGATACCTTGGGCGTGACACAAATCCTCACCACGGCCTCTCCGCTCGACCGTCCTGAACCATCGTAGAGGGTCACATCCAATGATCCCCTACAATAGGCAAAGATGTTTCTGTATCCATTATCGCTTACAGAGAAGCCGGCCGGAGTGGCCGTGCGGTTCTAGGCGTAACAGTCTGGAGCCGCGTGACCGGTGCGGTCGCAGGTTCGAATCCTGCCTTGGGCATGGATGTGTGTGCTGTCCTTAGGTTAGGTAGGTTTAAGTAGTTCTAAGATCTAGGGGACTGATGACCACAGCAGTTAAGTCCCATAGTGCTCAGAGCCATTTGAACCATTCTGAGCCTACAGAGACTGTCACGATCTTTTCAGTGTATCTCTGTGATGCTTGGCGAAAGCTTTTGACCACGAACTTCCAGGTGCATTGGCCGCTCATTTTTGAGGCAGTGAGATAGCACGCTGACCAATAGCTTTGAAAAAAAAAAAAAAAAAAAGGTCAAATGGCTCTGAGCACTATGGGACTTAACTGCTGTGGTCATCAGTCCCCTAGAACTTAGAACTACTTAAACCTAACTAACCTAAGGACACCACACACATCCATGCCCGAGGCAGGATTCGAACCTGCAACCGTAGCGGTCACGCGGTTCCAGACTGTAGCGCCTAGAACAGCACGGCCACTCCGGCCGGCAATAGCTTTGAAATTGACACTCTGTCTGTAGTGTTTTGAATATGTAGACGGCTGAGTGGTGTTCGATGTAGCTGCCGGGGATTTGCAGTCTTCGTGAGATAGTCCTATTCACTGTGAATGTCTAACGATATTGCTATTATGCTCAGATGCTTTCTTAAACTATCGAATCGAAAATAAATTCCACAAACCGGTTCACTGTGCAAAAAGTGAGGTCTGATAACACCATTCTAATGTTCGATTTTATTATTGTTCAATGACAGATTATTTGAAATGGCCCTTATGTCCTGTAAGATAACAGGCGACAGTATTCGCATCACAGCACATATCACAACTGTGGCAATGTCGTCTGATGAACATGTGGAGGATTTTATCAAGAACTTTCCGACAGGGGAGAAAAGTTATTTGAAAACATAAGTGCCTACACAAGTTATCAACAATGAAACAGTTAAAGTTCTACATTAATTCACACCGGATTTGATGTATGTTTTGAATGAAAAGATGGAAATTGGTATTAAAAACAAGACTAACATTTGAATAAGGTAGTGTGGAAACGGATGGTGTAAATATAATAAGACTCTCGACCATTGTGTTGGAATGCGGCGATGTAATGATCTAAAAACAGAAAAGGTGAATTCTGTAACAATTATGGATGAAAGAATATTTTAATGTTTCTGATAAATAATTTTCAACGAATATAATGTAAATTTTAACATAAATAACTTTGCGACCAAATGTGGTTGGCTCCAAATGAACTTTTGACTAGGGTAGTAGTCACGTGACTCACTGATCGAGATCATGTAAAGGTGTTTTCGTTGTCGTGGTAAAGTCGTTTAGGCAGTAAAGTTGAGTAAGGAATTTTGGGAGTCTGTTTCAACATTCCGTTTGAGATAGAATTGTATTTGAGTGTTTTTGAGATGTCTTTTGTGCACAACATAAAGCTCTTTTTGACGAACATAATTTTCCTGCCAAGTGCTCTGCATACACTGGTAGACACGTGACCAATCAATTTGTTCTTGAAATAATATCGAACAGATTTGTGCTATTTGATGTCAAATGTCATATTTCATTCTATATTTCGTATTGACGAATCTTCCGTTGAGCCAGCTCTCGAATGTGATCTGTTGTCAATAAATCAGGTGTTTTAGAAGCGTTAATGTACTGTTTTTTCATTATTCACTGACTGAGATTCGTTGGCCACTTGATAAAACAAACGAGCACAGGAGGGCGCAAATGCAACGACGGACAACCGCTCCCCTTAGCAGACGAGCCATCTGGTAATTTTAGGTTGTTCACTCGCCTCTTCGGTGAGAAAGTAGCGTTGGTTCCTCTTACTGCAGTTAGGTAGGCACGACAGGTGTTTATTAGAGCACGCTACTCCCCCGGTAGATTGCAGTTCCTCACTCCTTTTATTGTTATAAAATGCTCCTACATGCATGTACCAGTGCTATGAGGCATCATTCTGTTGAAAAATGAAATTTCCCTCATTTTCTCGCAATTATGAAAAATCCAGATGTCCAGCATATCCAGATAAGTGATTCCTGTAACCGTCATTTCCGCAAAAAAGAACGGACAGCGTGGTTTTTCTCGGGAAACGATGGAAAAAACATAAAGGTTTGGAGGGTGTCTCTCGTGCTGGGCTACATCGTATGACCGCTATGTTTCCCATGTTCTTACGTTGTGGTGGATAACTTTCCCTCTTAAATGGAACTTAGCCTCATCATCAAACACTAACCTTGAAAGGCTTCATCTCCACGCCAGGAACGATTTCACAAGACTCCACATTTTTTTTTTTTTTTACAAAGGGCTCTGTGGTCAGGGCATCCACAGCTGTGGTAGTACGTTTCTTGCAAGAGGCTGTATTATGAATCAGTTTTATTAACCAACATCATGAGGTGCATATAAAGATCAAAAATGATATACAATATGGCAGAGAATATAAATGGTTCAACACTCGTTATTAAAATCATAATATTCGTATGCGGATAGTCAATGAATAAATAGCTGGACAACGAAAAACATCTGCACATAAACATTCTAATGTGGTAAACAATATGGCGGAGAATATACTGTAGAAGGCCCAACCTCCGTAGTTGCAACCATAACGTCAATTGGACCGGTAGTCAATGAATAAAAAGTTGAGTGACAGAAAACATTCTATGCACAGCACATGCGGAGCGAGAAGGTGTTTGCGCGGCTCACTTGGGTGACTCCATGTTGCGGCGACCACAAGGCGCGTCCTTGTTACATGGCATAGGATGTTTTCTGTTGCCCAACTTTCTAATCACTGTGTTTTCGCCCTACTGACTTTATGGTTTTAACAATGGGGGATGGACTTCTATGTTCTCCGCCATATTTTTCATCATGTTTCAATGTTTATATGAACCCGATGACGCGGCTGTAAGCCCCGAAACCATTAGTGGCTTAATAAAATTGGTTCAAAATACAGTTGCTTACAGAGTTCTTGCCAAAAAACAGTAATTGAACCCTGTATAGTTTGAAATATTAATTTTGCTGTAAAACACACCATATGAACACTTGAGGGATGGCTGGTACAAATCTGTGGTCCATGTCCAAAACTCCGTTGACTGTGCTCTGCGTCTTGAACGAGCACACTGGGACAACCTGGGGATTTCTGCTTGCAGAAACAGTGTCTTGAAAGTCCAGGTGCTACCCTCGAGCCGGCCGGTGTGACCGAGCGGTTTTAGGCGGTTGGAATCGCGCGACCGCTACGGTCACAGGTGCGAATCCTGTCTCGGGCATGGATGTGTGTGATGTCCTTAGGTAGGTTTAAGTGGTTCTAAGTTCTAGGGGACTGATGACCTCAGATGTTAAGTCCCATAGTGCTCAGAGCCATTTGAACCATTTTTGCTATCGTCGAGTGCTTTGAGCTCTGGGGCTGCAGCGCCCTACAGTCGATGAAAATCAGGCCACATAGTTCTCACTAGGTACACTGAACTTGGTGGAACAGAGGATGCAAATCATCGTTTGTTGGGTACGTTATCGTCTTGACTCAACGCATATACGTAAGGAACTGAGGAAGGAGAGAGCGAGCTAGCTGCACGCCTACAGGCAATCATATGAACTGGCAACCTGTGGCTGGCTCTAAGATAAACTTGGAAACTCAGGGAAGAAGTAGTTGCAGAGACACGTTGTGATTTTAAGTTATTAGTATAAAAAGTACCTTTGACATTAACTTTCGGATGTAGTTGAGCACTTTCCAAACGCAGACACACAAAATAGATAGTGTTTTATTTGATATGACATTTAATATTAATTTCCAACATTATAAAAATAGCTCCTTAATACTTAAACTACAGATGGTCTCTTATCATTGACTTCACAGCTTAATTTCACAATATTTTCTGGTGTAGCATATTGATTCCGCGAAATTAGATTTCCACGGCCAGTAAAATAATCATTATCCTTTCTCTAGATTGTTAGCTGAATTTGAGAGACGAAAATGTGAAAACGCTTTTTCTTCTTTTTTTAACAGAAATTGTAGTTCTCTTGGAAATATTCATGACTTCAGGATCAAGACCTTCTCAGCAATAACAAAATTACGTACGATACGTACAAGCTTTGCAATACACAGAGTCAATGTTTGTTTCAATAACTTTGTGCAAAAAAAAATCCCATTTTGCTCTCATGATTCCAGAAAAACGTTACACAAATCCTCTTCTCCTTTTCAGACATTATTTAAAGATTTGCTGGATGCCCGTCAAGATTCTTCTCGAGAATGGTCTCGTAAAGTACGGTAAAACAGGATGCGCTTCGTCACTTTCCAGAGTGAACGGGATTTTGAAACGCTTCTGTTTTTCATCACGACTCTTTCATTGACACTTAAACATGACGCTATCCTACCATACTCAGACAAGCAAATAGTTGAATACCTGGGCTGTAAACAATTTCGTATGACGTGCTGTATTCGTGTTAGTTGATAGCAATACGATGAACCGAGAAATGGCGTCTCTGTCTGTATTTCGGCCTTCCCACGAATAACTTTGTCAGGTTGTAAGGTGCGCATGTCGTTTTGAGTTTGTAAGCTACCGATGTGCACGTCAGAGAGAGAACAAGTTATGATGCACTTAAACAATCTTTGGTGTTGTCGTGATACAGTCGTTGCCTTTGCGCAGCCTGATACATTCTTAGTCGAAGTGTGGTAGGTGAGGGACATATTCAGTAGTGCTGTGTTGACTTGTGATGGTATCTGTTAGATGAAGAAAGATTTATTGTAAAGGACAGCATGGATAAATATGATGTAAATATAGGAAGGTGAAAAGAAAATGCTGTTAATTATTTTGAAGAGTAGAAGTTTCAGATAAGACTGCAGCACTGTGCAGCTAGTTTGTCGGAGCGATTATTGTCAGCTAGTTGACTTGCTCAGAACTAAGAGAAAGACCACTCCACTTCCCTGAGTCATGATTAAGACATCAACTGATTAAGCTGTTTGGTTTTTATAGAAATTCTCCATGAACATTGTACCCTTTTCAAATCACTGTTCACTTTGTTATGTGTAGTATTGTTCAGACTAATGTTTTGTGTGAAGATTACACGATATTTTACTCTGCCGTTTTGAATACATACTTCATTTTAAAATCGTTATATTTGACTATCATTTCATGAAATAGTTACTCTCCCAATCCCACTGTTTAAAGAAAGTGTATCATTACACGCTACCATAATACATCATATGGCATGCAACACTTTGAGTATTGTTTGGAAATTTTATTTAACACTGGAAATCTATCTTAGCAGCTGCCTGCTTGCTGTTTGCTGTTGTGCTTTCAAGAAATCTGCAACAATGTTGTCAAAACGTAAGGTAAGTGGAAATTTTTATTAGGGCCAGATAATTTTTTTGTTTTTTTGTTTTTTGTTTTTTTACTTCAGTTGTGCTGTGGCCGCCCACTTCATAATCGTAGCGCCTACTGCATCGGCACCCCACTACACATCCAAGTAACACAGGATGCCTGTTTCGTCTATGTTGTCAACACAAATATTTACCGCTGGCCACAACACAACACCAGGCCGCCAGGGACCGCTACCCGTTCGCGGAGCCTGCAGAACAGCTTCACCAGAGCTTGCAGCTAGACCAGGAACTACTTTGATATGCCAGGCACGTGATTGCAAATACACTCCTGGAAATTGAAATAAGAACACCGTGAATTCATTGTCCCAGGAAGGGGAAACTTTATTGACACATTCCTGGGGTCAGATACACCACATGATCACACTGACAGAACCACAGGCACATAGACACAGGCAACAGAGCATGCACAATGTCGGCACTAGTACAGTGTATATCCACCTTTCGCAGCAATGCAGGCTGCTATTCTCCCATGGAGACGATCGTAGAGATGCTGGATGTAGTCCTGTGGAACGGCTTGCCATGCCATTTCCACCTGGCGCCTCAGTTGGACCAGCGTTCGTGCTGGACGTGCAGACCGCGTGAGACGACGCTTCATCCAGTCCCAAACATGCTCAATGAGGGACAGATCCGGAGATCTTGCTGGCCAGGGTAGTTGACTTACACCTTCTAGAGCACGTTGGGTGGCACGGGATACATGCGGACGTGCATTGTCCTGTTGGAACAGCAAGTTCCCTTGCCGGTCTAGGAATGGTAGAACGATGGGTTCGATGACGGTTTGGATGTATCGTGCACTATTCAGTGTCCCCTCGACGATCACCTGTGGTGTA